>NC_058399.1:7500000-8750000 GCF_019609905.1 Fusarium poae
TCAGTCAACGAGACTTCATTACTATACACGTTCCTCTGTGAAAACTGCCTCGACAGCACACTAGGTCTGGGACCCGACGCCGCCTCTGGCAACGCAGTTATGGGGTGGGCGCTGTCTGAGAGACCACCAAGAGGAGATGCTTCAGACCCTGCCGCTTTCCTTGGGTTCCATGAGAAGGGCTTTGGACCTTTCACTGCACGACTGGCTCAAGCCAAGGTTGCTGGGTTCGATGCAGTTGCTGCAAAGGCGCTTGATCCTGTGGGGATCTCACCAAAGGCTGTTGCAACAGTCCCCAATGCCTTCCAGGATGGGTTTAGTGACGATGAGGACAGTGGTGACGAGGGAAGTGATATAGATGGTAATGATAGTGACTCTGGGGACGAGTCGGATGATGATGATTAGACGAGTCTATACCACTTTAAGAAGATACAATAAAACAATACCACAAAACCGGACAGCTTGCCATGTGATAAGATAACAGACGCGCCAAGGTTTATGTATAATATGAAACGGATGAAAGCTGTTCCGTCAAGAATAGCAACCTCTTCGGAGGCCGTGTTTCCGTACTAACACAACCAATAATCGCACAAGCGGCAGATGTCCGAGCCTTAGAGGAAAACCATCGACGATATCTTGGATAATTAATAGGAAATAAGATTCGATGACCTGCTGAACGTGCAAGCCCTTGTAGCTGGCCAAACTCGATGCATACAATGAAGAGTGTTGGAGCTGCTTCTCCAACAGCCAATTAGATCATCAGCATGACAGTTACCATGGCGGCATCATCCGTTGAGTTGACCTTGAAGCTTAGCTTGCCCAAAGCTGAACCAAGCAATTAGCTACTTTCGTCTAGCCCTTACGCGTTGACTTGATCGAATCTCACATAATCATCTAGCTCAAGCCCTCTTTTTTTTTTTTAAAACACCGTTGGAACTTTGATTGTTAGGAGTAACTTGAAGTTAAACCTAGTGTTAGACTTAACGAGATATCAGAAACTCCGTGCGGAATAATTGTCCTCTGACTTGTGCATCGGAGTGAAGACTTTGAAACGCATGTCCAGCATAGCCACTGCCATCTCTGCAACCGAGCCTCATTATTTACTCCAGGCCACGCAAGTCTTGACGTCGAATAGTGTAAGCAATTCGCAACTATGCCTCTCATGTTGCCAAGAACGGGAAATCACTTAGCGGCGATCCATGAACGTGCAGACACAATCTACCACGGCTGGACGAAGACTGTCTAATTTAAGATGTAACGTGGCTGACGGGCTGACGTACCGACGGTCTGGATCGCGGTCAGCAAAGTCAAAAGGGTTGTGATTGGATCAAGGGTGCAAGCTATCTCAGGGCTATTATATTAAATTTATTATATTAAAAGCTATAGTATTAATTATAAGCTTTTTCCTTTATTCTTTAGAACTTTTTTTAATTTTTTAATTTTATAGAATTCTTAATATAATAAATTCTAATTTAATAAACTTTTTATAAAATAATATTATTTTTATTAAATATTTTATAAATTATTAATAATTTATTTTTTTTATTAAAAATTATTTTAAAAATTAAAAAATAATTTTATTTAAAATATTTCATTTTTTAATATATTAATATTATTAACGTGCTTGATAAGCGAGTGAGTCAGACAAGCGAGTGGGTCAAAAATCCCTCACCTTACAACATTTCAATCTGATCAGATACTTCTCAACCAGCAACTATGTCACAGTCTTCAAATGAAGCTAGAATCCTTCTTGCCCTTCAGGCCCTTCAAAATGACCAAAATCTTAGTCTCCGACGCGCCTCAGGTATATATAAGGTTCCATTTGAGACCTTACGCCGCCGCCAAAATGGCATTCAATCACGACGTGATTCCGGCCCAAACTCGCGGCGACTATCTGATCTGGAAGAACAGACTATAGTTCAGTTTATTCTTGACCTAGATTCGCGAGGGTTTCCCTCGCGAATCCGTTTTGTGGAAGAAATGGCCAATTCTCTACTTGCAGACCGCGATGCATCACCTGTCGGCAAGCGCTGGGCTCATAACTTTGTAAAGCGACAACCAGAGCTAAAGACGCGTATCTTTCGGAGATATGACTATCAGAGAGCTAAATGCGAAGATCCGACTATTATTCGTGGCTGGTTTCGGCTTGTACAGAACACAATCGCTAAATACGGTATCCAACCAGGTGATACCTGGAACTTTGATGAGACCGGCTTTATGATGGGCCTTATACAGTCCGGGATGGTAGTCACAGGCTCAGAAAGGCAAGGAAGGCCAAAATCAGTGCAGCCAGGAAACCGTGAATGGATTACTGCAATTCCAGCGATAAATGCCGAAGGTCAATCGATCCCGCCGTTTATCATTGGTTCAGGCCAGTATCATCTTGCAAACTGGTATCGAGAAAGCAACCTCCCCTGCGATTGGGTTATTGCAACAAGCCAAAATGGATGGACAAATAACGAGCTGGGTCTTGAGTGGCTAAAACACTTTGATCGATCAACAGCGAAGCGATCAGTTAGTCTCTATCGTCTCTTGATCCTCGATGGTTATGAAAGTCACCACTCTGTCGACTTTGAGAGATACTGTCAGGATCATAAGATTATCACACTTTGTATGCCTCCTCATGCATCCCACCTACTCCAGCCTCTCGATGTCGGGTGTTTTTCAGTACTGAAGAATGCTTATGGTCGAGAAATAGAGCATCTGATTAGATGCTCTATAACCCACATTTCCAAGACCGAGTTCTTCCCAGCCTTTTATGCCGCTTTTCAAGCTACCTTTACAGAGAGCAATATCCAGGGGGCTTTTAGGGGAGCTGGAATTTATCCTCTTGACCCAGAAACCGTCGTCTCGAAGCTTGATATACAGTTACGGACTCCAACGCCTCCTGGGGAGGCAAGTCAACCACCAAGTCCATGGGTTTCCAAAGACCCCAAAGACAGCAACAGAGGCTCAATCTCAATCTGAATACCTTACCAGACGAGTTATTATGCATAAGAGCAGTTCCCCAGAGTCAATAATTGAGGCTATTAAGTCAAATACAAAAGCAACATTGGCAGTTATGCATGAGGTTGTCCTATTGAGAGATCAGGTCCGAAATCTTGAAGAGGCAAATGCAATACTAAGCCGGCGCCGGAGGGCAAAAAGAACAAGACTACAGAAAGGAGGAGCGATGACTGTACAGGAAGCATCACAATCAATTGATCAGATAGATGTGAATACGCAGGTAGTGGCAGAATCATCAAGAAGTGGTGGTCGAGGAAGGTCGGTCGGACCGGGTGTTCGGCGTTGTGGTGTATGCGGCAAGACCGGGCATAACGCAAGAACATGTCAAGAGGATATTCAGGCCTCTGGAGATGAGTATAGTGAGTAGTTATAGTCAATTGAATAAATTGAAGCAATTTTATCATCTAGATAATAAAGAGGGTTAAGATTTTTGACCCACTCGCTTGTCTGACTCACTCGCTTATCAAGCACGTTATTATATTTTATTTTATAAAAAACTTTTAAAGCTTTTTTTTTTTTTATATAATAAAAATTTAAATTTTAATTTATTAATTTAATAATTAATTATATAATTAAAAATTTTATAATTAAAAAAAATAAAAATAATAATTTAATAATTATTTATATTAATAATATTTTAATTTTAAATATTAATAAAAATAATATATTAAAAATAATAAAAAATATTAAATTTTTTTAATTAATATTTTTATTTAAAAATAAAATTAATTATAAAAATTAAATTTTTATAAATAATTTTTTAATTTAATATATAATTAAAATTAATAAAGACTTTAAAATTTATTATTTTATATAATAATTATATAATTTTATTAATATTAATATTAATATTAATAAAAAAATATTTAATAATTAATTTTTTAAAAAAATAAAAGTTTTTATAATAATTATTATAATTTTAATTTTATAAATTATAATATATATTTTTAAATAGAATTTATATTAATATTTAAGTTTAAAAATTATATTTTTTAATATATTAATTTTTAATATATACTTTAAGACTTATACCTTAAAAAGCACTTAATAAAAGATAAAAGCTATCTTAGGGATTTAGTTAAAAGACCGATTTAGTTCATTGGAGTATTGCGTAGGCTTGGCTTTGGCTTGAAATGGTGTAAAGCGAATGCAGTAGACTTACAGTAGGCTCGGTAGTCGACCTGAAATACAAAAAGGGAGTCAATCCAGAACTATGTTTTGAAATCATTCACAAGCGTTCACTAGTGTCTTTTCCATTGTCAGTTCATAACAACATAAAACATTGTGAAGATGAAGACCATGATTGAGACAGCTCTTGCCTTTGTCTTCTTGTTGCTATGTAAGTACCCATACGTTTCCGCCTAGATACGGTAGAACAGAGACTCACTACAGATCAATTATAGTCACCAATATAGTGTACGGTTCCCCAGCATCCTACTGCGATTCAACAAAAAAAGTTTGCTACAGCTGGGCTGTTCCATCTTCGACAACTTCTTCCAGCTCTAACAGTCTTTATCTCCGACTCCAAGCCCCCACCGACTACCAATGGATCGCTCTTGGTACCGGATCTCGAATGAGCGGTTCTACCATGTTCGTTATCTACCAGGACGGGACAGGCAACGTGACTTTGAGCACAAGAAAGGGCACTGGTCATGTTATGCCGACGTATAATCGCATGGGTAACGTCAAGCTGATTGACGGAAGCGGGACGTCGAACAAAACCATGGTGGCAAACATACACTGGTCTGGCGCAACTGGCATTGACTTGACGGGGTCGAACCATTGGATCAGTGCTTGGAAGAAGGGCAGTCCACTCGACACAAGCGATACGAGTACCGACATTGATGAACATGATGGGACAGGCAGTTTCTCTGTCGACCTGTCTAAAGCCAGCGTCAGTGGTAACGCCAATCCTTTCACCAACTCATCATATACTCAGAACAGCGATAATGCAGTTTCTGGTGGTGGTGGAGGTGAGGATCATACTGGCTCCATCCATGGCGCTATCATGGCTGTCGTCTTTCTGCTGGGATTCCCCATTGGCTCCGTACTCATGCCTCTGGTTGGTAAATGGTTACTCCACGCCTCATGGCAAATAGTCGCCTTCATAGCCATGTGGGTTGGACTTGGCGTTGGCAAGGTTGCCGCAGATCGTGGTGGAGATGTAAGTAGTATACCAGTACACGATGAAATCAGTTACTAACATATTGCAGTCGTTTCACGAACCTCACGTCATACTCGGAACGCTCGTGTGTATCTTGATGATTGTTCAACCCGTCTTGGGATGGATGCATCACAGAAACTACGTCAAGTACCAGCGACGAACAACCATTAGTCATGCTCATATTTGGTACGGCAGAGGCATCATGATTGTCGGAATCATCAATGGTGGTATTGGTCTGCAATTGTCTGGAGCGTCGACCGCGCTGATTGTTGCTTATTCTGTGGTTGGCGTGGTTGTCTCCATGATCTATGCTGGTGGTGCTATCTATAAAATGGTTCTGCTGCGACGGAAAGAACATCACGTAATGTCTGACGACAGTTCAAACAGCGCTCTGGAGATGATGCATGATCAGCCCCCGGCCTATAGATCCTAGACTAGATTAAACGAAAAATGATTTCATCTCACAAACTCTGGTGTGGTAATACTAATAGACACTCGTGAAGATCGGCCACATTGAGAGTTGTTGACCACTAAGAGTTGTTTACGAGGATGTTGCGTGATAAAGCTGAGAAAATCAAGCCTTTGACTGAATGTAATCTCTTGATCAAAGAAGGTTGGAAATCCCAACGAATGTAGTGACTCACCCGAACTCGGGCCTATAACAAAGTTTGTGTTGTCACGGGGAGCCATTCTCGCTTCAGTATTGATGTGGGTGTTCCTCGAAGTTTAATGATCGCTTCAGTATGACTCTTCAAGCCTTTTCCCTCTTTACCTTCCGGTTTCGGCAAAAAAATGGGAAAAGAAAAATATATAATTTATCCTTTTCTTCTTTTATTTCTACCGATAACAAAATTAACCATCAAAAATTGAAGACGGATGAGATGACGCCCGAAGAATCGCTCGATCTGATCAAAGCCAATTTGGCTGAGATCCTCAACCCCGAGATTATCGACGATGTCGTCCTCAATCAGAACCGACCACTAGAGATCTATTGGGGCACTGCGACCACCGGAAAACCACACTGCGGTTACTTTGTACCCATGGTCAAGATCGCAGAGCTTCTTGAGGCGGGATGCAGGGTCAAGATACTCATCGCTGACATCCATGGATATCTCGACAGCTCCAGCTCCAATGTGCCATTCGAGCTCATCGCTCCCCGGTGTGACTACTATCAATTTGTGATCAAAAGCCTCCTACGAACCATTGGCGTCAGCTTCGACCAACTCGAATTCGTTATAGGCAGTTCCTTCCAATGGGATAAAGAATATAACATGGACTGCCGAAAGCTGGAGACTATCACAAAGCTCTCAGCTGCGCGCAAAGCAGGTGCCGAGGTGGTCAAACAAGGCGATGATCCTACCCTCAGTGGCTTGACCTACCCAATCATGCAGGCTCTGGACGAGGAGTACCTTCATGTTGACGCAGAGCTCGGTGGTGTTGACCAGAGAAAGATCTTCACCTTTGCCCTGGAGAATCTACCCAAGGTCGGATACAAGAAGCGGGCACATCTCATGAATACCTTAGTCCCAGGTCTTGGACAAGCACAAAAGATGAGCTCAAGCGATCCAAGCTCCAAGATTGGGCTGTTGGACTCCCCTGAAGAAGTGGCCAAGAAGCTCAAAAAAGCCGTGTGTGTCCCTAGAGAGGTGGAGGGAAACGGCGTAGTCGCTTTTATCGAGCATGTGATCTTTCGAATTCTTGCACTCAAAGGTGCCGTCGAATTCGTCGTGGAGCAGGGACATGGGGAGTCTCTTGTCTACCAAGACATCGCCAAGCTTAAGCAAGACTACCAGCAAGACATTCTGACACCTCAGACGATCAAGCCAGCACTGATTCGGACTCTTAATGTGTTGTTAAAACCAATTCGGGAGGAATTTGAGAAGTCAGAAGAATGGAAACTGGCCGATAAGTCAGGATACCCACGGGTAGCGAAAGCAGTGAAGAGAAGGATGGCGAAGAAGGACAAGATGTAGGCGTCGAATTGGACACAAGAATTCTCGAATCAGCGATGGAAAACTGTACGAGCAAGTACAAATAGAGGAGTCACCTGTCAGTCCGAGATAATGGAGATGTTTTACGAAGACTATGTGCTTAGAATTGAGCTATAAATAATGTGACAAATGAGATTGCTATGCGATGACAGTAAAGTAAAGAAACTTCCAAAAATCGTACAAAAATAATCACTACCACCCCCCTCGTTGATCAGACCAACGATTTATATCTGCGCCTTGACCAGACTAGGACCCTGATCCTGGTGGCGAAGCATTGATACAACGAGCACCATCGTTCTGGGATGTCTTGGGACCTTGAACGACCAAAGACTTCTCATACGTCGAAAGGTTGAACCGATAGATAACACCCGAGGTATTCTCAGATGCGTAGATGAGGTTGGGTCCAACAGCATAAACGGCGCCCCAAGTATTGGTACCGGAAATGTTTCCAAGATCTTGAAGAGTTTCCCACTGTTGAGTGTCGAGACTGAACCTTCCAAGGGCCGTCTTGGAACTGCTGGTCATGGCTGATTGAAGACCATAGAGATAACGACCACCGCCCTTAACAAATGCCCAATCGGCGATATTGTTTGCTGGTGTTGCGGTTCCTCTTGCAAGGATGGTTCCATAGGTGGAACGTCTTGGATCAACATCGATCTTGGCCCATGCTTTTCCGTACAGAGAGATCCAGAAATGACCGTCGTCGTCAGTATCTCCACTGTTCCAGTTGCCATCGATAATCGTGTCCATCAGAGTGGAAGACCCAGTGCTTCCAATGCGAATGACTTGACTCCTTGGATTTGTATTGTTACCGATCTGAACAATACCATAAATCAAGTCATCAATAATATTGTAGGTGATGGGGTTGATGATTCCTCCCGGTCCAATGTTGGTAGCAACTTGGCTGTTCACACCGCTGACTAGGTTCAGTCTATACAGAGTCGTCAATTGGATCAAGTATCCTCCCTCGTCACAACTGAAAGATGGGGGAGGAGTGGGTGTTTCGACGATGTATGTGCCGGCAACTGTTCCTGATGGCGAAACTGTTGAGACTGTCATGGCGCTCGCTCGGGAGGTTGTACCTGTGTATGGTCTGGTGCTGGTTACATATTGAGGTGGTTGAGTCTCGACAACAACTGTGGCAGCCTCGGTACCCGTAGGCGAAATTGTAGTGACTGTCGTTGGTCCTCCCAAGACGCCTGTACCAGTGTAGGATCTTGTGCTTGTGACAGTTGGACCTTGTGTTTCGATGATCACTGTTCCAGCTTCGGTTCCGGTCGGCGTAATAGTTGTTACAGTCCTTGGGCCAGTCAAGGTTTCTGTACCAGTATAACGTCGGGTGCTTCTCACGGGCGGTGTCTCAACAATCACTGTTCCAGCTTCATTACCTGTCGCTGTGTAAGTTGTCACTGTCCTTGGACCCGTTAATGTTTCGCTACCCGTGTAGAAACGTGTAGTTGTGACTGTTGAACCTGGTGTCTCAATAATGACTGTTCCGGCCTCAGTTCCACTTGGTGTGATCGTGGTTGCCGTGATCGGGCCGGTCAAAGATGATGTACCAGTGTATCGTCGGGTGCTTCTAACTGGTGGTGTCTCTACAATCACCGTTCCGGCTTCAGTACCTGTAGGTGTGATAGTTGTTACTGTCCTTGGACCAGTCAATGTCTCAGTGCCAGTGTAGAAACGTGTGCTTGTTACTGGTGGTGTCTCTACGATGACTGTTCCTGCCTCGGTGCCTGTAGGTGTAACGGTTGTTACTGTCCTGGGTCCAGTCAATGTCTCAGTGCCAGTATAGAAACGTGTACTGGTGACAGGTGGCGTCTCCACGATGACTGTATCTCGGTCGGTCCCTGATCCGGAGATCGTAGTAACCGTCGTAGGTCCAGTCAAAGTTGCTGTTCCAGTGTAGAATCTTGTGACAGTGACTGGTCGTCGTGATGGTGTTGCCACGATGACTGTGCCGGGGACTGATCCAGACGCGGGAATTGTCGAGACAGTAGTTGGCTCAGTGATCGGATCGGTTCCTGTGTAGGACTCAGTGACTGTGACGGTAGACTGGGGTAGGTCGACGATAACAGTTCCTGTGTCTCCAGCAACACTGGGTGACTCAGTTGTCATTGTGCTGGCCGTGACCGATCCATAACGCATCACAGTAACATAGGGCTGAGGTCGATCAACCAAAACCGTGCCAGTCTCTCCAGGAGTGGCGGGTGTCTGGGTTTGCGTTGTGTCGCCGCCCATATCAACCATTCCATATCTGGTTGTTGTGACATAAGGCTGAGGCCGGTCGATAATGACTGTACCAGTCTCACCGGGTACAGAAGGTGTCTGAGTTTGTGTTGTGTCACCACCTACATCAACCATGCCATATCGAGTTGTTGTGTCATAAGGCTGAGGTCGATCAATAAGAACTGTGCCAGTCTCTCCGGCAGCTGTAGGAGCCTGGGTCTGAGTTGTATCGCCACCTGCGCCGACCAGCCCGTATCGTGTTGTCGTCAGGTAGGGCTGAGCAAGATCGATGATCACAGTAGCTGTTTCTCCTTGGTTACTGGGAGTTTCCGTCTGAGTCGTCTCACCACCTGCGCTAACTTGTCCATATCTTGTCGTTGTGACATAATGTTGGGCAAGATCAACAACAACTGTAGCTGTATCTCCCGGGTTGCTGGGAGTTTGCGTTTGTGTGGTCTCACCAGTAGCATCAACTAACCCGTAACGGGTCGTGGTTATATACGGTTGGGCAAGATCGACAACAACTGTACCTGTTTCTCCTGCATTACTAGGAGCCTGTGTCTGAGTCGTCTCACTACCTGCGCTAACCAGCCCGTATCGGGTTGTTGTCGTGTAAGGTTGAGCAAGATCAACGTAGACTGTAGCTGTGTCTCCTGGGTTGCTGGGGGTTTGTGTGGAAGTTGTCTCGCCAGTAAAATCGACCAAGCCGTACCGAGTTGTAGTCGAATAAGGCTGAGCAAGATCGACAATAACCGTTCCGGTGTCGCCTGAACTAGCAATGGACTGTGTCTGAGTGGTCTCTTGACCTGCTTGCACTACACCATAGCGAGTAGTCGTTGTGTACGGTTGCGGAAGGTCGACCACTACAGTCGCAGTGTCCCCAGGCTGATTAGGCGGTTCAGTCTGTGTGGTCTCACCGCCTATGGGTACTGACCCATAGCGTGTCATCGTCGTATAGGGTTGGGCAAGATCGACGATAACAGTACCAGTCTCACCAGGCACAGAGGGCGACTGTGTCTGGGTAGTTTCAGCACCAAAGCTAACCACGCCATACCGGGTGGTTGACGTGTATGGTTGGGCAAGGTCTACAATGACTGTGCCGGTCTCCCCAGGTGCAGAAGGTGCCTGTGTCTGAGTGGTTTCAGCCCCAAAGCTGACGAAACCGTACCTAGTAATTGATGTGTATGGCTGGGCGAGGTCCACGATAACTGTACCAGTCTCTCCAGGAGCACTAGGGGCCTGTGTCTCGGTTGTCTCATGTGCGAGATCAACTGAACCGTAGCGGGTTGTAGTTACATATGGCTGCGCAAGGTCGACGATGACAGTGCCAGTCTCCCCGGACGCACCAGGAGCTTGGGTTTGTGTCGTCTCATGGGCGTAGTCGACAGAGCCAAAGCGAGTTGTAGTTACATATCGCTGGGCAAGATCAACGATGACCGTGCCTGTTTGTCCAGGACCAGAAAGTGACTCGGTTACCGTGGTTTCGTGGTCAACATCGACTGAACCGTATCTCGTAATCGTCGTGTAAGGCTGGGCCAGGTCAACGAGGATTGTGCCGTTATCGCCTGGAGAAGCAGGCCCCTGTGTTTGCGTGGTTTCGTGGGCCTGATCAACTAACCCGTAACGGGTGGTAGTTATATACCGTTGAGCGAGCTCGGCGATGACGGTGCCTGTTTGTCCTGGGACAGTGACTGGGTCGGTTACGGTTGTTTCGTGATCAGAGTCGACCGAACCGTATCTCGTAATTGTTGTGTAAGGCTGGGCTAGGTCAACAAGAACCGTGCCATTCTCGCCTTGAGCTGTAGGTCCTTGTGTTTGCGTCGTTTCGTGGTCCTGGTCAACCACTCCGTACCGGGTTGTAGTGACGTATCGTTGCGCAAGATTGGCAACAACAGTACCTGTCTGGCCTGGAATTGTGGGCAATTCGGTTGTAGTTGTTTCATGGTCACTATCAACTAGACCATAACGGGTCACAGTTGTGTAAGGTTGGGGAAGATCAATAATGACGGTTCCTGTATCGCCTGGCGCGAATGATTGAGTGGTTATTTCGCTTGCCGTGACACTGCCATAACGAGTCACTGTTATAAAGGGCTGAGGTAGATCCATAATGACGGTCCCAGTCTCGCCGGGATTGAAAGACTGTGTCGTTATCTCACTAACAGTGACGCTTCCGTAACGGGTCGTCGTAGTGAATTCTTGAGGAAGATCTACAACGACAGTGCCAGTCTCGCCAGGGTTGAAGGATAGCGTGGTCATCTCGCTCACAGTCACGCTTCCATAGCGAGTGATGGTTATGAAAGGCTGAGGAAGATCGACAATAACCGTCCCGGTCTCACCAGGATTGAAAGACTGTGTAGTGATTTCGCTGACGGTGACGCTACCGTAACGAGTCGTCGTTGTAAATTGCTGAGGGAGGTCGGCGAAGACAGTCGCAGTATCACCTGGGCCAAAGGTCCCTGTAGTTGTCTGGCCAAGAGTGACGCTTCCATACTGTGTGATAGTCGTGAAAGGTCGAGGCAAGTCGACGACCACTGTGGCTGTCTCGCCGGGGTTGAAAGATTGCGTGGACATCTCGCTGGCTGTCACGCTTCCGTAACGAGTCAACGTTGTGAAGGGTTGAGGAAGATCCACGATGACAGTCCCAGTCTGACCTGGAGCGAAGCTCTCTGTAGTTGTTTGAGCGATAGTGACACTTCCATATCGCGTTGTGGTCGTCAAAGCCTGAGGCAAGTCGATGAGAACTGTTGCAGTTTCACCAGACTGGAAACTCTGGGTAGTTGTCTCAGCAACTGAAGCAACACCAAACCTGGTAGTGGTAGTGTATGGCTGAGGGAGGTCAATGATGACTGTGCCTGTCTGTCCAGGGACTGTCGGCGATTCAGTGGTGATGGTACTGGCTGTGACGAGTCCATAGCGGGACACAGTGGTAAAAGGCTGCGGCAGGTCGACGAGAATGGTCGCAGTCTCGCCAGACTGGAAGCTCTGAGTAGTTGTCTCGGCGACTGAGGCAACGCCGAATCTAGTTGTAGTAGTGTAAGGCTGTGGAAGATCAATGATGACCGTGCCTGTTTGTCCTGGCTCAGCGGGTGATTCAGTGGTAATACTGCTGGCCGTGACTCGTCCATATCGAGCTATAGTCGTGAAAGGCTGGGGAAAGTCAACAATAACTGTTCCAGTCTCTCCAGGACTCGCTGGCGTGATGGTGACGGTGGTGCTACTACCTGCAACGTTTCCGTACCTGGTTGTTGTGGTGTAAGCATCAGGACGATCGATGATAATGGTACCCGTCTCCCCTGGAACAGTTGGAACCTGAGTCGTTGTGCTGCTGCTGCCAGTGATACCTCCCCAACGGGTGGTTGTCACATAAGGCTGAGGTAGGTCAATCAGGATTGTTCCGGTCTGACCTCCCGAAGTCGGTGTCTGGATCGTCATGCTACTACCCTCTGTGATGACACCATATCGTGTAGTAGTTCGGTACGGGTAAGGAAGGTCTATAACGACTGTTCCGGTTTGTCCCGGGCCAGATGGTGCCATTGTGGTGGTACTACTACCAGCAGAGATGATTCCATACCTGATAGAAGTCACATATGGATCAGGGAGATCGACAACAACAGTCCCAGTCTGCCCACCTGCTGCTGGCTGCTTCGTTGTAGTACTACTACCGTCGGTGACAACTCCAAACCTTGTCGTAGTCAAGTACGAGAACGGTAGATCGACAAGAACAGTACCAGTCTGGCCTGGTGAAGCTGGAGTCTGGGTAGTAACCCTGCTAATAGAAACACTACCGTATCTTGTACTGGTAACGTATGGGTTTGGAAGGTCAACGATAACAGTACCGGTCTGTCCAGGTACAGCTGGTGACTGGGTCGTGGTAGAGCTTCCAGTCGTGATGCTACCAAATCGAGTAGTTGTCAGATAAGGGTTGGGTAAGTCGACGATGACGGTGCCAGTTTGTCCGGCAGCTGCTGGCGTCTGTGTAGTGACACTACTCATGGAGACACTACCAAACCGGGTTGTGGTCACATATGGATTTGGTAGGTCAATGAGGACAGTACCGGTCTGCCCAGGCGATGTTGGCGCTTTGGTGGTTATGCTACTGACTGTAACGCTCCCATACCGTGTTGTGGTCACGTACGGGTTGGGCAGGTCAACTAAAACAGTACCGGTCTGCCCAGGTGATATCGGGGCATTAGTGGTGATGCTACTGGCAGTCACGCTTCCGTATCTTGTTGTTGTCACGTATGGATTGGGTAGATCAACCAAAATGGTGCCAGTTTGCCCAGGCGCCATAGGTGTCTTGGTAGTAATGCTACTGAGAGTCACACTTCCATATCGTGTGGTGGTAACGTAGGGGTCGGGGAGATCGATGAAAACAGTGCCAGTCTGTCCAGGAGAAGTTGGTGATCGGGTAGTGACCGAGCTGATGGAAACACTTCCATAGCGTACGATTGTGGTAAACGGCTGCGGCACATCGACAAAGACAGTGCCGGTCTGTCCGGCGCTGGTGGGCATCATGGTCGTCGTACTCATAGCCGTTACACTGCCGAATCTGGTGACCGTGGTGAATGGCTGGGGCAAGTTGACTAGGACAGTTCCAGTCTGACCTGGACTAGTCGGCGTCAATGTTGAAGTTGCCGGTACAGAAACGCTACCGAATCGAGTAATAGTCGTAAAAGGCTGGGGTAGATCGATCAAGACTGTTCCTGTCTGGCCAGGGCTAGTAGCTGTGAAGGTTGATGTGATTGGCACGGAGACACTACCGAAACGCGTAGTAGTTGTATATGGTTGGGGAAGGTGGATAACAACGGTGCCGGTCTGGCCTGGCGTAGCCGGCATGTAAATACTAGTCCCTGGCACAGTTCCAGTGCCATAGCTAGTGATTGTTGTATAAGGATTAGGGAGATTGATGAGAATTGTGCCAGTCTGTCCTGCGCTTGCTGGGGTGAGGATGTTTGTTGTGGCAATGGTTACACTGCCGTAGCTTGTCACGGTAGTATAAGCGTCAGGAAGATCAATGAATACTGTGCCGGTCTGCCCTGGAGATGCAGGAGTCTGCGTTCGAGTAGCTGGAGCAGTCACACTCCCATACCTGATGATTGTTGTAAACGGCTGAGGCAGGTCCACAACAACAGTACCAGTAGCTCCTTGACTAAAGCCACTGAGAGTTCGAGTTGCTGGAACTGTAACGGCACCGAAACTTGTGACGGTAGTGAAAGGTTGAGGCAGATCAACAATAATAGTGCCAGTCTCCCCGGGCTTCTGAGGGCCGTTGGTGGTTCTCGTGGAGGCGGAAACACTTCCGTAACGAGTTGTTGTGGTAAACGGCTGAGGGAGATCAACCAAGACGGTCGCAGTCTCACCCGGATTGCGAGGGCTTTGCGTGGTCGTGGAAGAAAATGAAATGCTTCCATAACGGGTCGTTGTCACGAATGGCTGCGGGAGATCAATAATAACAGTGCCTGGATCTCCTGGATTCTGAGGGGTCTGGGTTGTTGCTGAAGAGATGGACACACTGCCATAACGAGTGATGGTAGTATAAGGCTGAGGAAGATCGATGATAATGGTGCCTGTCTCCCCGGGCTTTCCAGGGCTCTGAGTTGTGGTAGAAGCCGCTGAGACACTTCCATAGCGGGTGGTTGTCATCCATGATTGAGGCCTGAAAACAACAACTGTGCCGGTTTGACCTGGAAGAGTCGGGTTTATAGTGGTCGTATAAGCCGCTGAGACTGACCCATAAGTCGTTGTTGTAACAAAAGGAACAGCTGAAGATGGGACTTGAATAACAACAGTCCCGGTCTGACCTGGAGCCTTGGGCGTGTAAGTGATAGTCGTAGTGAATGACTCGGTGCCAGTGCTAGTGACCGTTTCGTATGGTGTGGCACTGGGAGGAAGCTCGACGATCACAGTTCCAGTCTGACCGGGTTGATTCGGGGTCTGGGTTATGGTTCGAGTCGTAGTAGCGGTTCCTGTACCGGTCACCGTAATTGTTAGGTAAGGAACTGCCCCAGCAGGTACTTCAACAATAACTGTCCCAGTCTCACCTGGCCGAGAGGGAGTTTGTGTAGTGGTTCGGGTTATAGTGGCTGACCCTGTGCCAGTCACTGTGGTTGTCACGTAAGGTGTAGCACCAGGCGGCAGCTCGATAATAACCGTGCCAGTTTCACCGGGCTGGCCAGGTGACTGGGTGATCGTCCTGGTGGCACTTCCCGTGCCAGTGACAGTGGTCGTGATAAACTCAGGCGGAACCTCAACAACCACAGTCCCGATTCTACCAGTACCAGAGGGGCTCTGAGTAAGTGTTCGTGTGGTAGAATCCGAACCTGTTTTCGTAACCGTTCGATATGACGTGATAAGAGGAACGACGACGACGACCGTATCAGTCATACCAGCACCAGTGTGCGTCTGAGTAAATGTTTGAGTATCTGACCCAGACCCATATTGAGTAACAGTGGCAAAACGCATAGCTGGCACCTCAATACGAACAATACCCGTATCACCTGGGCGTGAAGGAGGGACGGTAACAGTGCGTACTGTTGTTCCAGTCCACTCCTCACTAACAGCGACATAGCGGATGCCGGCGGTGGGAAAGTCAACACGAATTGTGCCTGTATCTCCAGGTCCAGTTGGAGGCACAATGACTGTTCGGGTGGTAGATCCAGTCCAGTATTCACTTACGGCAACATAATTCGCATCATCAGAAGGGAAGTCAACATGAACGGTACCAGTCTGCCCTGGTCCAGCAGGAGAGTCGGTGGCTGTGCGTGTGGTTGATCCTGTCCAGAAACCGGATACTGTCACGTACTGCGGGGTTTCAGGATAGTCAATGCGGACTGTACCGGTTTGACCAGGTTGAGACGGGCCCTCAGTTGATGTGCGAGTAGTTGAGCCGGTCCAGTACCCAGTGATAGTCGTATATTTCGCTCCATTCCTAGGAATATCGACACGGGCGGTACCAGTCTGACCAGGGCTAGGTGGGTCTTGGGTGACGGTTCTTGTGGTTGACCCCGTCCAGAAAGTACTGATAGTAGTGTACTCTTTAGGGACATCCACGCGAATTGTACCTGTCTGACCAGGGTTGGCAGGCGGTTGAGTGACTGTACGAGTGGTGGAACCTGTCCAGAAGCTAGTGACTGTTGTGAAGGGTGTGGCATTTGGTGGAAGCTCCACGATAACTGTTCCCGTTCCATCCGGATCAGAGGGTTTTTGCGTGAACGTTTTAGTCTCTGACCCTGTACCAGTTGCAGTCTTCGTCGTTGTCACGTACTTGATTGGAGTCACAACAACAACTGTTCCCGTCTCTCCTGGAGAAACTGAATCCGGTGTGATAGTCGTGAGGGCTGGGACATCGCTTCCGCGAGTCACAGTTGTAAGAGGGTTGGGAAGCTCGACGATTACTATTCCTGACTCATTTGGTCCATTTGGGAACGAAGTTGTTGTCCTTGGTTCTGTTACGGTACCCCAGTGTGTAGTGTGGCGAAGGCGAGTGTTGACTGGAGGCAAAATGATCACGACTGTGCCAGTTTCGCCTGGATGAGCAGGAGATAGTGTGGTTGTTACAGGCTCAGTGACAGTCCCGATACGAGAGATGGTCGCGTATGGTTCACTAGTAGAAGGGAGTTCACGCACAACTGTGACAGTTCCGCTAGGGCCATCTGGTTGCAGCGTATACGTTATGGGTGCTGTGCCTGTGCCATAACGTATGATGGTCTGGACTGGTCGAGTACTCGGAGGCACGTCAACGAAAACAATCCCGACTTCCCCGGAACCTGTGGGCTGTTGGGTCGATGTGACAGTTGCCGTTCCAGTACCGGTCCGAGTAATTGTAGCGTATTGGACAGGACCAGAAGGGACCATAATAATCACGGTTCCTGTTCCATCAGGGTCACTCGGTGACTGTGTGGATGTAACAGTTTCCGTGACACTACCTATGCGGACGATTGTTGTGTACTGTGCCTTGGACTCGGGTACTTCGACAATAACTGTGCTCACATCTCCCGGACGGTCAGGCTGGAGTGTTCGTGTAATTGGAACGCCAACACTGTTCACGCGAGTAATGGTGGTATAATCTTGTCGTCTAATAGTGACAGTTCCCTGTTCGTCAGTATGATCAATAATGAGAGTTTTTGTATCGTCTTTCTGCACAGTCCTTGTAATTGGAACTTGGACAAATTGCGTGTGATCGGCCGCTGTTTCGTCTGGGTTCGCAATTCTCGTTTGAGGATCATGTAAACCTCCGTGGTCGGTGTTTCTGTCTTCCGGTCGCTCGATAATGACAGTTGTTGGATCTCCGGGGCTGGTCGGAATCAAAGTTCGAGTTCGCTCGGCCGTTAATGAGGGAATGAATGAAGTGATTGTGGTCACAGGTTCTTTCACAATGACGGTTCCGACCGGAGGTGTGCCTTGTGGTGGTATGGTGTATGTAGTGGGTGGTCCGTCACCAAAGACGGCGGTCGTGATGTAAGAGGCATTGGGAGGGACGTAGAATGTTCTATAGCAATTAGAGAAGTGTAATTGAATTGATCTGCGTCACAAACCGTGTGATTGTAGCATCAGAAGTCCTTGTACCATTCACCACCCTGATAGGTTGTAGTTGGATGATTCTTTCTCCAGTGCTACACTCGAATTCCGGTGCCTTGGCTGCTACGTTAGTAAACAAAGAAAAGTAAGCTCCATAGTGGGCGATGTTGTTGAGCCACATGGCTAATTGAAGTCCCGCGATGGGACGTTAGCTGTGTCTGTCGCGTGTCGTGAATGAATGAATGAATGAACAAACGCAACTCGAAGCAGGTTCAAAGAAAGAAGAAGAAATTTGGTGGACTTGAAGATTTACCCAAAAAGAGACGTTAGTATATACAGACAGTAACCTGGTTCCGAAATAGAGCTCCCGGGAGTTACTGAGCTGCAAAAGGACGATAATCGGCTTGGACATTCCTGGCTCAGGGAAATGTTCGCTCTGGGGAATAGCATTAGATTGCTCTAGACCAAGATTTAAAGCTATCAATTACCTTTATAGGGAAACATGCTTTCAGATCGTCCACTTCTCCAGTTAGAATTGTTAGATTGAGCCACTAGCATACCAGTGTCAATCTTGTCTTGGAGCTCTCTCCGCAAGAGGATGCTGAGCTTGCTAGCTCTCAACAATTAACCGACTCTGTAATAGTTCTAAAATGCCAAGGTACCGGTCTCCTGGAAGAGAGACTAAAGAAAATGCCGAGTCATGAAGATGATTTTTCTCTTTCAAATGGAGGTTGGCTTGACAAGTGTTCTGGATTCACGGCTATGGCTGTTCCTGCATATCAGTTGTCATAAGGGTGGCTCCGTTCCTTGCACTAAGACAAAAACGTCAACGACTGACGCCACTGTAGATCAAGATCTGCGATAAACTTTTTGTCTATCTAAGTCTCGCCGGCCAAGTCAATCTTGGCAGGTGACACGTGCGTGGCTACGATATTCCCGGATGCGGGAAGCAATTACATATTGTTTCAGTCACAATTCTGCAATCTTTCAGGATCTTCAATAACAGATCTACAACAGTCGAGACATCATTCCAAGGTACCTATTGTCTCGTTCTCGAGGTTGATAATCTGCGAATCCCTTCTCAAGTGATGTATTTAGGTTCCCAATGGTAATGCTGGATAAGAAGCCACCGATCCCAATGCATTCCAGGCACATTTGAAGTAAGGCTGGACCCTCCGTTGATCTACTATCATGTAAATGCTCCATGTTAGTCGGTAAACCCGGTTGTTCCAGGCGCATTCTAGTGCGCCAACTATCCGGCCCGAACTTTCACCACGGACCCTTACTGTCCTGGTGTACCTCAACTAGATTAGATGATTATTTCTTCATGACTTGCTGGTCATTAACGATGCCTTTTCCATTTCATAAGATACCCTCTCGCTCCTTGTTTAATTCTCACTGAAACCTGTTGTTGTACATACACTTTCATTTCCTTGTCACTCCTTTCTAATTGGCGATATGAGGTCATTTACTCTGATCAGTAGCCTCAGCCTTATACTTCCTTCTTTTGCTCTAGTAGCCTACCAGCCTTGTCTTACCACCACTGCCTTGCCCATGGTCACCGTCAAGGGTGGCCCAGATGGTTACTACACTGAATGCACACGGACATATCGAGAGTTTACTCCTCAAGGCTTGACTACAAAGATTTACACCGTTACACAAACCTGCTCCAATCTCGACTGTCAGACGCCGCCAATTGAAACTGCTCCTCCGCCTGGCTTCACTGCCGCGGTAGTGAAATGCAGTGACTGTGGTGGGCAAGGCACTCAGGTCGCCACCTTGACATTTCCTACAGAATCTGTCGAGGCATATTCATCTTCAGGATATGTGGTTGAGCCTCTTAGCCCGGTACAGGCCACAAAGGGTTGGATGGACCACTTCAACTCACCCCCGGCCGTTGAAACAGTCAACGTCAACGGTGACACCGGCATGAACGTCGAAAATATTTCCCCTACTCCAGGTTCATCAGATTATACCTGGTCTGCGCCTCAAGGATCTCAAGTACCAAGTAATGAAGGTAGTCAACAGGGTCAGAATAGCAATGAGAGCTTCGGCGATACAAGCTCTCATCATGCTGCAACTGAAGATACGGGGTCTGCAAGTGGTGACGGCTCCTCTGATAGCCAAAATGCCGGAAGCTTGGATGGCACATCCAGCGCGAAGGGGTGGCAATCAGGCGAGACGGGCAACACTCCTGGCTCTGGATCTAACGCTGGTGACACACCAGCAGGATCTATCCCCCAACAAGGCTCTCCATCCTCTTCTTCATCCTCTTCATATGACGCCACAGGATCACAAGAGCAAGGGCAAAATACTCCTGGCGACTCCAATGATCCCACAGGCAACACACAAGGAGATGCTCCTGCCTCTGGTATTGCATCTGTTGATGGAGAGCCCATCACCAACACCAACAACAAGCCAGATGACGCAGCCAATACCACATCTCCTGATGGTGTCAATGGCACCTCTGGGGACACATCCGTATCACCGGATAACAATTCAGGGCCACCTTCATCGCAAAACAACAGCCCTCCCGTTGTTGACTCAGATTCCAAACACGCTGGAAATGACGATGACTCACAAGGACCAGATGCTCCCTTCACTGTCAGTGGCGCAGGAGCTTACAAACTCAACATTTCGGCATGCATAATAGCCAATGTTGCGTGTATATTCATTGTTGGGTTGTTATGATCCATTCACTGCGTAACTCTCATGACTTTCAATTTATTATCATGTATTTTAACGACGAAAATAAAATAGACCATCTTAATGACTCTCAAAATAATCTTGGGTCCTGTTCAGTGATTAGTAAATGTCAATATTCACAAGCCACTTACTACAAAATCATATGACAAGCCACCGCCATGGATAAGAGGATAGCGAAAGCTTTACTATTTCCGGCCCATTATTGCGATTGGCAGGTATTTGTAATTTTCTTGTACTACTTGAGCAAATTAAAGTTACGATCTAGATCTTGAGACTAATGATAACTGGTATGCTGTTCCTGTGTCTGTGCTGGCGTTAACTTCGGCAATAACTGACCCGGGTTGAACTAGACTGGGCCTCGACCTTTGGCTGGACGACCCAAGTGACTGGGTCGTATACTACTCAATCGAGGCTTTGAATAAAATACTCAATTTTCCATAACTTCAAGGTTCGAATTAAAGTTGTCTAGAATTCTGATGTTGTTCAATCTAGATCACATTGTTACTAGGCACGCTGGTCCTCCCTCATTCTTTGAAAGCGCGTCCACCTCAATCACTCTACACACTATGCCGGATGGTCGGTATAAGTACGCGATGATCCAACAAAGCCTGTTTAGTATTACCATCCAAGAATCAGACCAAAGGTTCTGTCCGCTAATTTGAGTGTTTATGTAGCTCTGGCTTCTTGAACATGAGCTACCCTGCACCATGTTGGGTTCCTAACTATGCTTACTGAAGGACATAGTAACTGAAATTTCATGTTATCTTTCACTTATATTAAAAACCTCGTGACCAATGAGTTAGTACTTGTGTCTCCAATCTAAGTCATACCCTATGGTTGACGTTTTTTTAATAATTCAACTGTCATGACTATAAACACCAAACATTCCCCGCCCAACCCCGCAGAACTCGAGAAGAAGAAAAGGAGGTCTCATGCTGGCATATCCCTGATCTCGCAGCAGTATCATTATTACCCAAACTTGAAAGAATTATGGCTTGATTGAAGATGTTCTTAGCCAGTTACTCACATCTTTTAATGGGTGTGATGGAAAGGAAAATCGTAACGCGTCACATGTAGGCAATGGCTGGATTCCACAATGACGACACGATACTACGACGCGTTCCAAATAGCATAACTTAGTACATATCATATAGCATAACTATACTGTGTCATCATGACCGGTTTCATATGATATAAGTCATGTTTTACTAATATGTTACCCGCGGTTAACATGCTGGTCTCTAGTTCTTAGTATCCACACATTATCTGACTGATATAGTGGTCAGCAAAAAACACGCCAAACATCATCGTCGATCGTGGGTCCCTCCCCTCGTCAACCACTCATAACTAACCGCTAACATGCCCCATCAATTGCCGACGACACAACCTTCGAGCGGGGAAAACTTGGCATGAAGACTTGTATCAGTATATGAGGAGACTGAATTTTGGTGATTCTTTCCTGTTTTTTTGTCTTCTCACTTTCTCCATCTTAATCACTGATTTCCATGACAATGGCGCAAAAGACTGATTATCAAAACATCTTCCACTGGGCAGAGACCCAAAAGGATGGTTCAATTCCATCTTTTGCTACTCGAGATAATGATCCCTACGAATATCTTAGCGGTTTCAACAACCATCATGAGTCGGAAGCTGTTCCAGGTACAATCCCTCGGGGCCAAAACAACCCACGAGTTGTGAGGTTTGGACTTTATGCGGAACAGATGTCAGATTCTTTTGGAGCTTCGAGACAGGCCAACAGAAACTCATGGCTTTACCGCTCAAGACCTGCTGTAGCTCACCAGGGTTTTGTAAGTTTATCCCACTAACTTTGTGGGGATGTTTCGTATACTGATATTCGGAGTTTAGACGGATATGCCCAAGATCGACGGCACAGAAAGTTGTTTCCTGCCTCTGAACCCTCAGGTCAGAATCTCTCCTACACAACTAGCATGGGTAAGTCAAAGAGACCTTGTCTGTATTAGACATCATCCTAACCTTCCAAGCTTCCCTTTGATATCAGCGAAGGAACGGACTTTGTCTCTGGTCTCCGTACCATCGCTGGCTCGGGTGATCCTACCCTTCGAGAAGGTCTTGCAACACACATCTTTTCCGCCACAAAGAGCATGGAAAAGCGCGCTTTCGTCAACTCAGACGGCGACTTTTTGATCATCGCCCAGCAGGGTGCCCTCGACATCCAGACAGAATTTGGCAAACTCTACGTCCAGCCTGGTGAGATTTGTGTCATTCAACGCGGCCAACGCTTCAAAGTCAACGTGGAAGGGCCGACGAGAGGATATATCCTCGAAGTATGGGGCGCTCACTACGAACTACCCGAACTTGGACCCTTGGGATCAAACGGTCTTGCGAACGCAAGGGACTTTATGTATCCCAAGGCAAGCTACAATGTTACCCGTGATGATCCATGGGAGGTTGTGTATAAGCTTGGTGGTAAGTTCTTCAAGAGTACTCAGAACCATTGTCCATTCGACGTGATTGCTTGGCACGGTAATTATGTGCCTTACAAATATGACTTGACCAAGTTTGTCAACGTTGGGTCAATCTCGGTGGACCACATTGATCCATCCATCTTTTGTGTTCTCACTGCCCGAGGAAGAGACGAGAATGCTCCCTTGGCCGACTTTCTCATCTTCTCGCCCCGATGGGATGTCGCGTCTCATACGTACCGTCCCCCGTATTATCATCGCAACGCAGCTTCGGAGCTGATGGGTCTTATTTACGGAGAGTATGCTGGACGGTCAGATGGTTTCCAGCCTGGAGGTGTTTCGTTTGAATGTGGTTGGGTTCCTCATGGTGTCGCATACGAGGTAAGTGTCGCGTTTTCCCTGTTTGATTGAACATGAAGTATTGACAGCGATCAAGGAATTCAAGGCTGCTTCGGCGCAACCCCCGCCAGAGATGCAGATCTCCAAGGGCGCTGTGGCTTTCATGTTTGAGAGTTGCAGACAATTTACAATCACTGATTGGGCATGGAACAGTGACAAGAAGCATGAGCACGAGCCCAAGATGTGGGATGATTTGGTTGACAACTTTTCATCTCACTTGGACGAGGTTAATGAGATTCTGGGCAAGAAATAAGTATGTATCAAATTTGGACGTAGCAAATATGTATGTATATCAAAATGTCTTGCATGACGTTCATCGTATTATTGATAAGCAGCTCTACATTGATCTCACCAAACGGATTCCTCGGGTCCGTCGTATTCGTATACATTGGAAATGAGACTCCCCACATCTGAGACTGTCATCCAATCATGATTGTCTTGATTCGCATACTGTATCCTTTTCGTAGAACGCTAAAGGGGGCAAGGGGCGCGGGTACTCGCTTGAGTAACTATTGATAGTTAGATCAAAAGAAAACAAACAGTTTCAACTTCTTCTGTTCCATTTCTTTGTCTTTCAACTGTGGGCCGGACCAAACTGTTCCGTCGTTCTAAGAATGAGTCGATAATCGTTCTGACGAGACTCAAGTTTGTTAAATATACGGGCTTGCACTGACTCAAGATTTGACTCAGCATTCTGTCCGACAGTCATTCATCATCCCCCCAAACATACAGTCTTTACCGTCACCATGAAGGCTCCAGACACTCCCCGCTATGAATTCGGTGGCCCGTGAGTCCCTCCAATCCATCGCATTTTATCTCGCCTTATACACTAACATACTCAGTCTCGGCGCCACTGGTATAGTCTTTGGTCTTCCAATTCTTATGCAAGTTCTTTACTTGGGCTGCAATGATGTTTCGGGCTGTCCCGCGCCTGCTCTGCTTGATCCCAAGACTCTGAGCTGGGCCAAGCTCAAGTCTCAGATTCCCTGGCCTCAAGAGGGTCTCGCTGGATTCATGTCCTGGGAAGTCACGGGTTGGCTATTTGCTTATTACTTCTTGAGTCTCGTACTTTATCGCATTTTGCCCGCCCAGATTGTTCTTGGTACAAAACTGCGCGAATCTGGAAAGCCTCTTGAGTATCGCTTTAACTGTAAGAAATTCGTCATTTCCAGGCTTGGACTATAGGCTTACATATTTGCAGCTTTCTCTGCTACCGTTCTCCAATTGACGGGTTGCGCTATCGGAACCTACCTCTATGGCGCCGACTTTCCCGTCTGGACATGGATTACCGACCACTATATCCAACTTCTCACAACAAGCACAGTCCTCACCTACATCATCTCTATCTGGACTTATCTCCGCAGCTTTTCTATCAAGCCCGGGAACCCTGAGCTCCGTGAGGTCGCTGTCGGAGGCCGCACCGGACGCGTCATCTACGACTACTTCATCGGCCGTGAGCTCAACCCTCGCGTGACTCTTCCATTCTTTGGCGAGATTGATATCAAGGTGTGGTTGGAAATGAGACCTGGTCTTACTGGATGGATCTTACTCAACTGTTCGTTCATTGCGAAACAATACAGAACTTATGGCTTTGTCTCGGACAGTATCGTGGTCATTACATTGATTCAAGCTTACTACGTTCTTGAAGGGCAATACTCCGAGGCTGGTCTATTGAGCATGATGGATATCACTTCGGACGGACTGGGCTTCATGCTTACATGGGGTGATATTGTCTGGGTTCCTTTCCTGTACTCAACCCAATGCCGCTACCTCTCCGTTTACCCTGTTCACCTGGGCCCCATCGGTGTTGCAGCAGTTGGTACTGTCTTCTGCGCCGGTCTTTACATCTTCCGTTCCTCCAACAACCAGAAAGTCCTCTTCCGCAAAGATCCTAACAACCCAGCATTTGCCAACATGACTTACATCCAAACCAAGCGCGGAACAAAGCTTTTGACTGGCGGCTGGTGGGGAATGGCTCGTCACATCAACTACTTGGGTGACTGGATTCAGTCTCTTCCCTTCTGCTTGCCCACCAAAGCTGCTGGTTACGTGATCCTTCCTGCTGGTACGGCTGTGGCTGGAGCCGAAGTTGCAAAGATGCTTGATGGGCGTTTGGTTGCACCTGGTGGTGACGCTGCGCCTTGGGGAATGCTGTTTACGTATTTGTATTCTGCTTGGTTTGGATTTCTGCTTATTCACCGTGAGAGGCGAGATGATTATGCTTGCTCGGAGAAGTATGGCAAGGATTGGGACGAGTACAAGAACAAGGTCCGATGGAGAATCCTGCCTGGCGTGTACTAAGATTTGGAGTGGGAAATCCATGAGACGTATTTTGTATTGACCTGATTTGTTAATATCCCTATTAAGTCACATATTCGTAACCATCTCGTAGAATTTGGTCCAAGCTACCTGTGTATATTTAGTTATTACCGCTAAGCTTTTAGTTATTTCATGTTCATTTCTCAAACGTGACCTCAAAATGACATCGATGCTTCAACTAGATTGAACGGCTTTTAGTGTTGTAAGTTTACTGATTCAGATGTGTTAGAAACTCTGTCAACATAGTGAAAACGAGAAAGAATGGGCCATGACCGGGAATAAAATCTGCCGAAAGCGGGACTATACCAATATCTCACGTAATATCTGCCCAACTAGAAAGGGCCAAGTTAAGAAAAGACAGTTCATATCTCTACATACCTCCATTCTCCGGCATCTTGCCATACCGATATATCAAGAACTTCAACAGGAGCGTGACACAAACATACATCACGTCTCTATGTCAGAGTCTGATACCCCTAACTCCCCAGGGAGGGAGTATATCTACCAGCCAGACATACCTCCCCATATCCATCAGCTCGAAATGAAGCTCGTCTTTGAGGATCCTCCTGACTTGGCAACATACAAAGACCTCATATTAGATCACCACCCAGCAAATTTCCAATGGTGGTCAGGCCATCCTGAGCCCGAAGAGTACGTTGAATATTCATGCTCATTTTTCTCAAATTATTGACTAGCGACCCAAGGCGTCGCGATGTTTCAGGTTTGACACCATTGGCAGCCGCTGTAAAACGAGGAAAAGTAGAAGAAGCCAAGGCTCTGATCGAGGGAGGCGCTCGAGCAGACATTTATGGTTCAACATTCGGCAGTCTTCCTCACCTTGCAGTCGCATTATCCTATGAAGGAATACATCAGATATTTCCATTGCTCAAACTTCTCATTAAGGCGGGAGCAGATGCCAACGCACCTGGGCCTGAACCGGACAAAGAGTCGTTGTTATGTATGGTGATACGTACACTATGGCCTCCCAACTATCGTGATGCGATATGCCGCTATCTCGTTGAGGATGGGGGCGCAGATGTCAATATGAGAAGCCAGACTGGCATGTATCCTATCATCGCAGCCGCCGGGATCGCAGACAAGAAGTTGGTTCATTATCTCATACAACATGGCGCAAATGTTAATGTTGCTGATGATCAAGGCCTACGAGCAGTGCACTATGCAGTACCTTCAGCATCCAACAGATGCCTTGGATCTCTCATTAAAGCGGGGGTTGATCTATTATCTCCTGATAATTATGGTCGAACACCTCTACATTTTGCGGCGAGCCTCTGTTGTTGGGATTTTATTGGGATTTTTATCGACTTTCTTCCTCAAGGATATGATATCAATGTTAGAGATAACGACGGGTGGACACCGTTGATGTGGGCTTGCAAAAACAGTCGGTCAGAAGCGCTCAAAATTCAGATCCTTGTTCGAGATTACGGAGCAGATGTCTGGCCCGTGAGCTACGATGGCAAATGGTCTGCTCTCAAGTTGGCCAACTTTACAGCTGGTGAGCTGAAAGGACTGGCATTCTTAGCACCGCCGAAAGGCCAGAGCGAAAGGATACTTGAAGACGGAAGCAAACAGATCTGGGATCCAGAATTCCACAAAACATCACCTGGAGATCACCACAATTTTAATAGTTGCAGCAGTTGCTATACCGTAAGTAACGAAGTTGAATTTCAAAATGGTTGCTAACGGACTGTCTTTACAGCTAACGCCAAGGCCCCTTTACAACTGCATAGATTGTTCAGAGCGGTTCTTCCTGTGCTTCAAGTGTTTTCCGAATCGAAAACTGATGCATAACAGCGATCATAGAATGGAGGAACACGTTGAGCCTGAGCCCTCAGAAGACTCTGATAGCGACCCGGAATGTGATATTTGATGAGACATCATGGGGCATTATTGTATTTTCCGTCTAGATAGATAGATAGATTAAAGTGCTCTTATATTTATGAAATGGCAATACGGACAGAAATAGATCCCTTCTTGGTTTGAAGCACAATCAGATCATGATCATAGGTGAGATCCTCAATGGTTGTCTCGTAAAGGCGAGCTCTGGGAATGACCCGGAAAGCCATAAGAGCCGCCATGATGTACACTTCACAATAAGCGAGACTTTTTGGATTATTAATATAGTTTCAGCAGTGTAATAGCAGGGGAAAACTCACTTCTCGCCAATACAGGCACGGCTTCCCTTCCCGAACGAAATCAGGAACTTCTGCAGCTTGTAATTAGGCTTTCCATTGTCCAACCACCGCTCCGGCAGAAATTCATCGGGATCAGGGAAGAGCTCCTTGTCCCAGTGGTTGATCATAGAGGTCATTCCAATGGGTGTACCTCTGGGAATGACCCAACTGGTGTTGCCATCTTTGCTCTGGTAAACAAGGTCCTCTTCCCGGGCGATTCGGGCAGATCGATGAGATACACCGGGCATAACGCGTAGAGCTTCGTGGATAACAGCCCAGAGGTATGGGCGTTGTTCGAGATCTGTCCATTTGAGGTTCTCCGGATCGATTCCATCTAGATCAGCCATGAGACGTTTGTAAATCTCTGGCTTGTCAAGTAGGAAGTAAGTGATGACAGTAAGAGTGGCCTGGATATGTCATTAGCGATACATCGTCGACACAAGAGGAATGTTGGACTAACAGCCGTGGTTTCAGTACCAGCAAGCAGAAAGTTAAACCCTTCACCGGATAATCTGTACAGAGACTTTTCAGACTCTGGCAGCGTCTTTGACTCGACAACTTGAGCAAACACCCGCCCACCGTCAGGGTTCTTTAATGCAGCCTTGATATATCCTGGGATAACCACGTTCATTTGTCGCATGACAGCCTTGATATCCTCGCCAAGGTAATCGGACAGAAAGGGAAGAACTTGAGCCATCTTTCTCGCCAAAACGTTATGCCTCATCATGTATGCGCTCTGGAAGAAAGACTTGACCCAAGTAGCCAGATTAGGTTCCCACCCTTCTTGAGCGATGAAGCCCATAGATTCGCCAAATGCATATTGTGAGATAATATCGGCGGTAAAACAGTTAAAAGCTTCCTTGACATCAAAAGGGTCGCCGCCAGCATATCTTAGCATCTTGTCCACTGTCATCTGCGCAAAGTCTTGGACTTCACCCTCGAGTTTGAGCATTTGTGATCGGGAAAAGTACTTGGACAAAGCTCCCTTTCGCATTCGGTGGACTTCATGGCTAACTGTTGAGAAACCTGTTACTGAGACTGGACCAGCGCCTCCAGTGTTGAGTTGATGCTGCCATTTGTCGCGAACACGGCCAGGGCCCGCGTAAATTTCGTCAGTAAAGTATGGGTCAGAACAGTGAAGTTCATCGGGGTTGATTCTGACGATTGGGCCTGAACATATCAGAAGTGACTGCGTATACTTGACATCATTTCACTTACCGTAGCGCTCGTGCATATCACGAATAACTTTTCCATATCGTCCTACTCGCCACCAGTCGTAGTAGGCCTCATAGAGATAGCTGACAGCGGCGATTTTAGGTCCAGGGAAACGAGACAGGGGATGAAAAGGTGAGATATTGTATAGAGCGATAAGTACACGGTAGAGGAACCAGACTCCGATAAGAGTAAATGCGCTCTTGAAAGAGGCAATGCTCTTGACGTCAACCGTCTCCCAAGTTGACTTGAAATCCATGATGAACAATAATTTTTGGGGGAAAGCAATGGAACGGATGATTCAAAGCGACCAGGTCAGTTTATAACACCGAGACAATGGGCAATTTGTTTGGCCGATCCAATGTTATGCCCTACAAAGCGTTGATATGGCGTACTATGTAACGTTTTTATCATAGGATCGGCTCTAAGTTGACGCTTTGAGGGATACATCCCGATGACCCCTGCGAACTTGTGGAGTTGGGATCCTTTTATTCCCCGCCCACGAAGATTTCTCTCACCAAGACCATGGATTTGGGATGGCCGTTGAGAAAGCTCAGATCTGAACTGGGCTTGACACCGTGATTAGTGCTTATGGCCTCCGCTTCAACCGGGGGCAGTGTCTCGCCTCGACGAACAAGAAACAAGGGATTTAGAATGGAGAGTTTGAGAATCAAACCGGTAATATTACGGAGATGACCCAATGATTCTGATTCCAGAAACTTAGACGACATTTGTATTCGCTTGGCTCTCGTCGCATCAAATTTGTCCATGCAGGTGATGATGAGTGACACGATGCAAATAGAGTTCGTGGAAAACCCAACACTACCTATATGCAAGAAACCGAAAAATATATGGCTATTTGATACCACATTTAACTAGTCAGTCCCCAGACTATTTTTTTATCATCGAATTCATTTCTACCACTTCATTCTTTACTATCCTGTCTGTGAGTCGCTACAGGGTGGCGCGCCAAAAAGTGTTTCATCACAAAGGTCTATTTATAGCCCAACCGAGATATTCACATATTTTAAAGCATTGGTTCATATCGAAAGTTAATTCTGGCAATAGAAAGTGCCGACACGTACTTGAGATGAAGTTATTTGACACTTTACACAAAATGCAATATTTGTTTTGGTTGAATTGAAGATAGTCATCCGTCCACGTATTCTGGAACAGGACACGAGAACTAGTTGGCGAAGTCAACCATGGCGACAACACAACCATAAGAAAACCGAAGTAAACGACTCAGAGAGTGCCACTGTTTTCACGATACTGCCATGGCGCAGAGTACATCAGCCATATATCCCACTTCTTATAGCTTTCCGAGTCTATAAATCCAGCTCGAACCAGAACGATCAGTCTGACTCTTTTATCCATCCATCTCAAAACTTCAACTGCAATCCACCCGTAGCAGGAGATATGCCATCCATAAGCTCAAACATCCCAGTATCATGTACTGCCTCAGGCTAGACTGAGTGATTGGTTCGACTAGCGAAACAATCAGGGGGTAGATAATAGCTACGACAGATAACCGAGGATCAAACTGCTACTATGTACAAGAGCCATGTTAGACCAAAGTTCTGCAAGGGTCATTACTTTGGATAGTCTAGATCATGGAATCTCAACTTTACATACGTAGCGCTGGACATTGTAGGCGTGCCACCTACTCTTGTGTTCTTTCTCCATACCAAGAGCGTCTTTGCTGCGGTGTTCATTACTGGTTCTGAGACTGGAGTCAATGTGTTATGATGAATCGTACGCCATTTATCATTAAAACACTAATAAATATTTCATTTCACAGGTATTGGAAATAGGTGATTACTCTGTGATATCTTTGGTTTGGTTACACGCTTAGTTATGACAACTACCGCGAAAAACAACCGAAGAAGAGACCAATTTAAGCTTCATGTCAACTTGCTTATTCCGTTTCAACCAAGCATCTCGGTATTTGGAAACCCGACTCTCTTAACCAATAGTGGCGTCAACACCGAGTCTTATCAAGTCTTATCTGTAGATTCTATTTAATTCTTGGTTACTAGAAGCGCATGCCATACCCTTGTGGGCCTTTGCCGCCGACGCCTCGCGTGGTGATCTGCATCTCGACTCTTCGATAGCGGCGCAAAGAATAACCCGATCTGGTCTAACATCATTCTAAACCCAGACACGGCAAACCGGCACTAATGATAAACCTTCAACCCCTTTCCCACTTCCATTTCCCACTTGCTGAATACATGCTGACCGAGGTCAAGATAAACGAGATCGCGGGGTAAAGGCTTGAACTTCTCCAGGTTTGTAGTGACTAGTCTCAAGACTCTCCGCATTTCAATTTCCTGGGGTAAGGGTTGATAGCAAGACCTCTGTGTATATAACATCTTGGGCTGCGCGTTTCCCAACATATTGCTGACTGTGATCAAGCCGACCATTCTTACCATATTTGTGCTTCACGGCCTCTTTCTTATACAGTCATCTTGAACAAAGACTCGTATCCAACAGCATGGCGTCTCATCCAGAGGTGTCTGCGCTACCCGCCAGCGACACAAAGCAACCAAGTCTCGGCCAGTCAGAGGATCAATCTCCAGCTGCCCATCATGTCGAAAACTCCGAATTCGAGGAAAGCCCCAAGGTTGCCTGGTCCACTATCCTGGCGGTCTTCGTATGTTACTATGGATATAAAAGCTATCTGGCTAGGGCTGACTTGAAGTTTCTCTTTAGTTCATGGGCCTGACTTACATCCCCGCTATTGCGACAGCGTTTCTTATGCCGACTCAAATCATCCAACAGATTGGCATGGCTCTCGGAGACACAGAGAATATCGCTTGGATTCCTGGTGGTTGGTCCATAGGTGCAGCTGTTTCGTTCTCGGTAGCGGGAGGCCTGAGCGACGTTTTTGGTCGCCGATGGGTTCTTTTAAGCGGCCAGACTATCATCCTGGTTGGTGCGGTAAGTCACTATATATGCTAAGAATGGGAGTGATCTAACACTGGAACTCAGATCGTTTGTGCATTTGCTGAAACAACACTGCGAATTGTCACCGGCACCACCCTCGTGGGATTTGGTGCCGGCGTTATCATGGTATCTTATCCTGGTATAAGCGAGCTTCTCCCGAATAAGTACAGAGGAATCGGTATTGGATGGACCGAGTTCTGCATCTGTATTCCATGGGGATCGCTGAGTGGCTTGATTGCAACACAACTGTATCTCAAGGCAACATGGAGATGGTGCTACTACATCACCATAATGTACGCTGCTGTATGTCTGATCGGCACCTTTATCTGCTACTTCCCTCCGTCCCGTCCGCAGCACGACTTCGAGAAGACACGCTGGCAACAAGTGAAAGAGCTTGACTATATCGGACTACTGCTCTTTGCAACCGGTCTCACCATATTCCTCATTGGTGTTACGTTCCTTGGCGCCGCTCACAGGTCCACGGTACTTGTGGCAACGACCATCTCGATAGGTGCTTGCATCTTTATCGCCGCTTTTATCTACGACTTTACTATCCCGAAGAAGCCTCTCTTTCCCCGCAAGCTGTTCCGTATGTACAGGGAATTCACTGTCTATCTCGTGATCCTTTTTGTTTGCGGAATGATCTGGCAAGCAATGGTCACACTTGGCAACCAGGGCACTTTGTTCATGTTTACCAACGATCTTGCTGAAATAGGCTACATCTCAATTCCCGCTAATGTCTCGGGTATCATTGGAGGTTGGATCATGCCCACGTTGGTTCACAAGATCAAGCACATCCGGTATCAATTTCTCTTCGCCCTTCTCCTTCAGACGGTCTTTACTGCATCATACGCTTCTGTGATCCCTCACAACAAGAACGGATGGATGCTCTTACCCATGTTCGGCCAAGCCTGTTTCACTTGGCTTACAGTTTTGTCCTACGTCTCATCTGGCTTGCTGGTCCCGCAAGAGGAACTTGGTGTGTCAGCCGGACTGATGGGAACGTTCCGCAGTGCTGGTGGATCATTGGGCAACGCCATGTTCAGCACGATTGTGACCTCTATCGTCAATCGCAAACTTGCTAACAACATTGCTGGCGCTGCTCTCGGAGCGGGGTACTCTGCCAAAGACTTGCCATCTCTTATTCCTGCGGTCATCCAGAATGCTGTCGGTGTGCCTTTCGCCATGGCCAAAGTGCCAGGGGTAACGGAGCCAGTACTCCAGGCAACGGCTGCTGCCTTCAAAAACACCTACGCAACAGCTTTTAGAACTGTATTTTTATCTACCATTCCGCTGGGTGTAGTAGGTATGGTGGCAGCCGCCTTTATTCGCGATCCGAGCCATTTGCTCAACAATCATGTTGCCGTCCATCAAGAGAAGGAGGTTCTCGGAAAGAAGAATGAGGTGGAGATGGCTGGAAAGGACATTGATTAGTTCTTTATGACTTTTTTGTTTTTTCTCGCTTGTAAGTACCACTATGATAGTCACAGAGATCCAATGCCAGTCGTATTTCTTAGGTTTCCAGTTTAGTAGATCTTGTAACGGTTGTCTGTCTGATAGCAGGGTCTTCCTCGTCAGTGATGCTCTCCCTTTTCATGTGACTTCCGCACAAGTTCATGAAACTGGTCATGGACCTTTTCAATGTACTGATCCATCTTCCACACTGTGATTAAACGTCGTACAATGAGTCCAAGATCGCATCAACGGACGAGTCGGATGTTTTGTCATAGCATCATTGTGGGGCTGGCGCTATTATGCGGGCAACCAGACAATAGGACACACGTCGTGAGAAACAACCTGAATCATGTTCTCGAATGCCGAGGAACAACTTCTGGCACGGACATTATGCAAGTACTATGTAGAAACTTGTCGTACCAACAGCCAACAACCGCTATGATCGACGGCAGTGGAGATGTCAGAAATTGATTCATCTAGACAAAAGTTCTGGTCTTTGGAGTCTAACTACTAATGGATAAACACGCGAGGCACCAGTCAAAGCACACGGTCTTCATCGCAAGTGGTGGAGTTTAATAGTTTCAGTGTTTGACGTAGGAACAAGAACAAGGTTATCGAAACACTTGCCTGTTATACGTCAGACTACTCTATTTGAAGTATTCGTCACGAAATCGCAAGTTTGGGCTTTCCCATTAGCTACTCAACTTGCTAAATGCTGCGTTATTTGTTTTTACTGATGTCCGTCAGCCGAGATATGAAGGGTTCAAGACCCACCAGAAAAAAGAAAACCCAGCTCTCATCTCGCTACCAAAGCTAAGTAAGGTACAGAGTAACAATAGCCCGGATCGACGTTGATCACAGCTAAGTATCGAATGTAACATTACCCTGTACTCTGTAGACCGAGAATGATTCCTTCTAGAACATACTCGGTACGGTTATCATAACTTTCCTGTTTATCTCAACGGTCTTCTCGCAAGGATCTTGTTTCATCCTGAGTAATGCTAAGTATTAAACACGAATAGAAATACACGTTAGCACAATAAAACGTCTTTGCCCACGTGTGTTGCTTTTTTTGTTGCTATGACCTCGTTTCAGCTTGTCCGGCGCTAAAAACAAAGATAGACTAAAAATCGGAGGAAACCGAGACTGAGGATCTGCAGTATGCATTTACGGTTACGGCGTTTTAGTTTATTGCCCCCGGTTTGTTCAGCACGTGGGTGGGCATGAAACGGCTTTGCTTAGCAAAAATCGCGAGAGCCAAGAAACAGCAGAGTCCCACGAGGCTCCTTTGCAATTTTGTAGGAAAAGCTAAAAGACATTGTCCATCAGGAAGTTATTTGCGAAGCTGACTATAAGAATCTTATTTATCCCCGTGGGGACTGAGATTCTTCTTGTTCCTCATCCCAAGCCAGTTTGCACATCGTTCATACATTCTTTCAACACTCTACAGGCCGGTCCTATTACAGACAATTCCTCTCTTTCTCTCTGCTTCTCATATCTTTCACTGCTCAGTGTAGCTTATTTTCCCAAATTACCATCTTTCACTCTTTCAAAATGAAGTTCTTTTCAGCTCTTTCCCTCGTGGCCGGTATGGCCAGCGCTCTCCCTGCTGGGGATGTTGAAGTCCGCCAGCTTGGTAGCGGTCTGGGCAGTGGCCTCGGTGGTGATCTCGGTAGCGGCCTTGGCGGAGGTCTTAGCGGTGGAGGACTCGGTGGAGGGCTGGGTGGCTCATCCACGCGCAATGACCTCGAGCAAGGCACTGCTGGTAACTGTCCCAAGGCCATCTTCATCTTTTCTCGAGCCACTGGTGAGCCCGGTAACATGGTAAGTAATTCCTTTTGCGCAATTGCGATCATTCTCACTAACAACCGCACAGGGTGCATCCACAGGTCCTGCCGTGGCGAGAAAGCTCGAGGCCAAGTATGGAAAGGGTCAAGTCTGGGTCCAAGGTGTTGGTGGCCCATACAAGGCTGATGTGCAAGGCAACCTTATGCGTGACGGCTCTACCCCAGCTGCTATCAACGAAGCCGTCCGCCTTTACAACATGGCCCATGAGAAGTGCCCTGACACTCCCGTTGTTACTGGTGGATACAGGTGAGATAAGAATAATTCTAAGTCAAAAGTTGTTTCCTTGCTGACCACAATCATTTTCTAGTCAAGGAACTGCCTTGGCTGCCGCTGCTATCTCGAAGCTTGAGCCAGAGGTTATGGATCAGGTTAAGGGCTGCGTTCTCTTTGGTTACACTAAGAACGCCCAAAACAAGAAGGCTATCCCCAACTACCCACAGGACCGCACTGCTATCTACTGCAACACGGGAGATGGCGTCTGCACCGGAACTCTGCTGATCACCGCCCCTCACTTCATGTACTTCGGCGATGCTGCGGGTCCTGCCCCTGAGTTCCTGATCTCCAAGATTGGCTAAGCACTGGGTGGTGTACCTGTTTATGGTTTTCAAGAGTATATTATTTAGATCTCAGTAGTTCGTTTATTCTTGAGAATATATCATTGTATCATAAACATTAGCTACTGAAATAATAATAGGGATTAGTATGATTCAGTAATACTAATTACACTAGACTTAATATATTAACTTTTAAAGACTGGATAATTATTATATTAAATTTTATTATATTAAAAGCTATAGTATTAATTATAAGCTTTTTCTTTTTTTCTTTAGAATTTATTTTAATTTTTTAATTTTATAAGATTCTTAATATAATAAATTCTAATTTAATAAACTTTTTATAAAATAATATTATTTTTATTAAATACTTTATAAATTATTAATAATTTATTTTTCTTATTAAAGATTATTTTAAAGATTAAAAAGTAATTTTATTTAAAATATTTTATTTTTTAATATATTAATAATATATTTCTTTTAAATATTATAAAAAGCCTTTTTAATTTTTTTCTTTTTCTTTTATATTTATTCTCTTATATCTTTTCTCTTTTAAGCTATTTAAATATAATCTTCTTTATATAATACTTATTTTATATAGCCCTTATTACCTTTTAAGTCTATAAGAGTTATCCTAGTTAATAAACTAGTTAATAATATTTTTTTTTAATATATAATTATAAAATTACTTTTACTCTTTTTAGTTTTATTAAAGGTTATTTATAATACTTTATTTATCTATATAAATTAAAGAATTATATATAGTTTTTCTTAAAATAAGATTTTTTAATATAAATATAATTAATAGAATCCTAGTTAATAAACTAGTTAATAATATATTAATAAAATCTTATAAAGTAAAGTTAAAAGGTTATATAGTTAAATAATTTATATTAAGCCTTTAGCTTTAAGCTTTATTAATATTAACTTTAATTTTATAAATTTAACTTTTTTATTACCTATTTAATTATTATAAACTCTATTTACTACCTTTATAATTTAAAGGCCTTAATTATAATTACTACTTACCTTTTTAATTATTTAAATTAATTAATATATAAATACTTATTATTATATATATTAATTTTATCTAGGAATTCTTTTTATATATATAATATACCTATAGCTAGCTTTTTAATAAGCTTTTTCTTAAGCCTATATAAACTCTTTAGTATTATTTCTAGCTTTTAACTCTTTATATATAAAAAATAAAGCTTATAGTCTTTAGCTATTAATTTAATCTTAATAAGGCTATTTATTTTCTTAATTATATAAAGATTAATAGCTTTTATATATAACTCTTTTAATATTACTATATTTTTATAAAATTTAATAAATATTTTAATAGTTTTAATATTAAGATTAAAAAAGTAATTATAATTAATAAGTTTTAATTTAAAGATAGCTAGTATTATATTATATAAGACTTATAAAAGTAATTAATAAGGTATTATAAGGGATTAAAATTAATTAACTTTATAAATATTTTAAATAATTAATTAAAATTAAAAAAGAAAGAAATTAATACTATTTATATAGTTTAATAAAAGCTTTTTTTATTTATTATTAATATTATAAAGTTTAAGTAATTACTTTATTAATTATATTTATATTAAAAACTTTATCTTAAGAGAAACTATATATAATTCTTTAATTTATATAAATAAATAAAGTATTATAAATAATCTTTAATTAAATTAAAAAGAATAAAAATAATCTTATAATTATATATTAAAAAAAAAAGCCTTTAAAGTCTTTTTTCTTTTTATATAATAAAGATTTAAATTTTAATTTATTAATTTAATAATTTATTATATAATTAAAAATATTATAATTAAAAATAATAAAAATAATAATTTAATTATTATTTTATATAATAATTATATAATTATATAGTTTATTATTTAAATTACTATAGTTATATTATATTTAAGTTAATAAAGAGAAAGTAAATTATATAACTTTATTAATTTAATTATAATATAAGTATAATAAGACTTAAAGATAGCTAAGTAGATTCTTAAAAGTAAGACTTATATTAATATAAGACTAAAGCTTATCCTTTTCCCTAAGGGATTATAAGATTTTTAAATAAATCCCCCTAAAGTAAATCTTAATATATAGCTAAGAACCCTTTAAAGGTTATAGGTTTAAATCTTATTATAATTATATTTCCTTTTATAGTTAATAACCTTAATAATTAAGAAAAATATTTAAATTACTTTATTAATTAATTAGTAATATTAACTAGCTATTAAATATATTCTTTTAATTTAATAGTAAGTTTAATTATAATAGAATCTTATAGAAGTAAATAAATAAAAGTATATACCCTTTTTAATTATAATAAATTTCCTTTAAAAGGCCTTTTTCTTTAGGCTTTTTTATTTTCTTATTATATTTAACTCTTTAGCCTTTCTTTTATACTTATAATAACTTATTAGTCTTTTTTAAATATTCTTTATTTTCTCTTTTATATTCTCTTAATACTTTTATAATACCTTTATAATATAAAAAAAATACTACTACTTATAAATATACTATTAATATATAGTTTTAATATATTATTATCTTTACTTTAAATAATATTTTTTATATATATTATTTTTATTCTATAAAAAATACTTTAATTAAAGCTATAAAGAAACTTTATAATTAAAAACCTATTAAAATTCCTTTATTTCTATATAAATTCTTCTCTTTTATATTTTTATATTATAATTATTATATTAATAAAGAATATATATATAAACTATAAATAACTTAATATAGTTTTTTATATAGCTTAAGGATTAATTTAATAAAAATAGTATATATTTTCTTTTAATTAGAAATATTATTAACTTTTTCCTTTTAAATAAATATATTTATTATTTTTATATTATAATAAATAATATAAATCTAGATTTTAATTTAATTTAGTATTTACTTTTTATTAATATTTACTAGAAATTAATAAAAATTACCTTAAATCTTTAAAAGGCCTTTAATACTTATTTCCTTATTTATACCTAGGAATACTAATTAGGTTTTATTTATAATAAATATATTAATTATATTAATTATTATATATATATTTTAGACTATTATTAATTTCTTACTATTTAAAATAGATCTTACCTTATTAATCTTATAAGTATACTCTCTCTAGAGGTCTTTAAGTTTATTTTATTAATAATTTACTATAATATAAAGCTACTATTTAAAATTAATATAATTTTCCCTATTTAAAGCTATTTAACCTTATATATTTTATCTAGTTAATAGCCTTTAAAGACTATTTAAATAGTTTAACTATTATTTTAAATAAAGATACTTAAATTAATAATAATAATTAGGTTATTTAAACCCTAGAGGAAATTCTTATCTAGGTTTTTAATACTTTTTATAGTATTTAAAAGGTTATTTAAGCTATTATTTTTAATAATTAAATTTAATTTAGTAATTTTTATTTTATATTTTTAGCTTTTTAAGCTTTTTATATATTTTAATATTAATACTATTTACTTTTAAAGTACTCTTTAATATACTTTATTTAAATTATAAAGTTATTTATAAATAATTTTTTATTTTTTCTTAAAGTTTATATTTATTTTATTTTACTTTTTCTTATAATATTTTTAAAAGCTCTTAATAATCTTTAAAGTATATATTATATTACTTTTATTTACTTATTAATTATATTTATATAATTAGTCTTTTTATTTAATTAAAAAATAAATAATTTCTTTAATCTTCTTTTATATAAATATACTTTTAACTTCTTATTTATTTTTATTTTCTTCTAGGTTTAATATTAAGAGTATATTTCTTTTATCTTTAGCTTATTTTTATTAAGGTTTAAGAAAATTAATATAGAATATATTATAGATCTTATTATATTTTTTAAATAATATAAATTAATATACTTATTTTCTTACTTTCTTAAGGATTTAAAATAATTTAATAAAATAAAGTATTAATTTCTTTTTCTTTCTTTTAAATTTAATATTCTTAATAAATAGCTTAATTAATTATCCCTTTTTAAGTAATATCTCTATATATTTTCTATTATAATATTTATTTTAGGCCTTAATAATATTTTATTATTAAATCTTTATTTTTTCCTATAAATTTTAAAGCTTATTTAGTCTAAGATTTACTTTTAATATTTCCTTTTTTATAATTAAGTCTTTTTAATAAATATAGAAATTAATATTATATTTAAAAAGTATAAAAAATAAAGATATTCTTATTATAATACTTTTTATATTATTATAAGTAAACTTAGCTATATATAATAAGGCTATTTAATTTATTTAATCTTTAGCTATAAAGTATTAAAAATAATATTTAAGTATTTAATTTATATATTTTATTTATTTATTAATTTAAAAATAAAATACTATTAATAGTCTTTATAGTATATATAATTTATAATAAAGGTTTAATTAAAAGGTATTTATAAATATAGCTTTTTAATTAAAGATAATACTATTTAATAGGCTATAGTATAGCTTAATTTCTTTATAAAATAGAGTTATTAGCTTTAAGGTATTAATCTTTAATAATATAGAGAAAAAGAAATAATATTTTAAGAATTAATTTATAATTATAAAGATAATATTAATATATTTATCTTTATATATAATAAAAAATAATCTAATAATAAAGTCTATTAATAGCTATAATATAAATTAAGAAAGTATTAAAAATAATTTAAAATAGCTATAAAGCCTATATCTAAGGGTAATTACTCTTTAGTATATTCTATATATTTTAATATATTTATAGATATTCTCCTTTATATTTATTTAATATAGCTTTTATTATAATAAATAAAGAGTTTAATTTATTTTAAAGTAATTTACTAAAGGGTTATTATAATAAATAGCTAAAAGCTTATTATATAAGGCTATATTCTTAAGTATAAATATTTAATTTTTATACTTTAAGAGTCTATTTATATTTATAGTCTATTTAATTAGTTTTTAAAAGTAATTTTTCTATAATATAATAATCTTATATTTATAAGTCTTTTAATTTATTTTCTATAAAGAGATAATAATATTTAATAAGGATTTTAATACTATTAGTTAATAAATAGATTTATTAATAAAAAGTAATTAACTATTAAATATAAGTATTTAAGGTATAATAGCTTTAGTCTATTTATTTTAGTATTTTAAGTTTAATAGTTTTTTTATACTTTTTCTTAAAGGAATTAATATTTTCTTAAGTATTAATAGATTTATAGGTATTTTTTATTATTAACTCTTAGACTAAGTAATTATCTAGATCTTTATTATTTTAATTTATAGTATAAAGATTAATTCTTAGTTCTAGGGTTATTCTTCTTTATATTTAAGCTTTCTTAAAGGTCTATTAATAAAGTTTATTTTTCCTATATAATATTTAATAATAAAGTTATATAGAGTAAAGTATAAATATTATTTAGCTTACTTTCTATTTAGCTATAAGTTCTTTATAAACTTTTATAAATTATAATAATTACTTAAGACCTTTATTTAATATAAAGCCTTTTTAAAGTAATATTATTAATATTTAAAAGATTTTATAATAATAAATAGCTTATAATTTAAAGTATTATAATTAAATTCTATAGCCTTAAATTTATATAATTAGAATATAATAAGGTATTAATTATTATTTTTATTAAATTAAAATAAAATTCTAGCTATTATAAAACTTAAAGTATTTATTTTTATATAAATCTTTTTCTTAAGGTTAAAATAATATAATAAAAAGGCTTTTTAGAATATATTAACTAGAGATTAAAATACTTTTTTCTCTTTTTTATTAAGAGTTATATTTCTTAGTTTTTTACTATTTTTACTTTTTTTTATTAAGGCTATAAAAAGACTAATAATATTTAAGTATTTATAAATAAAATATTAATAGAAATTATAAAATCTTAAGAATATTTATATTTTATAAAAAGTCTTTAGTTTTTTTTAATTATAAATAATTTTTACTTATAAAAGATTTATTAAAATACCTTTAATAAATAGTATAAACCCTAGGTATTTTACTTTAAATTAATAGAAATTATATTTATTAAGTTTAATATAAAGCTTTATTTTTTTTATTCTTTTAAATATAAATTAAATATACTTAATATATTCTTCTTAAGTCTTTAAGAAAATAAGTATATTATTTAAATATATAATATAAATAGTATTAATTAAGCCTAAGAAAGCTTAATATATATAGTATTAAAATATAGCTAAAGTATTAATTAGCTTAAATAGTATAATTATATACTTAAAATAATTATAATAAATATAAAATACTATTTTCTATTTATTTTTTTTATAATTCTAATTTTATAATAAGTATTTTTAATATTAATCTTAAAAAAGTATTTTACTTTTTAAATCTTATTAAAGATTTTTATTATTAAAAGTAAAAAATATTAATTCTTTATTAATACCCTATTAAGCCCTTTATAGTTTATATAAAGATATAAGATATTATTTTTCTTAAGTATAAATAAGATTAAGGCCTTAATAAGGCTTTATAAGCAATAAATATATCTTATAGCTAGATTATTATTAAGATATTAATATAATTTATTTAATTCTGCCTAAGATAATAAGTAAATAAGTTTATATAGAAATAATTTTCTTAAAATAAGTTTAATATTATAATTAGTAAGTTTATAATTTAATATTATAGTTACCTTTTTTAATAAAAAGATATTAATAAAGTCTTAAAGCTTCTTTAGTATTTTAAGGCTAATTTAAGGCTTATTTTCCTTATTATAAAGAATAATTATTACTTTTTTAATATTAATAATAATAAAGACTTTTATTTTATTTTAATATTCTTTTTTAAATTATTATAGCTTAAAGAGTTTTACTTTTTACTATTTATATTTAAATTACTATTTACTTAAAGAGTAATTTATAATAATATTAAGATCTTTTAAAGTATTCTCTTTTAATAAAAAGGGTTCTTTAGTAAGATTTAAATCTCTTTTAACCTTAATATAAATATAAGTAATCCTTTTAATCTTCTTATTATAGTCTTTTAATATAATTAATATAAGCTAGATATATTTTATTTATAGTAATATATTATTAATAATATAAAAAGAAGGCTTATTAACTTTAATAAGTTTAAGCTTTTATAAAATAGTAAATTATTTATTAATTAAATTAGCCTTTATACTTAAATTTAAAATTACTTTTATATTAAAGGTCTTTTAATTATAAATTAAATATAAAGTAATAAAGGCTTTTTTAATTTAAAGTTTTAAGAATATAGTTAATAAATAAGTTATTTTACTAATTATTTCTTTTTTTTTTAATAGTTTTAAATAGAATAATTATCCTTTTTAAGGTATTAAAAAGTAAAATACTCTTTATTATTATAATTATAGTAAATAAATTACTTTTTTATCTTTAAGTTAATAAGGTTTTTTTATTCTATAGGGTATTAATACTTTATTAATTTAAATACTTAAGGGCTTTAAATATAATTCTTAGAGTTATTTTATAATTAATAAGATTTCTAATTACTTTAGTTTTAATATCTTTTTTAGCTTTTATTAAATTAATTAAATATTAATTTTTTTAATTATTTTTTATTTTTACTTTTTATAAAGTTTTAAAAGTATATAGTTAATATAATTATTACTTTATAAGTATTTAAAATCTTAAGGAAATATAAAGAAATATACTCTTAAAGGGATAGAAATAGTTTAATATAAAATAATAATACTTATTACCTTTTAAAAGGCTATAAGAAATTCTTTTTAATAAAGTTTAAATATTAATAAAAGTCTTAAAGAAATTAATTTTTTTATTACTTTATATACTTTAGCTATTTTATTAATAAAGGTTTATAATTAATAAAGTCCTTAATTAAAAAGAGTAATTATTCTTTAAAAGCTTTTTAATTTTCCTTAGTATTTTTATAGAGACTTTTAAGGAATTTATTAAAATATTAATTTTATTTTATTCTTTTTTCTATATTTATATTATCTAGGGTAATAAGGATCTTTTTATAATCTTTTTAATAATACTTTTTTATACTTATAAAGGCTTAAGCTAAGTTATTTAATTATATATTCTTTTTCTAGAAAGTAATAAAAAGAGTTAATTAAATAATATTTTAAATATAGACTTCTTTTTTATTATTAAAAATAAAAGCCTTAGAGTTTTAATAAGATCTTAAGGCCTTTTTATAAGGTTTTTCTTTTTTAATTAATATAAAGAGTTTTTATTTCTTTTTTTATAATATTATAAGTTCTTCTAGCTAAATTACTTATAGCTATATAGCTTAAATTATTAAGAGTATATTATTTTATTCCTTTATAAAGAAATTAAAAGCTAATAAATTAATTTTAATTAAATAAAGTATACTTTTATATATAAGACTAAGTTTATTATATAGATTCTTAAGTATAATTTCCTAGACTATAGAGTTATTTAAAGGGTTCTTATAAATAAATTAATTATAAGTTTAAGCTATTTTTAATCTAGGTAATTACTTAAGAAAAGCTTTAAAATTATAATAAGACTTAGAGATAGTTAAGTAAATTCTTAAAGATAAAACCTATATTAATATAAAACTAAAGCTTATCCTTTTCCCTAAGGGACTATAAGATTTTTAAATAAATCCCCCTAGAGTAGGTCTTAATATATAGCTAAGAACCCCTTAAAGATTATAGGTTTAAACCTTATTATAATAAGCTTTTACTTAGTTTTTTTAAACTTTATATTAAACTCTTTTATATATATATAAATTTCTTTATTATAACTTTAACCTTAATAAAGTTTCTTTATAAATTAAGCCTTTATAATTAAATTTATAAGAAAGCTATTATTATTAAGTATATTAAAATATTATAATTATTATAATAAAAAGCTTTATCTTTATTAATTATATTAAATAGTATAATTTATTAAAGAATATAATCTCTTTAGAATTACCTTTTAAATTATAATAATACTTATTAAATAGATTTTCTTTCTTTATAATCCTATATATATTATATATAGAGATTTAAAGAGATAAAAAGAAATATAAAAGTCTATAATTAAATATTATTAATATTACTTTATTTTTTACTTTAATTAGCTAATTTTAATTTATTAAGATATATTTTAATAAAGTTATTAAATTATATAACTTATTAAAGATTAATTAATTAGCTTAACTTAAGGCCTTAAGGATTAAATAGTAATTTTAGCCTTATTAATCTAGGTAATTATATAATATAATAGTATAATATAATAATATTTTAATTATAATTAAATTAGCTTAATATACTATATATTATCTATAGTTAAAACTACTTATTAAGACTCTGCTTATTATAAGGCATATTATTTATATTTACTTAAATAGTTATTATATAATATATTTATATAATATTTATTAATCCTTAGAAAAAGCTCTTAATTAAGCTTAAAACTTCTTATTAAACTTAGAATAATTATATAAAAAACTAATATTTTAAAATTCTAATAATTCTAATTAACCTTATTATCTTAATTATTATAACTAGATAAATAGCTAATTATTTATTATAAATTATTAAATAGTCTAAATATCTTTATAATATAAATAATTATCTTTAAATCTATAATCTAGAGTATATAATTACTTAATTATATTACCTCTAGAAATACCTTTTCTTATATTAATAATTTAATCTCTTAATTTAGCTTTTAATATAGAGTATTAAGTTACTTTTCTTTCTATAGAACTTAATTAATATAGTCTAATTTAATAAGGTATAAAAAAATTAAAACTTAGTAATTAAATTAAGCTAATATAATATTAAGCTTATTACTATATATACTATTAACTTTAATATTTTTAAGCTTTTTCTAATTAAAGATTAATTAATATAGATCTTTAGTTTATTCTTTATTATTAGCTAATATAATAATTAATTTTTCCTTATTATTATATTAATTACTATTTCTATAGGCTAAGGCCTTAAGGCTATTATCTATAAAGTTAAAGCTTACCTAGTAAAATATATTTATATAAACTATTAATAATTAGCTATTATTATATAAGTAATTAATTAAAATAACTTATATATTATATTAGCTTTAAATATTAATATTAATAATTTTCTTATTTTTATTATTATATTATAAAAAAGAGAGAATTTTTTACTATCTATTTAAAGCTTATATTCTTATATAAGGTTTAGACTTATATTAAGCCTTATAGTATTACTACTTTTATTACTATTAATACTATTATATTATTATTAAATTTCTAAGCTTATAGCTTTATTTACTATAAGTTATATATTTTAATATTATATATTATAAGTAAGATATCTTATTTAATTATTTAATTATTTTTTATTATAGTTATTATATTAAATAAAAATAAAGAAAAATAATTATATTATTTTAGATTTTTTTTATATATTTATTTTAATATTAAGTTTTTATTAAATCTTATTAAATTATATAGCCTTATAGCCTTATTACTCTTTTTATTATTCTTTTTTATTATTCTTATATTAAGTTTATTAAGAAAGTTATTCCTCTCTTAAGTTATATTAACTTTTAAAGACTAGCTTAATAGCTATATAATTAATTATAATTATATAGTTTTATTAATATTAATATTAATAAGAAAATATTTAATAATTAATTTTTTAAAAAAATAAAAGTTTTTATTATAATTATTATAATTTTAATTTTATAAATTATAATATATATTTTTAAATAAGATTTATATTAATATTTAAATTTAAAAATTATATTTTTTTATAAATTAATTTTAAATATATACTTTAAGACTTATACCTTAAAAATCACTAAACAAAAGAAGACTGAATAATAACTGCACTGTCACACCAGGCTTAATAGGCTGTTTATTTCATCCTAACAACTAAAGGCCAACTCCCTTGGTATCCAGTAGGGAAAATAGTGCACTTTGATGATCCGAAGATGTAAGAACAGGGTTCTTAGTGGTTGTAGGCGAGTCGGACAGTTGTGTGACTCTGTACTGGGATCTCGAAGTGATGAATTATCAATTAGATGATTCACATTGGGTCATTGTAGTAAATCCATGTCTCTACTTCGAAAACTTGATCAATCGCGTCTTTTTAAATTGTCATTCCATCCGATTGATGAAACATCGCAATTCCTGCAGATCTTTTGTCAGTTCTAATTAAGTTGAAACGGGCTCAAGCTTCGGCTGCTTCCTTTGAACCTCGGATGTTTTAAGCATGCATATAATGCTAAATGTCTTGGGAGTCGGAGAAAACGCGATCTGAAACAAATGCCTTGGCTATTAGGAAGATGGTGTGGAGTGACCGTCAAAGAAACAAGTCCGAGCCCTTGCCTCATTTGGAAATCCTCGCGAACAATTAATATAAGGATCAAGAAACAAAAGTGACTTATCACAATGCATTCGGCGGCCAATCGCAAGCGTGCCATAACCAATTGATCACGGACGGATAATTTCGTCACTGACCGAGGTTTGATGTTTTGACTTGATCTATTCCCTTTTGTCTCCAAGTTAGTGGGAATGTTTTGCGTAGATCATACGGAGTCGGACAGGGTCTTATTAATAGGGATTCTTTTTGGCGAGTCTTTGAAGATATAAAGCCTGGGTAACGGCCTACCTTAATACTGAACAATCTAGACAGCAGCCATTCTTTCATTCTTTTTCAATTATAGTCTCAGTATCGACAGGTTCGATCTCAGTCCTTCTTTTCTTCCTACAACGTTCAACATGAAGTTCTCTACCTTGATTGCTGCCTCTGGCGCCATTACACCCGCCTTCGCTCTCCCACAGTTTCTGCCCTCGGCTGGTACAGAGTGGACTCCACAAGAGTGGCGTGCTCCGGGTGCAAACGACTGTAAGTTTTTAAAACGCCTTTCTGGTATAAATTATTTCTTTATTCCCTATATCTAACTTCTGGATGAAGCTCGTGGTCCCTGCCCCGGCCTCAACACATTGGCCAACCATGGCTACCTTCCTCATGACGGGAAGAACATCGATTTGAAAAAGCTTGCCGATGGAATGCTCGCTGGTTTCAACATCGAGAAAAGCGATGCTCTCCTTCTTTTCACTCAGGCTATCAGGACGAGCCCCGACTATCCCAGGACCCGCACGTTTGACCTGGCCGACCTTGGTCGTCACGATATCCTCGAGCACGACATTTCTATCAGGTATGACATCGCTATATCATCTTGTTCTTCGTGTATTAGTTCTAACACATGCCATGTAGTCGCTCCGATGCCTTTTTTGCTGACCCGAACCCATTCAACGAAACTGTTTGGGCTGAGACCCTCACATACTTTCCCGACGACATCATCACAGTCGAACAAGTTGCAAAGGCGCGAATGGGTCGTCTTGCAACTTCCAAAAAGACCAATCCTCAGCACTCCTTGTCTGCATTGGCCGACGGCTTTAGTTGGGGCGAGATGGCTTCTTTCTTCGAGATCATGGCTGATGGAAAAACCGGCACGGTAGAGAAGAAGTTCATCGAGTACTGGTTCAGTATGTTACCTTTCGTTTTATGACTTCTGATCTCTTCAATCAAGGCTAACAAAGACTTCTACTACAGAGAACGAACGTCTACCCACCGAGATTGGATGGAAGCGACGCACCACTACCATGCGTGGCATTGAGCGTATTGCTTTCACTAGAAAGTTGATGGAGGCTGCTGGAGTTTCCCGTCGCGATGTCACGAGTGATGCTTATGGTCGCCCGCTTGTACAGTAAAGCAGATACATCACAACGAGTACAAGTTAGTCAAGTAACGGGGCCGGACTCCACTGAAAAGGGTTTGCGGACAGCATGGTTCACGTATATACAGTAGTTATCCTCTGGTTCTCATTAGGTATTATGTAGATAGTGTAAGAGAGATGAATCAATTTCTGCTCTACCAGGCTTCGCTAGTCCCTTTAATGATTCCATGACCCTTCAAGTGGCAGTCTCTATTCAAGATCACATTTTCTTGACTACCAACTCTCTCATTCCGCTGTTATCCATTATACGCTGGATCCAATTTGTCATGCCGGGCTGAAGGTATTATAGCCTGAGGGTACCAAGAAAAGCTAGCCGCCAGAAGCATAAGACGCGAGATTGGTCGGCCAGCTTATGCTACTTAGAACATACTTCTTCGGCCATATATCCTCGTAGCTACTACTCTGTAGCAAGTCTCCCATTCTGCTGTTCCCCACGAGCCTCCTGCTCGTGCGAAGAAGAATTGGCGTCCCCACAATGAGGCTCTGGAACCTCATCCTCTTTCTTCTCAAGAGCTAGTCCGGCGACGTCAATGTTCATTCTCAACCGCGGCGGCTCTGCCACAATGGGCTCGAATTCAGTGTAGTCAGAGATCCTCTTGACATGAGACTCCCCCGTTTCGCCATATCGGAGCTTCCGGAACAAGGCAGAAAGAATATATGGCTCATCCACGAGAAGCCTTTGCCAGTCTGTTAGGTTCCCCAATAAACAGTTGAGATTACCAAAATGATCTGCGACAAAATCGAGGTAGAACTTTCTCAACTTCGAATCTGACGGCGTGTTATTGCACACATACTGCACATCTTCAAATCCGACGATACCGTGGTTTGAGCCTACGTGTTCGTCGAAGAGACGGCCCATCGCGTATGTCTGGAATTTTTGACAGAGGAGATAGTCGGCGAGAATCCAACATCGTGCGTGTACGTTGGGGTGTTTCGGAAGCATGAAAGTGCTGTAGTCTCCGTAGTACATCCACTCGACAAACAGGCTGAAAATGGCGGGATCGTGCTCAGGCAGATGGAGTTGCTTGTTTTTGCTCCACAGGCAGGCTTTTGTGACGTAAAGTGAATGGTAGGAGAGTAGGTTCAAGGGAAGAGTCCATGTTTCGTCTTGCGAGGGTGTTGGGCCAACACGAATTTCAACTCCCTTTCCTCGCATCCTGAGCCTTTCTGTTAGTATTTATTTTGCAGCTGATAATGAAAGCGTACAAACGTACAGTGTCCCCATGTTTAAATTCTTAATAGTCACACTCTTGAAGGGTTCGAAGGGCGAAGGTCTTATCTTGAGTTCTTGGTAATCTGTGATTCTGTGTTCTTCCAGGCTGAAGCCACCAAGATCGAATGTCTGAAAGTTATCTGTGGTGGTGTCTCCGCCTCCGCTTAGTCCGCGATAGTAGCGGAGTTGCCTACCTGTCGTACCTGGACTTGACAGCGACTGCATGGTGGGATGAGCATGAAGAAAGAGAAAATGATTTTCGTAGCCTTCGCAGGAGTCTTTTCCAAAAATCTTGATTACATGGCCTTGAAAATCAATAGGCGGCGTGCCCAAGAAGGATATTGAATTAGCTAGGCTGCTACGGCGGGGCACGGCGCGGAAAGCGTTGTGCTGTGCTGTGCCCCACTAAAGTGATGACTTAGCTAGTGGGGGAAATCCCCCGTAACAGCCTTATGATCTCGTTAAAACGTTATTCTAATATGGAAGCTTAGTTATTACAGCGGGTCACAAAACCAAAGGTGCAGGCACTCGCTTGCATTAGTAGTGATTAATTGATTGAAGTCTATGCATAACGTTGAGGTATACAAGTTATACTTCAAAGAATTAATCTTATCAAGATCTATAAGAGCATTATCCAACTCTGCTAGTGGGTATCAGGCAGAATGACACCCTAAGTACATATAAATAAGTAGGTAGTCTGGGAACTATAACCTAGGGAGTATAAATTGTCCTACTAATTACCTCTTTAATGCTTGAAGCAGTGAATTTCTCTGATACTCCGAGATTCTAATATCAGCTTAGAGCTTGTTTAAAATATATTGTCGTGAGCCTATGAACCTTGAGGCAAGGAATTAATTGTACGCGTATAGTGAGTGTTACCTACAATTACTCATCACCCATATCACATCACAGATGCTGCGAACTCCAATCAATGTCTAGAGCTATACCATAAAAATACTCGCTCTTTGTAGGACTCCCTTACAGTATTACTCACACTACGCCTCTACTTAATCACAGAGGCTGAAGCAGCCGTCATATAACATATAGTTACCCGTTGGTTTGCAAGATTAGGAGATCTCTCAGAGCTTAGTCTACAAACTATAGCGGTGCGGTAGCAGAAAAGTTAGCACATAAGTCTTAGGCTCGACGGCAAGAGAAGTGGTGGGCCAGAAGCCTTTCGCTAAAAAAAAGCAGACGGTTGATTCCAGCTCTATTCAAGTAATGATCGTCATCGTAGAACTTGGAGCCTGTTTGCGATTCGCTTCGACGTTTTGTCGGACCGATGGAATGGATGCCAAGTTGCCGCCAAGTTCATTTTTTCGGCGAAAGTCTCCCCATCTTCTCATCTACCCTTGGTTACCCCAATACAAACCCACATCATTGACATCACTGTTCTCCAGATCAGCCAGAATTAGGTTAAGCACATGCGGGGAAATAACGCACGTTAGTTCTTGGGGATGGTCAAGGATCAATCGTCTGATATATTGCTCTGTGTATATATAAAGGCAGCTTACTACTACAAATATTTTACCAAGCAGCTCTATCTCATCTCAGAACATTATGAGACACAATCTGTTGCCGGCCATTGTTGGCCTTTCCCAATTCGGCTTTTTGGCCAATGCCCAGTCTTCTACCACAACAATCACTGTTCCCACTGGCACACCCATCTCTGGTGATTACAATGGCACCTATCGTCCCCAAGTTCACTTCTCACCACCCCAACATTTCATGAACGATCCCAATGGCATGTTCCGTGATGCTGACGGTCTGTGGCATTTGTACTATCAATACAATCCTACAGCTGTCGTTGCTGGCAACCAACACTGGGGACATGCAACTTCAAAGGACTTGTATCATTGGGTTAACCAGCCTATTGCCCTGTTCCCCCTGAAGGATGATACATTCGTCTTCTCTGGAAGTGTGGTTATTGATGAGAATAACACTTCTGGCTTCTTCCCGGATCAAGACAATGGAGTCGTTGCAATCTATGTAAGCACAAAACCAGACAAATTCCCGCACGATTTAAACTAACAATTGACTAGACTCTAGCATCACCAACGATCCAGGATCAAGCTATTGCTTACTCTCGGGACGGAGGTTACACCTTTGAGCCTTACGATGAAAACCCGGTTATTAACAGCACGTCTAACCAGTTTCGTGATCCCAAGGTTATCCGTTACAATGACTCGTGGATTATGGTGGTTGCATATCCTCAAGACTTTGCCATTGGCATCTTCGAATCTTCTGATTTGAAGGAGTGGACTCCTACCAGTAACTTTTCTCACCATGGCCTGCTCGGCCTACAGTATGAGTGTCCCAATATGATCCCTATCCCGTACATTGATGAAGATGGCGAGAGACAGGATGATATGTGGCTCATGGTGATCAGCATCAACCCAGGTGCTCCCTTGGGAGGTTCTATCACTGAGTACTTCCCTGGCCACTTTAATGGTACCCACTTCGAGGCTGTTGATGGCGCTGCACGAATTGCAGATTTCGGAAAGGACAACTATGCCGGACAATGGTTCTACGGCCTTTCAGAGGATGAGAACCCTGTCTCCATCGCTTGGGCATCCAACTGGCAGTACACACAAATCGTACCCACGGCTGATGAAGGCTGGCGAAGTGCCATGAGTCTTCCCCGTGAGAATTACTTGACCAAAGCAAAGCGCGTAGGATGGAAGCTGGTTTCCAAGCCTTATGACCTCAGTACTGTTATAGGCCGTGAGCTGGCTTCCAACGATAGTTTTGGTAACTCAACACTTACTGTGGACTATTCCGATGTTGAATCCAACGCGATATACTGGGAAGTAAACGTCACTGGCATCCCAGACACTGGCGTCGCATCAACAGCATCAATGAACTTCACATTCCTGTCTCCTGTCAGCGGCGAGAGCATCAAGGCGGGCTATTATTTCGGTGGTGATCCAGTGTACTTCCTGGATCGTGGTAATACTCGCGCCTTCGACAACATTTTCTTCACCGACAAAACGTCTCTTGGAAGCCTCGCAGCCAATGATGGCTCATGGAACACGAGTGGTGTCATTGACCGATCCATCTTTGAAGGTTTCCTCAATGGTGGCGTCGATAGCGTGACAAACACGTTCTTCGCTACAGAGCCATTAACTCTCATGGTATTCAGCACAACCGATTTACCGGAGGACGTTAAAGTTAGCATTAGTGTTTATGCCCTGGAAAGTGCATGGCAAGAGTTGGAGGGCGACGACGGACTCGTGCATGGGAACACAACTTCTAGCACAGACTAGAGGGTTCATATCGAGCGAGGAACTCGCCTAGTCGATCATGATATATAGTTCATTAGTAGCTTTGTAATTTTCAGTTTTTGCTGGCGAAGTTGGCTAGATCTTGTGAAACGATAGCATGAAATCATTGGATTACGTTACAAGACACCGTATACTGAATCGATTACTCTCCCAACCCTCCAAACACAACCTGAAAACAGAACAAGATAGAGCCACACACCAGGACACAGCATGTAATTTAGTAGTTATGTTTGGTCACAAACAGAGAGTATAAAATGCATCAATAATCACCTAGGATAGATTTCAAGTAAATTCGGTCACAGAAAGTCGGCAAAGCGCTGCTAGAACGGTCTTGTTAGCTTGTTGTTCTAAAATGCTTCTTATTACTAAAATAATATCTACCCAACAGACTCACTGACCCTTTACATCATCACCTTCATACCCATAGCAGTCTTTCCTGCCATGCCTTTCAACTCAAAATGCTGAACCATCTTTGCTGAGCCTGAACCACCAGAAACATCGAGCACAGTAACAGCAGCCTCAGTGGTACCATTTCCAGGGGACAGGGCGTAGATGAAGTTGCCAGCGGCAGCCAAGTCAATTAGACCAGGATCGCCATTGCAGATCAAGTCCAGCTCAGACACAACGCTTGCATCCTCAAGGCTCATCTCCACAACTCGGTTGCGGCCAACGTCTGTGACGAATGCAGTCTTTGTGACATCAGAGATAGCTACCCAACATGTCGCAGCCTGACCCTCAACTTCTCCAGTAGCCACCGTTGTTGCTTCGCATGTGTTGGCGTCGATATCTAGGATTGCTGCACCGAATGAAGCATCGGTAACAAACACCTTGGAAGTGCCCGCAATTACCTGTGAACCGAAAAGCACAGCTGTTCCTTCGGGTGAGCTTCGGGCCTCGTTCTTGCTGACAGCCACTACCCCGTTGTGGTTCTCGACGTTGAATGAGGCCATGAAGCCAGTGTTGTTCACAGCAGGGTCACCCTTGACCATCGTGAATAGCATACTCTCATCGTCGGAGAAAAGAACTTGCGAAACAGTGTTTGTAGGTCCCTTGGGTGGTGTAGTCTGTTGAAGGTCGAATGGGCGTAGCTCGTCCATGGCGCTAAGTCCTTTGTTGGAAAAGCTGCTGCAGGAAACGCCGGCTTTGGCACCTGTCATACCAACACAAACGACATTGTTCTTTGAGGAAGCAGCCACGGTGTTGGGGAACTCGCCGGGTACGTCGACTGGCTTTCCAACCATTTCGAGTTTCGTGGGGTCACTGCGCGAAACAGTCAACATGCTGAGAGTGTTTGACCCAGCATTGACGGCGAAGATTTTCTAAAGATAGACAATTAGCGAGTGTTGGAAGAGTTGCAATAAAGAATGTTGGACTTACATTGCCAGCGATTGTCAGTGAGGATTGAGCAACCAGCGCGTCAGGTGTGGCAGGGTTACCATCTGCATCCACAGCGATAGATCCTGCACCGCCAGTCTTTGCAACTTGACCCTTGGAAAGTGTGCCGTCGTTGCCTATTGGCAGTGCAAGAACACCATTTGACTCGTCGTTGGTGAGGATGTAGACAGCCTTGCCCGTGGTGGCTGCATTGTTCATTTTTGGACGGCATGCTGGGTGGCTGCTGACTTGCTGTGCCAAGCACAAGAGTGCCGGGAAAAGGATGGAAGTTGATGTTGAAGAAAACATATTGAAGTAAAAGATAGGATTCTGAATGAGTGGAGGAACGAGCACGAATTAATAGCAGACCGGCTGCTGATAAAGTAAGAATACTAAGGAGAATACTAAGGTAAAGTGTGACGAATTGAACTGAATTGGGTAAGTATACTTGGGATATCAGGATTCATTCATTCTTATAGCAAATTCATCCCAACATCCTAACATCAATCGAATTGACGATCTGAGATTCTAAACGCCAGGTTCAAGTAATCGATATTTCCTTTTTAGGAAGCGTGTAATCACTTCGCTGACCCTGCGGCCTGTGCTTCCCAGAGTCTGGCTTCATCCCTGTATTAAACAAGTGCTAGAAGTATAATCATACTTTCCTTATTGCGGTTCCAGCGCGATAGGGAACAGTTTTACCTGTTGTTTCAATGCAACGTCAGGGAGCTTCGCTAACCACAACTGGGTTGACCCCAGAATAACTGAAGAAACTGACTGTGAGACAGGATGAACTAGCTCCGTATACGCTTAACCCAATATAGTAATCTTGATCTTCTCATCAGACCTCGGGGCTGAAAGTGTGGCAGAAGCCGACAAGCCGAAAGGCCAAGAGAACCAACCAATTCGTCGAGACTTGACTGAAACTTGGTCCCATCTAGCGCCGTCGTATCCAAAAGGCCAATGTCAGACCCTGACTAAGACGAAATACCATTAAACTCTCAAGTAAAGTCTTACCTTGCCTTGATTGATTTTTAATCTTTTCTTCCTATTTTGCTCTTCCCTATCCACCATTTCGCTTGTACCAGAGACGCCATGAGTAAAAACATCTTTCGAATTTTTAGCCCTGGGGGTCAGTCTCCATTCACCCAACCTAACCCCTGTCCAGTTTGTTAATAACATTGAATACAGGACCCAAGGAAAATCCAGTTGAGAAGAGACGGGCCCAACTGCGACGAGCACAACAGTGAGAATTATCAGTTGTGTCTACATTTTTGTATGCAATGCTGACTCGTAAGTAGAACATATCGCAATCGCAAGGATAAATACACGAGGACGTTGGAAGAAGAGCTCGCCAAGTCGCGTTCAAGAGAAGCAGAGCTGACACGCGAATGTCAGCAACTACGTGTTGATCTCGAAAATGCGCTACAACAACTATCAAAACAATGGATAGGCATGGCTGTTGATGGCAGCAATCCACCCTCCGAGAGCGTCGCTTTGTCAAGGACCACAGGGTCAACCAGCGATGCTTCACCATTTAACTTCAGTGACTTCAGCAATCAGCCAAGAGACACAATTCCGTCGCCGCAAATGATATCGCCAGAATCGTTCGGCGACCTCCACGGAATAACTGAAAGTTTTCAGAAACCTCCCATTCTATTTGGTCAAGGGGGAGTCGCGTATAATTGTCGTGTAAGCGATGTGGATCAAGTGACAGCAGGCATGGAGTTTGTGCTGAAGTAAGTAACTCTTTCACTCCATGTTATACCACTAGTATCCCGGCTAATGTGTCCGAAGGATTGAGGAACCTTGTCTTGATCACTTGCACGGTGACCTGGACAAACCCTACGAGCCTAGCAACCATGCCCTGACTGCTTCCGCTCAGCTGATAGCGGCATGCGATTATTCATCGCCTACCATCAGCTCGCCTCCACCGATATCAACGACGTTCAATAGCCTCCCAACACAAATGCTTGAACGGTTACTGAGTCTAGCGCCAGATTTGTCGGGTGAAGGTGAAGTAACACCGATCCAGGCTTGGAGCATTATTCGAAGTCGGCCAGACTTTGGCGGTTTAGATACGAGAAGCCTGAGTGCTCTTGCTAGGAAGTTGAAAAAGGCTGTAAAATGTCATGGGTATATCAACTCAGTCAAGCTCCACGTGCGTGTAAAGCCACTAACAGTCTATAGATTTGGTGCGGTTGTGAAAGAGTCTGTTTTTGAGGGTTTGGTGTATGAAACGTTGACAGACGGAAGACTGGTTTGATCCTTTGTTGTTGTTGTTGGATAGCCTGAACTTGGTCACTGAAAAGATGCAAGAAGCTTGTCATTATTATTTAACATATTTTATTAATTCCTTGTCGATTAATTGACGAGGTTCTGAAAAAATGATTTGCCCGCTACATCAGTTACACAAACTATTGTGAGTATCGTGTCGTATACAAGATCCAGAATGAAGCTCGAAAAAGGCAAACCAATGCAATGTCTATAGTATTTATTTTATCACGATACAATTGGGTGTAGACACAGGCGCGTTAGTAATGCCAATAATGACGAGCTCAAGGGTAGGTGATATGTGAAATCAATGATAGAGATACCAGAAGAGTGGAAGCAGTCATGCCCCAACACTCCGGCTATTACTTTCCGTGATTGAATGCCGTTCTCGGTCTTGTGGCGTCTGCGTCATTGAATCGTGACTCTTTAATACGATCTGGAGCGGCATCGGCATCGCGACCCGCATCTACCACGTCAACCTTGAATTTTGCAGGGGTTGTCAGATGCATGGAGTTTCTACCTTATCGCGGTAAGTGCAGTATTATCCACATGATTAGTTATGCATGTCCACGATCTATTCATAGTAAGAGGGGATTCTATTCCTGAGAATGAGTGTAACTGATTTGAAGTTGCTTCTTTAATCAGCAAGTTGTATCAGACTGTCGATTGTGTGACAAGAGACTTTAATAGTTCTAGAGCTATCAATTGAAGATATGGTACAAGTTGATATCTATGAATCACATGCTATACATATACATCTCAATTGCTTGCATGTTCCGACGCGACCGAGATGGAGACTAGACTAAAAAGAACTGACGCGTACCTGGATTGAACCCCGCGCTGACGCAATGTCTTCAGGTACCAAGATTCGAAGGACCCCACGTATCAAGATAGAGAAGACGAATAATCGACATGTCAGAGTGAGAAGGGAGTTTATGAGGGGATGTATCGGGCTGTAGACGCGCAGAACGGTGTGGCAGTCAGATGAAGTGTCAATCAAGCCTGAAACGTCTCAACGCCCAAAGAGAAAAAAAGCCTAAAGGCGGTGAAGCCTTTGCCACATCATGTGTTGGCGTTGGAAGTCGAGAGAAAACCGAGGACTGAATAGAAATGCTGCATCATAGACACACCTAGTTTATATGTCAGACGACACGACTTATTCTGTCAGCCCAAAAACAGTCCCGTTTATTTTACTCACCGCCTAATCCATGCTCCAGTCAGCTCGTCTTTCAACCTTGTAATTGGTTCACATCACTCAACATGATTAGCTAATGGTGATACCAGATCACTGGCATAATCCCTAGCTTTGAATCTACCGAGATACCTTTAAACCCGCGATCTGCAACGAACCACTCAAGCTCGTCAAAGCAAAACAGATCTAACTACTACATTCGCTAGGTTTGTCGATTCCTGGTCCTTGACTCGAGAGAATACCCTGGCCACTAACCTTTTTGTCTCAGAAACGCTTCAAAGGTCTCTTGAGACCAGATCATCTCCTCACCTCACCTGATTGCCCCGCATCTCCTCTCATCTGCATCTGCATCTGCGTCTGCATCATCACCACCATGGGTGCAAACGACGGCAAGAAGTCTCGGCGGACAAGAGTCAGTGAGGCAGCTGCTCGCATTCTCAGCCCTTCAGGTGCTGGAAAGGGCGGCGCCGCTATGCACCAGCTCTATGAAATCCCATTTGATGCTGAGGTTTTTCTCCAGGCCAAGGCTGCTCGGGCCAAGGCTCTAGGCGATGACAGCGACAGTGGCGAGGGCGATGAAATTCCCGAGGCCGTCGAGTACGGTTCTATTCCTACCGTCCACGCTCATCTCAAAGGTCTCGACAAGGTTTGCCGTGGCGCTGAGTGGACAAGGGCTTTTCAACGTTTCCTTGGTAGACTTCAGCTGGGTTCCAAGAACGTTAGCGTCGTTTATGACACCAACCTCCGAAAGATGGGAATTGAGCCCCCAGAGGAAAACGAGTCTTGGGTTGAGCAGAGCGAGCCAGTAAAGTTCGCTGGACATGTCTACAGATTTGTTGGTCGTCAGTGCAGATCCGCATCATCGGACCGACATCTTTACATCCTCTACCATCCCGATGCAGAGTGGCATGCAGATTTCTACGAGCTGCTGCAGGATAAGCCTCTTCCGAGTAACTTCCTTGGCTTCTCCGACAACCTCGATGCCCTCGTCGCCTACATCCGTTTCATCCGAAAGCGACTAGGACGACGCGCAAGCTCGGCCATGTTCCATGTTCTCATCCCCAGCTCTCGACCCATCGCCATCCGAGATGCCCTTGAGTTCCCCGATATCGGTGATCTCGCTATTCATGGCGAGACTCACAACGGCAGCAACTACGTCTGGATGAATCTGCCTAGCTACGACGACTACCCAGGTACTCTTCATTTGAGGCACGTCGAAAACGCTGTTCGTGAGGCCAGCCCATGGAAGACAACAGCCACAGTCAGCACATCCTTTGTTGGCTTGACAGCATCACTAGCCGGTGCAGCATATACCCTTCGAGTCAAGGGTGCACCTTTCCCATCTCTCAAGACCTTTGGAGCAGCTGCAGTCGCAACCACCATAGCAAGAAGAGTAAAGGGCGCCGATTACTTTCCCCTAGCAGTCCTTGGAGCTGGTAGTCTTTGTACCACCCTTGTAGCCTTTGCTGTAAACAGAGTTCTCAGCAAGAGAGCACCACGCGTCATTGGTGGCATAGAGACACCTAGGGAGCCCAGGGAGGAGAAGGAGAAGGAGAAGGAAGATTCAGCGGGCAGTGATCAGGATGACGCTAAGGAGGAAGAGGAGGTTGTTCCTGAGCCCGAAATCCCTGCACCACCAGAGGAACCAGCTCCCAAGGTCAAAGACGACTCTGATGCCCATTCTCTGCTGAGTCAGACATCCGGCACGAAGAAGTCGTCTAGCAGCAAGAAGCACCGCCGAAGCGAACGGGGCGAACGCAGTGAGCGAAGTGAGCGCAAGCGTAGTCACAAGTAAAAAGCTTGGTCGATGTGATATCGTTGGCAAGACAGAACAAGTAAAGTACACACAGATGGGTCTGGAACTTCTTTATGTGTATTCACGATTTCCATTTCGACAGTTTTTATCATCTTGATATAGTCTTCTTGCAGTCTTTTTGCTTGCCTTTCTACTGATTGATGAGTTACAAAATAAAGTATTCAACGATATTCCTCACTAAAGTAGTCATGCTTATTGTAACTGCTAAAGATTTATATTGAAAATAATAGACAGACATAAGCGTTATATTTTAACTTTTTTTATTAAGTGATTTTTAAGGTATAAGTCCTAAAGTATATATTTAAAATTAATTTATAAAAAAATATAGTTTTTAAATTTAAATATTAATATAAATTTAATCTAAAGGTATATATTATAACTTATAAAATTAAAATTATAATAATTATTATAAAAGCTTTTATTCTTTTTAAAGGTTAATTATTAAATATTTCTTTATTAATATTAATATTAATATTAATAAAATTATATAATTATATAATTATTATATAAAATAATAAACTTTAAAATCTTTATTAATCTTAGCTATATATTAAATTAAAGAATTATTTATAAAAGCTTAGCCTTTATAATTAGTTTTATTTTTAATAAAAGAAATTAATTAAAAAAGTCTAAAGTTTATTATTACTTTTAAAATAATTTTCTTATTAATACTTAAGGTTAAAATATTATTAATATAAATAATAATTAAATTATTATTTTATTATTTTTAATTATAATATTTTTAATTATATAATTAATTATTAAGCTAATAAATTAAAATTTAAATCTTTATTATATAAAAAGAAAAAAGCCTTATAAGCCTTTTATAGAATAAAATATAATAATAATATTAATATATTAAAAAATAAAATACTTTAAATAAAATTATTTTTTAATTTTTAAAATAATTTTTAATAAAAAGAATAAATTATTAATAACTTATAAAGTATTTAATAAAAATAGTATTATTAAAAAGTTTATTAAATTAAAATTTATTATATTAAAAATCCTATAAAATTAAAAAATTAAAAAAGGTTTTAAAGAAAAAAAGAAAAAGCTTATAATTAATACTATAGCTTTTAATATAATAAAATTCAATATAATAGGTTATATTTTAACGTTTTGTCATTTGTTATCTCTTTATTGTGAAACTGTGGACCGCACTGAGGTGAGTGGTTTATAACGAGATCCCCTCCCGAGTCTTGGTTTGAAGGTAACAAGTATAACTACATTTCAACATACAATTTGTAGACGTGTTGTTTAGCTACCAAGTTAAGATAATGAATTTAGAAACGCCATAGAAAGCTGGGTACTCTGTTTCATACTGGTACGTATTGAGTTAACCATGCCTCTGTCCTATTGCCACCGCTGACCTTTGCGCAACAACTGTATATGAACCCCCAGCTACCTCAATGTCGACTCGCCGTTCGACTACAATACCGTTTGAAGGATCATAACGTGGTTCTGGTGTTGCAATTAGTCCCTTATCTCCATCCACAATCTGCTCTTGGCTTTCCGTCATAGACTGGATGCTAGTTGTTGAGAGTGGGCATCGCCCCCTGGAGTTGGGCTTACGCGTTAACCAATATAGTTCATGGCTTTCAACTTGATGTTGGATATGTTGCAAATGTCCGTTCTTCCCCCAAACGCCTGCGTTGGAGGTTGCAGGCCTTGCCGTGTTCCAAAACCGACGTTTGAAAAGAGGCCTGATCATAGGCGCTTGACCGACAAATATGCCTATGCAGTCCTCACGTAGAGACCACATAACTGATCCACCATGCTGATTCAACTAGACACAAACGATCAGCATAATCGTGATGAAAACGAAGTAGTGAATGTACTGACTTTGAACACAGCCACGAATCGTAGAATCGCAGCAGACATGCAAAGGAACCCAAGACTAAATAAAAGCCAGAGGCAGAATCTTTTCAAAGGGTTTGCTTGGATACCAAGAACAACCTAAACCAACGTAAGTCAATGTGATTCAAGTGATAGCAATTACTTACTGGGATTGGGATCAAAATGATACAAATGTCTGTACTCAGGTTGAAAGACAGGATTAAAATGAAAAAGGTCAAGTTTTGAGGAACACATTGTGCTTCCAATCAAGTTAGCTTAACGATAGGTGCTGAGATGGTGTGTCAACTCACGCCCAGGATCAGGCCAAACCTGCCATATCTGTTTCAATGGCCGACATGTCAGAGCCAGAGTCAAAATGATGATGATCAGAGACACCACCACTTGGACCATCAAAGGCCTGACAAACCGTTCTGTCCACAGTCCACGTACAACACGTTTATAAAGGCAAAGCATGTTGAACTTGAGAATCCAGAGGATAACGACATAGAGTAATAGGCTGACCAAGAACATCTGGGAGCCATATGCCCATTTCTCATAGTCCTTTTTGTCCATGTTCTTCCGTTGCTCGAAGTCTAGATCGGAGGTATGTCGTCCTTTGGCGTCTTGGATAAATATTCGTCCGAATAGGACTGCAGCAGTCCAAAAGAACTAAAACATAATATTAGTCAAGAGCTTTTTCGTTGATGAACCCATACATACTCCGGCAAGGACGACAAGATAGTCGTCCCAATCATAATTTCTATAGCCCACGAGCTTTGTGCGACAAAACACGCGTGCGGCTATCATGACGATGCCAATGGTATAAAGAAACCATATCTCAAGAAGTTGCTGATCTAATGTGTTCATTGTAGAGGAATAGTAGAATAAGAGATGAGAAGGAAGGAAGTGGAAACATTGTTGATCGTCCGTCCAATTTGTATCTTCTAGCCACGTATTTTGAGGCCCCTCTCAAATTTGGCCTTGTGGCTCTCAGTGTTGCAGATATATAATATGCCCCATTGACCTCTAAGGGCAAGTTTCCGGGATGAATAGATCCGACGTATTAGGAATATCTCTGTACATGCAGAACTTCCTTTTTCCTAGACCGGAACGAGTCACCAGCAGTGCTCCTCTTTGCCGCATAGTGGATACGCCAAGAGACTCACGGCGCGTATGCGTAAACAAAAAGCTTCCTCAATTGATAGCATCGCATGATATAGAGGCTAACTTACTCTCAGCTTTTTGTGTAACCACTTTGTCTCCCAATAGAAAATCTAGCAGAGGAGTGACATGACTATATGAAGAGGTTCAAACCGGTCAGTGTCTGAATTAACAACTAAACCGATGTAACGTTGAAAGCGTTATGAAACAAGGAATGGATCTGGATTAATACCATGTCGAGGCCCTTCCCCACCATGCTACAGACAACAAAACAAACAAACATCCTGTCTTGATGATCATTATGAATTCCTCATTAATGAGAATCGCAGATAAAATACATTATCAGCTCATGTTACCTGAACCTGGTAGTAACACAATTGAAAATCTTGAAAAAGAAGACGGATCCATCTTTGTGTGGGAATTGATGTTTCAATCATAATTATCACACGTCATTTCTCACTTTTCCCTTCTCCTTTGCCTTGTTTCTTTTTCCTCGGCCGGAAGGAAATACCTAACCTTCCTATTAGCCACATACCTGTCATACAAGCTAAACCAAGCTTGTTAGTTTTTCTGACCGTTAACTGCCTGAACAAGGCCACGCTAGCTCGATTAGAAGTACATTGTAAAGATGAAAACTCTACAGAATGTAACCGTAAGCAGGACTTTACTTTGTACCTCCTGGTGGGGGCGATATTTCCTGCTGCGCCACTACTTGTCTCACTTATCATTCATGGAGAACATGCGATATTTGAAATACCTACTCTACCATTTCTTTCTTCCACTGTCATTTGTATGAAACTAGTTTCACTTTACAGTTATAATGACAACGGAAAGTCAATCGTCCGAAGAGGTCAGCGGCCAAGCCGCCTTCTGGATCCTCGCCTCATTGGCCGCAGCAGCAGTTGTCCTCCCTTCTACCAGCAGTCGCATGACAGGTCGTGATCTTTTTGGCGGCAACATCGATCTGGTGCGATGTGTTCCAGGGGTGTCCTTACTCGATGGAATTTGTGATCTAGTCTTCCTGTTCATAAGCACCTACAGAGTCCTGAGAGAACCGAAGCCAGTGCAACGTGTGCGGCGAGCTCTGCCAAAAGTCAGTGTCGTTGCTGCTAAGCTGATGCTGTCGATGTTCACTGTGTTCCCTCAAACTATCAAGGCGTTCAGCTTGAAAGGTGTTCCAGCTACAAAGTTCTGTGCCTTTGTCTTCTTTTTCTCTTCGACGACAAGACTTTTGATCGATCTCTGTGGCTTAGAGCCCGAGGAACCTTTCACATACCCTGATGAAGGAAATACCGACCTCGACGTCATTGTACTCCTCGCGTTGCTGTTCCAGGCTCCCTTTCAGCTTTGGATCTGGCATAACATCATTATATCTGTCAAGTTTCAGCTATCGGATGCTTTCTACCATATCTGCACATTTTCCTCTCTTATGTGCAGTTTGCTTCTCATAGTACAAGTACTTACCTGGTTGATGTATGTCGTGTCGAGACGACGATTCGATATCTCGGCTTCACCTTATTTTGTTCCCGTTCGAGCGGTTTGGCTTTCTATTATAGCTCTGGCAGCAGTAAGAAGGCCGGATAACCACGAACATCATCAGTCAGAGTCGCAAGCTACCGTTCCACAAGTACCTGATATTATAAATAAATGGGTTCAGGCTGCTGGTTCAATGGCATGTGCGATTCTATTAAGTATAATAGTGGTCAAGGCTTTGAACCTCATCGGCGGACTATTTGTTACTCCACCGGACCGTATCGAGACTACTGAAGCTTCAACGGAAGCAGGAGAGGTTCGTCTAGCAGATGATCATGGACAGGATACAGATGCAGTAAGAGAGGAAGACAAGCCCCCAGTTAAACAATCAGGTAGCTGGTTGGGAAGACTAGCTGTGACCATTGATCGTTGGCTTGTCCGATTTATCCTCATGGATACCACAACTGATATCAGTATCACGCTGACAGTCTTCAATTTGATCACGACAATTATATACTACCTCATATACTTTGATGGTACTGGGACAGTCAATCCAGAATGGACAAGCGTGCTAGGATAGGCTATGATAGTGCTGAACGTACAATATAAATCTTTGTGTAAAGTGTTTCCATTCCCAAATCGTATCACTTTTAGAAACCGGAACCGGTCAATAACGGCCAAGAGACATCTTAACATATGTGGAATAATTGTGAGTTTTATGAGAAACACATTACTCAATGTCCTATGGTTTTGATCAGGCTGATTAATAATTTTAAGCTGTAGCGTACGATTGTAATACGCAGGACTGATGTTAATCGCTAACTTCTCATCAGTGTATTAGTTCTTCTGAAGTCATATCGTGAATCATACTTACATGAATGTATAAGAGACCTACTAGTCTCAGGCCAAGACTTTTTTCTTCTACAATAGTCGAAACGTCCTGTCTTAATTTCAACAATATCATTAACTTTCCAAATATAATAAACCATCATACGCATATAGTTTCGTGAAAATACAAACGATGTGCCATCTCATATATATAAACAATCTCTGCGTTCGGTGTGGACGTTCGCTTTCTGTTGAGTTGGACATCAGAAGGTGCAGAACTGCCCGATCTAGATCGCGAGACGTCAATGATAGTTGTTCGGGTGACAGGTGCAGTAGAAGTGAAGTATTCAAAAGAGTAAGCTGGCAGTATTGCTTGCCATGTTTTGAGACATACGAAGAGTGGTAAAGACAACGGCAGCAGGTGTAGGAAAATAACGAAAGGTATCAAAATCATGAAATCCAAGACAAAATAAATCTCATAAATAAGTTGTATATTTTGAAATGAGTTAGTTATCAGCCAGAGATTCATTTACTGGAGACCCGCAAGCATGATAAGATACTTTGACCTGCCAATGTATGGCACTCTAAACCTTCACCGCGACGACTTTGGCTCCTTCTGTCTTTGTTCCGCCTACAGGCTTGAACAGTCCACCGCCAGTTGAAACGTAAAAAGTATTCCTATCTTTCTTCGTACGGCCAAATGCCACAGCAGTTGATCCAGCAACTGTCATTTCATTGACACCACCAACCACAATTCGCGACTTCCCAGATTTGACATTAAAGAACACAATAGAGTTATCCGAGTTACTCACAGCATAGATGTTCCCTTGCGAGTCAAATGTAAAGTCGTCGAGGAATTCCACGATATTGGATAGGTCGACAACAAGCTGTGGCTTGGACCCCTTGACTGGAAATCCAGATTCTGTGATGGCCGTTCGGTAGATCTTGACAGCATTAGAGTTTGAAAAATAGAGGTAGTTATGGCGTATCTTGATGCCGTTTATGCCAAATGCATTAGCAGCGATAGGAGCCATTTCTTCAAATACAAAGGCGGTGTCATCAAAAACGCCTGTTGAAATATCGAGGCGGCCGACGAACCCCTTTACCGAATCAGAGACAAGCACTGCGTTGGGGGCTCCCGGGATTGCCTCTACCCCATTAAGGAAAGTGCTTCTCTCTGTCATGTCGCTGATCTTCTTGACTTTTATTTTGGCTTGGTTCTTCTTGTGGTGAAACTCCAAGGCAAAGGCTTTGAATGTGCCTGGGGTTAACTGGCTGAGTCCCGTTGCGTTGCTGCCGACAAAGACAAATGTCTCTGGCTTGCCTGGAATCGGAGGTAGCTCGGTGATACCCAGAATGCCTTGGATTGACGGAATTGTGATCAGTTCTTCCAATCCCCCATTACAGGATGATGGATCAGTGACAGTGTAGACACTGGCTGTGGGCCAGAGCTCTGTGGCCAATAAGTCGCCATTGGAGCGGACAGCAATATTCTCGAGCCAAGTGCCGAGAGATAATTGTCCGATTGTCTTGGCTGGGAGAGAGTGCGCCAGCCCCAAAACTGGAAGCAAACAAAGAGTAACGAGTAACTTGAACATGCTGGCAGATTGAGATTTTGATATGCAATTGAGCAGAATGACTGAAGAGTCGCAGTTCCTGATTAGAAACAGCAGATGATGGTGCATTATATACCTATCATTATGCCAGTCAGTGGCAGTTCTGATTCAGGAACAATCAGAGATAACGCATTTTTCGTATAGCTACATTTATTGTCAGTTAATTATTTGATTAATGCAGGATAAAGCTGAATAATTGCAGGAATAAAAGGCTTACTGATATTGTTTGATGATTATTCAGGGACTTAGTCAGCGTGTCGTCCGTTTAGTCAGTCTTATATCTGCTATCATTGGACTCACGATGCACGCCTCAAGGCAAGTGACAGTATTAAGGACCATCCAGCGAGAAATATTACTCAATAATATGGATATTAGGAGTAAGTGGTCTGACTCACGGTCTCCCCATTGGCAGGTCAGTAAGATATGAGCAAGCTAATTAGGCTCGATGAGGAGGATGCTGGAGAGGCACGATCCTACGATGCGTGCACTGCCCTACTCAATTTTGATTCATCATGGCCAAGGAACCATTAATTCATTCCGTGGAAAAAACTGTGAATTTGACAGAAAGTCTGTTTTGGCGATATTCCAGGATTACATGTATCAGTACGTTCGTGGTACGTCACAACGTGCGGCGTTGGACATAACGTTATTCATTGTGAGTTTTTGGACATGGGTTTCCTAAATTAGAATACCTGTGTCAGTTCAAAAGGTTTAAGTTTGCATTTAAGCTACCTGATGATCCTTTGGCAGTCGAGGTTATTGAATGTCAGGACACAGATATGGTTAATAAGAGCTAACAAGCCAAAAGCCACAGCAGGTATGGAAACAGTTAGGCTACCCCGCCATCATGCTAGCCTGGGCGTAATAGGCATAGCTTCATTGAAGGCGAAGTGGGCGTTACTGGATTGGTAAAATGGTACAGCAGCCTAACAGCCTGCCAGCTTTCTCCAGCATCTGCTATCTGATCTGTATGCGGACAAAGCTACGTGTTCTGGGCAGATCTGACCTATAGGAATGAAGGGCATTTATCTCTGGTGAAATAGTACAGCACAAAGACTAGATTATCTGATGGTCAACCATGAGGCACTCTTTCCCTAATTAAGAAGCTGGTTAATGTCTGAGTTCGAAGGCTCCCAAGACACGCCTTGGGGGCGCGCCCTTCTTCTGACCGTTATCTGTCAGATGACAAATGACAGTACGTTCAACCCAGGTATTAGAACCTAGATAGTGAGTTATAAAGATCTAGAGATCTCCCCAATGTATCAGATATCCACCGCTACTACATTACTTGAAGCATATAAAAGACGATGACTTCTACAGGCACAATCACAAATAAAATGCAATCGCCCAGTCCTGGCATATTGACGCAACACAATGAGTCCATCGAAATGCCCGTCATGGGCTCAGCCACGACAAAACTTTCAACAGACAACCCTTTAGTGGAAGATGAAGTTCCTGACCACGCGACAAGCGCCATTCCAGATGGTGGCTATGGCTGGACCATAGTAGCTTCTTGCTTCATTCTTCTATTCTGGATCAATGGTTACACCACAGCTTGGGGCGTCTTGCAAGCAGCCATTGTCCAGTCACCCCGGCTGCACACCAATATCCGCACCATCACCTTTGTTGGCAGCTTATACATGGCATGCATGGTCGCCTTTGGCTTGGCCTCAGTCAGATTATCCAGACAGTTTGGTATCCGATTCACTAGTCTGACAGCGACTATTCTCTTCGGCGCCGGCTTGATTATTACGAGTTTTACTCTAGAGCATCTCGCAGGCTTGTTCTGTGTAGCTGGACTACTTGTTGGTCTATCAACATCTCTATTGTACACAGCTACGAACACGTTACCTGTGCAATGGTTTAGCAGTAAACTCGGCACAGCGAACGGGATAGTCAAAGCAGGAGGTGGTGTCGGAGCTACAGTTCTCCCGTTGGCGACCCAAGCCATGATCAGCAAAGTCGGACTGCAGTGGACTTTTAGAATTCTGGGTTTCTCTATCCTCGCAACAGGAATTCCCTCCGCCTTGTTCTTGAAGGACTTTGTTCGCAACAGTTCGACATCTCGATTTGACTGGTCACAATTAAAGAGCATATCTTTCCTCACTCTGGCCATGGCGGGAGCTGTTGGAGTGTTTGCCTTGTTCGTTCCTCCGTTTTTTCTGCCTGTCTTTGCTAGGTCCATTGGCCTATCTGCCTCAACGGGCGCTGGATTAGTAGCAGGCTTCGGTGCTTCGACGGCCGTTGGACGATTTGCCGGGGGCTGGATTTGTGATAAGATTGGTGCTTTCAACGCTTTGACTCTGGCAGCTTCGATGAACAGCTTGTCTATGCTAGCCATCTGGCCTGTCAGTTCGTCATTACCGCCACTTTTTGTCTTTGCTATCATTAACGGTTGCGCAAATGGGAGCTTTTTTGTGGCATTGCCGACAGCAGTGGCTACACTCGCTCCGGTGTCTGCAGCAGCATCAATCAGTTTGATGACCTCTTTCTGGACTCCTGGATATTTGATGGGCGCGCCTATTGCTGGTATTCTGATCGACTCACAGCACGCATCAGAAGCATCGTCTATCGAGCCGTACAGAGCGGCTATTTTTTATGCGGCAGGTGTTGGATCGCTTGCTACGTTGCTTGTTATAGTATCACGAATGACGCTCAGTAAAAAGTTGATCAAGAGGTTGTGAATGGTTGTAAGTCATTTTCAGCGACAACTCTGACACTTGTGGGTAAAGCATCAAAAAAAAACATGGGGTTGTATTTCATCATGGAGGCGTCTCTAGTTTAACCCTACGACAATAGACGAGTTTCTATGAGCAAACTGGCGGAATGGTCTAGATGCCTTCTTATTTAATTTTAAAAGATTGGATAACAATGTTACCATAGTGATTTATTTAGCTTTGTATGCGGCTCATTCCTTTGTGTTCCTACTAAATACAAAACGGTGTGGCGTTACCCTACACATTGCAGGCACTGACGATGCGCTAATGAAAGAGTGTGTGAGAGGTACCCGGCAATGCTTAACTACCGAGTGTGTCTAATGGTGGTATAGTAATTCCAAGAATTGTAGACACCTGGGATATGTATTGCAAAAAACAGAAAACTAATCTGTGCAACGCAACCAGAGACTTTCTAATAATACACTCTTTAATAGAGATCGTCCAACTCGGCAGTCGGCAGTTGTCAAAGATAGCGGCTAGATAAGTTTACAGCCCCCTAATTTACCAATCAATGTGCATGACGTGGACACCAACTAACCTGAACTGGCTACACAAGGCGTCTGTCACCCTGGACTGTGGAATATCCCTAGCTTGCCATCTCAAGATTGGATCCTTTTGATCCTTCGCGCTTGGACAAGCTATCAAGTAGACAAGACTGTCAGCTTTGTGCCTTGTCTGAGCCCCGTGGCCTGGCTGACTGTTAACCAAACACGACGATCGTGGACGTCATTGTCTGTGCTGTAATGCTCTTTATGGTAAAGCCACTGTCTACTTTTGCATGATCATGCGTTAGTGCTCACCCCCCGATGTTGCCGGGCGGCCGGACTGAAAGCTTGTTGGGTGTCACTGCCTCGACCCCAAACACATTAATCCCTGTCTATGGGATATGATTGAGACCAAGCAAGATGTTTATATCAACCATGCCTCGCTGTGATAATTTCAATTCCTGTTGGCATCCATACCACTGCCAACAAAATGTTGTTTCGTTGTCTGGCATTGTTGCCATTCCTGGCGGGAGCATTTGCCAAATCCAAGGTGCACGATGATACCTTCACCCCTGACTACGTCCTCGAAGCTACTCTGGACGATATTAAAATCAACTGCAAGTCCAGATCGTCAATCACATTCAACGGTACTTCTCCCGGACCAACAATCTACCTGCGAGAGGAACAAACGACTTGGATACGAGTCTATAATAAAATTCCTGACAACAACGTCACAGTTGTAAGCTTACACGTACTTGCACGTTTCTTCAAAGCTAACAACATAAGCACTGGCATGGTCTGAGTCAGCGAGCTGCACCCTTCTCAGATGGTACACCTCTCGTCAGCCAATGGCCCATCCCAGTTGGACAATTCTTCGATTATGAGATCCGACCACAGCTGGGAGACGCAGGATCTTACTTTTATCATTCACATGTCGGCTTTCAAATCTTGACTGCTTATGGAGCTTTGATTGTTAGAGACGCTGTCAAGCCGGAATACAAGTACGACGGAGACATCCCTCTCATTGTGGGAGACAACTACGCTGCTCAAGATGAAGTCATAGAAGAGGGCCTGCTGGCAGATCCGTTCAAGTGGTCTGGAGAACCTCAAGCTATAACTATTAACGGAAACAGTGGTAACAAGAGTTTCTATGACGCACCAGACTCAAGCTGTATGCCTCATGTAGTCCACGTTGATCCTGGCAAAGTCTACCGGCTCCGATTCATCAGCTCTACAGCATTGTCTATGATCAAGCTGGGGATTGAAGATCACGAAAACTTCACAGTCATTGAAGCCGACGGGTCATACACAAAGCCTGCTCATATCGACCATGTTCAGGTCTCATCTGGCCAACGTTTTAGTTACCTCATCAAAACTAAAACTTCAGAAGAGGTTTGTGGAGGTGATAAGTCACAGTATTGGATCCGGTACGAAAGTCGCGACCGACCCCAAGTCATCAGTGGTTACGCTTTGCTCAAGTACCGATGTGACGAGGGCCAAAATCTCCCAAAATCACTTCCCGCCACCTCGCCTATCGAACTGTCCAATAGTACTGCTGACTACCTCGAGTATGCTCTTGAAGGATTATCAGAAAAGAACAACCAAGCATTTCCGAGGTTATCAGAGGTTACAAGAACCGTTACTATTCAAGTCAACCAGATTCTCACGACCGGTGCCTATAAAAATGGAACCTTGAATGGCACAGTAGCCTGGGCGTAAGTTGCAATTGTGTACGATTATGTTAAACTTTACTAATAGAAAGACAGCCAAAATGGCCTACCTTGGAAAGAAAGCGTCCAAGCTGAGCGTCACCAAGTTCCATATCTGATTCAAGTCTACGAGAATGGCACGACTCCTAACTATACCCTTGCCCTGGAGCATCATGGCTTTGATCCGGAAACCAAGGCATTTCCTGCCAAGGTCGGTGAAGTTTTGGACATAGTCTGGGAGAACAACAACGGCCCTACAGGCGGCTGGGACTTCCATCCAATGCATGTTCATGGATACCATGTCTATGATCTGGGTTCTGGTAACGGAACATACAACGCGACTGAGAATGAAGCGCACTTTGACAACTTCACCCCTGTTCTCCGGGACTCAACTAACCTCTACAGATATGCGGTCAAGGGTGTTCCACATCACACCGCCGGTTGGAGAGCTTGGCGACTCCGCATCACAGAGGAAAACATTGGTGCCTGGATGATGCATTGTCATATTGCACAGCATCAAGTGATGGGTATGGCCACTGTATGGGTGTTTGGTGATGCGGATCAGATTCGTGGTAAATTTCCTGCTCCTCCATATACTCAAGGATATCTAGACTATGGTGGAAGTGCCTATGGAAGTGAGGATAGTCAACCTTGGGTGAACCATTACTACAGCAGTGGTGATGATTAGAATTTGATAAGATATTTAGTGCAAAGGTATATATATATAGACCCTATTTCTCTAACATGGAATTCCTAATACTCGACAACTCCGGCTTGTTTACTATCTTCAGCCGTACTGGGAGTTTCCCTATCGAACTGTTTAGACTCTATTACTACCCATCAGCAGGAACATGGAGTCCAAGTGGGAATTTCTTGGAAAATAATGTATTCCATAAGAAGACTGCATCTAGGAGGCCTGTAATCTCTCAAGGTTCATCAATGTAAGGTCCCAGCAAGTCTACCAAGTCCTCAATACTTTGCTTGCCATATCCAAGCGCCGATGTAAGTCGGGTTAGCCAAGGAATGCCCTTTTGCTGCGAAGTACTCGGAGGTAATAGGATCGAGTCAATGAGATGTATAACTCCATCCATGAGGATAATATCGGATTCTGAAACCGGAACAGAATCGTGGCTCTTGCCTTCAATCAGCTGGCCTTTTAGAACATTCAACTGCCACTTGTTGTGAACCTTTCGGCTTTCTACCTTCATACTGAGGTTACTGTGCAAGGTTGACAGATCAAACTTGAAGATGTCTGGTCAGAATTGTGTTCAATTGAGAAGTCTGGGTTTCTTCGCTCACCAAATGAGAGTGTTTCATCTCTGGTTGACTCAGGTCCACCAATTTAGCTCCATCATGAGGCCAGTAAGTGTCACTGAATAGTGTTTTATTGGCCACGACATGATACTTTAGTAGAGCTCGAAGATACGGTCTACCTCCATGGCTAAACAGGAATTTGTTCACTGTCTTCCCGAGACGATCAAATGCTGCATTCGTTGGTGCGAAGATGGTTTGAGATACGTGTGCGTTAGTGTCGTAGATGCTCTCAGACAGTTTTGACGTCTCTAACCCCCGTCGTAGCTTTGATAGCTCAGGTCGGGTACGAAGCGCGTGGGCAGTCGAGTTGGGAAGTTCCAATACAGTATCAATATGATGGATAAAACCGTTGATGGCGATTGAATGCGATTTGTTCAGTGGGAGTAGTCGAGCCGCGTGATTGAGTGTAAGCCCGTTGCCTTCCTTCTGTACACTAATACGCTGCTTATAAGTGAAGAATATGTCCCCATTGACAAAGGACGATACCGTGCCCATTGTCGGTAGGCGTTCAGCTGGTATTGGCCCAGGCCCCATATGACATCCAGCGATGAACAAGCCAAAGAATGGTGGCGGATCGGGTGGGAAATAGAACGAGTCAAAGGCCTCATTTACAGGGGCATATACAGTGAAGCGAGCCTGTGGTGCTGAGAGACCCCGGACAATGTCAGGCAATTTGCCCACAATCTCGACGAATTTGGAAACGCGGTCATCATTGCTCAAGACCTCCCAAACAGTTAGATTTGTCTCATGATGATCTTCATTTGACACTGGCGTAGGCGTGTTCTGTGACGTGCTGTACCATTTGAGGACAAGGTATTGTATGAGCAGGGGGATTGATACAATGAAGGCAAGCGCTCTGAGCGCTCTCCATAATGATGGTTTCTGCTTAGCCATTGTCGCGGAGGGGTTGCCTACAAAGTGTATAGTTTGACATGGCTGATATCAATGAGAGCATATAAAACATGCCAATCTGCCGTTTGCTAAGCCAGTCAACCCGACTCTTCGGTCCGTAATACGGGGTGGGGTATCGGGGCCCGATGCATGACCCCGAGATAAGCGTCGCCAACTCGGGATTGTAATCGCCACCCTCTGGTTGACTGCAGCACGATGTAACCTGGAACATACGAATATGCAAAATAATAACGACTTGAATAAAAAAAACGAAGACCTGAGATCATTATTTGCAGTTGAAGAAGTTTACTCAATTATTTTATCTGACAGCTCCAAAATATGCGTTCTTCTCCATGTCTAATATCACTTCTACTAGCATGGGTGTTCTCAACACTCGTGACCAGCGCCCTCGTGAAAAAGGACTGGACCATAACATGGGAACCGGGAGCACCCAACGGCCAAGAGAGAAACATGATCAAGATCAATGGCCAATTCCCGGGACCAACAATTCTTTGCGATGAAGAAGATGACATTGAGGTCACGGTCCACAATAAAATGCCTTTCAACACTACAGTTCACTGGCATGGGCTCGAGTAAGTCAGAAGGGCCATAGCGGTATCGAGTACAGATGATTGAACTGTGTTAGGATGTTCGGCACACCTTGGTCAGATGGGACCCCAGGCATGTCTCAGAAGCCGATAGAAATGGGACAAAGCTTCATCTATCGATTCAAGGCCTCGCCAGCAGGGACACATTGGTACCATTCCCACTCACGGGCTACTGTTCTCGATGGCCTTTATGGGCCGATCTTCATTAGGTACGTTCGGAGCGAGCAGAAACCATTATAGTTTATACTGAGAGCCACGCCAGGCGGAAGCCAGATGCCCCAGCACCGTGGCATCTTATCAGCAAAGACCAGGACGATATCGACGCAATTAAGCGCGCAGTGGTCGACCCCAAACTCGTCATGGTGTCTGACTGGACCCGCTTCATGTCCTGGGAGTACATGGCCGCTGAAGAGAGCTCCGGAATGGCCATATTGTACGTTTTTTCACTGCATAGATGAACCCGTGACTCAACTAATCACAAAATCTCGTAGCTGCTCAGATAGTATCCTCGTAAACGGGAAGGGGAGTCTGTATTGTCCAGACGTCGACATGTTGATCAATCACACTAGTACGTACATGAAGTACGGCCTGTACCCTCGTCAAGTCAACGACAAAGGGTATGTGACATTAGACCTACCTAGTGATTGGTGACTGACGATTCAAGGTGCTTTCCGTTTATGAGATCAACCCAAGGCCCATATTTGACCACTGGAAAGCCTGAGACCATCCCACTGCACCTGCAGCATGGCTGCACCCCTGCTGAGGGTGCCAATGAGACTATAGTCGTTGATCCAGCAGACAAATGGGTCAGCCTCAATTTTATCGGAGGCGCAACGTTCAAGACCATTGTCTTTTCTGTTGATGAACACGACATGTGGGTCTACGAAGTTGACGGACACTACATCGTTCCACAGCGCGTCAATACAGTACATATGTATGCGGGAGAGCGATATGCCGTCATGATCAAGCTTGATAAGCCAGCAAAGGACTACAGTATCCGTGTTGCAGACAGTGGTCTTACCCAAGTTATCTCAGCATTCGCGACACTTAGATACAAGGGAGGTGTTCAAGGCGAGGAGAGCCAGGGGGTGATTGACTACGGCGGTCAGAACATCACCAAAGACGGGGTGATTACACTCGATCGCGATCACCTTCCTCCTTATCCTCCAAATCCACCAGCACGCAAAGCAGATGCAATGCATGTCCTCTCGACTCATAGATGGAAAAGCGCTTGGCAGTATACCATGTCTGGACATGGGATGTACGAGGAAGATCGCAGCGCATATGGTCCTCTTCTGTATGATCCTCACTCAGCAGACGCAATGGATGAAGGTCTTGTGATTCGCACAAAGAATGGAAGTTGGGTTGATCTGGTGCTCCAGGTTGGTTCATTACCAGGCCAGCCACAAGAATTCCCACATATGATGCATAAGCACACGGGAAAGACATGGCAGATTGGTTCTGGGTTGGGGATCTGGAACTATTCCTCCGTCGAAGAAGCCATGGCTGCTGAGCCAGATAACTTCGATCTTGAGACTCCCAAGTGGAGGGATACTTTTGTGACCTCTTTTGATGGTTCGGCGTGGATCGTGCTGCGGTATCAGGTTACAAATCCTGGGCCTTGGCTCTTCCACTGCCATATTGAAACACATCTTGCTGGTGGCATGGCTGTTGCGATTCTTGACGGTATTGATGTATGGCCGCAGATTCCACCTGAGTACGGACCTGATCAGCGGGGCTTTATGCCAGGCACGCTACCAGAATTGGAGAGTGGGGGGCAACAGGGTTCACTACAGAAGCAATGTCCATTGTTAGCAGTCTCTCCTAGTGGTGGCCCCAAGAAGGATACAGGTGAAACGTCAGCCAGTGACTCGCGCTGGGAGGCGTTGATCCGGGGCTTGATTCAGGTTCTACAAGGGTGGCTTTCAGATGAAGCCAGCAAGTAGTACATCGTAGTCAGTCAAGTTAGTCAAACCAGAACATTTCAAAACATTTTTTTATCTTCTTCTTCTTTTTATTTTGTAGTACTTGCACTCCGATCCATTGTGTGCTTTGTGGGTGGCCTTGCTGTGGAATATTCCCAAGTCAAAGGCAGCCACAGTTCAAGTAACAGTAGTCAAGCAAAATAATATTACAACAGTTAAAGTCACAACAAATAATACATTTACCCAAAGTCCCTGCAGTTGATATCTATGTACCTATAAGCATCTGTATCCTACCATGACTACATAATACCTTGTTACCCATAACTCTTCGCCCTCGTTTCCTGACTCGAGCACATACGCAACGAGCGTCTTAGTCCATAGGTCCGAACCTCGCTTCCCGATCAGCGTTCATAGCAATAATTGCATCTCTCGCTCCTGGCCAAGTCTTTCGTTTACCGGGGAACACGCGGTAGGCATGGGGGCTGTGTAGACCATCCATGAGAATGTTACAAAACTTGCGATCGCGCAACCAAAAGTTCCATCCCTTCATAGTGTACCCGAGATGTTCTGGTAAACCAGAGCCAATTACTCGGTCGACCCATTCCATCCACTCTGATGGTTTGACAATGGAAGGCGTAACAGGGCCCTTTTTAGCAAGATCAATGACCCAAGCGTGTTGATCATCAACTTGTTTATTCATCTCGGCTTGAGATGGGAAGCCTGAGGGGTCTTTCCATAACTGTGCGACAGCCATGCTTGCAAGGTCAAACATGAAGAAGGCGGGGTTCATAAAAGACAAATGTCCAATGAAAGCCAGAGTCTTTGGGTGGTCAAGACTGAAGATGTTTTGGTACAGTCTGGGAAGCGGACGACCAGTGAAGCCCCGAGACTTTTGCCAATCTGTGGTTGTGGCTCGACACGGATCTGCATCCATACCAACGACTGAGTAGTCTACAGTGAAACCAGTACAGAAGAGAATAGCGTCGACTTCATACTGTTGGCCATCACTTGTCTCGACTGTGTTCTCATCAACGACACGAGCTAGCCCATGCGTGCTGATGATAGAGCCCTTCTGTAGATATGGGATCAATTCGTCGTTGACGAGAGGACGCTGGTTGGTGATTGATGGAGCAGGGTCAAAGCGCCACTCTGGCTTGAGATCAAAGGTGTTGTGGACAAGCTTTCCAATGACGCTGTTCATTGTTTTCTCCCAAAGACTTGGTGTGTAGCGGTTCATCATGTTGAGTATCACATACTTGCGATAAGTTCGTACATGGTCTACCGGCTTGCCTTTGACCCATCTGGGTACCTGGGTTTTATTATTAGTCTCCCATTATTGAATAGCGAATTAAATGCAGTACTTACGATGATGGCGCCGTGCCGATGTGCCAGGTATACCTGGTCAGCAATTGGAGCCAATTCAGTCGCCATGTCAGCTGCAGTGTTGCCAAAGCCCAGAATCATGACCCTTTTTCCAGCGAGCACCTCGGGACTGTTAAAGTGTCAGAAAGGGTTTCATCATTCGAGGCGACTTGACTTACTTTTTAAATGACATGGAATGTTCTACAAAACCTTTGAACTTCTCAATGCCCTCAATCTTGGGTCTGGAAGGTATCTGATCTGCTCCCATGGCAAAAACAACCTTGTCAAACCACTCCATATGCGGCTCTGGAGATTCAGGCGTGGATAGGGACAGGCGCCATTTCTGCTGCTTCTCGTCGTATCTTGCGCCATGGAAACTGGTGCGCAGTCGACAATGTTTCAAGAGTCCAAAGTGTTTGGCATAGTCTTGAAGGTATTTGTCTATACCTTCCGCAGGGATAAAGTCGGGGCTGTCTAGATAGAGTCAGCCGATGTGTCAATTAGTGAGTACTCGTCAACGCTGGTGTACCTTCAGGGAAGGGAAAGTCTGTAAAGCATCCTCGCTGCTTAGAACCATTAGAGAGTGTAGCTGTTCAAATTATTAGAATATCACTAGACACAGACAGGCAATGAATTTACTTCTCATGACAGTCAATTTGTTTCCTTCGTCAAAATGCCAGAGACCTCCGACGTAGTCATTTCGATCAAGTCCCACGGCGTCAAAGCCTTCCTCTCGAAGATTTTTGAGGGTTACAAGACCCAGTGCTCCCAGGCCTACGACAGCTACTGTAGGGGCTGCCATTGTCAGTGGAACAAGATGACAGGGTAACTTAGTTGGTCAGTGAGGTTGGTAGTATCGAGGAAATCAATTAAGCCGCAGTGATCGAGGAAAGATTAATGTGTTGTTTCTAGTCCATTATTTGATATGTCATGTTGCCCATAGGTATGTACACAAGGTAATTTCTGCTGCTGTAATCCTGTTGCATGAGCTGATGATTGATGACCGTCGCCTTTCGGGTCGGGGTCGGTCAGTATTTCGGGCTCGGGGATGATGTTACAGGGCTAGTCCGAACCCCGTAGGTGCCTCTATCGGTGCGAGTACAGCCTTTAGACAACGAGTGATTTGCGTGCTGCATAAAGTCTTGTCAGAAAACACGCCATCCACTGAAAGACCCCTGTAGCCGTCATTTTTTACTGTCTTGTTCCCTATCTCAGCACCTGTTCAAATCATACTAGCAGACAGACAAGAGGCGGCATTCATCCAAGACAATAGCCACAATGGGTTCAATTTCAGCTTCTCCGTCTCTCATCACTGAACTTGCAAATGATGTGTCTTCTGCAGCCAAGAATCTAGACACTCAATTGCAGTCCCAAGGTCTTCCACAACCATCCTTTGCAGTCGACGGTCCGACATATGTTGTTCCCAAGGATGCGCCTAAAGCAACCCATGAAGCCCGTGTGGCAACCGCTGAAGCAGCCCTGAAACTTTTCAATCTTGTATCTGGTCCCAGCGAACTTCTGCCCAATATGACAGCCAGTGTATGTAGTAGCGCTTCCATTCTTTGTCAACTTCTCGCTAAAGTAGCCGTGATAGTATCACACCATTTTTGCTCTTCAATGGCTGCATCATTTCGATGTTTTTTCTCGCATTCCTCTTGATAGTACGGTGTCATATGAGACACTCGCCACTGAAGCAAACGTGCCTGAGTCTCTACTCAAGAGCGTTGCGCGCATGGCAATGACAAGCAACATTTTGGCAGAACCAACCACGGGACAAGTTGCGCACACAGCCAATTCTGCAATGTTTCTCAGGTTTCCTAATACACGCGACTGGGCCTCATACATGTTCACTGCCTCGATTCCCACTGCTGCTGCCATGGTTGAGGCTACAAAAAAATGGCCAGGAAGCGTGAAGAAGACCGAGACAGCATACAACATCGCGTTTGGTCACGATCTGCCCTTCTTTGATCATTTGTCGCAGAGCCCTGTCTTGACAAAGCAATTCTCGGGGTACATGAGAAGTGTGACTGATGGTCAGGGCATGGATCTCTCCCATCTCGTCAAGGGATTTGACTGGGTTAACCTGCCGGACAATTCCCTCGTTGTTGATGTAAGTTATAAAAGAAGCTCATCCTTCCCGAGAACAAGTTGTTAATTTTCAAAGGTTGGCGGCTCTACAGGGCATGCAAGCTATGCTCTGGCCTCTGCTTATCCGCACCTCCGCTTCGAGGTACAAGACCTTGACGCAGTTGTCAACGGAGAAAAGGCTGCCAAAGAACATGAAGAAGCAGCCAAGAAACACGTGCTAGGTAACGATACTCAAGTATCCTTCAAAGCACACAACTTCTTCGAGCCTCAGCCAACTAAAGATGCCACCGTCTACATGCTACGAATGATCATCCATGACTGGCCAGATGCCGAAGCAAAGACCATCCTGAGCAATCTTGTCCCGGCACTTGAGTCATCCAAAGCAACCCTCCTCATTATGGACACAGTTCTTCCGTCCCCGGGAAGTATCCCATCGGTACGAGAGCGTGTCATAAGAACACGCGACTTGACTATGCGTCAAGTTTTCAACGCGAAGGAGCGTGGTGTGGATGACTGGGAGGCACTCTTACGCGAAGCGGATTCTAGGCTTACTTTGAAGACTGTGCGACAGCCGGAAGGGAGCAACATGTGCTTGTTGACTATTAGCTTACAGGATAATTAATATTCTTTACTTGAGGGGGGGTATTTGTATCTTCAGCTCAATGACCAACAATTTACGTCGCGAAGTTCTTATTCATTGTCTGCATTCGTGAGTTCACCAATATCACAGATGACGATGTTGATGCCTATGGCATACTTCAACTGGCGACATAATTACGCATTGCCTACTCATACGCCTCATTGTCTGATCAAACGCAGTTTTACTTATCTAAAGCGGTGTCGTCCGATAACTATATATTCACAATTGACTATCGATTTGTTTTTTACTGATGGTGGTTGAGTCTATGAACTTATTCTACAGGCATCTTTTAGTCCTTGGGTATGACCTTGCCGTCATTAACAAATTCTTCAAAGTACCCAACAGTCATACTGAGATGTCAGTCGAACGATTCACACTGTTGCAATTGGAGAGAACTTACGTTGATCGCTTAGTGTCAGCGAAATTTACATGATCCGGCGCAACCCTTTCGAGGAATCGTGGATCGGCTTTCATGCGCTGAAAGTCCAAGATATCCTTGAAAACAAACTGTACGATACAATCGTAATCAGACTGATGGGAGAACTGTGGATCGTATAGCTGATGCAGCATCGGGCGTGTCTCCTTGGTGTTGTGCGTCATGGTGTAGCGAACAATGCCATACTCCTCCATCAAAGGACTAACGAGTTTAGCATGAACTTTTGTCATGTGGTGTATATACTCTTCCTCAGTAAGAGATGGTTTCTTAAAGGCCGTGATGGTTAAACATATGAGGCTTTTGGGTTGACTAAAGCGAGTCGTCCCCTCTGTAGTTTCTTGCGTATCACTGTGTGGCGACATGATGAACAATAATGTTTGTTGAGACGCAAGATTGAAGCCAGCAGTGAAGCGCCAGGTTAGGTTCCAGATAAACGCGGAGTGATAGAGGGTTGTACATCCTTCATCAAGCGGAACAGTATCATCGCAAGAGCACTAGCCTTGACCAATAGCCCAAAAGAAGAGAAATCGTTTCTCGGTACTGTCAGAATGCAGGACGCCCATGTCGGAGGTCCCTGTACAGCTGTACCGAATCGCGAACAAGCCCGACCAAACATGCCCGAGGAACCCCGACCGACTCGATCCGAATGCCGTTCAACCCCATACAGCTCTTACCAAGTCAAACGGATGATCTGCCTGAAACTTGACAGTTTTGATAGATCGGCTGATGTCTGCCCCGAAACATGTCAAATATGCTCAAGTCTGTATGATCTTGTCTCGTCAACATACCACTTTCTATAGATACTGCATACAGTTGCATCATACCCCCAGTAACAGCTTCTTTGTATGCAAGTTACAGTATCCTAGCTAACTCTCTGCTCATTCAACATGACTCCATCCGTGATGGAGGTTTTCGTCTTTGGAGACCAAAGCACACGCTTTGCACCTCCACTGAAAGACCTGCTTCTCAAAGGCAACAGTCCATACTTGACGCATTTTGTTGAGCAGGTCCATGCACTCCTCCGAAAAGAAATCTCAACCTTGCCAGTAACTCAACGGAAGCTGTTCCCCAACTTCGCCGACATACAAGAGCTCATCTCCAAGTCAGATTGGGGCAGTGGCAATCCTGCTTTGACAAGTGCTTTGGCATGCTTCTACCACCTCTGCAGCTTTATACAGTGAGTGATATTACCAAGAATTTGTCGGTCTTTTCTAACCGTCCAGCTTCTACGATGGACAAGGGCGTACATTCCCTCCAGAGAATAGTCGCATTATTGGCCTTTGTGTTGGCTCGCTCGCTGCAGCAGCTGTCAGTTGCTCTAGATCATTGAGTGAACTGGTAGCAGCTGGCGTCGATGCGGTTCGTGTGGCGTTATATGTTGGACTGCGAGTATGGCGGACTACCTCACTTTTTGACACACCAGACAGACCCTCAGCTACGTGGTCTATCATCGTGCCAGAGACGGTACTCCCAAGATCATCAGCTCAAGACCAACTAGATTCGTTTAGCGATGAATTTGTAAGTAGTCATTTGTCTTTCGTGTACTCTCAACAAGTATTTACTGTACTGTAGGGGCTAGCTCGATCATCTGTTCCTTACATTAGCTCGGTTGCACACCATAACATGACCATTAGTGGCCCACCATCCGTTCTTGAGAAGTTCATCCACAGGATATCGTCATCGCCGAAAGATTGCCTACCGGTCCCGATCTATGCACCGTACCATGCCAGTCATCTTTACAGTCAGCACGATGTGGATGAGGTCCTCAGTCTGGCTGCTCCTGCTTTTGCATCGCAGTCCGCCATTCCACTCATTTCAGGCTGCTCTGGAGAAGAGTTTGAACCACTGATCTATGCGGACCTACTCCACTGCTGCGTGACCGACATGCTCATACATCCGCTACACCTCACCAAGGTCTCTCAAGCAGTTGGCCGGTTCATTAGTAGCCTATCATCTATACAAACTATACTGAGGCCTATAGCCACCAGCGTCTGTAACAGTATAGTCACTACTTTGGAGCCGACACTAGCAGAAAGATGCGCCGTGGACAACAGCATTAGTCCCTCAGCCTCGACAGGCCACTCATCAACCAAACAACAGCTCGAGACATCAAACAAAGCCTCCAAGATCGCGATTGTAGCTATGTCCGGTCGCTTCCCAGATGCAGCCGACTTGGGTGAATTTTGGGATCTTCTCTACGAAGGTCGCGATGTTCATCGACAAATACCTGAGGATAGGTTCAACGCAGAGCTCCACCACGACGCCACTGGGCGACGCAAGAATACCAGCAAGGTCATGAACGGTTGCTTCATCAAGGAGCCGGGCCTGTTTGACGCCAGGTTCTTTAACATGTCCCCGAAAGAAGCCGAACAGTCTGATCCTGGCCAGCGCATGGCACTCGAGACAGCTTACGAAGCTCTTGAGATGGCTGGTATCGTCCCGGATAGAACACCTTCGACACAAAGAGACCGTGTAGGTGTGTTCTATGGAATGACCAGCGACGATTGGAGAGAGGTCAATAGCGGTCAGAATGTTGACACATATTTCATTCCTGGTAAGTTATTCGTTCGGGATACAATATGATGCTGATTCAGAGTCCAGGTGGCAATCGGGCTTTCACTCCTGGCAGACTCAATTACTTCTTCAAGTTCAGTGGACCTAGCGCCAGCGTCGATACAGCCTGCTCCTCCAGTCTTGCTGCCCTACACTTAGCGTGCAATGCGCTCTGGAGAAATGATTGCGATACAGCCATTGCTGGTGGAACAAATGTCATGACCAATCCCGACAACTTTGCTGGCTTGGACCGAGGCCACTTCTTATCAAAGACCGGTAAGCCTCTTCCAGATGATTGAACCCCTTTTACGTGTGTTTTAATGACTTTGTTTCAGGCAACTGTAATACCTTTGATGACGGGGCAGACGGATACTGTCGTGCTGATGGCGTCGGCACTGTCATACTCAAGAGGCTTGAGGATGCAGAAGCTGACAATGACCCTATTCTCGGGGTCATTCTGGGCGCTTATACAAACCACTCAGCCGAAGCAGTGTCCATCACCCGACCGCACGCTGGAGCACAGGAGTACATATTCTCCAAGCTCCTTCGTGAATCGGGCGTCGACCCTTACAATGTCAGCTACATCGAGATGCACGGCACAGGCACACAAGCCGGCGACGCAACTGAAATGACCTCAGTCCTCAAGACCTTTGCTCCTACTAGTGGCATCGGCGGTCGTCTACCTCACCAAAGCCTTCACTTGGGATCAGTCAAGGCGAATGTCGGGCACGGTGAATCTGCGTCCGGTATTATTGCTCTGATCAAGACACTACTCATGATGCAGAAGAACATGATCCCACCACATTGTGGTATCAAGACAAAGATCAATCACCATTTCCCTACGGATCTTGCGCAGCGCAATGTTCATATTGCTAAAACTCCAACATCTTGGACGAGGTCTGGACAACGAGATGCACGCACTGCCTTTGTCAACAACTTCTCTGCAGCTGGTGGAAACTCGGCTGTTCTGATTCAAGATGCTCCTCAGCCATCGGCGGTCCTAGCCACAGATCCACGCTCATTCCATGTCGTAACCATGTCTGCTCGATCAGCAGACTCTCTCAGAAGGAATCTCGTCAATATCAAGGAGCTTGTAGAAGGTGAAGCTGACTCGAGCTTTAACTTCCTCGGTAAGCTATCATATACTACCACTGCCAGGCGCATGCATCATCAATTCCGAGCTTTAGTCACAGCCCAAAACCGGGAACAGTTACTGAAAGGTCTTGACTCCGCCATTCAGCGCCAGGATTTGAAGAGGGTTCCCGCTTCCATGCCTCCTGTCGGCTTTGTCTTTAGCGGCCAGGGGGCCCAATACCGTGGCATGGGCAAAGAGTATTTCACGAGTTTCACTGTCTTCCGCTCTGAGATCATGTCCTACGACAACATCGCTCGGGCCCAAGGCTTTCCGTCCATCCTCCCACTGATCTGTGGTGAGGTTGAGGCTGATTCACTATCTCCTGTTGAGATCCAGCTTGGCTTGACGTGCTTACAGATGGCATTAGCCAAACTATGGAAATCATTCGGTGTCGAGCCAAGCTTTGTTCTAGGACACAGTTTGGGTCACTATGCTGCTTTGCAAATTGCTGGTGTTCTATCTGTCAATGACACCATTTACCTAACTGGCACGAGAGCACAGTTACTCGTGGATAAATGCCAGGCAGGTAGCCACTCAATGCTGGCAGTGAGAGCATCCTTGCTGCAGATCCAACAATTTCTAGACGCCAACATTCACGAGGTTGCTTGTGTCAATGGGCCACGAGAGGTTGTCATCAGCGGACGAGTTGCCGACATCGACCAGTTGGTTGACCTTTTGTCTGCTGACAACATCAAAGCGACACGCGTCAAGGTGCCATTTGCCTTCCATTCAGCGCAGGTCGACCCTATCCTCTCAGACTTGGATGCGGTCGCATCGCGTGTCACCTTTCACTCTCCACAGATTCCTGTTCTCTGTGCTCTTGACAGCTCTGTCATCAACCCTGGGAACCACGGTGTCATTGGTCCGCTTCATCTGCAACGTCATTGTCGCGAGACTGTCAACTTTGAAGGTGCCCTGCATGCTGCGGAGCGTGACAAGATCATCAACAAGACCTCAACACTTTGGATCGAGATTGGGCCTCACGTTGTCTGCTCTACCTTTCTCAAATCTAGCCTCGGCCAAGACACGACGACTATCCCATCACTTCGACGAAATGAGGATTGCTGGAAGGTTTTGGCTGATGGTTTGAGTAGTCTCTACAGCAGTGGGTTGTCGATTGACTGGAACGAGTACCATCGCGACTTCAAAGCGTCTCATCAGGTACTGCGTCTTCCTTCCTACAGCTGGGAACACAAGAATTACTGGATACAATACAAGTACGATTGGTCTTTGACGAAAGGCGACCCTCCCGCTACCCCCAGTAGCTCGCTAGAGGCGGTCTTAGCTTTCTCGACACCCTCAGTCCAGAGGATTCTACAAGAGACTTCACATGATCAGGTGTTGACGATAGTTGCTGAAACAGATCTTGCGAGCCCTCAGTTGACAGAGGTTTCGCAAGGTCATCGCGTCAACGGCGTCAAAGTCTGCACATCATCCGTATATGCTGACGTTGGCTTGACGCTGGGCAAGTACATATTGGACAACTACCGCACCGACTTGAAAGGTTATGCGGTCGACGTTCACGGTATTGAGGTTCATAAGCCACTCATTCTCAAAGAAGACATGAAGGGGACACCTCAAGCTACACCATTTCGGGTAGAAGTGCGATACCCTCTCCAAAGCACTACTGCGCTGATGAGCATTTCCTCCACCGGTCCGAACGGTCAACACATCAGGCATCTTGACTGCGAACTTCGACTTGAGCATCCATCTCAATGGGAAGCGGACTGGGACCGCCAAGCCTACCTCATCAATCGCAGCGTCAACTACCTTCAGCAACGATCAGCGCAAGGCTTGGACAGCATGTTGGCAACTGGAATGATCTACAAGGTGTTTTCATCTCTTGTCGACTACTACGATGGTTTCAAGGGTCTACAGGAGGTTGTCTTGCATAGTCAAGAGCTTGAAGGTACAGCGAAAGTGCGCTTTCAAACTCCACAAGGAGGCTTCGTCTGCAATCCCATGTGGATTGACAGCTGTGGTCAGACGACTGGATTTCTCATGAACTGTCATCAAACGACACCCAATGACTACGTCTATGTCAATCATGGCTGGAAGTCGATGAGATTGGCCAAGTCGTTCCGTCAAGATATTACGTATCGGACGTATATTCGAATGAGGCCTATCGATGGCACTAAGTTCGCCGGTGACTTGTACATCCTTGACGAGGATGATACTGTAGTTGGCGTTTATGGTGATATAACGGTAAGTTCACAAACCTTGCCGAATGACAAAGACTAACGCAATGAGCAGTTCCAAGGCTTGCCACGTCGGGTTCTTAACACAGTCTTACCTTCTGCCAACACGGTTCCGGCTGATGCACCTATGGGTCGGCGAGAGTTACCTCCATCGAGAATGGATGCGCCCCCCGCCAGAATTGGAGAAGGGCCTCCGCCTTCAGCACCTACACAGCCAGCTATCTCATTGCCATTCGCAGCCGACTCATCCATGAATACTCGATTGAGGCCGCTTCTGCGCATTTTGTCAGAGGAGATCGGACTCACTCTTGATGTTCTTTCTGATGATGAGCTCGACTTTGCGGATCATGGTGTTGACTCACTTCTCTCGTTGACTATCACCGGTCGCATGCGTGAGGAATTGGGTCTTGACGTTGAATCCTCAGCATTCTTGACCTGTCCCACTTTGGGAAGCTTCAAGGCGTTCCTTGGGCTTTCCGAGCAGGACAACAAGAGTAGTTGCAGTAGTGATGGCAGTGGTAGGAGCAGTCCACCGCCTGGTATCGAGTCTGGCGCCACTACACCGCCGATGAGTGACGAGGAACAAGACAAAGCAATCCACAGTCATTCACTTCACCAGTTCCAAGCCACTTCCACCCTTCTGCAGGGCAGTCCCAGCAAAGCTCGGTCAACTCTGTTCCTACTGCCAGACGGATCGGGCTCTGCCACATCCTACGCTTCCCTCCCTCCAATCTCTCCGGACGGAGATGTTGTTGTATACGGACTAAATTGCCCATGGTTGAAGGATGCCGGCTACCTCGTCGAGTTTGGACTCAAAGGTCTGACAGAGCTCTATGTCAACGAGATACTCCGGCGCAAGCCACGGGGTCCATACAACTTGGGAGGGTGGTCAGCGGGTGGTATTTGCGCCTATGAGGCTGCCCTGATCCTTACCAGAGCAGGTCATGAAGTGCAACGTCTTATCTTGCTTGACTCGCCCAATCCTGTTGGGCTTGAGAAACTTCCTCCTCGCTTGTACGATTTTCTGAACTCTCAGAATGTCTTTGGATCGGACAATCCACACAGCACTACAGGCACGAGTGCCAAAGCTCCGGAATGGCTTCTTGCACATTTTCTAGCCTTCATTGATGCTCTGGATGCTTATGTTGCTGTGCCCTGGGACTCTGGTCTTGTCGCTGGAGATGGTCTAGCATCACCGCTCCCTGCACCACCACAGACATACATGCTTTGGGCTGAAGATGGAGTGTGTAAGAGTCCAGATGACAATCGTCCAGAGTACCGTGATGATGACCCACGTGAGATGCGCTGGCTACTGGAGAACAGGACAAATTTTGGTCCGAATGGTTGGGAGGCGCTACTTGGTGGTAAGGAAGGGCTAGTCATGGAGCGAATTTCAGAAGCAAACCATTTTACAATGTTGAAGAGAGGACGCAATGCGGAATGCGTCTCGGAGTTTCTATCTCGAGCGTTGGATATTTAGTCGTGGTGGAGAGGTCACCTTCTTTCGTGCTTATGTTTATTTTCTCTCAATTTAGTTATTTATTCGTCTTCCTTGACGTTTAGACCACAGTATGGAATTATTTTATTTATTCACACTTTATCTTTGATATGATCCCAATAACGACTCAGGATATAAACATTATCTGTTGTCTTTACTGTTTAGACCTTATTTATAAACGACGAAAAGTAAAACGTCTCCTGATCATCTCTCGCCCTTGCATCATGTCCATTCCCATCCAATAACTGCTGCCAAAAATCCCAGTCAACATCAACACCCTTCATCATGCCCAGAATATCGTCCCCAGTCGCCATGCCCAAGTCCGCTTGCGAGACGAGCTCATTCATCGTACCTGAACCACCAAGATATCCATCTGGCGTTTCTTGTGCCTGGAGTAAGCTCTGAGGCGTAAATGGTCCAGATATGTCTGTGGTCGTGGAGGGTTGTTGTGATGACGCCCTGGCCAGTGTCGCTCGCGCATGGACAAGGTTGGTTATGCAGGGTAGATCACGAGAAACTGGTAATCCCCTCGTCCTGGCGCTCGTAACTCTCTGATCCCATGCCTTGAGGGTAATGTTACCCAACGCCCAATATAGAGGGTCACCAGTATCTGAAATGAATGATGGGTGATGCTCATACACTTGATCGATCACCTCCCACGCCGTGTCAACAACCTGACCTGCCGGGCGACCAGACAAAGTGCTAATCAGAAGGACAAACGTCTCGAATGGAAAGAAATTGGCGATGTGCCACAAATAGCATTGCAGTGCTGGGGTTGAATGCGATAAGATATCATATCGTATCACTTCCAGGCTGTTTTCGAGCAGCATATCAATTTGTTCAGCATTCAAATCAGAGGTCCTCTCGGGACGATGAATAGGATGATAAGCTGAGAGCCGCAGCTGACAGATAGCAGACCGCGCGAGATATGCCGTCAAAAGGTTGAGTGGAAGTTCTTTGTCCATATTGACAAGATACTTGTCCTCAATATGACGCTCAAGCTCGTCGATAGCTTTGAAAAACTTTGCTTTACCCGCGACCGACGATTCAGAATCGGAGATGAGTAGACACTTTTGTTGAATCATCCACACACCGATTTCAATGCGGACTTTACAAAACAGCATATCCGTGGTGATGGGTGATGGCTGTGGTATTGTGCTTGCTGATGGCACAAGGTCAGCGTCGCTCAGGTTAATTGGTTGTCGAGTGTCTCCATAGAGTTGCATGTTGGGATTCATGGATGCACCCGTCAACTGTGAAGCTCGACCATCTAGTATGACAATCTGCCACCAAACCCGGCGTCGCAACTCAGCTTCAAATGGGGGTAGGTCTTTGAGTGAGCTTTCACGATGGAGGCCCATTCTCTGGCCCATTCGTGTTGCGAGACCTGTCAGAAGCCATAGAATATCATGGTCACAGATATGACGCAAGGAAAGCTAAGAGGTATCAGTATATCTTGTGAGATTTCTATTGATAAGTTTGGCACGTACCAGGTAGAGAGTGAAGGCTTGGAGCACCCTTAGATCCGTAGACCTCAGAAAATCAGCTTTGCTCAAGGCTACTTCGGTCGCGTCACAGTATCGAGCCAGCAAGTCCTTTCTAGGCTCCCCAAACCTGTTGCGGCATTCGGTATCTGTCAAAGAGACAACAGCGACAAGATAAATGGAAAACAATAGAGCCTCTGTGGGGCTGGGCGTTGAAGTTGGCTCAGAAAAGGTTTCAAGGATGTCCTTTTGAACTGTTGGTCCATGGAGAATTTTGGTGAGAGGATGAACGTTGCTGATAAATACTTGCCACAGCTGAAATGAGTGCACAGCTGAAGGATACTCGACTGAACCAGACGGGGACTTTTGATGGCCAAAGATGAGGTTTACTTCGGTTGACGGCGTATCAGTTCTTGTCCGCAGAGATGGACGCTCTGGATCTGGGCTAGCATCTCTGCCTTGCATCTGCACAACAAAATAAGTCACATTTTCCAAATACATCTACTCGGCTTCTCTAATCAACGATACTCACCTCATCACCTAAAGACTTCCATAATTTATTGCTATGAAATTGTTACCGAATGCTCGAAAGGAGCCACAAACTAGTTTCTCTGGTAATGACTTACTCTTCGACATAGCGACGCTGGTCTCCACTGACAATGACCTGTCCATCGCCACCGGGACTGCCTGTCTGCGCAGCTGCAAGACGTCGATGATTCAAACGAGCATTGCGTGTGTGAGGTGGCGACAATCGCATGCGTACACAATCTTTGCCTGTTCTGATACAGTATGCGCATGGAGTTTGGCCATTGCACTTAATCTTTCGGTGCTGGCAGGGAACGCAAGAGTGTCCTCTGGTAATCTTTGCTTCTGTCATGGTAGTCGATTATTGGGATGATTGCTTGTGGGAAAAAAAGAGTCAAGGGATGGTGTTACCAAGGGCAGCCGCATAAGCCACGTTCTTTGTGGTGGAATGGAATTATTTCCATCTGTCAGCGGATTGATTCCTCTGTTTGTGTAACTACTAAGTCTAGGCTCAAGACAGACAGTTGTCAGATCATTGTCAGGGGCGGGCATGCATAGACGGAGCATATTGACGCCACCAACAGCTAATCTTGATGCCCGAGCCAGTAATGAGAGACTAATCTTCCCCCGCGCGGGACCGCTCCCAGGGCTGATGGAATCCTTCGGTCCCGAAGCTTAAATTTGATGTGTTTATACCCGACCCCGTCTCTCTCATCCACGGAGCGGGACCGCGCTGGAGATGCTATTGACATTGAATCGTCTTCCGTCGCCGAGATGAGGTCTTCCGCTCCGTAATTAATTTTTGTCCCCCGTCCGGACAGTATCATGTCCCGGAATGACTCTACAAAATGTCTGTATTTTAAGGCTCTCCTTCGACTACCAATTCCTCAATTTTTGTCATCCATCAACAACACTGTTCAATCCTTATTCATCATCACCTAATACTCTCTCCCTCTCTTTCTCAACATCATGACAGACAATACCGACGTGGAGAAGCTCGACAGAGCATCCACGCCAACACCCACCCCTAATGAAGCACCCCCAGCATCTGAACCCTCTGAATCCAAGCCTGAGGAAACAGAGGATGAGTCCAAGTACCCCCACGGTCTAAAGCTGGCTGCTATCATCCTCTCCAATATGGTAGCCATGTTTCTTGTCGCGTTGGACCGCACCATCATCGCAACCGCCATCCCTCGCATCACAGATGACTTCAAAGCCCTTGGTGATATCAGTTGGTACGCCAGCGCTTATCTCATCACCAGCTCTGCTACGCAACTGCTTTGGGGTCGTATTTTTACCTTCTACCCGACTAAGACGGTCTATCTCGTTGCCATTTTCTTCTTTGAACTTGGTTCCCTTCTCTGTGGCGTGGCACCCAACTCGGTTGCTTTCATTATCGGACGTGCCATTGCTGGCGCTGGTTCTGCGGGCATCTACTCTGGCTCTACTATCCTCATCACCACCGTCACGCCTCTTTCCAAGCGTGCTGGATATGTGGGCATGATGGGGGCTGTTTTCGGCATTGCTTCGGTCATCGCGCCCTTGATCGGAGGAGCCTTTACTGATCACGTCACTTGGCGATGGTGCTTTTACATCAAGTAAGTCTCGAATCCCCTTTGCATTTAGCCTAATTGACAAATACTGACTACCTCGTTTCCAGTCTTCCAGTTGGAGGAGCCGCTGTGGCCTGCCTCGTTCTTCTCTTCCCCAAGTTTCCCGTCAGCGAACCTGTCTCAATCAAGCAGCAGATCAAACAGCTCGATCCATGGGGAAACCTTGTCTTCCTCCCCGGAGTCATCTGCCTCATCCTCGCCCTCCAGTGGGGTGGTGAGAAATACTCGTGGGACGAGGGCCGCATTATTGCACTTCTTGTGCTGTCCTGCGTGCTTCTCATTATCTTTATTGGCATCCAGATCTGGCAACAAGAGAACGCCACCGTTCCACCTCGTTTATTCAAGATCCGAAATGTCTGGCTCGGCACAATCTTTGCTTTCTGCCTTGGATCTGTTCTCATTGTTTTCTTGATTGCCCTACCCATCTGGTTCCAAGGTATTCGAGGAACAGATGCCATCACCTCTGGTATCGATACACTCCCTCTCGTCCTGTCACTCGTCTTTGGTGCCATCGTCTCTGGTGGTCTCATCAATGGCATCGGCTGGTTCAACCCCGTCTTCTTCTCATCAGTAATATTCATGTCAGTTGGTGGCGGGCTTATCACCACCTTTGTTGTTGACACACCCACCCGCACTTGGATCGGATATCAGATCATCCTCGGTCTTGGTATTGGTCAGGGTATGCAGCTTGCCAGCTTGGGAGCTCAAGTTGCTGTCAAGCAGAGCGATGTACCTACAGGTGTATCCCTCATGTTCTTTGCCCAGTCCCTTGGCGGTTCAGTCCTTGTCTGCGTTGCCCAAGCCGTCTTCAACAATGACCTTCGATCTCGGCTCACTTCATTTGATGGACTTGATGTTGCAAAGATCATTGGCGCTGGTGCCACCCAACTACGTCACGTCATTCCAGCCGATCTTCTTGCTGATGTCCTTGTTGAGTACAACGCAGCGCTTCGCAACTATTTCTACGTTGGTCTCGCAGCTGCTTGTTTTGCCATTTTACCTTCACTGGGTATTGAGTGGAAGAATGTCAAGGGCCAAGAATTTGTACATTAGTTTTATGATCAAACATTTTGATTGCCGGGGTATAATAAGAAGCAAAGCAAAGATAACTCTGGTTTATGGGATAGAAATAGAGGAATTAGAAGATGGATAATCAAGTCTACATAAGTACAGTACTGTATAATAAAAATTCCCATTTTTTAAAAAAAACTTCATTTTACTTTATATTGTATCCCCTACTGTCTAAGTGAGCAATTCTTCCATGTTGTATGTATCATATAATATTGTTATGAACACATAGGTATTTTCATTGTTTCAAAGTAGAATGCTGTAAATGTCGTAGATGAACAATGGACTTCCCTCGTGTCGTATCGAGATAGCTGGGCCATCTAGTGGGTAGCACAAAGGTGGCCTCGCAAGTATTGGAGTATAAAAATAAATAATCTAAAAATTACAGGTTAATTAGCATAAACTGGTCTACTGGTTCTGTCTCTCGTTCCAATGACTAATTTTCCCGATACCTTGAGGACCACCCACTAAATCAAGGTTCGGGACATTATAAACTGACAGGTAGCTTTCAAAGTACGTAATCTATTGGATGTGATGATATGATTGCTACCAATCTAACATGCTATTTTACCAGCCGATCTCGTCAAGATGCACACACGGCTCAGTCGACTGGGATACGGCCATGCACGAATCTAAAAACATCATCGGGGTCAACCTCTTTCTTGACAGCCTTTAGCCGATCCCAATTCTCCCCGTAACAACCCTTGGGGTCTTTCTCCGACTCGATGAAACTGACGTATGTGGATCCAATACTATCTCCCGTCGCTTCAATACCGTCAACTAAATGATCCGCCCATGAGATAGCGACATGTTCATGCACCGCATCCTCAGTGACGGCGTTGATATGGAACATGATATGCGGGCGCCGGGTGCCAAAAGCCGATAACGCATTTGGCTGGGCCGCCTTTCCGTGCAAGATCGTGCAGGTGATGGAGCAATCAGCCTCAACAGGCATCGACTCACAAGCGTCGATCAATTGTCTCAGTGTGTCGTTGGTGAACTTGGAGATACTGATGTGCCGAGATGTCACATTGACAGGGTTGCTGATAGCGCTGGAAATGCTGCGCTGGAAAGCCTCAAATGTCGCTAATTTCTCGTGTTAGCATTCTCTGTGCCGTAGCTGATGGGTAGAATAGGTAAAGATCAGCAGATTTGACTTACTTTCTTGGACAGTATTGACAATACACGTGCCGAGATTCTTCAGCTTCTGTAGCCACTTCTCACTCTCAGGCCCAATTGACTCTGCTTCAGGCCAGATGTAGGTCACAGCCATGCCAAGACCCCATTCTCCCTTACTAAACCCTGCCTGTAAACAAAGTTTGTCGGGGACCCCAAAGTCTAGAAGGGCCTGTAAACGCAGCAACACGTCTGCAGTTTCTGACCAAGGGTACACGATAAAGCCAGCCTCGATTGTGGACATTGGATAAACCCGCACATTAGTCTCGGCAATGACACCAAAGTTACCACCTCCACCACGTACAGCCCATAGCAGCTCCGAGTCCCCTGTTGCGTGAACGAGATCGCCGCTAGCTGTGACGATCTTGGCGTCGATAATGTTATCTACGCCTAGTCCAACATAATCACCCAATGGGCCGTACCCTCCCCAAGACGCCCAAGACGTCCATCCAGCTTCACCCGCAAAGCCGTTTGAGGTGCAAAGGTTGTGCGACCCCAGAAAGCCAACAAGGTTTTTGCTGATGATGCCACCACCGACACGTACTGTCTTCTTATCTTGGGTAAGCTCCTGCGTGTCCAACTCTCTCATGTCGATGGTGACAGAGTCGGCAACGCAGCCTCGGCCAAAGACATCATGGCCTCCGCCACGAACCCCGAGCGGTACATCCAACCCCGAGACAGCTTTTACGATGGCCTGGACTTGGTCGACCGAAGTGGGTCGACAGATGGCAAGGGGTTGAGCTGTGATGAGCTTGTTGTAGACCCCACGAAGGGTCTCATAGTGAGGAGATGAGCGCGTGTAGATCTTAAGGTTTGGGATGGCATCCGTCAGCTTAGTAAGTGCCGAGTTGCCGTGAGTCTGAGCATCTTTGGCTGGGTCGAATGGCATCATGACGTGCCGATACGGCGCAGCGGCGAAAGAAGACATGGCTTTGCGGGATGATATGATTGAGTAACGGTGGAGTGATGATCTGATGACAAGGCTTCTGGTAGTGAGGTGAGCAAAAAAGAACCTCTTATTAACCATGGCTGTCAAAGTTATACATCATTTCCCAAAAGAGACCGATAAGGTGCCTTTTTGAGTCAATTGGCCATGACCTGTTAAGCCTCCTTTCCCTCCCGTCCCTACTTGCATATGCCGCTCTCGGGCTAAAGACTTCGGGGCTTGCGTCGGACCGAAGGCACGATAGTAGAGACCACGGCCCGGCCCGGCCACTGAGTCCCCGAGAACGGACTACGGCGGTGTTACCAGAACGACATGCAGCTGTAGCCTGATTGTTTAATTTTACCAGTTGATCTGGATCAGTAGGCACTTGTTATCTTTGCCAAAATGTCTCCTTTGAGTGCCGATTTGAGTAATCACCACCATATTCAAGGTTAGCTGAGATCCGTGTATGCATGTCGTCTGGAACTTTTGTTTTTTCCCTGCTTTGGTGGCTTCGGTTAAGGTTATGATTTGGTTCAGTTCGTCCCTCTTGCAGTTTTCGTTCAGCATAGCGAAAACTCATTCCTCTTTCGGGTTTCTGTACAGACACTGAGTTGAAGCAATAACACGTGTCCGTGGCATATGTTTTCGGCTGTTTTACTGTTTGTTTATTAGATTGAGTAGCAGTGAACACAATCTTATTTATCCACCGATTGTGTGGTTTCAAACTTAACATCAGACTGTCAAGATAGGTAGTTGATTGTTCGGTTCGGTATAACGCAAACCTAACAGGTCCAACGTCAACACACATGTTCAATTATATGGGCCCTGATTACTCTCACGGCACCAGTTATCCGCCCTGCATATGACCGTGGCTGCGTATAATCCTGCGGAAGCGGACTCATGTCCCTGAAACGACCTTCCTGAAGCGAACCTATCAATGTAGGTAATCGTATCATGACACAGATGCATACAAACCCTGCTCTCTTGAAGGAATCAATGCATGCTGTCATCTCAAACCCTGCGATGGTGGAATTCATCCCGCAAATTATTGATGACATGTATTATTTCCAACTCAAATGCAGTTCGCAATTTTGTCTCTGATAGCTAGCGTTCTTTTTTCAGCTTACTATAATTGTTATACCAGATCGTCCTGGGACATGATCCTGTTTCCTCGATCCAGATCTGTGACTAAACAGGTTCTCATGTATAAGAAAGGTCTAGGTCCGTCTGAAATAAATCGACGATCTGCCAGGAACCAGGGAACTACCACTTCAGCCTACCATTGTCATAATTCCCAAGCACAATCTCTTGGCCGGATTGGCCCAAAACGTTCATCATTCACCCTGTCATATCACATGCACCACTCTCTATCCACATGAGTTCCACAGACCCCCTTCTCCGCAGGGTAGAGAACTACCGCGAGAGTTGCGACAACTGTGCCAAATCAAAAGTTCGTTGTGGCAAGGAACAACCTTGGTGCCAGAGATGCGAGCGGCGTGGTCAAGTTTGTAGCTATAGCCCTTCTCAGCGATCCAGAAAGAGGACGATAGATACTACGCACCCTGAAGGTGACCAAAGGAATGGTACTCCGCCGTTTACTGCAATCAGCAGTGCTGCATCTGTAGCTGCAGTGAGCAATGGCTTCAGTACCTTGCTTGGCCATGCTGACGGCTGGGGCACTTGTCCCGACCTTGTCGAGCTGTTAACCAGTGGAAGTAGCTCTGAGTCTCTAACACCTGACAATGCCAATCTGGTGTGGCTGTCGGACATGGAGTCAATGGCTGGTGATAGCAGTGTCGGCAAGAGTTTAGAAAGAATGGATGCTTTCGCATATCCAAAGGGCCATGCCGCAGGTGCCTTATCAGCAGCAGGGATGGGCAGCGGTAGTGGAGCTGGTACCGACAGCATGGGACGAAGATCAACGTGCTCCGTTACCGACAGACAGCACTGCGAGGCTGATCTTATATCCGCATTGGCAAAACCCGACCTGCCTTCCCTGTCATGCTGGGGTACCCCTAAAGATTCCCAGAATCTCGGAACCATCCTCACTGCGAGCCGTGCAACACTCAAGTGCGTGACAACTGCCATGTCATGCACATGCACCCCAAACGACAACGTCGCATTGTTGGCCACAGCCGTGCTGTTGCGTATTTTATCCTGGTACCATATCGTTCTGAAAAACTGCCACGGTCCCAATGATGGCAGTGCAACAGTCGACGATCACAACAGCCCTACTCCGTCCAATGATGGAAAAGAAACAGAGAGGTCATTGTCACGGGACACAGATGTGTCACAAGAGAGAATCGAACAATCAAGCCTCATTATGCCACCGATGACTATTGGAGCATATGAGCTAGATTCTGAGAACAGAGAGCGCATGATTGGACATATCATGCTCAGCGAGTTAAGTAAGATGGGAAACATACTAGGCGATTTCTCAAAGAAATTCTGTGATCCTCAGTCTACCACGTTGGGCAACGATAATAGGAGCCAGCTGTTTCTCGCTTTGGAAATGTTGATTCGGAATAAACATATGGCAACTGTTCTGGATGTACGAAAGAAACTTGAGGTCAAGTAGACAGACATATAAACATATCCCTAAAGATCCATCAAACTTGTAGACCAACTTGGGTGCTCTCAGTAACAGCTCCTTTGAGAGTTGAGTGATTTTGCCCCGTTCCCAATGTGAATAATGCCCTGCTTTATAGACCAGACCCTGTACAATTATCCCAAAGAGTAAATTGTGTGGTATCAAGAAGGATGAAACCTACTTGAACGAGACGCCACCTGGTCTGTTACTGTCGGTACTACTACTCTGTTCACACCTCCTTATTCAGTTCAATCATCCGCCAACAACCTTTGTTTCTGCCGGCCTAGATAGGTAGGTACGGAACGACAAGTGACGAGATGTAGAGCCTAAATGGGACGAGACTCGGCTGGAACAAACCAACATGATCAGCTACTGAGCCAGTACATAAACTGCCGCAGCACCTTTGTCTTGGGCCAGGAAGCTTCTGACGCTGTTCACTTCTGACCCAAGCTGAACATTGACTGTCGTCATTTCATCATGAGCCTGGCTGGTGTGATTTCTTCCAGCAATATATATTGAAGAAGCAGGACAACGGGTGAAGGTTGGAATAAATGCTAAAATCGACAAGACCTTCGGCTACCCAAAGAACTGCGTACCATCTTACCTGGTCATTTAGACACAGTAATCTAGAAAGGAATGCTGTCGGAGTTCTTGTATACTCTCATTTATCAAGGCGGCAACAGAAAGGAGAAGAAAGGATTCAAAAAAAAATTATGTATTTAATATGTAACCGTGATCTATCTCAACAGATATCACAAGCGTAAAGAGGATCGTTTGTGTTCGTAATAGTATATCCCTTGTCGTAATAATAGCAGCAGCATAAGTCAAGGCAGCACCTGGCTGGCCACTGACACGTACTCAATCCGCCGTAAGCCGCGTTGTAATATCTTTCACAACAGCATCCTTTATCTTCTTGACTGACTCGTCACTGACTTGACCCTCTTGGATGAAGTTCACAATTCCCTCCAGTGTGTGAATGTCGTCGCGTAATTCAGTCAATTCGTTATCATATGTATCCATAAAGCCCTCAGTGGACCTGTTGAGAACTTCAAAGCTGTCTTCCAAGGCAGTGCAACGCTCCCGGATCTTGTCCATGCCTCTGACCAGCTCTTCGTTCTCTTGTCTTAATCTCTTGTTTTCCGTCTCCAAGGCCTGAATCTGTTCTTTATCCCGACCTCTTGACTCTTTTAAAGCCCGCAGCTCATCCCAAATAAGGGCGATATCGCTGTCGCGAGACTGGCTGTCTTGTCGAGGGCGCTTCTTAGTGTGACCGCAATCGATCGGCGGCGGCGGAGGTGGGGGCTCAGTTTCGTGATAGGCAGGTGGTGGGAGTGCTGTTTGAGCTGAAAGATCGACGAGCTTGGCTCCGAGGCCTCCATACATGCTAGCAAGATTATACCGGAGACTGCGAAAAGACTTGAGAAGACCCTCGCTGGCGGCATCACTAATCGACTGGAGCGAAGAGGGTGCGGCCCGGGCCTCGATGTAGATGGATAGAACGGTGGCATTGGAAAGATCACGTATTGCGTCAAGGACTACGCCTGAATGTTTTCGGGCGGGAGATAAAGGCTCCAGTGCAGGGGTAGGAACAAGGACGGTGAGGTGGTGATTCAAGGTAATGTTGAGGCAGAGAGCGGCAGATTCAAACTCTTGTTGTATTTTGACAAGAGCCGTGGGGTTCTTGACCACGTCTAAAGAAACAATGGACGAAGCGCATGCGCGTAATGTAACGGCTGTAGTGGTGTCTAATCCCTTGATCTTGACAGGAATGCTCAATTCGAAGAAAGCACATGTCTTATCGAAGCGGAAGTTGAGTGTGACTGAGCTGACTTGAGGGTCTGGCTTTGCCAGAATATGTGTCGTGGTATCGGACTGCCATTGGATTACGGCCTTGGTGGAGTGTTGAATATCGAGAAATGGTGAAGACGACATTCCTGCAACAATTAGGTGTGACGACAGCCTGCGTGACTTACCTGCCTACCACCCAGCCCTAGCCGCGACCAAAGGAGGAACAGCTTCGCTGCCAGGCAACCCGTCAGTCTCCAGCGCGCTGCGAGACTAAGCAGGTCCCTTCTACAGACCCCGGTTGTTCCAGCAAAGGAGGCAAACACGCTCGTTTGAAGGGTACAAGTCGGAATTTTAATGGTCTGTAGCGCGATTTACCGCCTCTTTGGACGCGGTTCGGGTGATGGTTCCGGTTCATGAAAAGGTTGTCAGATGATGGTCGGAGAAGCGTGAGGAGATAAGGACGACAAGGGAAGGATGAAATAGGACCCCATCGTGATGGAAAGATGTACGAAGAGTCAGCGCTGCATCGCGTGAAGGAATGAATCCAGATGGGAATGAGCACAGAGAGTCAGGCCAATAGGAACGAAGACGGTAGCGGACTATAGTTATTCCGTCAGTCGCGCGAGGCTACAAGGCCGCAAGGCATTTGCAGCAAAAGTGGGACATGCTTAGTCAGATTTAATGTCAGCAATCAGCGCGCTTTGATTGGTCGTCTTCAGTATTATGCTTGGATGCTCAAACCAAGAGGAAAATGTTGCGATTTGATGTTGGATAAGAAGCTCAAAATGGTTTAAAATCCTCTTGACATACTCTGCTTTCGGATAATAGCTATTAACACTATCTATAATATTAGGAATAATCTAAATTCAATAGCATCTCAGTTACAGAGCAGATAATACTAAGAAGAACTGATTCCTAGTGCAATTGAATAATAATAATATTTTATATTGTTGATGAGAATCTACCCTGAAGTTCAGACACTCCAAGGTTGGGGATAATATTGACGACGTCAGTGTCAATGCGGGTTCATTACGTGTAGGATAACCGGAGAGGTGCCCCCCTAGCGTAGTGAGAAGGTGCCCCTGCAAGCGAATTTAGATTGGGTCATTTTGGAGTCAAACAGAAAGGCGCTCCATAAAAATACGAGCCGCTAATTAGCTGACCACTTTCCGGGTGGACCAGAATGACCCACCTTAAATTCGCTTGCAGGGGCACCTTCTCACTACGCTAGGGGGGCACCTCTCCGGTTATCGTATCCCTCTTCATTCGGGTAAATATCTGGTAGTCGGTAGTGGACTTCCAGAACCAATCAGTCGTCTCATATCACGCGTCGGTGGGTCGTGTCAAAACCGAGGTTGATCTAGAGGTTGAAAGAAATGTCAGGTTATATTCAGTCATCATATAGCCGAAGAGTGTACTAATATTTCCGTCTTCTCTTTTCGATGCTCTGATGATGCGCTCATCGTGTTTTCAGGTCTTTTACGCCCGTTAGAACATCTGCACAGAACTACTGCTCGTCCTCCTTCTTCTCCGTCGCGACACTCTGATACATCGATGCAAACGCGGAGGCATTGGGACCCTTTGCCAAAAGCTCTTGTGGGTGTCCGATCTCTTGCAACCTGCCCGCGTCAAGAACAATCACCATGTCAAAGTCATCGAGTGCAGATTGAAGCTTGTGGACGATGGAGATTACTGTGCGATTATTGAACCGCTCCCGCACCAAACGCTGCACAAGCTCATCGACACGCGAGTCGACACTAGATCAACAACACATTAGCATAAAGCTTGTAGACATGGTATGAAGGAAGCTGTGAATACATACCTGCTTGTTGCTTCGTCAAGAACCACAATAGGTGATGGTCGTAGGATAGCGCGTGCGATGCAAAACAACTGCTTCTGACCATGCGAAAGATGAAGCTCCTCAATTGACACGTCGAGGCCGCCACTATCGGCCACAATGTCCCACAACTCGACCGCTTTCAAAGCATCTTCAATTGCAGCATCCGTCAGTCCCCCGGCAGGGTCAGCATTAAGCCTCACACTACTTCCATCAATGAGGAATGCGTCCTGGGGCACGCCGACGAGTCTAGTACGAATCTCCTCGCGAGGGATCGTGCTAATATCGAGGCCGTCTACCATTATGCGACCACCATGAAGGTCTATCATGCGAAAGAGGCATGAAACCATGGAACTCTTGCCACTGCAGAAAAATCCGATCAGCCGATGAAATGGTAAGAGACAAAATAATGACATACCTTCCAGTTCTTCCACAAATTCCAATCTTTTGCCCAGCTTCAATGGTCAGAGTTATGTTCTTGAGGACATCTTCGGACTCCCTTGAGAATACAAATCAGCAAGCATCCTGGCACGGTCATCAATCCTTGACTTACTTGTATCCTGCCGACACTTGATCAAACATGATTGTTCCTTTAGACGGCCAGACCGACGGCGGCTGCTCCTTTTCCTGCGGCTCATGCTCAGAAGCAGTGTCCGATGTGAAAGACTTGATCCTAGAAATTGCACCAATGTGCGTCTCCAAGGTTGTCCAGAAAGTCAGCAACAGTTTGAGGTGCTGACTAAATTGGATGATGTTGACGAGAGCTACGCCGATCAATCCAGCTGACAGTACACCTCGCAATTGTGTGACAAGGACCACCACCAAGACAGCTATGACAGTGACAATCATGTCAAGAACAAGAGTAAGCCAACGCTGAACTGCATAGAGGAGGTAGAAGGGTCTCTGCGACCGGTCCAGAAGGTCATGGTGCTTTTTCTCGAGAGCATCGCGCCAACCAAAGGCGCGTAATGTGGCCAGTCCAGTGACAGTCTCGGTGAAGAGGGCGTAGAGCGGACTTTTTGCTTCCAGATCCATGAACCGGAGCTGGCGGGATGTTCTTAGATATGTATGCTGAACAACCCACAATGTCGCAAGGAGAAAGGGGAACGCAATGGCTGTATAGTAAGATCCGACCGCGATCAAGATCATCTCGGCAATGCAAAGAACGAATGTGGCAAATGTGTTGAGGGCCGAGAGGGGCAAGTCCATGTCGATGAGCTGGAGATCCTGACTGAAGCGGTTGATGGTGGTACCGGTGTCAGTGGCTGCGAAGAAGGACATGGGCGCATTGAGAACTGTCTTGAGTAGACTCTGGTGGAAGTTGTTACCCGATAGTGGTACCATGGTGACAATCATTTGCCAGGTGCTCAATACCAAGAAAATGATAGATAAAGCACCTAGCATAGCGTAGATCCCCAGGTAGTACCCGAGTCGTGTAAATGGTTCTTTCGCATTGGCAGCAGCCCACCAGTTGAGCCAGATAGTAGGGAAGGACTGGCAGAAGATGTAGGCACAAATAGCCAGCACAAAGATCAAAGTCGGGACCCAGCCGATAGCATGCATGTAGTACATGTAAATTGCTACATCTCCGCTGCGACGATTTGCACCATCATGTTTACCCTCAATGAGTTCCATGTCCAACACCGCCAGTGCGGCAGCTGAGGATTCAGGAAGGGGAGCAAGCGTAAAATCAGGACCAGAACTAGGTACTTTCGACTTTGTACCGCTAGTCGTAAGAGCGGCGGAGCCAGATACGTAGTTGTCAAATTTGTTCAACTCATCAAAAGTCCCTTGTGCACAGCCTGTTCCAGTACCATCAAGGCAGATGATGTGATCTGCATAGGGGAGGCGGTTGACTGTTTCAATGTTAGCTAGATCTAGGAGAAACTATCAGATATTGGTACGTACCGCGAGAAGAGACAATTATGACAGTTGTGTTCAAGTCTCGAAGAATACCATGACTTCCAAGAAGATTGTTGAAGACGGCATTCTCGGTATGAGCATCCAGGCCACTGAAAACATCATCAAGAATGATGGTGGACATCTGGGCATACGCTGCTCTTGCTAGACTGACTCGTTGACTCTGGCCTCCACTAAGGACAATTCCCTTACTTCCTATAGTACTGAGATCTCCACGAGGTAATTGAGTCAAGTCTTGCTTCAGGGCACAAGCTTCCAACACTTTCTGGTACCATCGCTCGTCCGGATGAGAGAAGGCGATAATACTATCTCGGACTGTACCATTCATATGCCAAGGGGTTTGGTCGCAGTAAGCAACTTTGGAGTTCGATACCTGTATAGATCCTTGCATGATTCCGACCTCCCCGAGCAATGCCTTGAGAAGAGTCGACTTGCCACTCCCAACCGGTCCAACAATGAGTGTGAGTTTTCCCGAAGGGATCACAGCGTTAATGTTGCAAAGGGTGGGTTTTTCATTCTTGTCGTATCCAAAAGAGGCGTTCCTGATGACGAAGGCGTTGCCATCTGGTGAATCCTTTAGTGGTTCAGTCTCCATCATTTTTGATTCTTGAATTGGGGAGACGGGGCGCTTTTCTTCGCCGCTTGAACCCTCAGAGATCAAGGCGTTCTCACTCACACCTTTATCCTGCACTATCCTATCATCCGCGCGAGCGTCCGTGTTTAGGAAAGATTGGATGCGGACAAAACTTCCAACCGACCCCATGAAAGAGGAAAGCGAGGTAACAAAAGAAGCCAGAGGCTCTTGCAGGAGCGCGAATAACGATAAGGACGTGAACATACGGTTAGTGTCCAGATTCCCTTTTCCACCCTGTGATTGAGCTAGAAGACTGTACGTCATGAAGCTCAGAATGGGGGCGAAGATGGGAGCGAGGTACGCTGCAGATATCAGGGTCAGTTATTGAAATTACAAAGGCTAATATAATGTGAGAAACTTACCCAGTACCATATTCCAGATCAAAAGCCGACGGAATTTGCCTGAAATGTGCATTTCTTCCTCTCGCATGGCCTGAATACGTGTTTCTAATACTCGAGACAGCCCGCACATCTTGACGCCTTTCATGCTTCCTAGCATCTGCGATGTGACGGAGATTCTTCTCTCAATAGCCTCAAGCCATATGGCCTGACGAGCCATGACGAAGCTGACGGCAATGACGGATCCGACAATGGAAACTGTTTCGATAATTAATCAAGATGACTCTCAAGAATTGTGTGATATAGACTTACAAATGGCTGCTCCGACAGGTATAAGACACGCCAGTCCAAGCTGGCGACCTAAAAGGTAGACTGCAATGACAATCTCAATCAAGTTTGCCCATACATCATGAGCTGTTCGCCATCCCGTGTCAATTCTCTCAATGTCAGCGCTCATCAGAGTTAGGGCTGCCGTAGGATTGGCAGCTGTAATGCTCAAATCTGTAGCCTTGTCATACAACATCGAGATGAGCTGGCCACGTGCCATGGTAGTGGCGCGGACAGTCAAATGCTGGTACTGGCCCGTTGTCACCTGTATTATTGTACGTCAGCGGGATCTCTTCCAGAATTTTAAAAAGATGGTCTTACAGCTAAACCAACAAAAACAAGGAACCAGGCACCTATAAGACCGTAGCCCTGGCTCATGTCATCAGAATTAGGTTCTTTCTCAGCCCATGACAACGTTGCCGAGATGAGAAACGGTTGACAGAAAGTAAAACCTATGAAACACATGCGTGGGAAAATGATTGACAGAATAGGTCCTTTCAAGGTTTTGAAGACCACCAATAATAAATCATAGTCTCCTTTCTTGGGTGCTAGTCAAGTATTAGCAATTCTCACTGCCCGAACTATATCAAAAAACCAAGGAAAACCAACCTTGAGCCCAAGCCGTTTGCAGCATATTCTGAAGATAGGAAGACTTGAAATGTTTTTCAAGAGGGAATAAACTTTCGATCTTCAGGTCATGAGAATAACCAACGCGGAACAGAGGGAGCTGCCAAGAAAAGAACCAATGTGAGAATACGCCACTCGTCACTTCTGAAGGCAGCTCGCGGTACTCTGGACGTAAGAATCCGCGTTTCTCGATAGCTTCCACTGACAGCATCATGACCTTTACCACCGTTGAAATAAGGGCGGTGATGGCTGCAGGCCGGTTGTAGCCTTGCAGCCAAAGGGTCCGCGTTCGTGTAGCATCGAAAAGAACAGAGAAAAGCAAAAACAGGTTGAGCACAGTCGAAGGTCGATACGAGTAAACATGCTCGACATAGGATAGACCTAACAAACTGATTGATGCAACAATTGATATAGCGGCAGCTGGCAGAGAAGCTTTGGTAGTAACGGGCGGAGACTGAGTCCAGCAGACGAGGAAAGCGATCTGAGACGCCAATAGGAGCAGACACAAGGTCTTTGAATTGTTACAACATGTATCATGGAGTGATTTGAGGCCATCAACTTACAATCTTGCAATACAGCCAGTAACTATCTTCAACTTTGACGCTGTTTTTGCGCAGGAGGTAGGAAGCTCGGAATGGGGCTGCCAGGAGCAGCAAGGCGGTGATGGGTATAACAAGTATAGATTCTTCAAACAGCAACGTGAAGTCAAAGCCACCTCTACAGCCATCTGCATATGGGCCAAAAGATCTATCACACGAGGAGGAATTCATGGTCGTTGGTAATAACGACAAACTCTCCTAGACCTGACCTTCCTAGTCAATCAAGGCATTAAAATTCGGGTTGTCGTCACAAGTCGAGTAACGTGGAAAATGAAGCAAACGACTACCCCCCAGTGAAATGGCCCAGTCCGGAAAAAGAAGCGAGAGAGGCGAGGCGAGAGGAAACAGAGCTATACGAGCAAGACAAGAAACGTTGGGCACAAGGAAAAGAGTGGGATAAGTCTTCCCGCTCTTGAAATCTCTGCTGGATACTAATTCAGCGAATTATCATTAGTTTGGATAATTAAAATCCTGATATGATCACCACCGCCTTACCTGATCTGATGTTGTACCTGGTTGGGAACGCTAAATACGGGACGGCACGAGACAGTTTACCCACATGGGGCAAAGATTTGCAAGCTGAAAAGCATGTAACTACGTGGTACTGATCGAAAACGGCGGGCTCTTCGCTCCGTAGCCGTAGTCTAGACCAACGCACCACATCCTTGCTCGTGCTGGAATGGAGACTGGCCGGTGAACCGGAGACGATGCCGGTTCATCAAGCCTCAGGTTAATTATGGCAGTTGTTGGCTCTAATGGAACCCAACATAGTCCAGAACCCGATTGCCAAGAAAACTCACATCAAATCATATAATAGAAGCAGTTTTATCCTGCAGGGTTGTTATTGCAACCCCGGACTTTACTTATTTCGCCTAAATACTATAATGTGTTTATACAAAAGCAAATACTGAGTTTGCAACGTCAAGGAAACATCACATCGTAAGATAACCAGGAATATCCGGAATCGCCTCACTAATGTTGGCTAAGCGCTTTCGGTTGAAGTGATGACAGAGAGACAAGCCAGGATAGAATCCTTTTTCACCCTTTTGTGGTCCCTGAGTCTAGACAACGTAGAGATCTAAGCCTCATGTAGTATAACTCAGGAGATCCTGCTCTGACAAATTCGGAGAAGAAGTGAGCGTACTCTATGCAAAGACTGACGATATTCTCATATGGAAACCCACTTATGCAACCTGTCCAAGAGACCTTCGTATCGGGAGATCATGATATTGGCATCATCAAATCATCGTGTTAAAACTAGAATCCACTCAAATTTCGCAACCCTCAAGGACTCCGAGGAGGTGGTCCCACATGGAAGCCTTGCTAAACTCTATCACTTTTATTCTCCTGCGTAAGTGGCTTTTGTGATGTATTTAGGCGGAGCTTAATCGCGGTTCCGCAACTGCACCTCAGAACATGAGTCATTAACGTAATGCCAAGAATGAACAAACTACTCGTTGTTGACCTGCGTAACCCACGCAGAGCAGCTGAATAACCGTGCCACTTGCAGATGCAACTCTATCGAGGCGACAAGGAAACATGCTATAGTAACGTTTTCAACAACAACTCCACCATGGGACGGATGCAAGTCAATCATGTTATATGATCCATCGACCGTTTTGGGTTCTGCGTCTAAGTGGCAACCGGATGGGCCTCACATATAGACCAATCGCATACAATTGCCTAGTGTTTGCTCGAGGCAAGGGTATCACTTTCTCAGTTCATTGGTATGATATGATCCCGATAAGAATTCATATGTTGGTTGCATTCAAGTGAAAAATCTGTTCTGCCATTGCTAGCCAGCCACAAAATACTTGTTTGTTGAGCCAACCCCTGGACATAGTATTGTCATAGACTCCAATATTGTGACCACACGTTGACAAAAGAACTGATATCAATGTACATTTCTGGGCAAATTAGGTCAAAACGGTTCAGCTGCATTAAAAAATCCTGCCAAGGAAAGACGTTATAGAAAACTGGGCAAGGCGAATAGTTTCTAGAGAATGTCCCGGCAAGTTAGTAAGCGGCCAGCAAACTGATAGAATTCTCTTCGATTTTGATACTATCACCGGGTATGCCCAACCAATGCTCGTATAATAATGCATAACAGTGGTTGGATTTCATTATTATGAAGACATATGGTGTAATATTGCCAAACTGGTGGCTGAATCCGAGCTGTAGGATGTTAGGGGGGTGAAATCTACAGAACAAAAGCAATGGAGCCAGCTTTCCCCGGTTGGTTCACACTTTTCGTCCCTGCTACTGTAGTACATGTAAAGGAGTGGATAGGGGGTGGAGAAACATGTTGCCTCAGCGCAAGAGTAGAAGATATTCTTGGGAACTCTTGAAGTAAACCAAGGTCTTGCTTCCCCGGCTGATACGCCACGCGTGTAATGAACTAGATGCAAGGTTCTATCCAGCTGAAAGCCAAGGTAGGTCCTCGGAGTGACCTCTTCCATTGTACCCTGGACTTGACACTCGAATTGTGATTCTTTCCCGTATGACCAGGCATTTGTAACAAGGATATATCCGGCTTGTTGCCCGTTCGAACTGCGTTCCGCCGCATCTTTTTGCAAAGTACAACATCAAATCGAACTGTATCACGCCGACGAACACTTCGAGATTATCATCTTGTGATATACTATTCGCAAAGAAATCTTTTTATCACATTATCGCTTAATGTCTTGCACAATGGACCCATCTACCTGTGGCTGTGTCGATTTTGAAAGCCAAGCACTTTCAGATATGGAGCCAACCATTTTCACTGCATCTGAAATGGGCCAGGAAGGTCAGGTCACCGTCTCAAGCTATTCCAGCCATCTGGTACACGACTTCAATGAAGATCTTACCAAGCCGTGTAACATGTTTTGCATGGCATGGGCGATCCTCCTGGAACGTTTCACTGGACTCGACAGTGTGTGCTTCGGGTTCCGGAGTGAGCACATGCTTACCACAGAATCAAAATGCACAGACGGTGTTACATCTGCAATGCAGGTGCATGTCACTGCCGATCACAGTCTTGATGATATTCTTGCTGGAAACGGTTTCACCTCTGCGATGGTACCAGAGACCAAGGCCAAAACACTTTTCAACACCACACTTTCCATCTGTAACTTGGGCAGCCAGCCTACATGTGAAAATGGAGCCTACAATATCTACTCATGGTGCAAGTTACACATGTCGGTGGACCCTGTCACTATGAAAACTTTGTTGTCATGGGATCCTACTTTCATGACAAAAGAACAGGCAGAGTCCATTAGCAACACCTACAACAAGATATTTAAGGAAATTGCTACACAAAAGAAAACCGTCATCTCCACTCTCAACTGCTGCAGTGAACAAGACGAGTTGAAGATTTTGACTTGGAACGGCTCTCCGTTGAGCAATGTACAGAAATGTATTCACCAAGCTATATCAGAGCAGGGAGCGCTAAGACCAGACGCAGAGGCAGTCTGTGCTTGGGATGGGAGTTTCTCCTATTCCCAGCTACTGACTCTGTCAGATCGTCTCGCTTTTCACTTGCAAGAGTTAGGTGTCGGCGGCGAGATCTTCGTACCTATTTGCTTCGACAAATCCAAATGGACCGTTGTTGCCATGTTGGCTATTCTCAAAGCTGGTGGCATATTCGTACCACTTGATCCAACCCAGCCGTTGATGCGCTTGCAAAGTCTGACACGCAAGGTAGATGCGGAGACTATTTTATGTTCACCCCAGCACCAAGAAATTTTGGAGAGCATTGCATCTAACGTAATTTCTGTCGATGCTCAGTTATTCGAGAGACTCGTAGAACAGGCAGGAGAAGTCGACTGTGGTCTATGGAGCTCCGGGGCCTACATGATCTTCACCTCTGGAACCACCGGGGAACCCAAGGGTGCCTTGATACAGCATGGGGCTTTGCTGTCAAGCGCTCTTGCCCACGGGCCTGCAATGATGATGGACAACAACACACGATCACTTCACTTTGCCGCATCGACCTTCGATGTGAGTATCACTGAGATCTTGACTTGCTTGATCCTGGGTGGTTGTGTCTGTATACCTAGCGAGGAGGCCCGGCTAAATGCGATTGAGGAAGCCATTACGCAGCTTCGAGTCAACTGGGCACTATTGACACCGACGTTTGTCAATTTCATCAGCCCTGCCAAGGTCCCATCATTGAAGACTCTTGTCACTGGCGGAGAAGCCATGACAGTAGCTGTCATTCGATCATGGTCTCATATCAATCTGATCAACTGTTATGGCCCTGCAGAAACATCTGTTGTCTCACATGTTCATCGAGGCATGAGAGAAGGCAAGAACCCATTGAACATTGGTTATCAGGTTGGTATCAACTGTTGGGTCGTTGATCGGTACAATCACAATCGCCTTATGCCAGTCGGAGCTGTCGGAGAGCTCGTTATTGAAGGTCACACACTTGCTCGGGAATACTACAAAGAACCCGAGAAGACAAGTGAGGCATTCATAGTTGATCCTGCATGGACCCTCAGTCAGCCGAACCGCGGCAGCCTGAGAAGAATGTACAAGACAGGCGACCTTGTCAGATACAATTCCGACGGCTCCTTTCACATCGCTGGACGGAAGGATGCACAGATCAAGTTCCATGGACAGCGAATTGAGCTTGGTGAGATCGAGTACCACCTCAATGTCGGTATCGGTATCAAGCATGGCATGGTTGTTCTTCCCAAGGCGGGATTCTGCGAAGGGAGACTACTCGCTATTGTTCAGCTAAGTGATGCATTGGGCAACGATCTAGTACCAAATGGTCAGCCTTACAAGTTGATTGATGGTTCCCTAGAACAGGTCGCACTTGCCAAGGTTGAAGAGACTAAGCAACTCCTCGCCAAAAGGCTGCCTTCATACATGATTCCTTCCACGTGGCTTGCAGTTGAGTTCATTCCTCGTCTACAATCAGGAAAGCTCGACCGCAGGCAGACAGGGAAGTGGGTGGAGGACATGACCGAGGCCATCTACCGCAAACTCAACCCTGTTGCCATCGACGGCGTCTCGAAGAGTTTGACGTTCTCGAATGAGACGGAATCACAGTTACACAATATTTGGACTCATGTTCTCAATCTCAAGACAGAACAACTTGGCCTCAGCCAGTCCTTCCTGAGTGTAGGTGGCGACTCCATCTCAGCCATGCAGGTTATGAGTGAGTGCAAGAAACGCGGCTTAGGATTGACTGTCTCTCAAATCATCAGTTCCAAGTCCATCAGCGCCCTTGCTAGACATGTGAAGGATATTGAGAAGCCACAACTACTCCAAGAGACTATCGAAACACCGTTTGAGCTCTCACCTATCCAAAAGCTCTATTTCTCAAGACCCAACCATGACCAGGGCCACTATAATCAGAGCTTCCTTCTTCGCATGAGCCGGCATATTGACGAACCCGCTATGCGCAGAGCTATTGAGGCTACCGTACAGAGACACTCAATGCTTCGAGCTAGATTCAGCCAAGATTCTTGTGGCACGTGGCAGCAGAGAGTCACAGATGCCGTTGAGAGCTCCTTTCGTCTGCGATCCGTTCAATTGACCTCAAAGGAAGGGCTCTATCATACACTCGTCGACAGCCAAACATGTCTTGACCATTCCAATGGCCCACTCCTCGCCGCTGACCTTATCGATGAAGAGGGCCAAGATCAACGTCTGTTCGTTGTCGCTCATCATCTGGTCATAGACCTTGTCTCTTGGAGGATCATCCTTCAAGAGTTGGAGGAGCTATTATTGCTACCTGAACTGAGTCCTGATATGGATACCCCCTTGCCTTTCCAGGCTTGGTGCAAGATGCAACAGTATCATGCTAGTGCTCAGGCACCAGAGCGAGCACTTCCGATCCATGGAATCCCTGATGGGGACTCTGCCTACTGGGGAATGGAGGGTACACCCAACATTTATGGTCAGATGGTCTATGAAGGATTCGAAGTTGGACCTGCACAGACATCTCTATTACTATCCAAGTGTCATGATGCTTTGCGCACTGAGATCCCAGACGTTCTCATGGCAGCCATGGTCTACTCATTTGGACAGACATTCACTGATCGTCGAATTCCGGCAATCTTTGCTGAAGGGCATGGCCGAGAGCCTTGGGACCCTTCCATTGACTTGTCCAACGTGGTTGGATGGTTCACAACTATTTACCCAGTTTTTGCTGGCTCTAATGTATCTTCCACTCTTATTGATACCATCAAAATGGTCAAGGATGGTCGACGTAAAATGCCTGATAGTGGAAGGCCTTACTTTGCTAGTCGCTGGCTGACACAGGATGGTGAGAGAGCTTTCTCTCGTCACTGGCCACTGGAGATCACGTTCAATTACCTTGGCCAGTATCAGCAACTGGAGCGTGAGGGTGCTCTGTTTACACCCATCGGGGATATCGCAGGAGAAGTCAGAAGTGCTACCGATGGCGCTGACGTTGGCTCTTCAACGGCTTGTATTTCTCTCTTTGAGGTTTCTGCTGTCATCACGAGGGGAACTCTGAGGTTCTCATTTTTGTTCAACCGCAATATGAAGCACCAATCCAAGATTCGGGAGTGGATTGCTTCGTGCGAACAAAACATTGGCATTTTAGTTGAGTCCCTAGCTATCATGCCACCGGAGCCAACATTGAGCGACTTTCCACTTGTGTCCCTGACTTACGACCGCCTTCGCCTGTTGACGAAAGAAAAGCTTCCTGAAGTTGGTATCGAAGACCTTAACAGGGTTGAGGACATTTACCCTTGCTCACCAATGCAATCAGGACTCTTGGTTAGCACGACAAAGGACAGCGCCGCCTATGCTGCTTACACACTCCATCACGTCAAGAGCAGGAGTGGCGGATCGGTAGATGTAACGAAGCTTGCCAATGCCTGGAAGCGTATGGTAGACTATCATCCTATGTTGAGGACCGTCTTCGTGGAGAGTGTGACTCTTGACGATTCTTTATTTGACCAGGTGGTTCTGAGAGAAGTTCAAGTCCCTCTCGTTATGTCCGAGTTTGAGACAGACGATGATGCGATCAGTGCTCTGGACATGCCACGACACCACAAGGATTATTCTCAATTACTACATGTGTTTGAGATTTGCAAGTCCAAGACGGGCAAAGTCTTTTGCAAGTTAGACATTAGTCATGTCATCGTGGATGGGACTTCTCTATCTATTCTCTTTCGCGACCTGTCACTGGCTTACTCTGGCATACTTGGGTCTGACAAAGGTCCTCCCTACAGTGAATACATCAGAAGCTTCCAATACCAGGATCTCCAGCATGGAATAGAGTACTGGAAGTCATATCTGATGGATATAGAACCTTGTCATTTCCCGGTTCTTGATGATGGCGAAGTTGTCGAGTCAAGGGAGATGAGTTACTTCAGAGTTCAGTTCGACGAGTTAGCTCAGCTACAGAGCTTGTGTGACGACCGGGGAGTTACCATCGTGAACGCCATCTATGCTGCTTGGGCGTTGGTACTGCGTCTGTACACTGCGTCAGAGGAAGTTTGTTTCGGCTATCTTACATCCGCCCGCGACGCGCCAATTCAGGGCATCGAGGATGTTGTTGGGCCTGTCATCAACATGGTTACATGCCGCTGCAACATCTCCAATTCGGCAACTCTAGGTGATGTGATGGCGGTTGTGCAGAAGGACTTCCTAAGCAGTCTGGAGTATCGCCATGTTCCACTTGCACAAGTTCAACACGCCCTGAAACTATCAGATACTGCTCTTTTCAACACAGCGTTATCATACAGGAAGCTTCCACCCGTACCACAGAACCCCCCAGATGTTGTGTTTGAGGAAGTTCGCCCGACTTATGATCCTGATGAGTACGATGTGTCTGTCAACATCGAGGCTGGTGAGAATAACATGGCTATTGACTTGATGTACTGGTCGGATACAATGTCAAACGGACAAGCTAGAAATGTCGCGAGTGCCTTTACCACTGCGCTCAGTAATATCCTCCACTATAGCGACCAACCGATAACCCAGCTTAACCATCTTGGTCCTCAACACCATCAGCAAATCTCTCAGTGGAATCATGTTATGCCCGAGGCTTCCGAAAGCTGCGTGCATGAACTGTTCAAAGAGCAGATGATTCTTCGCCCTGAGGCTCCTGCAATTGCTTCGTGGGATGCCGACTTTACCTATGCAGAGCTTGATGCTGCCTCTACCAAGCTCGCTCATCATATCGCTGACCTGGGTGTTGACTCAGAGAAATGTGTACTGGTCTGTTTTGACAAATCGGCTTTTACAGTTGTCGCTATGTTGGCCGTTCTGAAGGCAGGCGGTGTATGTGTTCCTCTAGATCCAGCCCACCCAGACGCCGCGATCAGACTCCGTGCTGAGGATACAAGTGCTTCCATTGCCATTGTGTCCTCTTCAATGGCGTCTCGACTCAGCGGTATAGTCGAAAAGACCGTCGTCGTGGACTCACACCTTCTCCAAACCATCTCAACGACAGCAGATCTTCCCCAGACCTACCCCCACAACGCATGCTTTGTCATTTACACATCTGGAAGTACTGGCCGACCTAAAGGCGTTGTTTTGGAGCACAGAGGAATTGCTACTAATGCAAAGTACTCTGGACCGAAGCTTGGCTACAGCAAGGAATCGAGGGTGCTTCAATTCGCCTCTTATACCTTTGACAACAGTCTTTCTGAGATATTTACTACACTTGCTCTTGGAGGTTGCGTATGCGTGCCTTCTGAACACGAGAGGTTCTATGACCTGGCTGGTGCCATCAACCGCTACAAGGTGACACTGGCTGACATCACTCCCACGGTTGCCTGCTTGATCAACCCGTTGGACGTTCCAACTTTAAAGACTTTGGCTCTGGGCGGCGAGGCTGTGACCCAGAAGTGTGTTGAGATCTGGCGCGACTTCGTGTCTCTACAGTGTTGTTATGGGCCATCCGAGTGCTCTGTCAACTCTACCTACTCTGGTGAAATTGCTCAACCGGGTAAGGCTACCAATATTGGTCGTGCTGTCGGTAGTGTCACTTGGGTAGTCGACACTACTGATCACAATAGTCTGGTACCGATTGGCTGCATCGGGGAGCTCCTCGTTGATGGTCCCATTGTCTCTCGTGGTTACCTCAATCTGCCCGAGAAGATGGCACAGTCTTTTGTGGCACCATCTTCCACCGTTGAAAACATCTGTCGCGATGGCAACATGAGTCGCAAGCTTTACAAGACTGGTGATCTAGTGCGCTATGACTCTGATGGCACTCTTACATATCTTGGGCGCAAGGATACTCAGGTGAAACTTCATGGTCAGCGTATCGAGCTGGAAGAGATTGAGCATCACTTAGAGAAAAGCCTCCCCCAGTATTGGACGTCTGCCGTCGAGCTCATCCAATTCGAAGGCAAAAAATCTCTTGCCAGTTTTATATGCGCTGAATCAGGTGGCATTCTCTATGACGGGACAGAAGAAAGTAGTTTAATGGCCATGAACGATGCTTTCAGATCACTGGCCAAAGAACTGGAAATTTGTCTCTCAAACAATATTCCTGCCTACATGATCCCTTCTGTCTGGTTTCCAGTTTCGCAGATGCCCTTGACCTCATCAGGAAAGTTGGACCGCCGACGCCTTCGATCCCTAGTCCAATCAGTGCCTGTAGCACACATTACCTCCTACAAGTTGGCATTGAAGAGCGGAAGAGCCCCGTCGAGTAACATGGAAAAGCAATTGGCTGGTATGTGGGCACATGTGCTAAACGTGGATGTGAACACCATTGGGGTCGAGGATCACTTCTTCAGGCTTGGGGGAGACTCTATCGCCGCGATGCAACTAGTAACGCTTGCAAGAAAGTCAAACATCAATCTCACTGTCACTGGTGTCTTCCAGAAAGTGTCTCTGCAAGACATGGCTCAATCGGCGCTCCCATTATCCAGAGTTGCAGTCACTGCCGTCGAGCCGTTTTCCCTATTATCAAACGCGGTCCCAATGGATACATTGAAAGAGGAGATCGGAGCCGCGGCTCGAGTCCATGTTGGGGATGTGCAAGACATGTACCCTTGCAGTCCCATACAAGAGGGTCTCATGGCTCTGTCAGCCAAGGACTCTGGAGCATACGTCGCCCAGTTTGTCTTCCAAATGGCGAATGGTACAGATATCGACAGTTTCAAGATGGCGTGGCGGCTCGTGATAGAAGCTGAGGGGAGTCTACGGACCAGACTCGTGCAGACGACCGACGGCGGTATCTTGAATGTGGTCTTGAAAGAGGATGTTCCTCAATGGACCACCTTTGGCAACCTCTCGGAAGTCCAAGCTGTTCGATCCCAGCTTCCGTTGTATAACGGTGGAAAGCTGACTGACTACGCAATCGTCGAAGATGGTTCTGAAGTCTTATTTGTATGGACTATTCATCATGCGCTCTACGACGGCTGGTGTCTGCCTCTTATCTTGGATAAGGTCAAGCAATGCTATGAGAACATCCAACTACCCGCACCAGAACCCATAGTCAGCGGCCCCAATTACTCCAGGTTCATTCGGTATCTTACCGAGATCGACTTTAGCCAAGATGTCAAGTTCTGGGAGTCTTATCTCGCTGATATCGCTACGCAACACTTTCCCCGCCTTCCCAACCCCGACCACAAGCCAAATGCGAGTGGCCTCATTATTCACAAGGCTAGTTTCGGTCATGAAGGTGATGGTATGAAGTCTTCTGGATTGGGATTGACCACAGCCACAATGATCCGGTCGGCTTGGGCATTGGCAGTGTCGACCTATGCGGCATCAGACGATGTCATCTTTTGGGAAACCATGACAGGTCGCGATGCGCCTGTCGACGGCATTGAGGAGATGATCGGCGCCACGCTGACTACTGTTCCAACACGGATAGTACTGGATCGCTCACAAAAGGTCTCTGACCTTCTCAGCTCCGTCCAGGCCCAATCTGCAGTGGTCAGAATGCACCAATTCACTGGCATTCATCGCATCAAACGTATCAACAATGATACTGCCTTTGCTTGTGGCGCACAGAACCTTTTAGCAATCAACTACGGGCCACGGAAGTCAACAGACACATTTTGGTGTGACCAGACGAACGAGATGGCTGGGACCAACTTTTACTCTTACCCGCTTATGCTGTCTTGTCACGTCACTGATGGCGAGCTTGAGACTGTTGTTCACTTTGATCCCGAAGTTATTTGCGAGTCACAAATGTATCGCATCATGGATCAGTTCGCGCTGATGTTGACGACGGTAACGTCCAGAGAGCTGATGGATGAGAAACTCAATGACCTGGAACTCATCAGCACCCGGGATTACCAGTCGCTTTCCGAGATGACCGGTCAAATGATACCTTCATGCGAAATGCTTGTACACGATGTTATCAGAGCGACGGGAATACGCCAATCGCAAGACAAGGTGGCAGTCTGCGCGTCGGATCAGAACCTCACCTACTCGGATCTGGATTCTCAATCCACACATCTCTCATCTGTCTTGATTGAAGCTGGCATTCGCCCCAACACATTCGTTCCTTTCTGCATGGAGAAGTCGTCTATGGTCGTTGTATCAATTCTCGCCATCTTGAAGTCTGGTGCTGCATTCGTACCCTTGGACTATGCTCATCCTGATGCCCGTATCAGCGGTATCCTTACCGATGTCGCGGCTACTATTGTCCTAGCATCCCCCCAGTATGCCGAACGCTTGACCGGGCTAGGTCAGAAGGTCATCTCTGTCTCCAACACCATGATGAAAGACTCGGTCCCACCAGTTGGACATGACTTGTCCGTGTCTCCCAAGTCTCCAGCCTATTGTATTTTTACATCTGGTACGACTGGACGACCCAAGGGGACAATCATCAGCCACTCTGCCTTTTGTACTGGAGCTATGGCGCATGGAAAGGCTATGGGGATGGCGGAATCATCTCGAGTGTTACAATTCGCTGCGCATACCTTCGATGCCAGCATCATGGAAACTCTTAGCACTCTGATTCACGGCGGAACTGTTTGTGTGCCTTCTGAGGAGGAACGCAGTAACGATATCGTGGGAGTAATTCGACGCATGCACGTCAATTGGGCTCTATTGACTCCCTCCGTAGCTCAGCTGATTGAGCCATCCACTGTCCCCGAGCTCAAGACGCTGGTGCTTGGAGGCGAGGCCATGTCTCGTGTCCATGTGTCAACTTGGGCACCACCAGTCCGATTGATGAACGCCTATGGACCCAGTGAGACTTCGGTTGTTGCAACAGTCAACTCAAGGGTCGGGGAAAACTCTAGCCCGTCCAATATTGGTCGCGCCGTGGGAGGTCTCTGTTGGGTCATCGACTCTACCAACCACGACAGACTTGTACCTGTTGGTGTCGTTGGAGAGCTTTTGGTGGAAGGTCCAATTCTATCTCAAGGGTATCTCAAGAACCCACAGAAGAATGCAGAGTCTTTTATCACCAACCCGCGATGGTGTAGCAAGTTTCCCATTGAGACTGCAAGCAACGAACGCAGATTCTACAGAACCGGCGATCTTGTCAAAATCACCGAAGATGGGTCTTTCGAGTTTCAAGGGAGAAAGGACAACCAAGTCAAGATTAACGGCCAACGACTTGAGTTGTCAGAGATTGAGCATCATCTGAGCGCAGACACAGTTATTCAATCCTGTCTGGCATTTATCCCAAAGAGTGGACCGCTCAAACACCGTCTAGTCGCAATACTGTCACTGCATTCCACATTCGTGTCAATAGCGGCTGATGAGATGCAAATGGTGATTGACTTTGCGCCTTCTGAATTGACAAGCGTACGTGACAATCTCACAGGACATTTGGCCGCTTACATGATCCCATCTACGTGGATCGTAGTCAGTCACATTCCTCTCTTACCATCTGGTAAGCTGGATCGGAGAAAGGCTATTGATTGGGTTGAGACAATGTCCCCTGAACAATACCAGATGGCTCTCTGTGCACAAGAAGAGACCCAAGCATCTGGTCTAGACCGAGAAGCTACAAACATTGAGACTAAGCTTAGGGCTGCCTGGGCTAAGGTCTTGGGCATCGAGATCGACAGCGTGCCATTTGCGCGATCTTTCATTCAATTGGGAGGAGACTCAATCTCGGCGATGCAACTGGTTGCGATCTGCAGGTCTTCCAATATGTCTCTTTCAGTCAGCCAAATTATGCAAAGCAAGTCCATCGTCGAGCTCGCATCGTTTGTTCAGGCTGTAGAGGATGTGAAACAGGAAGATGAAGAAGAGAACAAGTTGTTCCCTCTATCGCCTATTCAGAAGCTTTACTTTGAGCACATGTGCTCTGAGTCTACTCACTTCAACCAGAGCATGATTCTGGAGACGACGCGGAAAGTCACACCTCATGATTTGTCGAATGCCTTGGAAACCATCGTTAAAACCCATAGCATATTACGTGCTCGTTTCGTCAATATTGATGAGGTCTATTCTCAGCGTATAACTACTGACATTGACGGTTCGTTTGTTTTCGAATCGCATGTTGGTGTAGATCAATGCCGCGCTCATGAGTTGATTGAAAAGACTCAAACATCTTTGGACATCTTCAAGGGGCCATTACTCGCAGCGGTTGACATGGAGATGGAGGACACCGACAAGCAAATCGTCTTTTTAGCTGCCCACCACCTTGTTGTCGATGTCGTCTCCTGGAACATTCTTTTGCAAGATCTAGAAGGGCTGTTATCATCAACAGTGTCCAATTTGACAAAACCACTTTCGTTCCAGACATGGAACTTGTTACAACTCCAAGAAACTTGCAACGAAACACTGGATCGCATTTTCCACGATGTTCCAGTGCCTGCTCAAGATCTCACCTACTGGGAAATGCAAGATGTACCCAACCTCCATGGCGACACAATCACAGAGACAACAGAATTCGCGTCTGATGTGTCGCTTCAACTGCTGGGCCCTTGGAATGAAGCATTCAACACGGATGTTGTTGACGTCTTACTCGGCTCCTTACTATTGTCGTTTTATGAATCATTTCCGGACCGGCTTTCAATGCCTACAATATTCAACGAGGGCCACGGTAGAGAGCCAACAGACAACAAGATAGATCTGTCGCGCACAATAGGGTGGTTCACAACCCTTTGTCCTGTCTATTTACCCGAGTCCTTACCCGCAGAGCCAGATATTCTTGATGCCATTTGTTGGATCAGAGACTTTAGACGGCGAATGCCTGGCAAGGGGCGCCCTTATTTTGCCTATCAGATGCTGTCTGAGGCAAGCCACACCCATTATCCAGAATGGCCTGTGGAATTGGCCTTCAACTTTCTCGGTCAAAGGCAGAAGACTGAGTTGGAAGAGTCAGTATTCAGGTCACCTGGCGGCATATTTGAGTCAACAGCTTCGCAGACCGATATTGGGGTCGATGTGCCACGACTCGCACTTATTGAGATATCTGCTTCGTTTTGCAGAGATGTCTTGAGCTTCAGCTTCTCTTACAACAGACAAATGAAGCATCAGCATTGCATTCTAGAGTGGATCAAGAATTTCTCGGATTCTCTCCAGACTGCTGTCAAACGAATGTCTCAGGCCAAGCCTGAACCACAGGATCCTGACATCTCCCTCCTTCCCCTTGCATTCAGAGGTGCCTCTAAGGTCGACGCAAGACTTGCCGAAACGGGTATCTCGTTTTGGAACGATGTCGAAGCTGTCTATCCTTGCTCTCCAGTTCAAATGGGTATTCTTTTTGCCCAGATCAGGAACCCCAAGTTCTATTCGTATTCTGTCACATTTGGAATTGACTGTGTCGAGCCAAGTCATAATGTGGACGTGCATCGCCTTGAGGATGCGTGGCAGCGAGTTGTTCAGCGTCATTCAACGCTCCGGACTATTTTTGTTGACTCTCTGTTGGAGGAGGGCGGCATCTATCAAGTAGTTCTGCGCAATTATTGCACTGAAGTTTCCGTCTTCGAATGTGCCGACGACGAAAGACTTCAAATGATGGGTGACCGTCTTTCACCACAAATCATGAGTAGTAGGCCGCCTCACCATCTCAGCATCTTCAAGAGCACAGAAAGAAAGGTTACCTGTCTTTTGGAGATGAGTCACGCCTTATGTGATGGGACGTCTATGCCAATTCTGTTCCGCGACCTGGCAATGGCTTACGAAGGATCTCTCGACTTGACAATTGTTTCGACCTACAGAGATTACGTCTCTCATTTACAAGTCCAGAGTCCCCATGACATCGAATACTGGCGTGAGTACTTGAGCGATGTCGAACCATGCCACTTGTCGCCAGTGTCGAGATCTACACTCCCCAAGGTTTTGAGATATCTGGATCAGACCATCTCACATGCAGACGATCTACAGACATTCTGTACTGGTGCAGGCGTCACATTATCCAACGTTCTCCAGCTCACCTGGGCGTTGGTTCTGCAAGCCTATACAGGTCATGACGATGTCTGCTTCGGATATCTTGTTGCAGACAGAGATGTCCCTGTTCCAAATATCGATAAGGCGATTGGAGTTTTCATCAACATGTTGGTTCTTCGAGTGCGCCTTGATGCGTCTCTAACAGTTGGAGACGCCCTTAGCACGGTTAAACGAGACCTCAGCGCCGCGATGGCGCACAGGAACGTCTCACTCGCCGACATACAGCGCTTGATAGATTTACCCAACGAAGCACTTTTTAATACTGCATACTCCTTCCAACGAAGGTCCATCGACAAGTCCATGAAGACAGAATCTGTCTCATTTGACGTCAAGGACGCGCAGGATCCCAATGAGTACGACCTGACTGTCAACGTCGAAGTCTGGGAACAAACTGTAGAACTCCAACTGTGTTACTGGGCAGACAAGATATCTGATTCACAAGCCAGGAGCCTTGCCTCCACCTTTGACAAAATCTTGACTTCAATCATCACATGCGACTTATCACTTCCTACAGATCAGCTCGATGTTCTCAGCGATGAGTGCGCGCAACAATTGATGGCTTGGAACCACACTGAACCAGTGCTATTGAACCAATGCGTCCATCATGTATTTGAGCGGAATGTTCAGCGCCTTCCTCATGATACAGTGGCGATTGAAGCCTGGGATGCAAGCTTCACTTACAGTGAGGTTGACGTGGTATCTTCACGACTCGCCCATCATTTAGTATCGCTTGGAATCGTGCCAGAGATGTATGTGCCTCTCTGTTTCGAAAAGTCCGCATGGACGCCGATCGCTATGCTCGCAGTCCTCAAAGCTGGAGCTGCTTTTGTCCCAATTGATCCTAGTCACCCGCCTGAGCGCACAGAGTTCCTCGTCCGAAACACCAATGCTAAGCTCATCCTTTGCTCAACGTCCTTGGTGCAAAAGTTTGACATGAACATACCTGTCCTTCCCATCAATTTCGAGACTAGGTTTGCACTATCGTCTTGGCCAGGAACTCCACCATCTGTCACAGTTCAACCTCACAACGCGGCGTACATCATATTCACTTCGGGGACGACCGGTGTGCCCAAGGGCACCATTATTGAGCATGGGGCCTTTATAACTGGAGGAATTGCCCATGCGGCAGCTATCAAGATGACGTCCGACTCTCGCGTCCTCCAATTCGCCTCCCACACATTTGATGCCAGCATTATGGAGATTTTGACCACTTTTCTGGTAGGCGGATGCGTGTGCATTCCCTCAGAGGAGGAGCGTATGAATGACCTAACGGGTGTCATCTCAAAATATGATGTCAACTGGACCTTACTTACACCATCTGTGGCAAAGGTGCTTAAGCCAGGTAGCGTTCCAGGCCTCAAAACCCTTGTTACTGGCGGTGAAGCAATGACAACAGATCACATTACCAAGTGGTCAAGACATGCTGCGCTCATCAATGCCTATGGACCAAGTGAGGCTTCGGTCATAGCTGCATCTCACACCAAGGTTGATCAACATGGGGAAGTGCTGAACGAAGAACCTGCCAATGTTGGTCACGCTGTCGGCTGCCGAGTCTGGGTAGTCGATTCTCACAACCACAACCGCCTCATGCCTATTGGGAGCATCGGGGAACTCCTTATAGAAGGCCCCATTGTGGCACGGGGCTACCTGGACAACGAAGCCACGACAAGAGATGCTTTCATCGACTATCCGCCATGGCGTGTAAACATGAAGCTCTGCGGCGACCGTATGGACCGGATGTACAAGACTGGTGATTTGGTTACTTATAACTGGGACGGATCATTGAACTATTTCTCACGCAAGGACACACAGATCAAGCTCAACGGACAGCGCATTGAGCTTGGCGAGATCGAACACCATGTCAGGGCTAACTTGCCAACAAACGTTCAATCCGCTGTGGAATTGGTTAGTCCTCAGGGCAAGACATCGACTAAGATACTGGCCGCGTTCTTCACTATTGATGAGCATGTCAACGAGGATGCTGAGACCAAAGCGAACGACTCTCTACTTCCCATGTCGAGCACCTACATTGAGATTGGCCAATCACTCAAGACGTCAATCAAGGCTGCGCTCCCATCACACATGGTACCAGCTATGTATGTCCCAGTGACGAGGATGCCTTGGACCTCAGCTGGAAAACTGGACCGACAGAAACTGAAAGCCATCGCTCAGTCTATACTGCCTCAGGATATTGGACAATACAAGCTGGTTGGTGCCAGCAACAGCCGAGCTCCGACTACCGCGACACAGCGCAAGTTACAGAAGATATGGGCGAATATTCTGAACATCCCGGCCAGCACCATAAGTACTGATGACAGCTTCTTTAGACTTGGTGGCGATTCTATCAGCGCTATGAAGGTTGTCTCTGCCGCTAGGATGGAGGATATCTCCCTAACCGTCATGGATGTACTCAAGAGCTCCACATTGTCAGAGATGGCCACTTGTTGTAGTCATTCTAAGCACACTGACATTGGGGATATTGAGCCTTTCTCACTGCTCCATGATGTCGAATCTCCCGCTTTGCTTCTTGATGAGATTGCCGAGTGTTGCGCTATTCACACAAGCCAGATACAAGACCTGTACCCCTGTAGTGCCCTCCAAGAAGGCCTCGTGGCAGCCTCAATGCAGCAGCCCGGCGCCTACGTTGCCAAATACATCTTCAAGATACCACCAAATATCGGCGTGGAGAGTCTACAATTGGCATGGCAGAGGACTTCGGATCAAGTCGACATTTTGAGATCACGCATCGTGAGCTCCCGATCCCTCAAGAGTTACCAAGTTATACTGGAACCCCATGCGATTGAATGGGAACACTATACCAGCCTCGAAGCTGTCACTAGCCAGACTATGTCACTACCTGAACGAAACGGAGGACGGTTGGCCAGGTATGCGATCGTCGACCCTTCCGATTCTAGTCTTCGATACTTTGTATGGACAGTACACCACGCTCTTTACGATGCTTGGAGTATGCCATCTTTACTCAATCTTGTTTCCCAATTCTACCAAGGAGCAAGTACGGAACAGCCCATACCAGTTGTTCCCTACGCCAACTTCGCCAGATACTTGATTGGCACTGATCCAAAAGCTTCTGATGAGTTCTGGAGGGCACAATTCCAACATGCATCTACCATATCTCACTTTCCGACCGTAACTCCATCGGACATTGAGTCCTCTAATTCTTCACTTCAATACACAATGCCATGCAGAAAGAATGATATTGGTGCTGGTATTACTATCCCAACCATTATCCGTGGAGCTTGGGCGCTACTTCTGGGAGTTCATACCGGGTCTGATGATATCGCCTTCGGTGAGACATTGTCTGGTCGTGATATTGCTTTGGATAATATTGAAGATATCCTCGGCCCAACTCTTACGACTGTGCCTCGGAGAGTCCAGATTGACCGTGAAACCACAGTTGGACACTTCCTGAACACCATTCAGGAGACCTCAATCGAAGTCATTCCTTATCAACATACCGGTCTTCAACACATCAAACGTCTCGGGGGATCAATTGCGGTTGCCTGTGACTTCAGGAACCTGCTTGTCATCCAGTCCAGCGATGAAGTCACAGACCAACAGAACCTTCTACAGCCGCTTGATGAACAAGTCAACCAAAAGGACTTCTTCACTTATCCACTGGTTGTTGAGTGCTCAATTGAACTTGACAATTTGGTGCTGACCATTCACCACAATGAGACTGTCATGACAGGTTGGAGGGCAGAGCGTCTCGCTCACCAATTTGACGCGCTTGTCAAACAGCTCAGCCATCTATCCCAAGAACCTAATCGCAGGTTGGCGGAGCTTCAGTTCTACAACGAAGAGGATCTCCAGATGATCAAGAGCTGGAATGAGGGTACTCGAGATGTTGTGCGTGATAGTATCTCCAGCCTATTCTGGCAGTCTGTAGCCACGCGCCATGATGCTACCGCTATACGGGCTTGGGATGGTCATCTCACTTACGGTTCCTTAGCACAGCACGCTGGTCATCTCGCTAAGCGCCTTGTACAAGAGGGAGTCAGGACTGAGACCATGGTACCCTGCTGCATGGATAAGTCTCTCTGGACTACCGTGGCGATAGTTGCTGTAATTCTCGCTGGTGGTACCATTGTACCATTGGATCCAGCTCATCCTCGCGCTCGGCATGCAGAGATCGCTCGTGAATGCAATGCCAGCATCGCTCTATGTTCACCTGACTATCAAGAACGATTTATCAATGTTGCTAATACTGTTATCACGGTCAACGAAGAGCTCTTTCATAAAGAGCTATGCCAAGAGCATGTCATGTCGCAAGATCTACCAACTGTGTCATACAAGGATGCAGCCTTCGTCATATACACTTCCGGCAGTACTGGTAGGGCCAAAGGTGTTGTCATTGAGCATGGGACATTCTTGGCGAGCTCCAGAGCATACACAGAATGCATGAATCTCGTATCTACTTCGAACGTCTTCCACTTTGCATCATACGCTTTCGACATCGCTTTGGGAGAAACGTTCAGCACCCTCATTATGGGTGCTTGTCTCTGTGTTCCCAGTGAAGAGATGAGGGTCACCGATTTGCCGGGTGCCATGAATACTCTCGGGGCTACGTGGGCATTTTTAACCCCCTCGGTGGCCAACATGCAGGATCCATCATTGTTCGAGACACTCCAAACACTCGTCTGTGGAGGTGAAGCCATGTCATCAGAAACCGTTAGCAAGTGGTCGCACAAGGTCAAGTTGATCAATGGCTATGGACCTGCTGAGTGTACAGTGTTTGCTGTTGCCAATTCAAGTATTTCTGAAGAGCAAGATCTCTCCAGCATCGGCCGTGCCACGAACGGTTGTCACACTTGGATCGTTGACGCCAAAAACCACAATCAGCTTGTTCCTGTGGGCTGTGAAGGTGAACTACTAATTAGTGGTCCCATCCTATCTCGAGGATACCTCAATGACAAGACAAAGACATCACAACTATTCATTGAAGACCCGACATGGATGCATCACTTTGTCAACCAGAAGAACCAACAGCCAGTTCGCCTGTACAAGACGGGTGACTTGGTCAGGTATCGTCCAGATGGGACTTTGACCTTCATTGGACGAAAGGATAATCAGGTGAAGCTTCACGGTCAGCGCATGGAACTTGGCGAGATTGAGACTTGTCTTGAGTCTGACTCGCGGCTCCGCAATGCTTTGGTAGCGCTACCAAAGTCTGGAATCTTCAAAGGCAGATTGGTGGCTGTTCTCTCCTTCAAGAACCCCGAGTCTCACAACCCAGGACTTGTTTCCTCGCAATTCAGTCCAATTTCTGAGTCTGACATGGAGGCAGCCCGTGTAAAGATACCTGACTTGCAGCACGTTCTTTCCGAGACTCTACCACCTTACATGATGCCTTCATCATGGCTCGTGGTTGATGCTATTCCTTTGTTGCTATCAGGGAAGCTCGACAGGGCCAGTACTCAGACATGGCTCGCCGGAATGGATATAGAAATGCCTGAGTTTCTTCTGAGCCAACCCATCAGCCAGACTATTGTCGATTATGACACAACATTGGTTGGAAGACTTCTAAGACGCATCTGGGCTTCAGTTCTCCGCATGCCGGACGAGGCAACACTATCTAGTCGCCCCTTCATCTCTCTTGGCGGAGACTCCATCATGGCCATGCAAGTCATGTCGCGTTGTCGCGAACACTCTATTCAATTGACCATGCGAGATATCATGAGTGGTAAATCCATTGCTGACTTGGTTACCCTGATCGAGAAGGAAGGTCGCATGGGACAGAATAGCACCCTCGAATATGAAGATGACAACAGTGAACCATTTGCGTTGTCACCGATCCAACAACTATTCTTCAACAACAGTTCCAACAAGGACCGTGGAGACCGGTTAAATCAAAGCCAGCTCTTTTCGGTCAAAGAGTCCATTGATGCTTGTACTTTCGCCAATGCCATTCATTCATTAGTGCAGAGACACCCGATGCTTCGTGCGCGATTCAACAAGTCTGCAGATATTGGTCAGTGGTCTCAACACATTGCCCCAGATACCGAAGATTCCTACGGTTTTCATTTCCACGAGGTCAGTAATGCCTCCCAAATCGCCCGATGCATCGCAACCAGTCAAGAGAGTATCGATATCTCTGGCCCAGTATTTATTGTCGACCTGTTCAGAATGCCCGACGGCTTTCACCATGTCTCCATGATCGCTCATCATCTTGTTGTTGACGTCGTATCCTGGATCAACATTGTTCAAGACCTCGAGACATTCCTTTCATCTTCTCGTTCAATGTCACCAAAGCCTCTATCATTCCGAAGTTGGAACGCAGCACAGATTGAGCATGCCACATCAATGGAGAAGGAAAGCGGGAGTCTTCTACCATTCCCTCTACGACCTACGAATCTAGACTTCTGGGGTGTTTCAAACATCTCCAACAGCTATTCACAGGCCACTCAGCAATCATTTACTCTTTCAGACGCCGAAACTGTCTCTCTGCTACTGGAAGACGCTCATCGGAAACTGCGAACTGAACCTCTGGATCTTTTCATCTCGGCGCTGTTCATATCATTTGAACAGTGCTTCCCAGACCGTGAGCTTCCTACACTGTTCAATGAAAGCCATGGCCGTGAACCATGGGATGACTCGATTGATCTTTCTCAAACTGTCGGATGGTTCACCTCGCTTTGTCCTATTGATGTATCACATTACAACGTCGACCCTAACGACACCCTTGACTATGTGCGTAAAGTCAAAGACTTGAGACGTGCCATACCCAACAACGGCCGCCCTTACTTCGCTCAACGCTACCTAAACAATTCCACGAAGCTCTGCCCTGACAGTCATGGGACAATGGAGATCCTATTAAACTTCCTAGGCAGGTCGCAACAAACGGATGGAGAAGAATCTCTTCTAAGCCCGTTCAATCTCTCCATGAGCGAGGGAGAAATGGCATCTATGTCAGATGTTGGTCCCGAAACACGTCGCCTGGCTCTATTTGAGCTCTCCATTTCTGTTCTGAAAGACGGAATCCATTTTAACTTCATGTACAATAAGAACATGTTACATCAAGACCTTATCAGGCAGTGGGTAACCACCTGCAAGCAGGTTCTCAGCAACATGGCAACGGAACTCAGCGCCGCTCCAATTTGTCCCACTATCAGCGACTTTCCACTCATGTCGTTGGACTACACCAAACTTGACAGGCTGGTAACCAAGTCGCTATCTACTGCTCATGTTCGTTTCGAAGAGGTGCAAGACATATTCCCATGCTCGCCTATGCAGATGGGTATACTTCTCAGTCAACTTCTAGACCCCTCTCAATACTTGTTCCACACCATCCTTGAAGTGTCGGCCTCTAACGGCCCAGCTATCAATTCTGCCAAGCTTGCTCAGGCCTGCTCGGAAGTTATTGAGCGTCATACCGCACTTCGAACTGTCTTCATCGAGAGTGTTCGCAGTGGCGGCTCCTTTGATCAGGTCGTTATACGTCCTAGCAAGCCTCGAATCAACATCGTCAAATGTCGAGAGATTGACGTTATGGCAAAACTTAAAGCCAGGTCACTTGCAAAGACTAACAAGAGACATGGGGCGCCCATTCTTCCCTATCAGATCACGATATGCGAAACGACGCACGGCAAAGTTTTCGTCAAGCTTGAGATGAACCATGCTGTAACGGACGGTGCGTCCACAGCAATCATCCTTCGCGACATTTCTAGCGCATACGCCGATAGTCTCCAGCCTACCAAGCCTTCATCATACAAGGACTATATCAGTTACATCTCGAAACAACCGGCTGACTCGAGTTTGATGTACTGGAAGAGCTATCTCTCCGGCGCCAGATACACCGAGTTTCCATCTATGAACTCCGACCATATGGCAAATCGGAGTCTAGGGTCCGTTGTCGTCGAGTTTGATAGATTCTCGGAACTTCACTCACTTGGATCGGCTACCGGTGTGACAATCTCAAACATGATCATGGTGGCGTGGGCACTCGTCCTTCGTAAATACACCGGTTCCCAAGATGTTTGCTTTGGGTATCTGGCTTCTGGTCGCGACGCTGATATCGATGGTGTTGATGAGATCGTCGGGCCGTTAATCAACATGCTTGTCTTCCGCTTCCAATTCACCCATGGAATGCTTCTCAAGAGACTCTTCCTCGACACACAAGAGGATTACGCCAACAGTCTCCCACATCAACATTTCTCTGTCGCTCGTGTTAGTCATGAGTTGGGACAATCGAAACGAGGTTTCTTCAACACGGCAGTGTCCATTCAAAATGCTGGTTCGTCGGGACATTCAGATCTTGGTGGTCTCAAGTTCGAGTCGGTCGATGCTTTTGATCCAAGTGAATACGCTGTTACGCTTAACGCAAATACCACTCGCGATGATGAAGGAATTGTGTTCCGATACTGGACCAACATTCTTTCCCATGTGCAAGCAAAAGACCTCGGTATCGTCATGTCCGAGGTACTGAACGATATCATCGATCACGGCGACGAAGCTTTGTCGCATCTGCGGGTGTCACAAACTTCTTTAATGCCTGTCAATACCTCTGGTGTATTGGATGGATGGACTTTCCAGCACAGCCATACGAGCCGACAGGTTGCTACACCCACCTCGACTATGAGTAGCTACTCTACAGGACCTAGCGCCACACTTTTCTCGCCATCTACATCTTGGGGTTCGTTGCCCCGAGACAAGGATCAACTCTATATGAAACTATCAACGCTATGGGAGCATCACCTGGATGTTGTAAAAACTGATATAACATTCGAGAGGAGCTTTTTCGAGTGTGGTGGTGACTCTATCATTGCCATGGCGATGGTGGGCGATGCTAGAGATCAAGATCTGCCGCTCTCTGTGGCTGACATCTTCAAGAACCCGACGTTTGGCTCTATGCTGAATTGTCTCAGAGACAAGTCCTACAGAGACGCAGACATGGTCTCTAGTGATGGGAACACATCCCTTTTAAGCTCAAAGAAGGAAGCCATCGTTATGGATCAACATGCTTATGAACCACTCTCTCTTCTCTTCCAACAAAATGCTGGACAATTCGTCCGAGACAATGTTTGTCCTGTCGTTGGAGTTTCCAGAGCTAGTATCATAGATGTTCTACCGACAACCGACTTCCAATCTCAAGCCATCGAGGGCAGCCTTCTTGAATCACGATGGATGCTGAATTATTTCTTCCTCGACGGTACAGGGTCGCTTGACATTGGCCTCCTACAAGAGAGTATCACCAATGTCATTGCCGCCTATGACATCTTGCGTACAGTCTTCGTGCCGTACCAGGCAACCTACTTGCAGGTCATCCTTCGCCACGTTCAGTCCGAGCTCATTCTCCATGATGTGGACGACATTGAGCAGTTCACCTTGGAACTCGAATCAGATCACCTTCGCCAAACTCCCAGGCCTGAGAAGTCTTCTCTTTGCTTTATTCTTGCCCGACACAAATTCTCGGAACGACACAGGATCTTTATCAGACTCTCCCACGCCCTGTACGACGGCGTTTGCTTTCCTGCTATTCTTAACGCTCTGAAGGCCTCTTATGAAGGGGAGGCTATTGTCACGACACCTTCGTATGCGACTTATCTCCATGGCTTGTTTGGCAAGGCCAATTCTGACCAATACACTTATTGGAGATCCCTCCTCAGCAATTCTGCTCCCACGAACCTCATTCCACGACAATGCGGCTCGATGCGCACAAGTCCCACGAACCTATTGAAACGGACTGTGGCCACACCCTCGCTCGCTGCTTTCAACATCACAACCGCTACCGTTATCAAGGCAGCCTGGTCTATGGTTCTGGCCAAGAATACGGGGACGACCGATGTTGTCTTTGGTCATCTCATCAGTGGGCGCCATTCACGCCATGTTCCTGGTATCGAAGCTATTGTTGGCCCTTGCCTAAATGTGGTTCCTGTACGTGTACAATACCAAGACTCTTGGACCGTGCTGGATCTTCTTCAACGCATCCAGCATCAGCAAGTAGACAACATACCGTACGAATCACTTGGCTTCAGAGAAATCATCAAAAGCTGCACAAACTGGGACGACAATGGAGCTAACGGCTTTTCTACCATTGTCCAGCATCAGAGCATGCCTCAAACTGGCAGTCTAGACATCGGACAAAACACGTACAAGGTTGGCGTAGTAGCTTCCCAGGAAGACACGGCCGACTTTAGCGTTGTCACCACGCCACAGGGCTCAAGCAGCACCGAGGTCTGTTTCTTGTATCGCCAGGATGGAGTTGAAAGGACGAAGTTGGCTGAGCAATTGTTCAATTGTCTTTGCGCGTTAATCACGGACTTTTCCACAAATGTTGAAACACCACTAGATGTTTAGGTTGGGTTTTGTGTTGGTAAATTGTTGTTTCATTTGTCTTTCAGTTTTTGGTCATTTTTCTGTAATTTGATTGTATTCTTCAACTTAACTCAATATCTATGGAGCTTGACAAGTTAGCATCACATCGAGGAGTAACACATGTTTTCACATCAAATTGAGCGTCAGTTAATTTTGCGTGATGGAGTGAATAAAATAGTTGAGAGGATCAGCATGTAGCGCATGTTCCAGGCTTGCTCAGCATGTCTATGGCCAGTGAGACTGCCTGTATTGGTGTCTACAGGCTAAGCCCCCACCTGTAGCGAGAACGTTTAGCGAAGTCTAACCTGAGATGCTTTGACATTCTTCCCAACTATTTCCACCGTGACGCCCTTGTTTGACCAGTCTTCAAGCTCAACTTCAATCTCTTCACGGGGAAGTAAAGTAAAATAATTATCTGACCAGGTCAACGGAGCCACATCGTTTCCAGCTTTATCCACAAGGTTGAGCTGGATGAATACTGCCGGAACTGAGCTACTGTTCTTTACTCGAACTTTCCACTTGCCAGAGGCTTTACCGCCGGAGGGTGTCAGACTAATAGTTGCTCGATCCATCTCATTTAATGCAGTGAAATTGGCGAATTGTTTGACGTCGGAGACGTACCACGTCGTCGATGCCCAGTCTACTATGTCGTTTTGTTTTGATAGCCAATACGCGTTGCGACTGAGCACCGCGTCGTTGTCATCGTCGACCAAGGTCAAGCAAAGTACTGCGACATCTTCAATTTTCTTAATCGAGCTGCTAATATCGCCAACTTTTTGAGACTTGTTAGACTTTGTGGACAAGCGAAGAATCTGGCGAGAAATCTCTTTGCCTTTCAGATCCACCAATTCAATGTGAACTGAACGTGGACCGGACTTTTTAAGTGAGCGGTTGGTCACCCAGACAAAGCTGTTAAAGTAATCGAACATAACATGCTCGACACGAGTGGCAATTTTAGTACCAAAATAAGTCCCAGCTGGATGGAGATAATAGTCGAATTGATTCCAGTGAAGACTTGGCCAGGCGTTGTTCAACATCCAGTAGATGAGACCTGTCGCTGGGCGAGAGGAGCTCCAATGACTGCCCCAGCCTTCAAACTCGGAACGAATCGCTTCATAATCCATCATTTGAGCGCTGATGAGATAGTCATCCAGAGATGTAGGTTTACCGTAACGCTTAAACAGTGCTTTGTTGTAGATGGACCGATCGTGGAACTGTGAGGTGTCTTGAGACATGTGGTAGAGACCTTTGTTAGGCTTCTTCCATAGATCCTCCATATCGTCATCTGTCAAGAATCTGACCAAACTCCCTTTGGTGGGCGTTCCAACACCAGCACCGAGCTCGGATCCAAAACCAAAAGATGACCCAAACCTCCTGGCTGTCGGTTCCCTATCAAACCAATAGACTGGCGGAACCCAGTCATAAGGTCCTTCCATCTTCATCCCGGATGGACCAAGAAGCTTTGGGTTGCCACGCTTTGCAGCCGAGGATATGATAGGGACTTGCCATCCAGCATCATGTAAGCCGTCCAGGTAGATCTCTGTGGCCCGGTCATCGGGCCAGTAGTCACTTCCAACCAGAAAGGCGATAAGACTTGGGTGAGATTGCATGATGGCTGCTTCATGCCTCATCGAAGCGTTGACAGTTTGGTAGTCAGTGTCATACCATTTAGGAGGAGGGTCCATGGACAAGTCGTGATTGTAGGGCCAACTTTCCCATCGATCGCAACATTCCCAGCCTGCCATGAGCATAAGACCCAGTCTGTCAGCAATGTCGTAGAGCTCGGGCTGTTCCATTTTTCCCTCGAGTCGGATAGTGTTCATGCCCATGTCTAGAGTATAGCGTGCTATATTCTCGAAACGGCGTGGATCCCACCGCAAAAACATGTCAGATGTGTATCCACCACCTGTGATCTGGATGGGGTAGCCATTCACAATAAACGTAGTATCGTTGTGTGAGTTGAGCTCAGAAGTGACTGTTCGAATGCCAAAGTTGGTGACAGGGCTCACATCCGAGGTGTCGTGTCCGATAGAGTAAGTGACCTGGGCAGAGTATAAAGGCTGTTCGCCCCAAGCGGCGGGCCACCAAATCTCTGGATTCTTGATCTTTGTAGAAAGCTCAACCGTGGTTGATTCACCGACTCCGAGGCTCAGAGTCTTGGCAAGTATCGCAATGGTCTTACCATGTGGTGACTTGATGTTGGCTTTAGCCACGAACTTGATTGGCTTCTTTTTCAAGTTACGAGCCTGAGCTTTGGCAGTAATGACTGCGTGATGATCTTGATTCCCTTTGATAGGCGCATCCATGTCCACAAGTACGCTCACAGCACCCATAAAGACATCGCCTGTCCGTTTTATAGTGATATCCCTCCAGACTCCCGTCCCATTGTCAGGTGGATAGGGATTCCAGTCGACGAATCCAACGGCAAAGTCATATTGATAGTCTGTAGGATATACTTTGACTAGCAGTGCATTTTTCTTCCCAACGTGAGGCGTGATGTCGTATGTATGACCACCATAAGAACCTGACTGTGTGACATTATCGGCGATTTGCTTTCCGTTGAGAAACAAGTCTGCAGCAGGGGTAATTCCGTTGGTTTCTAGGAAATAATGGACGTCTGTTGATTCATATCCAGTTCCCACGGTGAATTGATTGCGATAAACCCATGTAGCATGAAAGAGACTGTCGTCGAAGTGGGCAAGATTGTCTGAGTACCAGAGGCCGTCTTGACCGTCTAATTTGTAGGTGCCTTGGGCTAGGAGACAGGCCATTAGGGTACATCTGGATACAGGTGCATGATGCCAGGAAGAGATGTCAATATTGGGTAAAGAAAGAGACGTGAGGTTTCCGCCGACTTTGTTTATCTGCTGGAAGTCCCAGTTAGGGATTGCATCCTTCTGACCGGACTTGGTAGCCAATGGTTTGGCGTTCGTAGCGGTCACAGCCGTGCTAAAGAGGAACAGCAAGAAGGCAATCATCTTCCTTGACCACTCATCCAGTGCTGTGCAACAACTAGCGTGTGTTAGAGATAAAAAAAGTCAGCAACCTAGCTGTTATGAGGGTGAGTGTGATTTTGTTCTTTGGCCGCCAAGGCCTACCTATATCATGTGCCACGTTACCTTTGATAAATATGCTACGTTACTCGCACAGTCCTTGCATTTAGCTCGTCTGATATATGTACGGACTTGCCAGGAGGAGCCTAAACGAGTTGTTTATCTTAATCGGAACACAGCATAAACGGAGACTCCCCGCACTTCAACACAAACGGGTGATGGACTTCCAGATTCGGATGGGATCAACAACATCGTGCTTTTAATGGCGTCAGGGTTTGGCACAAAGACTTATTGCAATCTCGGAAGGGACTGAATGCTTGCAGGTTCGTACGGTATTCATAATTTACTTTTTGTTAAACTTGAGCAAAATGATTGGTGGCGACTGATAATTCAGGTGGGCGCGTGTCTCATATCCTGGCTTTCTCTTCTGGTCTTACAGGGTAATGGTGCTGGATTGTCCTAGTCTTTGTATCTTTAGGACAACTTTGGAGTGAATGAGACTTTTTAAAACCGTAGCTGAGTAGATTAAAACTGAAAGTTAAAATAAGAGGAGACATGTAGCTGAGAACCTTGGCTTAAATTTACCGTGAGGTTGGTACATGATGTGACGTCTGTGATCGAATCACAGCCAGCCTACAGTTCTGCCAGAGCTGACCGCCTTCTTTATTAGTCTAAATACTCTGCAGCGGGCCGTGTTGACCAATTCTAAAAATAGTCATTCTTCACATTAACCATGGCGCCCTCTTCAAATTCCGCTCCTGCCCGGAGTTCTACAGATGTGCTGCTGGCGATTAAACAGCAGCATTTAGCCAATATTATCAGCCGTGAAAAGAACCACGAATATCGCAAGTACCGTCTCAAAGATGGTGTGTCTCGACTCTGGTTATACGAGACTGGCGACGGTGGAGGAAGCTCCTCAATAACGTAAGTTTTCTTTTCACTCTCCTTATTCTACTTTACTAACTCGTTGGTTTCAGTCATATCGCCATTATCCCACCAAACACCCGCCATGAGCCAGGCTCCGTGCCTACTGAACCACCTGGCATCGGTAATGAAGACTTCAACGCTGGGCGCAAAGAGTCCAAGTACGGCTATCCCATCCTCGAGCTCTACGAACTTATGAATCCAGTCACTCTCGATGAAATGAAGACACGATGGGGAATGGGCGGTGCACCCATGGGCCGGCAGTACGTAAGATCAGATCTGTGGGAGGACAGATGGGATGAGAGAGAGGAGGAGAGAGCCGAAAAGGTGAACAAAGTGTTTTAAATGATACCCTGGGATTGTTTGATGTTTTAATTATTTTATATTTTACTTGAGCACATCTTAAGCCGTCAGCCCTATTCTGTGCATACCCTAGAGACAGACTACAGATTCTCGCAATCTGGCAGATAACGAATGGCAAGCTCGATTGAAGCTCCACCCAGTTACAAGGGGCGCAACGGACTAAGACATGTCCGTCCTCTAACATTGGACACTATTTCGGAAGTTGAACGGTAATAATAGTATCTTTGTAAAAGCAAAACTGTATTCACAAGAAATCACCAGCTGGAACAAAATACAGAAAGAATCCTCCAATAAATAACATCGTACCTGCCAAGTAGATAAGAAGAGTAACTAGCATATGATATGAACTGAAATAAAAAACCCACCCATTCGCTGCAATGAAGAGCGTGCTAATGAGTGAAGAGGTTTCTAGGTAACTTCATGTTCGCAAGCCCGTTATGCTCTTGCGAGCCGTGTATATCATTTTCCATGAAACCACCCGCCGACTTCTTTACACCCATTCTGATCCTGGGAATGGTTACCTTGAAAGACATGGCAGGATCAAAGAAACCAATCCAGACGATGTCGTGCTCATTGATACCAATTGCCTTGGCTACATTGATGGATGAGAGAATACCGGAGGCTTTGATAGCATCGTAGTTAGTCTTTGACGAGAACATGGCATCTATAGTGATTTCGTATGGGCCTGCATTTTTGGAACGGAGGATACGACAAAGATCCGATAGTGTCTCAGGATCCCGAGCAGGTTGGTCCGGAGTGGGTGCGTTGTGGTCAGCGCCCTGCGAATGCGGTTCGATATTGGGTACTTTCTCAAGTGGTTTGTTTTTCCTCAGGTTCCAAGATCCTTTGCCGATCCTGGAAACGGTACCTCGTAACAACGGCCCTTCAAGTGTCTGGGGCTTGCCAATGTCAGCTGTAAATAGACGTTGTTCGTCGGGCTCCAAGTCCATTAGATGGTACAGAGAGAACTCGGCGCAAGGACCCATCTCGACTTCCATAAGACCACCAAGGCCAAACCCGAAGTTGCCTGCTGTAGCCTTCTGTCCAGGGTACGGTGCGTGCTTTTATATGTTAGTTGTGTAACAAGTGTGTACCAAAAAGACTTACAATCATGCCAACCCTAGCCTTGGATGCAATGCTATTCGCCAACTTTTGAGTCGAGGCGAGTGCCTCACCAACGATGAAGAGCTGTCCGGCTCCTGTGGGACTAAACTGGCCCTTTCCGTAAACATGAAAATCAAGCTTCCACTGGCTTGTAGATTCGGTGTGCTGTTGGGCTACATAAAGCTTGACACGGGCGAGTAGCTTGTCGATTTGAGGTATTAGAATATCTGTGTACACTAGTCAGAATCTGTATCAACAGCGCGTGTAGTATGACTTACGGTCTTTAATGCTGCCCATAAATATTGATCTGTATCCAACGATTCGTGCAGCTTCAAGTTTAAACTGATAGGGCAGTCCATCTTCTTCTGAAGATCGATACTTACTGCCACTGACACGAACAGATCTTCCATCAGACAACTGCTCATACTTGGAATCTTGGAGATGGATAGAACCTCCAGGTCCCCTCAAGATATCAGGTCTCGTGTTCTCATAGAGTGTATGAGCAGCGACAGAAAGAGGGTTGCACTTGGAGTCCGGAGCCGTAGGCCTGACATCGAAAAGCCCTGTCGCGTAGACAGTGGCCACAGCTCCGTGAGACTTTGGAGTAGAGCACTGGCCTCCGCACTCCAATATCTTTCCCATGTGCAGGAACCCCCCCAAGCTAGAATGAAGTTGTTCGTTGCTCAAATCCTTTGTCTGGCGCATAAGTTGGTGTGCACAGTATGCGGCATATGGGGACGGGTCATAGGCTCGGCCACCAATAATGACATCGAAGTCTGGATTGGCGTTCATGGCGTCGAGGAAAGGTTCGTAGCCCATTTGAGCAACTATATGGAGTGAATCTTCGATTTCAGTTTCGTTTGCGGGAGGAACGCAAGGTCCACATCCCGTAAGACGACCCTGTTTGAAACGCTCAAGAATTGTTGTCTTGTCAATATTGGAAAATAAAGAAATGGTGTTGAAGTAGTAGTCACTGAGAGAAGAGAGTTAGAACACATCCTGTAAATCCATTCTCTGACTTTTTTGTTGGGTGCTTTTCGAGGCGTAAGTCCCGAAGTATACATTGAAAATTCCATTCTCTGACAACTGACCTATTTCCCTCCTCTTCTGTGATTTCTTGGATAATATCTTGCATGATATGAACATGCTCGTCAGTTCCATCACCACCGGAAGAACTAAAGATTAGCGGCACGTGGAAATCGTGCACTAGTCGCAGCAGCTTGGTGAGATCTTGAGCATATGCTGATCGAGGACATGACATGGACCCAAGAGCCAGCTTTTGTGGCCCACTATCAGTAGAACCAGAATCCATGATCATGGCTGTAGGTATGCCATTCGCAGTAAGGAGACTAAGCTCGTGGTGGATGAGCTTCTCGTCAAAGCCATATCCTAACATGCCAACGGGCGTAATGATCTGGCAGATTGGTTTTGGATCCATCACGAAAACCAATGCAGCTCTTTTGCCACGCCGATATGGATGTGCCGAGCAGTTATGCAGACAATGGGGCTGTTGCTGATGATCTCAACGGAATAAGGACTAGTAGAGTGGTATCTGCGGGTTTGTTGTATTGAGTGCTACAACGGCCTTACATATTCGTCCACAGCCATGCCAAGACCTCTGTCAATTATTGATATCTTTGTCGGCTTTCTATCGTTACAGGCGATAATTTGGTTACTTTGTCGTCTGATAGCCAAGTCCGTCGGATAAGCCGCGGTTTCTTGTTAATCCTACGGACAACCATTGCCGTAACTAGTGCGGAAGATAGATCGAGCTAGTTGAAAGTGCCGCTCATGTAAAGATTGCGTTGAACTTGCGCCCCGGACTATGGTCCTTGATTTAAGCTTATAAAATTAAAACTATCTTTATTACTTGAACTATGTCTGCCAAACGTAACTCGAGAAAACTGACCCAAGGATCTAAACCCAGCTTACAGGGCACAGATCTTGGTTTGTTTTTATTTGGAGAAAATAATTCGATTTCTCTTTCATCTGTTCGATGCCCAACTGAAAATCTTTCCAAAAGATCCATTCTTTTCTCATCATTACGCCCCGTAATTGCATCGGATAATTCCATTCTCAACACTCGAGCCTCCTCACAAGTCCGAGGTCCGTAGGGCTAGCAACAAGGATTGGGTCCGTCCACTTTGACTGCGCCTTGTCAGCAAATAAGCAATCCTTGTTTCAATTTAAGACATATCCTTTTGCGATTGGATCAGAATTCCCCAAGGTTACATTGAGGATGGAAGGATTCAAGCTGGGATTTTACTGCGACTCTGCCTTTCTGGAGGTCCGTAGGGCAGTTTCCAAGTCCGAGGGTTCAAAATGCGAGCATAGGATAATTTAATACCCCAGCAATCCGCCTTTCCCAGTTTCGTTTTAGACATCATCAAACAATTCTAGTCTCTACACAATCTGATTGTTAGTCCGTACGGTGCAACGTTCAAGTTCATTTCGCTTCTCTCTCACAATTCTCCGATCGTTACGCCAATATCCACCACAATGAGTTATCACGACCGTCGCGATAGCGATCCTATCAAGCCGAGCCTCCATGAGATGGAAACAACCAGATCCTGGCAACAAGTCCCCCAAAATGAAGAAGACATCACATCATACAACCCATACACTTCCCAGACACAAGACTTGGGCTATTCGGCCTCGGCTTCAGTTGAGAGCGGAAACCCCAAAGAAAATGAGGGGCAGATGCCTTTACGACAAGCCATCAAGCTATACCCCAAGGTTGCAGCTTATTGTCTGGCCATGAGCATTCCCATTGTTGGATGGGGCTACGATCTTGTTATTGTCGGTGCTGTTGTCGGCACAGATAGCTTCCTGAAAGACTATGGAGAAATGATTCATGGCAAGATGGACACTCCTGGAAACTGGCTGTCTCTGTGGCTAGGCCTTCCACCTGCCGGTGCAGCAATCGGATCACTGCTTGGAGGATGGCTACAGAACAAAATTGGTCGAAAGTTTACTCTCATGATGGGTACTCTTGTCTCAGCTGTTGCCATTGCTTGCATGTTCTTTTCCCACATTCCCGAGCCTCTAGACACAAAGCGAATGTTTCTTACTGCTGGGTTAACCATCCAAGGATTTACTGTCGGCATCATCCGGGGTGTCTGTGTCACTTGGGTCTCGGAGAATACACCTACAGCTTTACGTGGATCGGCAATGGCCTTGTTTCCCGTCTTCACTTTACTCGGTCAACTGATCGGTCTGCTTGTCACACTTGCCATCAACGGCATCGAAGGAAATTCTGGCTACCTTGGAGCTTTTGGATCACAGTGGATCCTCGCGGTCGGACCCTTGGTTCTCTCTATCCTCATGCCTGAGAGTCCAGCACACTTGATCAGAACAGGACAAGAAGAGCGCGCTATTAAATCAGCAACTCGACTTTACGCACCCAAGGTCAACCCTTATAGTCAACTCGAACGAATCCGTGCTACGATCGAGGAGGAGAAGGCTAATACTGCGTCTGCGACATACTGGTCTTGTCTTCGAGGAACAAACCTCCGAAGAACTCTAATCGTTGCTCTGGCTTCCATCTTCCCCCCATTATTTGGAATGGAGCTTCTTTCCAACGCAAACCTCTTCCTTCGTAGCATGGGAATGGAGAGCACTCCTTCTTTGGTGTTTATGGCTGCTGGCGTTGTTGCAGGAATGTTTGGCAATGCCATCGGTTTCTGGCTTCTCTCGCGCACTGGTCGTCGCAACATGATCATTCCGTCTATGGGTATAGCCGCTATTCTCTGGGGAGCTATGGGTATTACTGGTTTCTGGTCCAGCGAGGCCCTCACTTGGGTCGCTGGAGGTATTATGATGTCTGTCATCATCGTTTGTGGCCTGGGAGCCTGGCCCGCCGGTTATGCTATCGTGGGAGAAACAAGTTCCCTACAACTCCGACCACTTACCCAAGGATTGGCCAGTATAGCTGAGAAGGGATTCTCTATTACTTTGGCTATTTTGTTACCCATGCTGTTCAGCCGAGACAAGGCTGCTCTCGGAGCTAAGACTGCCTTTGTCTTTTGTGGAACTTCAGTCATCGGTGCTGTTCTGACATGGCTATTTGTTCCTGAGATGAAGGGCCGAAGCGCTATAGAGATTGATCAGATGTTTGAGATGAGGCTACCTGCGAGGCAGTTTAAGGGTCTGAAGCTGCAGGCTCACCAAGTTCAGGAATCTGCGCCGCTGGCAATGCAGCAAGAATATGCTTGAAAGCTAGAGAGAATAAATATAAAGAGCCCTATTTTTCGTGACGAAGCTGCATCTATCGATTTCGCATTAGACTTCGAGGGATACCCATATCAATAAATGAGTTTCATGGCTCTATCATTCCCAGGCTTACTTAGAACCATTCAGAGGCAGTGCTTAGTGCTTAGCTATCGTCGCAGCAGTTAGGTTAACTAGGTAGTTAGTGAATTGTATCAAGTTTAGACAGTGGAAATTACAGTGGACACACCACCATTGAATTATAGCGGGGTTATATCCCAGTGTTTCTACGGTAGCATAGTAGGTTCACATGTCTATAAAGATTTTCGTATAGTGCCAAGAAAGGAAGAAACAAGTTGATCGATATAGTGAGACGTTTGAGATTATTAAAGGAACAAATACCTCATATATGACTTTGACTATTGGTTCCTGAACCTGTAAACAGCGTCAGCTTATTCTCTAGAAGCATGAGTCATCGTCCCAAAATGTGCAGACCCTCAATATACTACGCGGACAATGAAAAGTCCGCGACAATAATAGATAAATGTCTATCTCCCCGACATACCTAGATCAAATACAAAGCACATTTATCTCAACAAAAAACATCATTCCCTTTCTCAACATGGCTATCCCACAAAGACAAACTCCCCCAATTGAGGAGCTGCGTAGATTTTACGTCGGCAAGAATGTCAACGACGTTCCCAAACCCGCAGTCATTCTTGACAAGGCTAGGATCGGCCGCCATTGCCAGACCATGTTGGACTCTGTTGATGCGCTGGGCCTGGGATTCCGTGCCCACGTCAAAACTCACAAGGTGAGTCTAATGTCAGCACTCACAGTCTCAGTACTAATTTCTGCAGACGATTGAAGCCGCTCGTCTTCAATTCGGCCAAGGCAACCGTGACGTAAAGCTCATCGTGTCCACACTGGCTGAGATCGACCACCTTCTACCCTTGCTCAAAGAATACAGGGAGTCAGGCCGTCGACTCGACATCCTTTACGGTTTGCCGCTTCCTCGCTCCCAGATCCCACGCTTGGCAGCCTTGGGCACAGAGTTGGGCCCAGGCAGTATCTCTGTTCTTATTGACCACCCATCGCAACTTCAATCCGTCAAAGCCTTTTCCCAGCATGCCAAATTTCCTGCAAGGGTGTTTCTTAAGGTTGATACAGGCTATCACCGCGCAGGGCTACCACCTTCCTCACTAAACAAGAATGGCCTAATTGAATCCCTTGCACAGCTCGAGGCGAGTGGAGAGGCTGAGCTGTTAGGGCTATACTCCCACAGTAGTCTTAGCTACAAGGACTCGACTGCAGAGCAAGCCATGGCGAATCTGGAGGGTGAGATCCAAGGGTGTCTTGATGCTGTCAATGCTCAAGCACACTTGTTCGCAAAGGATAAAGATATTGTCATCAGTGTCGGTGCATCCCCTCAAGTCACGGCTGCTGAGAACCTGGTTACTTCAGATGGGGACCTATCGCCTGCAGCTGAGTCTTTGCGGAAAGCCATCGAGGCCGTTACTGCTGGCCAGCCTGGAGGTTTTAAGACCAAGCTTGAGCTTCACGCCGGTGTTTACTCCATTCTCGACATGCAGCAAATCTCCACCAAGTCGAGAAGACATATGGGCTCGCACGAAGACGAAATTGCCATTTCCGTCATTGCAGAAGTGTGCAGCGTATACAACGATAACGAGCGAGCTCAGGCGGAAGGTTTGGTGGCTGTTGGTACACTTGGCTTAGGTCGGGAACCTTGTGAAGCTTACTCGGGCTGGGGAGTGGTAAGCCAAAAGTCTTACAAGGCTGAGACGAACAATACGAGACGCTTGATCATCGACAGAATAAGCCAAGAGCATTCCATCGTGGCTTGGGAGCACACCGAAGACGAGGACACTACTAAAATACCGCCTGTGCCGCTGGAAGTTGGACAAGATGTCATAATCTTTCCGAATCATGCTTGTGTTACTGGGGCTTTGTATGGATGGTACCTTGTCGTCGACTCGTCTGAAGGGGATGCCCAAAACATTGTTGATGTCTGGGTACGAGCTAGTGGATGGTAAAGAGAAGCTACATATAGTATCGAAGAATGTGAACTCAGCTCAAAATCATGGTGTCAATGAACAATAAATCACTACAATCAACGTGAATCATCGGCGCAGTCATTCATATACCCTACTCTGCAGTTTGACAAAAGGGAAACATCAACTAGAACCCCCATTCCTTGATCCACTTCTGCATCGCCACTCCTGTGATAGGTTCCATTCTGCGCAAGACATTGTTCAGCTGGATTGATTGCTCGACAGACATGACAGGGTATCTCTGCTTCCCAAACTCTTGAAACCACTCCAGGAGCGAAATCCAAGGATACTCCTTGTTGTCTTGTTCCTTCTCCGCTCGTTGGTGAAGTACTTTCAACTGTTTGATCCAAGTATTGTAAGGTACATGCTCAACTATAGCGTCGATACTCGACAGTACCGTTTCCCGTAAGTTAGACCAGGAGACAGTGTTTGGGTTGACAGCATGTATGACCTCAACCTCGGGTGGCCATACGGAATTGCGACGCGGGGTGATAGAAATATCTACAATGGAATCGGCAAGAACATCGATAGGAATCCAATCAACAACATTATTGTCGCCCAGCTCTTCAGGCAAAGCTCCGAGGTCCTTTGATGCTTGTAGAAACATAGGAAACCACTCGCTCTTGTTCCAAACATGACCATCATCCGAGAGTGAACCAGCAATCTGACCAATCCTGACGATTGTCACTGGTACGCCATAATGCTGAGCGGCGTGGCTCAGGAGATGCTCAGCGATATACTTTGATTCACCGTAGCCCGCAGATGAAGCAACTGACTTGTCTTGGATGACCTTCTCAGGCACCGGTCCTATGTTCATGTCCCAGGTAGCGACAGCGGCAATAGACGAAGTAAACACAAGATGAGCGGCTTTGCGAGACCGCACACTCAGATCGATCAAGTTAGACACTCCAGCGACGTCTGTGTCTATGTATGCATCAAGGATGTGGTTGAAGTTCACATTCCAGGCACAATGGATGATCTTATCCACAGTCTGGACAATGTCACCATAATGGACGTGATGCAATCCCAGGCCAGGGTCTGCAAGATCGCTCTGCAATACGCGAAGTCTGTTGCTCGAGTCAAGACCCATGTTGCTAAACTTGGAAATGGCTTTCTCCTTCGATCTGACGAGACAATACACAACGCCGACTTGGGGTGAAGCCAATAATTGTTTCAAGATGATTGAGCCTAGAGAGCCTGTACTTCCAGTGAGCACAACTATCTTGGTTCTGGAACTGGCTGTGACTGCGGTCATGCTAGCTGAAAACTTGTCAATGATAGCATTTACGTCCAACTCGGACTCCGCTGGAGTGAGAATTCCGTTGGTGGAGGTGCCAGTTGATAATGACTGTAGCTTGGCGGAGAGACGACCAAGGGTCGGATTGTTATAGACCAAACGAACATCCAGAGTATTGCCTGTGGTTGACGAGTCGTCAGAGAACCAAAGCTTACTGATCTGTCGAAGGAAGCTGACAGCGTGACGGGAGTCTACACCTGAACTAAAGATGTTTTCGTCAGGCAGCAACCTGATCCCACTGATTGATCGTAGGATTTCGGCAAGCGAGTCAACATCAGGACCGTCGGCCATGACATCAAGTTGCTGATTACTATTGACCTCTGTTGGCTCGTCATATAGTGCAGCAAGTTCCTTCTCGTATTCGCTGAAAGTCATTTGTCTCTGCACCGATCCTTTGCCTGCCCGGCAGAAGGGCTTGGAAGGCTGCGCTACCAATATCATATCCTTGCTGATCTGTGCATGACTTGGGACCAGTTTGTTTGCTTCCTGTACTAATGGCCAGAGAAGATCAACAGCACCGGCGTGCTCCACATTCGTTTGCAACTCGACAAGCAAGGCACAGTATGCTCGCCCGGTCCCGTACACAAGAGCACTGCTTATGTACGGACTGGTATGAAGAAAGGCTTCTGTTGCATGAGGGTCAACCTTCTCCCCATTGGAGAGGAGAATCAGATCATCCAGTCGCCCACGATGCAGCCATAAGTGAGGCTTGGTAGGATGCTTAGATACGAGATCTTTGGTTCGATATTCCTTGAGGTCTGGAAAGATAAGAAATACCGATTGTGACTGCTGTGAAACAGGTTTGATCACCAGCTCGTACAACTCAGACCCATCGCTCAAGGGTTCTGCCACAAAACCCGAGGCTGGGTGAAAGTGGTGATACTTCCACTCATTAGAGTTGAGGAGATAGCGCGGCGGCGCGGTAGCCTCACTGTAGCCAATGAAATTGTGCAGACGCGTGAGCTTCGTAATCTTATCACCAACAGGAATAGCTAAAGGGCTGCCAGCAGAGAAGACAAAGTCCAGTGATTCAAGCAAGACTTCAGGTTGTGTCTCATGGACCGCTTCCAGAATTGAGGATGGAAACACGGCCCCGTTGACACCACTGGTCATAATGACTTTTGCAGCGATATCAGGGTTGAGAGGCACATTGGCAGGACCCCAGACGGCTTGCATGTTGTAGTAGACAGGGAGAATGAGCTGGAACCAAACTCCGGCGGACTAGAAAGATGTTAGTAAATGAAAATGAGCTGGAGAAGGAGGCACAGGGAACTCACATGGAAAGCTGGAAGGCATACATAACACCTGCTCTCCAACAGCTCGTGATGCCATAATTTGCCATCAGCTTGGTCGAGTAGACGGTAAACGTCTTCCGTCATGATTGATTCAAGCGTGTATGATATGGGTTTCGGATTACCTTGTTTAAGGATGTAAGTTGGCATTCCATCAGCAGAACTGTTACGTACCAGTTGACCCAGAACTATGAAGAATCATGAAGTGTCTCTTCAAGGCCTCATCACGAGACTCGGCGATCTTGGGGAATGGCTCAACTTCATCCTGTTCATCCAAAAGCCAGTCAAGTTCGGGAGCCTGAATAAAATGCACGTCACTTGCATTATCAAATGCAGATTTTATGTTGCGATTGGCAGCATCGTAGATGACGGTTTGACAGTTTGTCTTATTCAATAGAAGAGTTTGAACATAGCTGCTATTGCGGGCTGATGGAAGAAGAATCTATGATACACATGTGAGCCATATGGTATACGCATATTGATGAACACTAGTTTAGTTACCTGGTAATGAGTCTTGACGGCAGCCAAGGTGAGAAGCTGATAACGAAGGTCATTGCGACCGAGATATGCAAATGTCTCGAGTTGCGGGTGTCCTTGCATCGCTTTTTGAAGCCACCATGATGCGCGATCAATGGCCAAAGCAAGTCTTTGATATGTGATGTCTATGAATCCATCAACTGGATCGTCACTTGTTGGAATAGATGCAAAGATGCGATCTTCATCCAAGATGGCGATGTCGTCAATGAGGTCATGAATAAGTCTCTGGCCCGGAATCTCTTCCATCGTGAACTTGATAATCTGGAATACTGAATATTCGCAGTGGAATATTGATAGTAGAGCTTATTGCTGACAGATTCTTGTTATCTTGGCGAGATTTACTTTCTGAAGTTTCGTGTGAGAATAAAGTGTGTCTTTGAGAGTGTTTTGGGGGGATGCCGAGGTTGCTTTCCCGTCTAGTGACTTCCATGCAGGTATCTTTTGCTATCATTCATGAGTCCGGCTCCGTCGGGACATTGCTTTCTGCTTACACTGACATGATCCGCTTATTTTATCTTATGAGGAAGGTTACAGCTTCGAGTGCAGGTCGGGCATGACGTTTACTCAGCCATGGAATCCGTTTCCATGGTAAGACCCCAGTCATTCATTCAGCTGCATGAGAACTCCTGTGACAGATTGGTAACCATCTCGTGTACTCATACACGAATCTTATCTCAGCTTACATGCATCTCTTGGGCTGGGCTATTAACTGTGGAGGGGCGGAAAGTACAGGCTTAGTGCCAATATGAAGATAGCGAGTGAGAGGGGTGTGTATGTATTGGCAATTGGTAAGATCCTGGTAATGGCATAAATCCTCCAACTTGGAGATATCCCATTCCAGATCCCCCTCTTCCAGATGAGAAAGCCAGAAACCTAAAGGCTATCGCTTTCAATTCTTCAAAAATGGGCAGCATAGTTGTTCCTCAAGGTCTTCTACAGGACGACAGCCTCTCGGTTGCAATTGTAGCAGTCGATAAAACAGGTACAGTCATTACCCTTCTTGTCGTCGGGCACAACTGACAAATACAAGGAGAAGAGTTACTGTTTGAGGGCCATGGCAAGGTGCACGATAATGGCAAGAATGTTGATCGCGAGTCAATCTTCTGGCTGTCCTCCATGTCTAAGCTGATCACCACCTTTGCCATCCTGAGATGTATCTCACAAGGCCAGATTACCTTGGACGAAGATGTCACCCAATTTCTACCAGAATTGGCCTCTCTACCCATCTTGGACAAATCTGATGCAGGGGAGCTGTATACTAAGCCTAGAACCGCACCCATTACCATCAGGTCCGTGAAATGAATCTTGATTGTGTAATAATTCTAACGTTATTGTGTAGACATCTTTTGACTCATCAAAGCGGATGTGGTCTCGCATTCCTTCACCCACTCCTGCTACAATACGCTCAAGATAACGGATTGATGATTGATGTCGGCAATCCGATAGAATATGTTAGTCTCACGATGGGTATCTGCAGTGGCCCACTAACAAATACTTAGATCAATAGTAATCTCTTGGACAAGGTCGTTACGGCTACTTTGAACAAACTACCACTCTGCTTCGAATCCGGTAGCGGTCCGTTCCTCTATGGTTCGGGATTTGACTGGATTGGCCAGTTGGTGTCGACGTTGAGTGGTCAGCCTCTTGAATCTTACATCCAGGATCATATATGCAAGCCTCTGGGTCTCACTGATACGAATATGTTGTTCAGTGAGATCCCCGGGTCTTTCGCTGAGAACTGGGTACGCCCCAAGACCTACGATACTGTTGCAGGTTCGTTCAAACCTATCGTCGTAGACATCCCCAAGCACGGTATAGCTAGTGGTAGTCATGGATGTTATAGCACTCCATCAGACTTTTCCAAACTTCTATCTGTTCTTCTCAACTCAGAGATTGCCTCAAAAATTGGTATCACGGAGTCAGTATGGAAGGAGATTACCAAGCCACAGCTCATCAACACCAACTCCTCTGGCCCTGAGTCGATGTATGCCTGTATGAATGGTCCCGTAAGACACTTGTTTGGTGTTGCCTCGCTACCTGCAGCAACGACCTTTGACATGGGTCTTGGGGGTGCCATCACCAAGGATGACGTTGATGGGATGCGAAAGAAGGGCACTTATGGGTGGCATGGAATCTCAAACACTCTTTTCGTGAGTTGATCTCATTCTGCTAAGTTGAAGATTGCCACATTTACTAACATACTCGTAGTGGGCCGACAGAGAAGCTGGGATAGCTGGTGCCGTATTGACAAACTCTTTCCCCACCGCGGATGAAAGATTGGTGGCTCTTGCACAGTGGTTTGAAAAGAAGGCCTATTCCGTTCATTCAAGTAGTTAGTTCAGGTAGTATTGTCCCAACAGAGGCTATAAATTGAGATATTTATTGTGTACTTGTAGTGGATCCTCTTTCCAAAATGCTTTGGCTCATCAGACTTATACGTTTGAACGATTCCCAGGCTACGAAGCTTTTACAGAATGGCCAACATGGGCAAGTTTGGATATATATTGCAGTAGAAAATTATCGTATTGAGAATGGAATTTTTAATAAGCAAGTTACATAGAAGTTATCCTTAAGCTTCAGTGCAATGACCAAGCACCTCTCCAAGTCTCCTTACCCCCTCTACCATTCGATCTTCATCTTCCCATGCAAAACACAGTCTGATGTTGCTATCAAAAGAAAATTTCTGACTGTCGCCTTTGACGTTGAAGAAGTTCCCATTCCCGACAAGCACGCTTTTCTCCTGTAGGACTGCCTGAGCTACCTTTTGAGCGGATTGACTGGGTCCTAGGCGAAGCCATATAAAGTAGCCACCATTGATACCAACATTTCGTCTCTGAGCGATCTGCACTCCATACGGGAATAGATATTTGCTGATAGCCTCACGCATGAGAATTTCCCGTCTTTGTAGAACAGGTTTCATCTGCCGCTCGAGATGACGCTGGAGCTCCTTTGTCTGAACCAACTCAGCCATAATGGCGGCACAGAGTTGACTTGGAGGACCACCAGACATGCTGGAACCGGTCATAGAGAGCCCAGTAACAAATGCAGGAGTGCCTTCCACCCAGCCTGTGCGGACGCCAGGACCAGCGAGTTTGCTGAAGGTACCATTGCTGACAGCATTACCAAAATCGGTCACCATAACTTCTTCCTCTGCGATATCCAAATCACGATCAATGTCGCTTAGTCGCTGGATTACAACATTTCGGGGTTGCTCTGATGGAGTAGACCCATCCAGGGGCCATTGCAGAAAGTCGTAGACATCGTCACAAATGACAAGAGCGTCATGCCTTCTCGCAAGTCTGACCAAGTCTTTTCGTCGGTGTAATGGGAGTGTTTTCCCAGAAGGATTTCCGCATGTCGGTACCAGGTAGATGATATGGCGGTACAGCTTCCTGTTTGGGCCAACTGACTTAAACGACTTCGTCTGACATAATATGTTAGTGCAAATATGTCCATTCACGTAGAGACAACATACCTCGGAGAGAAAGGTCGCCCATGATCGATCATGCTCAGCCAGCTTTTGCTCAAGTTCTTCGATGTTGATTCCTTCGTCATCTTCAGAAATAGCTTTGAGTCTATTGGCGAACCCAGAGTCCTCAAAGATAGATGCAGCCAAGAAGTAACACGGTGCCACCATCCAGATAGCTCTGGTATGCGCTGGGTCCGTGAAACTTTGTAGAATACATGCCAAGCTCTGGCTTGCACCCCCTGTAATACACAGCCTGTCCGGATCACGATTCACTTGGTATTGTTCGCTAAGCCAGGTGGCAAGTGCTTCTCGGAGCGGCTGGTAACCCACCGGCTGACCGTAGTTGAGCAGTGTTTCGTGGTCATTAGGATTGGAAAGCACTCGCTGACAAGCGGAAGCGAGAAGATCTGCTGGGAGTAAGCTTGGCGCGGGGCAACCGCGGAGCAGATCAATTCTGTTTTCAGATGAAGAATAAAGATCCGTAATAGACATTCTGATATTCTTAGGAATGATTAATCACAAGAGACTTTGATATACCAATGGAAGATGATGTGGTGTGAATAACAATCCTTATCTTCGCTTACTTCCTTTCTTTTACATATCACAAAATGGCCAAGAATTTTCTCTGCACCATCGGTGACTTTCCTTCGGATAAATGGGCTTGTCTTCATAATTTGGATGTGGGAACCATTACAGGGCGTGGAGTACATCTAGTTCTCGCAACCTGTCAGTCTTCCAAATATTCTTGTAACCGAAAGGCGGGAGCTAAAAGGATCACCGTTGGCGGAGTGGTCACGCCTCACAAGGACCTCGTGTCTGACATGCATAAAGACTTACGCTATCTCGTGGCGGGGCGGAACAGGCCGACCCGACAAACATGCTTTTCGAGGCTATCTTAGCTCATGCTTACAGATGTAGTTCATGAAAATATTCTCAAGGCCGAACGACCTCGGATCTTAGACGGGGATGATGCGGAATATTTCGTGTCAAGTTCATCTCATAGACCATGTCACTCCACTTCTGGTGGATGCACATCTACGGTGTGTACGTCTTGCTTATATCTTGCTCGTTCACACAGGATTAGTTCTTCGTAAGCATATGCATGCACATGTCACATACAACAAACATACCGTAAAGAGACTGAGAATGATGATCGTGATCATGACGGATTCTGGCAGGATCAAGATTTCTGACAATCTCACGATTCGCCTGCTTGTAGGATTCTTTCCCAAGGAATATGACTTTTTGTCGGTTGACGTCGGTTGAAATATGGAGGGATAAAACACAAAAACAAGCATAAATTGTTGTTTTCTGGTTCCTTGTATCAGTCGACAATAGAATCAGTCTAATCTTTCTAAACCTCAACATGGCTGAAACTCGGAGTTTTCTGAATCTAGTGGTGACAGCCATAGTCACTTTGTCCTCCCTACTTGTCTTTCCCATTGTCTATAGACTTTGGCTGCACCCTCTCCGGAGAGTGCCGGGTCCGAGACTTGCTGCCATTACGACTCAGTGGCAGGTACGTAAGATCCGTGCCGGAAAGCCGTTTCTGCAAGATGTTCATGAGAAATATGGACCTGTCGTTAGAATTGGACCAAACAGGATTTCTGTTAGTTCCGAGGAAGGGTTTAACAAGATTTACAGTAAGTGCCACAAACAAACCATGTGTAAAAGGATTAATCCCTCATCGTATTCCAGATTCCACCAAGGCCTTCCAGAAGTCTGATTGGTACAGTAAGTTCGGCGTCTTACAATCCCAAGGTGTTACGTGTAAGCTGAAACTTGGCTCTAGAAGTGGCCTCTGCAGGTCACAGCCTCTCCACCATGCTTGGTCTCACGAAACGTCCAGATAGCCTCGACCTGTTCACAGAGACAGACATGAACAAGTACTACGCTCAACAAGAACTACTTGCGGATGTGTATAGTACTACAAATGTAACAAAGTACAGAGAGCACGTCACAGAAGTTCTGGATCGCGTGTGCGACAGAATCAAGCGCCTCAATGGCACCAAAGCCTCGCTGATGGAGTGGATGCACATTATTGTCTTAGGTGAGAACCATCACTCGTCATCAGTGGTAGCACAATCTAACTCATTAATTGTTAGAGTGTATTGGTGAAGTGACCTTCTCTGAAGGCCCGCCAAAGTATCTCGATGAAGGTAGCGACTTTGGAGTGATTGAAGGCACTCTCTGGGGAAGATGGCAATGGTGGTCTGTACTGGGTCTATATCCTAGACTTGCTGTTTTAACCCAGGTTTGGCCATCGATATTCATTCCTATCGCAACAGTCTTCACCGGACTTTCTTTTCCTCGGGAAAAAAGCCCAGTGCCCCTCATTCCATGGGTCGTTTCTCGGATTCAAGCCATGGTACAATCAAGCAATGAAGTCAAGACTGCGATGCCAGAAACAAATTTGATCAACCAACTTCTCAATGCCAACAAGATCGATTCTGATCTCAAGTTGGACTATATCAAGAACATATCAAGGACGAACTTTCTGGCCGGCCACGCAACAATGACAGCAAGCGTCACGGGTTGTGTGGCTGGGATAGCGAGCAGAAGAGATCTTCAATCACAATTTGAGATCAAGTGTCGCAAGCCAGAAGTGGCCTTGGAAAACCTCTGTCAAGACCCTTTAGTTCATGCTTCAATCAATGAAGGTCTTAGACTTTACGCTGGGACCGGAGCCAACCTCGATCGCAGAGTCCCCACTGGGGGGATCTCGCTTCATGGATTTTATATCCCAGGCGGAACTGATATCGGCACCTCAAGCGCAATTCTGCAGACTAACAAAAAGATTTTTGGGCAAGATGCAGCTGAGTTTAGACCTGAGAGGTGGCTATCAAAGGAATCATCTCAATTGTCGAAACTGGACACGGTAAATCTCATCTGGGGCGAGCCGCACCGACGATGTCCAGGACAAAATTTGGCTCTCATGCTTATTGAAATGATCGTCCCAAGATTGTTTAGGGAGTTTGACATTCAGGTTCAGGGCCCAGACAATCTTCTAGCAACGGCGCCTCCATTTTTTACAACGTCCATCACGGGCTACAGTGTTCGATTTCTTCCAAAGAGCCACTAACTTGAACAGGGTAGAGCGGATGAAACAGGGGAGGAAACTCTGTCGAGCTAGTCTAGTCGAGATTGTCAAGGGATATTTAGTGCTTAAACAGTGGGGGGTAGCTCATTTATCGAACATTTCAGGGTTTTGGTTGGTACGTACCGAGCTGAAGTCGATGGAATAGTTACGCGGGACTGAGCTGTAGTTTGAAAGGTGGGGGATCCCTCTTTATCGAAGATTATTCATGTCTTGGCTTATAACGAGAGTGACTTTCCATTGGATAGACTGCCCTCTGTTCTTGCTCCATCATGTCAGCAGAATGAGGCTTTTTCCTGCCAGCCGATTGGTTTGTATGCAGGGGAAGTCAAAGCTAAACTGTATCTGTAGCCATCTACAGGGTCAAGGACAAACATTTGATAGAGAACGTACAAACTCATCAAACGACTTTGATGAAAAGTCATATGGAAAAGCTTTAAATATTTCGAGATTGATTTCTTATTTTCAATCTTTCTCATCCACACCTCACATACTCTCCCTCTTCTTCAATGTCTCTACTCAAACGGGCTCTTGCAGCCCTTTCTCTGCAACCATACAATCCAGTCTCTATCAAGGCTGAGGCTCATCCTTTTATCAATCCCGAAGGTTTTGTCGACTTTGGCCCCGATGACATTGAGAACCCTCGTAACTGGTCCATGGGTCGCCGAGTGCTTATTACTGTCGCCACTGTGTTCCTCGATATGGTGGGCACATTCTCTTCCAGCGCACCTACAGGATGTCTCCCCTCCATCGCCAATCATTTCGGAGTCTCGTTAGAAGTTGCGGGGCTGAATCTCACTCTTTTCGTACTCGGTTACTGCGCTGGCCCTCTCGCATTTGCTCCCCTAAGCGAGATCTACGGCAGACAGCATATCTTCACAATCACGTTTACCCTATACCTTGCATCTAGCTTCCTGTGTGCATTTGCCCCGAATCTCGCCAGTCTTCTTACCGGTCGCATGCTTGCTGGCATATTTGTTTCTGCACCTCTTAGCAATGGTCCAGCTGTTATCGCTGATATTTGGAGTCCAATCGAGATGGCAGTGGCCATGGCTGGTTTCGGAGCCGTCACATTCCTCGGACCCGCCCTCGGACCCATCACCGCCGGGTTTCTTGACATGGCTAAGGGTTGGAGATGGAGCTTTTACAGCCTACTATGGCTGGCGGTTGCAGGGTTCTTCGCAGCCTTCACTATTCCCGAAACTCATGCCCCGACAATATTGAGGCACAAAGCAGAGCGTATTCGTGTCGCCCAGATCCCGGGCTACGAGACAGTTCAGGCCGAATGCGAGACACAAGACAGGTCATTAAAAAACGTCTTCAAGATATCGCTCACGCGCCCTTGGATCATTCTTTTTGATCCGATCTCCTTCCTCATCGCCATATATGTGTCGGTTGTGTATACCCTTCTTTATATGCTCTTTTCTATCTATCCTATTGTCTTCCAGGAAAGACGCGGTTGGAATGCTGGAGTTGGTGCTCTGCCTTTGCTGGGAACATCAACTGGGGCATGTCTTGGCGGCGTGCTCGTATTTTTCGACACGATGCGTCAGATGAAACGGGCAGAGAAAGGAAAGGAAATCGTAGCAGAGCACCGCCTGCCGGTATCAATTGTCGGAGGGATCGGCTTCGCTGTATCCATGTTTTGGTTTGCTTGGACAGCAGAATTCGAGTAAGTAGCCATTTCCTTTACTACTGGACAATCCGCTAACAGAAAAAAGTTCAATTCACTGGTTTGTGCCAACACTAGCTGGCGTTGGGCTTGCATGCTCGAACCTGCTGCTCTTTGTTGGCTTCCTCAACTATCTGGTCGATACATATCTCGCATATGCCGCTTCAGCAATGGCAGCCAACACAATTCTACGCTCTGCGTGTGCAGCAACGGCGCCCCTTTTTACAACTAAAATGTTCCACACTCTGGGAGTTGGCGGCGGCGGAAGTGTCATTGGAGGAATGGCAACTATTCTGGCAGCGATACCGTTTCTGTTCTACAAGTATGGCAAAAGTATTAGAACGCGTAGCAAATTTGCCGCTGCTTCGGCGAAAAATCCTGATCCATTACCTTCGTCAATAGAAATGGATCAGGTGTGTGAAGAGGCTTTGACGACCAACGAATCGCTCAATAACCAAGCAGTTCCGGAAAAGTAGACCACTCAAGGGTTAGACACGGTGATAGTTAATTCATAACGACTTTCAGGTTGAAGTATCAAACTTCGGAAGAAGACTAATGCAATCGATTGGAGGTTTCCTGATTGTTTTTTAAATGTGACAGAAGGACAGAAAAGGAACCAGAAGATATTGTGGTGTGACACCATAGTCCTCCGAAGATTGGTTCAAACGATCACTGACAGTCCAAGAGAACCTTCCCCGTGGTCTTCCTACTCTCCAGAGCCAACTGTGCTTTGGCAGCTTCAGCAAGGGGGTAAATGCGATGAATAGTTGGCTGAACCTCTCCAGTAGCTACCATGTCAAAAAGCTCCGTAGAATACTTTTCAAAAAAGTCACGGTTGCTGATGTAAGTACTGACGAGTGGCCTCATCAAACGGACATTTTTCATCCCGAGTCTAAGAATGTTGAAGGGCGGAACAGGCCCGGACTGATGCACGTAGGTAGTCAGCATGGCATTTCTCGGAATAAAGATTTGAAATCTTGTAGTAACCTCAAGGGGAGGTATCTTACCGCGTTACAGAATGAGATAAGCTGACCATGCATGGCGATCATATCTAGATCTGAATCAAGCGTTGCGCGGCCGACACCATCAAAGATGACATCCACACCATGGCCAGCGGTGATGTCTTTGACCTTGGCTATCACATCATCTTTACTCGAGTTGACTGCCCACCCCGCCCCCTTCTCCAGGGCGATCGCGCACTTTTCTTCGGAACCCGCTGTTGCAATGATCTTTGCACCGACACGGTGCAACATCTGGACCATGAGGCCCCCCACGCCTCCTGCAGCAGCATGAACAAGCGTCCACTGTCCTTCCTTGACATCAGCTGCAGCGCGGATGAATGACCAAGCAGAGAGTCCTTGGAGTAGGATGGTGGCGGCCTGCTTAGTGGATATGCTGTCAGGTAGAATGACAACGGATGAAGCAGTAAGCCGTGTATACTGGCTGTAGCTACCAACTCCCGGCCCAGCCATGTAAGCCACCTTGGTACCTGGAGGATATCCCACAACCGAGCTATGAGCCGTTACAACCTCTCCTGCACCCTCACAACCCAAAGTGATAGGGAAGGTGGTGGTAGGGTAGAGGCCCTGACGAACGTAGATGTCATGGAAGTTGATACCTGAGAAGTGATTTCGGACGAGGACTTCCCCTTCGCCGAGACATGGCAATGGAATGTTTCTGAGTTCAAGGACATTGGCAGACCCGTTCTTCTCAATCTGAATGACCTGCATTGTATTGGTAGATACGCTCATTTTCAGTGAATGATTAAGGTGGTTGTAATGTGAAAATCTGAACTTGCTATGTTAGATCAGACCTGGCGGAGGATTGGCTGTAAAGTAGCTGTAGTCTAGCCTGAACTACATCTGCAATATTGACAAGATTGTCACTAATACTTGCCCTGTGGATAAGGCATGTTCAATGCAAGCGAAAACACAAGAGATGGCATATTACTAACGTTAGTCTGTACTCCGCCATAGAGAGATCCCAGCCATGCCGTATAGCAAATTCCAAAACCTCAGCATAAGATGATGACTGCATGAAAGACACAAGATGACCGGTTCGGCGCTTATTCATTCAACGGTGGTGGTGCGGAACTTGTCGCGGAACCCACGGGGGAACGACGGCCTGTTCTTATTAATCAATGTGGTACAATACAAAGAAGGAGTTGGTGGGGGTGTGTAATACTGGCTGTTGCATTATTCCCCGTGACTACACCTGATAAATGAATATGCACGTCAATAACTCCTTCTGGCTTTTGCCAAGGCGAGGTAGGGCTGGGATTGCAGACATCATCCATCATCATGTATATGCTGCATAGGTGTAGTGGATGTAGGTCCCATAGATCCTGTAAGACAACATGTCTCACTTGGGTTACTAAATCTGACACATGAAGCTGTCAAATCTCATAATACACAGCTCCCAAGCGTTAGGATTGAGAGACCTGCCTAATACTCTATAGTCAAGATGACTCCTTCGTCATGGTGTGTTTTGCCAACGTAGCTCAAAATCACAACATGTCAACACAACCTCCTCACCATGACAGTGATACCCTTGAATAAGCATCAGCTATTGCCTCCACTTTGTAACTTGGCCCTCCCATAGCCGACGTGGAGGCGATGTTTTGAGGGAATTTCTAAGGCAAGTGTTACGTACTTGTTCAGACACAGGACTTCTAGACCGCCGCCAGATGGAGAAGGTAACATTTGGACAAGCTATGCAGCTTATGCCCGACTAAGATCAGTGAGAAAGTAGACTTGTAAGATTCTGTCATCCAGGAAGCCCTCTGACAAGCCCGACTCCTGTGCAATCCTTCAGACGCTCAAGTCGTAGAGAGGGTATTCTTATGGGGATACTGTGTTGTGGTATAAGTGTTACAACTCAGCACGTAGGATGAGATAGATTCGACAAAACATTACAAACAATTTCAAAAGAAATCAACTTTCAAAACTCCTTCAACGCTTCAAAAATGGCAGTGCAGTCCAAGAATCTCAACGAGGAGGGTATGGCCGCATACCGCGGACCATCGCTGCAGCAACCTCATCGGGCCCGACAGGCCCTCAAAGATGCGTATGCCGGTCTGATCCCTCCTCTTCTGGGATTTTACTGTGGCATCACATCACCGAGCGTTGCACAGTACGCTGCAACGCTCGGTTATGATTTTGTCTGGATCGACTGGGAGCACTCTTCGTGCGGTGTTGAGACTATGACCTCTGTAGGTTTACTTTAGTTTGTGTAAAATACGTTTGCTTACAAATCAACAGATCGTCCAAACCGTCAGCTTCTTCAGTGAAGGCAAGAGTATGCCCTTTGTTCGGTATGTTTGAGCAACATAAGCCTAACATTTAATTATCACTGACACACTCAGACTCCCCGGCCACAACCACAAAGATGTTGCGTACGCTCTTGACGCCGGGGCCAGTGTTGTATTTCCTCAGGTAGACACTGTTGAACAGGCTCAAGCATGCGTTTCTGCTACCAAGTATGGTCTAAAGAACCGAGGCTCGCGATCAGCTCCGCCTTTTCGCTTAATCTCTGGTTTCACAGATCAGAAGGTAGACCAAAACCAGACACTTCATGAGAACTTGAATCGCCAAGCAGCTGTTCTGATTCAAATTGAGTCAGAGAAGGGAATCGATAACCTTGATGATATCCTTACTCAAGTTCCTGACATTGATGCTGTCTGGATTGGTGCCATGGACCTGAGAGTTTCCATGGGTTTTGAGAACATGTGGGGAGATGAGCCAAAGTTTCTGGCCGCTATTGCCAAGTATAACAGTATTCTGGCCAAGCATGATATGCCTGGTGCTGGTCTTGCAATAGGCCCACCAGAGGTCATGACTGAACGCTCCAAAGGTCGTGCGTTCATGATCGTGGGCAGTGACGTCCAAGCTATCATGGGTCAGAAAAAGGTCCTTCTCGACGCCAGAAGTCTGATGCCAAAAATCAATCCTTATGACCAGCGGCCCCCTACTCCACAAACTATCAAGACGGAGGGTATTGATAACGATCTTTATCTTCTTCCGAGAGACGAGGAGGAAACGAAGAGGTAAGTAACCACTGGTCGATATATGGAACAATCATTAACATCATTCTACAGGCTGGATGAACAGCACCGTTACATTGTTGAACTTTGCGATGGCTTCATTGTTAGCCCCATAATCCAGACAGATCGACTCCGGATGGTCGCTGATGTTGGAACTGGGTCAGGGTACGTTGGGAACCGCTAAACTTGACTTTTAGTGATATCTACTGACCGTTATTCTGTAGTGCTTGGTTGATCGACTTGGAATCCCGCCTACGAGCTCAAGGCGAATCAAACAAAACTACCTTTCACGGGTTTGACATTTCTGACCTCCAGTTCCCCACACTCTCCGGAGATCAGCACTCACGCTTCAATTTTAGCGTTCATGATGTCCGGAAACCGTTTCCTGAAGAGCACATTGGGAAATATGATCTGGTACACTTGAGGTTGCTTGTGTGGGCTCTGCCTGCCGATGATGTCGATGCCGTCGTCGCCAATCTTACTGCGCTTCTTAGTAAGTTGTTTCATTATAACGCAAGTGATCACAATTAACGTGTGATAGAGCCCGGTGGCTACTTGGCCTGGGATGAGGCCGCGTATGTCGACTCAGTCGATGCAGCCGGTACTCCAGAAGGCGTTCGTATTCACGATATCGTGGTGGACTTTATGAAGAAGAGAAACCTATTGGTCGAGTAAGTGATGAAGTCCATCGATTAGCTTATGGCAAGAATACTGATCTGCACAATAGCCTCCCCTCTGTCCTTCGCAAGTCATATGAGAAGGCTGGCCTAGATATGCAGCATAGCATCAGATACAGCTCACTGCAGCATCCTAAGCTCCAAGCGACCACCAACAAAATCATTGGAGACGGTGCCATGTCTGTTTTGCGCAACCTGATTCAAGAGGTACCAACTACGCCAGAACAGGTGAAGCTGAATGAGGAGATGAAATCTCTGATTGCTTCTTATCCGACCACACAACAATTGATGAAATGGCAGTGCTGCCTGCAGTCGGTTGTCGCTAGGTGTCCTCAGAAGCTGCCACCTCGTGAGCCGTCGGTGACCATTACAAATGGGGTCACTACAAACGGAGCTACTACCAATGGCACGATTACCAACGGTATCAAAGCGAACGGTGCTACAGTGAACGGATCCCATACCAATGGCGTAAAGGCGAATGGTACGCATGAGAACGACGCGACCACTGATCGTCTCGCTGTCAAAAAGTTGGAGCGAGGCAAATCATTTAGTAACCCAAGCTCACCTGAAAGCATGGCCCTCAAGGCCATGGTCACCCTCAACAGGTACCGCATGAGTTACAAGAATGACTGGGACCTCCCAAAAGCCATCTCCTCTCTTCGTCCTTTCTTGGAGAAGGCAATCCGCGACAAAGAGCCTATCCGCCTTGTCTTGCCCGCATTCCCTTTCAAATCGTCTAACAGGACTGCAAAGGTGCTTGGTGCTGACCCTGATGATGCCGAGCGTATCTCCCTCTTGCACCTTGACGGTTTGTGCAAGGCTCTTGAAGAGGCCACCAAGCTGAAAGTCGATCTACTGATTACTTCAGATGGTGTCATGTACAATGGTAAGAATGTTCTTCATTTACTCAGCAATCTCAAGACTAACACGTCACAGATCTCCTTGGTATAAGTGATGAAGAAGTATGGAGATACGGCGAAGGGATCCGAAGAATTGCCAAAGAAGAGGGCTGCAGTCACATCTCCTTCAATCGATTGGGCGCGGTCATTTCACATGAAGTGGACTCCACAGCCAGCCTCGACGAGTATCTGAGGGATGCTCCGGGTTACCGGCGACAACTTGAGGACTTGCTTCCAAATGGCTTCGATCCAGCCCAAGAGATCAAGACCAATCATGATGTCAAGTTGACGTATCTGGGGTACAAAAGGTTTTTGGATCTGGAGATGCAGAACGCTGCCCCTGACGACTCCAACCTTTCACTCAGGGACCGCAAAGCCATCACTGCTAAGAACATGATCAAACGTGGCAAGGTCAGTCTCAAACGACAAATCCTATGGATATACAATACTAACTCTAAGAACAGGCTTATGCGGAGGCCATTCGGAACGCGTATCCCAACGCAATCAGGTTGTCTATCCATGAGTCTGATGATGTCAACAAGATCTCAATTGCCATTCTTCCACTTGCATCTGGCAACCCCATGACTCCATGGCACGGCGCACTTGTTCGTGCTGTGAATGGCGATCTGACCATGAGTCATGCTCTGAACGTGTCGGCTCTCAAGTACGACCTTGTATATGAGCACGGCAAGCCCTCGTACTTCAGAGAAAGGTCACCTTTATTCTCCTGGGCAGGAATGGACTTGTCTTTTACCTATATGTATCCCACAGGTATCATTGTGCGACCCGCCCATGAAAACCTGAAGTATTCTCTACAGGACATCGACATGGCCAAGTTTCGAGCGCTCTCCGAGCAGTGCTCCCCAGTCGTGTTGCGTGGTTTCCAAGACACCAAGAAGAAGCCAATCTTCGTTTCCAAAGCCAAAGAAATGGGAACAATACTGCCTTGGAAGGAGGGTGACATAATGGTTGTCAAGGATCAAATGAATGATGCCTCAGACTCTAATGTCACGACTACGAATGAGGCTATGCCTATGCATTATGACGGTATGTTCAAACTTGTGAAAGTCAAGGATGAACAGGGCCATGAGACAGTTACCTCAGACCCGCCTCTGCTTCAATATTTTGTTTGTCAGGCAACTACGGGCAACAACCAGGGTTTCACTCTCTTTGCCTCGTCTCATCTTTTCTCCCGTTACCTTCCAGACAAGTACCCAATCGACGACCTTCGCAAGGTCAGGTGGACTTGTCATAGTGGCGGGTACTTTGATCACCATGTGCCTAGCTTGCCCCTAGTTGTCTCTCATCCAGTCGACGCCCGGCCCTGTATCCGCTGGCATGAACCTTGGCCCAAGACGGAGACCAAATATGGTGATGCTAGCATCACTATTGACAATGGTGACCAGGCTCTTGTTGCTCTCGTGGATTCCCTTCTGTATGATGAGCGTGTCTGTCTTCGCTTTGCATGGGAGGAAGGCGATGTTATGGTAAATGATAATATGGAAATGTTGCACACAAGAACTGCATTCGAACGTGGTGCAGCACGGGAGCTGTGGAGAATTCATGTCAGTTAAGTGACGGATATTGGATTTATGTGTTTTTCTTAGGGGGCGGTACTGAAAGAAGTCTGAAAATATGGGAAAGTAGTAAAAGTATAAGTCATGTTTACACGTTTTCTTCAATTGGCCAGTTTCATTTTTATTAGCATTAAGGCTATCTCATAGATCAACTGATGCTACTCTACTTCTGAGGCTCAAATGGTGGAACAAACATTATGATGTACTCGTTGGCTAGCCGGGAGGGGGTGCCAACTAAGCAAGCTTAGTTGGCCACAAAAGTATGAGACAAGGCGAAAAGTGTGAGACAACCCCGCACAGGCTGCTGTCGCAAAATCATGACTTTTGCCCGCCAAAACCAATGATTTCTAGGACATCAATCAGTAAAAAAGTCATATATCACGTCCATCAAAATTATGCCCTCACAATCAAATCTGAGAGCTGCTCAGGCCGTTGTTCTTTCACGCCAGCGACTTCGCCGCGGTCTCAATCGTGATGCTGCCGGCCGCCGAAAGAAGCCACTGACTCTTCGTGCTGCTGAAGCTCGATATGCCGGCTCTGCTCGTGCATCTATCGGCCGCATCGTCAAGAGACTTGAGGCTGCGAATACCGTAGATTATGAGGATGTTGTCGATCCTAAGATGGGGCGCCCGCGGCAACTCACGGATGAGGAAGAAGAAGCTATCGTGTGTTATATCATCTGGATGGAAAAGTCAGGCCTGCCTGCCTCCAAGTGGGAAATAGAAGATGCAGCACTTACTCTGCGGCGCCGCCGTGATCCTGATGCGAGACCTGTGAGCAAGATGTGGTACTCTCGCTTCCGCGATGATCATCCTGAGCTTGCGAAATCGATATTGAAGTCGAGAGAAGCTTCGCGTGCCGAATATGAGGAAGGCGGCGTTGATGATACGAAGGAGTGGTTCCAACGCCTCAGCGATGTGATGACGAAGTACAATATCGGTGCATCAGAGACCTGGAATGCAGATGAAGCAGGAGTTAGAGTCGGAATGCTACGAGATAAGATGGAATGCCTCGTTGTACGCACCAAGAAGAAGTCAGCAACAGAGGTATTTTCTCCGCAAGATCGCGAGACTTGCACAGTCATCGGCTCAGGCAACGCAGCCGGCGCAACAACGCCCCCTGGCTGATCTTCAAGTCGTTGCCAACGCTTGAGTGGGCGTTCATTGAAGGCGATCCTGATATGCGCTTCGCTCAGTCAGACTCGGCATTCTCAAGTGCGGCGATAACGCTCGAGTGGGCGAAGCACTTCAACCGATGCTCGTGGGAGAAATCTGCTACTGTACAGAAACGTCAGCTTGATTTTTGAAGAGTGGTTTGGGTGTAATGAGCACCTTCAGGATACAAATAACCGCTTGGTTACTCACGATATGCCTCCCGCGGCGAGGCCTGATGATGAGGCTGTATGGCGGCTGCTCGTTATCGACGGCTTCACAGGCCACGGCTCATTCGAATTACGAGAATATATGATAAAGTTCAATATTCTCGTAGCATTTCTTCCGCCTCATTCAACGCATATACTCCAGCCAATGGATGTAGGCGTATTTCAATTCTCTGAAGGAAGCGCATCAGAAGAAGCTTCGTGAGGCGTTGCGGAAGGGAAATCTTACCTTTGGCCGGCGTGCCTTTGCAGGAGCTTTTCAGGTATGTGCCTTCTTAATCAGCCTTCACCGAAAAAGGCCCCTTTTCTCACCAAAATCAGGAGATCTTTAATGAAGGCTTCACTGCCGCTCACATCATCTCGGGCTTCCAAAAACGGGCATCTACCCTCCCACAGACCGACCTGCCATAGAATATCTTCTCAGGAAGCAGCTCAAGAAGAAGAAGACCTTCACGCCTGCTCATTTCTCACTTCTTCCCTCAGATATGCGATTTCACGCCGCTTCCAGCACCGCCGAGACCATCGGCGAGCGATATCACGATATCCTCAGTTCTCCTACGCTCGCAGGGCTCCGGCACATTCGCAACATCGTTCATGAAGCTGTGGTGCTTGAGGATGTTATCAAAAAGTACGTGGATGATCGAAGAACTCGCATCGAAAAGCGGTATCACGAGAGAAAGCGAGGCCGCCGCGCAAAGACTGTCTCTGACCTTATTCCTACAGTATCGCTGCAAGATCTGCGAGATCAACAAGAGGAGGCTATCGCCGACGATAAGAAGAAGCAACATAAGCAGGGTATACGATTCACACGATCTGTCATCATCAAGGAGATGAACCGCCTCAAGGATGAGTGGCGAGAGAATAAAGAAGTTATCGTCAACGGCATACCAAAGAGGCTGCAGTTCAAGCAGTGGTTGGAGCACACAGGGAAGCAATATGACTATTTATCTATGGATACACAGCGTTCACAAATGACTCAAGCACTGAAAGAAGAGACTGACGGCTATATGATAGATACACAACTCCCTGATGATGTGCGTGAAGCTATCCGCAAGGCACAGTATGCCGCGAAGCCCCTCAGCGCCGTTGATCTCACCGGCCTCCCTCACAGTGATGATACGGTCACTTTCAACCTCACACAAGCACACGAGCACGAGGAAATGGATGAAGAAGACGAGATTCTTCCTGTAATTGAAGTCGCCGGCGGCAGCGAAGTCGAGATGCCCTCATCGCCGCCCTGTGCACCTGACTCTGAGTCATCACTACCTACACTTCCCTCAACTCCTTGTCCCTATCAACACCACACGCAGCTTCATGAGTCACTTCGTGATATCATCAGGGGAATAAGAACGGCACAAGAAGATAGCCTTATTGGCTAAGAAAACAGATATACGGCACATTTTGGCAGGGAAGCTGTTTCCCTTGCCAGAGCATCACCAGAGCCGTCGCAGTCATTTCTCCCACTCTGAAATAGCCAATAAATCAATAGAAGCTTCAAACTACGCCTTTTCATCAGTTTGAGCCTATTTTGACAAGATTTGAGTGTCATTTGATTGAAAAAAAATGGTATTTTGGTGCAAATCACGCCAAGTGGGCATCTTCCGGGATGTCTCACACTTTTCGCCTTGTCTCATACTTTTGTGGCCAACTAAGCTTGCTTAGTTGGCACCCCCTCCCGGCTAGCCAACGAGTACTAAGAGATAGTGATGCCACTATTCAGTATAAGCTGACGGTTTCCATCTCCGTATCTCAACGGGAGGCGCTCGGGGTTTTATTTCCCCTCTTTTACTATTTGTTAGATCTAGCAACAGAGTTATCTAGAGTTGTTAATATTTGCGCCACCATTGATCCGCCTGCGGGGTATTGTCATCATCTTGATATTGTTTGTTTAGCTGAGTACAAATGCAACGACACCCCAACATTCCAAATACCAAACTACCCAGAATAACCCAAATCCACTGCATCAACTTACGATTATTTCCCCCTTATCTTGACAACTTGAGATGGCTTCCTCTGTCGCTCTCATTTTCGGTGCTGGATCTAACGTCGGAGCCAGCGTGGCCAAAGCCTTTCTGGCAGAAGGATACAAAGTTGCTTTGGCCTCACGATCTCAAAACCCCGAAACTTCAACAGAAACTGAGCTTCACATTCCCACAGACTGTAGCGATACTGACTCTGTACTGAGTGCTTTCGCAAAGACCAAGAGTGAATTTGGGGTTCCCAACGTTGTTATTTACAATAGTTAGTCGTCGGTCTCCAAATCTGATGCAGTATCGCTTACTTGAGATAGCTTACGCTGGTCAATGGAACAGCGCAGACAATATTTTCGAAGTCCCTTTGGATCATTTCGCGAGTAGCACCGTGGTCAACATCATCAGCGTCTATGCAGCAGCCCAAGAAGCTGTCAAAGGCTGGGTCGACCTTCCCCCTCCAACTAAACCGACCTTCATCTTAACTGGCAATTGCGCAAACGTTGCTCCTCTCCCGGTCATCATGACTTTGAGTGTCGGCAAGGCGGGGACTGCGAACCTGATTGAGATGGCATCTAAGAGCTACAAGGATAAAGGCTACAGGTAAACGACTGGGCTCGATCGAGATCAGAACAGTGCTGACTCCAGCAACAGATTTTACTACACTGACGAAAGGCTTGGAGATGGGACTCCTATGTGGAATGGTGCTACGGCAGAAGGACACGCTCGGCTCTATGTCGAGCTAGCTAAGGATGAGCCACGAGAGTGGTATCAGACATTTGTTTCTGGTCTGGGATACAGAAAGTTGCCTGTTCCCAAGATTGACTAAAATTGATTTGGGACAGGCCCGCACAGCACACATCACGATTACTTGGAAGGTATGAATGTTACTTGGCCAGAGTATGTATTAAGTAGAATTTATATACGTGTGAACGATATAGGTGATAACTTCCTCAATCCTCACAAACAGGTACTTCAAGTACCTTGATTAACCCCTCAACTCTTTCACAAACTAGTCGCTACCAAGAGCGTCCAGTCTATGAACACTGTAGCGATGCGCTTAGCAAGACTTGACGGAAGAGTACTTGCAAGACTTGCTGGGACCAGAGCCAATCTTCTTGGGCTCGTTACCAGGGGTGGTACCCTTGTACTCAACGCAGATGTCCTTGACGGAAGAAGCACAAGTACCAGTGATGGTGGAGACGTCACCCTTGTTGGAGTTGATACCAGTCAGGACCTTTCCGTTGTAGGCCTTGACGTTCTTGACGACAACGTTGCGAGTGCCCATCTTCTTGCAGTTACCGCAAGATCGGTAAAGCTTACCGAAGTCAACAACGGTGAAGCCGTCGATGGTGACGGTACCGAGACCGTTGTGCTGGATGACCTTGTCTTCAGCACCAGTGGCACCACCGCCCTTGATGAGAGCGTTACCGTCACCCTTGAGGGAGAGAGCATCCTCGCAGACCTTCTTCCACCAGACGTTCTCGATGGTGCAAGAGCCCTCGCAGTGAATACCCTCGATCTGGTCGGCGCCAATGATGGCGTTCTTGAGGGTGGCACCGTTCTTGAGGATGAAGACGGCGTCCTTGTCGCCACCCTCAACCTGGCCAGTGCACTTGACGCCACGGCCGTAGGTCTTCATGCCACCGTCGAAGGTGCCGGAGACGTACTGGACACTCTTGTAGGTGACGGAGCCCTTGGAAGCGGGAATGGGGAAAGAAGCACGCTTCTCGAGAGCGCCCATGGTGTTGGGGGTGGCATTGCCCTGGGGAGTGGCGATGACGGTGGAGGCGAAAAGGCCGGCGAAGACGATGGAGAACTTCATTTTGATGGTGTTGTTTGTTGTTGTTGTTGTTGTAAAGAGTGTTGAGGTTGTGTTGAAAAACGAGAGTATAAACCACCTGGGTTAATGATTGTAATAAGTTGGATGTTTGAAAGGACGAGTTGGAACTGAGGAGGGAAGAGACTGGAGAGCAGAGATGCTTTTGACTTTATATAAGAAAGATTCAAGGTAATCGAGTCTCCTCTCCTACGATTTATGAGATTCAATCTACCTAGACCCTGGTAAGTTGGTGTTTCAGATCACATACAAGGGTGTTGTCGACTTGGGTTGAGTTATGATTGGAGGAATAATCTTTAACTGGGCCGAATCTAGAGTGCGTTCATGCTAACTCGGCCCTGCCTGTTGTGATTGATTATACGGAGCATTGAAACGATTGTCCTTTTTGAGCATCAGAGTGGACACAGCATGAAAACGTCTCTGTGCGTTTTGTTTTGTTTCTATGTGATCTACAAAACAATATTTACAGATATATTATCAGAATTTGGTAACAACTTGCGAAAATAACGGTAGTGCATGAACCACAGAGACCAGTGCTCAACTACGATAGTCTAAGCGCCATAATGTGATGATAAATCTAAACCAAAGACAGACAGGGCTGGAGCAAGCTAACTTGTAGCCCCAGTCGCTTGCGGAAATGAGGTGGAATTTTAGAGTGGATATTCCCCTCTCCTGTCCATGGTTTTTGTTCTTTCACCCCTGATAGAACTGACATTCTCTTTTCGTTTTTTTTACTGTTAAAAAGAAGCTTGATTGATAGTGACAGACTTTTGTGGCTCTTTGAAGCTTGGTATGCTTGGCTTTGGAATGTTAGGTAATGGTGAAGTTTGAGTTCAGTAAGTAGCGTGTCTGTCAGTTGTACGCATTGACTTTAGGGGCACGTCAACTGAAGCAGAGACAAGCACAGTTGGGTGCTATGACATTCCATCTACGAACAATAACACACGACAACTCTAGAGGAAAGCCAAAGTTCTTCCAAGACACTCTAAATGTGGAAATGTAGTAGTAGAATCATCGGAGCCGACTGGACCGGCTCTCGGCGTCTTGGTTCATCCCGACTTGATATCCCTGCCCTAGTAGATTATGTAGTATTTGGAGATCGTAAACCAAGGAATGAGATGGCGTTTCCATCTTTTATCCCACTTTGTAATCTGCGCATTTAATGCCTCCTGACATGACATGTCACTGATCAAAAGTCTGGGGTCAGTTGCCGGCATTTCAACTCAATTGTGGACTAGAATTGTCTCCTGTCATCAAAAACACGAACAAGTGAGGCTAATGCTGAAACAGGAACACTTTGAGAACAGGGCAGAACGGGATTTGCCGCCTCGGACAACGCGAAATACGCGGATAGATAGATACCTGTAGTCATGGCTCTAGTCTAGTCTAGTCTAGGTAGTCTAGTCGTCTAGTAAGCCTCCTTATCAATCGTGCTAGACAAGACAGCTGTAATTTTAATTCATTTATTCTGCTACCCTGGACCTTCCTTTGAGTATCCTTCAAGGTACTCTGTAGTGCTGCTCAAATGCTAAACAAGCGTATCCGCTCGCCGAGATTTGATGTAACCTCATCGCGTGTTTTTTCGTCCATCGATGATCGCATGAAGCTAGGCAATCGTTATCGTTACCATAGTTGATCAATTTGACAAACTCAATCGACGATTAGAATAGAAGCAAGTTTTTCCCTTCTGACTCCCTGCTTGGCTTATCAACTCTCAAGATGAGCCTCGGGCAAGATACCCTCAAGCGCTGCCTTGATCTGTAGTGCCAAAACTCGAGAATACCATCTATGTTGCTGCGTAAACCCTCCCATGACCCAGTAATTTTCAAGACGTAAGTGACGTTTCCACATACCGCGAATTTCACCTTCCGTGTCCACACCCCATGTAGCATCAAGATGACCTGCAATTTCCTGAGGGCCCAACATGTTCTCATCGTGAACCCTTTCATCGCCACCTAAAATCTCAACAGCCATGTCACGAACATCACGGTCAGCGTATCCGGTGCACCATATCACAGCGTCTGCATCAGCTGTGGTCCCATCCGAAAACTGGAAACCTGTCTCTATGAAAGCGACTGGCTCAACTCCTGATTTAATACCAGCCCTACCCTGTGCCAACAACTCAGTACCACCGGTATCAACGTAGTGTCCACCCGCTCTCTCCACCAGGTTAGAGTATAACGCCTGATTAGGTTCAGCGCTATCAAGAACAGGGAACCCTGCTTTACGAAGCCCATCGTATCGGTTTGGTTCTTGTGATGCGAGCATACGGAACAGATTACGGGCCAATTGACCACTTATCTCCGTTGGCAGCGTGAGGAACATCCTGTCAGCGGCTGCAACGCCGAGATCATAGGCACCCAAGCTTGTTTTGTTTTGTATGTACTCCAACGGAACGATGTAGGTCGGAGACCGAACGACCATTGTTACTCCAAGACCGGCAGCGTGGCAATCTTCCAATATATCAAAGGCTGTGTTTGCAGAGCCTACAATGAGAACGGACTATCACATGTCAAAAGGCTTGTATACAGACAACGAGTAGCAACTCACCTTGATACCCTGCTTTGCCAAGTGTTGACCGTTCCTATAATCCGAAGAATGGATAGCGATACCCTTGTAGGTATTCGTGTTCGTTATAGTGGGAACGTTTGGCTTTTGCGACGCGATGCCAGTGGCTTGAACCACGTGTTTGGCGGCTACGACAACAACCGCAGCAGGCGTTTTAACTTCAATAGTCCATTTTTTGTTTAACTTGTCGTAGACGGTCGACTGTATCTTTGCAGAAGTGATGACGTTAATATCAAAACAAGAGACAAAGCGCCGCAAGTGATCAGCCAATTCATCTTTACTAAGGAGATGATCACCCATAAACTCGTCCTGATAATCTTTGCAAGCTAATGTTAGTTCTTTTGCTTCCGGTTTGCGTTTATAACCCATAAAACGTACTCATATACGGCATTTCGCAGAATGAAGTCGGAACATGAAACTTCATGCAGTCATATCGCAAAGCCCAGTTGTCCCCGACATTGGCATTACGTTCAGCCATGACACTTTCGACGCCAAAGGCTTTGAGACAGGCTGAGAGAGCCGCGGCACTAGAAATTCGTCAGTGCCTCAATTGCGGCAAAATCTGATTTGCAATTTACCTGTTACCACCACCGATGATGAATACATCTGTCTCAATCGTTTTCATGCCATCGAGGTTGAGACCAGGGTTTTGGAGAAGCAATGTATCTTCTGGGTGGACATCCAGGTTCTCAAGATTTGTACTGAGAATCCAAATCTTCCATTCTATTTCTTCATCCGTGTTTTGAATGGGGAGAAGTAGGACCCTTGCGCTGCAAGTAGCTGCGGGAGATGACGTTCTGAAAGAAAGGGTGACGTCGATGAATTGCTAGACATAAAAGAAGACAGAACGTCAGTACTATCATTGCAGATAGTATTAAGAATGCTGGAAGTAGAGGTGGAACGTACAAGAACAGGTGTCGCGGGGACAAATACTGCCCCCTCCAACTTCCAAGCTTCCTCACATCGCCTAGCCTCTTTCGTTCTGAACAGATTCTTGGCAATGACCTCTGGGCCGCGAAAGGTACGCAAGTGGTATGTCAAAGCCAATGAATCCTTCCAGTAGTTTTGTTCGGGAAAGAAGCATGTCTGAAGAGCCGCAATATCGGTGTTGGCCAAAGCAGCGTTGAATGCATCCACGATGACCAAGGCTTGTTCCACTTCTCCTTGCTTTGCAAATGAAACCAGACTAACAGTGTCTTGGGACAGTATTGGGATGGGATGTTCGTCAAACAGGGTGCGAAGATCCCCCACACCACGGCCCATATCATCCGCCTTGTCGTCTTTGAGGGATTGGCTATTAATAGATTGTAGATATTCGGTTGAGATTTGACTTACTGAATGTCATGGTGGCGGTTTCAGCTATATTGCTCGATGCAAGTAGAAGACCATTGCTTTCTTTCGGGTAGATATATCGGGAGTTATAGTGTGTGAAAATTGTCTCGGGTTCCGAAGACTGCGAGGGGTAGTAGGACAACAACTGTGGTGTAACATTCAACAGTAATGTCACATAAGTATGTAATATACCCCTCAGTTGGTGCGAATGAAGATCTGTTAACTGTGCCAAGAGCGGGGACAGCCTTGCCAAGTAGATAGGTAAAAGGAACAGTTCACTCTCGTTGCCAGATCGAACGCAGGTATTGAATATACTGGATTTACACTCTCTGACATAGCTCCATAAGCTGGCCATTGGTCACCACTACATGACTGGAGACACTCATAATTGAGTGGCGCCTATCACCAGATCAGTACGTCAACTCTGCGTGAGAGTTGAGTTAAGACTTACTTTGACATTTGCTGGCTTCATTCCGAAATCGGAGCTCAACCAAGAGTGATGAAGCTTCAGATTCTGGTCAGAACTCATTATACAGACTCATTACCTTAGGTGGAGGACTATTGAATTTAAATAATACATGCCTGAGCCCATCTCCTTCTCGTATATTGCGACAGGTCTAGAATTCCAGCCAGCACCAACAAATCTTGAAAGTGACAATTTAGAAAGCTGTATATATACCAAGATATTAGACCCATATAGAAGGGAAAAGTGCAGTAACAAAAGGGACCGATAGGATGTTGCTCTTGCTACATCTTCACTAGTGACCAGACATATAAGCAGTAAAACGAGTTGACTGCTATCTCAGCGACATTGCAGTCAACTGGTCTGTCTACCTGTCTTAGTTAGATCGCAACATCCAGGTTGGTTGTAATCCGAGATAAACTACAATGCTTCAGATAATGTCGGCCAACACCTTAGCTTAGGGCTGAAGACAACGTTGGATCCGATTCTAAATCTCCTTTTAAAGCTCGCCTCCCCACGAGTCTCTGTTCTCCGTGTTGTTTGTTTCAAGCCACGTCTCCAGCCAACATCGCTCTCTATAACGTTGGCGAAATTATGGTCATTTCTTCTTCTTTCTAGGGGTTGTAGCATACGCCTACAAATGATGACACTGTGACACCAACCGATAGGTAGTTATACACAAGTCGTTACCACTGTGACAACAATAAACCCAACAGAGTTCAGGATGCCAACGTTGGCTTTGCTAGTGCTAGCCACAATCACAACAGTGACTCTGATATTGACCAAAAGACATGCATGGAAAGACACAAGTCTGGCCCGTATTGTTTTTTGACCCCCTAACTACTGTCGTTATTTTGACGGGCCGTTCGCAGATGTTGGTCAGAAGGTCAGCGGCGCATACCTCATCTTGAATGATGGGGATGGCCCGGCATGAACGTGATAGGAGGGTTTTATAGGATAGGGAGGGATTTAAGACAGACTCCTTCTTTCTCTTGTACATATAATTTGATTGCGATTTATCAATGCCGTCTCTCAAAAGGGCGGTGACTTATTTTTCATTACGAGATGAGTGGTAGCGATCTCGAAGGAACGTGAACCCTGTTAGTCAATGATGATACGTTGCATAGCGAGAGGTCACTCCTTAGGGTAGTAGAAAATTCGACTGCTTAAGGTGTAAGGGAAAAAACTAGCAGGTCACCTTATGCTTTTCAGGCTATAATCTTAGGTCATTTGTGTTTGTACTCTAAAGACAAGAGGTCATCTTTTCTACCACCCACTACGCTGCATTCAATTCCAGGCGCATGCTGGAGGCTTAGACATGGGCCTTGTTGTCACATCTGAGCGGTGCCATTGGAAGGAGCCAGATTGGTTAGTGTTAGGTCTAGGGATACGAGAAATATTGTTGCTAAATTGGTCTCGGAGGCTTCTTGGATGGGGGTGATGCAATTACTCAAACATGTTGGCTACCTAATCGCCCAACAAAATGATCAAGTATTTCTGTTCAACCGTGGGCTGCGGCCTTGTAGGGCAACAAATCCTTGTGGTAATGATTGTCTTGGCATGTCTTATTTGCGGATAGCGGCACCATCGCTTATGAAGTCGAGGCTGAGCCCCCCCTGCAAGAGGCCGAGAAGGATCAAAATAGCGCGAGTTTGGACGGACCAACGGCGTGACAATTGGGCCGCAGTGGTGAGATTCGAACATTCTATACTGCAGCTCACTTCTTGGCAGGGGCTTTAAGAAGATTGCTAGTCCGCGAAAAAGAAGCAGGTGAAGACTCAAGTTTCAACAAACTCACATTCGTTACCATCTACTTACGGTTCTTCAAACCTATACAGTCGTTTATAACACTATACATTCGTTACCAAAAAACAAGAATCTTCAAAATGGCTCGATCTATCGCCCTTGCTGCCCTCCTTTACGCCCTTCCCATTGCGGCCAAAACAGACATTGAAGGCTGTACATCTTTCACCAGCACCGTCACCGTCAGACCCGAGCCTGGATATGGAAACACATACGAGCGAGTCATGTGGTACGTCTCTGACACGCTCGAGATTTGCGAAGGTGTCGACTGCGGAGGAGGTCGTGCTCCTCCCAAGAGCGTTCCTGGATGTCCTCTGTACAAGGGCACCGAGACCGTGACGCCCAGGTTCCTAGAAAGCGACCCCATGGCCCCCGAGACCCCTACGCCCAAAACCAGCTCTGGATACGTTCTGCTTTCGGGTGTCTGGTACTCTGATAGTGATGAGACTGCCACTGGCGATTACACCGGTACTGCTTTGCCCGAAGAGACTAACTGGTCTACAATTGGTACTGATGGAGAGACTATTACTGAGGATTTCTCTTACACCGGTACTGCTTTGCCAGAAGAGACTAATTGGTCTACTATTGGTACTGATGGAGAGACCATCACTGAGGATTTCTCTTACACTGGTACTGTCTCTTCCAAGCTGACGACAATCACCTCGGCCCCTGCTGTCTCAACTCACAAGTCTAATGGAACTGCTACTGGAACCGACTCTGATGGAACTTCCGACGGTACTGCTAAGCCTACTGCTGTCGATGTTGACAACGCTGGTGCTGGGGTCATGGTCAAGGCCGCTGGTGTTCTTGCTGCTGTTGCCGGTGCCGTTGTCTTGGCTCTGTAGAGTTGACGTCTGGAATTTAGGTACTTTGACGGGACAACTGTGGAAGGGTTCAGGTTCATAGAAAGCTATTTATTGACGGAAGCGCTTGATCATAAATTAAAACTTAATGCCGTGTCTACCTGATAAGAACGACAATCGATTGACTGATGGCCTGTCGCTCTTGGCCTTCTGGACCTTAAATGTAACATGATTAAGAAAGAAAACAATTTATTAATAGCCATGTGTGACTGTCTTCCTATAAGAATATAAGGGTTATAAAAAGACGCCCTCCCCTTCCCACTTTGCTTCTCCTCGGCCCGGGCCTCCTTCAGATGTGCCGGAGACTGGAGGGCTGGTTATTCTTCAAGTACCGTCCACTGTTAGATCGTCATCTTGGGAACCCCCAATACAGATCTAACGTACCGACTGGTATCGTGCCTATCAGTAGAGAGTTGGATCAGTGGCCAGGCATTTCCAAGCGGGTGGTTGTCCATCGATGACATAGAATAAGAGGATAATAGGTGAAGTAAGTTACGAAACGGGGAAAAGGACGCTGCTGATCTTCAGGGAGTAGGTTGTCCGGGACAAGATTGCCACTGTGTGGCGTGAGCGTGCAAAATGGATGAGACAGTATCAAAATATTGGCAATAGATGGCCCTTCGGCAGAAAGAGATATTCGCGTTCCAGTGTTGGTTACCGAAGAAACGAGGGAAGAATTTCTATGTCATTTTATGTCACTTTAGAGTAGACACTTAGATCATTTGTTATTGTTAGATTAAAGGGCCGTGATCTCATCTGCCAGCTAGTACAAATGTCGAACTTGCTGTGCTTTGTGCGTATTCACTATGCTTAGCTTCGGTAGGAGAACTGGGTTCGACGTGAGCGGGCGAGCTGTCCACCGTCGTCTCAATAGTCCTCACAATTCCACTCAGATTATCCCTTCCACTCCGCGCTGTCTCTAGCGAGCTTTCAAGTTCACCAAGATCACCACCTTCTATCAGTGTCGTGTTTCTGCCTCGCATCGCCCCTTGAGTTCCTGTCAATGGCCCGTCGGTCTTGGCTTTAGCAGTAGACGCCATCTGTCTCTGGTGTGCGTTTGCTATGTTGGAACTGTGGTAGTACATCTCATCCGAGCCCCGGGTACCTGAAGAGCGGACAATCTTGGTGATGAGCTCGGCCATTTTCATCTCGATTTGGAGTTTCAACAGGTACGCCACTGGATGGAATGAGAGGTAGCTGCAACTGTCAGCGATAAGCATCAAGATACGAATTCAATACCTACACCAGGCTGCTTGGCAACGACATAAGTCCCACCAAAACGATCTGTCAGAATGTGTCAGCGGACCAAAACCCCTAGACCTTGGATTCCTTACGTCTAACGAGAGAGATAAACCGATAAGTCCGATATTCATTCGATAAAGTGGGATGTACTTGGTTAATCCATTCTCAATAAGTCGCGATCGAACCAAGTAAACAAAGTAGCCGTTCAAAACACCATCAACGACAGCAAAGATAACCTTTTCGCAACGGTCCCATATCGCATTTAGTCGGATCCATCGGTCGTTAATCTGAAGACGGGCTGGCATCCAAATAACAAATACGCTAATATTCACCAGCAGTATTATCGCAAAAACGATCCATTTAAGGCGTGTGGCGCGAGCTTTGGACACCATTAAAAGACCAATTCGGTTGATGATGATTTGAAGAAGAAATTGGACTTGCAATGCCCAGAAGAATGCTAATTTGTTAGATCCCAACGCAAAGAGTGGAAGAGAAACGGACCAACCGAGAAATAAAAGCCAAAGCTGGTGTGGTGTCAGCATAAAACAAGAGTATCAATACCACTAAAACTGACCTAGGTGCGATGTACTGTCGCTGGAATCCCCAAGCTAAACATCCAAGGACCATACTGCTCAACCAAACCACCCATATCATTCCCACATAGGCCGTGACGCGATGTCGTCTTTTCCACGCACGCCAACTCTGCTGTGTACCCTTTGCCAATGTAAAAACTGCAGCGCAGAGAGAGAAGCCCCAAAAGATGCTGGCCGTATTCATGTCGACTTCATTCGGGACTTCCCGGACGTACCGGTCCGGTATCAAGTAGCCGTATTGGCCCATACTTGTCGTGAGAGAAACATTGATCAAGGTGTGTAAGCAAAACTTGGCAACTGGAAGGGGGAACAGAATTGTTAAGTACTGTTGACTTGTCTTGGCAATCAACGCCTGACGGTCGCTAATAGTAAGAAGAGTAGCCTTTTCTAGAAGTGTCGAATAGAATTGGGTATAGCAGCTGATAGGAAGACGCCGAAACGTCAAAGTTTAATAACATCCAACGTGTCAATGGGCGTTTGCTCGCGGTGGTAAACTGACACAAATGTCTCAAGAATGCCTTGACGTTTGGTGACTGGCTCATTACGTCTACGCACTAACTGAGTTGAGCAAGCCACAACGACAAAAACGGACAGCGGCATTATGATTCTAAGCCAATAGAGCTTAGCGAGAAGGGATCTGCAACAGGATTGCGATGATCGGTATGTAAAGCTTTATTCCTTGGGCAACCCGGGCTACAACCTATCACATTGCGAGTCATTCATTCAGAAACAGTTGTGGCTTTTCATATCTGAGAAGACTGGTCGTACCAGAGTTGCTGGAACACCAGAAGATAACCCGTATTGTATTTATTTCGTTCCCAATCCAGCGTGGTACTTTAACCCGGCAGATGTTACAACTTTCCGACATCTTTCTAGTCTCCCCCCACTAGCTTATTTACACCAACGGCGACAGTCTTCATTAACCCTCTGAATGCACTGCTGTGTACACGCGATGGCAGAGATACCACCACCACAAATGCCGAGAAAGTTGCAGAAGATTACCTGGCTGTTGACACAGTCGAAGTAGCCATGGTCGCAGTTGCCGCGCTTCTCAAGAGCGGTAGCAAGAGTTTTAGCATGAGCATCAACATCAACTTGGATGGTGGCAGTCTCGGCATCAGCAGGCAGGGCGGCAGCGCTGGCGGCAACGGCGAAGAGGGTAGTAAGCTAGAGATATCTCTATGTCAGTCTCAGGCTTATAGAGGCACGATATTGGAGAAGGTGAGCCTACAATGGTAGTGGCGCGCATTTTGGCGGTTGTTTGAGTTGTTGTAGTTGTGGTGAGAATTTGTAGAGGAGGATTTGAGTGATGGTAGAGAAGAGTGAAGTAAAACTAATCATGTCGGGAGATGCTAGATTTATAGAATTTCAGAATTGGTTATAGCCTTCCTCATTTCCTACTTTGTGACCACAAGCCCAACTTCATGTCTAAAAGTATAACCCGTCTTGATTCAAGTCTAGAGTTGATCCTACTATGTAACATACTACAAATGGAAGGTCGGGAGGACCAACTGCAAGATTTTCGTATTGGTTGAAGTCAAAACTAATGTAAACCTCAAGGTCTCAGTCTTCATCGCCTTATTGGGCTATTCTGATTGGTCTCCTTCTCCTCAATAAATCCCAGGTCCCAGCCAGACCCATATATCCAGAATCCTTCCGGATCAGATAAGGAATTGTACAGGGACGGGATCATACGTGTTTCCCGTTCAAGATGCGTCCTGGTCCAGGCGGAGTAGGAGGATTGCCCGACGGCCCTGCTGCGGCTGAACGCATGGAGACTGGTGTTTGTGGGCCAGCTTGTAGTCCGGCGTCTTTACTTCCTACAAAAGGCTCGACTTGCTCAGTTCAGCGAATATGATTCAGTTGTTACTATCCACAGAAACATTTGCAGCTCTTTTGTTTCTATGACATGGTTGATATACTAGAGTCGTAGTAGTCTAGATATCTAGACCAAGTTACTGCAAGTAGGCAACGTTTGTCAGTAGTTGCAAATCATCTATAGGATTCTGAAACGGTCATGTATTACTAAAAGTTTGCAGGGGTCAAATTGCAATAAGCATATGTACTGTAAAAAAAGCATAACCAGTGGGGATTTCCATGCATCGTAGATGTCGATAAAGCGTTTAGATAAGATTCTCTGCCCTGTCGCTTGATCGAATCCTACCTCAGTTGAGTCTACGTTTAAGTTGAGCAACAACGTATCAGTCAACGATATCAACAGTCGGTTTACTATAAACTCAATATACTAAGAGCGAAATATCGATTTGCTTTGCTCCTTTGCGTGATATTCTAATGTCTATGGACGACGTAAATTTACTAGATAATTACGATGCGCTGGACCTGCTCTAAGGATGCAATCCAGAAGCCTCTGAAATCTAGTCTAATCTTGTCCAATGATGACATCCTTCTTGCGAGACTCTGGCAAAACCACAAATTCTTTCATGACACCCTTCTTGGCAGTGCCCTCAACCGTAGTATTATGTGGCGCCCAAACCTTGAACCGAACATCCCAACTATCAGGCCACGCAGCAAGCAGTCTAATATCATCCCCTGCAAAGGTCTGGATAAGTTGTTCCTGTAGTCCGATAGCTGCAGCCCCATAGTGGTTCAGATCAGGTGTCCAGTCAAAATTGGGCCCCTTGAAAACAGGAAACTTGCATACTTTGCTGGGCACGTATCGCTCTTCTGTCATGGCTGTTGCATTTGCAGTGAAGCCCATACGCGCAAGCCAGATAACATCTTGCTTCCAGCCATTGTTGCCATGGTAAATGACTGTCTCTGTGTCATAGAGATATGTGTTGATGGCATAGGTGAGGTTGGGAAGACCAAGGCCGTATTCAGGCCAGGGGAAGACAGTGTACAGCTGGGGTACTTCACTGTTTTGAACACGCGTGTATGCTTCTGCAGGAGCAATGCATGTATGTCCCTGTTGTTGACGGAGTGTATTGCCTGGGATCTTGTCAAGATATCTTTGGTAGTACGTCTTGTTCTGAAGTGCAAACTCGTCCACGATGAGGAGATCTTTGATGACTTGGCGCAGACCAGCCAGGGTAGAGACAGGATTATATGCCTCTTTGTATGTCTCAGCGGCTGAACCAGGGTAGATGACGAGTGACTCGTTGCCAGCAATGCCAGTCAATGGCCAAGGGTTGCGTTTGAGCATTTCGCGAGTATAGTACTTATCGAACCAAGCGAGCTGGTGCTCAATAAATTCGAGATAAGGCTTGACGTCGTAACCGGAGTAAATATTGGCCTGTAGAATCATGTCGGCGAATTCACTACAGGGACTGTTAGTCTCATCAAAAACATTTCACCTTTGCCGTCTCTAGAATACTTACTTGGCAGTATCCTGCATGTGGTTCAACCAAACGTTCCACAACTCGCCATGAGGAAAAAAGTCTGGGCGAGGTGTGTTGGCATCATCGTCATACCACTGGGCATTATACTCAAACACATTGGACAAACCCGTGTTGTCAATCTGCTCCAAGAAATACGCTGCATCGATGTTCTGGTATACCTTTCCTCTCAGAACCGCATTCGGAGTGATGCGCTTGTAAAAGTCAAACTGCTGCGTCATGGTATCAAAGTCTCCAGATCTCAATAGGGGCCAGTATAGCAGACGCTGGTTCTGGGCAGTGAATGTGCCTCCACCCCATCGTCTGTAGTCGGGTGTATAAGGTCGATAAGGGTTGACAAAAACAGGATCAAAAGTCCAGAGACCACCGTTAAATTTGGTCGGCCATGTGCCTTTGGCGTTGCAGCCCATAAGGAAGCGCCAGATCTGGTAGTTCTTCCCGACCTGGAACCCTGCGTCTTTCTCTCCCTTGTCTTCATTTATGATAATGTATGATCGAGCCCAGTATTCGTGCCACCAGGTGAGAGTGGCTTCCTGGGTGTTCTTGACTGCGGACTTGATGACCTTCTTGAGACCCTTGTACCACTCGTCATGGTCCTTGGTCTGGGCTTGGTGCATGGATAGTGAGACTTTGAAAGACTTTCTAGGAGCCTTGCTTTCAAGATTCCAAGCTTTGTAAGTTGTGTTGACGTAGTGGCCGTCGGAGATGGCGCCAGGCTTGAGCTGCTCAGAATGAACAAAGATACCAAATTCATTGTTACGCATGGGGTTGTACATCTCATCACCGTACTTCTCAAGTCCCTGTTGCTTAAGTTGAAAGTTCCAAAGATCAAGTTTCTCGTTACGGTGGCTCATCAACACGCCGTTCTCGTGGAAGCTGATCTTATCAGCGTATGTAGTCCCATTGGCAACCTTGGAGGTATATATGCCCCAGGAACCCTGGTTACGCTCTTCGTTGACGATGGGTCGGTTTTCGTATCGCCAGTTTTCATAAGCGACACTGGCAGAAATCTTTTCGGAGCTCTCGACTTCTATGTGCACGACAGGGTTGAATACGTCGACCCAGAGCTTGGCAGTCGCGTTGTCCTTTCCGGTGTACTTGACGTAACCGTCATTCAGGACAAGCCTTTGCTCAAAGTCGATGTCGAAAGGGTTGGGGTCTAGGGATAGTCTGATGCGACCGAGTTTAAGAAGAGAGTTGTTCTCATCAAAAGTACCACTTTTCGCAACATACAAGAGAATGGTACCTGTTGTTGCCAGATTTAGTAATTGAGATACCTTGTTGGAGCACGTCAAGGGACTAGAATTAACGTACCATTCTCATACCATGTATTCAAGCCAATATCACCACCACCAAGAGGCATCGAATCAGCCGAGCCATTGACGCCTGGTGTTTTCCAGACGACATCATAGGATGTAGGAAGTGTTGCCATTACGGCTGTGCACCATAGAGATAAAACCGGTATAATCTTCATGGTGAGCCTCATGATGACAACTCCGTCTTGAATGAACGGGATCCCAAAGCTAAGGAGCAAGTACCTTCTCAACCAAGCCTTTAAACAAAGAGGATGAGAGAGTTGTCACTGTCACGCGATTCGCGAGATGCCAAAGACAGGCCTTAAATAGTTTCTCCTCATTACTATACGATGTCACTGTCTTTTAGCATCTATCACTCCACCGTATCCATGTTTACCCCGCGAAGCTATCGCAGAGTAGTGGCCTCATTGGAATCAATCCCAAGGCCGCAGACGGATAAGTGACGGCGCATAGCGGACATAATTATCAAGTCAGATCCAGATTGCGTAGGCCAGTCCGGGGCAGTATAAAAGAACCAGTCCTTATTAATTTCAGCACCCAGCACATAAGTTCTGGTGCAACGTCGGCCATCATTTGGCGAACCCCGGCGATATCAGCGAAATGCGGGGGAAGGCAGACGACCTTTCCTTGCAAGTCTCGGCTACTATCAGCTAAAGCGATGAACTGTGCCATATCCAGACTGCTGTCGCAATATCAACTTCCAACTTGGGATAAGATACTCCGGTTTATAAGACTTTAGCGCCGGTAAACTTCGGCAATCAACACCGGCGACGATCCGACTGACCGGAGATAAAGCAGGGATATATCTAGTCTAGTTGATAGGCAGTATATAAGATATTTGAACAAGATGTACTCAGTTATGTTACGTCGAGTTGTTTTATCTTTTAATTCTGGGCTCGAATAAGCAGTACCTACATCAATTCGGTCAGCTGGTCAGTCTGACCATGAACATAGGAATGAAGGATTTAGTGCTCACTAGATCAGCACAAAGGATGCTTCTCTGGTCAATCAGATGCTTGGCATATCAGCCAAACAACTGGTCTCTGGCCAATTGACAACTTGCGAATGTTGATCCGAGCCTCTCATCATCAATGCACTTCTTGTTAGTCTCAAATAGATGGATCTATTATTGTCCACTTGATTATATATTAACTCCCTGTGACCCTCTATGCACTGCTCATCTTTCTAATCTTACCAAGTAACATTTCTGCCATCACCACCATGTCTGAGTCGAGACAAGAAGTATACAGAAAGCTTGAGACATTGCGCGAGAAATCGCTACGACCTATTTTGACACTTCTCAATGGAGACGCAAGCTGGTTAATGTCGTTTCCTCGTCCCACAGCCGAGCAGGTTTCAACAGGGAAAGCATATTTTCACATCGTGTATGAACCATGGCTACAAGGCGACGCATCCTTATTCTACAGCTGGTTCTTTAATATTGCGCTCAGTGACAAGGCAGCGGTGACTGACGTTCAAGGTATCGAGGATGTCATTCTGGGTATTGAACGAGCTGCTTCATGTCATCTGCCGACAAACCACGCGCAATCTACCACGAAAGACGGAGGCTACAAGGGAAATATCGACGTGATCATTCTTGCTTTCCATTATTTGGATCATGTTCATGAACCAACCCTCCGAACCTTCGACTCTAATATTCCTATCATTGCGACACCTGAAGCAGCCGCCATCGTCAGACCGTGGAATCATTTTAAGACTATATCTTTGAGTCACGATTTGGACAGTTCGGCCAAGACATGGCGCTCGCCGGAACTTCATCCAGAACATCTACCTGACTGGTTGACCATTATGCGTCTACCGGGTCACGCCATTCTGAACTTCTGTACCGCCCTGGTCTGGACTCATGAAGGGGTACACGAAACCGTCCTCATCTCACCACACGGTACACACATCGACCAGGGCCCTCTAGATGCTTTTTTACAAGCGGAGCCAAAGACAGAAATCCTGACCCTGCTGCATGGTCTGAAAGAAAGTCATGGAATAAATGGTGTGAGTAAACTGGGAGTAAAGGGAGGTCTTGCTCTATACAGAAAGATTGGAGGCAGCAAGAGCTGGATTCTGAATCACGATAATGATTTTACCTACTCAGGCTTCTTCTTATGGGTAACGAGGACGGTTGACCTTCCACGGTCCATGGAATGGGCTCTTGAGGAAGAGAAAAAGCAGAATGGCGCAAAAAACTTGGAAGTTCCAAACTTTATTCAAATTGCTAATGGGGGAATGGTTATGCTTGAGGGATAATAAGTTATATTCTGTGTCTTGAACAATTTGGCCTGTTTTATAATTTGGGACCACTGTCAACCTTCATCATCACACTCTTGATCTCCAAGAAGTTGTCCAAACTGTAGAGCCAACCTTCTCGGCCCTGTCCCGATGACTTGTACCCTCCAAAAGGCAGGTCCTTCGCCGTGGTAGGACTAGTACAGTTGATTCCTACATAACCAGAGTTGAGTTTCTGGGTGACCCTCATAGCCCTGTCGATATTCTTGGTATACACTGCGGCATACAGACCATACTCCGTGTCATTTGCCTTTTCGACAGCCTCCTCTTCTGTCTTGATAGTGTTGATGTTGACAACAGGTCCAAAGATTTCCTCCTTCATGACCTTGGCGTCTTCAGGCGTGTTTACAAAGATGGTTGGTTCGATAAAGAAACCACCTGTCTTGTCCAAGTTTCCATTTCCACCGAGTTCCAAGGTTCCGGACTGTTTACCCTCGTTGATGTAAGACATGACCTTTTCGTACTGAACCTTGTCGGCTTGAGGACCGTGATTGATGCCCTTCTCTGTGGGGTTACCCGGCTTTGCGGCAGACAATGCCGTCTTGCAAGCCTGGACGAACTTGTCGGCGATAGAATCCTGCACATAAACACGAGAATTGGCCATGCAGACCTGACCACTGTTCCACTGGATACTGTGCATAGTGTCCTTAGCAGCCTGCTCAAGGTCTGCATCGTCGAAGATGATGACAGGCGATTTACCGCCAAGCTCTAAGATGACCTTCTTCAGGTTAGACTTGGCAGCTGCCTCTTGGATTGCGCGGCCAGTAGGGCCAGATCCAGTGAAGCTGATAGCCCGTACATCCATGTGAGAAGCAAGTGTTGCGCCAGAGGGGTTGCCATGGCCAGACACAACGTTAAAGACTCCGGGAGGGAAACCGGCTTTGTGAATGAGCTCAGCGAATTTGGCGGCGCCAAGAGGTGCCTTTTCGCTGGACTTGACAACTACTGTGTTTCCAGTGATCAAAGCAGGAGCTGATTTGCCGGCAAAGAACAGAAGTGAGGCGTTCCATGGAATGATGGCCGCGACAACACCGAAAGGCTGACGCAGAGTCATTGTGACATAGCCAGGTGTGTTGAGGCTTGCCTGGCCCTGGATATGTGGCCAAGCTTCGGCGTAGTGCTCGAAGCTAGAGGCAGCGACGTAGCCGTCAAAGAACTCAGCCAAAGGACGGCCCATGGACTTGGCTTCGAGTACAGCCAATTCATCGCTGTGTTCTTTGATGAGGGCAGCGAGTTTCTTCAAGTAGCTACCACGTTTGGCAGGGTCCATGGCGGACCATTCTGGGAATGCGCGCTGTGCAGCTGCGACGGCCCTGTTGGTATCATCTTTTGTGGCTTCAGGGACTAATGGAAATTATTAGCAGGTGAGAGGCTTATACTTGTAAAGGCTTCCGTACCGTCTGTGACTTTTTCGCCAGTTGCTGGGTTAAAGAGGGGAAATGAGTTTCCGTCCGAGGCTTCAACCAACTAAATTAAAGACGCATCAGCCTATATGTCGTTGTATTTGGTGACCAAACCGTGATCATACTTGACCATCAATAAGCATAAGAGGCTTGATAGCCTCTGGTGTAATTTTAGAACCCATGATCAGTCAGATAGATGTTGTTGCAAAGCAGTGAAGATAGTTTCTTGGTACGAAGTGACAGAGGATATATGACGAGAGGCATGACATCAATCATTGTGAAACGGGAAAATTCAGCCGAGAGAGAATTTATGCGCCACCCCCGCTGTGCTGGAGTCAAGACCAAGCAAGTATGGGTTATAGTACGACGCTATTGTGAGGGGAACTCTTTGGTGAAACAATGGGTCTCTTCTTGTACTGAACTGATCTGCAGTCTTGATGGATGGAAGTAAAGGGAAGATAAAGAAAGAGCTGGGTATCGGATAATAGAATCCCTTCAAATCCAACCTGATTGAAGAATAAACAGTCGGAGATTATTTAAGAATCTGACATACATGGAATAGCAGACAACGACATCGCATTGAGCAACACAAGGGTCTGACCCACTACAACATATGTAGACATCCTATCCATCAACAATCCCTCTATCTAACAAGTCTAATAAATACTAAAATCCTCACCGAGATGTTCCTTATCATGAAAAAGCTCATCGATATCCAGCCCATACAGATAGCAATCGCCTACCAAAGTCCACCCCCTCCCGTCCTCCCTCTTCCGCAAGGCAAAAGGTTCAGATGAGCCAGGAAAGTAAACAATCCGATCGCCTGCTTCCACCTGAGAGCTCGCAAGGCCCATAGATCCATTCTCTGTGGTGAAGAGACAGCGACCGTAGCTAGCAGCCATCATTTCATCAGCAAACTCGCGAATATGATATCCAAGTCCTTCGTACTCTTCATCATCAGGGTCATCAGGCTTTCCGACATCACACCACCAAAGATAAAATTCATGATCGCGGAGAAACATGGAGGGGTCAGCTTCTTCGAGTACTCCTGTTCCACAGTGACGGTACCACTGGGTGAAACCAATGTCAACACTGAAGATCTGATATCCACTGGTTGCAGAGATAGTAGCAGCAAATGCAGAAGACACTGAAGAATCCGAGGACTCCCATTCAGGAATCAGTGTTGTGGCGAGTGTTTCCCACTCTTTCATCACAAGACCAAAGGCTTCTGTTCCAGGAGCATGGGATGTCCCACTTGGAAGCTCAACACTCACTGACCGGATCGTATCAACCATCTTGCCTTTTATCACCAAAGATCTGTCCGCCAAGAAAGATAATCCTGGAAGATACTTTTTGGTCAAGTCTTCGCGAGGAATACTGATATTCTTCCCATCCACGAATCGAATCTCGTACTGGCTCGGAGCATCTGCTCTCCAAGGAGGATACCAACTGTCTCCAAGAAGGCTTCTTGTTGATATTTCGGTAAAGTCAGGCACCCACGATGGGAGGTTCTCATACTTTGGCGACTCGCCAGCATACTTCAAGATATTCAGGTCCCCAGTCAGTTGAATAACCGCCTCCGCGAACTGCTGAAAGATGCTTTCCACAGGCAAGTCATAATCAACTTCCACAAACCCCGGTTTGAACAAGCCCAGAATTCCATAAATCTTATCCCTCACCTCCGTCGTCCCGCAAACACGGCTGTAACGAAGTATACTCACAGGATCACTCTCAGCCTTCAAAAGTCTTAGTCTCCAAACATGCTTATCAGGATCAAAGCCCGAGATTGGGTGGTCTAGTTGGTTTCCTGGATAGGTGCGCACCGTGGAGAGGCCCTTTGCGCCGTTTGAAAAGTCGTCTTTCCAGCTCGCTTCAATGTTCCGCCATAGCGTGGTGTCTTTTCCGCACATAATTAATGCTCTGCGAGCAAGAGCTATCTCTTGGATTACCCACGTGCGGAAGAACCAGGGTCTGTTGACAAGCGCTTTCCATGCTTTGCGCTTTGCTTCTAACTGTTCGGGGTAGTTTGGGGAAGACTCCTCAATGTTATCATCTTCGAGATGCTCAAAAACGAGATGGGAATCGTCAGCAGCGTCTCCTAGCCACACGATAACCTGCTTTGCCGATTTGTAGATATCACCCATGATTCTAACTTGCTGATTTCGTTCGTCATGGAATGATTGGTTAATACAAAGTGCATCAACCCAAATAGTCCTAACACTATCCGCAGACCGAATGTGAGTTAGTGCGGAATGCAAATTCGGGGTTATAGCTATGTCCTTGTCGTCAAGGCTGATGTACTTGGCAGGACTGGTGTCGCCCCATACATAAGACAAAGCCTCGTATTTGGGCTGAAGAGTGATGTCGCTATCCACCAAGCGGCCGACCAAACCATCTAACATCTTGTTTGAGGGGAGAAGTTCAAGAAGCCGGAAGGAACTGGTACTAGCCAACGGCTTATAGAGATCCGTAGGAGAGGCGATGCTTGTTGCTGGTAGAGGCAGAGTAGCTCTTCTTCCACTTGGTAATACTTCAGGAACCTCCTGTCTGTTCTTCACCAGGCATCTGACTTTCTTATCCCAAGCTTTCCTCTCTGTAGCTATAACATCACCTGCGTGAAATCTTGTCTCAGCGAGTGACGGCACATTCCACTTGCCATCCTCAGAAAGCCTTTCTTGTATCATTTTGATAACTTCCAGGCGCTCTGAGACCTCTCTGAGACCATGCTGATCGACTCGTTTCATAGCTGCCGCGGCATCCACGGGCAATCCAGGACAGTTTGGGTCAGCCCCTGCCTCTAAGAGTAGCCGAGTCGCTCTCATGTTGCATTTCATAATGGCCAAGTACAGCCAACTAGCGTCTATGGTTGTTTCGTCGTCTTCTGAGTATTTCAAATTTCTCGACGGTGAGACGAAAACCGTATCGATATGCGGGCCAGGGTATTCATAGATGAGGTACTCGATCGTCTTCATATTTGATAAACGTCCTTCGACTAGCCGGAATGCCATCTTTCCCCATGATGCTTTGTCTTGGGGTAGCAGGGGACCATACCCATCAACCCACCAACGCAGCAAGTCTAGAAGGTTTTTTCTTAATGCCTCCTTTTGCAAAGCTTCTACATTCAACTTGATACCGTGTGTGATTAGAAGCTGTGCCATGTCAACTCTGTTGACTCCGAGAGGTATCTCATCCAGCCTAACACCACGCTGCAAAAGGTTTTGAGCCAAGTCGAGCACGTTAGACGCAACACACCAATTTAATACTGCTTCGAGATCGGACTCTTCAAGATTGTCGGCTACATTTATGAAACCCTCGAGGAAGTCTTGAAGGTTCTCGTCGTCTTCGTATTGGCCGGTGGCTATTGCAATCTCTACAGGCGCCATCTGTGCATTGACCGAACCGCGGTTGAAGATGCAAAGTCGGCGTAGACCTGCATTTTCACCACGAGCAATGAGGGTCTTGATAATGTCCAATTTTCGGTCAGCAGCTGCAGCATGCATAGCCGTTCCGCAGGCTGAGCCTTCGCCTTGTCCTCCGTCTACTATTCGTGGGCCAGGGATGTCGGCCTTGATGCCGGAATCCAAGAGCTTTTCGACAAATTCCTGTGATCCTTGATAACAGGCGATATGAAGGAGCATCACGAGTCCCAAGTCGTCTTTGGCAAAGGAAAGTCCTTGTTGTAGAAGATACAGTATAATACCACCCCATGTAAGGTCGATATCCATTTCCCACAGGGGCCTATCGAAGTTGACCCCAGGAGGCCATCCTACCCAGGTCATGTTGGTGACGTTCTGAGGCGATATCAGAGCGTCTAGTGTAGCCCCTAAAAGATTCACTGTCTCTTCTTTGTCGTGAAATGATTTGTCGTCCATGGTCTCTCTCAACTTTTTGACCTGTTCTGGGACATTTCTCTTCTGCACAGTCGATATGTTTGCACCAGAAGCGATGAGAAAGTGAAAGAGGTCGGCATATCCCAAAACACAAGTATAGTAAAGAGGTGAATATCCATCGCCATCCAGACAGTTTACACCCGCTCCATGAGCCAAGAGCAGTTTCACCATTTTCATAAGCTCAGGATTGGACTTCAGCGGTGATTTACCAAGCAGTTCCGGTTCCATGTTGGCTCTTTTGATGGCTACTTGCAAGATATCATTCTCATCCTCAAAGAGACGACACGTATCATCTCGCTCAAGCAGTGCACGGGCAAGTTGGTATTCTGGTCTGATGTCCCTAGACATACATCGCCGAATAGCTTCAACATGATGTCGCTTGAATATTGGAGATTGGCCATGAAGACTGAAGAATTCGTCCAATTTGAGTTGTTCGAGAGGTGTCAGGAGCTGGTCTCTGTTGTTGATTGAGCCTTCGACGTTGCAGAGACTTACAAGCCATTCTCCTGCGGCTTCTATGGTTCTCTCAGACATGTCTGGGTCCTCTTCTTACTGTTAGCCAGTGTTGATTGTTGACAGATGTCAGAGCAATGCTGACGTGAGTGAAGTGGATTTCTGGCTTGGCTGCCTGCTAACGTTAGTCGGGTTTCGCATCCTAAGTACCCTGTTATGTTGATAACTTAGTGCTACAGCCGTTCAGGGCTAGGTATGTGGTGGATCCGTCTGAAGCCAATATCTGAGTAGGTCCAACCTCACCGCAATTTTACCCAGAGACCCAGCGACTAGAGATACACATCCTTTGCAGATTGTAGGCATTTCACTCACATGTCACAATAGAGGATGATAGAATTGTATATACACACACATGTTTTTGTACTTATTAATATGTAAAGATATTTCGCTCAGATTATGACGTTCCGTTCCGTTGCATTTCAGACCACCACCAACTCCTGACGTGCACTCTATAATGGCTTTGTTTTCGCATACAAACAATTAAACAGGGAGAGATTGCTCTGATCGAACTCGTACAATATGAATCTCAAAATATGCAGCACTCGTCCAATCTCTAAGATGGAGCAGGAAAGAATCAAGATGATGTAAAAAAACACGCACTACGCTTGTCGCGTATCTGGGTTTTCGTTGCCGTTACCCATTTGTCCTGGTTGAAGACCTGCAACACTGGCAGCCACAATACCGGGCATGCCAACGACGGACATCATGGGTGAGATGGGAGGTCTGTTAGACGATCGTGATGAACCGCGGCGGCTTCGGAGTTTGCTTCGTGGGCGGGAATCGGAACGCTTGCGACGCATCTTCTCACGCATCTTCTCGCGAGAACGTTCCATGGCGTCACTGAGAGCTGTCATGCGTCCACCGCGAACACGCTTGAGGAACTCGAGATCGTCGCGAATACCAAGGAGGGCTGTGTCCATGTCGTAACCTTCGAGTTGCTTTTCGGTGGCAAGTTGACCTTCTTCCTCAGATATATCCTTCTTCTTGCGTGAAAAGCGGATCCAGCTAGGCCAGAGCTTAGCGAGAACGTTGACCATGGCGGCGAACCACTCGTCAGGGAACAGACGGATAAGAACACCAATAGGGATGGACAGGAAGCCCAAAACCAGGGAGATTGCCCATTGGATGCCATTAAGACGTGTCACAACAAAGGCATCACTACCAAAGAAGATAATGATGACCTGACCAGCTGCCATGATCGTCATCATGAGCATGAAGAGATGGTTACGGTGGAGACCCTCGAAGATGTTGAGCTTGTTGTCGATACGTCGACTGTTAACGAGCTTGAAGATCTGCATAAAGACAAAGATGTTGAAGATGAGAGATCGAACTTCCGTCTCCTCGTAGCCAAGGATAGGGTCGCGTCCGAACCAAAGGACGAAGCACACAATAAGCTGGTAGATCGATTGACCGATGATCATCTTCCACATGGTCGTAGTAATAAGAGGGGCGGTACGCGATTCAGGTTGACGGTGGAGAAGGCTTCCAGTAGGAGGATCCGTAGCGAGAGCAAGGGCAGCGAAAGTGTCCATGATAAGGTTGACCCAGAGAAGCTGAACAGCGTTAAGAATGGACTTTTGCTCGTCGTCTGAGACAGCAGAGACGAAAGTCACGCCGACAGCGGTGATGTTGACGGTAAGCTGGAATTGGAGGAACTTCTTGACGGAGTCATTGATAGCACGTCCCCAACCAAGGGCGACCACGATAGATGAGAAGTTATCGTCCATGAGAATAATGTCAGATGCCTCCTTGGCGACTTCAGTTCCTGTGATACCCATCGAGAAACCAACATCGGCAGCCTTGAGAGCGGGAGCATCGTTGGTACCATCTCCAGTGACAGCGACAATCTCACCCAAAGAGCGCAAAGCCTTGACAAGAACACGCTTATCCTCAGGACTCGAACGGGCAAGAACGCGAAGCTGCTTGACGACGGTAGAACGCTCTGTCTCGGTAAGCTTGCGGAAGTCGGAGCCTTGCATGACAGCATTGGGTTCGGACATGTTGGACTCTGTGAGAATACCACAGTTGAGAGCGATTGCTCGGGCTGTTTCGACGTTGTCACCGGTGACCATCTTGACGTTCACAGAAGCAATACCACAATCGATGACGGCTTCGGGAACGCCCTTTCGAACAGGGTCTTGGATACCAACGACACCCATCCAGGTGAGGTTGTGCACGAGATCAGTGAGGTCGATGTCGGTATTGGCTTCATCTTCGGGGCGGAGAGTCAGGACGGGAGGCCAGGATTCGAAGTCGCGGTATGCAAGACCAATGGTACGGAGGGAGTTTGTCGCGTAGCTGGAGATGACAGACTTGATACCGTCCTTGTGGCTGTCAGACAGAGACTCTGTGGAAGGACCTTGTGTGGGATCGCCGAGGATGGTGGTACATTCGCCGAGAACAATCTCAGAAGCACCCTTGATGAAGAGACGGTGCTTGGGCTTATCCTTGGTAAGACCGGGGATCTGGACGACGGCACCCATACACTTGCGCTGCGAGTTGAAGGGGAACATCTGTGTGACAGGGTGGTTCGATCGCTCAATAGCCAAAGGTCCCAGGCCGAGGTAGCGACGAGCCCAATCGAGAAGGGCGGTTTCGGTCTTGGTACCAACGAAGCCTTCATCGGACTCGAAAGCAGTTGTGTTGACAGTGACAGCAGTCTTGAGGAGATCCTTGTATTCGGGGTCAAGCTTGTCAGAGAACTGGTTGAGGGGGATAGTATCGTTCATCTCGGTGCCTTCGGTGGAGGTTGGCGAAGAGGTCTGTGACTTTTCGACAGATGAGTCGCCAAAAGCGAAACGACCTCGAAGACCCAAAGCGCCAGCTACAACAGTCATGACGTTCTCGGTCAAAGTACCGGTCTTGTCAGAGCAGATAACAGTGGCGTTACCCATAGTCTCACACGATTGAAGGTGTCGCACCAAGTTGTTCTCGCGAGTCATCTTCTTAGTGGCAAAGGCAAGAGACAGTGTTACGGCGAGGGGAAGACCTTCAGGAACGGCAACAACGATGACGGTGATGGAGGTAATGAGGATTTGTAAAAAGGATTGACCCTTTTGTTCGCCCGAGTCGTCGTTGTTGGGAAGACCAGCCAGGAAGATGATGAGGAGGACGAAGAAGAGAAGAAGACCAGCGGCGCTACCAAGTTTGGCAATGTATCCTGGTAAAGTTAGTATATTGGTGTTGAGTCAATTGTCGCGATGCACACTTACCAGCGAGGAGGTTGAGCTTTGCCTGGAGAGGCGTCAGACCAGGATCATCACGAAGAGACATCATTGTCTTTCCATAGCTTGACTGTTCACCAACAGCAGTGACAAGAAACGTTCCAACACCATCGAGAACCTTGGCACCAGAGATGATGAACGGGTCAAGCTTCTTGAGTTGCGGTGCAGGCTCGTTGAGAAGAGCGTGAAGGACCTGGTCGGCGCCGACCTTCTTGATCAGGTCAGACTCTCCAGTAGCAGAAGACTCATCACAACTAAGGTTGTGGCCAGAGATAAATACACCGTCGACAGGAATAACATCTCCGGGTTCCAGAAGCATCACGTCGCCGACAAGAACGTCATGAATAGAGATGTTCTGGGGTTTACCGGCACGCGTTACCTTGACAATACGATCTTCCTTCTTCTGGTTGAGCTTCTGGAACTGGCGCTCCTTCTGCCAATCGTTTGCTGCACCGACAACAACAACGATGGTGATGGCTACAATGATAGCGACACCCTCTACCCATTCGACCTTGGCGCCCTCGTGGTGTGTTGCGCCAAAGGTCTGGTACAGACCCAGGGCCAGCGAGACCACAGCTGCGATACACAAAAGGATAAGAACGTGATCTTGTAAAGCAATCCATGCGAGTTGAAGGAATGACTTTGCTTTGGGTTCGGGGAGACGGTTGGCGCCGTAGACTCGCTTGCGATCGGGAAAGGCGTCTTTGGCTACTGCATGGCCATCATCGTGGGCTTCTGTCGACGGGAGCACATCTGTTGTTGGTGAAGCCTTGAATCCTTCCTTTGTCGTCGCAGTCGCTTCTTCAAATGAAACAGCATCGCGTAGCTTCCCTTCATCAGGACTCAATCCGGCTTTCGAATTTGTCCTCAAGCCCTTCTCCAGGCCCGGTAGTCCACCAAGTGCGACAAATGCGGCCAAATTCTTGGGATTTATGAGCTTCGAGAGCTGTCCTGGAGAGAATGCGAATGGGTTGTTCTCTACGGTAAACTGATCCTCCTCACCAGGGTCGGCTTTGAGGATTTCCTGCTGATCGCCTTTTCGCAGGGCTTCGACATCGCGGGATATTTGTTCATGGTCGGTGCCTATTTTGGTCGAGGGAGAAGAAGAAGCCCACGATTCGGCGCGTGACTTTGATGCTGGGACGGCGAGGGTGTTTGTGTCGTCTAGAGGAGATGGAGATGCGTTGATGGAATCTATTCCTGGGAAGTTTGTTAGTGATTGATGAAGGCGATGGATGATGTTGTGATGGATGAAAATAGAGTGTCGGTTGAAAGAGCGGGCGGGTGATCGCACTGGAGCTTTACCGGGTGAGTGTGTTGTGTCTACAGCAGCTGTGTCAACTGTAATTGTAGGGGCCCTCGGGCGTTTGGCCGGGGCGTCCGAATCCATGATTGATGATGGTATTTTCAGACAATCAATTCATGGATGAACAACTTTGATATTTTCACAATGAAATGAAATTCAAGATTGATTGAAAGAGAAGAGGAGAAGGAGAAAAGCCAAGATATCTGGGAGAGCTGAATAGGTAAACCCTTGCCAACATAGTACATTGACCGGGGACAGAATTTACACTTCCCGCAATACACAGCCACAGCCACGAGGCCTGCCAAGATCTAGGCGGGCAAATTGATTGGCGCTGAATGGGGCAAAAGGAAATAATTGCTTGATGTCTTCAAACGAGCTAGACCTTGGCGGTTAGCACAGAACAGGGGGTTTTGTCACCTACCAAGATAGAAGTGCTGACTTATCTCACCGTACAGAACAAGACAGAATAATCATGAATCGGTCATTTCTTGGGGTGTTACGTCAAGAATTACTCCCAAGTCTGAATGACCTCAGATCTAAGCAAAGTAGGTGTCCATCCATCCATCATCTCGTTCAAAAAACTGTTTCATTGCCAAGAATTCATCTAACCGCCATGCCACCACACCTAGCAAATCACAATAACATGTTCCTTTCCTCCAATCCAATCTCAATCTCCATGGAAACCCCACCGAGGTTCCACAGAGCAACTCCATTCCGTCATTGTCTAAGCCTCGTTTTTTAAGCTTAATACCGCCCATCCACGCTAGATCTCCTCCAATTCCCCTTGTTACAACACGAATTATAGGGGGCGCAATGGGTTGCCTCGGAGGCAATATCCCCTACGGATCAGGATCAGGATATCCAGATATTTGGTTCCATTTTTTAAAGTTGATAGAGACGTCTCTATTGACCTGTGAGATGCCCCTTGTGACAGACTCTTCTACCGTCTTTTCACCCGGACTCTCAAGCATAGCCCCTTTGTCGATCGATTACTCTCCTGGTATCACTCCCCACTTCATGTCCATGCAAAACGCCTTTTTCAACCAGTAGAATTACCCGTGAAAGGTGTAGAAACAGGATTGGTCCGCAACCGAAAGAGACGGAAAAGACCATCACCAGCTCATCATCACCAGATCTGTGTCACCATGACCGTTCGACTCGACTCTGTGTTGTAATGGTGTGCTGTACAAAGATCAAGTCACGATGCGAAAAAAAGGTCATAAAAAACCAGATGGTGGAAATGGTTGCAGTCCATGTTGCATCGGGCGCTTCCCCGTTAGATCTTGGCAATCACGGCAGAACGATCACATCGAATGCTTGTCTTTGTCTCTCTCTCTCAAGCTAAACCTTTTGTTGCTTCTTTGTCCCTCGGTATCTCATGTCTTTCCGATGCCAAGACAAAAACTCAAGAATCGAGACAAGCAGCAGGGCAGTGCAATTTGCAGCTAAACCTCCCTCGTCTCACGTCCATGGCGAAATAACAAATCACAAGCCGAGCAAAACATGCAATCTACCAGAGACGGGTCCATGCTCAACCCAAATTAAACAATCCTGCAACCACAATTTTGTCCCATCCTGTAATGTAATTCAATGCCGTCGCTGAACCCCTGTTTCCTATGGATAAGCTTAATTTGGCCTGCATAACTTCCATCTCTAGGAGCTTCCTTTCCTTGCTTGGCGCACTCTTTTTTTTTCATCCATGACGTCAATGAGTATTTTTTTTACCGGCGGGTAAGCAGAGCTCCGTACGGTATAGCATATCGGAGGTCAGTATTAACACAAAATAATTTAACTTTTCTCTATTAAGAAGGAGATCCATTTGGAATTTACTTTGTGAAAGTTAGTTTGAGGCAGTGTCGAGGCGATGATCATTTAGGTCGATACTTGCGAGGGAGCCACCAGGGTATGCTAGGAGTAAGGAGACAAAATTAGTAGGTCAGTCTACGCCGCTGATACCGGATATGCTGGCTGATGGATTTTGACACCAAACACTCCGACTGTTCTGGTTCCCACTGAGGAGCTCGTCTGTACATTCAGTAAATAATTCATGAGATTTGACCTGTGACGGCAGCTTCGGCCTTGCAAAGTCGCAGTGCTCGTAGCCGAACGAGGCCCGTTTGACGCGTTTTGTGGGCTTAGAGACGCGTCGCTCTTTGACACGAAGCATTGGACACGGGCGTGTTACTATGATCTCGGCAGCGATGCGAAGATTGGGCACTCTAATATGAGTCAAGTGAGATGTGCATAGCCCAAAGATTACGAGTTACATTAGAGTTCAGGCATTGATTGAACTGTTGAGGACGGTATTGCGCATGGACGACAAACGACAATGGCCTTTGCTGTCCACTGTGCCATTTTACGTTCGAGTGTGACATAGCTGTACAGTCGGGTTCAAGCCAATAACCGTAGAAGTTCAGAACATGTCCACTTGATGGGAAATCACAGTTTCCAAATTCAATACTGATTACAATATGCCTATAATGTAAGAAAAACAAATTGAAACAGATGAGAACATGGAGAACACTACAGCAGACTGAAAACACTGTTGCTGCCAATTCGCAAATCTACCCTGTAGCGCCAAAGTCCTGGATCTTACACCGCTCCATACCCTTCTCAACAATCCACAGAAATATTACAATATCGCTTAATGCCGGGATAATACATCTAGCCACCCACTACGTAACCATACCCGCTCATATGGTCAAATTCAAGACTCGGTTCAACTCGTGATAGCCTCAACGTAATGCGCCACCGAACACGCGCCACATTTTAGTCAGAGGTGGCGCAGCAGCAACAACAGAACGAGGCCTCTCGCCTTCCGGACCCGGCTTTATCCATGGAGAATATTCGTAAGATGTTGCCTCCTCGAGGCAGAATATCACACAGAAATTATTATTTCTCGACAAATGTTGAGGGTCAGGCATTATGAACAGCTGTCAGACTATTGTTTGCTGCGCCGAGCATACGACGACTAAGTGGAGGAACTGAGCATGAACTAGACTATTACTACGAGACTCTATTGGCGATACAGTAAGTCAGCCTAGTCTTGTGATAAACTCATCCAATGTGGAGGAAATTGTTCCGAAGGACAAGTGTCATGGTTACTATACCCAATGTGCTTACAGCTCAGCCATAATTTGGTCAGATGCAAATGACAAGTCTGACTCTGCGCAAGTCAGAACCAGAGGCGACTCATCTGGCCAGGATTGGTAGTTTGAGGCTGTGGTCATGGCTGTGTTGAAGCATTCAGGGCAAAGACTTGGATATAGGTTATTACGCATATGAGTAAGTAATCCACGTCAAGGTGAAGATGACAGTTTGATGTACCATCACGACGGAGACTATTGTGGTCCAAGGAAGCTGGGATACGTTGTTCAAATTTTATAGACACATGGATGTTTTGATTAGCAGACTGATGCAACAGTCTGGTATCACTAAGCCAATGACTAGATATGAGAGCGTAGACTTGGATGCAAATACTAGAACAAGTCCAAATTCCTATGCAAGTTTAATGGTTTGGTTTCCGAAGCCTAACCATGACTTCATCTTCCCTTGTAGTAGTTTTGTAAGTTTAAATTTACTTTTGGGTGCTGGGACGGAGACATCTCGTTCTGTTGGTAGGATCATCGGTTCCTGGAGATGCTTCACGTCCTGTCTATGTCATTTTTTCAATTCTGAGCTGTTTTGGAACCACCTCACAATCATGAATCCGAGTTATCACTGTTTTGCTCTTTTATCGACCTACGTAATGTGTTGCCATAAGAGCACAACTTCATCGTGACTCGGAAGCTCTTGACCATAGTATCACCCACCACAGACACGACATGCCTGCAACCGTGACAAACCTCTATTCTAGATAATCATATCTCACCAATTGACTTGCTAAATTCTTGATTTATCTCTTACAATTGCAAATAAACCCCTAGTAGGTAGCAGAAAAAAAGGACCTCTTAAGTGTTAGGTTACAAAAATAAATAGTCTAAGAGCTAGAGTCGTGTATCCACTTCCCGCGCATACCTACTTTTTATGCACTTTTTTATAATAATAATTTCTTACCTCTTAATAGTTATTCTTATTAAAATACTATTAATTATTATTAGAAAAAATCTAGATTTTTAATATAAATACTCCTAAACCTAAAGAATATAATCTTATTAAAGAAATCTAAAAATAAATATAAAATAATACTTTAATTTATTAATATATAAAAGAATTTAAGATTTCTAAGTCTACTCTTTATTATAGATTAAAGGGTATTAAAATATATAATTTAATATATTAAAATTAATAGCTTTTATCCTTAAAGTAAAAAGAGGAAATTACTTTTTTTATTAAATATAAAGAAAGCTATAGCTATACCTTTTTAAAGGCTAAGCTATATAACCTTATTAATAAGATTATATACCCTAATTTAATAGACTTTAAAGTTAATTACTATTAGCTAATATAGTTTTTATAATAATATAAAGATATTAATCTAAAGAATTCTAAGCCTTTTAAATATACTTATTTAAAAAAAACTATTTTTAAAGCTATTTAATAATTCTATAATAATCTAGCCTAAGCTATATTAAACCTCTTAGTTAATTTAAGTTAAATATATAATATAAATAAATATAGCCTTTAGGAGCTTAATTTAAAATCTAGTAAAATACTTAAGGATATTTCTATATATAAATCTATTATTATTAAAAGTAATAATAAGAATTAAGTAATAATAATAGAATTAGAGAATATATAAAAAGTAGCTCTTTTATCTATAGTAATATTTATTAAAAATTATCTATAAGAATAGTAATTTTTAGCTATTTTCCTTAACTAGGGATATAATATAATAAAGAATAGCTAGGCTTCTTAAGCTATATATTTAAAATAGTTAAAGAAGACTTTTCTATTAAAAATAAAGCTAGAAAAAATAATAAATTAGTAAATTCTTATTATTAATAGCTTTATTAATTATATATTAATTTAATTCTATTTTTTTACTTTATTTTATAAAGTATAAGTTATATATTTACTGCTATATTTATTATATATTATATAACCTTATAATATAGGCATATTTTTACTATTAAAAGTAGCTTTTTATTGCCTTATATAGCAGTTTATTAATATTAAAAATAATAATATATTAAGTAAATAATACTTCTTAAAAATCTATAAAAAAGCTAAAAATAAAGCTTTTATACTAAAGAATATTATTAATAGTTTTTATAGTATAAGAATATAGTTAATTAATATTAAAAAGCTACTTTTTAAACTTATTATATTAAAAGAGCTACTAGAAGTAAATCTTATACCTATAATACCTTAATATTAAAAAGTATTATTATAAGATATACTATATATATTAAAGAATAAAAAAGAGTTATTATATTAATTTAATATTATTAAAAATTAATAATCTAAGTATAAGAGAGATCTCTATTAACTAAGGATAAAAATAGCTAATAAGCTAGAAGAATTAGCTATTAAAAATACTATAAAAAAGTAAAAAACTAAGTTCTTAAAGATTAAGATAAAGTTACTTAAGCTATAGAAATAATATAAGGTTATTTAAGAGCTATAAGCCTATTATCTAATTATTAAAGAGATATATAAGTTAAAAAAAGCTAAGTTAAAGAGATTAAAGAAAAAGTATAAAAGAGACTATAAAAAGTTAAAATCTTAAAAAAAGAATAATACTATTATAATCCTTAATAAAAGTATATTATAATATTATTTTATTTATAGTTAAAACTACTTATTAAGACTCTGCTTATTATAAGGTATATTATTTATATTTACTTAAATAGTTATTATATAATATATTTATATAATATTTATTAATCCTTAGAGAAAGCCTTTAATTAAGCTTAAAATTTCCTACTAAACTTAAAATAATTATATAAAAAACTAATATTCTAAAATTCTAATAATTCTAATTAACCTTATTATTTTAATTATTATAACTAAATAGATAGCTAATTATTTATTATAAATTATTAAATAATTTAAATATCTTTATAGTATAAATAATTATCTCTAGGTCTATAATTTAAAGTATATAATTACTTAACTATATTACCTCTAGAAATACCCCTTTCTATATTAATAATTTAATCTCTTAATCTAGCTTTTAATATAGAATATTAAGTTACTTTTTTTTCTATAAGACTTAATTAATATAATTTAATTTAATAAAGTATAAAAAGACTAAAACCTAGTAATTAAATTAAGCTAATATAATATTAAGCTTATTATTATATATATTATTAATTTTAGTATTTTTAAGCTTTTTTTAATTAAAGATTAATTAATTGATAACAGATCACGCCTAGGGTCAGGGTGAGTTATCGTAAGGTGCATGATTCGTATTTGGCTAAGTCAGAATCTGTGCCGTAAGGGCACAGATCTCGCTGACTCATCCGGCTAATCCGGGTAAACTACGGATCGGGCAACTGAATTACCCGGTCAATTGATATGACGATGCCTTCATGCATCAGATGCCGGCCTCAAAAGGAGGCTTCTACTGACCTCAGTAGAATAGATACCCTCATCCATGCAATTCGTACATTTCCTGTCCACCTTGCGTCCAATAAGTGTCTACCCCTTCGACACCTTTCGTCTTGCATTCCGGCGAACAGTCGGTTCCTCGAATTGCTCCGGGTGTTCCTTGCGAAAGTCCTCAATGAGATTTTCCGCTATATCAGCGGTCTTCACCCACTGGTCATGTTGAGCTCCCCAGCCTTTCCATCGTACCCAGAAGCCTTCAGTTGGCGTAGCCTTTCTCCCAAGTCGGCGGACCTCACGTTTGACGATGTGGTCGACGACGTACCCATCTTCGTCATCCGAGCCTCCTTCGATAGGTCCCGGCTCGTCCTCCTCAAAGTCATCGGCGTGCGCCGGGGTAAGCTGTTGAACCGAGATGACTGGGTGTATCTTCATGTTCTGGGGTAATTTGAGCTCACAAGCAAGGTCCCCAACCATTCGGATGATCTCATAGGGACCGCTTCGTTGTTGTGACCACTTTCTGGATGGTTTTCCTGGCAAATGGTAGCCATCGTGAAGACGTAGGTAGACGCGGTCACCTGCCTTCAGGATGATCGGCTTGTGGTTCTTGTCGTACGCTCGTTTGCCTCGCATAGCCGCGAAATCCATCGCCAGCTGTGCTTCTCTTCGCATTGCTTCCCGCAGGAACGGGAGGTCGGGCGTGACTTCCATTGGCGTAATGGCATCTAAGGCGCTCTGGGGTCTGAATCCGTAGATATACTCATGCGCCGACATCTTCGTTCCCGCGTTCAGCGCTCCGTTCAATGACCATTGAAGGCTTGGGAGCAGATGAGTCCAGTTTGCATGTGGATGCTCGATATAGTAGAAGCGGATAGCGATTTCAACAGTCTGATTCTTGCGTTCCGATAAGCCGTCGGCCTGCGGGTGATACGCCGTAGTCATGGCGAGGCGAGTGCCAAACTCAGCCCACAGCTGCCTCCAAAAGGGAGAGGTAAACTTCCGATCGCGATCTGAGATGATAACGCGCGGCATTCCCCAGTCGGCGAGTAGGAGTTGTCGTGCCAGCACCGTGGCCCAGTTGGCGGCTGAGTATGTTGCATACCCTGGGATAAGAAGCGTACGCTTACTGGCAGGGCAGGATACTGTAAGCAACTGATCAAAGGTATCGAACCCTTCAAGCGCCCATGGGGTTCCTCTGCTCTCCACAGGAGGCATGTCTGTGATGAAGTCGATGGTGATCGTTTGCATAGGTAATACTGGTGGGCGGATAGGAAGGTAGTTCCCAATGCGCTGTTGCCGGTTAGTCTGCCCCAGGCAACAGGCCTTGCATCCATGGATATGCTTCTTGATAAGGTATGTGAGATTTGGTATAGCCAGATTTGACAGTTCCCTTGTCATGCGGTCAACGCCATAGTGATGGCGATCGTCGTGAGCCATTTTCAATACATCATCTGTCATGGCTTTAGGGATGCACAGTCTCACGTATCCATCTGTAGCTTCGTGGTATAACAGGCCTTGTCGTAATGCGAACGGTACGCCGCGCTTCGAAGCTTCAACGGCGTCCTCGCCGTTCAGTCGTTCAACTGTGATTTCGGGATCATCAGGCGTATTGTTGAGGAGCATTTGGATAACAGGCTTGTACTTGGTATCCTCCAAGTATCCCTTCTGAAATCGCGCTTTTGTTTCATCAGATATCATTGTTTCAATCGAGACAAGCACATCATCTAGCGCAGTATAGTCAGGTCTATGTCTGACGGCATTCAAGTCGGTTTCTGGTGCACTGAGCCTGCTCAGGGCATCTGGGATAAAGTTCTTGATTCCAGGAATGTGGAACACTCGTAAGTTGAACTCCGATAAGTAGATAGACGCATTAACGAGCTTTCGGTTGGCCCGGTCAGTGCTAGACGTCTCCAGAGATGTACGTTCCACAATGGGCTTTGTCGCTGAGTGATCTGTGAACACTGTGAGAGAACCTTCTGATGAACCAATGTGTGCCTTCAACCTCTTCACAGCCCACACCAGTGCTGCAACCTCAAGCTCCGTTGGGCCGTATCTTGATTCTGCGCCAGTAAGCGTCTTGCTGATAAAGCAGATAGGTAAGACCACATTCGGTGGGATCAGTGTTCCCTCTTTCCAAATATATCCGTCTTTGACATGGAACAACACGGCTCCGAAACCTCTTTGGAGGCTTCCATCCAGCTGTAGAAACAGTCGCTTTTTGGGATCAAGGTGACACAGGCCTTTACCGGAAGAAATCTCGGCTTGTACCGATTGGAACGACAGTCTCTCCTTTTCCGTTGGTTCGTAGTGAGTGGCCTTAGTGAATGCCTTGCGCCGACTGGGGTTACCGTCAACGACTTTACCCTTCTGTCTTCCGGCTGCAAGCAGAGCAACTTTTCGGCGTTGCAATGGCTCGATAAGCTGGGCATAGTAGGGTATTAGGTGACGTATATAGCCTGTGGCGCCAATATACTGCTCCAGAGCTGACAATTGGTAAGGGAAGTCAAGTTTGGCGAAGGACGCGACTCGTTCTGCTGTAGTCGAAAGGCCGAGAGAGTCGACTCGAAAGCCAAGGACTTGTGCACTTGGGTAGCCGATCCAGCTTTTCTTGGGGTTAATCGAGATGTTCTTTGCTGTAAAGGTTTTCAAGATAGTTTCCAAGTGTCGAAGATGTTCTTCTGCGGACCGCGAGAAGATAATCACATCGTCAATAAAGGCTCGACAGAAGTGACGAAAGGGGCGTAGGAGACGATCCATGTATCTCTGAGCGTAGGCTGGCGAGTTGCGGAATCCCATTGGCGCAACTGTTGAACGTTCTAAACCGCGATGGCTAGTGATCGTGAAACGATCTCTATGCTCTAGAGTAACTCCGAATTGGTGGAAGAAGGCTGAGGCGTCGACAGCGGAGATGTGGGTAGCCCCTCGCAGAGAACCGATGATGTCTTCTTGGCGAGGAAGTGGGTAGCAATCGGGCATAGTGACCTTGTTCAAGGCACGCAGATCAACCACAACACGCCCCTTGGGTTTACCATCCACTGTTCGCCAGACGACGAAGACAGGTGCTGAGAAGGGCGTAGGTTGTTTAACCCACTGCATTCTTCCTTGTCGGTGAAGGTTATCGAAGACTTCGTCGATGAAGCGTTGGTCCTTCAATCCGCACGCATATGGTCGTTGAGACACCTTGTGTTCATACCAATTCTCAATGAGAGGGACAGTCATCTCTTCATCTTTGTCTACTTTGATCAGACCGGTGTCAATCCAAACGGAGGCATAGCGGTCTACCAGAGAGGTGACGGATCCCGAAAATGCCTGATCATCAGCATAGATATGCATGCCGTTCTCCAGAGTGACCTCAGAGAGATTAGGTTGTCGTTGAACCTGAGTTTGGTATGGTACTGGAGATGGAATATCTGCAGTGTCGTCGACAGCGCTATCGACATCTGGCGGTGTTGGGGTCGCCATTTCCGATTCGGCCGCCAGAAAACATTCCATGTTTGAGACCACCTGTCTCTTTCTCTGCTTCCAATCCTTCGTAGCGTCGGCGATATCTGCCAAAATGGCCTCTCCCAAGGACGATACTGGAGGCATCATGGTCACAGGTGGAGCGGTTGATTTCACGTCAACTTCTCCAGAAGCCACAGCAGCGACATCAGGGGTCAGTTCAAAGGAGGATGACAGTGCTTGCAACGCGCCCTTGGGCTGTTGGTCGCTCTCAACGCTGGGGGTAGGTGCCGGTTCCTCGGCAGCGTTTGCCACACCGATAAACGAACTCAAGGCGACTGCTCCCAGGGCGGATTTCCATGTAGTTGAGAAGTAGACTTCCTGGTCGTCGCATTCTTCGATATTGCCGAGCTTCTGCTTGCGTTGGATTTGTACATCTGATGATGTATCGTTAACGAACACGACACCAGGTGTAGATTTCCTGTCGATCAATCCGCCGACAGTTCCAGTGGTAGTTCCAAAGAAGGCAAAGCTTCGGTCTTTAGGTAACTCCTTCCAAGCGGCCGGAATAAGTCGTGTTTCACCGGCAGGGACAGTCATCGGTCGTGCGGCTATGACTCGGCGGGAAACCTTTCGCTTGACTTGAAACACATCAAAAGGAATATAGAAGTCGGTAAGCGATTTGCACTCAAGGCGACCTTCTGTATTGAGAACGTTGATGTCGTACGGGACCATCCAGGCGTTGCCCAACAGTGCTGCAGGGCCTGAAGGAGGCAACCCGTCCTGTACCCAGGCGCCGCAAGAGAATTCTGCGGTTCCAGCTTCAGAACCGTCTTTACGAGTGCCGTCCACGAAGAAAGAGAAGGTTGCCCATTCAGTGTGAGGTTTTCCGATAACATCGTTCACGCCTCGGATGTAGACCGGTGGCTTAGTCTCAATTGAGTGCTTGAGTGTTTCCAACCAGCGGCGGCTGACCACTGGTTTACCACATCCTGTGTCAGCGCAGACAGAGACCGTCGGGCCATTTCGGTCTGCCTTGGCGGGGAATCTAAGATGTGTATAGCTTCCATCAATAGTCCGCGGAACGGGCTTGAATAGCGACGACGTGACGGCTTCGTATCCATTCAACGGTTCAGCCCCAGCTTCGCATCCCTGGCGAAGGTGCTTATGCAGCTTGTTTCTTGAGGGGAAGTCCCTGAAGCAAGCCTGACAGCGCTTTGGTTTGGCTAGAATCTGTTCTTCCTCCTTGAGTTGTTGAGGCTTGATACATGTGTCGAGGTTTTCCGTGCTCACGCAACAGGGCGCGGCTGGGAAAGCTGCGCTTACACTTGCTGCACCTGTAGCATGGTTTGGTGGTTGACGTCTCCTGTCGCGATCCATTGGGCGTAGTGTCGCCAAGTACCACGAGGTAAGCGTCTTGTGAACCGTATGAGTACGTAGAATAACGGTCAGATTCGTAGCCGTCATCTTCAGGGTCTGGACAATCCTGCTCCCATAAGCCTTGCTCATCATGACCGCGGTCATCCGGTTCAGGTTGAGGAGTCTCAATGGCTTGGTATTTCTTTTCGAAGTGAACCTTCTTCTCCTGTTGTTCTCGACGGATATAGTCGCCTTCTCTAGGAGGACGAGGCTGGCGGTCATCATCACGGGACGATGACTGTCGACGGTCCTTGTCTTGGGCCTTGTATTCATCGCGGTTGTCACCACGGTATCGATCGTTTCGGTTGCCGCGAGAGTTTGAAGAACGACCACCGTCGTAGCTTCGATACCCTCGGGAGGAGCGGTTATCGCGGGGCCGGTCGTCTCGGGGGCGGCTATCGTAGGAAGAGGGAGCATAGTCCTGGCGGTTACGGCCATTGGATGAGTTACTCCCCGAGCTACGCTTCACCACGTTGCGGATGGCGGCACGGCGATCCTCGCACTGCTTGATAAAGTCTGTCAGCTTAGTATCATCATCTGGGTGACTAAGGAAGCGCGAGATTTCTGGGTCAATAAGGTTGAACAGGGTATGGACAATAGATGTCTCTTTCTGACCGAGTTGCTTCGCAATACCGGCTTTTCGCTGGGCCCATTGGGCTAGGGTGACGCCGTTCTCGACTTGCCGCGGTGTATAGCGAGCTTGATGAAGTTCCTTGACCAGTTCAGCTTCCGTGCGTTTAAATCGTTTGGTCAGGATTTGGCAGAATTCAGTAATTGATGCGTTCAGCACTTGGTGACGGGCTGTATGGTCAAGTTCCGCCATGAGCCATGCGCTGGCATTCCCCGCGAGCATCCCGAGGTAATGGTCAGTAAGCACATAATTGCCGTATCGCTTGAAGAGCTGCACATGCTCACAGAACGTATGAACGTCAGTGTAAATGATCTTGCCTGTGCTGGTAGTCACCAATCCACGGTTATCTACATCATCAGGATGGCCTGGGTGGAAGACTCCGAGAGATTCCTTCTTGATCTTCTTGGCCGGGTCAGAGTCGGTAGTACGCGAAGTGTTGGTAACTCCAGTGGATTCACGGCGACGGCGTTCAGCCTCTTCCTTTTCTTCCTCACGTCGACGACGTTCGTCGCTCTCATGATCTGAACCTTCATCGTCAGAGATGGGAGGCTGAGGGACTTCGCCAGTCTTGGGTCGGCGGATGGTACTCAGCGGTTTAGCACTGAACTCATTAATAGGTTTGAACGAAAGTTGTCTGTTGATCGATGTTCTCCACCATTCCATTGAGGATAGATGAGACACCTTAGCACGGGGATTGTCCAGTAATTCACGAGCAAGGGGATCAGCATCCACCAGTGATGCTGTGAAACTGCGGATCTGTGTCATGACATCCAGATCCCAGATAGTTACGGTGTCTAGTACAGCAGGGGTACCATATTCTTCAATCAATCGGAGGAAGCGGATTCCCCATCTAACCACCTTGTCATGCTTTCTCAGCAATTCGATGTCGCGAGCAATCTCATTATCAGGAAGATAGAAGCTATCGCGACGTGCGGTGCTGCTGCGGGCAGGTTGCTCAGTGACGTGATCGCTGCCTTCGTCACCCGAATCGGGCTCTCCCGGTTCTTTGGCCATATTGTTGACCGGTTAGGCGGGAAGGTATATAAGGGGTAAGAAGGAATCAATTGTCGCCAAACAGCAGATGCAGCTTCTTTGTGTTGTAATGGTCTAACGGTGATGGGCGTCACCTGTCTGTCGTTGCAATGAGGAATCGTCCCGCCGTGAACACTGCACTCTACCTGGCAAGGGGGTGTTCTCTTCGGGAGAACGGGCTATGTCTGACGGTTCAACCCGTCAATCGGTTTCGGAAAAAACGGTGATGTTGACAAATCCTTCAAGCTCCCCCTGATTGCAATATAATGTTAAAGACTTATGACTGATCTGCCACAGAATTTCACACTTATCACTCTCTCACACTCCTTGCACACTCCTAACCTTTCAGCGCTCCGCCAGGGTACCCCTTCTGAGAATCACTCGTAAGACCTGGCTATTCGTAAGGAATTATCCTTCCCCAGGCGTGCTGATACCTCAGGAGGACCTGGGGGGCTAATTAGCCTGAAAACCCTCTTTTTTGGGTGTATGGTCGGAAGGGTTTTGGGTTGACGTTGAGGAAATGTTCAGAAGTGAATTGGAAGGTGTTGTGGGGGGTGATGTAGATGTGTGATTGAAGACACGATGTGTTGCAGGGTTGTGTTAGCTCTCGGGCTACTGGAGCGCGCTGGTGGGTCGGCGACGCTTCCAAGAGGGCTGATTGGCTGAGAGTTAGGGTTCGATCCCCACTTATCGTGTTTTTTTATTTTTTCTTGTGGGCGCGTAATTGATCGTGAACAGGGGCAAGGAGGTAATAAGGTTAGGCGAAGATGAAAGAAAGGCTATTTCGGGCCTTGGCGTGCGTTATGTGGCGTTGATAGGGGATGTAATCCTGCGGATTACGATAGAATCGATTGAAGATTGATATGATCGATTGATGAAGGGTGATATCTTGATGGAATAGAGGACCACCAAGATACTTCAGCTTGGGCTCTTTATGAGTGTTTCCGGAGGTCTTTGTATGGTTTTTTCACTGATTGGAAATCAGATAGAATGAAGATTGATATAGGCTTGATAGCCTGCAGTAAATTGAAGATAGGGATCGTGATAAACGTGTAGCTGCTACCATTTGATAACAGATCACGCCTAGGGTCAGGGTGAGTTATCGTAAGGTGCATGATTCGTATTTGGCTAAGTCAGAATCTGTGCCGTAAGGGCACAGATCTCGCTGACTCATCCGGCTAATCCGGGTAAACTACGGATCGGGCAACTGAATTACCCGGTCAATTGATATGACGATGCCTTCATGCATCATTAATATAAATCTTTAGCTTATTCTTTATTACTAGCTAATATAATAATTAATTTTTCTTTATTATTATATTAATTATTATTTCTATAGGCTAAGGCCTTAAGGCTATTATCTATAGAGTTAAAGCTTACTTAATAAGATATATTTATATAGACTATTAATAATTAGCTATTATTATATAAGTAATTAATTAAAATAATTTATATATTATATTAGCTTTAAATATTAATATTAATAATTTCCTTATTTTTATTATTATATTATAAAAAAAAGAGAATTTTTTACTATCTATTTAAAGCTTATATTCTTATATAAGATTTAGACTTATATTAAGCCTTATAGTATTACTGCTTTTATTACTATTAATACTATTATATTATTATTAAATTTCCAAGCTTATAGCTTTATTTACTATAAGTTATATATTTTAATAATATTATTTTATATTACTTAATTTATATATAAATTAATAAAGATTTTATAAATTAAAGTTATTATAATAATCTTAGTTAGTATATAAAAAAGGGTAGTGTATATAAAGTAAATATATAACCCTACAATGTAAAGAGTATAAAGTAGGGTCCCTTTAAGTGCACTATGCTAAAAAATTAATGCCGCTATACTTTATACTTAATTAGGCTACCCTAAGCTGAATTAAGTAGGTCTTATATATATTGACATTAAAGGTACTTTAATTTATATGCAGTTTACATACTAAGATAAGTAGCTTTTATCTTTTAATATAAAATACTAAGACTAGCTAGCTTTTCCAGAGGGAATTAATCCTCTTCTAAAGGGCTTTCTACTAGACCCACTTTTCTATTAAATATTACCACAGTAGAAATATAAAAGGATTTATCTTATAACCGTAAGAAAATTAATAGAATTAATATTTAAGAATTTATTTAAAATTTATATATACTTATTATAATATAATATAATTAATATAATTTTTAAGGAATTTTATTCTACTTTTATAATAAGAATAATAATTAAATAAAGATGCCTTCTTATATACTATGGCTAGTAAGCTATTCAGCACAGTGGCGTTAATATTCTAGCACAGCGCACCTAAAGGGACCCCATAAAGTGGCCTACTGATTTTGTAGCGCTTCCAGTCGTCAATTTTTCTGATACCCACTAGACCCCAATCCAGTTAAAACGTGTGGCGCTGATTGTGGCGCTAGCGCTGTGCCACACCACCACCAAACCCCAATCAACCACAACCCATGTTCCAGATTCCAAATCACTCTAAAAACTTTACCAATCCATTCCTTTCATCAAAAAACAATATCAAGAGCATTTAATTGCAAAAATTGAACGCATCTCCCGAGGCGGGACTTGAACCCGCAACTTTCAGATTTACTTTTGCTATTTGTGTAGCTGTAAAAGTCTGACACGCTAACCAATTGCGTCACCCGGGATGGGACTTGATTTGTGAAAGAGAGAATCACTTTTGAATATATAAGCGTCAGTGCATTACTTGTAATAAATTCGCAACACGGAGGGTTTTGGGTTCAACTAATACTTTCCATATAATTCGCATTAGACTTCGAGGGATACCCATATCAACTTTCCATATAATGGTCTTTAGTTCCCTTGCTCTTTTGATCCTTGTTGCCATGTTTTATACTCTACAAAGGTAGCACAATAGTAGACGCCAAACACGATGTGCTTCTATTGCAGCAACGCGGTCTGACTTGAACGTCGTTCTGCGATCCTGCTGTCACTCTACCAGGCGATAGTTTCCCATCGGCCCTTCTCTCCCAAAACCATCCAGCATCAGTCTAGTTCCGAGTGCATCACTGGTAGCCACTCCAGCATAGTGTTAGTCGATCTGGAACGAGCTGCCGTGCCCACAACATTTCGTCCCATGCAGATGAGTCATCGATATGGTTATCCAAGAGGGTCATCCAACTTCCATTTACCTTTGTTAGCTTCCCCTTGTCGCATCCACAGAAAAGCTGTCGATCCGTCAATAATGCTCTTGTAATCTTTCCTCTCCCTGACATTTGAATCTCTCGGCGTATGTCTTGAATGGTGACACCGTCCAGGGACAGTAAGCAGTCATAACCCCCAAGGCGTTTTGTGAGCTCTAGTTTCAGCTATCGGAGGGCTACCGAAGCGCGAGTCGACATTGAGTTCACCAGAATTAGATCGTCAAACCCAACCGTATGCAGAGTGAGATTGTAACGTCATTGCCCAATAGGTCACTAGCATTGATGTTAAGACTTCAATGGGGTCCCGCAGCAAAGTTACGATCAGCTTGCAGGCACAATTGAATAGAATATGATGTGGTCACCTTAACAATCGAGAGTATCAACAAGGATATGTTGTAGAACCATCACAAAAAACATGTTCAGCATGACCCGTGGCTTTGCAGCGAGGGCTGAAAGTCAGTTAGAAACATCCTCGCTCTTGTTTCTATGTTATGATTGCATAGCTTGCTGCTTTAAAATTTCTGTAACTGGAGCAATTCACCCGATACATGACTAATATATTTCAAGAAATTTCCTATTAGAATGCAATCTACCATTGGAAAACTCGATAAACGGGCTTCTTGCCATATTTTATCTGGTGACATTAATCTAGTCTAATTACGGGCTTATTAACGGCAAGATTCACTGTAAAACGCAATGATGCAAGCCTCTCAGATCCTCCATTCCAGCATTATATCCAGTTATTATCACCCAGTCTAAGCGCAGCTATTCCCTTCGCACCTCCTTCAGGCTTAGCTCAGGTGACAATTCCTGTGAGGAATGCCAGCCATACGAAAGCATTCCTCGGAAAAGAATCATTTTAGCCGTTCCTGGAAATTGCACCACAGTTTGGTCTAGATCTCTTGTGGCATTAACATTGCCAGTGAAATCATTCTTACTTCATGCAATCCTGGTCCTTTAATATCATTTTGTCCTGAGTTGTTCGACCTGCCTAACAATCCGAGGAGAAAATCTGAGCGTCCACCATGAGACTACTCTCTCTGCTCTATGTGGCCTTTCTGTCACCCTTAGTTGACGCTATATCCATGGCTGATATACCGAATTGCGCAGTCAGTAAAGCGCCGCCTTTCTTCTCTTCAGACTTGCTCTAACGTCGAAAAAGATGCCGTGTGCGCTTCAAGCGTTTAACAGCGAAAATGGCTCCAACCAGACTGTGCAAGACATGTGCAAGGATGAGGATTTCCAAAGCAGTATAGCGGCTTGTGTCAGTCGAGTTTGTACATTAAGAGAAGGAATTGGTAAGTTATTTCGACCGTCAGTTCTTTTCCAAATTATTTTTGACATAATTCAACCTAGAATTCCAGAACTCTGTATCGTCAATATGCGACATTCCCACAGCAGACAACCGCGGAATGTATCGGGATATAATAATCGCCTTTGCAACTTTCTCCTTCACATTTGTGGGTTTGCGAGTGGCATCCAGATTGATTGTCAAAACGCCCTGGGGTCCTGATGATACTTGGGTGATAATAGCCTTTGTATGTATTCCCATCCTCCTCTATTCTCTTGTGTCTAACGCTGGTAGACTATTATGGTACCAACTACGGCCTTCATGTTACTTGGTAAGATCTACTCAATATGTTTTTGGAAATTCCTTTCCCATGTTTTGCTTCTGACTCTTCAACTAGCGATAAAAAATGGCTTCGGATCGCTTGCATCGATATATCGCAATGGAAACAACAGCTTCATCCTGCTCTACAAGGTATGTGCTTGATATCGACCCTTGTGTAAATATTGAAATAGTTTATATACTCACAGTCTTGTAGCACATATTCATATGGCAGATTCTTTACATGCTAGGTCTCGCTGCAGCCAAAACCTCGATTTTATTCTTCTACCTTCGCATATTCCCCGATGAAAAGTTTAGAATCATGGTCTGGATGACCATAGCATTCAATGCCGTTTCAATACTAGTCCTCCTTGTTCTCAACTTGACGCTAGGACAGGCTGTGAGAATAATATGGCATGGCGGTACGGATTATAACTCGAGTCTGAAGACATACAATGTTGTTTTTAAAGTCAACTCGGCAAGCACCGCGGTGAGCTTCGCTCTGGATATATGGATGCTCATCTTGCCCATGTCACAACTCTATAACCTCGGACTCAGACAACGTCAAAAGATTAAAGTAATGAGCATGTTTGGCATGGGTCTATTGTAAGTCCGCCCCGCATTGCATCGTATTTTTAGCAACTCGCTGCAAGTGGTCAACAAAGACTAACTAGGTACCAGCCTCACTGTAGTCAGTCTTGTCCGGCTTGTGATGCAGTCAAAGGTTCTTCCAAATCCGAGCGCAACAGGCACGTATATCTCAGCGGTTACAGGAGACATGTGCTAACACTTCTCGTTAGATGGTTCTTCGCACGCCATTGTTATTTTGGGTAGTGTTGAACTTTACGTCGGCGTTATGGTGGCTTGCGGGCCCTCTACAAATCAGTTGTTGCAATATATTCTCCCCCGGATACGACAACCGACCGAAGCTTCGACACATGCGAGTAATAGGCCTATTTTTGTTGACCGTCCTCTTGTACACATTGACAAGGACGAAGATGTACCGACATTGCATACTGATGGAGGTTTCACTACTACAACGATGAGCAGTACGATTAAAGACACAGCATGATAGTAATAGCCGTGACCAACATCACAGCTTCAAATAAGGGCTCACCGTACTCCGAGGCAATTCTTCTGTGTTCCGGAACGGAAATCAGGGTTCCTAATTAGGAAATAAGCAATCATGATTCAATAGTCAACTGTATGATCGATCAGCTGTGATTTGTAAATGTGGTGTCTGTCATGTGGAGGTGATATCGGATAACTGATGATTATTTTATCATGTTTAATCTCGATATCCAGGTTAAAATTACCCTTTTAGTCAAAATTCATTCCTCCACTAAGATTTCTCCATCACACGACCCAGACTCGAAAGCGGGGAAGAACCGCCACTCCGTCTTTATCAACTGCAACTATTCCCATTCCGGTTTATCTTTCCGTTGAGGCTCCCTTCACCCCGCGAGCGATAGATGGCAAAGTAACTAGACGGCTATCTCCCCGCATCAATAGACACTATCACAAATCAAACCCGATACGGAAAAAAGAGTCGGTATCGGCAATGTTTGTTTCCAGAATGAGACATGTTTTGTTTTGCTACATGAGGAAACACTATATATCATGACCTCTCCTCCCTTTTTCTCAACTCTTGTACTTTCTCTCTAGTAAAGACTTTTTTACACAGCAATCATGGGCCTCACACAGCATCATCCCTTTGACCCTCTCACTGGAGACGAAATCACTGCGGCTGTGGATGTCATCCGAAAGTATCAATCTGGTCAGCTCCTCTTCAATGCAGTCACCCTCCATGAGCCACGAAAGGCCGATATGCTCAAGTGGCTTGAGCATCCTTCTGGAGGAAACAAGCCTGCAAGGGTTGCAGATGTTACTGTGATTCTTCCCGATGGATCCGTCTACGATGGACTCGTCGATCTTAAGACGAGAAAAGTGCAGAAGTGGGAGAAGCTGGATGGTCTTCAACCAATTGTAAGTCCTTCTTCCATTTGTTAAAACGGGACAATTGGCTGATGAGATACTTAGATCACACCCGAAGAACTCGTTCTGGTTGAGGAGATCATGCGCAAGGATCCCAAGGTCATTGAACAATGTGAACTCTCTGGCATCCCCAAAGAGGACATGCACAAAGTCTACTGCGACCCTTGGACCATTGGCTACGATGAGCGTTTCGGAAGCAATATCCGTCTTCAACAAGCACTCATGTACTACCGCCCTGACCCCGATTGCTTCCAATACCAGTACCCTCTTGACTTTTGCCCCATTTACGACGGTGCCAAGAAGGCCATCATCCATATCGACATTCCCAGCGTGCGTCGCCCATTGAGCAAGCAGAAGCCCATCGACTACATCCCCCGGTACATCAACGAGAATGGCGGTTACCGCAAGGATATCACGCCCATCAACATCACTCAACCAGAGGGTGTGTCCTTCACCATGAACGGCCGCGTTCTTTCATGGCAGAACTTCAAGTTCCACATTGGTTTCAACTACAAGGAGGGTGTCGTGTTGAACCACATCACTTTCAACGACAAGGGCATCGAGAGACCCATCTTCTACCGTCTTTCCCTGTCTGAGATGGTTGTTCCTTACGGCGCACCAGAGCATCCTCACCATCGCAAGCACGCTTTTGATCTCGGCGAGTACGGCGCTGGATACTTGACCAACTCACTCGCCCTGGGTTGCGACTGCAAGGGTGTAATCCACTACCTCGACGCTGACTTTGCTCAGCGTGACGGTTCCGTCCGTACCATCAAGAATGCAATCTGCATCCACGAAGAAGACAACGGAATTCTCTTTAAGCACACTGACTTCCGCGATGACTCCGTGATCGTCACACGCGCGCGCAAGCTCATCGTGCAGCAGATCTTCACAGCAGCAAACTACGAGTATGCTTGCCAATGGGTCTTCCACCAAGACGGTACGATCCAACCTGAGATCAAGCTCACAGGTATCCTCAACACATATGCTCTCAACGAGGGTGAAGAGGCTGGACCTTGGGGAACAGAGGTGTACCCTCAAGTCAACGCTCACAACCATCAGCATCTCTTCTGCCTCCGAGCGAATCCCATGATCGATGGTGTGAACAACACGGTCAACATGGTTGACACTGTCGCCAGCGAGGCACCAGTTGGAAGCCCGCAAAACAAGTACGGTAACGCCTTCTATGCGAAGAAGACCAAGCTTCGCACGAGCGGTGAAGCCAAGACGGATTACAACGGTGCGACAAGTCGAACGTGGGAGATGGTCAACGAGAGCAAGATCCATCCTTATTCGAAGAAGCCTGTTTCTTATAAGCTTGTCAGCAGAGAGGTTCCCGGGCTTTTGCCTAAGGAAGGATCTCTTGTTTGGAAGCGTGCAGGTTTTGCTCGACACGCTGTGCACGTCACTCCTTGTAAGTTTATTATTAACCTAAAAGTCTACGAAGAAGCCTCGATACTAACCTTTCTCAGACCGCGACGATGAACTATGGGCTGCAGGTCGCCACGTCCCTCAAACATCTGGTGAACCCTCTCAGGGTCTTCCTGAGTGGATCGCTGAGGGAACGGCCAGCACCGAAAACACAGACATTGTTCTATGGCACACATTCGGAGTCACACACATTCCTGCGCCTGAGGATTTCCCCATCATGCCCGTTGAGCCGATGACATTGCTACTTCGCCCAAGAAACTTCTTTACCAACAACCCTTGTATGGATGTTCCACCTAGCTACTGCATCACACCCACACAAGTGGCCGAGAAGAAGGGTGCGTTGGATCAACATGACAAGGTCAGTCAGTTGGCGTTTGGTGGTAAGAGTTGTTGCTCTGGCGGAAACGCAGCTGCGAGATTGTAAAGTTAGATTCGTATCAGGTGGGAAGAGATTGCATATATCATAGCGTAATTTGATTAGTACTTGTTTATTCATATGCTTGATAGGCCTGATTCAAATCTCATGTTACTCAGAATAGACCCAATACTGGTTTGCAGCAATTCGTCCGCGTAGCAATATAGTAGTAAAGACTGGCTACGCCGAGTAAGCTGGATGATACGTGTCTCTTCTGAAGGTGTCGGCAATATTAATATAAATTTACAGCTACGAAAGGTCAAAGAAAGCCTGACCGAGCTGAGAAGTTCACATAGACTACTGTGGTAATAAATGCCAGCGTATATGATAACACCGCGAAGCTACGCAGTAATGATAATGTTAATTTCAATGATAACACACTATTGATAACCAACATTCGATAATAGGATCAGGTTAGACAATACTCGGGTCAGAACCCCTTTCAACCGGATCTGCAAGACGCTACATTAGCCTTATCCAGCCCATAGTCCTGGGACGTCCACACAAGGAAAGCCGGCTGTCTAGTTGTAACACGCTGGTGGTCGCGGAGATGTCCTAGCGCCAGAGTCCGGTCAGTTGGTAGCACTCAAATCCGGGAAAGGACGGGTTTGTCCCGGAGATGTGATAGCCCGAAGGAATGAAGCTAGTTGAGAAAGGAGAGGACGAAGGATTCGGACTAGACGACATATTTACCCAATGATTATCCCCTGAGAGCTACCTGACATGTGTTGGTTCAGGGCCACGTTCAGGTCGGAGCTGACTCGGATATTTTTAATCCCTCGTGGAAATTACTCGCTAGCTGTATGCAGATAATGGTTCCGAAGGTAAAGCCATGGGTGAAAGTTAGACCCAACGGTGACGTCTCGCGTAATTCCAACGCTTTTCTCACATTGGAAATGATAGGCAAAGTAGATTCTTGAAATATGACGCATTCGTCTTTATCTATGTTTGTGCTGTAGGCACGGATATTCTATCTATATGATTTTAAAAAGAAATATACATTTCTGGGTATTCTGATCCAGGTGTGACATGATCCAAGATCGTCAGAAAAAAGACATTAAAAAGAAATTCTATACTCCGTGATAGACCTTGACAACACCAGCCGCGGATCTTTCAGAAGACGTCTCCATGTCGTCTGTCCGCACGCTGTCTTTGCTATGGCTCATCAATTCGTCAGGAATACAACCCACTGGACCTCTTCGATCCTCGGGGCCTGCATCTTCGCTGGTAATCTGAACTTCGCGTTTGGCGTAGATCTTGAGCGGTAAAGCATAGCTGTTGTTGATCTCCTCCTCACTATCCACTTGATGCAAAGTGTGATCGGCGCGGATCTGCGAGCGCACACCGGAGCGATGGTTGGTAAAGTTGGACCGGTACGCTTTGGAAGGGTTGTTGGTGCTCTTTCCGTAGGTTGAGCCGCTGAAGGAACCAAGCTTGAAGATGCGACGCAGAAGTGTCCAGATATAAGGAAGGTTGGCGGTGATGATGGCGGTGGAGGATTCACGGATGTACCAGAATGTCCAGTTTGAGCCGAATGGTTCGTTAAATGAGTAGAATTTGTTGAGGATGGCGGAGAGGATAGTGAAAGCGCCGAGGGCGAAGACACCAATGAGGACAGCCTTGCGCTTCAATGGGAGCTGGGATTTGAGGAAGATTGGCATAGGAATGAGAATGATCATGACATCGGAGGTGATGTTGATGACGGCATTGGTAATGAGATGGTTTGTCGCAGCAGAACATTGAGCTGGGAATGTTAGCATAGTAAAGACGCGAGGCATTGATGGTGGACATACTGTTGTCCGGAGGAACTGCCCAGTACTGGCTGAATGGGCGACACCAGACTCCCAGATAGAGAATCTCCATAACGACGAAACCGGCCGTGACATAGGCAGCGACAAACTTGACAGCCAAGTTCTGGCTCAAACTCATACTATGGACAGGTTAGGACAAAGGTCTGATACAATGCGACGGAATACTAACGTGAGACGGTTGTACATGAGCAACAGACAATACTTCATAAGCCAGATAGTCAAGATTTGCATCTGCTCAACCACCAAAACCCATTTAGAACCATATTCTCGCTTGGCGATTTCTGCTGCGTCCAAGACGACGTTTTCGTTGGGGTCGATGAGGTTACTGCTCGTTTGCGAAATGATTGACATGCCCACCATAAGGATTGTATCGGTAAGCTGCGCACTGTTAGATCAGTTGTGTAGTGGTGAGATGATGTGGTAGACGGACCATTGCTATTATCATCAACAAATCCTCAACTTGTAACTTCTTGACTGAACCCAGCAACATCCTTCTTGATATCCTATTACCCAGAATGTCAGTCCAATTGTCCCCGATACAATCTGTAATTTTTCTTACATTCTGGCGATAACAATAACCCACGATAGACCGTACCAGGTCCATATCTCAGCTTCCAGCATCGTCATGGTTGCGGTGTTTTGTCTTTTCTTTTTTTGTTGTAACGTGTTAAGGCTGATGATGAAAGAGGTGTCAACGCTCGTCTTGGGTACGATCAGCGGTATTAATTTCGGTAAACGATCGACTGTTGGTTGGTTTTATGTATGTATGTATGTATGTAATGTCATCGAACGGGGGTTGGGTTTCAATTCGACTTGTCGAGGATGCAACGGTGCATGACTTGTATTGTTTTTGGGGTAATATCGCACCCGGTAAATAAAAGGGAGGGAAGAACCAAGACAAGACAGGACTAAAGAAACCAAGCCAGCAAAGTCAAGGTAACGCGGGGGTGGGTTAGGCTTAAGGGGGGAGGGGAAGGGAAGGACTTTATTTCTTCCTCCACACAGCGTTTGAATCGAGTGGAGTTTTAGAATCAGGGGCCCTCGATCGGGGAAGACGAATTGTGTCTTTCAGTCTGGGTTCGGGTACAGCAAGCTAAAGCTCGTGAAAGAAGCTAGAGAGAAAAAGACAAGTTGAAAGGCTCGGTTAGTCGGATGGTTTGTTAGCTTACAGTTAGCACGTCAGGGTTGCGGATATTAGTTTGGACTCGACCCAAGATATGGGTCTCTATACTAAGACGCCACTCGACAGTTGTCGCTGCGATAAATGAGGGGAGCCATAACCGATGACACCCGCCGAGTTGTAATGCGCGTATGTATCTGCAGACACAGTTGGTAATCGGGGCTTCAATTCTGTTGGTACAGGGGCTATCATCATTTCAGAATTGGCCCGAATCACTTCTGATTTGCTTCAAGGTCCCCCGGTATTAATCTTGATCCATCTCGTGGGACCGAGACACTCACTGCACGATGGAAGGAATGGGCATGCAGGTCGCCACGTTTAGAAGAAGCAACATCCCTGAATCCAGCACGATCTGCTTGCTCTTCTGCTTCCGAATTGGCCGACCTCAGCCGCTGACAAGGGGATGGCCCTGTCAGAGCTGAGCCAGTCAGGCCAGCACCATAAGCCGTCACGTCTAGAACCTTGAAAGAACGCAGCCAGTACAAGCCTTTCACAACCGCCCATGTCAAGCAAGGGTGGCGAGCTAGACTGCGACAGTGGCGCGTATGATCATCGCAGACAAACGTTGGCACATTCCAGTAACAACAATAATGAACGTTTGATGACCTACGAGGCTCTCATTCTCTTGACCACAATGAAGGCCTCTCAACTCTTGATCCTTCCCCCGTAATTCTGTGCTTTGGTCTGTCCTACAATAGAGTTTGCTAGTTTGTCTAGCCAAGCCACGATCGTGTGAACATCAGGGGCTCTGACTCGCCGATCACTCCACTTTAAGACATTGACACGTCTTGGGGGATCCTTGTCAACAGTCTGACATTTTTGTCTCGGTCTCAGTTTTGTGAGAAGAGGACCGAGCCGCAATCATTAGCTACATACTATGTAGCTATCACCAGCATTGTACGCCTATCTGAGCAACTCATATCTAAAGGATCAATAGTTTGGGTAGCGCGTCATCTGGTGTTAGTCTGTTTTTGGTGAAGAAAAGGAAGAAGCGAAGAACGCCATCGTGGCCTCGTTTAACCCTCCCCACTTACCGAATGAGGAATCTCGACTCTTTGTTTTTCTTGTCCCCTTCCGAGTGAGCGGTTTTATTCCATCCATGGCTGAAGATTATTCTATCCCTTGGTCCGTCCGTTGTTATCGCTTTGGCGTCTTTGTTATCCAAGCGTCTTCTGGTTTTATTCTAATGCAAGCCTCTTTCAACAGCGGAATTAATCCACCTTTTAAAAGATAAGTTAGTGTCGTCAAAGAATCAGGAGACATAGAGTTGTTACTCTTTGACGCCGCTAAGCTCTGACCCCTGAAGATATGAAGAAGCGGAATCCATTTCCCGCAATCCAACGCACGCGCACTTGCATTAATCGGAATGAGCTATCACTTGTCCCACCGAGATAGTCGAACTCTCGCCTCGAGTAATTAGATTTATTGCTTTTGTTTATCGTCTGGGGTAAAAAGCGAGTCGTACCAAGAGTATGGGCTGATACATACCTGAACTATCCAACAGTAGCTCATCTCAATCCCGTGTAGCCGTGTTTGTTCAGTGAACTATTACGTACTGCAGTATTGTTGGTAGCCAAGACGACAGAAACGTTCACGGGGCAGGTTCCGGTTTGACCTTAGTTAAAGGCCACTCCACTTGCGGGAGGCACAGCCTTAAGAGGGAGGTGTTAAACTCCACGATGGCCAGGGCTCGAAGTCGATTGGTCTGGATTGTGTTGTTCATCAGGCGATTGAAACGACTCCTCGGTTACAAGGTAATCTGGGGGTTTGGGGTTAGACTTGCGAATGCGATCAGACGACGGAATGGAAGAATTGTGGTATATATGAGAATGGTATATCCGCTAGTCAGGTAAGCCAAGACTTTTCTCATACCGTAGTAATAATAACATGCAATAGATTATGAATTGATGTTGCGTCAGAAAGAAGGACATGATTCTATTTACCTACATCGCGATATTTGTCACGATGCAACATTGAGGCTGACTGGTTGTGGCACAAGAAACGTGGCTGTGCTTAGTAATCGCACCTTGATGAGTTGGAAATACTCAATTGCGCAACATCACGTGAACAAGGCGACATTTCAAAGCGGCTCTGTCAGTTTCTGTCAAGATCCACGCCTTGCGGAGAAAAAGAAAATACATAATAATTAGACATCTCATTTCCACCATCACAAAAGCCACATCTAGATAGATCAGATAGATCTTGACAGCTCGGATCTACACTACTGAATCAGCCTCTGCCGATCTCTCGCAGATCAATACCTACCAACACGTCACTCAAAATGGTTCACCACATTACTTCAAACGATGAGCTTCAAAAGCTCCTCTCGTCAACAACATACGTCGCAGTTGACTTCTTTGCGGACTGGTGTCCTCCATGCAAAGCCATCGCCCCCGTCTACGAGCAACTCGCCACCAAGCACAGTGTCCCCGACGTTTTGGCCTTTGCCAAGGTCAACGTGGACCACGTCCAGGACGCCGCACGCCAATACGGTATCACTGCCATGCCAACCTTTATGTTCTTCAAGGAAGGAAATCAAGTCGCTGTCAATGGACAGGCCGTCATCAAGGGCGCTGACCCCAGAACTCTTGGAGCTGCTGCTGAGAAGTTGGGTGGTCTAGCGCAAAAGCGAGTCACTGGTGCTTAAGGGAATGAGACATTGAGAAAAAGGACGACGGGAATAGAAAAGACAAAAAGAAGAGGGCTCGGAAATTTACTCCAGGCTTCCTCGGCATTTGTGATGGCACGTAAAAGAAAGGACCTTTTGTGTACCTGCATTCGGGAGTTAAGGTTAGCGTTTTCGATAGGAATGGGGGGCCACACGTGGAAGAAATCAAAGATCAACGGTGCTGGCTTGTATGGACCGGATCGAGAACGAGCTACGGGATATAAGGCATGACTGTTTGCGGAAATATTTATGCTTTATGTGACGTCTGCTAAATGACCTCTGCCATCATCGTGGTGAAAAGTACAGTGTCATGATATTAGTATTTTCATAGTCATGGGCTACCAAAGGAATGCATGTTATGAAAATTTATTCAAGTAGATCTCCGCTTTGTTCTGCTGATGACTGTTCTGGTTAGCAATGCTCGAGACTGGTTATGCTTGGCAACAGACAGTAAATCAATAACCTACAGGTCTCTTGAATTCTGTCTCCTGTTTTGCATCATTTAGTCTGCAACATTGTCAAATCATCAAACTATTACGTGTAACCGAGACCAAGAGATAAAAAGGATGCAAGACTTAAGAGAACCTTTGGCAAGAATAGGTAAGATGAGGATACTATTCTGGACTGTGCGTGGACTTACGTCCGGAAGCATCTATCTAGATAATTATATGCGTGGGAATGCAGGATACAAGCATTTCAGCCATTGCTATTATCATGGCGAATGAATCTGTACTTTCTTGGCACGAGCATCATGTGTGTTGACCTTGTTCAGATCTAACTAAACGTTAAATGTTTTGTAGGAAGAAAGCTAGAGCCAGGAGGGCCGCATCAACAATAATCGTTAGGCATCTATCTTCGGTCTAGACCTCTTGACTAGCTCTATATTTTTGTTTAGTTACTGTCAACTCCAGGAACTAAAAGTTTCGTCTTTCCAGTCACCTAACACGGATTACAAATAGGACACAGGCTTGGCTCGACGCAAACGACTCATGAATTGGGCGACACATTCGAAACCGCTGTTTTGAAATTGACCACTGCCTCCGTTATCACATAGAGCATGTATCTTCCAATTATACATATAGAAGGTTATCAAGGCTTGGGTAATCCCGATACGGTTCGAAATCTCACCAGCCTCTTCTCATCTGTAATGGGAAGCTTGTTCACAACTACCTATACGAGCTATCAACATGTGCGAAGCAAGATGCTAATACATCGTTAGCGAGGGAAAACTTGTGGGCTTTTATTATGTCTCGAACGCTCTGAGTTGAGGTGTGCACAGTTTGAATGAAGCCTCTGGTGGGTATCCCCCCAAACCTGTATGATCATCAAACTGACGATAAGACCGATCAGTCAAATACATTTAGAAGACTAAGCGGCAGCGAGAGTAGTTTAGACTTTCCAGAATCAGAGAATGACCTTGAGATCTCGATTTATGACCAGATGTCGGTTACAATTTTCACGAACATAGTAGCTAATCACTTCCCCGCGCAAAGGATTCAAGCTACTGTATACTCTTTGCTACACAGCCTCTACCAAGACAAAACTCAGAGTCATTTTGAGCTTTTCTGCAAGGAAGAATGAGTGATTTTGATGACATTGAGTTAGTGTAAGTTGAAGATGGCAACTAATCCACGATACTACCCAACATGCGCGTTGGAGTCTCGTAAGTAGATAGAATTTCACCTCAACTCCCAAAAGAAAGACATGGATTCAGTTTATGACGATTACATTGAATTATTCGCCAATAAAACGTTGTGGCGCAGTGATACTCAGATCGGGGCAGTGCTGACATTTCATGGTGAACTCGGCCAGAATTTACCGACAATTCCTTGTCGAGAGCCAGGGTTGCCATCATCCATCGCCTATCACCATTGGTCAATCAGTCTGACTCGATCTCTATCACACGAACTATCACCAAAAACAAAAACTGTTTCTGACCATGAGTCCGAGATAAAATTCGGTCTCTGCAAAGGATTACTGGATTGGTTATCAATTGGAACTTGGGCTGAGGCTGTGTTGCAAAACTGAATGTCTGTCGATACTTATCTCGATTCTGGATGAGGCAGTGTTAGATGTCACATGTCGTGAAGGATCATCTCATCGGTCGTTGAGAATCGATGAGGTCAGTATCGAAGGAAGAAGGATATTAACATTAGACGATGATGGAGTATATACTCATACTACAAACTTTACTCCCTGAATCTAAGCAGTCACTAATTCAATATCAGCCAACATATCATTCTACTACAAATGTTCCTGTGTTCCCTCTCAAGCTCAACTGTTCAACCCGACAGTCTGAATATCCAACGCTCGAAAGATGGCAAACTTGTATTCGTTCCCAGAGCAAACACATCGTCCTCTCCGTCCAAGTCTCACACCCTCAACAGACCCTCAGAGTCAGGAGCCACAAGCATACCAGTCAATGTCGGAACCAACATTCAGTCCAACGGGCCTTCTGGGAGATAGATATGACCTACTTCGACAAGAAATGGTAGAAAGATCACGAGCTGCTATGCAGAGACCAAGAGAAAGTCCATTCAATGATGGTTTGCTTGGGGCTCTTGACGAGTACGAGAACCAACAGGCGGAAAGGCCTCGTGGTCAGAGGAGTTCATCAGACACTTGGGGAGTCGGTGTGGGATTGTCGAGAGTTCCTTCAAGAAGGTCTTATCGTGGGTCTGGTGATTTTCAGTATCCCAATCGACCTAGGAGGACTTCGAGCGTGTCTTCTACCAGAACCGACTCTCTCTACTGTGCACAAACCGGTGTCACTCCGCCACCTCTATTGGATATGTCATCCACAGTGCCGCAAAGACAACCACCATGGCGAGGGACGAGTGGCCGTGGCATAAGATCCTCTACTGGCCAGCCTTTGCTGTCCCTGGCAGGGAACTCAGGCAGTTCATGGGATACTCCTTCTTCCTCGAGTAGAAGCCGTTCCATGGTTGTTCGTCCTTCCGGTATAGAGAGATCTGATACTTGGCCAGATGGAGAGGGCTCTACGAAATTGAATCGAAGAGTTTCTTCAGCGACTACACCCGCTAGACCCACAGCCAGGAATGACGCTGCCAGGCTTGAGCCAGTTCGACGAGGAACTCTAAGACGACGTTGAGTTTGTGAATACTCGTGCTCGACTATGAGTTTGTTCTATTCGTCACTAGAGATAGTTGGAGAAGGGTTATTGATAAGAACAAGGGATGGTAATGTTAATGTATCCACAGTAATAATAATATATGCGTGTGCAGTTTCCTTTCTATCCAGGGTACTAGACGATACGAACACGTATTTCTACTCATTTGCTGGAAAACAATGATAGTCTACGTGAACCAGCCACCATGCTACGTCCTCTGACTTATGCTTGGGCTAGCAAGTCGTGATTAAACTTGGTTGGAGCTGCGGCCCGGGCCGCCGAAACATTATGTAGATATGGAAGCTTGTGCTGGTCTCCTATTCGTCTGCTCAACTTGGGGTCTGTGATTTCAAGTCAGCGTTATTGATTTGCCCGTTCGTGTTTGAGCCAATGAACCACGATATATCTGTGTATTAGGGCTCAGTAGGTTCCACATCAAGGAAAAGGAAGAGATTATCAAGCAATTTGTGACGAGTGACTCTTTCCATTGGCTCGTTTACTGAATTATTTCCAGTCTAGCCGTAAACACTAGAATCCTTTCAGCTCACGCAGCCTCAGCGCTTACTGTTGTACAAATGCCGCATCTTACCTGTCATATCGCGAAGATCAACCAGGCAGGGTTTCAGCATAGTCACCCTCCACTGTAGTTACATAGCGAGGGAGGTGATGACATAAAACCCGGGTCTTTCCCTATCTCCGGTTGACGCGACATTTGCTTCCCACAAACGAGTTTGATCAGTTACAATGGCTGTACGTAGTAGAACAACGGGTATTCTGAGTTATCTGCTCCCAGCTACAATCATTTTCTGTTGCTACATCACACCTACTACTGCAATGCGCTCTTACACTCAGTACGAAAACTTCTTCCCAGCGTGGGATCACATCATCAAGGAGCAGCTCACCAATAACTGCACCGAGCCTCTGAACAACTACAAGAACCGGTCAAATCCAACTCGACAACTAGGCTATCAAGTAATAGACTGTATTCTGGATACAATGCCAGAGTTCCGCAAGGCTGAACTTGCCTCAGCCGCTGTTATTCTTGGTCTCGCACCTACAGTCCTTCAGTTGATGAGTGCATCGTATCTCGACACCGCTATGCTTGCGTATCGTCGACCCGTGCTCGCCTCTTTGCTCTCAATGTCCAGTTCGGGAGTGAGACCTCTCACAGCCACAGAGTACGATGGTTTTATAACTGCGATGGGTACTGATCCATTTCATACCAACTTTGGCAAACCGCAATCAGTATGGGCACCCGCTGTTGTGTCTATGCTGGAGTACACTGTTGCTTCTGCAGCTGTTGCCAACAACGCCTATCTTGCATATGAGCTTAGCACATTGGCAGTCTGTACGTTTTCACCTGCAGAAGACTTCCTTCCTGCCGTATGGACCGCTGCAGCTGTGGCGATACATTTAGGTGGATACCTCGCTGCCAGATTGAAGATCTCCGTCAAGGGGAAGGGTGCGGGGGAAGGAAATAGCAACCAGGGCCAGTTGTTACGAAGGGTCTGGGCTGAGCTTACACCTACTCCTTGGCAGAGTAGACTCGAGATCAAAACAAATGATAAGCACACAGGCTGGTTTCTAGTGCTGGTATCTGCTCTCTATATAGGCGATGCGCTACAGGCTTTCTACGGGACTCTGATCCTTTCGAGTTTGGTGTTTATAAGTGTCAGGGACTCGGCTATCATTGTGATACGGTTGATGGCGAGTGCTCTTTTTGCCAGAGGTATTCTCATTTATGAGCTGGCTGGGTTCAGAATGGAAAGAGACGGGGATGGTGAATCTGGGAAGCCTCATTACTCGGCGGTAGAAACGCAGTGAGTTACGACAAAATGAATGCAATATGTTGGATAATAAATGTCATGATATAATTTTATCTTGACCTTGAGGTATTGTGAGTCTCTGTACTGTCGACTTTGCGATGGTGAGACCTTTGATCCAAGTAAATGCTAAACTTTAAACTCCTCGTGTACTTCGGGTATCGCAACAATCGTTTCTCTTGACACCATGACTTGCTGTGTCAGAACAATCCCATTCGTGACATTTATTTCCGTCTCACTTCCTGTCAAGCTGTCTCTTTTTCTCCTCCTATTCCAATAGGTCCCTGACCCAATGGTTCCAACTCCCATGTTTTGTGGTTGGCGTAGATGATGTAATTGGTGGTTTTGTGGTCGGTCGTGACTACTGAGCATGCTGATGTTTGACATCTTTCGTAGAAGAGGTCGAAGGGCTGTGCTGGCTACAACCATGACTGAGATACATATCTCGGCTGTTGCCCAAATATCTAGAGTATTGTTAGACCTGAAATGTTATTGTGAAAAAGAAGAATTGTGGCAACATACATATAGAGATGTCATTGCTGACAAAGGTCGTCTGGATGAAGCGTCCGATACTGACGATAATAGTGATGAATCCAAGTCCAAAGATGATAGCCAAGCCAGCCCTTTTCCGTCGAGAATTCACCTTGAGTTCTTTCAACAATGGTAATGGGTAAAGGACATCTAACATGGATAACACGTTAACCACTGTCACTCCTGTCATCAATTCGTAAGTCAAACTCACTCAACACTTCAGAGGTGAAGTTCATAGACCAGTTCAATCTCATAAGCTCCATTGACATGAAAGCCTGGCAATGCTCTTCGTCGGTATCCATCCAATTCACCGAAGGGTCCGGCCCACACCAGAAAGTGTCGCTGAAAAAAGTGACGAGCGAAAAGGATGCCGTAAGACCAGTCAAGGCGTACAGTAGAGTTCGCATTCCGGGATGCGTGCAAGGAACGAGATTGAAATAAAATGCGAGGATGCTGAACTTTGGAAAATAAATGCCAAAGTCGAAGAAGTAATTCGTCGCGAATCGGATCTGTTGTTCTGGTGAGAATTTGTTTACTTAGACATTGCGTGATGAGGACAAACCTTCTTCAGAGCCACGCTGTTGATGGTAAAATCGTCCATGGCATGCATTCGAAATGTCAAGGTATCACATATAAGTAATCCCTGACATGCTGCCAAACCGGCGAAGAGGAGATAATCAGCTGAATATAACCTCGCATTGCGCAGCCAAACCCGCACGTAAACTCTGGCAGCGACAAGGACATAGGCGATGACCATAAGACTCCATTCAAAGGACTGTAACCCCTATTAGTTAGTATGTTGACCTCTAATCAATTCAATTCGTGTCATCTATTGCGCACCATGACAGCCTTGCTGGAGATCATCTTGGACGTTGGGATCGTCGGAGGTCGAGCCTCCCGATTAGAAAATGAGCTTTATCAGGTGACGCAGATTAACATGGCGTATTTTGTAACATTGAAATGAAGAAACAGGAGTTGCGACGGTCGAGTAGCTAGCAGTAAGCCCATATATACGGCACGACCCCCAGTGCACTGACACTAACAATCCTAGTGTGCTGCTATCAGTGCGCCACTGAAATCGTCGACACCATGTGTTTGAGTCAGTTGAGGCCTGAAGGCGGAAAGTTACAGTGCGACGTCAGCATGTGATATGATGTGAATGTGAATTGAGTTATTCTCGATCAGTCTAAAAAGTGAGACCCGTAATAAGAAAATCTATCTGTTGAAGATCAGTTACACTACGAGCCAGACTATAATCTGTTTTGGCAACCAAGACAGTAGAAACAAAAAAAGAAAAACGCCTAAATACGAGTCCATGTCCTCGGGCTCTTATCGACGCCAAGGCACTGGGATCATCCTTGTGAGGGAAGCTAGTAAACTCTATTCTGCGACACGGGAATTAGATCGACGGGCGCACTTGCGGAGGATGGATCAGCGGATTTGGTAGCTGTTTGCGGACGTAACCCTCAGCACGAGATCTGAACAGTGCGTGCATTTAACTGAAATCGTGTCAATTTAGCGTCTTCATCTCGGGTGCTTTTCATCCCCGTCCGCCAGGGACGGGGAGGCTAGTGTAGGAACCGCACAGTAGTTTGCCTGCTTGCTTGCCAACTCCGGCGCTGTTTCCGGGTATGTGTTAGGTGGGACCTGTCAATATTGTGATAACAAGAGGTCAAGGATCCGAGTTTTGGAACCTGCTTTGCTTGTGTACTTAGGAAAACGCTGTTCTTCCCAAGGGGCAAGCTATCAAACTTGGAGGACAACCCCATCGAGTTCCTCACAAGGGGGAGACAACAACGGAAGCATGTATCCTATTGTGACTTGGATTCTCAAAGGGCGAGGCGTTATCTGTACAAGGCTGAGATAAAGCATGCCGGTTTGCGCCACGTTGACTAACTCAATTGCCGACTATTTATCTGGTGGTTGCGTTGACAATCAATCACAATGATGCTTGTTACTGCTAGTAGCCTGTCTCGGTTGGGCAATCTGTATTTTGGACAGGACAGTGATAGACCCCCAGTATGAACTCTAGCCTCTTGAAAACAAATATTGCCAGCCAGTAACTCGTCGTGCCAAAATGATGGTTGAAAAGTCCAGGGATCTGACACAACGCTGTCCGGCCGAGACAGCCAAAAATCTAGATCAAGCGACGACACATTAACAAGAAACTCCCCAAAGTCCAGAAGGGCCTTTCGCATACCAAATCGTCGACCACATCATTGTGGAAATACAGATACGCACAAAAAACGTAAACAGTCATCGCCCTGGAGCTGGTAGACTTTACTACAAGCTGGCAATTTCCACCTGAATGACCTGTCATGTTTTATTGACGCTTTCCCTTTGTCGGCCAGTTGTCTGAGTCACGCTCACTTTCTTGATTTGCGTTGCATACCTTGGCACGTAAAGGAGCCAATCTTGCAACGGCGATGATAGCTGTGTCTCAGTTTCCTGGTGGGCACTGCTACTATCTAGCGATGTTGAGAAAATGCTATAGCATAGAGGCCCAAAATAGCACCTAATTGAGAAATGGCACCGTGAGATTTAGCAGCCGCCGAGGTGCGTAAGGAATCATCTGATGTACTATATTTTGAAAAGTCTGCCGATCTGATAGAGAAGACCCACTTCACATACCTATTCAACGACGCCATTGCGTGTGTTCTTTACTCAATTTCTCATACAAGTTGCATTCGTCACAGTTGAAAGTAGAAGAAGCGCTTAGAATCGGCCCTTGAGGAAAAGTCTATGCTTCTTCGAGGCCTCAAAGGCGAGGGTTAACTACTTTCTTCATTCGTCGCCCTTCCTTCACCACCCCTGATGCAGAAACCTATGTTTGGACTCAAAAGTCATGGCTCATGGCTCAGTTGAAGCTGGAATGATCTCAGCAGAGTTGGCACAAGGCTCAACAGCAACTGGACTCTCTGGCTCTCTGGCTCTCTGGCTCTCTGGCTCTCTGGCTCTCTTTGTGTGTGGGTCTCTCTCTCTTCTTACTTATCAATTCTCAATGTCGTGCCACTCGATAATATTCTGGTTGTCATGGGTACAGTGAGCCTGTGAAAGTGCAAATTCAACATTTGAGATTTGTGTGCGTGTTCAAGGCGACTGACAATAAAGTTCAGTACGCATCGACGACTTTTGATGACCACTATCCGGAAAACAGGAGTTTTGACAATTGGGAGACTGATAGCCAGTCTTCGGACTAGACTGAAAATTCCGTGTGGTCTGGGGCTTTTTGCTTTCTCGTCTTTGGATTGCTTCTGCTCACTGTGTGTATCGCTTCTTTATCGTAGTTCTCGCTGTTTCTTAGCATCTTCAGCTTGTTTGTGCTTTGGCATAGAGGCTTCGAAAGCACTTCCTAAGAGTATGTTTGGACGTGGTTGGTAATGTTTGTCTTTTGATCTGGATGAAGGAGAGGGAGAAGAAGAAGAGTTTGCTATTGATCATGGCGATGAGAAAAGAAAGAGTAAACATGGGGAGGGAGAGACGGGTGAAGAGGCAAAGCTATTACTAGTAGTGAGGAAGGTACGCCTGTCAGAAGCTGCAGCTAAACCTCATTGCAAGAGTCACAGGCTCACTTGCCTTGGGTTTTAGGGAAGTCGTAGAATGTTATTTTAGACCGGGCAGGCAGGCAGGTACCTAGCATAATCCTTTCCCTACCATCGCGGGTTGGGGGGGGGTTTAAACATGCCTAGATGACAATTTAAGGCTGTTGACTGGGTGTTAAAGGTACATACAAGATATCAGAATTTAATACACCATATAGGTACTGCCAACATGGTGTCGACAGCCTAATTTTGTCATCTGGGCATGTTTAAAAACCCCCCTCTTCCCCTATGGTAAGATATCAAGCATCTGCTGTCAGACGACCATCTGAGGCCTTCAAGATATCTCCTACCTACCTACTAATCTGTATAGAAGCGGAACATGAGCGGAATGTGTTTACGGAAAGTGCATCCGACGGACCGCAACAGCGAAGCTGGAACCCTCCCCCCCCGACAATTGCCCCAACGAGCATAGCGTGCTGAAATAAGCATCGCATCCACCAAAACCCCGCGTTATCACCATCATCCTCGCTGGAACAATTTCCATTTACAGGTCTACAAGGCGCAAACAAGACATTTATTATTTATCCGTTCCACCCGCAGATCCTTGCCTGTGGACTGATAAATATCGCCAAGAAGGTCGGGAAAAGCTTGATTTCTTTTCTTCCATCGTCTTGCTTACAGTAGATATCATTCATCAGTCATGTCGACAACAATCACACAAACTCAGGAGTCGATTGAGCTCACAACTCTACATGAACGTAGAAAAGACACCGTTGAGGAGCAGCCTTCTTTACCGCCTGACGATGTACCTCCTCCATATGCGCAGACACAGGCACAGAGGTGGAACTATCCCAAAGGGAACATGCCAAAGCTCGGGTTTGCTTTCTTGTCATTTATCATCGCTGGTATGAACGATGCAGCCGTTGGTGTACGTATCTCTCAAACCCCTTGATTGAACTGTACTGACTATCACAGGCTTTGATCCCATATGTATGTCAACTCGTGAATGCATCAAAACCATCTGACATAAACAACAGCTCGAAAGATATTACGATCTAAGCTACACAATCATCTCCCTCATCTTCCTCACTCCCTTCGCCGGCTACTCAGTCGCCGCTTTCACTAATGCACGAATCCATATGCGTTTTGGCCAGCGCGGTGTCGCTATCATGGCACCCATCTGTCATCTCATCACCTTTGTCGCCCTGGCTCTGCACCCTCCGTACCCGGTTCTTGTTGTCTGCAATATCTTTAGCGGGTTTGGAAACGGTCTCACGGATGCGTGCTTTTGCGCATGGGTGGGTGCCATGGACAAGGCCAATACCGTGCAGGGCTTCTTGCACGCTTCGTATTCCCTTGGGGCGCTGTTCTCACCGCTTATTGCCACATCAATGGTTGTTTCTTATGACCTGCCCTGGTATACCTTTTATTATGTCATGGTGAGTACTTTTTGATCCAAGTCAAGTACTAAACTGATATCTGGTAGATCGGAATTACTGTGGTGGAATGGATTGGTCTCACTGTTTCATTCTGGCAAAAGACTGGCGCTGTTTATCAGCTCGAGCACGTCAATGAATCAGAAGATAGTGGCGCTGGAACAAGAGAGGCCCTCAAGTCCAAAGTCACATGGCTCTGCTCGTTGTTCTTCTTTGCGTACATGGGAGTCGAAGGTAAGTCATTCATCTTTCCCTAATCTTGGAACACTACTAATTATATATCTACAGTCGGTCTAGGTGGATGGATCGTCACATTCATGCTACGCGTACGGAAAGCCTCAGCATATGCATCTGGTGCATCTGGCACTGGATTCTGGGCAGGCATGGCTCTCGGACGTGCATGTCTAGGTTTTGTGACAGAGCGTTTCGGTGAGAGACTATGTCTATCTATTTACCTCGTAATTTGTATCGGCTTACAACTTCTATTCTGGTTGGTTCCTCGGTTCATAGTCTCGGCCATTGCTGTCGCCTTTTTAGGCTTCTTTTTGGGGCCCATGTTTCCTGGGGCGGTCATGGTGACTGCTAAGCTTCTACCAGCTAAGATCCATGTGTCTGCTATTGGATTTGCTATGGCTATTGGTGGTACCGGTGGTACCATCTTTCCATTTGCGATTGGAGCTATTGCGAATTCCAAGGGTGTTGGTGTTTTACAGCCTATCATTCTTGCATTGATCACTGTTGTTGCTGGTGTTTGGTTGAGTTTCCCTAGGATTCAGAAGAAGGATTGAATGGGATAAGGTATATAGCTGGACAATCATCTGTGTTGAGTTTTGTCATGATAATGTAGCCTGGATATCACATCTCGATGAGAAATTGGTAGACATGCGTTGGAGTAGCTGCGCGATAGTAATGTCCGACAAATAATTCCATCAACTCAGTAACAAGACATGGATATTAAGAAACTAGATATCCGACATGCGATTTCAAGACTCGGAGAACAATGAGCGTCAGAAGAGATGATACACATTCTCTTCGTTCTTCTCCATTTACCCCAGACTCTTGAATCATTGCAGACGTCCTTCCACTCGGCGAGAAGCCCGACATTAGCGTTAGGGAAGTCTTCTGACCAATACCACATCGTCTAAACCTCATTTCTATGGGTCTACCCCGGCCAGAAATACCCTGTAAAGTAGTCGCTACAGCGGACAGTCGCTCAAGATTAGGCTATTCAGATACGGCATTCTCTCAACAGACTCCATCGGCCGAATGCCCGAGTCTACATAAAACATAGGTAGATCTGATGATTTATCTCATCTCATACATCTTCAACTCCATTCAACCGCCTGTGAACCTCATTCTAACCTCTTACCTTATACCAATTCTATTTTCAGTCAAAATGGCCAAACCAATTGTCCTCCAGCTCGGCGACGATATAAAATGGAACCACGATCTGTACAGCACCTTCAAATCCAACTTTGACATCAAGCGGTCGCATAGCATGCCTCGGGCTGAATTCATCCAAGCTCTCAAGAACAAAACATTTGGCGACTTTTTTGCTATTTACAGACCATTCTGGAACACAGGCGGTGAGATGGGCAATTGGGATGAGGAATTGATTTCTCTGCTGCCCACCTCGTGCAAAGTCTATGCCAGCGCTGGAGCAGGCTTTGACTGGGTTGATACTGCTACCCTTGCCAAGAGAGGTATGTATACACACCAGGACATGCTTGGACAGATATTAACTTGTATAGGCATCACATATTGCAACGCCGCAGCTGCTTGTACAGAGTCTGTAGCAGACGCCGCCATCTGGCTCATCATCTCCGTCTTCCGCCAACTAAGCTGGTCCAGCATCGCTGCTCGCTCCGGCTCAAGCGAGCAGTTCCTAGATGCCCAACGCAATCTTGCACCTGTATCTCGTAATCCTCGCGGTTTTAGTCTCGGCATCATCGGCTTCGGCCGAATTGGTCAACGTATCGCAGAAAAGGCCTACAAGGCACTTGACATGAAGATCCTCTACAACGATGTAGTCCAAATGCCCAGAAGTATCGAGGGACCCGTCGGAGCAGTCTATCACAAGTCGGCAGACACTCTGCTCGCAGAAGCAGACTGCGTTCTTGTCGCGACACCCTTTGCAGGTGAGGCCTTACTCAACAAGGAGGGTCTGGCAAAGATGAAGAAGGGGGCCAAGCTGGTCAACATCGCACGTGGAAAACTCATCAACGAGGCGGATCTTGTAGAGGCTCTTCAGAGTGGACATCTTTCAGGCGCAGGACTGGATGTTTTTGAGCACGAGCCTGTCATCAGCCCTGAGTTGATCAAGATGAAGAACGTGGAGCTACTGTCGCACAACGCGGGTGCGTCCTTGGATTCACATGTTGGATTCGAGAAGCTGGGTATGGAGAATATTCTATCATTTCATAAGACGGGCAAGGCTATTTCACCCGTCAATGCTCATCTGATCAAACAGAGCAAGTTGTAATATCTAAGAATTGAAGTTTGGTTTAGGTTTGTTAGCAAAAGCAATGTTAATCTTGGCAAAGGTGGCGATGTTAGCTCCGGGTTCATTCGACTTTGTTACGTGTTAACTGATGCTTATCTTATTAAGTGATAGTAGGATCGCAAGCACAGGCCAATTGATGTCGTGGGATCATCAACGCATGAATACGTGCGTTTAGCGGCTGACAGTCTGAAACGCAGCACAATTCAGGTTCGATCCTACAAACGACGAGATGATTATTGTATTCATATTTCATCCTTTTAGAAGATTAACCAGTGTATAGAACTAACCATTACGAAACAATTAAAGTATGCAATCGCATGTCACTCCTTGGTTGAGGTGTTGTTTATTGGACATCTAACCGCCGCCAGTCCTATATCAAACCTGTATTAATGCTCAACTATCAATAAAGACTCATTGAAACAATCCATCCCCTCGGAGAAAACAAACCGGGGATTCGGTCCGTTGACTGGTCCTAGGACGAGATGAAAGGAGCATGGACTCTTGATCCTCCAAAACAAAAGTGTTTGAGTTTTCATAGGACCCTTGTTTCAAACCCATCCTAGCTCCTCCACCAACTGACGAATCAACTCACATAGCGCACATACTGAGCCTCTTCCCTCAAATATATGTCAAACATTTTCGATACTCCCTATTTATTTCATGCATCTTTACCATAACTTCTCCATTTTCAGTTTGCTTCATCCCTGATGAACATCAGATTGTCCCTGTGAATCCTTTGTTTCGTGAAACACTTAATGATTGTGAATTCGTAGTTATATAACAGTCTGGTCAACCACAATGCCGTTCCACTCTGTAAAGCTCAGTTTCGTTTCTTTTCATTCATTCCTTTAACCATTTTTTTTAAAAGTCATTCTTTGACAGAATGCGTTCATTCCTTTTCTTGGCTGGCCTTATTGGCACAGTTCTATCCGCTCCTTTGCAATCTTCGTCGCTCCTTCGTCGTCACGATACAACACCCGAGGGATTCCTCAAAGTGAACCCCGGAAAGATTCAAATATCAGATGACAATTTACTCAGCGGTACATACCCAAACAACAAAACTCGCGTTCTTACTCGCCGTGCCGAACCTGCTTCGCTACCACTGAAGCTGGTGAATAACTTCAGTGGCGGCAACGTGAGAGCCTACATCTCAGGGCTGGACTCTGATGGCACTGTTGTTTTCATCGGAGCTGATGGAAGCCTCGTATATCCTAAATCAGGCGGGGCGAAAGAACCCGTGGAGATCAAGGACAACATCGCCATCCCTCTTCCACCACAGGGCCAGACACTAGACTTTACGATTCCCATATCCATGAGCTCCGGTCGCGTTTACTTCGCCAACGATGATCTTCACTTCTTTGTGGTAGATATCGGAAGTGGTGACGGCCTCGTTCAGCCTTCTGTTACGAACCTTCAAGATCCAAGTGCAGGCGTGGACTGGGGTTTCGTTGAGCTTACATACACAAACGGTGTTCTCTATGCCAACATTAGTTATGTCGACTTTGTGGGAATTCCTCTTGGCATGGGTCTCGCTCTCAAGGACGGAAGCGAGCAATCATGTGTCGGTCTCGAGTCCGGTGCTGTTAGCAAGATCTGTGACGATCTCGTCAAGCAAAAAGACGCCGACGGAAGAGCTTGGACATTTATGTGTATTGCCAACGCCGAAGGCAAGCCAGTTCGAGTGTTATCTCCTGGAAACCAATATGATCTTGAACCCATCACATTTGGAGATTACTGGGATACATACGTCAATGACGTCTGGGCAAAGTACACCAACCAAGACCTCATCATCAACACGCAATCTGAAGCAGGCGAGGTTAAATGCCGAGTCACAGGCGAGGAACTGACCTGCGATGGTGACAACCGTGGATACGCCAAGCCCAACACAAAGGATATCTGGGGTTGCAACAGTGGACCCTTCACGGTCCAAGAAGGTGACAACGGTGTTCACGCGGCCGTTGTTCCTCGCCTCTGTGCTGCCTTTGTGCGATCTACACTTCTTTCCGACGGTGGTGATATGCAGCCTAAGTTGGGACAGGAGATGTACTACAAGAGTGACCCTACAAGCCACTACAGTCGAATCGTGCATTCTTACGAGGTTGATGGCAAGGGGTATGCGTTCCCGTATGATGATGTGAATCCCGATGGAAATGAAAATGCTTCAGGCGTTGTCTCGGGAGAACCAGAGACTTTGACGATTTATGTTGGTGGACCATCTGCTTAGGTGTTTGTGGGGGTAGGCTTCATTTCTTGTACAATACGATATGGTTTGATGGTGGAGTTTAGGTATGGACTGAATGATATATCCAGATTTGACATTACTTTAAGTCATGAAACGGTCATCTATCTGAATGTAGATATACCGTCGGTTGTGTATTCGTGTCGTCATCTTGTGAATGTAGAACGTTAGGTACAGAGTCTTGACTTTGGTAGTAATGGCTTAGGCAGAGCTCTATGCATTAGCAACAAGACAAGTTGTGGGAATACGCTACAAATGCCTCCAACCCATTAGTTAATACCACCCAAATATGCGGGACAGATAAGTCCCCTCTTGCTTCGTACTCTTAACTGCCTCATCAATCCTACTCCTAAAATGCTGCGGCAACCGAATTCCGTCCAGAATATCCGTCAGGCTCAGAGATTTCAATCTTGAAACTTGGAATGTCCCATGAACTCGCGCCCCCCGTTGTATCATGAGCTCTATAGCACTCCCAATATCGTCATCCAAATACTCTGAACTGTTATCTAAGCGAGCATGCTGATGGCATGTCCCCAGAAATAACTCCCACGGTGTCTTGCTCTCGTATATGTATATCCCCGCGTTTGGATCAGCGCCCATGTCTAGGAGAAGTTCAACAATGGGTAACACAGGGCCTTGTTCTAGGTGAATAATCTGGAGAGGCGTTACCATCTTTGGTCGAAGGGCGTAGTCTAGCAAAGGACGACCACCCTTTTGGCGAATCTCAGACGGGTTCCTTTGTAAATAGTCTGCGGTATATAAAGTCAACCGAGCTTGTATCGTCGCAGCCAGAAACGTCTTATTGTGCCCCTCTCGAAATGTGCCTTGAGGAGCGTCTTTCATATTGGTCCAGTGAACCCCGGGTCGATTTAAGCCTTCGCAATTAGTGCGGTCCAGCTCATCAAGGATCTTGAAGATCTGCTTGAGACTTGATTCGTGAAGCTCAGGTTTCCCATCCCCTTCCAGTCTTTTGAAGGTATCTTCGGCGTGTCGTGCATAATGCATCAAACCATCGGCAACGAGGTAGAGTTGATTATAAACCTGAGATGATTTCTTGTTGGGAACTATGACCTTGTTGAGACCAAGCATAATCCTGCAAAGTGATAAGTGAGGATCAAACGTCTCTGTAGGGCGCTTTTGAATCATATCGTCTATAACACCCGTGTCGAGGAAGAAATCCCTCACAGTTCGGTGCAAAAAGTCAACTTGGCTCTTGAATAGCCCAGTCTCTGTTGGGTTTACAGTGACATAGAGCAAATCACCACAACGAGCGTTAAGTCTCGTGTTCGATCGCTTACAGATAGCCTCACTCTCAACATCTGTTAATGTACTTGCTTGCATCGTCAAAGCATAATCGGGGTCGTCCATCTCGCGGTCTAAAAGTTCAAAGGCAAGCAAAGGCAACGCTTGTTCCGCTGCAATAACAACTCTGAAGATCCTCGTAGTGCTGTCCCAATAAATGGTCTCGATAGTCTGCAACATGTGCTCGAAATATCTCTGCAAATCATCGGGAAGCTCATTTAGTCGACTCTGCAGATCTGCGTAGTTGTCGTCCTTCATCAGTCCTCTCTTGAGAGAGTTGACCACAAGGTAGACCCATAGGAAAACGCCCTGTGCGCGTTGAACAATAGTGTCTTTTATCTCAGAGCACCGCGGATCCATCTCGGAGAGCTCCTGGAACTTTGGATCGACATCTAGTTCCTCCTTTACGTAGCGTCGTATATCTTCCCTGGTCAAATCCTCGAGTTGTAGCTTCCACTTGACATTACTAAACTCTCGATCGAAAGCATCCCAAGGCCGACTAGAGACACAAATCTTGATGGAGGGAGACGAAGCAAGAACTCGTAACGGACTGAGAAGCTCCTCAAAAGTCCCGGTATAACGATGTGCTCCAGCAGTGTACTCATCAAGACCATCGATAAAGAAGCAAAAGCGCAGTGGCAGTGATTCCTGAGATGAAAGTTGTTCAAAAGCTCGGAAAAGAGACTTATCATCCCAACCATCATAAAGGTTATAGTTGGTCGACGAATCTTGATGGGGCGTATCAATGATGTCAATAAGTTCAGGACATTCTCTGAGAACTTGATACAATATCGTTTGGAACAATCCGGTGAGTGACTTTTGCATGGACAAGCCCGCATTCCAGAAGAAATGGCTAGCCGTAACGACTCTACAACCACCTCCCCAGTTGCCGAGAAGCGATTGTGTATCTTGGTGAGTGGCGATGAACTTCATCAATGTTGACTTCCCACTTCCAGCTTTGCCCTTGACCCAAAAAAAGCCACTTCCTTCCTCAAGCCACTCCCGAAAACCAGTTTTTCCTTCAGTAAAGACCCAATTGAATGTGGCTTTGTGATGGTCCTGAATAGCGCTATGCCGTTGCTTAATCTCCCGGAACCGAAGACTTTTGAGAAAATCGTGATGCTTCTTGACGCGTTGTGCTTCGATTGCAAGATTGTCTAGATGTGAGATGGCTATCTTGGTAGCTTTACTTGTGCCTTCTTTCTTTAGATCGATACTTCGAATGAGCGATTCAATGGATTCGAGCTTGGTTATTGTGTTAGCTTCTAACACTGCATTCTGCTGCTTTAATTTACGTATCGCAGCCAATGCTGACGATTGACGGGAACTGTAAATGAAGTTAGTAGTGTTAACTCATGCGACTTTCTTGGACTGACTGTGACGAAGTTGTCAAAGCAAGCAACAGGCCTTTTTGCACATTGATCAACTTTCCTTCCAAGGCTTGAATCTCTGTATTTCTGAGCCGTCGAAGCATCATGGTCCGTATAGCTTCCAATGCCCTTAACTCTCCGGGTCTCCGACGTAGGAAGCCCAGAAGAGTTTCAAGCTGTAAAGCGTATTCGTCGCAGGCCTTGGCTGTATGGAGCAAATTCTCATCGATGCTAGCCTGTCGAGCATCTTCAGGATTTGGTTGACTCTGATCGATGAGACCGACAAGCGTTTGTAGACGTTCTGTATTGGCAAGAAACTCTTCGTCTTCTTGGATAAGGCCTGAAGTGGACTTGTACGCTCTTTGTGCGGTTCTGGTTAATTTGATCCCCACCTCGACGAATTGAAGTATGTTTCCAACCAGAGCTATCGCAGCCAGTTCAGCCATTGCTTCGATAAGAATTTAATAAATTAGTTCATGTTTAAAGTGAGGCTTGGGCTGAGATATACGATATATCACATTAATCTGCCTTGCTGACCGGAACATCTTACGGACCGATGCAGAACCATGTCAAGGCTGACTGACCTTCGGGGCTGAGAACCCGCGTTCCCAGTTCACAACGTGAACCATTTGGTTACATCCTTTCGAAATATTGGGAAATAAGTTCTCAGGCATTAGTTCCTGAAAATCATGTTCAGAACAAAGGGAAGCACTACGCCGCTTGTGCGCACCTCCCGTTGGCCTCACAACGACATTGGTAAGTTTTATCGTTGACTCGAGACACACTACCGGCTGATCAAGCTAACTCCACTTTAACACAGCTACTGAGGAGGATGGTTTCTATAACGAAGTACGACAGATGTCAGGAAGACTAGAAGAGATCCCACTTACCCAAGATGAGCGAGTCTGGATACGAGTGCCTGTTTCAGTCTTCATGTTCCTCATCTACAACCCACTGTCAAGGCTTTTTCGACCTCTGTTTACAACTCCCCATGGCCTTTTGGGACTTCTCATTGTCTTTTTACTCGTCCTGATTCCTCTTTTTATTACGTCGGGGTGTCTTTCAAGCATTACCAAGCCATATCCACACAACCATTCGAAAAACTGATAATCCGGGTAGACGACCGTCTTCCAGTACAAAGCACTGGTTTTAACACTCGCCACGGTCATCGAATCTAATTTCACATCTGAAGCTTATTCATTCTCTCTGTCATTATATATAGACACCAAACCCTCTACATAACACAACACTCTTCGGCAGGTTGCTTGGGTCGGTGACTTAAACCCACACCCGCACCTTCAAGGATCAATATATCCTCGTCATCCGGAGAAACCACCCTAGGCGCCAATCTTTCCCTCAACTCGGCAAACTTATCCATCCACCAAAATCCAACCTTTTCCCACCGTGTCACCATCCAGTCCTGTTGATACTCGCTTAGCAGGTCATACAGTTGCGTCTTCAGACCCTCTTCTTCAGTAGCGGCCCACGCGATAGCGAGCGCCAACGGAACATGACTTGCCCCAAGCGGTCGGTACTGACTGATGTTTCGTGCCATGGATACCACCTCTGAAGAACAGAGTGCTGCTTCACCCACGAGAGCGAGATTGTAGGGGTCAAAGGCTTGCATGAGGCAGTTCATTATGACGAGAACCGTGAGCATGACAGAGTATGCAGAGTTGTACGAACGTGACAGTCGGAGTTGCATGGGCGTGGGAGAGTATCCAGGTTCCCATGTCACAGCTCTAACAATCTCTGCTACTTTGCGCAGGTCTCGGCATAATCTATGATATGCACACGTTATCTCCATACGATGCGTCTCAGGGTCGTTGATAAAGTCGGGCAGTCTTCCCAAGTTTCGTATCGAAAGACTTGGAATACCCCCTGATTCTTGTCCATCTTGTTGTGCTTGTCTTGTTTCGGCCGTGGATGGGGGGTTGTTCTTTTTAAAGTTGTCAAGCATGTCCCAGAACCACTTTTCTAATTTGACTTTGGGGTTTGAGATGCTTTCTATGATCTTAGAAGTTGTTAGTCGAAATTCCAAAGGGAAGAGAAAGTGAGCGTTCATACCACTGGGACACAGAATGTAAGGACCATGTCTGTTTCGAAACCAGCTTTCCAGTTCTCTCGTGCTGCTGCTTTGAGGAGATATGCCAGACCCTGACCATGGCTCGTGCATGGATCGTCGTCTCTGCCTAGCCAACCCTGCAGAATGTTAGTGCTGATTGGGAATTCTAAGCATATAACGAACCTGGCAGATCATGATGAGATATACAGCACACATCGTCTCGGGCATCCTGGCCTTGACGGGGTTATCCAGGCACAACCTCAAAGAGTTGATGGCGCGACCGTACTTGGTCAATGCATCAATCGTCTGATATCCCTGTGGCATATGAAGTGTCGAGAATGTGGTAGCCAAGGCATCAGCAGATGCATCGAGAGCTTCATTCCTCCCTAGTCTCGCTGGGATATGCCGCAGAAAATCTCCATAACAGGTGATGTCGTATCGCAAGTCTGTAATCTCCAGTCTTGATACTAACGTATGGGTGACAGTAGTTGTCTTATTACTCGGCACTTTGACCAGAGCTTGTTGAAAGAGAAACGGCGATACCGACTTCTGCGAACTAGAAGAGGTCGACGTTTCTCCATCGGTGTCGACAATTTGAGGCGTCGAGCTTGATGATGATCCACGCTGTAGGGTTTGGATCTTGAACTTGTAGCGCTGTTTCCCCACGTTTACGCAGGGTATATCCAGTCTTTCACATCTGGCGCATCTCGGTTGAGCTTTGTCACACTATTTACGTCGTTAACTCGTTAGTCTCTGATACTTCTCTGATGATTTACCTTTTTCTTCTGCTTTCGACAAGCATCGCAGCCTTTGTAAGACGGAACACCGGGCATTTTGGAGTCAGCGGTCGATGTATCCCAAAAGAGTCAAGATTGAATTGAGAGTATAGTTTCTGACGGTGGATCAAGTTGGTATTTAGTTAAACTTGTCTTGTCTCTTTCCTTTCTCTTTCACTTGATGGCCCCCGCTTTGTATAAAGTGAAGTGATGGGGATAAAAGGCTGATTTTGGAGAAGTACGCAAGCAGGGGGTTCAGCCTTGGAGAAGAGGAGACAAGGGTATGAGCCTGAATATGGACAATCTAATTGGACATTCTCCACTGAAGGATGAGATGGAGCGCAGCGTTTTTCCATGTTGGGAATAGTGTTGAGTTACGAGCCAAGTCAATGAGATTCAAGGTACCTACATACATAGTAAGTTTCTAATAATGAGGTTTATCTATTACTGAATCTGATTTGACAGTTGACTCTGTCGATCCAAGGCATACTGTAGTCGATTACCCCGAGATCGGCGCTTCTATCTCATGTACCTAGAAGCTCAGCCCTGTGGCAGCACATTGCCACCATGGCCATGCCTTGTCACAGCCTCTGCCCTCTCTTACTTAGTACGGAGCCAGCAAGCAGCGTTTGATGCCTTGATAGTTAGGCATGAGTTCTACAGCCTGATTGTAAATCCATCCTCATTGAGTATCTCCTCGGAGATCACTTTTGCTTACCCTTTGTGCAAGTAGGTAGTTGACAATGCCTTGATGAACCGATATCACCATGTCGGTACATCGAGGAAGCACACGGCGTGACATCAGTTACAACGTATTCGATAGCGACACCAGAATCCACCAGGAAGACATCCACAACCATGTCCACTACAGCTCCACCCGCCCTACACCCTGCCGGGGTGATCCGCGCTATTCCTTATCCCCGTAATGAAGATCTGGTTTATCGCCAGGATCTTATGAAGAGATTAGATGACCTTCTACCATCAACACCAGAATCTTGCAGTGCTGCACTTTGGGGCTTGGGAGGCTCCGGTAAGACGCAGATTGCCCTTAACTATGCCTATCGACGATGCGATACCGACCCAGAATGTTGTGTCTACTGAGTCCATGCTGATAGTGAAGCCACCTTTTCGGCCGACTACAAGACCATTGGGAAGAAGCTCGGGATTGATGATAAGCTCAGCGCGACACATCTTCTTGATGCAGTACGAGCTGCAATTGAATCAAGTCCGAACTGGCTGATGATCATTGACAACGCCGACAACCCGAGTATGTTTGGAGTCGGCCAACAAGTGAAGACAGAAGAGGAGACTGAGCAACAGAATCAGAACGTGTGTGGAAGTATCTCGTGTGCTCCGCAAGATACGGTGCTTTGGACTAGTCGAGATGGCCACATTACAGGCACGCTAGTGGCAGCGCGTCGCAGTGTTGAGGAGCGATCCATGAAGCAAGGCGTCTTCTTGAGAGAATACTAGAGAATTCTTCTACTACTCCCGAAACGTCAAAAGAGACGGATCTCGATGCCCTCCTAGAAGAACTGTAGTACCTGCCGCTGGCCATCTCCCGAGCAGGAGCATACATGAAGCGTTTGTTGATGACGGTCAAAGAGTATCTGGGTTACCTGAAACAAGGAAAGTCTCGATGGGATGTACTTGGAGTGAGCGATGCTGACCGGCATCGCCGACCAGAAGTGTGCTTGAGACATGGAAGATTTCGACAGAGCAGATCTGGGCCGAGAGCAACTGTTCGTATTATTTAATGAATATGAAGAGGGCCCAGCCATCCAGATTTCAGAGCTTCAGGTTCTGCAAGCTGTAGCGCGGCTAGAAGAGTATTCTTTTCTCAACCTTCGTCGAACAGATGATGGCGAGCGACACTACGGGATGCATAAGCTCGCCCAAGAGGCTATGCGATATAACCTGAAAATCAGAAGTTCAATCAAGACACTAGTCTAGACAGTCCTTGCAACAGATCAAAGGGCGCGAGGCATTGTAGAGTGGCAAAACACTTCAAGTGGTGGATAGTCTATGTCCAACTGCGAGGGGACCTACTTCATGGGCGCAATGTGAGACCATCCAGGGCCAATACGACAGGGCCCAAGGTATACGACTAATGGGGTTCGAACCTATAAAATGCAAAAAGAAGAGCGGTGCAGTGGGGTGAGTATTTATAGGAGCGGTTTTTAGAGAATTAGGTTTATTTGTAGGAGTATAGGTTTGTTTAGGAGCGGATTCCCACTGCACCACTCCTCTGATAATATGGTAACATAACTTAATATATAAAGGTTAGGTAGAGGCAGAAGGATACAACAAGAGGTACTGGAAATCCGACGACAAGTGCTCGGAGAGGAGCACCCAGATACAGTCCCGTCTATGCAACATGTTGGATGGGAATTATCCTCAATTGTATTAAATTGATGTCATTGCTTGGGAAAATATACATTATGCGAGGCCAGTACAAAGAAGGTGAAGAGATATTGATTGAAGCATTGAGTCATGCAAAGGAGGTACTTGGAGGGAGACATCCAGACACAATTGACCCCACGATATTACTTGCGTGTCATAACGGCTTACAGGGTCGATATAACGAAGCCGAGTCACTATGTCAAATCGCTCTAGATTTATCTCAACAGATTCTTGAAAACAGTCATCCCGACATAGCATATGTTACAAAGCAACTCTTCCTCATTCAAGTATCAAGGCACGGGTCTTGTGACAAGTCGGTCCCATCTATGGCAATGGATGGAACGGAAGGAGGGCTTGGGCCGCTGTGGGAGGCTATATGCAGAAAGGTGGGCAAGCTTCGTACATCGATGTCTTTACGAGGATAGGGGCAATGACTTATCTGTGTTTTGGGTAGTTGTTTATCTTTCCATCCACCATATTGAATTGATCTATCTATTTAATAGGTATTTCCAGGCCAACAGAGGACTATGAGTAGCACGAACATGACAGTATGATAGTAACGCTACCCACACCCCTAGTCGCGAATTTAATAAGCATCAAGCTTTAGTTAAGCTTTGTTTATGAAGATCCCACACTCAGCTGTACGCACAGCCTCAGTCGCGGCTTTCCGCCATTTTGGGAATACAGCTGACTAAACACTAAACTGACATCTTTGCATCATATCCTTAAATCGAATATAAATGTGATCTGAACCCGTCCTGGCCTTGAGGTTATATCTTTCAATAAAATTATTATACGAAACAACCAATCTTCATTACCGCTACTCCTTCCACATTTGAACTCCATCATGAGGGAACTTTTGAACAAAGTCTTGTATGGGTCATCTAGCCCCCAAGGTGTCTCTCCCAATGATGGCCCTCAATCACTTGTTGTCCGACCACACCCAAACGATGACAATCTCCTTGTCATTACACCCGCCAGTTCGCCAAAGGATGCACCTCCACTATACACGATATCTAAGCGCTCGGGTAATCCCAACTTTGCCTTACATCGTGGTTTTCCAGCCCCCGAAAACACCATCGCAGTAGCCTCGATGCACATAAGCACATCAACGGTTGATCTATCAGTGCATAATCAGCCCATGGTTATCAAAAACAGCTCCATGACAGGGAGTTGGTCGTTTGATACGCACATGGGCAAATTCAAGTGGAAAGCCAATCAATACACAGGAACAGGCTTTGAGTTGTATGATCGACAAGGGAATAAAGTTGCAAAATACGGAAATGCAGGGCTTATGAGCTTTGGTGAGAAACAACTGAGTATCTATGTACCTGGGGACGAATTCTTTACTGCCATGGTGCTGCTGTCTGCTGTGGCCTCGAAGGAGTTGGCCAGAGTTATTGACGAAGTGGTTGGGGAGGTTGCTAGTGCAGTATTGGGCGCTTAGATATGTTGAATGTACCATTAGTAGTTGTTATCATGGGCGTCAGATTTAGTTACATGATTAGGAATTATGCCCTTTCAATCTCAAGTCCCCCTATTAATGTTTTATCGGACCGCATCCGTTTCACCCCTTCCCACTTCTCGTTACCGCCGTAGTCATACATATTGAGGCCTTCTGCCTATAAATCATCATCGATCGATTCAACCTCTGGATCCTTTGGGACATCCTTCAAACTCCGAATGAACCGAGCTGGCACACCCCCCACTAATGTCTCTGGTTCAACGTCTTTGTGGACGACTGCGCCCGCAGCCACGGTCGAGCCTCTCCCAATCGTCACTCCTGGGAGGATAGTTACTCGAGCGCCGATCCAGCAATCTGCTTCAATACGTATTGGCAAGGAATATGAAGTGCCTTGTGCCTCTTGGCGTCCTTTGACATCTGTCGCGTGTGTTGTGGTGCAGATACATACTCCTGGTCCGATGAGGACGTTGTCTCCAATGCTGACGAGAGCATTGTCGTAAATCGAGGTTCTGTTTCTTGGATTAGCGTTGTCACGAGATAGTTTGTCAAGACTTACTCTCGGTTTATGTAAACTCCATTGCCAATAAAGGTGTTGCAACCCCATATAACAAAGAATGGTGGTTCAATAGCAACACCTTTACCCATTTTGCCTACCATTTGTTTGGCGAGTGCCATTCGTTTCATCTTGATAGAAGCGAGGGTAGCATCATCAGGGATATTGTCGTCGTTGAAAGCCCGTAATTTTCTCATGACCCCAAGCTTGTAATCATTGAGCTCGGGAGAACTGCTGATATTCAGGCTATTATACGCGTGTTAGGCCTATATCGCGTGTGTTGGGTTTGGTGGGGTTAAAACTGACTTCATCCCGCTTATCATCTTGCCAAAGTCATCGCACCAGGGAACGGGTATATCGCTTTCCCGTATCTCAACGATACGTTGTGGATCTTTAATCGTCGCCGCCATCTTCTTCAATGGATCTGGATCCAGACTCATGCAGGAGTCGCCAAGCATTGGTCGGGATAGGGCGAGTATGAGTTTTTCCATGGAGGAGAAAGAAATGGGATTGGTTGGGGGCGCGTTGTTTTAGTTTAGCGGTGTAGAAATTAAATTAGATGCTTATGTCACACAACTAAGAGCCTCGCTAGATGCTGATCGGCAGAGGATATTTCCTCTAAACTGATATCGAACCATCTTAAGTGAAATACGCCTGGTGGGGCTGTCAATTAATATCCCAGACTAGGTAGGTATAAAGAAAATCAATAGATATGAGTCAGGACAGAACCCAAGGATAAGATCACGTTACACAATCAAGTCAGATTCCCTTAGCTAGATTCATAGTCGATATCAATAAAGAGAAGATAACCTAACTCTCTACCAAGGCCGTTGAGTAGGTGGCTATAATACCTATGGCATTAACCCTCTTCAAACACACCCATAGAATCTAAAATTCTTACCAGTCCCCGTCCTCATCCCAACGGATAGAATTCGAGCCCGGATAACCCCCAAGGTTCTCCACACGCTCCCTATCCCAAAAGAAGTTGCCCATTCCCCAGTCGGCTTCAGTTCGAAAAGAGACCCACTCAATACCTTCCCATGGATACCACGGACGAGGTTCCGTAGTTCCCTTTTCATAAAGGTCGATCTTGCTGGCCATAGATACCGACAAGTCTTGGCTTTGGGACACTCTATAGAATCGTCCCAGCATGAATTCTGCTTGTGCTGATAGGTCCATGCACTGCAGTTTATGTAACAGATTGAGGCCTTGACGCGTGAGATATTGTGCAAAGTCTATCATCTCGACTCCTGTTTGTCTCTGCCAACGGTCTGTCTGCTTTGTCTGCTCTTGGGTCAGAGACCCTAATATCGACATATTAGCGAAAACGTTGCTGATCATCGTGAGGTATTGGTCATAGACATGATATGCGATAGAGTAGAATGCCCCACGTTTTACGCCATCTTCACGTGAAGCCTTGAAGAAAGCCTGGCGAATTGATGTACTTCCCTTGAACAGGATCTTTTCTTGTACAAAAAACATTCGACAATAAGCCTCAAAATGGATCGCAGCTTTAATAAGCCGCCTCCTCTCATCATCGGAGAGAACCAGAGTCTCTGTGCTGGGTGAGCCTTGTCTCTTACACCATGCTTGAGGTGCATAACTATCCGCAATCCAATTTGCTTCGACAAGGAGTCGGCGTACGCTGTATACGAGTGAGAACCCGGTGGCTGTAGATAGACAAAGTTTAGAGTTTCCGTGGCGATAAAGATGGAGACTAGCCCGCTGTGCTTCTCTCATCTCTGATTCTGTTGATGGGGGTTCAATAGGATGCCTGGAGCGGAGCCGCAATGCTGATAGGCACATGGGCGAATCGTATCCTAGGAGGCCATCTTTCAAGTCGTTGACATCTGAGTTGAGTAGGTGATGGCGGTGGGTGTTGATAAGTTGTAGAAATAGAGGAGATGTTTCGAAGAGCGTAGAAATATCATTCAAGTCCAAGTACTTGATGATCTCAAGTTTTATTTCCGGGCTGAGATGGGCGATATTTGCCATTGTGCAGGGTTTTCGTATGGCCAGAGTGAGAACCGATGCGGTCTTGGAAACTGTGTGGCAGTCTGGTGTTGAGTGTGAGGTAGTGAGGTAGCAAGAGTGTCGAGATTTGCATCAGATGGGCAAATATTTATATTCCTCTTGAAACTTTATCTGCCGCTTTTAGCTTTTGTTCTGAGGAAATGGCACTGTCAAAAGGTTTGAGAAACTGTATCTATCTGATTACCTTGAAATAAATGTGTGTATTCAAAATTGTATATTGTGGATTTATTTACATTGATTATCATGGGCTTTTGTGTCAAAATATGTCTACTAGAGATCCCAGAAAACCACAGACTGACACATTCCAATCTTGTAGATACTTGATATAATATCAAGACATCAACTACATCCATAGTATAACGACAATTCAACATCATGTCGCGGAAGTGTTTGACAACTAACCTTTGGAAGGAACAAGAGCTTTATGGTAATCATTGTGATTCTAACTTTATGAGTCACGATATATACCTATAGACCGGACCTTCATTAGCATTTAGGTTCAGAAACTGCGTTTATCATTGAATTAATTTTATATGTATACCTCGGGACTTACGCCTCAGAAACCTTCAAACATCGTGTCGCGTATTAGGTAGGAGAGTTCTTGTTCTAGGTATATATCTAAAATAGAGAGTTGGAAACCTGTGGGTAACAGAAAGTTTGGCGGCCTAAGTTTTAGGGTATATAAAAATAATGCGCTGCGCTTGGGTAGTGGTTAACAATAGAGTGAAACACAGTTGTGTCTGGACATTATATATATCCTCAACTAGACTAGTTGGGTGGTCATACTTCAACAAGCCAAACCCATGGTATGCAGGCTGTAGTCATATCTCGGACCAAAGGATCATGCAATTGAGAAAAAAGTTTTATTTCCCACTGCCTAGAATTAATACCGGATATCCTACACAATGCCGACTTGGCAGACGGGCCCAAGATTATGAGCACCCTTGGCGCATCCACAATTTTACGAAGAACCCAGTCATATTTTTATAGGTCTGAGGGGAAAAACCCATCTTTGAAACAGAGTTTGAGTATCGGAAAATCCCCCGTCTTTGTATTTAGAAAGGGGTCCCACGAACGCGTCATCAATATCGTTTGTCATGGTCAGTGATTTGATCATTTCTTTGACGCTTGGGGGTCCAGGGCTGTCGCGGGGATATCATCTTTTGGGGATCTTGGAAAACTCTGGGCAAAGCTCGCTAGTGTCTGAGTTGGGTTTAGTTCTTGTTGGCAAGTGGCAGTGCTGGCGTGGCTCTCCCTTGGCTTTCTTGTCGTCTGTTGCAGATGATCCCTTGGTTGATATTGGGGGTAGTAGCCAGCCGGCAGAAATTTTAGATGCTTCCTCCGTCATCCTTTTCAACTTCAGCCTTGCCGCATGTTGTGTTGTCTTCTGTCGAGTGCATTATCCCACAGACCCAGATACGTCAACATTGATGACTCTTCGACATACAGCTACCTGATATCCAAATACCACCTGTCCAAAAACTGCATACGGACGAGGCGGTGGGGTATGGAAGTGTTCGGTACCTACAATCTCAACACCACATATAGAGCAGATCCACCATGTCAGTATATTAACCCAGGAACCACAACATTGAAATGAGAAACTAAACTTTCCCAACAGGGCTCCAACAGTACATCTACCGTGGTTCCTTTTTGGTGGGATTATGCTCATATTATGCACAGTCATGTATGTTCTTTCACCCAAACTTCATGCTCCCTACTAACTTCAACAAGCCTCCTAGTTAAATTCCCCAGACTATACGGCCATGGCCGCTTGGCATCCAGAACGGCTAGAAGAAGATCAAGAGAAGGTTTCCAATGGACGACACTAGAGGCAGGACGTTCATTACAAAGACACAAGTGCCGGTGGTGGCGGAGAAAGAAAGACACAACTCAGTTCGGTGCATCGGAAGTCTGGTACGTTCTCGCCGGCTTTCCCGTAATTCAATACTAATTTTGTTCTAGTGGGATTTGTTTGCAAACATTGGGGAACCAGGAACACTTTCAAAGATTGAGATGCGATCATGTTTTTCACACCAGATGTGTTGATACGTGGCTTCGACGAAACCATCCCGACTGTCCGCTGTGCAAATCAGTGCACATACCACATAGACAAAGCAACTAATGACGATATACGAAGATGATACCCAGAGGACAAAGCGAAGTTTGGTTTGGTTTGGTTTAGGCCTATGGGCAGTATCTCCTGCGAGAGATTAAATTTGTAGTATAGGAAACATGTATTTAAATACATGTTGCTACATGATTTCCCATTCCTGCAATGCATCAAATCATCCGAATTATCAAGACATATAGCCGAGAGTAAGCTTAGAGTGACGATAGAATTGAACTTGGTAAACCCAGTTCGATATCTCTTGGTGAAAACATTTCGTACGCTTACACTTTGAATGTATACTCAACTACCGAGATAATGGATATAGAATTATGTGGAAGGTGAAACTCTAGCCTGTATATCTATGATCAATTTAAATTTATCCTTTATAATTCGTCGTTAATACATTCAAACTCGGTTAGAGCCTCCAGTGTCTATTCGGGAATAACTCTGGAATGGAATGCTTGCTTAATTGATTTGCACGTGAAGACGGACAAGAGCGGAGCTTATCATTATCGTTATCGATTAACTATCGATTGTCGATTACTGTTTATCTGATAGCTTATCGATTGTGGGAGAGAAAGTGGAGATGCTGACGGGCATGTCTTCACATCTGTATCTACCCTAAATCTCACTCACAGATTTCGGTAGGAAGAAAGCTCCGGTGGCACAGCATGGAAAAACCTTGCATTCAGCTATCATGACCAAAGTGTGACACCGGTGAAGACGGAAACGGTTATTCTACCTTTTGAAAGCTTATCAAACCGTTGACGGAGCGTCGGAGACCGGTTGAACGGCCGCATTCAGTGAGTTTGATGCTACCTTGTGAGGAATGACCAGATAAGGATAGATACGCAGCAATGCGACAGCCCGGATCAATTGTCTCGAGAGAGATGAATATTAGCGAACCGTCCAATGAATTAATTGATAATTAATTAATAATAAGCACGATAGTCTATAGCTACATGACAGTCATTATTTCTCGGGTGATGGACATCCAGCCTGGAACAGGCAGAGTAGAGTAGAGTAGATTACCCCCAGACTAACAGCGGTTGATCGCCCTTTGTGCAGCATGCCAAGATAGCGGGCGTCAATCACCCCCTCTCTCTTCCACGCGAACGGCAGTGACTGAATGGTCTTGTGGTAAGTCATTCCGCACGCATCCGAGAATATCCCAAGTCAGTACAAGGATCTAAGCGAGTCATCATCCAAACCCCTCACCAAAGAGAAAGAAAAAGAAAGCCGGAATGTGACAAACTGATCAAAGTCGTCTAAAAGCAAACCTGTTGTTTGGTATCCTTTAGCTTCACCAAGATGGCTAAAGAGACTGTTAGCGGCCCAATGGTCTTGATTTAGCCCATGTGGTCCAAGTGATTGGGGCTTGATGCATGTACCTTGCATATGACGTCCACTGGAGACCACTATACCTGATAACTAATTACCGCTTGTAGCACTGTATCCAATCCCTTGTCCCATGTGTACGCCCTTGGCGTTTTGCTCTCGACTTGTTATCTCTTGCACGTGCGTCACTGCAGAGAATCTCTTCGGTTAGTGTTAGTCCAGCCCCCAATTCTTGTATCCCGAATGGGGCTTGATATAGCGATGGTTGGTTTGGTTTGGTTTGGTTTGGTTTGGTTTGGGTGGTGGTTGAAATGGGTTGCGCCCGTTTGGGTCGTCTCTCTCTTCAAGGTCCTCTTTAAAGGTCAAGCCATCTGCTGTTTCTGCAGATCTTGTTCGTTTATTTATTTACTTCTCTGTCTGTCTATACTTATACCGTAACTAACTAGACTGCTGCCTCACTAAGACGAAACTCAGTCCAATCGGTAAAGTGGGAGCAATGGAACATTCGCAACACGTCAATTCTTCAACCCACATGCCGACATGGCAGGACAGCAAAAACGAAAAGACGGCCTCTTGTCGGTCTCAATTCCCATCCTCTTCAAAGGGTCTCCAACCTCTGGAAGCAGACAGAATGGATCTACGACACCTCTTTGCCAATAGACTCATGCCTGTCGCCTTTGCGCTGCCATGGGTCGTGAGCATGATCATATCCTGTATCCCATTTACCCGAATTAATTTATTCGAGGCTCCAGATTTTCTGTAAGTTGGTGAATCAATTGCCCATCAATCCACAACATGTCGCTGACTTACTTGTACAGTATTTTGGCTGCGCTTGTTAGCATCGTCGAAGTCCTCAGTATTGTCGCAGTCTTTATCTACACAGCCCTCCGCACCGACAACGAGACAAACAGCATCTTCAAAGAGAAGTGCCTACGAGCTTGGTTCTGGTTTCTTTTCATCAGTCCCTTTGTCACTGGTACCATGGTTGTTCTCATGGCTAGCGACATTTCGTGCGACCCAGAGGATGATTTGGACATGCACCAGCCAATCTGCCAAGTTGGCATTCGTCTCATTAAAGCCACAGCATTGTGCCGAGCAGGAATAATGTAAGCACCCATCAATTAATTCTCTGTGTTATTTTATGTACTGACATCATCAGCGCTACCTTTCTTTTTGCGACATCGTCCTGGCTTGAGCAGCGTCCCCGACAACCCGTCGACGAGTATTATGACCCTATTGAAGAAGCCTGATTTAGAGATGGCTACCTACACACAGACCAGACCAGACATCAATGTCGTCATGACTTTTGCTTTGTATAACGATTAATTACATATAGATACCCTAGAATTAAATAAATAAATAAATAAATATTTGTACTTACCACGGCCCGATCAAAGTTTGTTTATGGCACTACCAAGTAATTAGTTAGCCATTTTGAGCAAGCCGAAAGCCGTCGGCAATCACCAACCGGGAAGTTTACGTTTTGATGACGCACATTCAGGCTCTTTGTGATCCGTATTATCCGGTCGCCTACTGAGTCTTAGACTAGTAGGTAGTCTGTTTGTTGTCTGTGCTCGTGTCGGTCGTACAATGACTTGTTTGCATCATCAGCCATCAATTGAGCCCCAAACTCTGTTTTTAAGCATAACCTTTCATCACTTTGTCTCAACGACTTTTGTTGCTTTTGCTTTTGCTATTGGCTTTGGCCACCCACACTTTGTTTTTGTTTCCGTCTGTCCCTGACCTGACGGGAGCTGCCGCATGCGGCTCTGTTTTAATCTGCCATCACATTCTTCAACACCTCGTGCTCTCTTTCTAAACATGGCTAGACTTGCTGTGCCTCGATTTGACAGAACAAATCCTCCTTCAACTAAACCATTTTCAGAAGCCATACATCGGCAGTGGAATCCATAACAGAACCCATCTACCGAGGACGGACTCCGTGATCCGACATCCCCCCTGTGCCTTGCTTGATGGCTGAAAGCTTGTCTCTTTATGGCAGGGAGTATCTTGGAATGCAAACTCAGCCACGAATTAATATGTGTTGAATTATGCCATGTTTCGGAATTATTCAGTATAAATGCATGCTTTGACCATATACTGATGTCGCACAGCATAGAACTAGTCAAAGCCATCCCTCTCCTCGGATTGGATAGGTACTTGGAATCTTGGATAGAACATAGCCGTAATGCAGTTGTCGTGTCATCTATATTATCTAATCATCAGACAAAACTCTCTTTCACCTACACCCCCAGCAACTCAAAAGTCTTGTGATCCATAATAGCTGCAGAATATCTTTCGGCCATGGCAAAAACAGCCTCATCTGGCTGCATCGCCTGAGGTGTCATGGCCCAAAGGAATCCCTGCATACTATATCTCTGGATAGGTCATTTTCTGGCGCGCAATTTACAACGACTATCGTTTTGGCCATAAAAATCCTTTTCGGCGATATTTACTTGCTCTTCGTTATGTTACAAGTGTCTTGGTGGTCAAAGAATGGGAGCCTGATATTGGTACGTGCCTGTGCTTGTTAATAACACCATAACCTGTTTAGCTACCATTTTAACGCATACTAGTGCTAATCACTCCATCATGGAACGCTGCCCTGGGATACTTTATCTCTTTCTCCTTCATGATGAAGTACGGATGGGGTTCACATGTTTGGGACGTTTCACTCGCTGAGATAGTCAACTACAAGGTATGATACGTCTTTCCTCCCCATGACCACACAACTTACACAAGTGCGACAGTAACTCTCGCCGACGACCTCGACGTACATGTGGAGTCCAACCCCGACGAAACTCTCCATCTTGTCAGTCTTGTACCGCATTAGATAGACAGTTCTAGACCCTGTCTATCTCACGAAATGGGTAAGGTATACTTTTGTTTGGTGATTTTCGAGGCGCAAGTCCCGAAGTATACATTAAAAATCAACTCATAAAAAAACACAGTTTTTGAACCTAGGGTAAGGTATACCTAAACTGAATCCTGCCTTATGGTAACAAGTCCCGTCACTCTGAATCTTCTGTTTACTGCTACAAATTGCTGCCCACAGTGATTATCCAGGGCAAACAGAGTTTCTTTGGCTTTTGACAAGCAGATCTTACGAACTTCACACAACAGGCCATTGTCTCAAGTAACACCCAAATAAAGATTGGTAATCGTCTATAATCCTTCATGCACGATTCCACGTCAAAATGTCGTCTAAATCGGGAAATCTGGGGGATCGACCGGATGTACGGACTTACGGGATGTAGACTCGACTCGCAAAGATGGTTCCGTATTCGGTTATGTAATGCTGTTGTCATGAACGACTTCTTACACTGACCAACAATACTTAGTAGTTTCTCAGTTCTGAGTCTTGATCACAGTCAGCAAATCCCACTCCAACCCCTGTACGAACCAACAAATCCCAGACCCTGAAGCTATTCGGGAGTCGGACTTTGAAAAGACTCCGTCAGCGGGGACACCACTAATTAAGCTCACGCCACGAATTTCATGTCCATTTGATCACCGGGTTCATAGATGAACTGAGAGGTGCCCCCCCTAATAACCTGAAAGGTGCCCCTAAAAAGAGAGGTAAATTTAAGCTAACCTAAGAGGTAATATAGGCTATTTAATTAATTAAGATTATATATTTTTATAGAGTATCTTTTAGATTATTATTATATCTTAAATAAAAAATAATTTTTTTTTTCTTTATAATTTATAAATTAAAATCTTTAATATATTATTAAAATATTATTTATTTATTATAAATAAATTTATATTTTAATTATTATTAAACTCTTTATAGTTTTTATTTTTATTTTTAAATATTATATAGTAAAATAAACCTTTTTTTATAATAATTATATTATTATAAAATAATTTTATTTAATAAAATATAAATTATTTATATAAAAATAAGTAATATATTATTAATACTTTAGTAAAAAATAAGCTATTTTATTTTAATTAATTAATTTTACTTTCTATAGACCTTTAGAAATTAAAATATTATTATATAAATAAAAAAGCTCTCTTTATTAATATTTTAATCTATTTATTAAGTATTTTAAATTAGCTAATTATATTAAATATTAATATTAATTATATTATTATAAAAGACTTTATATATAAACCTTTTTTATAAAGCCTATTTAAAGATATAAGTTATTAATATATTATTAATATATAATTAATATATAATTAATATATTATATTATATAGCTTTAATTCTATTATAAAAGAGTTAATTCTCTATAAAGGGCTTCTTTTTACTTTTTTAATAATAAGCTTTATATTATATTTAAGTATAAATATACTAGGGTTATAGTTTATTAATATCTTAGCCTTAAGCTTAAAAAGGTATTTAATAATAAACTTAAAAAGTATTTCTAGAAATAATTATTTTTAAATAATATAATTACTTAGACTATAAATAATTAAAAGGCTATTATATAAGTATAAATAAGTTATATATTATTTATTTATTAGCTAATATTATTTACTAGCTAGATATATATTATTTAAAATTAATTTTAAAAAGGAAAATTATATAGTAAATCTTATAAGATTAGCTATATACTTAAGCTTTTAAGTATTTAATAATTATAAGTATTTAATTTATTATTAATTTATTATTAATATATTATTTATAATTAATTAATATATTATTTAAGATATTTCTAGAAACTATCTTTAGATTATTTAATATAATAATTATTAGACTAAAGATAGTTTATTTTACTTTTATATACTTATTCTTATTAAATTTAAATATTTTTAAAAAGTAATTTAATATTACTTTAAAAGTAAATTAATAAATAAAATTCTAACTATTACTTATAATACTATAGATAATAATTAATAGAAAGTAAAAATATATAGTATATATAGCTAATATATTATTAATATATTAATAATACCTTATTAATATATTACTAGATATTAATTATCTAGTTATTAAGAAAGGGTATATAATTAAATAAGATTATAATATAGAATTCTTTAGGCTTATTCTTATTAATAAATTTTATTTATTCTTTATTATTATTTCTTATAATATATATTACTATCTTTCTCTTATACTATTTAATATTAAAAAGAGATTATTAATTAATTAAAAGTAATACTTATTTTACTTAAGGTAATTTTAATTATATTAAATATATAATTTATTATTAATATATATTTAATATATTATTAATAATTTAAAATATTTAGCTTTATTTAAATATAATATAGAAAATTCTAATAATATATAATATAGAGATTCTTATTAATATTAATCCTACTTTAGTAAATTAGTCTTTATTTACTTACCTCTTTTAAAAGTATTAACTTATATATTATCTATTAAGTATTTTTTACCTTAAGGTTTAATATAAATATATTATAAAATATTAAAGGAAGCTATATAGGGTTAATTATTATTAATACTTTATTAATATATTAGTAATATATTATTAATATATTATAATATATATATTATTTTAATTAAAATAGTAAAAATATCTTTATTATTTATATTCTTTAAGAATAAGCTTAATTATTTAAGTAATTATTTATTTTTTCTTTCTAAGTTAATATAAATTTTAAATATATTAAAGATAAATATAAAAATAAGGTTATTTAGGCTATAGTTATATTACTAATAAATTATAGTATATAATTAATTATTAAAGATTTATAAATAAATTATTAATATATTAATAGGAATTCTTTTTTTATAAGTTATTATAAATTAAGAAATAACTAAGGCTTATTATAAGATATTTATATAGGTATTTTATATTTATATAGGTATTTTATATTTTAAAGGATTACTTTAAGGTAAATATATAATAGTAATATATCTATAAAATAGGCCTATAGGGTATTATAATAGATTAAGATTATACTATAATAAAAGGTATTATTTATTATTAATATATAATCTATTTATTATTAATTTATTAATAAAATTTAAAGAATATCTTTTTAATATAAATCTAAGTTAATTCTAGTTTAACTATATTAAGTATTCTATATAGCTTTATAATAAGCACTTTTAAAGAGAATATAATATATTATTTATATTATTATTAATATATTATTAATATATTTATAGGTAAAATACTATAAAAGCTTAATTTCTTAAAGGAAAGTTAAAAAGGTATTATTTTTAATTTAATAATATCTCTTTTAATAGCTTTAAACTATAGGAATTACTATAAGATTTATAATATAATAACTAAAAGTAAATAATCTATTAGTAATTTATTATTAATTTATTATTAATATATTACTTAATATATCTTTTATTAATAAATTAAATTCTTTATAAAAAGACCTTATTATTATAATAAGCCTTTACTTTAATATATTAGCTATAATAATTAAATAATAAGTATTTATTTATAAAGATATAAATTATATTAAAATAATATATAAATAGTTATATTAAGAAAATAGCTAGTTTTCTAGCTTTTTATAAGTTATTTACTTATATATTATATTATTTATTATTAATATATTATATATTACTTATTAATTCTTTATTTAATAATAAGAATTTTAATCTTAATTATCTTTATAAATTAAATATTAATAAAAGCTATAATATATACTTTATATATAATAATTAAACCCTAGGAAAATAATATTAATAGAATCTTTAAAGAGGCTCTAGTAAGTAATAAATAATAGATTTATAATATATTATTAATATATTATATCCTTTTAATAAAGTAAATAAGGTCTAATAATAAATTAAGATTTTTATAAAGATATATATTAAATATATAAAGAAATTAATCTTAATCCTTAACTTAAAGGTAATTATAAATACCTTTATATATCTCTATATTATAGGCCTTATTATAAGCTTTATTATTTAGAACTTTAAAGTAAGTCTTAATAATAATATATTATTTATATATTATTAATATATTAAGATTTAAAATTATCTTAAAAATTTTAATAGCTAAGTATTATAATTACTATCTAGCCTTATACTCTTTATTATTTCTATTTTTATTCTTTTTAGTTTTATTTTTTTAATTCTTTTAATTCCTTTAATTCTTTTAATTCCTTTAATTCCTTTAATTCCTTTAATTCCTTTAATTCTTATTCTTTTAATTCTTATTCCTTTAGTTTTTATTCTTTTAATTCTTACTTCTTTAATTCTTATTCCTTTAGTTTTTATTTCTTTAATTCTTACTCTTTTAATTCTTATAATTAATAGTAATTAAGCTATCTTATTAATAAATATATAAATTAAAGAATTAAAACTTATCTTTTTATTAACTATAGAAAAAAGGTAATATATATTTAAATTTTAAAATTAAAATAAATAAAAGGTAATTAATAAATTAATTTATTTATATTAATATATTTATATTCTTTAGTATTAAAGAATAATTAAAGTTAATCCTTTTAATCTATATAAAAACTAATAAACTTTTCTATTTATAATATATAGCTAAAGTATTATTAATATATTAATTAAATCTATTCTTAATATATTATTAATTTATTAGCTTAATCTTTAAAAACTATAACTATCTTAGAATATTTCTTTATAATTTAATACTTTTAAATATTATAAGTTATAGTAAAAGTAATATAAGGAAAGTATTTTATAAGAATATTAATATAATATATAAATAATATATAGATAATATATTAATAAAGACTTATTAATTTAATATATAGTAATATAATTATTATAAATATTATCTATATAAAGCTTTAAGGCTAGTTTCTTAGCCTTATTATAGTTAATCTCTCTTTTTTAATATATATTAACTTAGCTAGCTATATATATAAGGAGATTAAGGTTTTAAGTAAAAAAGGCTTAATATATTAATTAAGTATTATTAATAACGTACATGATAAGCGGGTGCAACAGACAAGCGAGTGCAACAAAAAATCCCGCAATTTACATCTTCTCAACTTAATCAATTAATTTTCAACCACCAAATATGCCAGACCCAAATATTGAGGCTAGGATTCTTCTTGCACTTCGTGCCCTTCAAAATGACCCAAAATTAAGTCTCCGACGCGCCGCAGGCATCTACCAGGTCCGTTATTGGACTTTATATCGCCGACAGAAGGGTATCCTTTCTACGCGTGATTCTATCCCAAAATCACGCAAACTATCTGATCTAGAAGAACAGATCATAGTTCAGTTCATTCTCGATCTGGATTCGCGAGGGTTTCCCCCGCGACTGCGTTGTGTTGAGGAGATGGCTAACCGATTGCTCGCCGACCGCGAGACGCCGCCTGTCGGCAAGCGCTGGGCCTCTAACTTCGTCAAGCGACACAAAGACCTCAAGACGTATTTCCCCCGTAAATATGACTACCAGAGAGCCAAATGTGAAGATCCGACCATTATTCGCAACTGGTTTAGGCTCGTAGCAAATGTAATTGCGAAGTATGGCATCCGACCTGATGAAATCTACAACTTTGACGAGACTGGCTTTATGATGGGCGTTATTGCGAGCGGAATGGTCGTCACAGGTGCTGAAAGGCGTGGAAGACCAAAATCAGTGCAGCCTGGAAACCGGGAATGGATTACAGTCATTCAGGCGATCAATGCCGAGGGCCAAGCGATCCCGCCGTTCATCATAGGTGCGGGCCAATATCACCTCGCCCACTGGTACCGAGAAAGCAACCTCCCGGGCGATTGGGCTATTGCGACGAGTCCTAATGGCTGGACAGATAACGAGATAGTCCTCGAGTGGCTAAAGCACTTCGACCGGTGTACTACCAAGCAATCAAAGAATCGCTATCGTCTCCTGATCCTCGACGGACACCAAAGTCACCACTCGGTCGACTTTGAGAGATATTGCAAGGCAAATAAAATCATCACGCTTTGTATACCGCCTCATTCGTCTCATCTGCTGCAGCCTCTTGATGTCGGGTGCTTTGGCCTGCTTAAGAAGGCTTACGGGCGAGAAATCGAGCATTTGATCAGATGCTCCGTAACCCACATTTCCAAAACCGAGTTCTTGCCGGCTTTTTACACCGCCTACCAGGCCACAATGACAGAGAAAAATATTAAAGCAGCCTTTAGAGGAGCCGGACTTGCTCCTCTCGACCCAGAAAGTGTAATCTCGAAGCTCGATGTGCAGCTGCGGACTCCAACGCCTGTGGAGGAGGTAGTTAGCCCCTCGACCCCTTGGGTCTCAAAGACCCCAAAGACTATCCTTGAAGCCGACTCTCAGCTTGAATATCTTGAAAAGAGAATCAAAAGGCATAAAAGTAGCTCTCCAGAGTCAATTCTAGAAGCATTGAGGTCTTCTTCCAAGGGAACAAAGATAGTTATGCATAAGGTTGCCTTATTAGAGGCCAGGGTCCAAGATCTTGAACAGGCAAATAAGATACTAAGCCGGCGGCGGAGGGCAAAAAGAACCCGGCTACAGAAAGGAGGGGTGATGACAGTAGAGGAAGGAAGGCAAGTAATTGATCAAACGGATGTTGATGCGCAGGCGGTGGCTGGACCATCGAGAAGTGGTGGTCAAGGAGGGCCTCCGCGAATGAAGGAAAGGCGCTGTGGAGCGTGCGGCAAGACAGGACATAATGCAAGGACCTGTCAGATACTTGTCGCTATGTCTATGGAAGAATATAGCGATTAATTTTACTTAATTAATAGTCTGTTGTGTTTTTATTGCTATTTCTATCTGAGATGTTGTGATGTTGTGTTGCACTCGCTTGTCTGTTGCACCCGCTTATCATGTACGTTATATAAGTAATATATTAAAGAACTTACTATATTAATACTATTAATAATAGTCTTATAGGTTAAAGCTAGGTATACCTTTTTAGCAGAGATAATAAAACCCTTATTAACTTCTTACTTAGCTATAGTAAAGATAAGTATTTTAATAGGGATTTTACTTAAAGTCTATTAATATATTAATTATAAATAATTAAAGAATAAATAATATATTAAAAGACTTACTTACTTAATAAGTATAATAAGATTTTCCTATTTAATTATAATAAGAATAAGCTTTTTAATAATAATCTTAGCCTACTTATAATAGATTAATAATAGATTATTAATATATAAGTAATATATTAAATAATTTACTTTCTTAATAAAAGTAATAAAAAAAGGAAAGATAATAAATATAATAGAGAATACCTTTAACTTAGACTTTACTTTTAATTAAAGGTATTTATAAAGAGTATTAAGAAGGTTATTATTATTATTATTACTAATAAGAATAATAACTTAAGTAATATATTAATTATAAATAAATAATATATTAATATAATATATTAATAAACTTTATAAGTATATTTAATTAATATAGTAAGAGTAAGGTTATTATTACTATTTAAAATATTATTAATATAGGCCTTTAATTAAGTAAAGTAATCTATATAATAGACTATTAAAGTATTAATAAAGTATAAATATAATATATTAATAAAGACTTATTCTTAATATACTCTAGATTATTTATAATAATAATACCTTAAGTAGGCTTATATATTTATTTCTTATATTAACCCTTAATATAAATATATAGGTTTTAAGGTTCTTATAGTATATTTTATAATATATTAATTAAGAATTAAATAATATATTATTAATAAATAAATTATAATATATTATATTATAAAATTTACTAGGCTTATTATCCTTAGTAATATAATAAAATTACTTACCTTAAGGGATAATAACTTTACCTTTATACTATAAAGATAATATATTAATTATATATAGATAATAACTTAATAATAAATTAATTATTATATATAATAAAAAGAAATTATAATTAATATATTAATTATAATATAAATATAAAAAAAAATAAAAAAATATAAAAAGTAAATAATAAATTAATTATAATTAACCTAAAAGGTATTCTATAAAAATATATAATCTAGTTAATTAGATAGCCTATATTACCTCTCAGGTTAGCTTAAATTTACCCTACTTTTCAGGGGCACCTTTCAGGTCATTAGGGGGGGCACCTCTTAGTTCATCGTTAACCTGTGATCACCTGCGACAGGGTTCAGAAAGCGGGCTACCAAGTGATTGGTTACTCAACCCTCCATTCTTTCTAGGGTCTGTCACTGAAGGGGGGCTAATTCTGTCCGACTACCTCCAAGGCCCCGGGATTTTGATGTTTTCGCATTTTCGGTTGCGCTACGCTCAACGACATGTCTAGAATGGCAGGCAGAAACGATAAAGCTGATTATTGAGTAATGTATCCATCCACTGCAAACGTAGAAATACTCTCAAATCGTCTCTTTCAAAGACATCTCTGTACTGATGCTTTTTGTCTTGTCCAAATGAACAGGTGACTGCTCAAAACGATTAACCACACTTTCAGGCGTTGGAAGCTTTGCGCAAGTACAATGCCTTAGTAACTCTTCACATCTCGAAAGCCTCTCCAATAACTCTTGGTTCGGACGTCTACGCTTCCTCGGCGTAGCTGGTTTGCTTGGAGTACAAACTGTATTGAGCTGGCAGGGAGTAAGTACAGATATCGCTTCATTGTAACGAGGGACGCATTACCTTGACGCAATTTGAACATGGACTTCTTTTATCGCATTTTTTCTTCCTTTGTTGACAGAGAATGCACGACAATATCCTCTTGCTAGGCGTGTTTCTTGGTTGTTCGTGGTCGACTGAAGATGTGTTTGTGAATGTTGGACTTAAAGCAGGTAACTGCTCTTCTTGATGCAGTGGTGAACTTGACATTGTGGAGGCGGGGTTTATTCTTCGACTTCACTTGTTGTACTTGGAGAATAATGATGCTGTATTATAAGCTTCAGTGGCCAAGTACAAGGTAATGGCTTTTCCAAGTGAGGAGGACTGGGATACCAAAAGGTAAATAACGTTATGCACGAGTCTGAATCAGGCCTATACCGTTAAAACTTTACTCCGTGGAGTGCCACGCCCGGGAAACGGGCCTGTTACATAACCCGAGACGACATGCCGATGCCGCCTTGACAAGGGAGTAATGAACGGCGCCAACAATCGACAGAAACTTTCGCGCCTTGTGTAACTAAGATTGGGGGCCAAACTTATAATAGTATAGATAGTCAAAGGTTAACTAATACATGGTATATTTTGATATTTTGAATGTCGCTAGAAAAACGTGATACGTCGTTGTTGGTCTTGTCGTACTGTGTATGGCGAGAGCCGTGGCCTCAAAGTCTTGGATTTGGTGGCTCGACGTGATTTTCAGAGGTAAATATTGACTCCGTCCTCAATCTGTAGCAAAGAGTCGTAGATATATAACAAAGGTCTTTAGATCGTAAGTCGTTTATGAGTCTTAGTCTTGGAAACATCCCAAATCATAGATAGTTTGTACGTGATAACTCCGATGATCGATATCTTGATTAAACCGTATCCCACGTGTCGAGAAAAAGCATATGTGCTCCTCAACCATTACTCCCTTTCTGTGACCCTTACCATGAGCTCGGATTGAGAGAAAATTCCACAGTTAAACACCTTCCAAGGTCTTGTGGGATCACAGATGGAAAAATCAAACCTGCGAAGCAACTGTGTACATCGATACGTTAGTAAAACTCCCTGTCAGCGTTTTGGATCTCAAACATACCTCAACATATACCTTATTCAACTCCATCAGCGCAACGGGCCTGCCAAGACACTGCCACCGTCCATAACTGAAGATCAACTCCAACGCACCCTCCATTTCTTTTAGCTTTTCAGGCTCACTGTCGAGCCATCGCTCAGGACGAAACTCGCCAGCGTCGGAGCCCCAAATGTCCTCACGTCTAAAGATCCCCCACGCGCAGTAGCCGACTTTGGTACCGCCAGGGATGAACTGACCCTTCCAGGTGTCTCCTTGGGGAGGGACCTGCTTGGACATGAGACCTGCGACGGGAGGAAAGATGCGCAGACCTTCTTTGATGACGGCTTGGAGATAGGGTAGGTCGCGGCCCATAGAGTCGGGGATGATAGGCTCCGAGTAGTGTGTGCTTGTAATTTCGGCGCGAAGCTTGGAGTAGATATTTGGATGGGTTATTATATGTAGCATGGTTGACCGGATAGCTGTGGCTGTTGTATCTGATCCCGCAACGCTACATAGTGTGAGTTAGACTGATCACTGTAAGGCACCAAGAACACTTACATCTGAAGAAGGATCTCAGACTCGGCCTCCTTTTGGGTAAGGCCATGAGCAACGAAAGATCCGAGCATATCCTTGCGAACCTTTTTGTCAGGGCCAAACCGTTCAGCAGTAACTTTCTTAGCAATTCTGCACGTCCGTTAGCTATATCCGTCAAACCGTTGTTAGGCAACTAACCCCATCAACTTGCCAAACCCAAGTCTATCCTTCTCTGAAGGCAAAAGACTCTTGAACAAGGGCGAACTCAAAATCTTGACCAACCAGGGAATGACGGTGGTTACCATAACGGCAGGCAACGTCTCCTCTGTAATCTGAATATACTTGTATACGTCCGAATCTGTCTCCAAAAACCCAAACGGCTCGCCAAATGCCAAGTCAGAGATGACATCGAGCGTGAAGAATTGCGAACGCCGACCGAGATCCACAGGCTTTTTTGCATCGGCATATTTCGTGAGAAGCGTTATAAATGAGAGGATATTCTTGTCAATCTTGGGCTCGAGGTTCTCGACTTCACGACCGCCGTAGCCAGCCGACATTTTGGACCTTAGCTTGAAGTGTTCGTCTTCGTCGCGATGGGAGAGGATATTGTTGTTGCCAGGGTTGAAGCGCATCCCGTCGTACCAATCTGAGCGACGATATTCGGTGCGAACGTTGAGTATGTGTCTCATGAGATCTGGGTCGTCCGTGAGGAGATCATTGGGTCCGACGCGAGCGATAGAGCCTGTGGGAGCCTGGGATTAGTCTGTGCGACAGTTTAATAGAGTCTCAACAAGACGTACCATATTTTTGGGTGACCTCCCAAAAGTCGAGATAGGCTCTACCTCCGCCGACTTTTTTGACTAGCCACCATTTTGAAAGAGCTGCCAAAGTCGGGCCCTTGAATTTTCGCAGTCGGTTGTATTGGCGCCATGTTGAAAGAGCTGTCCAGACAGTCAAAAAGAGGACCAAGATTCCGGCGATTGCGATTGAAGGGCGAAGGTGACACAGGTAATTAATTATTGTAGCTGCGGCCATGATAGACGCCAAGAGTTGTTCTCGTCAAATCCGGAAACAGTGCATATAATTACTAAGTTAATTGGTTGTTTGTGGACCTTGTGCTGACATGAATACAGATCAGACAGCTGTTGGTTCGTGATGCTGTTGGTTTTGGTTTGGGATACGAACTGTAGGAGATTCCCGACGAGCTGGATGGGAAATTGATTGGGTTTCAGCACGGACATGAACATGCCCGGTTACTTTAGTGGTACCTCCTGTGCTGTAACAGAAGACCCGACGGGTTGGATCATTAATCTTCCATTATTATTAGGTACTTGTCACTCTGTATGTAGGTACTCTTAGTACTCTCAGTGCTAATCATCAGTAGGTAGACGCCAATCATCAATGATGTGATAAAAAAGAGTCTAGATCAGAATCATTAGAAAGTTGCCCGCAGGACAGTCAGTAGCCACCTATCAGTACATCAGCAATCACCAAAAACTACCTAATGCTAAAGCAGCCCCTCCCCGACACTAGACTAGAGTGTCTAGACATCAGCACTAAAAGCGCCCGCTAAGTCACTAGCACGACACTATTTGCTCCCGCGGTTCTCTCCCGATCCTTGTTTGACTGCAGGTGGTTGGGTACATTCCAAGGTCAAGATAACTGGGGGGAGGCACGAAGAAGAATCACTTCCGGTAGATGTTCGGTCTCTGTAGGTCTAACATTTCATTTCATTTCATTTCCTGACCTGGCCTGATCTGATCTGACGCCGCCGAGGCATTTCATTTCTGTAGACTGACCTGTTCTTTTCATCCTCTCCTTAAACCTGGTCGAACCACTTTAGTACACGCGGCACAGACTCATTTTATTTTAATTCGTCTCGGTACTAATTCTTTCTTACCTACCTACCTACCTATTACCCGACACCTACGTAGAAATAAGCAACTTCACTCATCAAGAAAGAGGGGTTCAAAAACTGGGAAATTCTGGACCTGTTTTATTTCCCTTTGACACTTTCATCCCTTTCAAATTCAGTTAAATCCTCCGACTCAACCTTCAACTACAGACCATATAACCCTGACTTGAAACTGAATTGAATCCCGACATTATTATGGCCACTACTGCAGAGGCCGAACGGCAGGATCTGGACGAGGCCAGCCCTGATCTCAAGACTGCTGCGACAGCGACAGCGACAGCAACAACCACCGAGAGACACGCGCCTACCACTGAAGAAAGTGACCTGCAAGCTGAGGTGAGCGCGCTTCAAGGTTATTTAATAAGGACCACGATTACTGACGCAACCCCAGAGCGAAAGTGATTTCCGCGACGATGATTCAGCGATCGGCGTGAGTACAAACTTTGATGGAACTTTTTCACTCCATTGAAGCCCCCCTGTGAAAATCGCGATTGGGCTGGGATGGCCCCTGGGCTATTCTTTGTCGGGGTTTCTGAGCTAACTCGGCGCTAACAGGACGATGCTGCAAGTAGCACAGCATCCATCAATTCAAGCATCATGCAATATCGCACTGAGAACGGAAGAACCTATCATTCTTTTAGAGAGTCGAGTGAGTTAATTTTGTGTTATAATATGAACCTTTTCTAACCTTCTAGTCAACTATGTACTCCCTAATGACTCGGTATGAAACTCATCTTCATTCACCTAGATGCCGCTAACATTTACTTTTCATCTCAGTCTGAACAAGAACGTCTTGGTAAGATAAAGTGTCTCCTTAGTTGAGAAATCGTACTAATTATGTAGACCTTCAACATCATCTCTTCACACTTACCCTCGGCGGAAAGCTGTATCTGAGCCCATTGCAAGATGGCGACAAGCCTATAGGACGCGCTCTCGATGCAGGAACAGGAACTGGTGTTTGGGCAATTGACTTTGCTGACAATCACCCACAAACACAGGCATGCTACCTCAAATAAGCAGCAAAACTGTTCTAACCAATACTTCAGGTCCTTGGAATCGATCTCAGCCCTATCCAACCAAACTTGTATGTCTCTCCCACCACTCATTTCTCTCGCTAACAACCCAGCCTTCCAACAAACCTCGAATTCCAAGTCGACGACCTCGAAGACGAGTGGACGTACAACTACAAATTCGACTTTGTATTTGGCCGCATGCTCACCGGATCCATTGGCAACTGGCCCAAGTTCTTCCAGCAATCCTTCGACAGCCTTAACCCAGGTGGCTGGGTCGAGTGTCAAGACATCACCTTCCCCGCCGCATCAGATGACGGCACTCTTGTCAAGGGATCCTACATCGACCAGTGGTCCGATCTCATGACCGAAGCAGCAAGTAATTTTGGCAGGTCGGCAGTAAGCGCAAAGTTGTATAAACAACAAATGATTGACGCGGGCTTTGTTAATGTGACAGAGGTCGTGTACAAGTGGCCTACCAACAGATGGCCTGCGGATCCTTATTACAAGGAACTTGGTATGAGTTTCTCACCGAGAAAATTGATGATAGGGGTGCTGACTGTGCTAGGTTTCTGGTGTAACCATAATATCGCCGGCGAACTTTCCGGTCTTTCCCTAGCCCTTTTCACAAAGGGCTTGGGCTGGAGTGTTGAAGAGGTAGAGGTATTTCTGGCCAAGGTCAGAGTTGACATGAGGGATAGACGCATCCACGCATGGTGGCCCATGTGAGTACATCTTGATAGTACTTGGAACACTGCAGCTGACATGGCCACAGACACGTCGTTTATGGACAGAAGCCGGAATTTTGAAATTGACGACTACTATGATGATTGACAAGGATATATATGGGGTGTTTGTTCTGTGTGGGATATTGAGTTTTGGGTATTTATTCATTTAAAAGCTGTTATCTATTCGAGGTACAATCGGTTGTTGGCGCGTTGGGATCTTCACATGGTTATTATTATGACATTCCAGCACTGATGAATTTAGAGGGATTGGTATGGTTTTTTCTCAGCCTTGTTGGCGAAACTGATTTTATTATTCAATATCAATTATCTTTATGTTGTACTCTCTGGTTGCAGAGCATACATCTTCAGAGGAAGCAATTGCCTGTTCTTGACAACCGGGAATCCGCGTTGCATATCAGACTTGATAATCTTCAACCCGGCCCTCTTGAACAACTGTTGAAACTTTTCATCCTCCCTGTAGATGTTAGCATCATCCCGTTTTTGGACTAATGGAAAGTCTTACCTTGTGACACTGCCGTCCAGCTCATCAAACTTATCCTGACCCCATGTGCTCAGATTCTCCTTGAAGACGATAATTCCATGCTCTTTATCTAGAACGGACTTGCATCTCTCCAGGAACTGGACCACTTCTTCGTCGTTGAGATGGCCGATGCACCACTGGATCCATATCAGGTCGTATGATGCTCCTTCCGAAGGTCGCCATTGTTCCAAGCCGACGTTGTGGATTTCGCCTACACCTGGCTTTCCCTTTAGAACATCTGTAAACTTGACAACTGGTTCGACAACATCCACTTGGTCTGCGAGCTTGAGTAAAAGTCCTTCTGTAATTCTCCCAATACTTAAATATCGTCAGTGATGATACTTGCTGACATGAGTTTTTCTTTATTACCCTGCACCTCCTTCAAGAACTCTCGGTATTCTTTGTCTACCCGTCTTGACTCCAATGTTTAGTCTCGCCAAAAAGGTGCGCGAACCTTGTAAATCAATACGAGAGACTGAGGGCATGATGGACAAAACGCCGCCCAGCATTCCATTGTCGTTTGAATCAACCGTCTCCCAATACTGTTTGCATTTTTCGGCTTCAATCAAGCTGTCGGGTTGAGGAGTATGTGAAGTCGACATTGTGAATGTTTGTGTGATTTATGAGGAATGAATGTGTGCTGTGAAATTTTGCCCATAGTGAGTGAGATAGAGTTAGGCTTTGTTGTTATCCGATGTATTCCCGGTCAACATCAACCGGGAGGATAAGATCAATCAATATATGATGCGCAGTGGAGATGCAATGAATAAAGGACAGTGAAATACTTCTTCTATCTCATTCAAATACTCAGCGTGGATTGAACGCCCCAATAAATTTCGTTCCTTTCTGAAAACGCTACTTCCATACCTTAGCATCGTCTGGTTCAACTTGAGATGTTTGAACATGACAGCATCTTGTGCTTTTCACAAGGTCAGTTGGAATCCTTCCATCAGATTCAGTCAGAGAAATTTAATAGCGATATCCTAATTTTGTGACAAATTGTATGTGAGATTTTCAACTCGGTTCAGTATCTTAACTTTCCAGATAAGCCGATGATCTTCTTGGTTAATCCATGGTATTGAATGTGGTGACTGCCTCTTGAGCAAATCGTTCAGTTCTGATAATGATTTCTCATACAGCGCCTGAAAGCAATGTTGTTCATGGAACATAGTAATTGCTATCGGGGTTGTTCAGGGTCAAACTAAACGAGTATCGAGGTTTTTAGCACCTTCCCTTTGTCCCGAGTCCAACAGTGAAGAACAAACTAATATTTCACCAGTGAACAAGTGACAAACAGGCTTGTTCACACGGAAATACATTGAATGCTTTGTATGTGAACAATGGCATAGAACACTCTTAATTGTGAAGACCACTGATTCGAGTCCTGTATAAGAAGACAACCTGCTTGCCGCATCATTTTGTTTCTGCATCAGAGAAAAACTCATCAAACAAAAACTCGTCACACAACAAAACAATCTCAACAAACACAAACACAAACACATCACAATCAACAATCAACAATTATTTCAGCAAAGAAGCATCACCTTTTCACCTACCGTCAAAATGCCTTCTTTCTCTCCCGTCTTTCGCATCGCAGCGCTGGCCGCTTCGTTTGCTTCCGCCCACGTCATCATGGTCGAGCCTCATCCCTTTAACCTCGACACAGAACCTCTCTACCAAACTTGGCCTTTGAGCGCTGATCTACCCTTCCCCTGCCAAGGTCGCACCCAGCATGCGGAACAAGTCACCAAAGTCACAGCTGGAAAGACACAAACCGTCAAGTTCTGGGGCAGCGCCGTCCATGGCGGCGGCTCGTGTCAATTCAGCGTCGCTTATGGGGAAGAAGCCCCCGATGATCCCAGCAAGTGGCACACAATCTACAGTATCATCGGCGGATGTCCTGCCGAAGCCGAGGGAAATATTCAAACCACCGGAAAGGATCCTCACGGGCGTGAGAATGGTCCCGAGTGTGGGAATGATACCGGTAAAGAGTGCACCAAGCAGTTCAACATTCCCATCCCCAAGGACATGAAGAACGGACCAGCCATTTTCGCCTGGACTTGGTTCAACAAGATCGGCAACCGAGAGATGTACATGGTCTGTTCACCCATCGAAGTCGTCGGAGGAACGGATGATAGTACCTTTGTCGACAGCCTCCCTCCCATTTTCCGCGCCAATATCCCTGGTGAGTGCACCACTGGTGCGAGCGGCAGTGTCATCAACTTTCCTGAGCCAGGTGACTTTGGACGGGTGATTGAGCAGGGTACTCCTGGTAGCGAGGGCACCTGTGAGAAGGGAGTTGAGCCTAACTTCAAGGATGATGGTGCTGCTCCCGAGAAGCCTGTGTCATCTGCGCCTGTCGCTTCTGAAGCTCCCTCATCTGCTCAACCCAGCTCTCCAACTGTTTCGGTCCAACCTTCAGAGCCTGATGCACCCTCTACTACTGTTCAGACCTCGGTCTTAGTTTCGTCAGTCATTCAATCTCCCACTCCCTCTAGTTTCATCACCACCACCGCCGTCGACACACCTGCACTCCCTACCAGCATCGCTACCCCTATCAACACCACCAAGCCCGAGACTCCTGTTCCCAGTGGTCGACCGTCCTGGGCCGACGAGAACTATGAGGCTTGTCCTGCTGAGATGCAGTCGGGAATGCTGTACTGTTTCTCCGAAACTGCTTGGGGCATCTGCAATCAGGGATGGGCTTATGTTTTGCCTGTTGCGCCTGGCACCAAGTGCAACAATGGTCTCATTTCCTAGACGGAGGAGAAGAGGGATGGAAGTGCTGGGGGTTATGGTTATAGATCTCTAGGCACAGAGTACAGAGACATGGATGGAAAAGTTCTGTTTTATTTGGAAGGAGTCTGGAGTTTGGGGAAAATAGTCTTTCATTAAATTCAATGTCATTTTAAGCTACTACTAAAATTATGCACCGTTGACAGTGATTCTATGTGTACTCTGATGGCCTATAATACCAGGGTATTACCAAATGGGTCTGTTGGTATCCATAAAGTGTTTCAATACTCTGATTGACCGCTATCCAGTAGTGATTGATCAACAAAGCCAAGATGGGGCGGTGTTTAAATGCCCAGCCAAAGTGATTTCGGCATGGAAAGTCAAGTCCCGGCTTGGCAGGGCTTGACTTTGGTGTTGACAAGGAAAGATACAGTGATTAATGGTTGCAACCATCTTTCATCTAGATAGAATACGAATATTTAGATGTATATTTACATAAACTACTACTATTAGACTATCGTCGAGTAAATCTTGTAGTAAATATTCCAATATTGTCTGAATAAAGTCTTATAAAGAGTACAAATACAGTTTAGCGTGTTGCTGTCAAAATACTAAGCTTAGTATTTTGCGTACGTACGCCTCGTCTGTGCATTATTCTTGGCGTAAAGCCGAAATCGCCGTCTTTTTCTTGTCTTTCTCTTGTCCTTAACTTTTTCTAGACGCGAAAATGATCCAGGATCCACTCTTGAGCCAGCACGTCATTAGCGCTATTCAGGAGAAAAACACAACAACTTGACTTATTTATCCTCCCTATGACTCCTTCTTTTATTTCGATTTTTACCGGCATTTATTCCTCAAATTTGTTTTTTTTTATTACTTAGTTACCGACTCCCATTCACTGGTTGGAGTTAATAGCCACCTCAATCGAATACATACAATCTTCTCTTACAGATAACCAATCTCGGATATATCATCCGAAATTTCGGCCAAAATGCCCGACTCTGGAAGCGACGGCCCGGAAGCTGGACCAAAGGGAGGATCACCATCTTCAGTCTCGAGGCGATTCACAGCAGATATCGATACACGATGGGGAGACCTCTTGCTTCTAGTATGCTTCTTCATAGCTGGTCTAGTTGACAGCGCTGCTTTCAACATGTATGGCTGTTTCGTCAGTATGCAAACAGGTGAGTCAACATCTTATCAATCTACCTAAACAACCACTCACACATCATAGGAAACACAATCTTTGTTGGTCTGGGTGTCAGTCATCAACCAGAAAACCTCCCCAGCAAAGCCTGGTCGCGCTGTTTGGTTGCCATTGTCTGTTTTGGAGTCGGAGCCCTCTTCTTCTCCACTGTCCACCGTCACTTCGGCCCTCAAAGACGTTGGGTTCTTATTCTATCTTTCTTCATCCAGGCCATCCTCACCGGTCTCGTTGCCCTTCTCGCCACCACCGGTGCTGTGTGGAACAACCCACACGGTCGAGAGACAATTCGCGAAGATGGCTGGATCATCGAAAGAGTGCAGAACTCCTTCCCAGCTTCCGACTATGCTGCTATCGCTATCCTCGCCTTCCAGAGCGCCGGCCAAATTGTAGCTAGCCGAGCCCTCAAGTACAACTCTATGCCTACGGTTGTGTTGACCAGTTTGTACTGCGACATGATGAGCGATGCAAAGCTTTTTACTGCGCCGCTTACTGATAACGCTGAGCGTAACCGAAGAGCTTCGGGAGCTGTTCTTCTTTTCCTTGGTGCTGTTTGTGGTGGTTTCCTGTCCAAGTCTTGGGTCGGTTTTGCGGGCGCTCTTTGGATTGCCGCGTTTCTCAAGCTGTGCATCACTTTTGCTTGGGTACTTTGGAAGCCCAAGTCTGCGGGCAAGTAATTTACTATGGCAGTTCAAAATTGACTTAGAGGATGCTTCAGGTGCATTATGTTGAATTTTATCATATTAAAAGCTACGGCGTTAATTATAAGCTTTTTCCTTTCTTCCCTAGAACTTTCCTCTTTTAACTTTATAGGATTCTTAATATAATAAATTCTAATTTAATAAACTTTTTAATAATACTACCTTTATTAAATACTCTATAAGTTATTAATAACTTATTTTCCTTATTAAAGATTATTCTAAAGATTATTCTAAAGATTAAAAAGTAATTTTATTTAAAGTATTATATCTTTTAATATATTAAAGCTATATTTCTTTTAAATTTTATAAAAAGCCTTTAAGGCTTTTTTTTCTTTATATAATAAAGATTTAAACTTTAATTTATTAACTTAATAATTAATTATATAGCTAAAGGCCTTATAATTAAAAAAAATAAAGATAATAATTTAGGGAATTGATAGGGACGCATGATACTTTTACTACGGACGCATGACCTTACGGACGCATGACTTTTTAAGTAATTTAATTGGTTAAAGAAATATTACCCCACTAGTACTTCTGTAATCCCTGCAAGGAACAATCCCACCTAACAATCCTACTACCACTGTAGAAAAGAGGTTATTACTAGGTCTGGTCTTACACAAAAGATATATCAGAGGGATTACGAATTTAATTCTAATATAGGTTATATTTATCTACCTATAATAACTCCCACTGACTTCTCGTTCTTCGCACACTTGCCTGAATTCTCTGTCCACTTGCGCGAACGCCTGTAGTATTCCCAGCCCCAACGTAAATAGTTTCACCCATTGTGGTCCCTTGAGTAGCGATAGTTTCTTGGCTCTTATTCTCCCTTTCTAGGGTTGACTTATTCCGGCTTCCGGGTGGGCGGCCACGCTTTCTCTTTTGGGACCCAGGCGCTTGGGACTGAGATGCTTGGGACTGAGATGCTTGCGGCTGAGATGCTAAGGCCCGACTGCTTTCTTGAGATATTGTAGAAGGTATAAGGTCTGCTGGCACTCCTTGCTTTGTATTCTTTGGCCGCCCTCTAAGAGATGTAGCAATCTTTGGGTCAAGGATCTTTCGATATGGATCTCGAGAGGATGTTTCACGAAGTCGCCAGCGAGGGTGAATATCCCACTTTGTGAAAGCTTTCGTAGAGCATACACGTGAGTGAATTGTATGATAGCATGGTATACCGAGTTCGGTTGAGACAGAGCACTCATCTGTACATGGGTCAAGGGGCCTAGGATTAGGATTCTTTCCAGTAGGCAGTGCCTTACGTGCCTGTCGGTATTGGCTCTTGATAAGCTTCAGACACTTTGATGATGCAAGGGACCGGAGCTCGCCCAAGTAGTCAGAGCTTGACCCAAGGAACTCACGATCTCGAAGAACCTCGTCGTTCCCGCAAGCATCTTTAAAGTCACGCTCTTGATCATGTAGCATGTCCTGCATTGCTTCTACCAACTTGTAAAGATGGCTCATCCCATTCAATAGGTAGCTCTTGATGTTGTTATTGCTTGCCTCTGTACCTGAGGTCACACGGATGCCGTAGTTTGGGTATTTACGAATAAAGCAACGGGCCCATTGAGCACGGACTGGCATGTAGGTGTTAAAAAGATACCGCAGAATAGGGCGTTGATTATCAAACTCCTTACAGAGAGCAATCCATGCTTTCTTATGTACTTCTTCGGTCTCTGCAAAGAGAACCTGCTTCCACATCTGGAGGACCCCCTGATAGGTATGAGGAACCTCAGAGGAGGATTCAGCTGAGACAAGTGCGCGGTCATGCAGAGTTAGAGTAGCTTGGGGTTCGGTAGGTTCATCTACCTCACTAATATCCGGGCTACTGCTATTCTCTGGGTTCTTAACCCACTTCTGCTTTGACCGAAGAAGAACGTTGGAGTTGACATGATGAATGCAGAGCTGCTGCTGGACCCCAGGAAACTGGTCGTCTAAGGCAGCCTTCATTGAGTCATCAAAGTCCGTGATAATGATAGCTGGTTGTCGTATTGAGTGCTCTGATAGAAGAGTGGAAACGCTTTCCGCAAGAAACTGGAATCCCTCTCGTCGTTCATTATCAATAAGACCAAAGGCAGCATTAAATACTGTGCCAAGACAGGTCTGCCCGGTTACTTGGAAGAGTGGGAGCTTGAATCGGTTGGTATTATATGTGTTATCGAGGCTGATTACCTCTGGGAACCGCTTCCACATCCGGATACAATAGGGGAATGTCCAGACAAGGCCTAGAAGACGGCCAGGCTCGTCTGGTGCCCACTTCACAACATAAGGAACTCTTTGCTCATCAAAAAGCTTAAGCAAGGCAGCAGTAGGTGAATAGCCTGCAAGCTTCTCTCGGCTCACTAAAGCCCGAGCATTATAGATATCCCGTTGTGTAAATATTGACTCGGGATGTTGTTCTTCCACGATAGCCCGTATATCCCGCGCTCGAATGCCAACTCGGCGGCTAGTGGATTCGATAGTTGCCTTAACTGGGGAAGTAAGGCGGCGATGAGATGGATGAGCCGATGATATCTCACTTGGAGGATGATTATGGGTGTGATGTTCTGTATCCTGATGTTGACGGAGAAACCATTTACCCTCCTCAAGAGCCTCTGCAATAACTAGCCACTTACACCCACACTTTCGTGACTTCCTCTGACGAAGACCAGAGCCTCTACTTGGTTGAGGATCCCCGTATCGATCACATCGAATAGAATACCGTATCAGCCGTCCCTTATAAGAGTACTTATTATACTTTGCTATACCAAAGCCATGCTCTTTTGCAAAGAGTTGAATGTTCTTATAAAGGGCGTTCTCTGTAGGGGCTGGGTTACCTGGGATTGGAGGATTCGGTATTTCGTCTGGAGGCGGGGACTCGGATTGCTGCGAAGGGGAGCTTTCGATTAGATTAGGTGAAGAGGGAACAGGAACTGAAGAGTGCTGACTTTCGCGAGGAGAGTATGCCGGAGGCGAGCCGTATTCATCAGTATTTAAAGGAGAATAGCCCCATCTTTCCCGCCAGCTGCGTACAGTATCGAAGAACTTAAGGCATTGCCTTGTTATTCGTCGCTCATTACCAATAATATCTCGGACTAGCCCTAAGGCACGCTGGAATTCTACCTCAGGTACCATAGGTACCCGCGTTACTTCCAACGAGCTACGAGGAGAGCCTTGGAAGGGATCGGTTTCTGGTCCAGGAATAGGTACTTGACAAATATTTCGTCGATCTGTTCCACGAGGAAAGTCATTGCGGAGGGTTATTGCATGGTTATATTGGAGCTCGAATGATGACTCGGGTCCGGAACGACGAGGCGATGGTATGGTTGAGAATCGATCAGGGACTGCAGCAAAGATATTATCCAGAGCGTCGGTATCCCCAAACCCATAAGAATCGCTAACACTAGGTGCACTGCTAGTAGGAGAGGTCCATCGGTTATTTCGAGAGGCAGGATAACGCTGATAGGGCGGCGGTGGATTCGTTAAAAGAGGCGGGCGAAAGTTATGCTGTCGGCTTAGCTGGACGCGTTGGCTGCTAAGTCGAGCGCGTTTTCGAGGCGGCTCTGCCGTGTTGAACGACTCAGACTCGGAGTTGTACGATTGGCGGCGCGTAGAGACCATTGTGATGCTAAAGCATTGATATCTGATGATGATGCAGCGTCAACTTCATTAGGAGGTTAGGTTACAAAGGTGATGATCTGCAGTGTTGATGACAACATCAGAATTGTCCTGATTGGCTGATGTATAAGTGTTTATAGGAGGAACAACTGATTAAAGAGGAAGGGTTAAGGTGTACTAACAAATACGGGGCTCGGCCAATTAAAGTGCTTAAAAAGTCATGCGTCCGTAAGGTCATGCGTCCGTAGTAAAAGTATCATGCGTCCCTATCAATTCCCAATAATAATATCTTAACCCTAGGTATTAATAAAAATAATATATTAAAGGTTATAAAAAATATTAAATTTTTTTAATTAATTTTTTTCTTTAAAAGTAAAATTAATTATAAAGGCTAAGCTCTTATAGATAATTCTTTAATTTAATATATAGCTAAAGTTAATAAAGACTTTAAAGTTTATTATTTTATATAGTAATTTTATTAATATTAATATTAATAAGGAAATATTTAATAATTAATTTTTAAAAAGAATAAAAGCTTTTATAATAATTATTATAATTTTAACTTTATAAATTATAATATATACCTTTAGACTAGACCTATATTAATATCTAGGTTTAAAAATTATATTTTTTTTTATAAATTGATTTTAAATATATACTTCGGGACTTACGCCTTGAAAATCACCTAACAAAAAAAGGATGCTTCAGGTGTATTTTGGTGTCGGGTTGGTTCTTTAGAGATAGAGATTAGAGATCGAGATTCCGAATAATAGTACTTAATGTCTACACACTATTTCCTAGACTACTAAATGACATCCAGTGTCGGGGCATTCTTCCATATTTCAAGTCTTCAGATTCTTCAAGCTCGAAGCTGTTGTAGACCGGACCCGCCTCTCAATGTAACGCCTGGTCTGCTCAACGCAGTCCTCGTTGCGTCAACCCGTTCTCGAAAGTCGAGACCACGTGCCAATACGGCACAATTTCCCTGGGTAGTAAAGCACACTTTTGATATGCGCGTCGTCTTTTGCTCTTCAAGTATTCCTAGAAATGCTTGCAGAAAGGGCATCGAGGCTCTATCTTCCACCAACTGTAAACCGTCTATGACCCAGATCAGGGGAGAGGGTGCGTGGTTGAGCAGTGCTCTGATAAGATCTAACGAGGCATGAACACTTTGAATACTTCCATCGAGCTCATCAAAGTTACCCTGAGCCAGCCCTTCCACTGCTGAAAACTGTGTTGGGAGTAGACGGACTAGCTGCCTGATTATGCCATACAAGAAAGCGACCAACGAAGCTTCCTTCTGCGTCAGGCTTTTCTCCTTTGCAAAGTCGTAACGAGGCTGGCAAAAGAACAAGACGCAGGGAAGACGTGCCTCAGTGCTCACATCATATATTCTAGCCGCCGTCCGGGAAACTATTGAATCCTGCTGAGTGGAGGGTATTCCCTGAATCCATATAGTTTTAGACCCCGGAGTATCGATCCATGATTTTATCCTAAGTAGGACCTCGTCTGGAAGAAACATGGCCTCATTCCCTCGTGCAGGCGCTGATAAAGCTTTAAAAGACTGGCGATAAGTCTCAAGATGAGATGAATTTCTCTCCATCTCATATCTTGTATGATAATCTGGGTCTAAATGATGTTTAGCCCTCACAGCATACAAGGAGCTTCGTCGGAACGACTTACCATCTTCGGAGTCGAGACTTTCCGCCATACTATGACCAGATTCAGATGTCATAAACTCATCTGCTGAGGATATCTCAATGAAAGTCGCCTGACCAACGGCCTCTTCTCTCATAAATTCATGTGACGTGTCATCGGGACAGGTGACTGCCTCTCTCATCATCACAAGTTTTCTCTCGACAGCTGCCTCGCCATCTCTCCGATTCTGGATACCCACCGAACGAAGACGATCTTCTGATTTATCATCCAAGACCCTCTCATAGATCTCACGCACTTGACTATGTGAGATGTAATTTGCTTCTCGATCAATGGCTGCGACAGTCTTTTCTATGCGATTCAGGAGATTCACAACCGTATCGTCATAAAAGTTCTTCTTGAAAGCAGCTCCTATGCGTTTCCGCTTACTGGTGAACCACGCCAGAGCGTGGCACAAGAGTTCAAAGACTTCGCAGTATAGTTTAATAACATGTTGACGCATGTCGTAGCTATCCGATCCTTTTGAGATTTTTCTGACAGATCGAAGGTGGTCGCTGATATCTGAAAGTGCTTCTGAAAAACCTTCTGCCACCCTTTTGTAGTTTACCGAGACCTTTGGTGAGAACGTCAGTCAATATTCGAGCTTCAGTCTTAGTACCGTACTTTAACAACTGAAGATACAACTCCAGTAATGAGACTGGTATACTCGTTGCTATTTGGGATGATGCTGAACAGATACGAGTATTCGCTCATTGTTTCAGCAAAGCTGTAAAATTTGTCCCGTATAGGTCGGACTCCTCGAGCCTGTTTATCTTGCCATGCTGCCTGAGCTTGATCGATAGCCTGATAGAGCATCTCGATCGTCGGTATGTTGTTCGTCTCATTGGAAGGACTACCATCTGGGTAAATATGATTGAACCTTTCCCAGAGTTCGAGGATCCTTTGGTGTTGGTTGTACAACGGTCCAAGATTGGAATCGTCACTGGAAATCTTGAGCATAGCCTTCTCTCTAGGAACTGTTGTGATACAAACCTATTAACATGCCTCATCCATATTTTTTCAACCAATGTAGTTTCGCAAGTGAGTGAGGCCATTCTGAAAGCCTGAGAGATAACCTAGATACGTATAAGATTTAGAATCGGGGTTGGTAACCCGCCCACATCATTGATTGTAGCCGTATCGTCTCCGGAGTCCTCTCGTAATTGTGAAACTCTGTACGAGGTGAGCATTCAGTTATGAGTTGGTGAGTGAGACTCGTCCAAACTCGGCAGCCCGCGTCCGGGATGAGCTGTCCGTCCTCGGCAAAAGCGAACAATGTATGGACCAGAGTAAGCACGACGCAACATCAACTGTGGATGCGACAATCCGCATTCCGGAGCCTATCAGACTGGACTAAACCCCTGTCAACGTTTGTATTTGTGCGCCATTTCTTACCATTTGGCGCTGGTCCGTCACATAAAAACTGATAGTCCTAATTTAGTATGGTCGTCCTGGAGGATCAGGCACAACCCCCCTCTGCTCTGCTCTGTATCACAGAGTATATTTTGACATAATTTCAGCTGAAACTCGAAGGAGCATCCAGCAAATTTGAGCAATATGGCAGGAGACAAAGACACTCCTACTGCCGATGCCTCGGAAAGCGATGTAACGAAATCAACAGGCACTTCTGATGCTGAAGACGGCATCAAGGAGAAGCCCAAGGGCAAGGAAACGGCCAAAGTTAAAACAAAAGTTGATAAGTCCACTAAGCCTCCGGAGCTGTCCTGGCCTTCAGAATCAAACTTATGGTGCCATTCCAACGGACGATCTCATGCTCATCTCTTGGAATTTGGCATTCACGAATGTCCAATTTGCGAACAAGCACTAGACCTGCCATCACCCGTGGGAATACCTGGTAAGGATTCCGATCAGAAATCTTATCATAAACGGAAATACAAGGCTATCCTCCACGCTGTCGAGTACCGAGACAATGGAAATAATACAATCGGCAGTGAACCTTGGGAGGGCGAATTTGATCTCGACAGTCTGGGTCTGGCGGATAGTCCAGCTTTCGAGATCGTTACTGTACTTCTGACTTCGATCCAGGCTAACACTCACCGTCAGGATTGGGACGCTGAGAGGCTGATCGAATCGAAGATTCTAAAAAAGCCAAACATGAGAGCCAAGGTTATATCGAAGCGTCTGACTGTTCACTCAGCACCATTGCTAGAGATCCTCAGACGTTACGTTTCCTATTATCCGTCAGCGACAGTGGATTCTTCTGCGTTGTGGTTAGAGGAGCCCTTTGCCTTGGTTGCCCATCACTATAAGGAGATCAAAGCGCACTTGGATGCAAACAAGGCCAACATTGTCCAGGAAAGCGCGGATACAGAAATTGAAAACATCAAAAAGGGCGAAGATGAGGAAGTTACCGGGCTACGACATCTTAGCTGGCTTTTAGACTTTTTCCAGAAAGCTGTTTTGGACGATATGATCAACGAAGAGAATCGTCATGCAGACGAGATGTGTACTTTCCGAATGCTATGGTTGCTGTTCAAGCCGGGAATGACAGTTTATCACGAAACAGATGGCCATCTAGGTGCATATGTCTTGGAATCAGTTGATACAGATCCTAGTATCTTGTCCATCCTTCCGCCCATACGGCCAAAGCCTTACACGATCAAGGTTTGGAGTCTTGACTTTGATGGGAAGTACGTCGGACGAGTTGGAAAGACTATAACCATCGCCCCGTTCGAAGGAGTGCGACCCATCAGATCTCTACAACTCGTACCGTGCCACATCATTGATCGAGATGACGGTGGGAAGTGGAAGAAAACATTAGAGGAGAATGGGAAAAGGTGGTATCAGTTACTTCCTGGAGGTCAAGTCCATTACTCTGGACCTGTTCTAGGCACAACAAAGCGTCAGGTAAGTCCGTCATCGGGTTGACATGATCCACAGCTAATCAAATAGCTTGACGGTCGTGTCTACATCGACCATGCCTCATACATAACCTACTTGAACGAAAGGCCATCCGAAAAACGCTCACAAGACCGTGACTACGATTCAGACAGCAGCTCTTCCTCCTACGATAGCAGAAATCGTATACGCAGAAGATTATCGCCTTCAGCCGGCCCTAGGTTGGGATATGTGCGAGATATGGGTGGAAAAGGTCTCTCAAAGTGTCAATGCGAAGACTGTCGCGGTTTGAGACCCCATCCGCCCCCTGGATTTCCTTGGATTGATTACGATATACTGGATCCTATTGTAGAGAAAGACCTCACTATTCCCGGCGCAAAGGAAGGTCCAGGGCATCGATACATACTTTGTGGACGGTTGTTGAGGGGTTTCGACCTCAAAACAAGAACATGGGGTAAGAAGACTTTTGACAGTTGATTTGAAGATGTTAATAAATTGTACAGTCCAGTTAGACGTTACCTACTGTAACCCGCCGCGTGCCAACATAAGGGCTATCGATACTCTCGTCATGCCATCCGAAAGGAAGGACATGATTAAAGCGCTCATACAAAAGTTCACGACTAACGATCTAGACAAAACACGACAGCAAGCGTGGAGAGCCGACTATATCGAGAACAAGGGTGATGGTAGGATATTTCTGCTACATGGAAGTCCTGGAGTTGGAAAGACATATGTAAGAGATCTACACCGATGTTTCAAGTAATTTGGCTAACGTTTTCCATATAGACAGCAGGTAAAATGATAAAGGAAGCCATTTGTATCAGTTTATACTGACAATATATCAGAGTGCATTGCCGAGTACACAGAAAGACCTTTGTTGTCTTTAACCTGCGGAGACATTGGTACAGATGAAGTCAAGATGGAAGCCCAACTCTCCAAATGGTTCCAGCTGGCTGAGAAATGGGGTGCTGTTATGTTGATTGACGAAGCAGACGTTTATCTTGAGAGACGCCAAGTTACCGACTTGAAGAGAAACAGTCTTGTTGCTGGTAAGTTACCTGTACATCTGCTAGCTCAAGTGTAACCAGTCTCATAGTCTTCCTACGGTGCATTGAATACTACCGAGGCATCCTCTTCCTAACTACCAACAGAGTAGGCCAATTTGATGATGCTTTCATCTCCCGAATCCACGTCATCATACATTATGAGAAGCTCAGCGCTGAAGGCCAGAGGAAGGTCTGGATGCAGTTCTTTGACAAGCTCGATTATGATCGTGAGGATTTCAAAGTCACACGGCGAGCCAAGGACTATATACTTGAGGATGGGGCCATCAGCGAAATGGAATGGAACGGAAGAGAGATTAGGAATGGTGAGTAACGCTAGTTGCGATTGATGTAATGGCTCTAACTTTATACAGCCTTCCAGACTGCTGTTGCCTTGGCAGATTACAGATACCAACAAGGTTCTGCGAACCAAAGACAACCGACTCTTGACCAACGCGACTTTGAGCAGGTTTGCGAGATGATGAAACAATTCAAGAGTTACTTGGTGAATGTCCATAATATGGACGAAGGGCAACGAGCTTTCAATGCGGGCTCTAGAGCGTTAGCTGAGTTTTAGTTTTAGTTCTTGAAACAGTATAGAGATCCTGTCACAGACGATCAGTCTTAACAGTCACATTCAACCAAAAGTGTTATTGTACGTGAAGACTTTTCAAATTAAGATATGTATAAGATTCGAACCGTTTCGCCTCGGCACAAGCGCGATAACCGGGGTAATTCAACAACCATTCTAATAGTATGACAAGCCCGTCCGGGCAAGATATATAATAGTATATATCTAAAGATTGTGAGTGATTACTTAACCACTGTAACCCCAGCGAGGAGCGTTGATGATAAGACCGCAGATGCAGCCAGACAGGATACCAGCAACTGGTAGGGTAATCATCCAGCCCATGTAGATCCAAGCAACCATGCGCCAGTTGATAGAGCGCCATGTGCCAGAGCAAAGACCGACACCGACCGTAGCACCTGTAATGCACTGGGTAGTAGAGACGGGAAGCTCTGAGGGACTTGTTAGTATTGATTCACGGTGAAGACTTTTATGGATAGAAACTTACTAAGACGGGTGGCAAGGATAACTGTGATACAGGCACCAAGCTCCATACTGAAACCTCGAGAAGGAGAGTGAAGGGTCAGACGGTTACCAAGGTTGCGCATAATGTTGTATCCGTAAGTCCAGATACCAAGAGCAATACCAGCACCACCAAAGCAACTATTCCTTATTAGCAATTATTCGTCCCAGTGATATCAACGTTACTTACAGAATCCAAATGGGAACCTCAGACTTGCTACCGGCAAGAGTGCCAGTTCTCCAGATTTGGTAGATGGTAGCATAAGGACCAATGGCGTTGGCAACATCGTTCGCACCGTGAGTGAAAGAGGCAGTGCAAGCAGTCATGACTTGCATAAATGTGTACAGGTACTCGGCGCGGTTGTCATAATGAGCAACGTTGGAGTGAATCTCATCGAGATCACCAGTGAGAATGCTCTTCTTGTTTTGCATGGCGAGAATATCCTGATCAACACCAGAGAGGAAGACCTTCTTGAGGTACCAGAATAGGACAGCACCGCTGAGAAGGCGACCTTCAGGCTTCTCGCCGATGAGACTGCGTCGGGGCTTGGCCTCAACAGGTTCAGCAACGTCGTCGATGTTTTCTGAAGGAGGAGACATGACCTTGTTCTCAGTAGAGCCCTCCTTTCCTTCGTTGCTGGTTTGGTCCTGAGCGCGGACAAACTCGTCGCTACCTTGGCGACCGGCGCGTCGAAGCTCGTTGAGCTCTTCCTTGGTGAGATGTCCCTCGTAGAAATTCTGAATACCGCCCTCGGCACCCTCAGGTTGTGCAGGAGGGGGAGGGCGCTTGAGAAGAAGAGGGCCTTGGATGATGTGCCACCAGCGAAGCTGCCAGTCGTCACAGATGACGATACGATAAAGCCAAGGGATGAGGAAGATGGAAACAATAAGAGCCCAAGCAGCACCGACACCAATGATCATACCAACAGTCTCGGCGTCATTGAAAGTGATTTCAATGCTGCCACCCTTCCAGACGATAAGCATGGTGAGCAGAGAAGCAGTGATACCAAAGTAGACAGGGGTCAGGAAGAGACCCTTCCAAACAGGTTGGCTTCGAAGCATGACACCGTACTTGGTGATGAGGAAGATGATAGCAGCAAAGGCGCCAGACAGACCGGGAGCAATAATCCAAGCGAGGAAAACAGAGACAACACCAGAGCTGATGCCCTTGTCCAGCTCAGCCCAGTGAATACCGTCAGCACCAACGAGAGCAACACCCATACCAATGACACCACCCATAATAGAGTGAGTAGTGGAGACAGGAAGACCGATGCGAGTGGCGAAGGTGAGGTAGATCGAAGAGGCGGCGATGGCGCACATCATACCGAGCATGAGCATGGCAGGGTCAGACTCGAATTGGTCCAGGTCGACGACCTTGGTACGGATGGTATCAGCGACGCGAGCACCGACACCGACTGATCCAGCGAATTCGAGAATAGAACCGAGTGTCATGGCTTGGATGTAAGTGATGGACCGGGATGAGACTGATGTAGCCCACGAGTTGGCGACATCGTTGGCACCTGGAGAAGCAAATCAGTCAGTACCTGCTGGGATGATTTAAGGGGGGGTAACAAGTCTTACCGATGTTCCAGGCATCGAGGAAAGAGAAGATGGTGCCGAGGGCAAAGATGTAATCGTACTGATGAAGCACCATGATCAAAAAATGGCCGAAGGAATCGGACTTTTTGTTCCTTTCTAGAAAGACGGAATGAAGAGGAAGGAGCTGATGCACAGAAACCACAAGACGGAATTCCAGAAGAGCCGGATCCCTCCTTATATTCATTCACTTCTCCTCCAAGAGAAAAAGTGTGGGACGGGTAAGACTTGGCGAACAAGCTTATAATTATGGTTATGGGGCCAGATGCACGTCCTCGGTGACCAGAATGGATCGAGAGGCAATTCCATATTGTCCAATGACTGAGACAGGTACTCAATGGCGACACAAGTTCTGTCTTGGCAGATTAATCGAGGAGTGATGTTGGGTTCAGTGGTGCTTCTTGGCGACGACGGGGGTGGTCGCTCTCGTGCTTTGGTTCTTGATGTTCGTTGGACCGGGGAGTGATCTTGGCAGAAGGATTATTGTTGCTAGAAGAGAGTGGTGTTGGGTCTTTTCCATGGGGGGTTTTGCATGTGAAATGGAAGTATCGAGGTTGTATGTTGATGAGTTGGAGATCAGTCGAAGTTGAGATAAACATAGTTTGATGTTACGCCCGGACAGTAACAAAGTATATTCAGATAAACCTCGACAGCACTAAGACAAAAGAGATGATTGACATGCAGATAGCTAATCCAACCTTCTTTCAACAGTCCCCATCAAAGAGCAGACCAGGTCCCACGAGACTCTTAACCTCGCCCGGTCGATAGTACAACCCAAACAGGCAAGACACCACGGTGGGCTCAAAGAAAACTAATGTGACACCCTACTTTAGCAGTCCCGGAGTAATGGGAATAAGCTTTGAGCCAGTTCCTGACCCACGTGCAACAACGGATGTCGTTGTAAGGGAGGCTCTTTGAACAGGGATAACGAGCCAATCAGACAACAGGGTAGCACACGTGGAGTTGGTGGTTTGTCCACAATCGACGGACCACGATGCCAAGGCCGATCAGAGCAGGGCAACTTAATTAAGAGATAACCTTGTTTCTAGAGATTGATTGAGTTTAAGAGACTGTTGACTTTTGATATATACAAGCACGATAATCCGGGGAAGCATGAGAAGGAAGTGATCATCTTTCGACATGATATACAGAGCATCCAGATATCAACGACAACCTCAAACTACAACACCACACCAACAATAACTCGCGCATAATCACCATTCCTCGAAGAATGATATCTCTCACAAAATACAACTCGCCAAGCTAACCGCCAAGGCCCGCGCCACGACTCCCGCATCCCGCGAACTCGAGCATAACCACACGCGAGCTCTCCCTTCTGGCACGTTTCCATCTTGCCAAGTCAGCCAAGGCACCGAAGCTTTTTCTCACTTTCAGGGATACGCAATACATACTACAGTCTTGGCTGCGCTTTTCAGCTCCGAGGGACGACAAGTTTCGGGTTGGTCTGTTGTAGAAAAACGTCCGTCTTGGCTGTTGATCTAGACAAATGTGAGGTTCTAAGTGGTGTTGCTAATGAGATTGCCAGTAGGTAAGTGATTCCAGATGACTCGGGAAAGAGATTTACTGGCGTCTAGTTTTCTTGGGGAGATGCTTGTACAAACAGATGCCTGATTTTGTTGTAATTTCCGCGTCTGATTTTCGCGATCTGGCTTGGTCTTTGATAGTAGCAGGCCGCAAGACAAATGCATGATGGAATCCCTCTGGATTGCTACTTTACTTTTTGATGTTACATGTCCGTCTACATGTTGTGTCCGCTAATCGTGGTCACTTTTGTCTTATGCTCTCTATTATCCCATGTCAGTGGATCAAACGTGCATGCGCATATCCTGACAGATTGCTATGCATCGGCAACTATAGTGAAGCATATAGTGCCGACTCGGTCAAATATCTTATGCCATCTGGATCTTCTGGTTCCGGTTTGCTGCTTATAATCTACAGGACGTTTACCAACCGTTGGCTGCCACAAGCAGGTTTGCGATAAGTCCGTCTGCATATGGCAACATCCGAAGATGATAACAACAGACGCAGCCCAGTGACTAGTAGAGTTGTCTTCGGGTTACAGTGCATTAAGCCTTGTAATTGAAAAGTGCGGGTCGTAACTATGTGTGTCACTGATGAGAGCAGGTCAGAACAACCTTGGCAGCTGCATTGGTTTCTTTGAGAATGAATTTTGATGATCCATCATATAGGGTAGGATCATTCCAGTATAAACATTGTATATCTATCTATTTATCTAGACACAGAGAGTATCAAATGAGGTCCAAGATCACAATACAAGGTAAAGACAATAAATGCACTGTTTTGTACAGATTCTGTTCAACAGCCATAATTCACGACAAACATCCCTTTATCATAACACTCATGTTTGTCCTCATATCGTTGTCAGGTATGGACTGTCTGTTGAGAAATAGGTCTCGATTGCCACTAGGATCTTAATCCTTTTTGCTTTTATTACTGCCTGCCTCTTCACCCACACCATTCATTGATACTTTCAGCTAATAACTGGTCTCCCGCGGGATTTGGGGTTCTTCATCGCTGTTGACCAATCTTTGACCTCAATTTGTCTTGAACCCCCAAAGAAAGCCCCTCATCCCCCACGGCGGGGTATTTTGTTGTATTCCGGCCTCGGCTCCTCACCATAGAACCGAAGATTATGATTGGTCAACCTCGTCAATCCGGTCTTCTTTCCGATGTCATCATGTTCCCCATCATGCGATCATCAATGTCAGTACATATACAGCTCCGATCCCTCTTGAACAAAACATAATTATCCTCATATTCCCTCAATTACTGCCCAAAATGAAGCTGCTTTACCCAACATCCCTCAAGCTCGACATCCAAAGCCTCGAGGGCTTCTCGGTCGACCTCCACTCATACGATGTTAAGAAGCCCATCCCAGAGGAGCACGTCGACGCCGAAATCCTCGTCACATGGACAAACACGGCCGATAACCTTCAAGACGCCGCAAAGCGCCTAACAAAGCTTCAATGGATCCAATCCCTCGCTGCGGGTCCCAACGACGTTCTCAACGCCGGCTTCGACGCATCAAAGATTAAAATTACTACCGGCTCCGGTCTTCACGACCACACTGTCGCAGAGCATGCACTAGGGCTCTTGCTCAACGCCGCTCGTCGCTTCTACGAGATGCGCGATTACCAGCTCCAGGGCAAATGGCCAGGCCACCTGGGCGGTCCTCAGCCAGATAGACCCAAGGACGCTTTCACAACACTCCGCGATGCGCGCGTGCTCATTTGGGGTTTCGGCAATATCGCAAAGAGCCTCACCCCGCAGCTCGTTGGTCTCGGCGCTCAAGTCCGGGGCATCGCTCGTCAAAAAGGTGTTCGCAACGGCATTGAGATTTACACCGAGGATGATCTCGACAAGCTCCTCCCTGAGACGGATGCACTGGTCATGATTCTCCCCGGCTCCGATTCCACACGCCACGCCCTCAATGCTGAGCGTCTCAAGCAATTGCCCAAGCACGCGTGGGTCGTCAACGTCGGGCGGGGTACATCAGTAGATGAGGAAGCGCTTGTTAATGCGCTGGAGAAGGGAGAGATTGGAGGAGCGGCATTGGACGTCTTTGAGACAGAGCCTCTCCCTGAGCCAAGCAAGATCTGGAAGGCACCTAATACCATTGTTTCACCGCATGCTGCTGGTGGACGACCACAAGGTGCTGAGGGTCTTATCGCTGATAATCTTAGACGATTCAGGGCGAAGCAGGATTTGAAGAATGTTATTTAAATAAAATGGTCAAATAATAAAGACATATATCTCGCTTTTAATTCTCATCAATTGATCTCTTACTACGATTGAAATGACAGTGTTGCAATTGTCGATGCTGCAGAATTACCTTTTGTTCAGTTGGAGCTTTGAAGGGATTCCCACTGTAATTTAGGTACTGTGGTGGTAAGTCAGCCATCACCCCGCCCAAGATGTTCCCATTGGTTCAATTGACCCATCTAATCTTATCAGATCATCAGCAGCACCATCTTCATCTTCATCTCATCTCCATTTTCATCCATCAGTTATCATCCGGTTTTGCAACCAAATTATTCGTCGCGATCATGACTCTAGTCCAGACCGCCTCTAACAAAGCCAGCGCACTCAATTCTTGCCAATTCACTCTCCCCACAAGAAGAGGCGAATACCTCATCCAAGTCTCATGGCCTTTATGCTGGAGCAGCGAACGTGCACCACCAAAAGATGACACTTCAACCGTCTCCACTGTGTAAGAAAAGACTCATCTTGGAGACACAAGACTCACTTTTCACAGATACATAGTTGATGGAAACGCCTACTTCTTCACAGCAACAGATATTGCTCGCCGATTGGAGCTGACTCACCACACTCGTGTTGTCCTTGTCGCAGTCGGGTATCCCAACAAAACCTCTGTTTTCGACAAGCGTCGCAATGGAGATCTCACACCCGAGGCTCCAGATGGCATCTACAGTGTACCGCCAGGTCCCGATGGGAACCCTTCTCTAGGTCCTTTCGGCGGCGCATCCGACTTTTTGGATATAATCCAAACACAACTCCGACCATATATCGAAAATACTCTCTTCCCAAATGTTCCTCTCAGTTCTGGACCCAATGCTCTATTCGGCCACTCCTATGGGGGCCTGTTCACTCTCAACGCTCTGTTCACGCAACCAGATTACTTCGATACCTTCATTGCAGCAAGCCCATCTATCTGGTTCAACAACAAAAGCATCGTGCAAAACCAAGAACGAGACTTTCACGCACGCGAACCTCCTAAAGGTCGAGCTCCACGACTCTTGGTCATGTTTGGCGGTGCTGAACAGACGCTGATAAAGCTGCCTGGTGAATCAGAAGAAAAATTTGACAAGAAGCAAAAGGGAGCGTGGGAGAGAAAGATGAAAGACAATGCGCTAGATCTGGTAGATAGGATGAGAGCGTCCAAGAATCTAAGGGATGTCTGGACATGGGAGTTTGAGGCGGAGGACCATGGTGGTGCAGCGCCTTGTGCTCTGCAGAGAGGACTATTCAGGTTTCTCTTGGATCAACGTGCAGAGCAATAGACTTCGCCTATATCTTTCCCACACATTTTGAAAAAAATAACACCAATGCACACTCTCAACAACCGATCTTTTGCACAAGTCAAACGCAAATCAATATACAATTACTTTTCTTCTCTATCTCAAACGCCATCGCTATGTTTAAACAAATATCGTCCTCACTAAGGTCTAGGTCTAGTAGGATTTACCTTGAGTTTAATCTTTTTAACCCCCTTTGCCTTTGGCGCCTGCCCAGTCGCCCTCCTCTTACCAACCCTTCCAGCAACAACCGCCTGCGCTGCTTTTCTGGCCTCAAGTGCCTTCCAGTTAAAACTAGACGGGTCAAACGGAGGATCGTAATTCATCTCGAAGTCGTTCGTATCGTCGTACTTTAGAAGAGGAAGCTGTGGCCCTTGCACGACATCCCGACTTCGAAGCCCATACCGATGCTGACCGTTTCGCCATGCCGTGACAGTGGGAGGCTTGAGCGGCGGATGACTACTCAGCGCAGTTCGTGTCCACTGATTAATGATATCCCTCTGGAAGCAATGTAGATCCCACGCCGCCATACTCTTCCATGCCCAGTCAGGTCGGATGCCGTTGCCTGGAGCAAGGAGGTGAGGGACCGTCCAAGCATGACTAAAGTCGCCAATTTGGCCGTCATAGTACTGCTGCTCTTTCAGGTCACGGACTACAATGCCGCATTTGTGAAGATTGTGCAAGTTGCGTAGCATCTTGGGGATATGCTTGATCTGCCTCGCCTTCTCCTGGTTGGTAGGGGGAATCCCATCGGTACGATGGTCCTGAATCCAGTCTTTGACGATGGCATATACGGGCACTGACATGTCAGGATGTTCGAGTAGTCTCAATAACTCGCACCTGTGCTGACCGGCTGGACTGTTGGGATGGAACAGTTTGATTGCGTCGTCCCACTGTTGTTGGAACTTGGTTGTCAGGTAAACACGCAGATAGCCGTGCGATTTTATAGCAAGATCCTCGCGGCCAAGTTCCTTGAGTCTGCCGTATACGCGGCACTCGTTGTAGAAGGGTGTCGTTTGATCCCTTAAAGCATCCATTACGGCTTGGGGCTGAGGGTCGTCCACATTAGGATCGAAGTTTTGTGTCTGATCCATCATATAATGCTCATCGAAAGGGTACATTTCGAATGTTGGCACATCGAGCCAGTAGGTTTTGAACTATGTATCAAGGTCAGTTATCAGTTGGACAAGTCTTGTCCAAGTCTTTACTTACGAACTTGACAACAAATGTATTATTGTCGATCTGTACTCTGAATACAGCAGAGTGAACTCCTGAACCGAGGTATTCGAGTAACGTGTAGTCATGGTTCTCGATGTCCTCTGTGAAGGCCTCTAGCTTGGGGCCAGCAATGGTTGGCAGCGGGGGTAGTAGTGCAAGAGCAGCAGCAGCAGCAGCGGCAGCAGCAGCCATTTTGAAGGGATGATTGTGAAATGAAATGTATATATATAAGATTGAATGACGTGTCGAAAGCGTGATGATTCTGTTGTGATGTTGGCATATGTTGAGGCAGGGGATCGAGTCGCATCTTTGTACTTGGAAGGTTGACACCATCATCTTGACGGGGAGACATCTTGACGACTGTGTAGGCTTGATGATCAAAGAAAAGACAATAAAGAAGCATTGTTGTTTGAACAAGCTGAATATAAGGGCACGTTATACTGGTGGACCTCGACAAACGATTCGAGCCGAACAATAAGACGATGAAGGACCAGTTGGTTACGTTGCTTATTGTTCTATGTGAAAGATCAATTAACAAGTGTGGGTCTATTTTTACCAAATGTTATTCTAAAAATGATATTCTTTGTTTTGACAATAGCAATCCTGTCACTTCTTTGTCAGTGCCTGGCACATTTCATGCTACAACATACTTCTCTTCTGCCTTGACCACTTTTTTATGTATTTCACTGTTACGGATAGAAACATTTTCAAAAACAAGTTAATTATGTTTGTTTTGAGGAAGAACAATAGCATGGTTTAATTTTCTAATTTCACTGTGGACACTTGTAGTCAAAACAAACGATGCACTATTTAGATTGGGTGCACGATATCATGACCGATCTGTACATCCGGCCAGTGAATCTCACCAGTCCCTTGACTATCCGTAGGATGAATTCTGTATTTGGACTTATACATGTCATGTACGTACTTGGTAGTAGGAACTCATGGCAGAATTATCACTTCACTAGAACATATACCATGGAATACTACTCGTTGGCTAGCCGGGAGGGGGTGCCAACTAAGCAAGCTTAGTTGGCCACAAAAGTATGAGACAAGGCGAAAAGTGTGAGACATCCCGGAAGATGCCCACTTGGCGTGATTTGCACCAAAATACCATTTTTTTCAATCAAATGACACTCAAATCTTGTCAAAATAGGCTCAAACTGATGAAAAGGCGTAGTTTGAAGCTTCTATTGATTTATTGGCTATTTCAGAGTGGGAGAAATGACTGCGACGGCTCTGGTGATGCTCTGGCAAGGGAAACAGCTTCCCTGCCAAAATGTGCCGTATATCTGTTTTCTTAGCCAATAAGGCTATCTTCTTGTGCCGTTCTTATTCCCCTGATGATATCACGAAGTGACTCATGAAGCTGCGTGTGGTGTTGATAGGGACAAGGAGTTGAGGGAAGTGTAGGTAGTGATGACTCAGAGTCAGGTGCACAGGGCGGCGATGAGGGCATCTCGACTTCGCTGCCGCCGGCGACTTCAATTACAGGAAGAATCTCGTCTTCTTCATCCATTTCCTCGTGCTCGTGTGCTTGTGTGAGGTTGAAAGTGACCGTATCATCACTGTGAGGGAGGCCGGTGAGATCAACGGCGCTGAGGGGCTTCGCGGCATACTGTGCCTTGCGGATAGCTTCACGCACATCATCAGGGAGTTGTGTATCTATCATATAGCCGTCAGTCTCTTCTTTCAGTGCTTGAGTCATTTGTGAACGCTGTGTATCCATAGATAAATAGTCATATTGCTTCCCTGTGTGCTCCAACCACTGCTTGAACTGCAGCCTCTTTGGTATGCCGTTGACGATAACTTCTTTATTCTCTCGCCACTCATCCTTGAGGCGGTTCATCTCCTTGATGATGACAGATCGTGTGAATCGTATACCCTGCTTATGTTGCTTCTTCTTATCGTCGGCGATAGCCTCCTCTTGTTGATCTCGCAGATCTTGCAGCGATACTGTAGGAATAAGGTCAGAGACAGTCTTTGCGCGGCGGCCTCGCTTTCTCTCGTGATACCGCTTTTCGATGCGAGTTCTTCGATCATCCACGTACTTTTTGATAACATCCTCAAGCACCACAGCTTCATGAACGATGTTGCGAATGTGCCGGAGCCCTGCGAGCGTAGGAGAACTGAGGATATCGTGATATCGCTCGCCGATGGTCTCGGCGGTGCTGGAAGCGGCGTGAAATCGCATATCTGAGGGAAGAAGTGAGAAATGAGCAGGCGTGAAGGTCTTCTTCTTCTTGAGCTGCTTCCTGAGAAGATATTCTATGGCAGGTCGGTCTGTGGGAGGGTAGATGCCCGTTTTTGGAAGCCCGAGATGATGTGAGCGGCAGTGAAGCCTTCATTAAAGATCTCCTGATTTTGGTGAGAAAAGGGGCCTTTTTCGGTGAAGGCTGATTAAGAAGGCACATACCTGAAAAGCTCCTGCAAAGGCACGCCGGCCAAAGGTAAGATTTCCCTTCCGCAACGCCTCACGAAGCTTCTTCTGATGCGCTTCCTTCAGAGAATTGAAATACGCCTACATCCATTGGCTGGAGTATATGCGTTGAATGAGGCGGAAGAAATGCTACGAGAATATTGAACTTTATCATATATTCTCGTAATTCGAATGAGCCGTGGCCTGTGAAGCCGTCGATAACGAGCAGCCGCCATACAGCCTCATCATCAGGCCTCGCCGCGGGAGGCATATCGTGAGTAACCAAGCGGTTATTTGTATCCTGAAGGTGCTCATTACACCCAAACCACTCTTCAAAATCAAGCTGACGTTTCTGTACAGTAGCAGATTTCTCCCACGAGCATCGGTTGAAGTGCTTCGCCCACTCGAGCGTTATCGCCGCACTTGAGAATGCCGAGTCTGACTGAGCGAAGCGCATATCAGGATCGCCTTCAATGAACGCCCACTCAAGCGTTGGCAACGACTTGAAGATCAGCCAGGGGGCGTTGTTGCGCCGGCTGCGTTGCCTGAGCCGATGACTGTGCAAGTCTCGCGATCTTGCGGAGAAAATACCTCTGTTGCTGACTTCTTCTTGGTGCGTACAACGAGGCATTCCATCTTATCTCGTAGCATTCCGACTCTAACTCCTGCTTCATCTGCATTCCAGGTCTCTGATGCACCGATATTGTACTTCGTCATCACATCGCTGAGGCGTTGGAACCACTCCTTCGTATCATCAACGCCGCCTTCCTCATATTCGGCACGCGAAGCTTCTCTCGACTTCAATATCGATTTCGCAAGCTCAGGATGATCATCGCGGAAGCGAGAGTACCACATCTTGCTCACAGGTCTCGCATCAGGATCACGGCGGCGCCGCAGAGTAAGTGCTGCATCTTCTATTTCCCACTTGGAGGCAGGCAGGCCTGACTTTTCCATCCAGATGATATAACACACGATAGCTTCTTCTTCCTCATCCGTGAGTTGCCGCGGGCGCCCCATCTTAGGATCGACAACATCCTCATAATCTACGGTATTCGCAGCCTCAAGTCTCTTGACGATGCGGCCGATAGATGCACGAGCAGAGCCGGCATATCGAGCTTCAGCAGCACGAAGAGTCAGTGGCTTCTTTCGGCGGCCGGCAGCATCACGATTGAGACCGCGGCGAAGTCGCTGGCGTGAAAGAACAACGGCCTGAGCAGCTCTCAGATTTGATTGTGAGGGCATAATTTTGATGGACGTGATATATGACTTTTTTACTGATTGATGTCCTAGAAATCATTGGTTTTGGCGGGCAAAAGTCATGATTTTGCGACAGCAGCCTGTGCGGGGTTGTCTCACACTTTTCGCCTTGTCTCATACTTTTGTGGCCAACTAAGCTTGCTTAGTTGGCACCCCCTCCCGGCTAGCCAACGAGTAACCCGTAACTTGCAATCATGATCGACAGGCATAGACAGGTGGTTTATACTGAATAGCCGCGAGCCTGCCTTATTTCGCCTCTCTCAATCCCCATTCGTACATAATCCGTTCCAACCAATATGCGGCCAAGGCCACCGTGTCTTGGCGTAAGAAGACGTTTCAATCTTTTCTGCATGTCAGATCAATGAGCACAAATCTCAGCCACCCGATGAGTATCAGTATGTCCGAAAACCTTGGCTAACAATCATGCGGTTGGGGGCGAGGAAAACCCAAGAACACAAGCTGCTCATACGTAAAACAACCAATCAACATTAGTGTTTCTATTCTGGGGTTCGAAATTAAGGCGTAGACCTTAGATGTTTCCATTCCTATTAGCCACACTACGAGCTGGACGTCATAAGTCGTGGTCGACTTGTCTGCGGCCAGCCATAAATTGGAAATTCTGCCTTGCTAAAATCGTTAGGCGGCTAACTCCTCAATATTTGACATTCGCATTAAAAAGAAGCACTCCCTCTTGGACATTACAGAAGATTTTTTTTTTTTTTTTTATAATCTCTTAAGCTTTTACCTAGGCCTTCTTAATTTCCTTAAGGTTTTTAATAAAAATTAATCTATCTATATAGACTAACTTATTAATAATTCTTTATATTTAAGGTTCTCTTAAGACTAGGTTTCTTAACTAAGGTATAACTTATATAGTATAATATAGGCTATAACTTATAAAGAAAGCTTTAGTTATATTAAATAGATAATAATAATTTCTTTTTCTTATAATTTTAATTAATTATTAAAAATATAGTTAATTAATCCTAGCTTATACTTTATTATAAATAGTTAATTACTTTTATAAGTCTTATATAATATAATACTAGCTAGTATTAAGATTAATAAGAATAGCTATTTAAATAAGATATATTTTAATATTATTAAAGAAACTATTAAATATTATAAGAATATAAAGTTAATATATAATAATTCTAAGAGGAAGGATTATTATATATACTTATATAAGCTAGTTATATAAGTATAAGTAAGTCTTTAAGACCTCTTAGTTTAAGACCTATTCTTATAATAATAAAAGAATTATCCTCTTTTTTACTTACTAATATTATATTACCTTTATAATTCTATATTAAATAGTAATAACTGTAGCTATAAGGACCCTTTTCTATTTAAGCTATTAATATACTTAACTATCTATATTAAGTATACCTTTTTTTTAATAATTTAATTAAAAAATTAAAAATTAATTTACTAAGATTTAAATCTTAGTCTTATAAAAATAAGATCTAAGCTTTATTAAATAGCTAATTATTATATATTCCTATATATTAACTTAGACCTATTTAAATATAATATTTTTATATTAATATAATATATTAACTATTTTAAAAAGCTTTATAGATTAATCTTTTTAAATATATACTTTAATAAAAAAAAAGGCCTTTTAATTTAATTTTATTTTATAAAAATAATTAATAATATAGCCTTTATTTTAACTTTAAAGAGTTAAAGTATTTAATATTATATTTATAATTAAAGTATAAACCTTTATATTAATTAAATAGAGATAATTTAATATCCTAAGGAAAAGAAAAGAAAATATTTAAAGAGTATTTATAATTAATATTAATATTTATATTTCTTTAAAGTATAAACCTAAGGATTATAGCCTTTAACCCTTAGGTTAAATTAAAGAAATTATTAATACTTTTTTTAATAAAGATATTAAATATAATTAATATCTATAAGGCTTAATTAAAGCTATTATAATAATAATAAAATTATAATATAATAAAGAAAAGCCTTTATATTTAAATACTACCTATAGTAAAAAACTTATAATATAATTAAAAGAGCTTAACTCCTTTTTATAATTAAATTTATAGTATATAATTAAAAAGGAAAATAAAGCCTCTTTATATTACTTTAATAAGAAATATATTATACTTATTATTAAATAATAAAATATTTATTACTTAGAATTTAATATTTTTCTAAAAGATTAATAAGAATTAAAATATAATATTTAAATAGATATAAAAAATAACCTTAAAGATAATTATATATCTACTTTAATATTACTTATAGTATTATAATAATTTAATATTAAATTAGTTATAATATAGACTAAATTATTTTAATAAATATTAGCTTAATTTACTTTTATTTATTCTAAAGGAAATAATAACCTTCCCTTTATTATTAATATAATAAAAAATAACTAATAATACTCTTCTTTATATAATTTAAATTAAATAAATAATAATATTAAGTTTATTTTAATTTATAAAAAAGATATAATTACCTAAAGAATTAAATTCTATTAATTAATTAATAAATACTTTATTAAAGTAATATTAAAAACTATAATTATATAAGATTATAATATTATAATATAAATCTAATAACTTATCTCTTATAATATTAATAAATATATATTAATTTATAACTTTCTATCTTTTCTTTATACTTAAATATCTTATTTAATCTACTTTCTATAATAATAAAAAGAAATTATAGAAATATTCTAAATATACCCTATAACCTAAGGTAATTAAGCCCTATTAAAAACTACTTATTATTTAAATATCCTCTTTAAATTAAAAGTAATTAGATTTTTTACTTAATTATAATAAATTAATTTATTAAATATTAATAATTAATAATACTTAAAGTATTTAATTCTAGATATTTTAATAATTAATATAATTAAGGATTTATTATAACCTTTAGTAAAAAAAGTATTTATATTAATATATTTATATTCTATAAATACTTATTAATATTTAAATATTATAGTAAAAATTATCTTAATAATAGCTATATCTTTATATTAACTAGAAAAGTAAATACTTAATTAATATTTAAAATAGATAAATATAAAAAAGAAAAGGTTTTAAACTTTATAATCTTTAACTTTATAAGAATTCTTATATATTACTTTAAATATCTAGATAGTAAGCTTTAGGCTACTTTATACTTTAATCTATATACTTTCTAGCTTATTAAAAAGAATATTACTTTATCTTAATAGGCTTAATAAAAAGTAAATCTAATTAAATAATTAAAATACTTTAGTAAAGTATTTATTCTTTTTATTATCTTTATTATAATTAATCTTAAAGTTAATTATTTCTTTCTATATTTTAATAAGAATATTTAATTAATAGACTTTATTTATATTTATAAGAATTATTATTATATTATTATATAAATAGCTAATTAAGACTTCTTTAAATTTAACTTTAATTATAATTAATAATATAAAAGTAATTCCTATAGGAATAAGTATTAAGATAATAATTAAAGCTATAATAATTAAAAAGACTTTTATTATTTAAATAGGTATTAAAGTAGCTATTAAAAGGATAAATAAAATTATAATTAATAATATAATAATAAGTATAATAAGAAATAAACTAAAAAGTAAAATAAATTTAAATAAAATAATTAATATACTTAACTATATAAAAGAGATTATATTTAAGAAAAAAGAAGGTTTATTTTAAAAAGTATTATTCTATTATAGAAAATAATACTTTAAAAGATATATTTAATATATAACTAGACTATAACTATTATAATAATAAATATAGATTTAATAGTAACTATTTAATTAGCTTAATATTATTATAAAGAGCTTATCTTAGCTTTATAATTATTAAATAAGATTTACTAAATATCTTAAGAGAAAATACTTTCTTATTAACCTTTATATTAGAAATATATAAATATAAAATATATAACTATATATTTATTATAAGAGCTTTACTATAAGAATACTTAAGAGTATAAATATATATCTTACCTATCTAGCTTTTAAGTAAAAATACTTTTATTAAAACTAAGTATTATATTTATTATTAATAAGATTTCTTATTTTATAATAAGCTATATTACTATATTAAGAATAGCTATAATAATATAAGTTATTATTACTAGTAAATTATAAATACTATTACTTAAGATTACTTTAATATTACTAATAATACTATAGGTAATAATATTATTAATTTAAGTTAAGAGAATTATAAAGTTATTACTTTTAATATATAAAATATAATTTAATTCCTTATATTTACTATATATAAAATTAATAGAAATTATATTTACTTAAGATTCTAAGTCTATAGTAAATATAAAGATCTTTTTATTATTATTTATATAGATATTAGCTATAGAAAACTTATTATTAATTAGGCCTAATTAAATACTTTAAATTATAAGATTAAAAAGAAAAAACTAGTATATATTAAAGGTATTAATAATAAAATAAGTAAACTTTATAATAAATAGGCTATATTCTCTTTTTATACTAATAGTATTTATAAGAATAAAGATAATACTAATATAATTAAATTTAAATATAATACTTAAGTCTAGGATAGAATATTATTATTATTATTAATTACTTTCTTTAGAAATAGTTAAATAGTACTTTATAGTATTAATATTATAAATATAATATAATACTTTAATTATATTTTACTAGAAGATTTTTATATCTTTTTTTAAGTTATATAATTTATTAAAAAGGTATTATAATAAATATAGGCAGTTTATATTATAATAATTCTAGCTAGAGAGTTTTACTTTATTTTAATTTTCTAGAAAGAAGTTTTTAAAGGATATTTTTATATATTCTATAGATTACTAATAACTATAATTAATAGTCTTATAGATATTATTAGCCCTTTAGATATTATAATTATTAATAATATAGATTTTAATATTTATATATTTTAAAAGCAGAAGCTTAAAAACCTTAAAAAATATAAAGAATAGTAATTATATCTAGCTTTTATATAGAAATTAGTACTTATAGCCTTTATAATAGCTAATATAATTATTCTTTTAATAAGTCTAAGAAAAGAATTTATTTAAGGTCTATAAATAGATATATAAGTATTATTATTAATTAAGTTTATTTTATTTTTTACCCTTAAGGTTATTACCTCTAGTATTAATAACCTAAGAATAAAAAACTTAATATATAAGATTATAGTATTAAAGTTAATTATATATAAGTAATTAAGAATTATATTTAATATTATTATAATTAATATTATAAAAGCTTAAAAAAACTAATATAATTAAAAATACTAGCTATTAATAGTATTTATTAAATTCTTAGAAAAAGAATTAAATATATTTACTAATATACTTATTATTAAAGATAATATTAACCTAGTTATTAATACTATAAACTTACTAGGTCTCTATAGACTTCTTTATAAGGTTTAAGTATAATAATAGCTAGATTTACTTAAGATTAGTATAAGTAATAGTATTTATATTTATAATAATAAATTACTCTTTATATAATAAGCTAACTAGCTTATATATAAATTCTTTATTATATAAATTAATAAAGGTTTTATTTATATTAATAAAGATAATAAGATAACTATCCCCCTTATAGATAATTAATATAAATATAAGGTATTTTAATAATCTTATACTTATAGTATAAAGGATAAAGAATTTATTAATAAAATATTTAATATACTATATTATAAAGAATATATAAAATAAGTCTAATAACTTATCCCCTTTATAGCCTTAATATTTATAGTATAAAGAAAGGTTAATAATAAATTAAAAGTATATATAATTATTAATCTATAAATATTTAATAAAGTTACTATATTTAATTATTATCCTTTATTTAAATAAAAAGATATTATTAATGCCTTATAGAAAGTAATATATATTTTTACTATAAATATATTTACCTTTTTCTATTAATTTAAAATTAAATTAAAATATTATAATTACTTTATTATTATAAATTATTAAAGACTTAAAAGATTAATAATTATATTAATAAGTTTTTATAATTCTTTAGTATATATATAGAGATATATAGATTATTTACTTTATTTTTTCTAAGGATTCTATTAAGCCTTTATTAATAATATTATTATTTTTTTATAATTAGTAATTAAATACTTTAAATATTTTTAAACTCTATTTACTTTATTTAAGTCTAAGAATTTTATTATTAATTTAAAGAAAAGTTAGCTTAAATATTTAAATACTTATATTCTTAGCTTTAGAGTTAATACCTTTAGTTTATTAATAATAGCTAAAAGAGTAATAATATTTATTACCTTTAAATTCTTAATATAATTAATAGCTCTAGAATAATATATTAAAATAATTAATTATATTAAGTATTTAATTCTATATTATATAAAACTTATTAAATTACTTTAATAGTAAAAAGTTATTTTATTAATTAAAGATTATTAAGATAATAAGATTATAAATAATAATAAAGAATAGAGAATAGTTTATATTAAGATAATTTACTATAACTTTATACTTAAAGAGTTAATATCCTTTAAAGTAATTTAATTTAAAATTACTTTTAATAAAAGAATATTTTATTTAGATTTTACTAAATAACTATTTCTTTAGATTAATATTAGTCTTTAATAAGACTTTAATACTATTCTTTACTATATTAAAAATAATTATATATAGAAAGAAAATACTTATATTCTAGCTAATATTATTTTACTTATATACTTTTTAAATTATATTTTATTATTAACTAAATATAAATATAAGCTAATTAAGCTTAAAATAGCCTACTTTATCTAGGCTATATATTACCTTAAGGCTTAAATTAAATTATTTAAAAGATCTTTAATAGTCTTTATTAATTACTTTATAATTAAACCTATTATTAAGAAAATAATACTTAAAATATTTAGTATTAATTAAGTAAACTAAAGGCTTATTAATATTTCTATTTATCTATCTAAATATAATTTATATATTTTCTAACGTACATGATAAGCGGGTGCAACAGACAAGCGAGTGCAACACAACATCACAACATCTCAGATAGAAATAGCAATAAAAACACAACAGACTATTAATTAAGTAAAATTAATCGCTATATTCTTCCATAGACATAGCGACAAGTATCTGACAGGTCCTTGCATTATGTCCTGTCTTGCCGCACGCTCCACAGCGCCTTTCCTTCATTCGCGGAGGCCCTCCTTGACCACCACTTCTCGATGGTCCAGCCACCGCCTGCGCATCAACATCCGTTTGATCAATTACTTGCCTTCCTTCCTCTACTGTCATCACCCCTCCTTTCTGTAGCCGGGTTCTTTTTGCCCTCCGCCGCCGGCTTAGTATCTTATTTGCCTGTTCAAGATCTTGGACCCTGGCCTCTAATAAGGCAACCTTATGCATAACTATCTTTGTTCCCTTGGAAGAAGACCTCAATGCTTCTAGAATTGACTCTGGAGAGCTACTTTTATGCCTTTTGATTCTCTTTTCAAGATATTCAAGCTGAGAGTCGGCTTCAAGGATAGTCTTTGGGGTCTTTGAGACCCAAGGGGTCGAGGGGCTAACTACCTCCTCCACAGGCGTTGGAGTCCGCAGCTGCACATCGAGCTTCGAGATTACACTTTCTGGGTCGAGAGGAGCAAGTCCGGCTCCTCTAAAGGCTGCTTTAATATTTTTCTCTGTCATTGTGGCCTGGTAGGCGGTGTAAAAAGCCGGCAAGAACTCGGTTTTGGAAATGTGGGTTACGGAGCATCTGATCAAATGCTCGATTTCTCGCCCGTAAGCCTTCTTAAGCAGGCCAAAGCACCCGACATCAAGAGGCTGCAGCAGATGAGACGAATGAGGCGGTATACAAAGCGTGATGATTTTATTTGCCTTGCAATATCTCTCAAAGTCGACCGAGTGGTGACTTTGGTGTCCGTCGAGGATCAGGAGACGATAGCGATTCTTTGATTGCTTGGTAGTACACCGGTCGAAGTGCTTTAGCCACTCGAGGACTATCTCGTTATCTGTCCAGCCATTAGGACTCGTCGCAATAGCCCAATCGCCCGGGAGGTTGCTTTCTCGGTACCAGTGGGCGAGGTGATATTGGCCCGCACCTATGATGAACGGCGGGATCGCTTGGCCCTCGGCATTGATCGCCTGAATGACTGTAATCCATTCCCGGTTTCCAGGCTGCACTGATTTTGGTCTTCCACGCCTTTCAGCACCTGTGACGACCATTCCGCTCGCAATAACGCCCATCATAAAGCCAGTCTCGTCAAAGTTATAGATTTCATCAGGTCGGATGCCATACTTCGCAATTACATTTGCTACGAGCCTAAACCAGTTGCGAATAATGGTCGGATCTTCACATTTGGCTCTCTGGTAGTCATATTTACGGGGGAAATGCGTCTTGAGGTCTTTGTGTCGCTTGACGAAGTTAGAGGCCCAGCGCTTGCCGACAGGCGGCGTCTCGCGGTCGGCGAGCAATCGGTTAGCCATCTCCTCAACACAACGCAGTCGCGGGGGAAACCCTCGCGAATCCAGATCGAGAATGAACTGAACTATGATCTGTTCTTCTAGATCAGATAGTTTGCGTGATTTTGGGATAGAATCACGCGTAGAAAGGATACCCTTCTGTCGGCGATATAAAGTCCAATAACGGACCTGGTAGATGCCTGCGGCGCGTCGGAGACTTAATTTTGGGTCATTTTGAAGGGCACGAAGTGCAAGAAGAATCCTAGCCTCAATATTTGGGTCTGGCATATTTGGTGGTTGAAAATTAATTGATTAAGTTGAGAAGATGTAAATTGCGGGATTTTTTGTTGCACTCGCTTGTCTGTTGCACCCGCTTATCATGTACGTTATAATAATAGTAATTAAAGCCTTAAAAGTATAATTAGTTAGAAAAAGTTAAATAATAAAGCCTAAAGCTAAAGGCTTAGTATAAATAATCTAGTTAATTAACCTTTAAATTCTACTCCCGTCTTCATAAGAGATTCATGATATTATCAACTGGGGATCACAGAAGATAAGTATTCTCAAAATCGTATGCTTCATCCCCTGTACAGACAACAATGGACGAGCCACAATTTCACGAAAGCAATGGACTTCTCAAACCAAGCAACAACAACACGGACAGATCCGTCAGTAATATCAGCGATGACAGCACCAAGAAAATGGACGACTGGAAGGTTACTCTTATCAGTGGTTCCTGTGCTTGTGCTGTTGTTTTTGCTGTCAATCTCAGTGTCACCATCTGGTCAAGCGTGAGTCTCGAAAGCGGCCGGGATGGCGTCAAGACGAGCCGAAGAATTGTCTACGAGGGTTCATGTTCAAAAACTCGAAACATGAGTCTCCTGATTCACCTCATCATCAACGTCCTTGGTTCAGTTCTTCTTTCCGCCAGCAACTATGGGATGCAATGTCTTTCTACACCAACCAGAGCCGATGTTGACAAAGCTCATGCACAAAAGAGATGGGTAGACATTGGGATACCCAGCTTTCGCAACTTGAGAGAGGTTTCAACTCGGAGAGTAATACTCTGGTGGCTACTGGTCCTTTCCTCACTGCCACTCCATCTTTTGTAAGTACCCAGACCTAACTAAAACCAAGAAGCAGGAGGCTGACAGGACTGAGGCTCAACTCTGTGGTCTACTCATCCTTAGCAACATATTCTTACAGTATATTCACTGTCGATAAAAACCTCGAGCTACTCGAGAGATATCATGTACATGTGCCTGCACATAACGGCACTATAAAATTATTTGATTCAAGGAAAATAATACTCAGTCAACTCAATAATCTCACTGCTTTAGAGTGCATCAACCAGTATGGCACAACTTTCCAAACAGAAAGTATCGACGTTATACTAGTTGTCGACGCGTCGCCGTCCGAATTCGAATCAAACAGGACACACAAGATAGATTCTGCATTTTCAAACAACGTACGACGAAAATCCTGTTACCCATCGGATTATCAATGGATATGTGGTAAATCTTGCAGCCCTTGTCACTTCGAATTACCACGAATTAAACTTCAATCGGACAATTGGAGTCCATTCGGTAGTAGGGTCGAATACTGCCTTAGCGAGCCAGCACCAGAGAAATGTCGACTCAACTTCGACATCTACCTTGCGGGGATCGTACTTGCAGTGAACTTGATCAAAGCCGTCATACTGGCCTTGATTGTTCTTCGCCCACCAAAAGAGCCCATGTTTGTTCTTGGAGATGCTATCCAATCATTCTTGGCTCACCCAGATGAAAACTCGCGCGGAAGTTGTTTAGCATCGGCACGGATTGTCCGCGACGGTCTCTTTGGTCGACCAAGTATCATGTATTCACAGCCTAAAAGACGCGGAGTTGCTGTTACCAAGACGCGGTGGTTCTTTAGTTTTGTCATGTAAGAACGGCGTCAGTCCCAGAAGAAGGCATATATACTAAAAACTTACCCCAGGTTTGGAGTTGCTTTTACCGTTACCTGTGTGCTTCTGGTTTGGGGTATCAGAGAAATCTATGGTCCCCAGAACGTCAAGAGCCTCTGGAGTCTAGGATTTGGAACCGCAAACGAAGTCACTCTGATAAAAGGGAACGAAGGGTTTTCAGATCAGCCGCAAGCAGGGGAACAGAACATTTTCCCCAAAGTTCTCACGTCCAACCTTCCTCAGCTGATATTCTCTCTTCTGTATTTTCAGTACAACAGTCTCTACACCTCCATGGCTGCCGCAAAAGAATGGAGTGATTTTGGCTGCAATCGACGTCCATTACGCGTTTCCTCCAACCCGCGAGGTCAGCAACGTTCCCGGTACTTTCTTCAACTCCCCTACCGATATAGCATCCCCCTTGTACTTGTTTCAATCCTAGTACACTGGATTCTGTCACAAAGCATTTTTATCGTCATTGTTGAAAAATACGAAAAAACGAAAACAGACTTTAACCTCGAGGGAACTGTGGTGACCTGTGGATATTCACCAATCGCCATCATCTGTGTTGTTATCACCTCGGGTCTTATGGCTGTCGCGATAGCTATCACCGCATTTCGACGCCTACCGACTGGTATGCCTGTGGCTGCAAGTTGTAGTTTGGCAATTGCGGCTGCTTGTCATCAGCCAGTCGGCTGTACTTTAGACCCAGAGGCACCGTTACTACATCTGAAATGGGGTGTCATGTGTCTTGAAAGAGAAGGTTCTGTTGGGAAGCCAACATATCATTGTGGATTCTCTCATGAGTCGGTCCGGCAGCCAAAGGATGGACAATTGTACTACTAATACCTAAGTCATGATAGATATAATGTTGATAATTGATGATAGATAAAGGTGTGTTCTAGTCTAAGATACTGCAAGATTTACCACTTCCAGTTGTCTTTCACCCAGGTAAAAACCAAGTATTTGTGTCCCCATCAACAAATCCCATTCCACTACCATCTTGCCCAAACCCAAGAACATCAAACTCTGAACCCGACTCCAGCCCAGCAAACGGCCCATCCATATTCTCAAACGTATTATCGGTTGGTAGAAAATCTAGCTCCTGCACGACCGTTTCTTCAACATCAATCGGTTCGTAGATGTCCTGGCCCAGACTCTTGAGATGCTGCCGATGCGCAGCCACGGCTTCTTGAGCTCTTTGGCTTAGATCTCCGACGACAGAACGCAGTGCCCTAAAGGCTTCATCGTCTACGATCTTCAGGAGTTTGTCGAATAGGTCGAGTGCTTTTATTGAGATATGCTGATCGGTGTGGATTGATGCATGGCCTGGGTTGAGAATCATGTTGGCGAGGAGGACTATCAAAGCCGAGAAGTGGGAGTAACTGCATTGCCTGTGGAAGTCAGTACAGGGATAATAAGGCAAAGTAGAAGACTTACCAGACTAGACACTCTGTCGGTGTTGCTTCCTGGAATAGCTTCATACATCCCCTGCTCACATCAACGCACTGGTTCCATCCCTCTGGCAGAGGCGCCTGCTCGTTGTTTATACCGTTTTGATCTGCCCCCGATATTTTATCTCGTCCAAAAGAGCTTATTCTCTTCTGCCAATCTTTGTTATAACTGTATATGCCATGGATCATAACCTCGGTCAATAGAAACGCATGGTGCATTTTGGTCATCTGCACAAGCTGGCTTGGTCCCACCGTCGCAGCTACATGCTCGATGTGGAAGGCTTGGGGGATACGCTCATACCATTGATCAAGCATGGACTGAAGGCGCGCTACTCTTCTTTGACGCTCTTGTGGTGTAATCCGACTGGCCCGGTTGGAGTGGAGGAGGTCGTAAACTTTGCCCTCAATGTAAGCAAGTTCAACACGTCTTCGGTGGTAGTTAAAATGAACTTGGCCATTTTGCGTCCATATCAATCCTGCGCTGTCTACTGGCGCTATGGTGGGTAAAGGAATGTCGATATCTTCATCATTCTGGCACGAAGGTGTGTTTCCTCTTAGACCAATATCCTACACCTGTCAGCCTTGGTCGATGAGGAGATGATAGTCAATATACCTTGTCCAAAACATACGCAATCCAAAACACTCGTGATCGATGTTCGGCTTCGGCAGCAGGAAATTTCATCGCCGCCTCTTGCGAATGCAATCGCAATCTATGCGCCAACCGTAATGCTGTTCCAATAATGACACCCGCAGGTTTCGGATCACGACTGTTCTGAAACAGCATGACGATACCCAGCAGGGCCTGTAGACCGAGCAAATCGTTCTCGCGCGTGACAAGCTCGGAAACAACACTTTGGACATTCCGTAAACACTGGTCCGCCTTTTCAACATGCAACGCTTGGCTATTAGTGAGAGAAAGTTGAGGCGTACGGTACCCGATTGCCATGACGCATTGTATGACTGCCCACCTGGCTCTGTCGCGCGTATTCGGTTGGTTGTACCATGATCTGAGAAGTTTCATAAACTCTGGTTGTTGAAAGAGCGGGATGACAGTATTGAAAGTGGCAAAGTAGTGATTCGCTATAGGGAGAACTTCCTCGAGGGGAGGGAGGTCGAGTGAGTTTGGCTGAGGGCCTTCGTAGACGACTGGACGAACAGGATCAAACTTCCAAGAATAAACGCCTACTTTGGCCAGGTCTTCATCGATTCCACCCTTGTTGGTGATGGGTTCTGATGAATTACCAATGCTGGAGTGGCTCTGTGGTGACCATGTTGGAGGTTTAGCTGATTGAGCATCTTTGGCAGCATTAAGAACAAGCTCCAGATGCTCTTCTATACGCTTCAGCCGTGCTTCAAGACCTTCTGATCTATTGTCGCTACTCATGTTAGTTTTATTCAGAAGTAGAGGATAAGGGACTCATTTACTCTTGCTGTTGTTTGGCTATTCTACCCCTCGTCGTTGAACTGGGCTTGCGTCTGATGATGCTGGTGCGACAACTTGTATTATAAAGAATGCAATTTGAGCAGTCGGGCTTTAGCATGTCGCATTTGATCTTTTTTGTAAAGCACAAATCACAGGCTGAGGTTCATTATTTAGTTGAGTCGACTGGATTGGGGGTCAACTTACTCACCCTTGCGACGGTTTGAAGGTATCGGGTCTGTGTCTTCTGGAGTGGCCATGTTCGCGACAGACCTGGTCAACTTTAGAAATACGAGTATAGCAGTGAGTCCATAGTGTCTCTGTCTGGAGGACAAGAGTAATTGAAGTCGAGATGTTGAATCATTTCATCGACATTGCGACAACAAAAGGCTGACAAATACAATCAGTCGATGCACGTTCAGCGCCTTCCAAGGCTAGGCCCACTACGACCCGCTGATCGTAAGCGCTAAATTAAGGATCCTATAAAACATGACAGCGGTTCATTGGTAGGCGGTAGGAAGGTAGGCATCAAAGATCACCTCAGAACATGTCCCATCAATCATAGGTAGACCTTTCAAGATATATCAGACTAAGCTTACATAAATAACATATTCATTAGATCAATGGCCCTAAGTTTGACAAGCTATCGCTCTTGTAGTGGCTCTAAGCATCGCCGTGATATTAGCCAAGCCAGATGGGACTATCACTTTGGCTTGGGTTATATTCACCTCGGCTTCATGATCAATTATCTCACTTGGTCTCCAATACTGGGGACCAAGTAGGCGCTTACTCATACAGTGATTAAATCTAGGATGGCGATTCATATTCGGTGGCTTCAGTAGCCTATCTTCATACGTAACGAGAGATCCCTTGGAGTCGTTGGACCAGACCAGTGATGTGCTTTCATCTGGTGCTGGCATCAACAACCAAGATCAAGTTTCACATCGCTCAACAACAACACAACAATGCATTGATAACATTCTTCATTACTTCATAATAAACTCCACTAACGTAGTAATTGGTCATCATATATCCCAACATCCCATTCTCACCAACGCCATCTGGTATCAACTCGGCCTAATAAGTCGTGAGAGTAGGAGTGCTAGGGTCTCTGGGGAAAGAAAACTTGGTCTCCACAAACACCTTTTGCATACCATCCTCCTTCTTCTCAAACTTGTAGTACACCTTGTCGAGATCCTCCAGTCTGACGCGGTGCGACAGCATCTGAGCTGGATCAAGCTCACCCCTCTGGATCATCTCAAGAAGCTCTTCCCAGTACTTGTGAACGGGGGCTTGACCATTACCGATGAGTCGAACACCGCGCTCCATCAGGGATCCAATGTTGAAGTGGTTCGTGTAACCGACGTACACTCCCGTCACACCACAGCGGCCGTAATTGCGAACTCCCTCAATCATCTCGTTGATAATCTCGCTAGTGTCTGTCTCGGCGCCGATGGCCAGCTCGATAGTGTGCATCCAGCCCTTGGGGTACTCGCCTGCCACGCACTCAATGGCGCAGTCTGGTCCACGGTTACCAGTGAGCTCCTTGAGGCGGCTCACTACTGTAGGCTTGTTGGTAACACCGTGAGATAACTGCTTGAAGTCGACCAGCTCCAGCTTATCATTGTGCTCTGCGGGCCAGCGCTCGCGAACAAAGGAAAGGCGAGGCTCCGTGTCGACAAAGATGATCTTGCTAGCGCCTTCCTTGATGGCAAAGATACCAGCCATTTGACCAATGGGGCCAGCACCAAAGACAGCGACTGAGTCGTTGGGATAGACGGCTGTGTCTTTGACGGCGTTGTAGGATGTAGCCAGGACATCAGATAGGTAAAGAGCTAACCATGTCAGCAGCAACTCTTAACAGGGACGAAGAGACAAAACTTACCCTTCTCATCAGGAACATCATCGGGAATCTTCAACAAGTTCACATCACCAAGCGGCACACGAACGTACTCGGCCTGGCCACCAGCGAATCCGCCAGTGAAATGCGAGTAGCCAAACATACCAGCGGTACGTCCACCGTACATGGCACGCTCAGTGGTGTTGGAGTTTGTCTTCTCACATTGGGACGAGAGCTTCTGTTTACAGAAGAAGCAGTCACCGCAAGCAATCTGGAACGAAGCGACGTAGCGCCCTCCGACATCGATGCCCGTGACGCCAGCGCCGATCTGGTCAACAACACCGCAGAACTCGTGGCCCAGGATGTCACCCTCGGAGAGTTGAATGATTGTTCCATGGAGGAGATGCAGGTCAGAACCGCAGACGGTGCTGCCTGTGACTCTGAGGATGACATCGCGGTCTTCGATGACCTTTGGCTTAGGAGCGTCGACTGCAGGGGGTTATTAGTGTTTGATAGTAAAGTGTAAGTGCTGTAGGAGTAGACATACCAATCTGAACCTTGTTCTTGCCCATCCAGGCCAAAGCCTTCATGGTCTGGCTATGGTCGCCCGTCTCTTGATAAGAAGTAACATCCTGCGCCGTGATAGCATTATCGCTATGACCAACGATCTTTTCGACTCCGTAAGCAGCTTGAGTAGCCATATTTTGTGTTCGTAAATTATTGATAAATTTGTATTATAATTGGTTGTTATGCCACCAGCATCGAAAAGGGACCTTGATGGGCGTACAACTCGTGGTATTTAACCATGAGAATACAAGCTTTCATGACTTCATTTGTCAAACGTCCACCCGTCATAGGTAGTATCGCTCGGCCTCAACTCGTCAGCATGACCGATAATAGGTACCGGAGGTGGATCAGAGGAGGTTTTGAGGATAAGAGGGGGTTATGCTCCATTGATGCAGTTATGACGATCCCTGTCGCGACGTCATTGACTTTTCGCAGATCGAAGAATCGACTGTGCCAAAACATGGGGATGGAACAAAAACGTTGAAGTTTCAGTGGACCAAGCGGAATTATCTTCTGAAACTGGCTCTATTGCCGCTAAAACATTGCCTATTCTGTAACCTGTCATCTCGATCTGAGTTCATAGCTTCATCATAGTCTCGCCCGATCGTCTGGTTCCCGCCGCCAAGTTTTATCCCTCCACATGAGCTTCTACGAGATTTGGAGCTGGAGGCTGTAATTAGTGTAAAGGTCTTTATGGTGATCACGGTTAATAAGTCAAATTATTAAGTCAGTTTGTTACAACAGATAGTCATTTGCTTGTCATTTCCCAGTCCACAGATCTGGGACACTCAGACGACGCTGATCCCCTCTTGGAGCTCCGTCTTGGTGGGCATCTTGTTCACCCGCATCAGCTCGGCACTCTGTGCCATAGCAGGATCCCTGCCCATGCTAGCCATGGCGACAACTGTTTCGCCCTTGCAATAATATGCTACGAACTGGTTCTCAGCTGGGTTGCCATCAAGAACAAGGTCGTCCCACCCAGAAGCCATCGTGTTGCCGCAGTATCGAAGCTGTGCACCCAATGCTGACCAGAAAATGGGGATAAAGTGCTCCGTCTTTCCACCAGGGTTGGCGATGTGGTTGGCAGCGATGCGACCCGCCTTTTGAGCAACGTTCCAATGCTCAATGCGAACCGGCTTTCCTTCGCCTCCAGGTCCATGGTAAGGGAACGTAGCAATATCGCCGACAGCGTATACATCCTGAAGGCCAGCAACTGAGTAGTCGTCATTGACCTTGATAGATCCGTCATCCTCGAGTTTGATGCTGCTGTTGTTCTTAAGATACTGGGTTGCGGGGGAGACGCCCACACCGAGAACAACAAGGTCCGCCTCCAGCCTGGTACCATCCTTAAGACACACGGCACCGACCTTGGATGAGTCGGATGAAGATGGCTCGGCCTTGTCGACACTAGCGCCCATGTAAAACTTGACGCCCTTGCCCTCGAGCGCCTTTTGAAGACCTGAGCCAACCTTTTCACCAAGAACCCTTTCAAGAGGAACATTCTCCATACCGACGACAGTCACATCATTGTCGCTGGCTGTAGCAACTGCGCACTCAATTCCGATGAATGAGGATCCGACAACCACAATCTTCTTGCCCTTGTTACCGATCTGATCGACAATCTTTCTTGTGTCGTTGACATTGCGAAGAGTGAAGATGTTGTCGAGGTCCTTAAATCCGTCCAGGGGAAGTCGCTTGGGAGTACCACCCGTCGCGAGGACAAGCTTAGTGTAAGAGATCTTCTCTCCAGTCTCGGTTGTCACAGACCGACCAGAAAAGTCAACATTGCTGACTTGGCCATCGACGAACTTGATGGAGCCGTTTTCGTAGAAGTCCTTGTTTCGCCAGGTCAACTTGTCAAGATCGGTCAAGAGAGCCTTGCTCAGCTTCGTTCGGTCGATTGGGTAGTTTCCCTCGTTAGACACGACAGTGATTCCTCCTTTCCAACCCTTCTCACGAAGACTCTCGACAACACCCAATGTACCTGAGCCACCACCGACGACGACGACGTGTTCTTCCTGTGCACTGCTGGATCCGGCACATTTAACATTAGGTTGTCTCTTGGAGGACTTGATGGCGCTTTCTTCTCCAGTGATGTATACGGCACCGTCTCGTTCAGCGATTTTGAATACGGGGAGATGGTCGAGGGCGGGGGCATCTTCAATATCGCCAGTCTTTGCATTGAAACAGGCTAGATGATTGATCAGCGTAAGTTAAAGATGCATCTTGACCTCCGACCTCAGTTCAGGGACCAGAACTCATAGCAATGCTATGCAATAATTATCAGATCACAGTACATACCTCCGTGCCAGGGACATGTGATACGACCATCACTGGTCAACACACCCTTTGCCAGAGGTGCACCGTAGTGAGTACACTTGGCTCCCAAAGCCTGTGTTGTGCCTCCAGTGTTGACAAGGAGAACCTTGCCATCCTCGATACCCTCGACCTCGACCTCTTGCTTAGAGCCGGGAGAAAGAGACAGGGACGATAGGCCCTTGAGCTTGTATTCTTGCGACATTGCTCTGTATGTAGAAAAGGACTTTGTTAGCGGAAGAGGAGTCTGTATCCGAGCTGTGCGAAAGCTTTGGAGTATTCTAGTAGAAAGGTAGGGACGCATCAAGTCGTATTAAAGTAGGGGAAGCTTTGGGGAGGGGAGGTGGGATGATGGGAGAGGCAGTGGGAGAGCCGAGAGGGAAAGAACGGATCATGGGTGCCATTGCGACGACACCAGTTTCTACGTGACAAAAACGCAAGCATCACCACCTAAAGAAGCTCCGAATCATCCATGTCTGCAGTTGATAATGTGGGGGATGACAATGAGACGAATATTAGTGGTCGAAGCTCTTAATGGAGTGAGTTTGTATGACGACATGTTAATTGCTAAGAAAGGCCCCATCAGTTTGTTACCAAAGACACTACGGATACATGCAGTACAACATGTCTGCATAAAAAGTAAGCAAAACGGGAGACCCCGCGTATCATGCTAAAGAAACATGATGCCACTATTAACTGCCGACGTAAGCGATACCAGGCGGTGAATAGAGAGGATGATGAATCACAGACGTTTGCCGTTCGTTGATGGAGTTTAGAGTTTCTGGTGAAGATGTTACCCTAGACTGATCATGTCTTGTTGGGTCACGTGGTCTCCTTTGAAGTTGTCGTCATTTGCTTTTCTTCTTTCCCCATTATTATCAGTTGAGGTATGTAAGCGGAATGGACTCTCCCCCAAAACGGTCATAGCGGCAGCCAAAAGGAACCTTGTTTTTCGGTCCAATCAAATGCCGCAAAAGGAAATGAAGACTATCGCTGTCTTTCAACACGTCTTCCCTGCAAAATGTCTGCAGACTAACCTGAAGAGAGATCCGCGCCCCTGATGAGTGCCTGAAATTGCTCGCTTAGATCCCCTGTACCACGCCTTACCTTGCCCGCAGTTGTTCGCAGCCAGTGATTGCTGAAGCACATCACATGGCTTGTCTACTAGGTACTAAGCTTGGGTGGTTGGTAATGAACCGGTCTGCTCTAAGGGCTCATCTGCCTTGATCCACGCTCTGACGTACGCAAACACAGAGATTCTCTGCCTCGCTGTAACTGCCTTTTCTACAAATACTCTTTTCTGTTTACTTTCTTTGTGCTATCGCGAGTGAAAAATAACATCTTCGGCGATCACACTAAGTCAGGAACACAAACTCCACACCTACCGTACCAAATTAGACTCGCGCGGGAGGGCTATCCACTTGGATACCAATCAATCAATAACCGCAGCCAGTTATAGTTCATCAGAGCCATACAAAACAAAAGACCCTCTTTGTTTAGGTTCAGGTCGATAAACACAAACACCAGCCGTTTCCATCCAAAACGGCGACGAGTTCGTATCGTATCGTCTCCCTCTCTACTCGACGACCAAAGTCAAAGTCAAAATCATCATAATCATGCTCTAAACGTCTCTCTCTCTCTCTTCCTTTCTGTGTCCTTCGACTGCTTGCTTCTCTCTCCTTCAATCCAACCTACCTAATTATAATGTTGCCGGCCGATCTTACTCTTTCTCCAGCCATTTTCGACACCTTTCGAGAAGACTATATTTTATCCCGATAATCACAAACCCAAGGCCTCCCACCATGGAGAGGCCCGATCTTGGCCAAGAGCCACAGCTGGCAGAAATGACTTGCTGTTGTGGACGAATCGATTGCGCGCTTCTCAAGAGAAACTGCTCCATCCTAGAAACAGTGGAAAAAGATGTTCATACTGCTGCCCAACTTGGTCAGGTAAGTTTGAAAGGAACAAAAAGTTCAATCTCCGGAGCATTCCTCCTACATTTTTTATTTTATTTAATATGCATGCATGTCACTTTTCCCCCCTCCCACCGCCTAAACACCTCCCGCGTGTCCTGCATGCCAGTCCCCGCTAGACACGTCAATATGCCCCATCAAGTTTTCTGCTGCTGACTTGTCCGTCTCCCTTGTAGGCCTTACTCGCCCGACATGAAGCATATATGGCCGACGCTGAGAGGGACCGTCTCAGTCTTTCATCCAGGATAGAGCATTTGGAGATGGCGAAGCAGGAACTCGAGGCTGAGAATGCCCTGAAAATCGAAGAAAACAGGAACCTGCTCGACCAGCTTGAGCTGCTGAACAATACCGTCTCCGAATCCGATACAAGGATCAAGACTCTCGAAGCGAGCTTGCTCTCGTCTCAGCAGGCCGTGCGAAAACTCGAATCCGCCGTCCTGCGAGCCGAAGATGCGGAGCGGCATATACATCTCCTCGAACTAGAACAAGATGACCTGTACCATGAATTGAGATCAACCAAGGAGGATGCTCGATCTCATGCTCAGCGTTGCAAGGAGGCGCAGCGTGGTATCATGGACATGCAAGATCAGTTGGAACGAATGGAAGAAGAGGCCCGTGAGGAACGTGAACGACATGCCGAAGTCGTTGGACGAATGGAACGTCAGCGACGGGTCGAGAAACAGTTGAACACGGCTGCGGGTCGTCTCAAAGGTGCAGCTGCATCCAAGACACTCCAGGAACCAAAGCCAGGGAACCCAGTCGTCAATCATTTCGTCAGGGATCTCCTCCAAGACAATGCCAACCTGCAATTGGGCATGGCTGAGTTGCGGGAGATGCTGCTCAACTCCAACGACGAAATCCAGACCCTCCGAGAACAGCTTCTCGACCACCAACCTGTTATCGACAGCAGAAACTCGACTCTAAAGGACGAACTTGAGGCTTATGAGCCACCGACTACACCTCGATATTCCCAGGAGCTTCACATCCACCACCACTATCATGTCACACCCAAGGCCGACAAGGCCAAGGTTAGGAGGAAGCGGGCAAGCCTGAACTCGAGCGTGTTCTCGCCTTCGCCAGCTTCAGGCACATCAACACCCCGATCTTCCGCTCGCTGGAGTTTAGGCCCTGCCTTACCTGTCGCTTCCATCAACACCAAAGAACCCAACTCTGTCATCTCAATGCCTAAGCAGAGATGGTCCATGCTTTCAGAGCAACCCTCCGACTTTGCGTCGTCTGTCCCCAGTTCACCGCGATCGAATCAGAGAAACTCACTGTTCGACTCTGCCTTTGGCGACAGCGACTACCCAACGTCACCAGCTACTAGCTTCGACCTCACTTCGCCCTCATGGCGGACTCACCGTAAAGGACCGTCCGACGTTTCAGCATTCAGTCTTCAAGCACCTTCCCTCCAACTCGACCCTGGTACACCACCTCCAAACCCACGTCAGTTCAACGATGATGTGATCCACGAGGAGGATGAAGACGAGAAAGACGAAGGTGTTTCTCGAGCAGTGACTCCAGACCTTGGTAACACGCCGTCGATAGATGAGAGCTCTGCAATCGAAAGCTCAGAAGACAACAGAGACGACTACATGCCACGCCCAAGAATCCACAGGGCCCTCTCGCACGAGTCCATCATGTCTCTCAGTGGAGGTCTTGATATCCACACCCTCAAGGCCCGGCCAAGCCAGCTCACACTCCGACCGCTCGGTGGCGCTGAAGCTGTCGTTACGGGTGTCATAGCCCAGCCCACACTCTACAGAGGTGCAGCCAAGCGAAGCACTGCCGCTCTCCGCGACAATTTCGCCGGTCTCCCTGTCGGCCGAAATGTGTCCAATCCACTGAACAGGCCTGGATCGAACAGATCCCTATCACCAGCTCCTTCAGACACCACACAGAGTTCCACAGGCGGCCCTGCTGGAGGAATAGGAAAATGGGTTGGTTGGAGACCTTGGTCCTCGACAACAGCAAGCGAGAACATACCTACAAAATCTGCTGAAAAGCCCAGAGACAAGTGCTATAGTCGGTCACCTGGCATCAATCAGCCTGGTGCCATTCCCGGCTTTCACCAGTACTGGGCAGCACAGAGGCGAAAGGGCGCACCAGCTCAGGTCACCACTGTCACTGTCGACCATGAAGCTTTGGTGGAAGGACTGGAAGAGTAAATACACGGCCTACGACCTGCATGGCTCTGCAAAGTCGGTACATTGCACCAACTGGATACGGAGTTGATAACTGCATCTCATTTGTGGCGTTCATTGAGGAGGATTAAACCTGATGGAGATACCCCTGGCTAGACAAGCCCAGTTCCTTTGTTCTTTTACTTTCCCTTTTGTCCTGGTACGGATGCATTCGTTAGGTGTTTTGTTGGGTATTGCTTTTTTGGGTATAAATATTATATATAATCAGATACAGCGCTGTTCATCAAATCCTTCATTCACCCTACAATATTATTATTAAGCATATTCCAATATGTTGTGTCGACACCTTGTAATGCCCAATCTTCGGGATCCGCCGTGAAGCATGGCCAATTGTAGCTCACCACATCAGGCGAGGTTTCCTCAAATGGACATGTAGTGGGTAACTGGCATTGGTCCTGTGTGAACGAAGGGGGGTTGAAGGAAAGTGGGAACTGTGACATGGCGTCTCCAACACTGTTGCCACTTGGTGTGGTGCTGTTGGACGCCATCATGCTGGTTGTAGACGCTGGAGGTGTTGGCCCTGGGTGTATGTTGACTGTTCCTAGGAAAGGTACGTGCAGATGCATATTTTCTCCGCTTGTGCCTGGCTGTCTTTGAACAATTGGCAAAAGTTGTAGGATCGTTTCAGCGGCCTCAACACATAGTGTGTCATTGTTTAATGCCCCCATTTCTTGCATCCTCTCCATCGTTCTCTCTGCTAGATCTCTGTCCTGCTCTTTCTCCGTCTCAAGACCGGGCCAGCGCCAGCCGAGATAGCCTAGAAGGAGAGTCATGGCTGCAACGAGAGCCGAGTAGTCGACGTGACGACCCGATACAGCTTTTGTAAAGCAGCTACGATACTCGAGGAAGCGCCCGAGGATCTCGCGACTTGCTTGCATGCATGTAGAGCGATTGTATTCATATCTTCGCTGGCCACGGTCGCGAAGCAGGTATGGGAGATGGAGCATGAGAAGAAGCGTATAGTGTCGCACTTGCAGCATTATAACGCCCATCCCATCCCCCGAAGCGTCGGATGATCCGCAGCAGATAGCCAAGTGGGGAGTTTTCCACCACATCTCGTCCATTTGAGAGTGTGTCTTTTCAAGATCCAGGTCAATCGATTGCGTCAGAACATATGCCTCGCTACCTTGCAAATCGTTCCTGTCGGCGATCTTGCCTGCTATCATGGCGTACATCTTGCCCAGCTTGTCACTCGGTGCATCAGAGATGAGAGCGTCGTCTTCGGCAAACCAGTTGTCTTTGGAACCGATCGAAAGGCCAAGGATGAGAGATAGATAACGGTCGTTACAATTGATGCGGAACCAGATTACCGGCGGTGAAGGACGATGCTTCTCGTTGTACTCGGGATCGGCTGAGCGAATTATCTTTGCGTTCTTTCGGTCGATACCCATCAATTGAGCCATGTTGAGGGCCCGACGGCACGTTAACCATGCTTTCCGCAAGTGGCCTGCATCACTCTGGTAGAAGCTGTGTAGAATGAGACACTCTAGACCTTCTAAGCAACCAACAAAGTCATCGTCTGAAGTAACGAGTCTTCCCGTCACAGCAACCCATTCCTCCATTGTTTCACGAGGCGATTTACTTAGACCCAAAGTACTCCCGTCGAAGAAGGTCGGCATTTGCTGCAGGCATACAGCCAGTTGAAGAAGACGTTTAGCCAGGATAGAAGGATGACTAGTAATCGGCGGGATCTGGGCCAGTGCTGACAAAGGCTCGGGTTTCCCTTCCATTTGATCCTGCTGGGAGTAGAACGAATTGAGGACGAAGCGTGCGCCAGGACTTTGCTGCGATATGGCGTACAAGATCGGTTGAGATGGGAATAGAGCGTGAAGCTGAGCAGAGACATTGGCTGCCTTTGCCGAACGAGAGGTATACCTTGCTGTCTGCCGTATTATTACCTCTGGATTTGAAGTATTGGTTGGGTTGAGAGTCATTTGGGCCGCGTTGTCCACAGCTGAGGACTCAAAGACATCAACAGTATGCTGCGTGAAACGTGCCAATGTTGATGGCGCTCCCTCAGACTCAGAAGGCGATGGTATAGAAACCCGTTTTCTTGAGTCGGATTCCTTATCCACGAATTTCTCCATCAACTCCTCCAATCGTCCAAGGCGCTGTGCAAGACGCTTGTCTTGGGGCGCGGCAGAGGGTGCAGGGACATGTTCTTGCGAGACGCAATTGGTCTCTCGCTGAGTGCATCCAACACAGATCGCATCGTCTTCATTGGTGAACTGACATCTTATCTTGCGACGACGACCTGGATGTATTAGTGACAATGAAACTGATGGTGCAAGGTATAGGTATACCAACATTCCCAGCAGCTACGGGTACCTTTCCGCACCTTGCGACGTTTGATAGAGGCTTCTGACATTTTCGGATTGATTTCGGCCGAAGAAGAGGTTCAAAGGGTGTGAATGAGAAGAGTGAGTACTAGAGAATCGAGTTGTGAAAGGTGTTGAGGGTGTTCTTGAAGGGACGGACGAAGAACGGACAAAAAGCGGACGAGCTGGAATGACTATGTGGGGTGTTGGGAGCCGAAGGATTCGTCCGTCTTACTTTCGGCGTCCGAACGGACGAATGTATTAATAATGCACTTGGACATACATCATTCGAATCCTTTATATTCACGGTATAAAGACTATGCCTACATATGATCAAATTAAAGGGAATCCCTTTATATATTTGTACAAATTATAGGTGTCATAGACTGAATTTTCTCGTACTTTGTATGTTGCCTCAGACTGCGATGCAAGCAACACCGCTTTCAGCATCATGACCCTAGCAATAATGAACTTATTGCTATTTTTGTTTATGAGGGACTATTTGGGGTTCTGACCAAGTTATATGTCTTGCAGGAGACTCATTATGTTAGGTTGCCTGCTGATAGGGCATGCTTCTAATGTAGAGGTCGTTAGTTGACGAGGCTATCTTCCTAAGAGCAGGGTCAATGAAAGCTCAATTACACACGGACGAGGCTATCTTCTCTTTCTTCATGCTCCTCATCGTCTCGTATTATTTAGCTGCAACGAAAACGCACATAAAACGTCTAAATATCATGGGATGGTGTACATGTCTCTTTGAATCGGTCCTTGTTACTGGGGTTCTCCCGACCCTGGCCGACCCAGCTAAGTTTAAACGCTCTAGACATTGGTAAAATCATAGGAACGTTACGTCTTCTTGAGCTATAACCATATATACTCGGTCAACGCGAGCTTCGTGACCATTTGTGATGAAGCAAATAAAAATGAACATCATTGGATGTTGATCTAGATCGAAATAGCAAAAGAAATGGTTCCGCCCGGGCTCGAACCGGGGACCTTCTCGGTGTGAGCGAGATGCGATAACCAACTACACCACGAAACCTCTGATTGGATGCTTCAAACGCTAGTAATTCATTCTCATATTGTATGACCCTTCTATATGTTCGATATTATCTCTGCAAGCCTCTATCGTAAGTTATGTATCTGATTTTCAGGCAGACCTATCACTATAGCATCATGGTCTTGACGGTTTTCAGTTCACAAGTCCAGACTTCTCACAAAATGTCTTAAACACAAGTCACTGCAGCAAATACTCTTCAAAGTTACTACCGTGACTGGATCATAACAGTGCTATACATGGAGTAGTCCTATAATCGGGCCATTCCTCTGAGGGTTTCCCAATCTCCTTCAACTACCATCTATACAGCCAACAGTCCAGGACTCGTAGGTCGAGATGACTGCTTCCTGTCATGAATAGGACAAGAGCCTTTCAAGGCATTACCACACGTCTCATCGCAGTTACGCGGGTTCTCGGGATCCCTCTCCAACCTGGGATCCAAAGGTTCAACCTCTGGAACTTTCTTTTCTCTTGGTGGCCCCTGAGGTCCAAGGCCGTTACGGTTGGCGTCACTCTTCTCACGCATTTCTCTGCGCTTCTGCTCCTCCTGAAACTCTTGCTGTATTTCGGCCTTTTTGCGCTCTGTCTTTTGATGTCTGGCCTCCCTGAGACTTTCAACTGTCTTCTTAGCGTTGCGTCGGCTTTGCCATATGGTGATGGGAAAGCACAGGATGGTGGCGTAGCCAGACGGGCTGGTGAAGGCGCCGAGACCTTTGCCCTTTGTTGGGATATTCTCGGCTGTTCTGTCCCTTTTGGTTAAATCTGTGATTGAGAAAGGCATGTTGAGTAATCGATATGATCTGAGAATATCCATTAGTCGGTGTCGCTACTACTTGGGAATTTACTTACAAGTCAGGCACTAGAGTCTGTGTGGAACAAAGTTGAGAAGCAGATTGTTATCCCCAAAGAATAAGGGAAAATATAATGTTATTTATCTTGACATGGAAATTCCAACATGAGGCTCTGCGTTGATTATTTCCTGTACCATGACGCAGGCTGACATGTTGTTGTTGTAGTTGACGTGAATGATTGGATATGTTAGATGCAGTCCCTTGTCCGAGTTTCTCAACAACAAAAACGGCCCCCAAATTTCAAGCCTCAAAGTTGACGATTGCAACGTCCGGCGTCTCATGATTGGTCCCTGTTAAGATAGTTGTGTCTTGGGCTCATAATGTCAGACTTTTTAGCAAGTTTCTTTCCCTCATTTTCTTGATTTATTCCATGGGTAGTGCAGATCATACGTGTACAATTACAGTTGGTACTGAACTACTTTGACTGGCCAAGAAAATGGTGTAATGGACAAGATAGAACTTCTTTGATATTCGTAAGCAGTCTTTGCTAGCCAAGTGCCTCGAGACAGGTCCATCATGCTGGTCTATTCATCGTTCCAGACTTGGCGATCATTCACATGGACATCTGCCGACATATGTTTACCTGGAACATGCTTTAAACAGAGAATACTTTGCTCACCACTAATACGATACCGTCAACGCCATTGTCTGTCTCGACATGGTATCCAAAGACGCTTCTGGCTATTCCTTCTGGTACGCAATATGATGGGCAGTTCTAGACCGATACAGAAGACCCTAGTTTCAGACTTATCACTAAACTATCGACAATGTATTTTAAGAAGCGCAGATCTTTATTGGCTACTTATCGTGGGCTGTTGCAAAACATCTCGCCTATTCGTTGTAGATAGGGACTAGATATGCAGACCACCCAAGCCTTTCAGCCAGCCTCTGAATAATCGGTGAACAACATACGAAATTGCCAGATGATTCGAAGCAGTGCCCGAGACAAAAGCATTTCTCCTAAGAGTGTATAGTTCTAGAGTAAAAGGAAAATATATAAAATGGCTTGGATCCGGTCCTTCATGCTATCTTTCTTAAACAATCGTACACACTTGATCTTCTCATATCACACAATAACAAAATGGCCTTGAGTCGTCAACAACTTCTTTCTACTTTTGTCCCTGGCATCAATCTTTACCCTGGGTCATCTCCTGCTTCGGTAATCTTCAGAGACACTCTTTACATATTTTATGCCGGTTCTGGTTCTGATGGCTTGTGGTATACATCCACCACCGATGGAGTCACCTGGGCATCCATCATCAACGTGAACAAGAAAGGTGCAGGAGCCCTCAACATAGCCCAGGGAACATCTCCCGCGGCTGTTGTCTTCCGTGACGCCCTATATCTCTTTTACAACGATGCTGGAGGTGTCGTCACGTACTTTACCAAGTTTGATGGATCCAACTGGTCTGCTGTTGCAAAGACAGACATCACCAACTCAAGCTACCGATATGTACCAAAAACATCACCAAGCGCCGCCGTGTACAGAGATACGCTGTATAATTTCTATTGTGCGAGCGGCGGAAGTGAGATATTTATCCATTGGAATTCGTTCAACGGAGTCAAATGGAACAGCTCCAACTGGGGCACCGGCACCTTTGTGGGTGGTACACAGCTTCGAGGCGTTTTTGCGGCTCCTGCAACAAGTCCCAATGCTGTTGTGTTCAACAATGCCTTGTACTGCTTCTTCAATGGAGCTGGCAACGACGGAACCTGGTACGCGAAGCTTACGGGGGATTCCTTTGCGACGCCTGTGTCCGTGTCAAATTTGAACAAGGGAATAACGTTTCGGCCTCAGACAAGTCCCAGCCCATTGGTACTACTCGACGGTTATGTGATGCGCCTATATTGGGTTGATAACGCTAGCCAAACAATGTGGTACTCGGATTATCGCACCGACGGCGACAACTGGAGTCCACAGAAGAAACTCAATTGTGATGGTGGCATTCCCAATCTAGCTGCAAACACAAGCATCACTGCTGTCCAGTTCCTGAAGAAGCCTTTTATATTCTGGAGTTCTGGCTCAGGAATTAACTTCTGCCCCAGTTTTGTATGGGAGATCAATACCAGTACCTGGGTCCGGCCTGCTCATCTCTTGCAAGATTCGGATTGTTTTACTGTCAGTACCAGTGACAGTACGTTGGTTACGCTTCTGCGTACAAAGCTTGGGAATGGCACGACAACTGGGGAGATTCCCTTTAACTATCCTCGACCTGGTACTGTGGTATCCGATTTTGTCAAAAGCGTGTACAGCAACATTGATGTAACTGACCCGACATTGGCTACCAAGATATTGATCACAACAACATTGGTTGCTAATGGATTTCTGCTGCCTTATCTAGTTTTCCTCCAGCTTCAGCAGCAGGGAGCAATCTTGCGATTCTACCGTGTTAGACAGTAGGTAGTTTAGTGAAAATTGACTATTAATTCTGTGGTAATATTGTCAAGGTAAATGCAATTTGTCCTTATGAATACCAATTATGTTTCACCACACATGGAATGACCATCACATCACATCAACTAATCAAAGTAGAAAAGCAACATTTGAGCGCCTGCAAACCAACCGATGGCATCAACATCGGTCACAGTGATTATGCATCTTCATGACAGCAGTCTCGGCACACTCCTTATCAGCAAGACAACGTGCCAAAGCCCATTCCGAAACCGTGGAACAGGTCGAACTCTCATCAACTCCTTGCCACGATCCAAGAAGAATCTTATTGTGCATCATAGACGCTGTCAATCCCCACAATCCTCCATTGAACCTCTGCTCATTCGAGCTATCCTCGACAGGTCCGCGATCGTCAAACAGTCTCCTCGTCCGCTTCTCGTCTTCCTCTCTGTCGTGCAGTGTAAACTCTGCCGTGGGGGCAAATCCAACCTGAGATAAAGTCGTGGCACTTCCGCATCTATCTTTGATGATTTTCTCCACGTATTCATCGAAACATGCTTCACGAGAGATTTTCCACGAGTCATCTTCGTGATGACCCCGACAGTCGGTGCCGTATTTGCAGAGTACCCCGAGGTTAGTCTTGGTCCGATGAAAGACAAAGAACGTACGGAGAGGTACATTCCAGATATACATGCTCTTGGCAGGGCATGTCTGGCTCTCCTGACCGCACTCGGAACAACTCGATATGTCTGGAAACGGGGCGTACGCCTTCAAAATATCGATTTTCGACAAATAAGGATGACGAAATGGTGGATCAAGGTAGCCAATGATGGCAGCTCGTATTTCTGGAGGCATTCCAGCATAAGACAGCCCTCTTTCCGCGAGAATGCGCTTCTTAGCAGCCGTTGATGGCTGCCCAGCTCGTCTCGCATCCACGATAAACTGACACGAACGTGGGAAAAACTTCAAGCCGGCACAATAATTTCTCTGTTCGCGCACGATGGAGCAGCCAATCGTGTCACGGATCGGACCATCTGTGCCAACGGTTTTGTAAACCCATTCATCAGCTTCCAGCTCATCATCATCGGGGATGTGAACTTGGGACCGGCTTCGTTCGTAGTGGTCGCCGGGGACACTTCCCGAGAAGGGCGCCCAGAAGTCTTGATCTTCGTTCTCATCCACCTCATTCTTCTTTCCAAAGACGAAGATTCTTCCGCCAATGCCATCCAGAGATGCAAGTTCGGCCGGAGAGAGTGCCTGAGCAATACGGTAGTGGGGCTGTACGTCTTCCTCATCTTTATCCTCAGGCCTCCAATATCCGATTCTGTACTCGCCGAAAACCCAGTCGAACTGCTCGCTTTTGTCACTCTCGGTCCAAATCTTCCCAAGAGTTTTTAACAGAGTGTCATCCATGGCTATATCCATCTGGTCCAAGGGAAAGCTGGGCTTGGAAGCAAAAGCTGTGGAAACTCTCATATCAAGGGCGTGCTGAGCTCGTAAACCCATGGCAAGGTAAAGCAACATGCGCGCAGTGAGGAAGTCTCCAAAGGGTAGTTGATTGAGGGCCTGTATGGGCTGTAGTAAACTTTTCCACGCGTTGATGACTTTGAGTCTGGGCGTGCGAGGATTGCCACGATGTTGGCTCATTTGGATAATAGTCTCGTAAAGCTGCAGGAGGCATTGTTTGATGGCGCTGTTGATATCCTCTTGGGATTGTGTTTGGGATTGAGGGGTCAGCTGATTGATCTTGGCTATCAGAGCAGAGTTCTCGTCCGCAACGCTCTGAAGGAAGGCTTTGTGCTTTTCCATTGTTGTCGTGTGTGAATTAACAAAAGTTGATAGATTCTTTTGGCTTATTGCCGATAGCTTATGATGGGATCGACACGAACGTCGCGCTTTTTGAACAAGTGCTGCCTGGAGGGAGGAAGGAAGCGGAAGCTATGCCTAACTGGGCTGATATTTTATTGGTTAAACAACAACAGATGGAAAATTAGTAAATCCTGACATCTGTGTTACTACAAGCAGACTGAAGTAAGGTTATTGAAGCTTGTATAGAGAATTCATTATCTTCTTATTTCTGCTTATTATTGGAATATCAGCTGCCGCCTTAATCAGCTCAGTATACCGGGCATGTATAATTTAGTACTCATCAGGCGCTCTGTGCCATATCTAGGTGTACATTAGTCCAAGCTGTACATAAAGAGACCACCCACCGTCAATCTGCCTATATAAAGTCTTCTTTCAGTCTCCTGTTAAAGTACCTGAATAGCCCTTGATCAGTATGTGCATAGATGCCGCCATTATGAAGCAAAGTGTGGTCCATGTCGGGCCTAGATCAAACTGGAGGTTTATACACACAACGAAAGGAAGCGGCACGTCCTTGCCATAGAGTGTGAGAGTGCAGTTTTGGTTATCTATATGTAGTTAGTTGCTGTCGTATGCGTTGTCATGTGGTGTCTACACTCCGCTTCCCCAGACTGAGCGCGGCTCGCTTCCTGTTATAAGATCAAGGGTGCTGATCATGCGTAGGTAGTTAGTTAGTTAGTTAGGTATCTTTTGGTATCCAATCACAAGACATGATGTTTAAATTGTGCGTAATTGCAGTGCCAACCCCTCAAGCCATAGAAAGTCAGTCTCTCTGTAGGAGACATCCGTTAACCCATGGTGTGATACCACGGATACCGTTAGGTTAGCATAAGGTATGTACAGGGTCTCTCCACATTAGAGAAACAAGGAAACCTGCCCGAAATCTAAGAGTGAAACGTGGGAAATGCGGAGAGAGCCAGTAAAGTCAGTTGACGCGATGGAGCGGCTTCGGTGCGCGGTTATCTCGAGGTGGGGTCACTTATCAAGCCGCTTACCTTTACGTACTGGTATCATTTTATTTAGCAAGCTTAGACCATGATAGTATCAGCTCCAGCTCATGTTAATCCTCGTTCAATCTGGGGAAATGACTCCATACTTATCGGGTGGAGTGTCAATTCAGCTCGTTATCTGATAAACACGGGATATCGGCAGTATAGTACAGTAGAGTATCGCCTATCTGTGTCTACATTCCTACATCTGCCGACCTATCTGTCCGTCTGTCTGTCTATCTACATATAGTGAGTGATATAACCTCTACAAACAATTAGCCGCGCTGTCGATCAAATGTAGCCGCGTTCATGTCTGTTGTGCTGTTCTGCGCCGATCAGCAGCAACAATGACCAAATGTCAAGCCGCTAGATCGTACCCCAGACAGACTAGACTATTTCAGGATGGTGATACCGATAACAAGACACTCAAATCGTGGAGAGTTCATCAGCAATCAGCCCCCCTTCTTTAGTGACCATTAGGCACTAACTTGCTTGCTTGCTAGTAGTAGCCATGCCCTGTCAGTTCTAGCCCTTGTCTTGTTCTTGCCTTTCGTGAGGCCCAAACGGACGGGCCATCTTTCCATCTTGATTCTCTATTTATTTATTCTTAAATGATAATTAATACCCCAATCTCCCTCTTTCTCTTCCCTTGACATTCAATTAATTTCATCTTGCTTTTTTTACTCTACTCATTAATTTGTTTGATCACCACATTTATACTTCTTCTCTTGGCTGTACAAATACTCATTGAATACACACACATTAATTGCTCGTTCAACAATGGAGTCATCCTCTCGCAGCGGCGACGCTGATCAGGCCCTCGCCCGTCTGGGCTACAAGGCCGAACTCCCTCGAAACCTCAGCATGCTCAGTGTTTTGGGACTCTCCTTTGCCATCATGGCCGTCCCCTTTGGCCTCTCGACAACAATGTACATCACCCTCACCAACGGCCAGGCCGTCACCGTCCTTTGGGGCTGGGTCCTCGTCTCTCTCATCTCGCTCTGCATCGCCGCCTCTCTCGCAGAAATCTGCGCCGTCTTCCCTACTGCTGGAGGTGTCTACTACTGGAGCGCAATGCTCAGCACGCCTCAATACGCGCCCATCGTGAGCTTCGTCGATGGCTGGCTCACTCTGGTCGGTAACTGGACCGTTACCCTGTCGATCAATTTCTCGGGCGCGCAGCTCATTCTTAGCGCCATTACCATCTTCAACGAGGACTTTGTCGCCAACGCGTGGCAGACAGTCTTGTGCTTCTGGGCTGTCATGATTGTTTGCGCTCTCGTCAACGCTTTCGGCTCTCGTTATCTGGATCTTATCAACAAAGTCTGCATTTACTGGACTGGCGCCAGTGTCATCATCATCATTGTTACCATACTCGTTATGGCTCCTGAGCGACGATCCGCTGAATTTGTCTTTACGCACTACGATGCCTCGGCAAGTGGCTGGCCTGCCGCATGGTCCTTCTTCGTCGGACTACTGCAAGGTACGTATGCCAAGTCTCACTCTTGCATAACACTCAATTAATTAATTACCTACAGGTGCATATGTTCTCACTGGCTACGGCATGGTCGCTTCCATGTGTGAAGAAGTCCAGAACCCTGAACGTGAAGTCCCCAAGGCTATCGTCCTCTCCGTCGCTGCTGCTGGTGTCACTGGAATCATTTACCTCATCCCCATCCTCTTCGTTCTGCCTGATGTCAAGATGCTTCTCGGAGTCGCCAACTCTCAGCCTATTGGTACCTTGTTCAAGGTCGTCACCGGTTCTGCTGCCGGTGGCTTTGGTCTCCTCTTCCTGATTCTCGGTATTCTCATGTTTGCAGGCATTGGCGCTCTCACCGCCGCGTCGCGCTGCACCTACGCTTTCGCCAGAGATGGAGCTATCCCTGGATACAAGCTTTGGAGCAAGGTCAACACACGCTTCGACATGCCCGTCAATGCTCTCATCCTCTCCACCGTCGTCGACTGCATTCTTGGCTGTATCTACTTCGGTTCCACCGCCGCCTTCAACTCCTTCACTGGTGTCGCCACCATCTGTCTCGCCTCCTCGTACGGCGTTCCCGTCGGCGTCAACCTTCTTCGAGGCCGCAAGATTGTTAAGCACTCCCCCTTCCCTCTGGGCAAGTTTGGACCTCTCATCAATGGCATTTGCGTTGTGTGGATCATATTCTCTATTGTCATTTTCTGCATGCCTGTTTCTTTGCCCGTCGATGCAGTAACCATGAACTACGCCTCTGTCGTCTTTGCTGGATTCGCTGCCATTGCTATCATTTGGTATCTTGCTTATGCTCGCAAGAACTTCACCGGACCCCCCATTCATGACGAAGATGGCTTTGAGCCAGGTGTGGAGGTCCTCAAGGGCCAAGAAGGTAGTTCGCCTGTACACAAGGATGCAAGCGATAAAGTAGAAAAGGATTCTAATTAGTTGGCAGGTAATACCGAAAAACCTGTACTCTAGGTAGTTTTGTATATGTATAAATGAATCGTTGTTTATTGTACTACGAATCTTGCTGTTTGACACATCGGTATGTGACTCTGAAGTTAGTTACGGTGCGACCGTGAGCCTTGATTGAACCACTATAACTTTTGGTCGAGGGTCACGAGGATTCACCAAGACGCCCTTCAAAACGGTTTGAACTTTAACCTAACTTTGTAAATTCGCATAACGGTTTAATGAGTACTAATTTCCGACATTGGAGCAATTGAACTGTTTGAAAGTCGATCAATGTCATCAATTCGAAATAGCCACCCTGGAGAACAAAAAGAGGCTTCAACTCGACCAACACTGCTCGACTGCTGTGAAATCTCTTCTGATTACAAGCAACTGCGAATAAGATGAAACATGACAGATAAGAAATGGATGATCAAAAAGAAAAAAACAAAAGGAACATATTTTAGATGAGAAAACAGATATAAGCGCAAAAAATGAGGTTCTGCCCGGGCTCGAACCGGGGACCTTCTCGGTGTTAACGAGATGTCATAACCAACTAGACCACAGTACCAAGCTGTTTGTGTTGAGAGACTGTGTCGCGACAAGCCTCATATTCGCAGCCTGGACAGTTGTCGGACAGCCAAATGCCATGAGTCAACAGCAAAGATTAAGGGGAAGTTGGGAGAAATAAGTGTGAATTGACTCTTCCAATCAATTGACTTTAATGCGAAACTCTATCTTCGCTACTATGTGGTAAAGAAAACCCTGAATAATGTATCGCTGTACTCGTGACTCAACCTTTAAAAAAGTAGAAAAAAATAATCCTCACATGCCATTAGTCTCGTCGCCATCCGTCGCCACGCTATTATTATGATGATGATGTCCGTGGTGATTATCGTGTGGTGGCGACGGGTTATTCTTGGACATGAGGAGCTGTTCCAGCAGCGAGCCAATCTCGGGGTATATCTGCTCAATATTCGCTAGTCCTTCTGGACCTAACCGCACCATTACACTAAACATGTTGGCGAACCGGGCTGCTTCTGTCCCACGTGTCACGGCGGCCTGCAAGTCTCGTATGTCAGACTCGAGGCCGCCCGAGTTCTTCTCTGCCAGGTCGAGGTCGGCAGTGGCTCGCTTTAGCTCGTCGCGTTTCAAGCTGATGGCCGTCTCTTGGGTTTTGATCTCCTCGCCCTTGGCAGCCCGACGTGTTTCGTAGCTGCGTATTGCCTGGGCTATCTCGGGCGGTAGGGTCATGTTATTCTCCTGGAGTGCGTGTAGCTGCGGCGCCAAGGCGTCTTCGGCGGCTGTCTCCTCTATGAGCAGTCGCAGTTTCGTTTGTGATTCGGTAATGTCGTCGTGTATAGCCTGCACGCGGTCTTGGGCGGCGCGCAATTTGCTCATCGCTTCCTGGTGTGTTGTTCTGTGGGGAAATATCTCTTGTTGCGCGATGGCTAGCGAAGAACGTATCGTTCGGACGTGGGCGTCGATCGCTGCGACAAAGACGTTGGTCGCCGGTTGTAGAGCTTCTTGAAGATTATTAGGCTCAAGGGAGCGGGTAGCGTTGGCCTGTAGAGTATCAGTACAAAGCTTCATAAAAGTCAATTGCTCCAAACTGACAGTTGCGCTGGGGCCGAAAGATGAAGCCATTTGGAACGTAGCCATCGGAGAACTAAACATCATCAGACTCTGCGCTGCGGAGAGACGCGACCCTTCTGGGGAGCTGTGTCGAATGCGTTTTTCTATCGGAGTGGGTATCGTGGTAGCTGGCCGTTTCAGCTGGCGAACGTTGCGAGGTACGGGAGGAGATGGGGGAAACTCTGAGGCGACGGTGATAGACGATGCCATGTGCTCTTCGCTCTCCTCCGAAGACGTGTGTCGACGCGATCTCGATGGATCAATTGGTGAATCTGGGGCACTATAATTTGCTGTTCTTCTTCGTCGCCCAGAGCGCCTCTCGATGGTACCACCATCATCACCAGTATCGTCCTGAGCATCTGGTGACTGAGGCATGGTTCTCACGAAGCGCTTCTTGGCAGCGTGGACATCCTGCGCCATCAATTTCCCAGCATACGAAGGTTTGCGATCGCGCGCAAGAGACTTGCGAAGCTCCGACTGGAGATCCTGCAGCGTATCGCCCGGATTCCTGGCGACATGATCCGCAACAAGGGCCAGATCCTCAAGCAAATTGATAGCCCACATCTTAGGAGGTGCTTCAGGGACAATGTCCCACGGCCAGACGCCCATGGCCTTGTAGATCCGACGAGCTGCGCGGGCGCCGCGTGTTTGTAGATATGTACCGTGGGGTTCTGGAATGCGGATAGTGTCGATGTTGTTGTCGAGAGTAGCGTCGGCCTCGATGATGGGCGACTGCGCGTTTGGCCGTGACGAAGGCATCGCGCGGCCCAAGGCAGAGCAGGGCAATGCAGGGAGAGAAGGACGATGGGAGGCGCGTATAGCTATGACATTCAATTGAGATATGCGACTAGTAGTAGTATGATATAGATGATGTAAGATGGTCCCAACCGCGGGCAAAAAGCCGGGTCTGGCGCCGTGGAGGTTTCTGGTGTTGCTCACAATGCGATGATCTTTCCCCAGCCACATCATGGAGTGTCGAGTCTGTTGAGGGTGAGCCTGTCTCATGTATAGTCACGTGATATGACAGCTCTTATCGATCCCCGCAGTCATGAACTCATGATGTGGTTTTACGGCCAATGATGGCGGTCAAATAAATTGATTTTTACTTTAAAAGAGAAATTGGCCATTTTACAGTCTTTCTACTCCTGATGATTGCCTTTTAGCATTTTTTTGGTGTTCTGTAGCTGGTGTCAATACCTAGAATGGTTGCATTCTTAGGCGAGGACTAGCACCATGTCCCCTAAAAGCAAAAACATCATTCGATTTTACCATGATTTTAGCAGGCCTCGAAATGACTCTGTGATTAGGCTATTTTTTCAATATCTCGTAATTTTATGGTTCTGTGATGACTGAATTTTCCATCACTATATTCGATATTTCAATCTCCATGTGGCTGGTATGAGCTTAACTTCTTGACTGCCAGGTTATCTTGAAATAAACGCCTAATAGAGTGCGAAAGAATGACCTGACTCTGAAGAGCGATAAGAGAAGGAATTCCTACTGATTTAATCAATTGATTGTCTGGTTACAGCTTTGAAATGATCAATCTCCAAGTCCAACGTTGAAACGAGCAGTTAAAAAGCATGATAAAACGCCATGATCATCTCGCCTCCACATAAAATATAAAATGATAAACAAAACATTCAACGCACTGTTGACGGATTTGATTCTTATCACGAGTGAGGATGACTAACTTGCAAGTTTTGTCTTGGCTCTATTCTTCTCAAGCTATTCATATCAAGTCATTATAAACTTGGTCAAGTTCTCTGACTTGAAATCATCTACCGTACTCTGTTGTAATACTGCCCAATGGCCTTATCAAGAACAGCCTTCACCTTGGAAGGATCCAACTTCTCCTCTCGGTTAAAGGTATACAATCCATTAACCTCCTGCTCAATATCGGCACTGCCAAGGATTATCAGTACAGATACAATAAATCAAAATCAGACATTACTTACAGTTGAGTGTACACAAACGCACAGCAGTGTCCTCCAAGGACAATACCGTTGACAAGTCGCTCGATCCTCTTGACGAGATCGTCAGGGTTTGTAGCAGTGGTGTAGCCCCAGTCCAGGTCAGCTCCCTCTTCTTTCTTAGCGGGAGCAATGTTCACACCGCCGAACTCAGTGTTCATGACGGGTGCGCCAGGCTTGTGCGCCGAGCCCTCATCAACGCCAGGGATGGGCTTCAGGAAAACGCCACGACCGCCGGCCTTGGGACCGATGATGCCTTCAAGAGTGGAGCAAGTCTTTTCGATCTCTGGACCATCGCTGTAGTCGTGGAACGTGGTTAGGTCTGTAAGTACATGCTGCCAGCCACAGTTATCGTTGATACTTCGAGTATCGTCGAGGTTCCTAGCCAAGCATTAGTGGATATCTAGTTTTTAAAAAAGATAATGCCTTACTTTGTGAGATAGTACAGCTGACGGATATGGTTTCGTTGCTCCGCGTTATCCTCGAGCGAAGGATAAGCCCAACTTTCGTTCACAGGAGTCCAAGTCACAACAGAAGGACGGTTGATAACCAACTTGACAGCTTCGGTCCACTCAGCGTTGAAACGATCGATGTACTCTGCACTGAAAGCATAAGCATTGGCAATCTCGCCCCAGACGAGGAAACCAAGCTTGTCAGCCCAGTAATAGAACAGTGGATCTTCAACCTTTTGGTGCTTTCTGCAGCCGTTGAGGCCCATCTTCTTGGCAAGTTCGATATCAAGCTTGAGGCTTTCGGAGCTAGGGGGTGTCATGAATGTCTCGGGCCAGTAGCCCTGGTCGAGACAAAGAGCCTGGAAGTATGGCTTGTCGTTGAGACGCCAAGTACCGTCACCTGTTGTCCAGTTGATGCTTCTCATGCCGGTTGTGGTCTTGACCTCGTCGATGATCTTGTCTGTGTCATCGTACAAGCGAATGACGAGGTCGTAAAGCTGAGGATGCTCAGGAGACCAGAGCGCAACACCATCGCGCCAGGCAAAGTCATTTTCGAGAGTCGCATTCTCAATGACAGATTGAGGCAGCTTAGATCTTTGCTCCTCTGACAAACGGACGTTGAGCTCAACGGCGACCGAATTAGTCTCCCGAGGAAGAGCCTTCTTCTCAGACTTGGACACAGGAACACCAGCAAAGCTAGCCTCGACCTCAACGCTATAGTCCCTGCCTACACGTCGTCCCTTGGTAGCAATGGTGCTGCGAAGTTGGCCAGAATGGATATCGTTGGACTTGATAACAGTGCCAGAAGAGCTATCAGCAATGCGAGCAGAGGGAACAACTTCAAGCCAGACAGACTGCCAGATACCGCCAGAGGGCGTGTAGAAGATTGTCTCTGGCTTGGCAGCCCAGTATTGCTTTCCTCGAAGCTGAGTCAGATCATAAGCTGAATCGTAAACTCGAATGGTGACACGGTGGGTGGTAGCATCTTTGGCCGCGTTGACGGCATCAGTGATATCAATCTCAAAGGGAACGTGACCTCCTCGATGACTACCGACATACTCTCCGTTGACCCAAACAGTAGCTTCATAGTCAACAGCCCCGAACCGCAGAACCAGCCTGTGATTCTTCTCTTTTTCTTGTGCGGATCTCAAGTCTGAAATAGCACGTTCGTACCACAAAACCTCGTGGACACCTCGATCGTTGATGCCCGATGCAGGAGACTGGAAGACATAGGGAACGTTGATTTTGGTTTTTGAGTTTGAAGTCTGGGTGGATGAGGTGAAGACGTTGTTCTGGATAAGAGAATGGGCCTCACCCATAATCTTCTGGACAACACTGTCGCTTTGGCCTTCTTTGCGGGAAGTAGTGGATGTAGTTACTTTGACCTCCTCAGGGAGACCGGAACGCTGCCAATTCTCAGAAAGGCCAGCGTCGCCATCATCAAAAAGGAAATCCCATTGTCCATTGAGAGACTCCCAGCGAAGTGGGTTACGCTCGAAATCAGGACGGGGGTACGTCATCTTGAATAAGATATGAGAAGAGTGAGTGCTTTGGATGAAGTGGAAAGGGATGTTGTCCTGCAACAATTGATAGATGAGTTTGAGTATAACGAGGCAAATTCAAATTGAAGATGACAAGTTTGATGTTTCTTAAAAGTTTTGAACGCACGTCGATCACTTGTTTCTCATTTGATTTCAATGAGGGGATGTCTCGTATGTAATCAGCATCAGGTGGGTCTCAGTACGAAGCCTCACAGGGCGACATGAAGCCCAAGACAAGAAAAGCTGGAGATTAATCTCCACATCCATTGTCTTGAAGTTGGTCGCAGCACGACTCTTGTGGACTCTTTTAAAGTGGTTCAGCTTTTCTTTGATCTTCTTTTTTTCTCAGGGTCTGGCGGTTAAGCATGATATATGTTGATATATATGGTGTGCTGCAGACAAAATATTCAAAAACTCCCAGTATTAAATTATTACGAAAATAAAATAATGAGATACAGGACGTTTCCTGCCAAAGATTTCTGTTCTAGTTTATAAGAAGAAAGACAGTGGTATCACTACGCTGAAAATCCGAATGTGCTTGCATTTTAAAACCCCATCTTCATCAACCCTTAAACGGACCAGCTCCCTCCTTTCCAAAAGGACTAGAGGCACCGGAAGAATCACTCACTCTGCGAATAGTCTTCCATGCAGCAAGACTCTTCTCAGTAAAGGTGCCAGAGCTTTCGATAAGCGAAGTGCGGCCGAAATTCAAAGTGCCCAGGCTAGGAGATGGGCTGGGCAACGGGTTTGTGGCCACAATCCGGGTATGCACTCCCATCTTTTGCCGACCGTCAAAGATGCTGGAGAATGTTGATGTACCACCGCTGCTACCGAGACGTGGTGGGTCGAGACCCATCAAGTCCGGTTGCTTGCTAATGGTGTTGTTGGGCTGTGAAACAGCACGACGGCGACGCCAGAGCCAAAACATAACTGCCCCGACCATAATGAGGACGACGAGAACAGCGATACCGATTCCAAGACCGGCTTTGGCACCAGTTGACATTCCTCCTGAGCCTGCTTTGTCGTCAGAGTCGCCAGTACCTGAGCTACCTCCACTTCCACTTTCCCCACTGCTACCGCTCCCATCACTGTCATCTTCGTCTTCAGGTGACATATAGTCTTTTGGGTTGCCTTCAGTGTCCTCGATACCACCGGTGCTTGACTTCCTCTCCTTCTCCTCGTGGTCTCCAACGCAAGAATACTTGCCCTTGACAATCTTCTTGACATTGGCATCAAACCAGCTACAGTCCATAGACTTGTCACCCACAACCTTGAAGTCTCCGGTGACCTCTTTGAGGTTGAAAAATTCAACATTGGTGAAGGGCCCCTTGATCGCGATGGTGCCGGCAGACTTGAGAGCGTTGGCTGTGATATTTGTGAGTCCATCGTTGCTGTCGATAGTCAACTCATCAACATAAGTAGCTCTGGGGAGAGCAAAGGTCGTTAGATATGGGTTATCTTCAACAGTGATACCGCCGTCCATCTCTTTCAAGAGCGGAATGGTCAGATCCTCGAAATAGTTGGAGGAAAAAGTCAAAGAACCCTTGACCTTTCCAAGAGACGAAAACTCAATCTTGTCGAGACCCTTGAAATTTGAAGTTGCCGAGGTAGTACTGTTTCCAATGGATGAGAGATAGGGGAGCAGCAAGGAACCTTCCTTGCCGTTGGCGGTGATAGACATGGTGGCTGCGTTTTCGAGAGCGGCGAGACGAAGTTTAGTTAGAGCACCGTTCTGGTTGAACTCCAAGTTTCCCTTGACTTCTTTGAGCTTAGGGAACGAGACTTTGGTGAGGGCGTTGTTTCCCTTGACGCTGAAACCCTTGTTTGCGTAGGTCAGAGCTGGGACGTCCAATTCCTCCATGTACCTGTTGGCATCAATCATAAAGTCGTCATTGACAGTATGAATTCCGTTGAGTACGAGCTCCTCGACTTCTGTTTCAGTGACTCTCATCATAGCGCCGACTTCGACATCCTTCTTGTGTTGGATGGATAACTTGGCGAAGGCGCTGGTGATGACATAGCCCTTGCCGACTTGTTCCAGGGCATCGAAGAGCAAGTCAAGCTCCTCAACCGTTTTGTCTTTGCCGGTTCCCGTGTTCCATATCGTGAATTCACCGTCTATGGACTTTAAACTCGAAGCTGTAACTGTTGTCTTTTTGGAATGGTGATGGGGGTAAATGTCCAGGCTGCCAGTAAGAGAACTAACGGTTCCGAGATCGACTGTGGCCTCGTCGGTAGGCCATGATGTAGGGCTCTTGTCGAAAAGAAGTGATAATGATCCGTCGACGTCTTTGCAGGATGAGATTCCGTCTTGTCCGTCTGGTGAATCGATGATGGTGTAGTTGCCCGAAATGTTACAGTCTATGTAGAAAACGCGTCAGGGTCAATTGAGCTGAAGTGGATGTGGATAGGGGGCTTCCCATCTCCACTAACTACCTAATTGGGGGGAATAAAACTCACCAGCAGCTGCAAATTTGCCAGAAAGAAGGAATGACAGCGCCAAAAAGGCAAATTGGTTTGTCGGAGCCATGTTCGACTCTTTGTCCTTCCATCTACAACAAACAAACGGATCAATCCAAAGGTATCAAAACAATCGGGGATGGTTCACCTTTTAGTTTTATTCATCTCGCCTGGCCTAGACAGGGAGATTCAGGTAGACTGACTACGGGAGGTGACCTACCCCTGTTAGCCTGGCACTTGTTAAAATTACAACCGGCGCCCGCCAAGCCCGAATGTTTCTTTTTGGGTCATCTAGTTCACGCCACCGACGCGCTAATAAGGGGCACTTTTCAGGTGAGTCTTGTAGCTGACTGACTTGGGTTTTTTTGGGTATCAAGGCCGTTGTTCAAAGCTGATCCATTGAGTCTTTTGGTGGACAATGCAGCGGGAGGCTTTTGTTAGACCAGATGGAAGCTACTATGTACCGGCTTGTACAGCGACTAGAATATGCTGGTCCAAAGACTGGCTGAGTGGCTGAGTGACTCTATAGCATTAGAGCATATGAGCTTGGTTTGTCCGTATTTCATGCCCTGGTTCATAAAAAAAAAAAAAAGACATCCACTTGTCCATCCCGGTCGATAATCACCCGCGTTATAAACACGCAAACACGGCAAAACATGACCCGGTCAGTTCTATGTTCATGTGAGATAAGAAGAGGGGTTGATAGGCATGCAAATCTCAATCAAAGTTTATCGAGTCGATTAGGTTGCCATTTGTCTCAACAAACGAGACTGTCCTCGACCAAGACGGGTCGTCATAGCAAGAAGGGCGTTATTTAGCGAGATCATTTCACATTAGATTCTTCCATGTCTTGAACTCAAATTTCCTCCATCATTTAAAAAACGAGATATCGCTCAAACCAAATCGATAGTAGCATAGAGCAATCTCCATCAATGGCGATCGTTGGTCGAAAAGACGCCATTCATCACAAACACCCAAAATTAGTCACAAACATTGTGTACATAAATACAAAAGTACAAAAGTACAAAAACACAGGTAGCAAATAAGAAATTGCCTGGAATGCAGAATGTAACTTTCAGTGTGATTGCTTGGTATCTGAGGAGTATATAGGCCGTACTGGTTAATATCATGGAAACATACCGTAACCATGCCATAGACCTGGGGCCTTGCGTGGCAACATTGTTGCCCTATCTTTAACTACATAAGAATGTTAGTTGGGCTCAGAAACAAAGATAACACGAGCGAGTTCACTTACATTTCTGCCATGTAAAAGGCTCTTTCAAATCATGCTTGGCCTCCCTCCAAATAACTGCACACCAACTCGTCACCAGCAAATCATAAAGCTTGTCGTTAATGGTAGCCTTGATAGCAAGACGAGGCGGTTCCACGACGTTCTTGTTCTCATCACGCTGCAGCTTAGTCTCGATAGCAATGACATGTCCCGAAGCATCCTTCCACTCAACAGTATTGCCACGTCCTTGGTTAAGAAGATCTTTAAAGGGCCTCTCGGTTCGAAGTATCTCATCCTTGTCGGCATTATCTTCCTCAACCTTGTAACCTCCCCCTACTTTTGTTGCATCTACAATGTTGACAGTCTTATAAGTGCGCTTGCTGCTTGTGAAGCCTTTGATATGTATAGTTGGCAGTGCTCTGAGTTGGACCTCGCGGCTTATGTCGTAGATGTGATCTTCAACATGTTTGAGTTTAGACTCAGTGCCTGTGTCATCCATGCGATAGCGGAACTTCTCGATTCCGTAGACGGTACGGTTTGCGTCATATACCGGGTTGCTCAGTCGATAAAGAGTGCGGGTTGGTGCGTACGCAGAGTAGATTTTGCAGTCGTCAATAACAAGAACAAGCAAGTCTTCTGACGGTTGTGATTGTTGATCATGTTGAAATTGGGGTACTGGTTGAGGTTGGGTTGTGTCGTATGATGGAGGAAGATCTGATAAAGACGATGAAGCTGGAGCTGGAGCTGAGGCTGAAAAGTCCTCGTTCCTATCGGCATTCAACATGGTATTCTTTTCTGAAATTGTTGGATTATTCATATTAGCAATTGATGGTGGTTACTACAAGACCAATCCAAAAGGACATTTTCCTGTCTTATATAACATTCCTCGTCTTGTCCACATTGCAAGGCTGAGTTGATCTATGTGAGGCGTCGTGCATGACCGTCGACTTTAAACTTGGCAGTGTTATTGGGGCGCAGTCTCTCATGACGTCTCTAGAATAGGTTTGATGGAGCGCGCTGTCTTTAATTGGAGGTTATCAACTTGGCCAAGACCCTACGAGGCACTTTTCAATCCTACAGGGTACCTGAGCCTTTATTTTCCTCGACACTGATTAGGTAGTGAATTGTATGTTTCCACTTGATCCTTCGCGCAAGCTATGATCAAGAAAGCATGGAATAATTATGGTCTTTTGATGGGGCTCTAGACCGACATGACAAACAATCTATTTGTTGTCAACAGTTATCAAATATATAATAACAATCCACTTTCTATCTATTCAGTATAACAAAACGTGCAATTGATCAAGTGGAATTTTATTGAGCCCAAATATATCACGTGTAGTTGACTCAAATGCAATTGGAAGGCGCGATAACCGGCGCTGACTCACTTTCGGAGAATGATACCGAAATATGATATGCTTCGGCGTCGACACCGGTCACTCACAAATAAGATCTGATATGCCCGGCTCTCAGGAATCTCCTCAACTTCTCCAAAACTCCAGACAGAAACAAAACCGCAATCATGAGTAATCAACCAGTCGGCCCTCTAAGCCCATCCGGCGCCGCATCAACACCTACGCAAGCGCCTCTTGATGGCCGCTACACTTCTCTCATACGCCTAGAGCCAACCCATGCTGAGGCAAGCTGGAAGCATCTCGGTGGTGAAAGAAACGGGCATCTATGGACGTACATGCTTGGAGGGCCTTACACCGACCATCAACAGTGGAAAGAGACTGTTGAAAGATTCAGCAAGTTGAAGGATCCGCTCTTCTACACTGTTTTATCTGGCCCACGAGATGATCCAACCTCTGAGCCCGTGGGTCAAATCTCGTTTTTCAACATTGTTCCGGATCACCGCAGAATTGAAATTGGAAACATCATCTTTGGCAAACCTCTGCAGCAGACAAAAGCTGCCACCGAGGCGTTTTATCTGATCATCAAGCATGCTTTCGATGATCTGGGGTATTTGAGAGTTGAGTGGAAGGCAAACCATTTGAACAAGCCTAGTCTCGCTGCTGCTGAGCGCCTGGGTTTTGTTTTTGAGGGCATCTTTAGGAAACACATGATTATCAAAGGAAGACGCCGTGATACTGCTTGGTTTAGCATTACTGATGAAGAGTGGCCTGTTGTCAAGAAGGCGTTTGAGACATGGCTTAGTGAAGAGAACTTTGACAAGGACGGAAAGCAGATCAAGTCTCTCAAGGACATCAGACGAGGTTTTGCTTAGGGTAGCTGATGTATACATCGCTAGACTTGAAAAGCCTCAAGTGGCGCTCGGCAAAGGAATATAGTGACGGAAATGAGCTTTGCATTAATTAATTCCGAAATCTGTTTCTTTGATAATTAAGAGCCGATTGGCGTAGAAAAGGTCTAGACTCTTGTAGAATAAAACTAGACTAGAAAGTGACCGTAAAAGACAAGCGTAGAATTTCTTCTTAATGACGACCAAAGCGTCGAGCAAACTCGCGCTAAGGGACAAAACAATTCCAAATAATTGCCTGATTACTATTCCATGCCTCGGCAAGTTGCCCATGCCATGCTGGTGTCTATGTACTGACTGTATTGGTACAGGATCGTCCACCGGAGTTTTCCGTCAAGATGATGGCAATCAATTCAGGTCGACAGCCTCAAATTCGCTCTGTAGCGGTGACATTTCCCAGTTTTGGAAAAGGTTTCCCGTTACTCAAAGATCTAGTCTAGATCTCTTGTGTTACCGAAAATACGCAAGCCATGTTGTGATGTGCTGTGATGTGATGTGCCAGCCTATCAATGCCTCGTCACGACCCCAGACTACGCGGGTCTCGCAGCTCAGGGGGGGGCGTCAATTGCCGTGAAAGACTCGGTGGCTTCTAAGGTTTGAGACGAACCCAAGGTTGGCTGCATTTGAGGCGTCACAAGCTCGTCCGGGGTATTGGAACTTTGGAGGAATAAGTGGGATATCGTTTTTCTTAGTAAGGAGTTGTTAATCATGGGAGATTTTCATCATCAAAAAGAATGGACACGGAATCTTGTTCTTTTCCCTTTATTTCATTCATTGTCTAATGAATGACTTGGACATTTAAAAAGCAAAAACTGTCGCACGGCATTATCCGACGACTAATTCATTTAGTGTCTACTCTAATCCCTTTGCAGTAAAGACTCTCGTCTCCTTCTCGCGGTCTGGATTTGAACAGCGCATCAACGTTTTTCCCTCTGTCCTGTCCAGTCCATCCTAGGAAGTTCTTCGCGTTCGCTCCCTGTCAAGTCCATCTCCACCAAACGTACGTCGTCGTCAAACTCCACCGTAACATGGACGATAACAGCACACATACCGGTCAATATCGCTCGGCTTGCGCTGAATGCCATCGCAGGAAGCAAAAGGTAAGTCATCAAGCCTCGAAGAGATTCTTGGGTCAAATTTAGACCGTCATCTTCCGCCCATTCCTCCCATTACTCCATTGCGAAACTCACACTCTCTCAACAGTGCAATCGAGAATGGCCTTGCAATCATTGTCAGAAGCGCAAAGTCGCAGATAAATGCCGCTTCATACAGCCAAACGCCGCCAGCTCACCGTCAGATAGTCTTACCAACGGCAGCGAGAAGAAGCGCTCGCGCAGCCATGACGATGATGATGAGCCTGACGTGTCTGAGCCTGAGGAAGACGACGATGATGTTGAGTTGGCGGCTATGGGCTACGCCGCTGGTCCTCTTCTTGAGTCATTAAGTATCGATTCAAAAGTGAGTTTTCACTTTTAAAAAATACCCGTTACAGGCCAAATACTAAACCAACGTAGAAGTATAAGAAACCGTTGGGTGAGTTGACTTGGATTCATCCGAGTACTTGTCCTCAACTCAAGCACGCCATCAATGTTTTGCCCTCAAGACCTCAGATGGGTAAGTCACAGTCGTTCCTTAGACAAAAAACGACCCTCACATTCTATTCAGACGCCCTTGTTCAAAACTTCTTTAACAACGTCAACTACCACTACTACATCATCTATCCACCCACATTTCTTCAAGAGTATCAGTCCTGGTGGGATCGCAGATCTCGCAATCAAACGCTTTCGCTGCAGTGGACTATACTGTTGGTCATGGTCTGTGCCTGTGCTACCCAGCATTTGGACGTTGGCATAAAGCCCATGGTCGAGATTGAGTTATCCGAGCCCTCCGACAAACTCACCGTAGATTATCACGCCGCCGCTACAGAACTTGGGAGGGTTATTCCGCTTGGCCATTGCCATCTGCTCAACATTCAGTGGATGCTTCACTCTATTTATTGGTACAAGGCTGAAGCAAAATTTGTTGAAGCTTGGCATGTTATTGGCGCTGCTGTTCGAGAGGCTCATGAGCTGGGTAAGTCGACCTGATCTGTTTAATAGTCCTGCCACTGATTTTCTCTCAAGGCCTTCATCGAACTGCCATTGCTGAAGGCCTGTCTGAGTTTGAACGAGAGATGCGACGAAGAGTATGGTGTATTCTAGAATGTTGGGACTGGTAAGCTAACCTACCCCTCCCACTTGAACGACATATTGATCAGTTATAGGCAATTCGCTTCAGGTCTGGGCCGACCAACCATTATTGACCACACCGATATCAACGTGGAGCCACCAAGCCTGACACTCGAGGATTTTTCGCCTTCACCATTACTTCATATGAAACTCCAGTCAGAGCTCATCACCGGCCTCGCTCAGCGATGGGGCGCCCCCAAGAACATCACATCAGCACAGGATATTCAAGAGTACAAGTCTACTCTTGAGGAATGGATTCGATGTTTTCCAGCCGTTTACGACGTTGACAACCCCGACACATCCAAGGATCACAAACACAACTGGATCGTCTTCCACCGGTACTACATTCACACAATGGCCTATCTCATGATTCTCAACCCGATGCGTTCGTTCATGGCGCAGGACTTCACAAAGGATTCGCCTGCGGACTTACTAGCTGTGAGAGAAGATGCTGTGTATTACTCACTTAGGAACTTGGATACGACGAATCGATGGGCGAATCAGGTTTCACACCGCGACGGCAGGTTTCATTTTATCATCTTCTCGCTATTCGATACAGCCGCCGTTCTCTCTACCGCTGTTATCAAAGATCACGATGAGACAATTCCGAAAAAGGACGAGATTATCGACGCGGTGGACAACTCAATCAAACTGCTTAAGCGTCTCAAGGCGGTATCAAAGACGGCAAAGACGTCTCACGATATCCTTGTCAAGATGGTGAATAAGATGCCCAGGAAGAAGCCACTGCCACGAGAAAACGTCCAGCGCAAGAAACAACGCCGTGCCCCGGCATCCTCTGTCGCACCGACCAAAGCACCCATTCAGGAGCCCACGCCTGTCTTCAAGACGGAACCTGTGTACCAGCAGGAATCGGGCCAGGAGTCGCAGGAGAGTTCACCGAGTTACTACGCCAGCTCAGAGGGTGCACCCTCGGGATCTACGCCGCAGAGTAACTATTCATCATACGACAACTCCGGTTACACCCAGGCACCCGTGGACGGATACCAGAAGCCTCATACTTATACGTCCGTCGGCGCTGTTCACACCCAAATATCCCAGCAAGTCCCATCGCCAAGCGCCGGCATCGACGGAATCATCCAAGCCGGTGGATTATACTCGATGCCACAGGTCAACCCTAACGTAGCAGCCATGGTTCCCCAGCCCTACGTGGACTACCAGCATCAGAACCTCAACATAGACTACGGTCTAGGAAATATTACCGACGTGGACCTAGGAGACTTTTCGCAACTTTGGGACTGGAGGAGCCTCAACTTGGATTTCATCCAGAGCTCAACATAGTCATATTATTCTTCTCTACTTAATCTCTTTTATTACCATGAAGAAGTAGTTTTTGTATGTATAGACATGATTCAACGCCTTGAAACGACTTTTGATGGTAGCTTGACCTTGCCTGGGGGATTCTCTTTCTGCATTCAGGATATATACATATACGCCTTTTCATATGTCCATAGGTACGAAAAACAAATAACCGTGCTTCGTTGTCTTCTGGGGGAGGCGTTGGATGTTTAACTCTTGGGTAATCACCATGGTAATTTGGATGTTTGGCTTGTTCTTTCAGTTAGTTGCAGACTGCGATATACTGGTAACAGTTTGTTTCAATGCAAAACTTCTGTCATGATAAATGTTGTCTTCTAAGGGATTCTTGGAAGAATACATTACTGCTCTTCAACTTTGCATAAACGACGGTAGATGTTTTTTTATGTTCACTCTCCCCCCTATATCACCAAGCAGTCTTTGAACTTATAAGAGAGGTGAGAATTAAATAGATTACTTATCAGCGTAAAAGCACTCGCACGCTCCCTTCAGCCCATCAATATACCCCTTGAGGAAAAGCAACATTGCTTCCTTTCACATAAAGATACACCATCGATCCCAAATGTTTCCCACCAGAATTCGCTATGAAAAGAATAACCGTAAGACGCAACTCCTCGTACAAGACAAAAACAAAAAATGCAAACAAAAGTTGATGATGGATGGATTTTGCCCACTAACGCCATGCCGCTTCATATCCCCGAATCCTTGGTATCTTCAACACGACCCAATAAGCGCCAGACCCCAAGTCTCTTTTGGATGTTCCCTCTTTTCCTCCCCCTCTTTCTACCCTCTTTCTCCCCTCTTGCTTTCTCTGTGTCCAGTGTTCTGGTTGTTTTGGTTCATGTTGTAGTGTTGTTGTTTGTATCGTTGGTGATGATACTCTAGGTTGCGATCCTGTCTCACCGCTTGGATAACTGGACCATCATTCCTCAGAGACGACAGCATCTCTACATTCCTAAATACGAGGATTTTCTTTGAAGCGCTTAACCCAGTGCTGTCGGACGCGAGCAGGCATCTTGCAAAACACCATGGCCTTGCATTCGTTAATGAGCACGCCCTCGGACATCTTGACCTGTAGATCCAAATCTTCGTCGGCAAAGTCGCGGAAGAAAATGTCCAGTGCCTCCTCCTGCCAACGTAGCACATTTCGAGATCGGACAGCTTCGACGAGCTCTTCCATTGCAGGTCCATTGCCGTTGGAAAGTCCTTGGCTGTCGGTCTGCGAAGGAGACATGGCATTCGGGCCATCACGTACGGCCATGGGCAGCATGGATGAGTTGAGGACGGAAGCGGTGAGGGCCCGTGAGCCATCGTTTGACGAAGTGCGACGACGCTTGCCAGGTGATTCGGGTGCCACAGATTGTCCCATGGGTATGGTAGTGGTGGGCGGCGAGGGCTCGAACATGACTGGGGTACTTGTGCTGGGCAGCTGTCGCTTGCGACTCTGTGTGATGGTCTCGTCGGGTGGGGTAAGAGCGCTCGCGTTGGCTACGGTCGGAGGACCTCGAGGAGGAATGGTCGTCGATGTCGGTCGCTGCTGCGGCGCCGAGCCAGTAGAGGATGTAGTGGGAGTTTGGGCCAAGATTGGTCGCGCATTGGGGCTCTCGAGGCCAGGAGGTCGCGGAGGAGGAGGATCGCTTTGAAGGTTGAGTATGCCGGTTCCTGGCATATCGGGGTCGTCACTGATGGGACCGTCTGTTCGCCGCCTGGGTTTCATTATACGTTTGGGTGCGCCACCAGATCCGATGACGTCTGGATAGAGAACCTCCATGAAATCTTCGTGATCGAAAGGTCGGCCACGCAAGGCCCTAGAAAGGGGTTCTCTCTACTTCAGAGTCAGTACGTGCTTGAAGCCCCTAACCCGTGTGCCAACAATCCCCCCAGGTTTCATTCCCACCGCGACCGTGCAAAGAAATGTGTTACCTCTATATGCGCAGCCCATGCCTCCTCAGTAGCTGTGACGGTCCTTGAATCGGGATTATAGATAAACTCGGGATCCTCGCGCAGACCACGCCATAATCGGAAGCGCTTCCTCGCATTGTCGCTCTTGTTGATCAGGTGGCTCTTGGCAGGGTAGGCGCCGTGACTCTCCTGCAGGGCGATAGCGGCGCGTTCCCAGGCTTCGGCCTTGAAAGAAGAGTTCTCGCGCAGACCGAGCTGAACACTCTCGCAGAGGCTACGGAAAAAAGTAGCTTCGTATGCGGGAGTCCAGCTGAAGCGCGGAGCTCTTCGGTCGCGGTCGACTCGGACTGGGGGTTGACCGTCGGGGCCAAGGACGTCGGTGTCGTCTTCGGACATTTTGTCGAAACGGGTAAAGAAGGAGAAGAAAGAGGACAAGACGACAGCCCTCGTGATGTTTTGGAGCGTGGCTGAAGCCGAAGCAAATGCTCCAAGCAACTGGGGGGAAGTTTGTTGATAGTTCTAGGGTCTTCAAAGGCAGATCGACATTGGGATTAGTTAGATTAGAGTCGTCTTTTTTTGGAGAATCTGATTGATCGATGGCCTTTCTGTCGTCTTTCTGTCCCATTCGGGACTGACTCTGACTCGGCTACCCGGGCGGTGAGTTTGTAGGGTGGGGAAAGAAAAAAGGTCACCTGGACCACTGGAGATTTCACTTGCAGCAGTAGGTAGAGTCGAGTTGAAGTCTACATCACGTGTCTTAAACCGTAGGCCTGTCTCTTGAGAAGTCAGGTTATTTACTATTTGTATTAGGTGACAAGTTTTTATGATATCACCTCCATTACTATTAACGAGGCTCAACTACAATTGCCGGAACTTTTGCTCCATGTTCCTTCTGATATCTGATGGACAGGGGTTAGGTAGGGGTATGCAGTACCTCTAGGTTCTGAATGCACTGCTGAGGCTTAAACTCCCCGAGAAATCTCCATCTAATTGGTCTGTACTGGACAAGACTTTTCAAGTTACTACAAGGATTGATCTCATAATGCACTAGGTACTATGTAATTGACTCTGTGACTCTAATAACTGTCAATTAAGTTGTGGGCATGTTCCCACTTAGATCCATCTATCTGACTGTTGCGATATAGCCGCGGTTAACGATGAATTATGTCGATGCTTGTTTCTAACAATCTCGACCTTGATCAAAGAAGTGCCAAGAATTATCTGCGTCATTCGAAATCGAAGAGTAATTGTGGATAATTGTTAGTGTTGTAATAATGTTGGAGATAGTACTTGGTCATCACATCTCACGACTTGAAAGCAATAACTAGCCGCTGGAAACATAAGAGACGAAATTAGTGGGTTACTTTATGCTCATTAGATTATGGCTCGTAGACTACTTATTTTTGTAACCCAAGACTTAAGGAGGCTGTTTTTTTTCTGTTACCCACTAGAGTAGTTACAAAATCGCGATTATTAAAAAATCTATAATAGAAAAGGATTAAAGAGAAAGTAGAACCATAACAACAGCCACTCCCACACCAACAATTCCAACCTCTCGGCCTTCAGCTCCTGATACAATGACAGGGTGCTCATCTCCAGCTCCTATAAAATGTTAGCTTGTTCGCTATGTCAACAATGATAATGTACTTACCAGGATAACCACTCTCTTGAGCATCAGATCCAGAGGTGGGCTTGACACTTGAGTGGAAGCCATTGCTCTCATTAGGCTTGGGCACCGGCATGGGTTCTCCCTCAGGCTTCTTGGCAGGGACAGGAGTATCCGGGTAGTTGGGTTCGTTGACAGGCTTGGCACCGTTACCATAGTCGTCGCCCTTGTTGTTATTGTTATCTTCGTGCTTGTAGTCATTGCCCTTGCTGCCAGAAGACGGCACCGCAGTCGGATGCGCAATACTGTTCATATAAGGACGATCCTTCACGGGGTACGTGATAGTGGCAGTAATGGGCTCAGGACCACAAGTAGTGCAAGTTTGTACATCACATGTGAACCCAACTGGAATCGAGTGTGAGTCCATAGCCGGTTTGTCCTTCATACCCTTATACTTCTCCTTGATGGAATACTCCTGGTCGCAAAGACCAGTAGAGCAGAAGCACTGGAACTTGGTAGTGTACTCAACCGTATGTACACATGTCGGGCAGCCACAGGAGTCGCAGTTGGGGGCATCGACCTCGACAATAATGGGTCCTCCGGTGACAGCTGGTTCGTAGACGATAGCTGTGGCGCCAATTACCACGGGAGTAGGTGCAGCTAGAGCATCGCGAGTGAAGCATTGTGTGACGGTAGCAGTACGGGTTTCGTAACGGACACCATCTTCAGCTGCTCTCACGATAGTGAAGAGTGCTGGAAGAACGAGGGACTTGAAAAACATGTTAAAGAACGTGTGTGGTAAACAGTATGAACAAAAGAGTGACTGAGGGTAATGCAAGACAAAAAGTCGATAAAAAGGTAAGAAGATGCAGGATTAAGAAGGATTTGACTTGGGGGCCCCTTGGCAAACATACTTGTTGGTCCATGTAGCCGGTAACAAGGGGTAATTTTGATTCTCATGCCATAGAAACCATGTGGCTGGCTGTTGTGGATCAAAGTCATCTAATTTACAAGACCTGCATAGGGTATTGTTACTGTGAGTTGTCTCTAACAAAACCAATATGTGGAAATAAACATGAAAAAAGAAACTGAAACAAGATCCGGATATGCTCCATTTCTTGAAAGAGAGACCAGGAAGGAAACGCCACGATGTTTGCAAAACCCAAAAACAAAAAACTGTTGGTTCCAGGAATTCTCAATTCATATTATGTCAAGTGAGGGAGACTCGCAAGGGAGATGTCAACAGTTGGCCAGTCATACTAGGGCTGATGTCTCACCTCGGATATTGAACTACCAAAATCAGATCAGATCAGACCGTCAAGATCTAGACTGGACTATGCTTGGCTTGGAAGTTTTGATCTGAGCCAAGACAAATACATGTACAGAGTACGCATATCATATTTGTTCCCCCTTGCGGATCTGCATCTTAGAACATCCTAATGAGGCTGATATGCATGAACCAACATACATGAACCAACCCTCATTTCAGTCAAAGCCTGTCTGATATTTGTCTTTTCAGTAGCTGAAAAACAAAGTTGCCTTCCAATCAACTAATTTAAGAGAATAGGAGGAATTTGTTTGCTAGTTTCCCGTTTTCGTGTGTGAATGTTGTAAAAACTACCATCATCGTTCTTTTGTTACAAATCGACAATCATTGAGATTTCGTTATGAATCCCAAAAGACTTGTTCTTTGGTTGCTTTCATGCTTCGTTACTTGCATTTTTCTTTTGGAAAAAGTTGAAAACTTTGCTAGGTACGTGATGCATTACGTACTTGTCTACTTACCTCGCCCCTATACCGGGTGTTGGTACTGATCCTTTTTCTGAAGAAACTTCTGCCTTGCTTTCTCGGATTATGGATGACTTCATTTCCAAGACGCAGAATACAGACAATTCATCTTCACTTCCATATGGCGATTTCGCTTCCACTGGCTTCTCTTCCCACGAGCATCGACATCACCTCCAATAGATAGGAAACAAGCACTCCAACTTCCCTTCCTCTTGATGAACTCGTTTCTATTTCTGATGGGAAAGACATCTTATTGACAACCTCATTCCCCTCAAACATTGACACTTCTACCCCTCAACCTACCTTAACTCCCCGATCTGGTGGCCGAGCTGTGGAATTTTGCATTATCCCAAGCTCCGGAGACACCAGATGAAGTTTCTACAGAAGAGCACTTGGAGACTTCGTCGGGCCTATTATGACGGCGAGAGTTACAAGGAGCATCGTGGGCAAGCAGAATTGCCTTCCCGCAGTGCTGTCACCTCAACCTTTGTAGATAATGGTGGCCATGTTCAGTATGTCAGCTTTCCTCTTCCCGGTGGTCGGCCGGTTTCCATCAAATCTCATCAATGGGTCAAGTCTATCTGACATTCGGGTCTTCTTCCCCCACATGTGTTCCAGTCAGACGTGCCATCGTCAGGTACGTTGTTCTCCATTTACTAAAGATATCCCGAGGACAAAACCGTTCCAGACCACGTCTGTCAGCTTTGCCAACGGTTCCATTGTAAGCATCAACGTCCCGGTTGCCCCAAAACAGTCTTCCGTATTTTCTCCTGTCCCTATTGAAACCACTCTCAAAGACACTGCAGTTCCCATATCTCCTTCAGATGTCATTCATTATTACCACAAGGACTGGTCTCTTTTCTCCCCCCATAGATCTTGCTCCTATCAACAGCTCTTCTGCTAGAACAGCGTCTCCTCCTGAAGAGACTTCTACCACTATCATCTCTGCATTGCCCGTTACCAATCATGACTACCTAGATAACTGGTTCTTAGAACCCGACCCATATCTTTCAAGTTTGAAATGAGACAGAAGCAAGTCTAAGAGAGGGCTAAAATTGCAGTGAAGGAAGAAGTGTAAAAAACAAAAATCAAGAGTTGGTTTGATTTCAGAAACGAACCATGCAAGTTTCGCTCAAGCTGATAGGTTGAATAAGAATGAACAAGTCCGGGATGGGGTTAGAACTGCAGTGAAGGTTGTAACTTGAAATTCACCAACTCATCAGGAGAAACAACAGTGATCCGATTCGTACTCTGGACGCAACCTATCACAGGTCACGATAATATATGTTGTAAGTACCTAGCATTCAGTCAACCGATACTTTTCATTTTCTGAGCACCGCTAGTTGTGTTGTGTCTGAAGATGTTCACGAAGTTCTATGATATGTATTATTGACTATAGATTTCATCATTTCATTTCTATTATCCTTTCCTTCATGTCAATCTATCCAAGTATTCATTAAATCGCTTTTGATCTTTCTCCCAAATTCTATCCCATATTTGACTCCTCTTCCAGAACCCCCTTAGCCCTCAAAATCGGCCCCAGTTCCTTCAACCTGACAGGCTTTGTAAGGAACAAATCCAGCCCACTGACTTCAGCCTCCCTCTGCGCCTCTTCAGAAGCTAAGCCTGTAAGAGCCAAAATTAGAGCCGGTCTCAGACCCTGTTGCGTTTCGAAAGCACGGATCCTACGTGTAGCTTCAAAGCCGTCCATCACAGGCATCGATATATCCATCAGGATGCATGTATACCTCCCTGGATCCGCTTCATAGGCTGTTACCGCTTCAAGGCCATCGGAAGCGGTCTGGTATGGTTGCTTAAGCTTCTTCATGTACGAGGAAAGGATTGTCAAGTTGATAAAGTTGTCATCGACCAGGAGAAATTCGGGGTTGTGGAAATAGCCCTGAGTGGTTTGTGTGGGTGTTGGTTCGGCACTTAGAGGAAATGGGGACGTAGGATGAGGAATGGACGAGGCGGTGTTGTCGGGAACAGTGAGTGAGTCTTGGTCTGGGGGTGCGGTTATTGGAGTGTCGATGGATGTTTGTGCAACCGTCCAGCGGTAAAGGGCGAGCGAGCATGCTTTTGCTAGTTTTCGAGGACCAAGCCTAATTCAAGAGTCAGTGGTAATATCTTGCCTAAATCGAATGTACTTACGGCTGAGATATAAACTCAAATACACCCGGACGTGGCGTCTTTTTGGTTCCAGAGGCGTATTGATGAACTGTAAGGGCGTTCGCACAAATAACAATCTTTGGAACATCAGGCATCGTATCCTGTTGGTCACAAGGCCTCTCGAACCCTTGTTCGGACCATATAGCAAGATCAGGCATCAGGCATGGCGTCTCAAAACCAGTGTTGACCTGCATCCCAAGCCACTCATTGCACATGTTCTGCACGAGCTGACAAGGTGATTCCATCTTCGTCCCCGAAGAATCACTCTCATTGTTTCCAAAATCGATCACCTTGACACGCAGTCCACGTAGCTTATCCGTCTGTGCCTCAAACTCTTCTTCTCTTTGTCGGACTTCGCAAACCCCTTTGTGGCAGTCATCGCCTAGTTTCATAGGCAATCTGACTGTGACAGTCGTTCCCGTACCGACTCGACTCTTGACTGATATTTGGCCTCCAAACTGTGCTGTTATTTGCTTGACGAAGCTCAGCCCAAGGCCTGTACCGGGAGATAAGTGGTTCTCTTGTGAGAATGGTTTGAATAGTCCGTTTTGCAAAAAGTCGTCGCTGATGCCTATTCCCGTATCTGAAACTGTGATGGTCACCCAACAATCGTTGTCGTCAGCCCCTAGAGCGCTCGTTTGTTCCAGAGACACTCGGATCAACCCAGTGGTTGTGTATTTGAGAGAATTCCCAAACAGGTTCATGATGATACGACGCACTGGTCCAGGCTGCGTGTAGAATCCCCATGATGGCCGCGAATCAATGACTAAAAAGATCTCCACGTCCCCGATTTTCGTCTCGACGCTACCCCGATCCTTGATCGGCATTCGAAGCTCCTCTATAGCTTGCATAGTGTCCATCCGACGTATCGATGTGTGGCCGGGGCGTCGAAGTGGTTGAGTTGTTGACTGAGCTGCTTGGGCTAGCGAAACATGCTGAAAGTTAAAACCAGCATATACACTCTCCAGAACCTCTTCTGCCAGTACGTCGAGCTCAACAACCTTTCTTGATGATTTGGGAGCACCTCCAATGACCGGGGCTCTACTGAGACCATACGTATCAGATTGATTCTCCCGACTCCCTTCTTGCGGTAGTGGCTTGTTGACCTTTGAATATTCGAGAAGATGATCAATGGTATCAGAGAGCGTTCGGCAGCATGTCTCAATTGTGCGGACAATATTCTGTTGTGGAATGCTAAGATCAGTATCGTTAAGCAGCTCAACGCTAAGAACAGCACCATGAAGTGGTGACCTTAGCTCATGGGACAACGAGCCAAGGGCATCAGTCTTAGCCTTGTCTGCCGCCAAAGTCTCGAGCCTGAAGGCCTCAGCCGCGGCAAGCATACCGAGAGCTCTGAGATAGCTGAGATCGAGATCAATAGTAAAGCTGCGTTTAATGTTGAAAGAGTATATAAACCCGCCAGCGGACCACCGCTTTTTACGCAAATCCCAGATAGGGACAAAGGCGACGCTGCGGGACCCGGGGAAAGCTTCGCGAAGAATATTTGCTTCTCGCCGCTGGATCCGGAATTGGTTTTCCTGTTTGTTATAGGCAGCTCCACTGGAATGGTTCTTGTCGTGGTCGTTAATCAGAGCGTTGTGATTCGATTCGTCAGATATCTCATCAGGCTGCAGGTCTCCATTGGCATCAAGGTTGAAGATATGGCCCTTGGGATATCTTCGGATCATTCGGGCGAGAAGGTTTTGCGGAAGGGAAACAGAAGCACGGTTGCCATTCGATGCGTCTTGCTCAGATGATCCAAGTACCTGGCACGAGGAACGTAAGCGGTCTTCGGACGAGCCAGTCGTATATGCATCCTCGCTATCATGGTGACTGAAAGTGGAACGTCGCCGGGTCGACAGATCCTCGTCCATCCATTCATTGGAAACACCAGTCGTGGAGAACTCGAGCATATCTGCGTTCATGAACATACATCCGTCGATCTCTATCGAGTTCTTGACGATACGAGCGGCTTTAGAGAAGACTTGCCGTGGCGTTTCAAGAACTCGATTTGGGTCGTGATAAACAGAAAATCCATCAGGGGCAGGCTGTACGGTTCGCGTTTTTCTCTCTTGCCCGCTGGCTAGTTCCTGAGGATCACCGGCAGACGATGTAGTTGGTTTGATGCTCATGTCTACCAGACTGTCCTGTACGTCCTCAATTCTCGGCCTCTGAGGTTTAGAAGCGCCATTGAGTCGTTTCTCGTTCTCCTGCAGACTCTTCGCTGGAGGGACAGGTTGCGCATCACCCTCGACAAAAGCTGTCAAGCCCGTAGCCTTCTTCTCACTGCGGCGTTGGTTACTTTTGAGGCTGATGGTTTCAAGATGCTCAGTCACGGCCTTTGAAAGCTCTCTCATCATTCTAGACATTCGGTGATCCCAATGCAACGCCGGCTTTGTATCAATTACACACATAACACCGATGTTGACACCCCGGTCAGTCCGGATCGGCACGGCAGCGTAAAATCTTGCCGCGCCGCCAGGTCGACAGTACGGCTTTGCTGAGTACTCTGGATGAGTGGTGACATCGTCAACGACAATAACTGGTAGTTGATGAGTGGCTTTGAATCCGTCGGGGCCAGACTCATGAGGGTCATCAGAGCATAAAGTGGTTTCGCAGGCGCTGTGGGAGCGAGGAATAGCAGTCCCGCAATGCCATAGAGTCTCGTGATGGGAATCATATCCCAGACTGGGAACCAGTGGTGTGGTGGCAGAGGCTTCAGCGATTATGTACTGGTGAGTCTGGTCAAACAAAGAGATCATAGCCTTGGCTGCGCCAGTTTGTGAAGCGGCTAGGCGGGCGAGAGCCGTAAAGATGACATCTGAACATGTGAGGAGTTCAGATTGGGGAATTGGTGAGCCAGAGTTATTATAGCGAACGTTTGTGAAGAGTGAGTCGTCATATCTAGTGATTGTCAATACGTATGTATGTATGTAGTGAGTGAGAGACAGTTGAAAGAAATGTTGATTCATACCTAAAAGTCTCTCGTTCCCGAGTGGCTTCGGAGACAACGGCTTGCTTAGGCACCTCGATACACTCTGTAAGGGTTGCCATATCCGGCAATCAATTGAGAGAGGAGAGTCTATATAGAACAATGAGGGCTGGGATGAGAAGGACAAGACAAAGATTTGAGATATGGAGTTGTTTCCTCACCCTTCTCTCAACGTTTTTTCCACAACGGTTAAGCTCATTATTGGGTGGAAAAAATAAAGAGCGAAGAGAGGGAGGGAGGGAAAGGAAGGGAAGGGTTTGCCACTACAAGAAGGTGCGTGGCCAAAGACCGAATATCGGCAGGCATTAAGAGCCCTGAAGACCCTGAAAGCAGCTTAGTACCTACCGTAATTCATCCATCCATGCCTCTGAACGGGCAACTAGCAACCTATGTACAGTAGTAGGTCGGTTTACCGACGGCGGGCAGGGTGCTGAGAGCATGGACTACAGTAGGTACAAAAGTGGCAGAGTCTAGAACAGGTCGATCCCGCGATTTGCATTCATTGCCACTAACTCGGCATCGACAAAAAATGACATGCAATCAAGTGGAGACTGGTTATTTACGGCAATTGACACTGGCAAACTAGGTATGTAACAGGATTAATTGGCCGTGCAAAATTGATTGACACGGGGTTCCCCTTAGAGGCCGGTTCCGTTCCGTTGGGAGATGTTCAACTTACCTAGCTGACGGGAGAGTGACGTTCTTATCTGGGGAATATGTCAAGAATGTAGACTCTGATTGGGTTTGTTACTGGAGATTTCAGCTTGAATGTGCTCCAATGACAAGTACATGTAACTACGGATTAAACCTTGTACAAACAGTGACTGGCCCTGTACTCTACTATTATAGGTAATATAACCAACGATATTGAGTCTTGGCTGCATGAACAGGTAGGCAGTTCACTCTTATTATAATCGAGAACATATGCATGCATTGCTATCTGGGTATCACAACACACCACTGTGAAACCTCTTCCCACAAGGATCCTGTTCCTTACCGTCGATCTCGATCCACAGGATGCAAACCGTTTAGTTCATCTTCGTCATGGTAACCATTTGTCACGTGAAGTTGCTAAGACTACAATCAACTAGTTCGCATCCTTAGCTCAAGCACTTGTTCCAGCCATCGTCATTCATATCCACTTCCATGTCTCTCTTCCCTCAGCCGTCTTCATTTTGACTTCTTCAAACGTCCCAGCATCGACCAACTAACTAATGGCTATTCCTATTTCACTCTCTCAAGCCTCTTTGGCAGCCATCATACTAGGCTCCGTCTACGGGAATTATGTCGCTCTATCACCGCCCAACCCCAGTCACCATGTTGCACCTTCAACCGGAGACTCGGTTCGTGGCTTGCTTTTGACCAAGAAACACTCGACCAAGGTGGCACTAGCTCCTTGGGGGTTATTAGCGCTGCAGTCTGCTGCTCTGACCTTGCGCTACCCGGACATACCAGCCTCTGTCGTCCGGCACGGTGCAGAGAACGGGCTCAACAAGAACCTCATAACATGGTCTCCTGCAACTGTGATACCCTTGGCCCTGACCTTCGGCGCCGGAATCCCTCTCCGTTTGATACCCTATGCATCGCTGGGTAAGAACTTTACCTTTGCTCTTAAAAGGCCCGACAGGTTGAAAACGACGGGTATATATCAATATGTCCAGCACCCGAGTTATACCGGTCTTCTTATTCTCATGTTTTCCAACGCAGCCCTTCTCGGTAGAATGGATGGGCCCCTCAGCTGTTGGATTCCTCCACAATATTACAATGCCTTGTATTGGACTCTGGGCTTCCTCGCACCATGTGCATCACTTGTCCTGTGTGGCATATGGAAAAGAGTATGTGAAGAGGAGAACATGTTAAAGGGAGCTTTTGGCAAGGAATGGGAGAATTGGCATGCGAAGACGGCTCGTTTTATACCTTATATCTTCTAGTTCCTGTGTCAAGACATAGGCGTTGCAGGGAATAGAAGACGCCTTCAAAGGTAGTACATAATATCCTGTCTTTTAACAAAGGTCATATCCAATAATGTTGTTATTTTTGACGGCTTATTTAGTTAGTATACAATAGCCGCGAAGAAATGCTTCAAAACTCCCTGTAAATATATGTCGGGACAAACTTAATGTCGATAATACAGTCAACCTGTAAGCAAATACCAAAAGTTAAAACCCATTTCCAACAATTACACATATACCAAAAACTAAGATAGATTCAACCCTCCCAACTTCTTGACCATTTCTCGCCTACGCGCAGTCTCTGTGGAAATCTCTCGCTTTCGCTTTGCCACCTTATTCTTATTATTATTATTATTCAAGTCCCATCGTTCCTTCTCACTCGTCTTGACAACGGCATTAAACAAGAATTCTGAGCCAACATCGTCTTGTATAGCTCTCATACCTGGATTCTTGGGCAGACGATGTATCTTCTTACACATACGCAAGGCCCTTAAATAGATCCGGCGTGCCTGACTTGTACCAGGGACAAAGGAAGTGCTTGGGGCTATCTCGTCTGATAGGAGCTCCGTGAAGTCATCTAAGCCCATGCCTTCGGTCGTTGAATCGTCTTTGAGTTGTAAGTCACGAAAGCATTCAGCTAAATTGGCAGTTTTGGAGTCGCTGCCGCTTGTGCAGAACAGGCTTGGCTGGGTGTTTTGGCCTTCTGAATCGTTGCCCTCAATATTTTCCACCGAGTGAGTGTTGACTTCAAAGGCCATATCGATGTCAGGATTGAAGGTCTCAGCTGAAGGGGCGTCAACTGTTAGGGACATCTTAGTATTGAAATCGAGAGGGTCAATTTGATAGTCACTATAATCATTGTTAGATATGATCCCTTTTTGATGAACGAGGCTGTGTACATACTTGGGCTCTCTCCTGGAACTCTGATAATGTTCCTCGACGGTATCAAGACACATGTTGTCTGACACAAGGGAGTTTGTGTCATCCATATTGTAGTGAGGACTCATTTTGTTTGTTTCTTCGACAGGTGAATGGAAATCGGTTTCATGAATCTTTCGTTTAGTGTTGGTGTTAGATATTACCCGTTGGTTAGGCCGTTCAGTGATTTGATTGAATTGTTTGGGTGTAAGAGATGAGCCGGGGACTAACAGTGGGAAAGATGCCTTCTTATACCTTCGCATTGATGTTGCCTACAACTCTAAACAATTTAAACTTGGTTTATTCACGTAGCAATACCCTTAGGTTTGGACTTTCTGCGCTGATTAAATAAAATAAAGTGTGGTTTACACACAAAAGCTCCAGTGAATTGCAGAGTCTATTTACATGTCCTGTTGGCATAGCCCTATTTGACATTTTTTCTTCCTAGGAACAAAGTGAGATTCTAGACAGTTGCCATATTGGAAGTTAATCCGTCAAAATATTTCAACCAGGAAAAACCTTGACATGTCGAAAATACAGACTAGCTTAGCAGCACCGAGTAACACAACTATGAGCTGACTCACATCTCACATTAGAGTTTGTTATTAAGCTACATACCTATTTGCTTTGTGACCCTCTCAGAACTTTCAAGATCGATGTCGCAAACTCAGCATTCTTAGTAAAGAGATCAAGATCATGCTCGGGATATCCAGACTGAACAGCGATGACAGTATTTAACCCAGGGACAATGTAAATGGCCTGTCCATACATCCCAATAGCGGCGAAAGTACCGTCATCTCCCATCTTGTACTCGTCCGGATCGCCTCTACCAGTCGTCCACCAACCGCTCTCATAGCCAAAGTTGGACACAAAGTTGTCCTGATGGAGAGCCCTGGCTCCAACACTGTACTTGGCATCGGATATGTCCTGGAACCACCCTGATGGTACGTTTGGTCCTTTTCCTTGTTCTCTGATCCCATCAAGAATAAAACACCCAAACCGCGCCATGTCTGTCAGGGTGGCCGATAGGCCACCGTGACCATCAACGTGACCTGCGGCTGTGGTGCGTATATAGCCATCGTACTGCATTCCAGCTGGTTCCCATATGGTTCGAGATATATACTCGTCGAGAGGTTCTTTTGTAGCACGAGATATAGCTGTTGACAACACGTAGTAGTTTGGGTTGTAGTAGTGAAACTCTTCCCATGGCTCGGCCACCTTCTTTGCGGTTTTGAGCCAGTTGATAACAGCATCGGGATCAGTCTGGGGATAGAGCTCGGTTGCGTACATTGGGTTTGGTACGTCAGCTGGTCTTTCGTCCTCGGATTGTTCAACAACTCCCGATGACATGCTGGATAGTGCGAGAAGTGGGACGTCGGCCCATGCAGTTCCCTTGAGCTCCTCGACATGACGAGATACAGGATCGTTGACTGATAGCTTTCCCTCTTGCTGAGCAATAGCCAATGCTGTAGACACTACAGATTTGGTGACAGACTGCACATCGTTCCTTGAAGCTTTGGAGTTTCCATGCCGATACTCTTCGAGGCGTATAGCACCATTTTGAACAACGACGCAACCAGTCAATCCATATCGACGCATGAATTGATCAAAGTTGATTCCAGAACTTTCTTTGAGTGCAGATGGGATATTGAGCGAGTCATCTCGTTCAAAGCGTCTCAGATGGGAACCATGCCTGATTTGGGTTGTTCGTTTTTGGAAAGTTTCTTCTCTAAGACGATAGAGAAGAGGAGTATAAGCCGGGTCAGCAGGAGGGATTGAGGAGAGGTCGAAACCTCCAATCTGGTCACTGAAATGTGGCAAGTCTCCCATCTTGGAGGTATTCTTCAACAAGTTCTAATGGATAAATCTGGTGATGATTAAAAAATATCCTCGAGACTTAGTATCGGAGGTGAGAGCCGAAGATTGATAATACATACTTTCGGCCTCCAATCAAGTTCTGTTCTAGCATCCGATGGTGTCCACCCAAAGTACACCCGGTCATCATCTTCCGAACTCTTCAAATCAACAATCAGTCATTCAAGAGTGCACGCAAATGCTTTTCAGTATTGGTTAATTAGACACAGAGATATCGAGGTGACAGACAAAGTTTGTATGAGTATAGACGTGGACTAATAAATCATACATTTTGGAAGCATAATAGCTAAGAAGAGGTCATTGAAGACTATCACAATGTCTCTATTTCTTATATATCCTGCATACAGATTCCAAGAAACGAAATCCATCTGGAGGGAACTCATGTTGCGGGTTATCATGGTTACATGTTGACCCCACGCTTCAAATACTATGACCAAAAAGGCGCAGATGAACAGACGATTTTTTTCATAATTTGATATCGGCACCAGATGTAGCCCCCGCGCTTGGTTAGTAGGTAGTAGGTAGAAAGATATACCGGTGTGGTACTACGAAACTCGGAGTAAGCAAAAGACATTGTGTTTAACTTTCCTTCCAACATCAACATTATTCATTCCCAAAATCAAGAACTCGCCATGTTAGAAGTTCACTGTTCTGGAACGCCATACGAGGTAAATTATCTGTGATTTAAAATCTCGAGACGCAGGACTAATAATCTTGAATAGATTGGTCATCAACATGGTGCCGCAGCTAAAGACAAAGTAAATGGATCTCTCTCATTTTACGGATGGCTTTTCCAAGAAACATGTTCTATGAATTGGGAGGCTGTTCGTCAAGAGGCTAAGAAATACATCGAGCCTCTCCAAAACATATCTCCGCGTCACGCTGAGGAACTACAAGGGCTAGCTGATGGTGCTGGTGTTGACCTCTTGGATATCGTCGCACTAAATGTCAGGACTGAAATCACGTTCAGTCTCTACACGGAGGACCCTACTACTCCCATCCAAAATGATGGTTGCACAAGTGCCGCATATCGTCAACCCAACGGCCAAGTACTTCTGGCCCAGAACTGGGACTGGCAACCTAAACAGGCACCAAATCTTCTCATCTGCCATATTTCTCAGCCTGGGACGGACATACCCAACATCTCGATGGTTACCGAGGCGGGTGTCATAGGCAAAATTGGTATCAATTCTGCGGGAGTCGGCACAACATTGAACGCCATTCGAGCTCGCGGCGTTGATAATATCAAACTTCCAATCCATCTTGCTCTCAGGATTGCTCTGGAGTCCAAATCAGCACGAGAAGCTGCAAATACGTTGTACAAAATGGGGACAGCTGGAAGTGGACATATTCTCGTGTCTGATTCAAGCGAAGCTATAGGACTGGAGTGTACCAGTAGAGGAATCAAAGAGATCAACTTGGACAGTAACGGGATTCTGGTGCACACTAATCATTTACTTCTCGAACATCCCGGAGTCGATGAGCCAGGCTGGTTACCAGATTCCAAGGTGCGCTTTGCACGCATGTCTGAGCTTATTCAAAACAAGATCGCTTCAGAAAATATTGACCATAGCGCCCTTTTTGAGCTGTTCAAAGATGAACAAGGATACCCGGCGTCGATCAATCGCGATGTGACTGCGCACAGAGATGGGACCACGACTTTGTTTAACATCAATATGGACTTGTCAAAAGCAAAGGCCGTGGTAAGTATGGGAAGGCCAACGAGCTGGACTGAGAGACTAGAGTTGTCACCTTAGCAAGTCGTAGTCTTGGCTTTAGTAGACACAATTGAACTGTCTTACAATCTGGACGTCTAAATTCCTCCTCTCCCTAGATGACTTCGAGATACAGGGTAAGTCTCAGGACATTGTATCACGGATTGTTATTATTCCGGCCCACGAGATCTGGCCTCATCATGTATCCCTTACACTAAGAAATCATGATGAAAGTTGTCATCGCACGTCACTCGACCCTTACAAGTTTTTTAACGTAAAATCCGCCATCATGGTAACTCCCACATCCCCACCAAACTCAATCGCAATCGCTAAACTTTGAACTAGAACATCGCATACAATTCTGCCTTGCGGCAAAGCAAGTCTCTGGCTGCCGAACTCCAAAATCTCAATACCAAACCCCAAGCATCTCCTTCCGAGATCGGCAACGTGTCCGCCTCAATCGCCTCCTTTACAAAAACTCTCGACGAATACCAAAGCCTCGCTCGCCAGGAGATTGTCCCCAAGAAGCAGGAAGAGGCTTTTGCGCGGGTCAAGAGGTTTCGCGAGAACCTCTCCGATTACCGAGGCCAGATCGATTCCCTCAAGAAAGCCCGCGACGATGCCCAGCATCAGGCGAACCGCACAGAGCTTCTAGGGAGAAGACCGTATAATGCTACACCGGAAAATCCTTATGCGAACGCCACGACGACCAATACGCACTCTACTTTCCAACCTCGACACCCAACTCAGTCCAACGGACCGTTGACAACGGGCTCGCCAGATGAGATGCGCGAAGCACATGCATTTAGGGAACAGAACTTCTTTTCGAACACAAATCAAGCCCTCGACGATTACATTGCACGTGGACAGGCTGTGCTGGGTGATCTTGGCCAGCAGCGAGAGATGCTCAAGAGTACACAGAAGCGACTTTACAGTGTTGCCAATACATTGGGTGTCAGTGGCGATACAATCCGTATGGTGGAGCGACGGGCGAAAGAGGATAAATGGATCTTTGCCGCGGGCGTGGTGATATTCTTTCTGTTCTGCTGGCTGGTGCTTCATTTCTTGCGATAGACTAAAACCCCTGAATTGGAGTGGATGTTTGGGAGGTAAAAATGGTTACAGACATGTATGCACGTTGGGGAGAAGAAATCAGCGCGGCGCTCAGGAGTTGCCTTTTGTTTTTGTGTCTTGAGTTTGTTCTTTTCGACATGTATCATACCGTACTTCTCAAGCGGGCTCATAAATACAAGGTACAATATGATCCATTACGCTTTAGAGTCGGATCACTCGTCATCACCGTCGCCTTCTTTAAGTGCTACCGTGAAAAGCACATCCTTGTCTGTCGTCACCGTCACAACCTGCGAATCGGGCAAAATGTGATTGCTAGTGCTCAGCTTGCCGCCAATCTCGGTATGCCAGTCCTCGACGTCCCACTCGAATCCCTTTGTTGTAATGTTGGCGGCTTCCTTGAGAGGGATAATACCAATGTGCTTGCCAAAGGCGTCTTCCTCGCCATCCTCGCGGACCTGGATGTGATGCGTGCCGGCTTTAAGCAAAAAGGTCAGGCTCGAGCCCGAGAGGAGGAAGACACGGCCGCTCGCATATTCGGGATCGGTTTGGAAGAGGTACAGGTGGTGGAGCTGGGAAAGACCCTGGTCGACACGGCCGCCAATACCTCCGAGAGCGACAATGTCAATTCCGGCGTGTTCTTTGCGGATCCAGTTGACGGCTTTGGAGAAATCGGTCGATTCTTGATCGGCGTCGCGGATGATTTGCGCAGGGGAGGGTTGCGACGAGTAGAAGTCGCGGACCGTTGGGGTCAGGGAATCGAGGTCGCCGATGATTAGCTGAAGGTTAGACTGTTTGACTGGTTAGCAAAGCCATTGCGACAATTTAACTTTTCGTCTCACAACGGTGATACTTACGTATTTTCCATGGAAGGACGATAGCTTGTGCAGTCTGTTTGCTCCTCCATCTGCAGCGACTCTCACAGAAGCTGCGGTGACCCTTTTTTTAGTAACCAAGTAGAAGCGATACGTTTAGGCGAGCTACATACAGTTCTTCCAGAGCTTGCGCAGATTGACGCCATTCTTCAAAGGCTGGTTAAGAATAAGAAGAGCAAAGTCCTGGCCGATGTTGTAGTCTTGCAGCAACTTTGCTGGTCGCCATTCAAAGGTCTTGGAGGCCATGGTATCGTGTGGTGGTGATGGTAGCTTGCGACGTTTGAAGGCTGAAGAACGATGATGATGTTAAGATTGGAAAAGACACCAATGCACTGTTGAGTCAGATTTGATTTCTTCCTCGCAAGAAGAATACCTAGCTCGGTTCCCTAGCTGGACTACTTCCCCTCGTTTCCTGTGCGACAGCTTCTGCTTTGTCTTGCGCTGTCTCGCTTTGCCTGAACCAACTTCGTCTAGTGAACAAGCTTTGGCCCTATGTATCAGCCACCAACAGTTCAAAAGCTAAAAAAGCCAAGCGCTGAGTTTTTCACGTTCAAAGCTTCAATAAGGCTTCTGACAGGGTTCAGAGGCGTCTCATGATCGATCAGGAATGAATTGCGCACTATCTCAACATCAAACACCTTATGGATCGATGGTGGGGGGAACGTCATGGTCCGATAAAGGGTCACTTATCGATAACAAAGAAATGCGGCGGCGGGTAAATGACGGTTACATTATTTTTTTCACTCAAATCCTGGATGGAGCCAATTCCCGGTAGCTCGGAGGTTCAAGGGCCCAGCATCATAATACGTAGACGTCAAATGTTCCCGATGCTCCACTGCTGACCAATTCTTTCTTGTTATCTCTTGCTTTTTGCGCTTTCGAATTGATGATTCCCTTTGTTTCTTCATTCCGTTAGACTCACAACACGATGTATCGAAACACCATGCGATCGGCCTCGAGGCCTGTAATTGCCAGCTTGCGATCAAGCACTATCCGCGCCGCCCCTCGACGATTCGCTTCCACAGCTCCTGCCGACAAGCCCCGATCTTTCAAGGGTTCTTTGGTGCGATTGGCACTGGCATTCGGTGCCGTATACTACTACAACACAAGCCCAATCTTTGCTGATGAGGCTATTTGTATGTGTGCTTGAATAGCTCGGGAGAAACAGGAAGCATGCGACTAACACCTTGTAGCAAAAACGGTTCCTGCTCCCGCTGCCTTTTCCGATGATGACCTCCCTACTGTCGACTCTATTGTAGAGGAGAAGCGCAAGCAGATCAAAGCTAAAAGTGAGGAGGCTGCTGCTGCTTCTCCAAAGACACCCGAGTCTCAACAATCTAACCCCCAAGCTGCCGCCGCTGATGGATCGCCCGCTGCTTTAGAAGAGGAGGCTGGCCAGCAGGGTGCTTTCAACCCTGAGACTGGAGAGATCAACTGGGACTGCCCTTGCTTGGGTGGTATGGCCGATGGACCTTGTGGAGAGGAGTTCAAGACTGCTTTCAGTTGCTTCGTTTTCTCTGAACAGGAACCCAAGGGCATGGACTGCATTGATAAGTTCCAGTACGTCATAACGAATGATACTGTGACTCGTTACTTGCTAACTTGATAACAGGGGAATGCAAGAATGTTTCAAGAAGTACCCCGATATTTACGGTGCCGAACTCGCAGATGACGAGGATGGCGCTCCTACTCCCGACTTTGGCGACGAGCAACCCTCCGGTGCCCCAACGACTGCCGAGTTCAAGTCCGACGGCGAACCTGCTCGTGAATTTGGCGAGAAGGCCGCCGCCGACACTACAAAGTCCGATGATTCGCAAGAGCCTGCCGAGTCTAAGCCTGCCGAGTCTAAGCCTGCCGAGTCTAAGCCTGCCGAGTCTAAGCCTGCCGAGTCTAAGACACCTACCAAGACTACCTCTATTTCAACCAAGTCAGACACTGAGGCCGCTTCTTCCGGATCAAGAATGGTCCAGGATGTCGCTACTCCTATAGAAGAGCCCGTGAACGACAAGTACTGGCAGGATAAGCACAAGACCGAGGTTCCCAAGAAGGAGGTCATTGCGCCAATCACACAGGCTCACGATGCTACTGCTGCCAATGACGAAATCAAGATTATTGAGAGGCAGGAGGCTGCTAAGAAGAAGGCTGAGAAGAAGCAATAACGGGTGTAAAGTAAAATATTGGCGCAGTTCAGTGGAAAATGTACTTTTTGTAAATTATTTGGGGATCTTCGCACGAGCAAAGGTGCTCGTATCTGTCTGTACCAACGCTGTATGATTGAGAAGGAACAGAAGCCACGAAATTAATAGACACGATCACATCTCAATATTGTCTATCACTTTGCACTTTCTGGCATCACATGTCGAGAGTGAGAGGGGTTGTTGAACTTGGTATCGTGCCTGAGCATGTATTGAGATGGGTTAATAACCTGGTATCAGCCAGAGTGAAACTATAAACAAAGTAAAGTAATGCAGTGTAGTGCATCAAAACGCAAAAGAAAAAAAGGAAACTGCCATCTCAACCATCCTTCAAGAAATCCCGCAGCGTAATCTCTTCGTAGTCAGAGTTGATGTTCGTTTTGGGATCTGAGCTCTGGAGTTGATCTGCACAAGGGCTTTCGCAACCTGTGCTCTTTTGTTGACTTTCACACCTTTCATCATCTTTCTAAGAAGAACCACCCTTCTTGCCCTTGTACAGGTATCGTCCAACAGCACCCTGAGCAGCGGCGGCACTGGCGAGGATGCCGACACCGTAAGAGACGGCCTTCCAGTCGAGTCTGCCCCTCTCGTACAGGCCCCAGCCCTTGTAGCCGAGGAAGGCACCGAGGCTGACGACGGTGGCCAGGTTAGCGACAGTCAGACCGGTGGCCTCGCCATCGGTCAGCTTGGAGAACTGCTGGATCAGCCAGTTGTCTGTCTCCTTGACCTTTGAGGCGGCTGAGTCACGCTTTCGCTTCTCTTGCTTGGCCTCCTCCTCTCGCTCGACGCGGGCTGCTTGAGTCTCGGTCTGGATCTCCTGCTCGAGGAAGTCGGCGGGGACGGTGTGCACGCTAGGCATATCAACGTCGACCAGAGAGGCGGTGGAAGCAGACTCGTCAGTTATGATTTGAGGAGGTTGAGGGGCAGCAGCCTTTTTGGAGGGGTTAGCCAGGACAATTGTAAGACTTTAGTAGCAGTTTACTTACATCCTCGGGGCTCTGCTTGGGGCCCTTGGCAGCAATATCGGCGTAAGACACTGTGATGGAAAAGTCAGTGGTCTGATCTGATATTGGGCACAAATACGTTCTAGTGACGTGACGTGTATACTTACTGATGATGGAGGCGGGGTAATGTGATGAGGGGTGAAATTGATTGAGTTACTGTGGATGAATGGATCCTAAGGGGTTATTGAGGAACGGGAAATATTCGAATGAGGGGTTTTGAAAGCCAAGAGTATGTATCGTGATCGAGGAGGGAGAGAAAAGATGGAGGAGAAGAAAGATGGGATGGGGATTTCATGTGACGCAGATCATCGACAACGCACCTTTTTGAAGCTTTCCGCAATTCGCCGATGACGTATGCGGCTCGAGATCCACTAACAAGCTTTCCTCGTCCAATCCAGGGATAATAAAGCAGGATTTTGCTTGGTTCGGAAGAAGTTGGAGCCAGGAACAAGATTATGGGGGGACCAATCAGGGAGCTCAATCATGTTGCTGGATGCTGATCCAGGTTTCAATGGATGATCACTTTAATTGATTACTCTTACCATCCCTTCCAAGGAATCCATGTATCCCTCACGATACCCTCCTCATCAACCACATAATACACGTGAAATGCAGCAGCCGCAATACAAGAATGATTACACCAAATCTCAACTCTCTGACCAACCTTGAAATCCTCATCTACCTTTCGACCCTCGCTCGTACCCACGATTCCATGCTCCTGCGATAACCGCACCAGACCCCACGCTGGGCTGCCCACCACTCGGCCGAATCCGCTGAAGGCGCTTGCCTCACGCGACAGCGCAACTACACCTGCGTTGACCAGTGCTTCGTTGCGCTCCGGGTAAACGCTGCAAACCTCTGCTGCCACCGACACGGCCTGTTGCGACTCGGCCACGAGACCTGTTGATACTTGCTGGAGATCATTGCAGGGGAAGTTGCCTGCGTGGAGCTCCAGGGTGACATTCTCTGGCATCGACGCCTTGAGGCTTTCCACTACGTGTGCTGTAGGCGTACTGCCAACAGAAATGATAAGGCGACGGTCCGAAGGAAGAAGCTTGGCTGCGGAAAGTACGCTTGAAACTTCAATGTTGAGGGTTTCTTCGGCTTCCTTTCGTGAACGGCCTCCGTATGAGTGTCCGGCGTGACAGTAAAATCCGTAGATATTGACGGCAGAGGACTTTTCAGCGCGCTCTACCAAGCGATGCAGAGCATCACTGTTGGCTTCAACGCCGGCTCGGTGCGAGCCAACGTCCAGTTTGATAAAGATATCCCATGGTTGCTTGCTTGAAGATGACTCTTCGAGAAATGTGACCTGTTGCTCATTGTCGACCATAAGCTGGACACGCAGCGATTTGCGTAACTCGATCAACCTGGGTAAAACTCCTGGGTAGATTGGTATTCCATAAAGACACTACATTATGTTAACACTTCGGCCTGTAACTCTGCGGACCAAATACTACCTCTTCCACAAGACCTTCTTCCACCAGGGGTAAGGCACCCTTTATCTCAGGGATGGTTGATGCAATCATGCCCTTGTATTTCCCCCCTGCAATCATCAATCTTGTCACCTCGAGCGTCTATAAGATTGTAAGCTGGTTTTATTCGCCCATCATTAAAATGGGACGTACCTTGAGCGTCTTGACATGAGGTCTAAAGCCAATGCCAAGCCTTTCCACATCTTGATGTAAAGTGTCGATGTTCTTCTCGAGCACCGGCAAATTAACCACCAGAGCCGGTGTAGGAATCTCTGAGATAGACTTTCCGATAAAAGACTTGTGATTCTCGAGTGAGTAGTCCATGTTGGAATGTCTCGTTTATATCTCGTTCTGGAGTTGTTCTGTCTGAAAGTGCTCAACGTGGGGTGAGATTTAAGAAGAACGCGGGTACTTGTCGGGTGTAACTGAGAGCTATAAGTTACTGTCTGGTAAAAGAGTTATCCGGAATGTTTGAGTTATTTAAATGAATTGTTCAATCCTTTGTAGTTGACTATGGATCAGAAGTGGGTTATAAGTGTCCATGAGGCAATTGGTAGTTATCCGCGGCGAATAGATGTAGCGCCGATCATTTTCCGCGGACAACTTGAGACAGCAATAATAGAGTTGGTTTAATTCCAAAACAACACTATGAGAATCGGATTGTGAGATCATGGTTTCTACAGGTACAAAAAGTAAGTCCTATCATATTAGCAGGTAATCTCTCGTCGTCGATGCGCGAATAGCAACTGGTCATCAAAGGCTTCGAGGCTCTCTTGTTGCCATCTCCGACATGTCGGCCCTTGGTCATGTTTGCGTTGTTCGAGTCATTCCTCGATTAAAATTTGAAGTTATGAAGCATCTCTAACAAAGTTTGAGCTGATGACTGCAAACGCAAACCTTGAGGATTACTGTTTGTTACCTGCACGACCTTGAGAGTTAATTATCCCAGGACTATTCAAATTGATACAAGATTAATTGAAGGTTCTTTTTCTCGAACTCATATAAATATCGCTGTCCCTGTGACAGTTCCATCATGTTGATAACATCCTTGTTCTCTTTTCACTGACCTGTTATACCACATTTCACACATTCACAATGACGCCCTCTATCAAGACACGCATTCTAATACTATCTGATACCCACGCACAAATGTTTCCGCCCGGTATGGAGCCTCTACAGCGAGCAGACGTGGCAATTCACTGCGGCGATCTAACAAACGACTCAAAACTGAAAGACTACCGAGAGGCAATCCAACTACTAGAGAACATCAACGCTCCGTTAAAGATTGCTATCGCAGGAAACCATGAGTTTTCCCTTGATGATACGGCGTACAAGCAAAAGATCGAAGAAACATGCAGGATACAGCAAGAAGATATCAGCAAGGACATCATGGCCGAGTTTGGCGAGTTCGGGGAAGCGAAAAAGCTACTTCTGCAGGCGAGAGACAAGGGCATTGTTTTCTTGGAAGAGGGCACTTACAAGCTTCAACTTCCCAATGGTGCTACTCTGAAGCTTTACGTCAGTCCGTATACACCTGCTCACAACTGCGGTGGCTGGGGCTTCCAGTACGACGGCATTCACGATTTCGACATCAAACAGGGGACCGACATTGCTATAACACACGGCCCACCTCACGGAATCATGGATATGACTTCAAAAAAGGAACGTATCGGATGCCCGCAGCTATTCGGCGCAGTTGCGAGAGCCCAGCCACGGATCCATTGCTTCGGGCACGTTCACGAGAGTTGGGGTGCAAAGCTGGTGTCGTGGAGATCTAAATTGTCAGAGATTCCGGATCATTTTAATGACATCGACAACGACAAGTCATTTGTGATTGAAAATTTGGCACGGTTGCGTGGTTCCAAGTTTGAGTCTCGGGAGGATAAAAAGGAGAGGGAAGAGAGGATAGATCTTTACAGGTCGCAACGATGTTGCCATTACAGTCACGATGACAGACCAATTAAACCTGGGGAGACTATGTTTATCAATGCTGCACTTATGGGAACTGGACTAATTATCCAGATCCCGTGGATGGTAGACATTGATCTGGACCAATATCAAGGGGTAGAGAATAAGGAGGACATGCCGGATTACATGTCTGGGGTCGATTCTCGAGCTCAAGGCAAAGGCAAACGAAGACGAAATGGTGGATCTTGTCCTGATCTTACAACCGAGAGAGACATGAAAAGGAGGAGGATATCCTGGTAAATAGCATATTGTTCCAGCAACACCTGAGTCATCCCGCAGTCGGCGCCGAATACAAGGTACGGAGCAACCAACTGAGTCAACCAGGCTCTTACACCGGACATAATACAAGTCAATCTCCATTGAGAAATAGTTCCAGTGACCAATCCAGAGACATGTATTGATACGTAGTCCCTGTAAGCATGCTACATGACACTCACTTACAAGCAGTCTGCCGACTCGGCACCGAAACGATGTGGACAAACCCACTTATCATATCATCACCCAAGCAAAAGGTCTGCATGTTTAACAATTCAGCTTCTCTGATGGGTTTATTTAATTTGTCTTTCATCTCATCGATTTTCTGTTCTTCGCCGATCAAAATGCCATCAAACATCCATTTCACCATTATCCTAAAACTACTAGGAAGATGAGCGCCACCACTGCAGATCATAAAGATGATATCGAGAGTGTGCATACACTACCGCCCTGCCAAGACAATGAAACGCAACAAACCGATACAGATACAGAAGTTGATACTCCCTACTCGAGCTTCACACTATGGCAAAAACGTCTGATCGTTTTGGCTGCTGCTACAACAGCTTTGTTGTCACCCATGACTGCTCAGATTTACTTCCCTGCTCTGCCAGCAATAGCCAAGGATCTGGGCGTCACTACTTCACAGATCAATCTCACGGTCACGACTTACATGATATTCCAAGGCATCACGCCCATGTTTATTGGATCACTTGCCGACAGCGGCGGGAGAAGGCCTGCGTATGTGGTTTGCTTCACGATTTACATCGCTGCCAACATTGGTCTTGCCCTTGCACCTAGTTATGGTGCGTTGCTTGGTCTTCGATGTTTGCAATCTGCTGGCTCTGCTAGCACCGTTGCGCTTTGCTTCGCCGTGGTGGCCGACGTTGTCACTTCTGCTGAGAGAGGGCAGTATATTGGTATAACAGCTGTTCCCAGTGTTCTTGGTCCTTCTTTGGGTCCAGTCATTGGTGGTCTGCTTGCTGAGTATCTAGGCTGGCGATCCATATTCTGGTTCCTCACCATATTTTCCAGTGTTGGTCTCTTCCTCATCATCGTCTTTTATCCTGAGACTTGCCGTCATGTCGTCGGTGATGGTTCCATCGTTCCACCTTTGATATACCGTTCCGGCCTGCAAATTCTGAAGCAGCGACGCAGGCGAGCTGGGTCGGATAAAGCAGGTCTAAGTCGACAAGTCTCTACGGCATCAACACCTAAGAAGTTCAAGTTCAAGCCACCCAATGTTCTTGAATCAGTCCTCATGCTCTTTGAGAAAGAGACAGGTCTTCTTCTCGGATTCAGCAGCATATGCTTTGCAGGCTTCTACTGCATAGCTGCCGCCATGCCTTCCCTGTTTGCAGAAATTTACGGCTTCAATGAAGTTCAAAATGGACTTATGTTTCTTCCTCTTGCCGCTGGGTCAATCATCGCAGCATTCATCGTGGGCTCTTTTACAAACCGGAACTACAAGCGCCATTGCGATAAGCTTGGTATTCCTTACGAGAGAAACAAGCAGCAAGATCTTTCTGCTTTCCCTATTGAGCGCGCACGTCTGGAGATTGGATTTCCTCTTCTTATGCTCGCAGCAGCCACAGTAATCAGCTGGGGCTGGGCTGTTAACGCAAAGACGAACGTCGCTGTGCCATGTGTTATTAATGGACTGATGGGCGTGGGCATCGTCGGATTCAATAACACGGTTAATTCGCTGCTGATCGATATTCATCCGGGAAAAGCAGGGACTGCGAGTGCGGCGAATAACTTGACACGATGTCTCGTGGGAGCTGGAGCCAGTGCTGCCATTATACCCATGATTGATGCTATGGGTGTGGGATGGGCTTTTACACTTATTGGGGGTTTGTATATCCTTGGATGTCCCATATTGATCGCTCTGATGATTTGGGGAACGAAATGGAGAAAAGAGTTGAGAGTTGAACGAGAGAGAAAAAACAAGGCAAAGCAAGTTATTTAACAGATTCAGAGCAAGGCTTGAGATTAAAGAATTATAAAAGTAACGATTATATACACTAGATTGTAATTGACAAATATATCCATATAAATGCAAACCAATTCAAGCAATTTGCATTTTGTTTGTGTTGAAATGATCTGACTTGAATTGGTTTGAGTGAATATGAATGTGAATGTGAATGTGGGGATGTCAACTTTTTTCGTCCAAGCAACTAGATACTAGATAATAACTTCACTCCTTCACCTGTCACTTCATACAAGTACATGTCATCCGATGTGATGCTTCACAAGTCATGACCATGGATTTCTCTCTTTTTTATACCTGGATGATGACTCTAGGTAGTCTTTTAGTCAGCTTCTTCGCCAAAATTGTTTGCTCTTTCTTGGTGTTGGTGGCTTCAATCGCCATCTACAGACTATACTTCCATCCTTTATCACATGTTCCTGGACCAAGACTCGCTGCCATCTCAAGTTTCTGGCACGCTTATAATGCCCGAAATGGGCGGATGGCGTATCTGGGAAAGACTCTGCACCGGAAATATGGTCCTGTTGTGCGCGTTGGACCGAATGAAGTTTGGTTTAATACAAAGGAAGCTTTCCATGCTATTTACAGTACGTGATCAACCACGAACATCAAGATATAAACTAACATAATTTCAAGGCAGTGGAAGTGGCTATGAAAAGTCGGATTTTTACTGTATGATCAACTGTTTCAGACAAAAGTCCGAGTATGCTAACTCGTGTAGTGGCAACCGCTCTCAACAAACCTCACATCAATTGGCACCTCAATCCCGAATTCCCAGACACTCTCGATCTTTTATCAGAGAGAGATATAAGACGCTACCGTCTCCAACGTCGCCTCATTGGTCCAGTGTATCAAACTTCTAGTCTCATACAACACGAAGCTGCTGTCGACGAGGTTCTCACGCGCACCATTGCCAAACTAAAGAGCTTGAATGGTGCCCAGGTCGAACTCAACGAATGGATGCACATCATCGCTGTCGAATGTCTCAGCGCAATCGTTCTCTCATGGTCACCCAGCATGCTAAAGAATGGTACTGATAACGGCTCTGGTACTCATGCCTACCATGGATGGAGGCGAAAGAGTGTCTTTGGACTATTTCCTCTAGCTGCCAAACTCGAGTTCTTGTCAAAGTCAACCGGACGATTCTTTAGTACCATTTGGGGCGTCAACTTCCAGCCCCCGAAAGATTTTCGACCTTTCTTTCCTGTACGCTCGTCCCTACTCGCAATCCCTGTCACAATACTGATGATTTACAGGACGTTGGCAAGAGAGCGTCGCGGCGCATCAATGCAGCCACGAAATCCAAACATCACAAAGATGATCGTCAAGATCTTCTAAAGGATCTCATCCAACTACACAAATCCAAGCCTGAGTTTACGGTGAATTATCTTCGGAAAATGGTAATCACCAACTTTGGCGCTGGCCACGAGACAATGGCCTCGACTCTAACGTCCATAATCGCCATGCTTGGCTCAAATGGGGGTATACAAGAACAGGTATCCCGTGAAATCCTCGAAACGAACAACCCGATTGATTACTCTAGTGCAACACGTTTACCAGAGACTCAATCTCTTATCAAAGAAGCCAAGCGCCTATATCCCGTCATCAGCATGTCCCTGCCCCGCAAAGTACCTGCAGGTGGTCTTCATCTTCACAACTACTATTTCCCACCCGACACAACAGTTGGCTGCAACCCAGTAGCACTGCATCGGAATCCAGATATCTTTGGCTCTGATTGTGATGAGTTCAAACCAGACCGCTGGTTGACCACAGACCCTGATGTAGCACGCAACATGGAGCGTGTAAGTCTGAGCTGGGGCGGTGGCGCGAGAACATGCCCTGGACGGCACTTGGCAGAGCTTGTAGTCTTCAAGGTCATTCCTGCTCTTGTCAAAGAGTTTGAAATTGAGGCCGTTGTGCCGCCTGAAGACGAGAATCGTTCATATTTCTTGTCCATGTTGACGGGTGTCAAAGTCAGGTTTATCGAAAGAGTGACAGCCGATTGATGAGCTATCAAAGCCATCTTTCTCCTAATTATAGCTTACGAAGCTTTCCTACTTCCGACTCGGGGTTACCAACTCTCTTCTGCTGTTCATCAGTGAAGTTTCGTCATCTTGGCTTCATCGCCTGGTCGCTCGCAGATGCGCCCTTCAGACGACACGGCAAACATTATTAATCAATGACTATAAGAACCCAGAAAAGAATCACATCATCATTCTCAGACTCATCAATCGCAAAATACCAATCATGATCGAGCTAATTGCCACAGATAACGCCCTCATTAATGGAAGCCGTGTCGCCCACGGTGTCTATGGCAAAGGCAAACCTGTCGTTCTTCTTCACGGCACACCATCTTCATCCCTCATCTGGCGCGACATCGTCCCTAAGCTTGTCGACGCCGGTTATAAAGTCCACCTTTTTGATCTTCTCGGCTTCGGTGTGTCTGAGCGTCCTTGGAACCCAGCTGTCGACACTTCCATGACAGGTCAGGTTTCTGTCCTAGAGGGCCTTTTGGAACTATGGGGGTTAGAGAAGACACATATTGTTGCTCATGACATTGGAGGTGGTATTGCGCAGCGTTTCTCTGTCTTTTCACCCGAAAGAGTCTTGTCTCTCACACTCATCGATGTCGTGAGCTTCGACAGCTATCCCTCTAAACGGACGAAGGAACAAATGCAAAACGGCCTCGAATCTCTTATCAAGACGGATAGCGACAAACATAGAGACCACTTTAAGGAGTGGTTACTATCCGCAGTCAAAAACTCGACAAAGTTCGAGCATTCAAGTCTCGACACTTATCTCAACTACATATCCGGTCCCATCGGACAACCCAGTCTATTCGAGCATCAAGTTCGACACTATGATCCTAGACATACAATGGAAGTGGCACCCCGTCTTGGAGAGCTGGCTAAGCTACCTGTGCAATTGATATGGGGTGCAGATGATGCTTGGCAAGTGGTGGATTGGGCTCATAAACTACACGATGCAATTCCTACATCGCAGCTTACTATTTTGGATGATGCTGGTCACTTTTCAACGGAGGACCAGCCTGAGAAAATTTCTGAGCTTCTTGTTGGCTTCCTAGGAAAGCATTGATCTCGGTAGCCAATAACTTATAAAATCCCATCTAACCACTTTAACTGCTATGCCTTATAATATAGACCTAGAACCGTGCGAGTGCGTCATTTCGTGCTTCCTTGGCTCGCTGATGCCATCTCGTCCCAGGTCCTAGAAACTCAAATACATGAGGTACACCAGGCCAGAGATGGAACTCAACTTCGACATTATCTTCCATTAGTCTCTTCACAAACTCCAGGTCCTCATCTCGGAACAAGTCAAGCGTGCCGACATCAACGTATGTCGAAGGGAGTCCCTTGTAGCTTTTCGCTCTCGCCGGTGCCGCATAAGGTGAAACGTCTGCTTCCTCCTTGCCAGCTTTGTCCTGTCCTACGTATGCTTTCCAGGCGAGTTGGTTGTGGTGGAGTGTCCATGTGGTGAACTTGAGAAACTCTGTGTCTGCTGGATAACATGTTCGATCATCCAACTCAGGATTCACAGCCATCAGCTTTGCTACTGGGGGGTTGAGCTCTCTGTCTCTGGCCATGAGCACAACCCCCACGGCTATACCACCGCCTGCACTTTCTCCCTGTACGCAGATGCGCTTAGGATCGATGTTGAGATCTGCTGCATGCTCCGAGAGGTATTTGAGTGCTGCGAAGCTGTCCTCCGCCGCCGCTGGAAAAGGATGTTCTGGCGCAAGACGATAGTCAACAACAAACACTGGCCTACTTGTTTGAAGTGCCGTTTCTGCGTTGAGCCCACCACAGATCTCCACAGTGCCTGATACAAAACCACCTCCATGGATTGCTAGAATTGCGGGTTGAGGTACTTTGGCATTTAGGATATCTGGTTTAACATAACGGCGCAAAAGGATCTGCGCGCCATCGTAGCTTTTGACGCTGTAGTCCGTCTGCTCGATGATATCTGAAGGTGGTGGTTCAGGAAATACTTTGGCAAATAAGGCGTGATTGTTACGACGAATATCGAGAGCTGTTTCTGGAGGGATGGAGGGGCGGCCGGACTTGATGAGGGCCAAAGCCTCGGCGAATTCAAAATCGTATTGAAGGCTGTTTACTGACATGGTGTGAATGTGTAGTTATATGTGCTGTTTATGTTTAGCAGTATGAGGGAGACTTGTAGTCTTGATACGAAAGCCAAACCCCAGCAAGACTAAACTCGGGGAATCAAGCTATTTGAGGGGTTGATGCCTCGGAATGTATTGTCAAGACCAAACAGCGTTGTCTTGGTCAGAATTGTTTCCATGGTCTATGCACAGTTGTATTATGGAGTCTGCGTGTAATGTTCATGGTGAGGATCTCGTGCTCGATTGGACCGCTCGTATGGGCCATCGTTTAGACAGTTCGTTTGGATCTGTAACCTGGGAATTTCATACTATCATTATGGTTGACATGATATCCGAAAGGGAAAATTACCCAAGATGGATTAGACAGATCTAGATATGGCATTGGTACGAGTATTAAAAGGTAGGTAGTTGGATATATCGACTCCCGGGTAACCAACCCAACCAAAGAGTTGTCAGAATAGTAAGTAGTTAACGATTTATCCATCACCCCAACAGAGCTAAAAGCATAAGGGACGAAATTAGTAGGGCAGCTTATGCTACTTAGGTCAGACCTCTTAGGCTGTTTATTTTTGTATCCTAAGACTTGGGCGGCCAACTTTTCTGCTACCCAGTAGCCTACCTACTTACCCAAGTAAGCAGCTTATTTCGTGTCAGAAGTCTAGACCTGGACGGACCTTAGGTTATCAAGAAAGTAATGGACACATTTGGAACCGTGAGATTATCACGATATACATCACGTGACTCTTATCGGTGAATGGCAAGCTCCGAGTCGCCGGTGTTGCCCCCCTGTCCCCATTAGTTATACTGCGGCGTGGGTAAACCATCGATTACCCTTGACGAAAAGTACAGATCGCGACTTGCAGGTTGCAACAGAGAAATTGGGAAATACGGCCACTTTGGCGACAACAACTCGAAAAGAGGTATCCATCCTCAACTAATGATACGAGTCGATATTCAACAGAAATCCCCCCATATAGAGACAACCCGTCTCAACCCCCCCATCGCCCATCATGGCGCCCCTCGTCGACAATTCTCAAATTAAGAGCGCCGAGCTGCTGCGCCCGTTGTCTTTCTACCTTCATACCTACATTTGGCCCTTCACCATCGTCTGGCCAGTCTTCTTCGCCTTTTACTTGAGTCCCGAGCTCTACGGAAAGTACATTGGCGCAGAGGAATGGACAACTGTCTGGGTCGGCACTATCATCACTTTCCAAGCCCTCACTTGGCTCAGCACACACTGGAGCGTTGATCTTGAGGGCAAATTCACCGCCTCAAAGGCAAAGGATATCCAAGATGCAGAGTTGATCAAGGTTATTCCTATTGCAAACGCTGGTACTGCCGAGATTTGCAAGATTATCCGCGATAAGGTAGAGAGATTCTGGTCTTGAGAAACACCTCAAACACTTACTAACTTCGTTATGATAGGCTGGTGGTAAGCTCAACACCTCGTTCCTCTTCCAGAAGCGTCGCTTCCTCTACGATACCGATACCAAGACCTTCCACACCCTCAAGTACGACATCGATGAAGAGCCCAAGCCTTCCATCGGTCACTTCCAAACCTCAAAGGGCCACCAAACCCAGACCGAGTTGTCGCGCATTGAGCAGCACTATGGAGCCAACACTTTCGATATCCCCGTTCCCACCTTTACCGAACTATTCAAAGAGCACGCCGTTGCACCATTCTTTGTCTTCCAGATCTTCTGTGTTGGACTTTGGATGCTCGATGAGTACTGGTACTATTCGCTCTTCACTCTCTTCATGCTTGTCGTTTTCGAGAGTACTGTCGTTTGGCAGCGTCAGCGCACCCTTAATGAGTTCCGTGGCATGAGCATCAAGCCCTACGATATGTGGGTTTTCCGTCTGGGCAAGTGGACCGAGGTTCAAAGTGACCAGCTCATTCCTGGTGATCTCGTCTCTGTCAACCGTACCAAGGAAGACAGTGGTGTTGCTTGTGATATGCTTCTGGTCGAGGGTACCGCTATTGTTAACGAGGCTATGCTATCTGGTGAGAGTACCCCTCTTCTCAAGGATTCGATCCAACTTCGTCCCGCCGATGTTCCCCTGGATGTTGAAGGCCTCGACAAGAATGCTTTCCTCTGGGGTGGTACCAAGGTTCTCCAGATCACCCATGGAAACCCCGATCAAGAGAAGCCCAAGCTTGCCTCTGGCGTTCCTCCTCCCCCGGATAACGGTGCCATGGCCATTGTCATGAAGACCGGTTTCGAGACCTCTCAGGGTAACCTTGTCCGAACCATGATCTACTCCACTGAGCGAGTTTCTGCCAACAACGCCGAGGCTTTGTTCTTCATTCTTTTCCTCTTGATCTTCGCCATTGCTGCCTCTTGGTATGTTTGGGACGAGGGTGTTCGCAAGGATCGCAAGCGTTCCAAGCTTATGCTTGACTGTGTCTTGATTGTCACCAGTGTTGTTCCTCCCGAGCTGCCCATGGAGCTGAGTCTTGCCGTCAACACTAGTTTGGCTGCTTTGGCCAAGCTGGCTATCTTCTGTACTGAACCCTTCCGAATTCCCTACGCTGGCCGTGTCGATGTGGCTTGTTTTGACAAGACAGGTACCCTGACCGGCGAGGACCTCGTCGTTGAAGGTATTGCTGGATTGGCTCTTGGACACGAGGATGAAATCAAGGACACCAAGGAGGAAGATGGCGCCCACTCCACCATGACTGTTGTCACTGACGCTTCTCTGGAAACCAAGTTGGTTCTTGCTACCGCCCATGCTCTTGTCAAGCTTGACGAGGGAGACATTGTTGGTGACCCTATGGAAAAGGCTACTCTTACCTCTCTCGGATGGACTCTTGGTCGCAACGATACTCTCATGAGCACCAACAAGGCTGGTACTACCCACGGTACCGTTCAGATCAAGCGCCGGTTCCAGTTCTCTTCTGCCCTCAAGCGTCAGAGCTCCGTCGCCATGGTTCACGGAAACGATATCAAGACTGGACGTAAGATTAAGGGTACTTTCGCTGGTGTCAAGGGCGCGCCCGAGACCATTCAAAAGATGCTCAAGGTTGTTCCCCAAGATTACGAAGAGACCTACAAGTACTTCACTCGCAAGGGTTCTCGTGTTCTGGCTCTCGCGTACAAGCAACTCACTGTTGACACTGAGCTTGGTTCTGGCAAGATCAACGATCTTAAGCGCGAGAAGGTTGAGTCTGAGTTGACTTTCGCTGGTTTCCTCGTCTTGCACTGTCCTCTCAAGGATGATGCCAAGGAGGCTGTTCAGATGTTGAACGAGAGCAGCCACCGCGTTGTCATGATTACTGGAGATAACCCTCTTACTGCTGTCCATGTCGCCCGTGAGGTCGAGATCGTTGACCGTGATGTTCTCATCCTCGATGCCCCTGAAGACAACTCGAATGGTGACCACCTTATCTGGAGAAGCGTCGATGACAAGGTCAGCATCAAGGTTGATCCTACCCAGCACATTGATCCCGAGATCATCCGCTCCAAGGATATCTGTGTTACTGGTTATGCTCTTGCCAAGTTCAAGGGACAGGTCGCTTGGAACGACATCCTCCGCTACACCTGGGTCTACGCTCGTGTTTCCCCCAAACAGAAGGAAGATATTCTCCTTGGTCTCAAGGACATGGGTTACTACACTCTGATGGCTGGTGACGGTACCAACGATGTTGGTGCTCTAAAGCAGGCTCACATTGGCATCGCCTTGTTGAACGGAACCCCTGAGGATCTCACCCGCATCGCCGAGCACTCTCGCAACACCAAGATGAAGGAGATGTACCAAAAGCAGGTTGACCTCATGAAGCGCTTTAACCAGCCCGCTCCCCCAGTTCCTGCTATGATTGCTCACCTGTACCCTCCCGGACCCCAGAACCCTCAGTTCCAAAAGGCCATTGAGCGTGAGGCTCAGAAAAAGGGCATGACTCCTGAGGAATACGCCAAGTCTCAAGGCCACGACAACTTCGAAACCATCACTTCTCCCGGTGCTCAGGCTCTTATGGATGCAGGCCCCAACAACCGTCAGAATGAGGCTCAGAAGAAGGCTGCTGGATTTGCCGACAAGCTTGCTTCTGGTATGATGGAGGCTGAATTGGGAGACGACGAGCCACCTACTCTGAAGCTTGGTGATGCCTCCGTCGCTGCTCCTTTCACCTCCAAGCTGCGAAACGTCGTTGCGGTGCCCAACATCATCCGTCAAGGTCGTTGCACTCTCGTCGCCACCATTCAGATGTACAAGATCCTTGCCCTCAACTGTCTTATCACGGCCTACTCTTTGTCCGTTCTGTACCTCGAGGGTATCAAGTTTGGTGACACTCAGTATACCATCAGTGGTATGCTCATGTCCGTTTGCTTCCTCAGTATCTCTCGCGCCCGTGTCGTTGAGGGTCTTAGCAAGGAACGTCCTCAACCCAACATCTTCAACGTTTACATCATCGGTTCCATCCTGGGACAGTTTGCTGTTCACATTGCCACTCTGATCTACATTGCCCGCCTTTGCGAAAGACTTGCTCCGTAAGTTGTGACACTCTAAAGGTACCAAAACCAAATGCTAACGCTTGACAGTCGCTCCGATGATGTCGATCTTGAGGCTGAATTCGCGCCCTCTCTGCTCAACTCAGCCGTCTACCTCCTCCAGCTTATCCAACAAATCTCCACCTTTGCCATCAACTACCAGGGTCGTCCCTTCCGTGAGTCTCTTTCCGAGAACAAGGGTATGTTCTACGGTATTGTCGGTGTTTCTGGTCTTGCTTTTGCTTGCGCTCTCGAGCTCTTCCCCGACATCAACGAGGGCATGAAGCTCGTCCCCTTCTCTGAAGAGTTCAAGACCAACATGACAGCCGTCATGGTCATCGATTACGCGGCCTGCTGGATTATCGAGGTCGGTCTCAAGAAGTTCTTCAGTGACTACCAACCCCGTGATATCGCCGAGCGACGACCCGAGCAGCTCGAGCGTGAGGCCGTCCGTCGTGCCATTGTGCAGAAGAAGAAGGAAGAGGAAGAGGAGAAGAAGAGACTCGAGAAGGTTGCCGAGTTTGAGCGTAAGGTCGAGGAGCGACGAAGAAAGATTGAGGAGTGGAGAGCTGGAAGGACCTAAACATTACGTCTGGCAGCAATATTCCTAAGTTTGTGTACGAGATTGATTGACTGTCTCTTTTGGGGTTAGAGCAGACGAAAGGCTTTAGATTAAGCATTTATTAGACAAGAGAGGAGTTATTGGTTGGAGATGGGAGTTGAGCAGACAGAAGTCAAGGTCTGCCGGAGATTTAGTAGATGTACATTATGCCGGTGGAGTTAGACTTGATACATACATAATAGTCAATCGTTCTCATCCCACTTGTTCAACACGACACTCTTGGCAGTTGGCTGCGACATGTCTATTTTGAGTGATGCTATCCAGGGGCTTACGATACTAGAATAGTACAACTTGTCTCAATCATGAAGCAGGATATCAGGCCCCCACTTCGTAATATAGAATGCTTATTACTACCTACTTGCAGGTGTAATGGATTTCCCTGACGTCCGTCAAGGTGCGATTATACGCCATTATTATAATTACATAGTGCTATTAGCTCAGTCACATCTGGAAGCACAATTTATGTTGGGTATTTGTTTCATTCATGGCTATGGTACAGATAAGACTTGTTTCCAAGTCTATGGTGGTAGAACAATGGGAAGGAAAACATAGGTATATCAATCGCTTATACGCCCTGTCTTCTTACCCAATCCTCAGAAAGACATCTGTGCCACGACAGAGTTTCCGTTTTAAATTTTTTCCCTTTTCACCAGGACGCATAGTATTTTAAGCTACGACGTCCCCATTAACTCGAAGAGAGCTCAAGTAATTTATTTGGGAGGGTTGGAGGCAACGAAGGCAACACCCTTCTCAATGTTCTTCTTGAGGTCGACGAGAGCGGCGTCAACGAGCTTCTCCTCGTTGGCGTCGAGCTTACCGAGAGGGTGGATCTTCTCAACACCCTCAGGGCCGAGCTCGACCTGAGAGCTGAAGAACTCAATGCCCTGGTCCTTGTAGAGAGGAGACTCGACGAAAGCGGGCTCCTTGACACCCTTCTCGCCCTGGACGGCGCGGAGGACGGAGTCAGCCATGCGGGCACCAGCCATGGCCATGGAGAGAGTGGCAGAGCCAGCACCATCCTTGGCCTTGACAACCTCATCACCACCGAATTGGACACGCTTGACGAGCTCAGCATCGGAGGAAAGGTCGGGGTGGTTGGACTGAGAGAAGAGAGGGACGATGGTGACACCGGAGTGACCACCGACGACGGTGATGTTCTCGTCCTTGGGGTCGGTGCCCTTGATCTCGGAAACGAATCGGGAGGCACGGACAACGTCGAGGGTGGTGACACCGAAGAGGGTCTTGGGGTTGTAGACACCAACAGCCTTGAAGACCTCCTTGACGATGGGAACGGTGGAGTTGACGGGGTTGGAGATGATCAGGAGCTTGGCCTTGGGGGCAGCCTCAGCGGCGGCCTTGGCGAGGTCACGGACGATAGAGGCGTTGGTGTTGAAAAGATCGTCACGGGTCATGCCGGGCTTGCGGGGGACACCAGCGGGGATGAGGACGACCTCAGCGCCGGAGAGGGCCTCCTTGAGACCAGCAGCGTTAGGCTCGTAGCCCTTGACGGTGGACTTGGTGTTGACGTGGGAGATGTCAGCAGCAACACCTAAGCATGATATGTTAGCAGGACCCTCCAAAACTGGTTGATGTGGCATCATGGTTGAATTGGGTTTCGTGGTAGCTTTGGTCGAGACAGCGATGCCTCGGTCCACCGCAGACCAGATATTCGCAATTCATGATAGGCTTCCTTCCCGAAGAACGAGGAACGGTTGTTGTTTTACGTACCGGGTCCGCCACGGATATCGTAGAGAGCGAGGTCAGTGACGCGGGGGTTCATCTTGAGGAGGAGAGAGAGAGGCTGGCCGATACCACCAGCAGCACCGAGAACGGTGACCTTGGAAAGCTATACATTGCAGTCAGTACATTGTCGAGCAAGATCGAGGCTGTGTTGGTAACTGTGAAGCCAAAGAACGACTTCGTGATGGCTTCTCAACGAACCGGGCCGGTCTCGGTCGGTGAAGAGGAAAAAAATGAAGCCGCATAAAGCAATGCGCAATGTAAGAGGGGTATCAACTTACGTCCCGGGCGGTGGCGGAGAAAGCACGGCGCTGGATACGAGAAGCGGCGAACATTTTTGCGATTGATAAAAGGATCAATTGGTGAAAAGGGTGAAAAAAGGACGGGATGGGGGTGGAAAGAAGAAGAAGTTGGCGATGAGCACTTTAAATACGGGGAGGAACAGCCGGAAGGAGGAGGACATGGCAAGTGGGATGGGGAAGCTCCATTCAACGCAAGGCAGGTCAACGCTGATTATACCGTTTATGGTTTAGCGCATCGAGCTGACTGGCCAGGCCGGAGGACACTCGGTATTTTGGAAGCACGGAGCAACGGGCCAGCAACTGATTGATGATGGAATAAAATACAGATGGCCATTATGATCAGAAGGATGTTACGGATAGAGGAAAACAATATCCCAGATCTATTCAAATATCTGTCCCATACACGTGGGTTCTAGCAAAAGCCCCCAGGAAGATTGTGTCTTTAACAATTCCCCAAAAACCACTATCCCAAGTTCTTGAGCAAAATGTCTGATCAGGTGCTACAGGCACCTATCTCAATGGGTTAATTATGATCTTATTACACGATCTGGTGGAGAACAAGAAACATATCATCGCCGAGTACTGTAAATTGCTTTGCTGGTTGGCTCGCTTCGAAATCTCATTCCTTTATCCATTCACCCGGCAGCTGCTAACCCTGTACTCGAGTATCACAAAGAACCATAACTGGGCAATTCACCATCATTATTGACGGCATATTTTTTCGGAAGTATCTAGACATCCTATACATTTACTGAATGCACGTGTACGGAATCCGGGAATTCAGCCCGAGGACTAGACCAGTTGATTCTCATTGCATCTTACCTGTGCAGGTCCTGAACCGATGTAGTCTGTTTCAGTAACCAACAGTGGATCTTTCAATTAGCAAATCTTTCTTTTCTTCAAACAATCATTCTAAATATTAGGTCATCGATGAAACGCCAAGTCGTTTCCCAAGCATTGTTAGCTATCATTGTGAGACGGAATATGGGGTACAGGTCGAATTTCGGCGAGTGAGTCAGCAAACAGCATGTCTGGAGATTTTGGAGGGGCTAAGACGGTCTGGTGGGGGAGCTCCAAGCTCTCTCTTTCAACGACGTCAACATTTATTTTCGACTCTTTCTGATCTCAAATACCTGGAGAAAGAATCTCAAAGCTGAATAAATAATCGGAGCCATATATCGCACTCAGTTTCCTTCCAAAATCACAGGCCATGTCTATTGCGCAGCTCTCGCAGCTGTTACCGCTTCCTGATGAGGAGCTCAAGCAGGTCCTCGATTACGCCTCTACTCTCTCCACAGCAGAAGCGGCAGATCATTTTGGGAATTTACTAGGAGACTCACCCCAAGCGATTGAGTTTATATCGTCATTCAACTCTCGGAGGCAAACATCAGCGCCTGGTAGCTCTTCATACTCCAACGTCACTGCACCGCCTGAACCCGAGTCACAGAATATTAATGCCGTACCAAAGACAAAACGACAACCGAAAAAGAAAAAGGCAGATATCCACACACCTCAAGCGAGACAAGTAGGTGAATATGCTGCGCCCGCGGGTACAACATACAGCAAGAAGGACCTGAGCCTTGACTACATCCCTCAACGGCCGAGCGCACCCAGCAGTAACAATGCCTCACGATCGACCACCCCTAAACCTGACCCCAAGCCTGTCGCAAAGCCTCCTCCCAAGCAGCATGCCTCAGCCGGCTACCTAATTGGAGAAGGACCACCCAAGTCCAAGGCCAAGTCGACTCCTACCTCGCGCAGTTCTACGCCAAAGCCAGCTGCAAGCACCAAGATATCTATAGCTGGAGGCTTGCCCATGGCTGGAGCATCAACGGCTATATCTGACCTCGACGCAGCTATCCGAGCGCTTGAAATCTCGACGAATCCCACATTGGATAATTCCAAGGCTAGAAAATGCAACTGTGTTGCTACGAGACACCCTCTTCAGGGTGCAGCACCCAATTGTCTCTCCTGTGGCAAGGTTATATGCATGAAGGAGGGTCTGGGACCTTGCACCTATTGCGGCACTCCTCTTCTCACACCAGATGATGTTCAAGCGATGGTACGAGAACTTAAAGATGAGCGAGGACGTGAGCGACAGGCTGCCAATCGGGATGCCAACCGTCGTGCTGATGTAGCCAAGACACCGGCACCGTTTACTCAACCCCGTGGCAATGATGGTCCCTCGCTCAGTGAATCTGAGGCTAAGGCTCGCGCCCATCGTGATAAGCTCCTCAACTTCCAAGCACAAAACGCCAAACGAACCACCGTCCGTGACGAAGCAGCCGATTTTGACGTTGGTGGAGCGCTTACAGGAACGGGCAGCATGTGGGCAACCCCTGAAGAGCGAGCACGTGAACTGAAGAGACAACAGAAGGTCCTTCGTGAGATGGAGTGGAGCGCACGACCAGACTACGAGAAGAGAAAGCAAGTTGTGAGCATCGATGTGGTAGGAGGCAAGGTTGTTCGCAGAATGGCAGCGGTAGAACGACCCGTAACACCTGAGTCTGAAGATGAGGTGATCGATAATGAAGTTAATAATGGCACTTTGGGAGATACATCGGGGAATAAGGGTCGCGGAAGAAACGGTGGAGCCTTTAGCGGTAACCCTCTGCTTGGATCTCTAATCAAGCCTGTCTTTGATGCCAAGGGCAAGGGTGCTGAAGTGGAGGGAAGAGAATCACGAAGGAAGAAGGGATGGCAGCGTGTTCAACATGACCTCGATAACAACGAGGGAGTGATTCTGGACGGAGGTATCCACGGACATGCTGGAGATGACGAACCAGCCTGTGGGTGAGCTATTCACATAGTTAATTCTAGCGTGTGAAGATGCTTGGCAATTATGAACTGATTGCTGTTGACTTAAGCGACATAGACAATGTATTATGAGCATTATGAATAAAACATTGCAGACGATACAGAAGTCACACTCTAGACACTCAATGAATTAAAGGTCTCTCATCCTTGTTCCTATCTCATCAATCTCCACTGTTTACTCGATCTAACGACCACGTGATCTCGCGTCATAAACGCTTTTCTGGCCCAAGCGTGTCATGGGTCTGGTTGTCTTCCATGATCCACGGGAAGGAGGGGGAAAATGAATTTGGGGTTACAGGGGTGGAGACAGTTGTCGCACTCATTGATAATGTTCTGGTAAGGGATGATTTATGATAACGATTTTCTGCAACGTTCAACGTCGTTCCAGGCAGTCAAGTGACGATATCGTGTCCTCTTTGTTGATGCCTACACGTGTTGTCCGAATACGTCCATGTATCTGTCCATATCTCGCAAAAGTCCTCACAAAACCTTGCAGCGCCACGCGGCTTTTAATATTTTCGAGCTGCATGACCGACTGGAGAATGAGTGTTTTATTGGCATCTCGAATCATGACAAGGGTGTGTCTGCACCTCGACCGAATAAGTGTGTTAGGTTGCTCACACGTACTCAGTATTACTGTACTGCTATCATGCCAAGGTCACGCTGGAAGTGTTCATGCGGCATAGACGACTTGCATTTCGTAAATAGTATCACCAGAAGAACCTGTCCAGTGTAAAGCACCTCAATTAGACCTACAGCGAGCAGATGAACGTCCTGTAAATGACCCTGCAGCCACTAAATCTTTAGTGCATCTTTAGCAGATTTCGGCTCGGGCAACCTTGGGTCTCCATACAAGCGCACACTTCCACCATGAGAAGGGTATTTTGCACTGACCAAAGGCGCGTATCAGATCGCGTGGGATTTGTATCTTTGTTCCCACAAACTAGACCAGTTATAACTGCAGCTTTAATTAAATACTGCGGTTGAGTATTTGGTCACTTGGCTGCCATTCGTATCCATAGTGGCTACCTATTAGGTACCTATCTACCACTTGTTGAAATTAAACCGCCCCCTCGACGGACGTGGATCGACTATCATTAATCCATATGCATTTTGTTTGCCCAAAATCAAGGACAACCACAAATAAACAAAACAAAACAATCAATAAATATCATTGCCCTTATTTCCCTTGTCTCTGTTACTCTTTAGCCCCCTTGATAGCCCAGATTTCCCGCCGCGCGGTTTCGTCTAATTAGACCCTAGACCCTTCCATCGTTCTGGGGGGCTCCAGTTGTCTTGTCGGTCTACAGCGCCTAAAAGTAAGGGTTCACCACCTACCTAGGCTTATACGTTCTGGAATCCCTCCAATTGTGGTCCACCTTGAGCGACTCGACTCGGACGAACTTCACCCTAACAACTCTCACAACTCCTTCTCTGGAGATTACTCTTGACCGTCATGAGTCCAAATCAACCGCTGCATGAGATTGCTATAAACAATAACCGTGTTGCGCCTCCTCCACCATTCAAGACGGTCGACGCTACTGCCCAGACTGAGACAGCAGCGCGACAAGGTGGGGATACCGCGGTACCACTGCAACTGCCAACCCTGGCCGACGACGCGCTCTCGCGAGCCTCCCACCCGATTGCGTCGATAACGCCAACTGCTGCTGCGCCTGTCAACGGTGCTGCTGCTGTTAATTCAACAGCCAGAACCACAACAGCACATGCCGTAGTTGCTGCTGCTATCGCCAAAATGCAGCGCAAGCCTTCTACAGATCGCGATGATGGTTCTACACAGAGCCATCCTTTCTCCAACGCTGGCTCCCAAGACACCACCATAACCGTTTCGACAGATCTCGCATTCACCCCTCCAGCAAGTGACGCCAGTAACTGTGCACCTGGTCCGTCTAGCCAGGATAGTCAGTTATTTCAGCTCTCCGAGATTGCTGCTGCACAAGACAGAATCGGCACAATTAACTCGAATACACGGAAACGCATGGCCGACGGTGAGGTTAAAAGCCGAACAGAAAGCCAAAGCCCCGTCAAAGGCCATACAAGAACACCAAGTGCTGTAAGCAGGACATCAGCAGGTGGCCATATTGGAGAGGTATGTCAAGCACCACCTCCAAGGACCGCGTCTCTACTCAATGATCAACGACTGGTCTGCTTGTGGGAACACCACTAACACCATCTCTAGTTATCTAACGAACTACGGACGCGTCTCTCCTACGCCATGGTCAAGGTCAATAATGGTTGGCAGTCAAACTCACTCGAAGAGGTTGAGAATATGGCATCACAAGCTGCTTCTCCAGTCTCGAGTACATCCACCATACATCGTCGACAAGGGTCATCGGCGAGCCCTCGAATGCCCATGAGCAATCCACCTTCATCTTCGGCACCTCTACCACAAACATCGACCACCGAGCGACGAAAGTCACATACACCACCAAATCATATCTGGCACAAGCCATCACTCGCGCCGCCAGCACCTATTCGACCTGGTGCGCCCTCAGCACCGCACGTGAACCCGCGTCGTAACTCTCATCCCCATCGAACTCCGGGCATGCTATCACATTCACACTCCGACTCCCCTCACACACCTGGACAACAGGCGACCTTTCAACATGGACCCAAGTTCCGTGTTACAGGCGACACTGTTCTCATGTCACCGCATCAAAACGTTAGGGAACAAGATGCTATTGAGACATTGTTATTCATGAGCAGCCCGGGAAACTCGGCCAATCTGAAGCACGCTTTCTCTCCACCGAGCTCGTCAGCACCAACCGTCGGGATGACCAGACCCCAGGCGCGCCACGCGTTGCCTTCCGGACCAAGGAAGCCATTGCCATCGCAACGCCAGCCTCAGCAGGTCCGAAAATCTCCTTATGATAATTCATCCATGCCACCACCTCCCGGTTCACCCATGGACTTGGATTCACCACAGCAGCAACATTATCCTCCTCAAAACAGAGTCATGCCCAGAAGGCGTACAATTGGCGGGCGAAGTCAACTACGAGGGACGCTTTCGTTACCAAGCGGTATTGGTATAGGAAACGGGAAAACGAGAAAGACACTGCGAGACGAGGACATCGAAAGGATGCTTGATCAAGCCAGCGCTGAGACGGGCGATAGTTCTGACGACGAGGAGATTCTGATACCGTCGAGAAGGCCAGCTGCTCGAGTTATGCGGTCATGAGGTCGCTTTTGTGTTTTATCTGTATTAATATTTGACATGCGTCATGTCATGTTTGGGTCATCATGGTCGGCGAAGGGGCCAGTGAAGGAGCTGGCGAACTATCTAACCACCGCGTGATGATTCTTGATCAGCGGGCTTGTCGGAGTATTGCTTACAACTCGTTTCGATTTACCTATAAGGATAGCCAATGGCTTGGAGTCGATCGGTTGAGCATGGTATGCTTTGAGTGCTTTGCGGTTTGCATTGGTCTGCGGACTGACATGGTTTACTACGGTGCATTGGGCAGGGGCTCCTGATTTGAACCCAACAGGAAGGTGATTTCTCTTGCATGAAGACACGAAATGCCATGTATTCGGCGACGAGCAATCGTGTACGTGTGGAGAAAATTGGCGTTTAAGACTGTGCTTTCAGTATATATGCGACGGCAATACCACGATCCCATTGCATTGGTGCTTCAACAAGTTTTGTCACATTCATCACACGTTTTATGGACTGGGCGTTTTGGTAACGTTCAATTTGGGATATCATGACAGAATCTGCAGCCACCTTCTTTCGGGTCCGGCCCCATATGCTCTTAACTCAAATCCATCCGAGAATATCAGGGTCGGTCAATGATGAGCCGAAACTCTCAATTGCGTTCACTTTCATTACGCAGCTCAGCCATGGATGTGATTTATTTTTGAATCATATATCAGCGCAGATACGCCTATTGTGGTTCGAAGCAGTCCAGGCTTCTTCATGTTCTTGAGTCCCAAACCAGCGTTGCATTCCAATATCGCATATAACGCCTGTCCTTAACGCCCGTCTGAAAATCCCAGTCATTTCGCATCTCAAACTTGTCTGTTCTTACGCAAATAGCCACCCGCTACCAAGCTCTAACAGTCTGCGCGGGCCTGACATACTCGTGGATACTCACGGCGACTGAGCTGACGGGTCTTGGCGAGTCGTATGAGCTGCCAGACAAGCCCAGATAAGTGCTGTGTGTGCGGCCCTGCCGGGGGATGAGATAATCGGTGCCGCTCATCCTGTGATTAACCGCCGCTGACCTCTGTTCAAGCTCAGCCCATGCAGCAGCTGATCTTCGATGTCGAGCATCTACACTACTTGTCGCGTCGGTCGAGAAGAAAGTATAGTCATTGCTCGAGTTGCTCGCCTGACTTGAGAGGGTGCTACTGCGTCTCGCGGTCAAGGCTCTGAGTGCCTGCTCACGATGATCTACATCGGGCTCGCTGTCAGTCATGCTGGAGCTTCTTGTATTCCTGCCAGTGCGGTAGTTGTATGAACAGAGCGTCGTCTCGTCCGCCTCTACCATCATGGTCAGGCGATTGGTGGCTGTCTTGGAGAAGTCGCTCGCTGCATGGCGTGGGACGTATGCGCCCCCGTACGAGGGGTACGTTGGGGACTGGGGTGAAGAGTAGTCTTCTTCGAACTGGTTCGCCGAAGATACGGACCAGAATCGGGAGGCTCGGCGAGCGAAGCGCGATTGGGTGGGTGGCTGCTGAAGCTGTATCACGTTGTCAGTCAAAGGTTGTGACAAGGAACACAAGATCTAGTTTACCTCTGGAGGGATTACGCAGACTGTGTCATCGTTGTCGCTATCGTCGTATAGACGGACTGAATCGGTGTGTCTTCTGGGGCCGAGAGAGAGGCGACGGGAGATTTTGGAAAAGAGCGACTTCTTGGGGGTCTGGTTGCCTGGGAGGGACTTTGATCGATGGGTTCGAAAGGACTTCATTTTTAGGTATGAATGTGAAGGAGAGGAAAATGTCTTGAGAGTTTCAAGGCTTGAGATGGAAAGAAGGACAGAGATATCAAGGAGATAAATGAATGGATAAAATGTTAAAAGTGGAATGAATGTATCAAGGTGAGACACACTATCAGCGCGCTTCGCTTCACTCTCTTGTCTATCGAGTATGAACTTGGGAACGGGGTAAGCCTCACAGTTTATATGTATCCACAGGGGTCTCTCCCTTCTTCTTCTTCTCCTCCGACCACTACCCCATAGACTCAACAGCCCATTCCCAATAGTTGGTTTCTGGAGGATGTAAGCTTTTGGACTAACCAGATGCTTGTCTTAGGCGCCCATAGAAAAAAGGTGGGATGGGATGTGATACGGCTTCGACCGACAACGCCACAGGAACAATGTTTGCTAACTGTGCAAAATGGGTTTAAACAGCTAATGGATGCTAATATACGTGCCACTCGGTTAGGAACAACGAATGGTGTGTTGGCATGATTCAATATACAAGTAAATGCCACTTTGTTTCGGGTATCGACTTGTCACACATAGTCAGCTGTTGGTCTGCTTTGCCGCTTGGGACTAAGTAAGACCCTGGCTTGGCTTCTTACGAGACGGGATGAGTCTCAGTCCCGACGATCAGGGGTATTGTCTGTGTTTGGTTTATTTTTACTTTTTTTTAATCGTCTCGTCTCGAGTTGATGACGTGACAGCCTCGTTTAATAGCGACCGTGCTTATTCTGGAAGAAAAATTAATTATGATAAAGTGATTCTAAAAAAAAAAGAAAAGAAAAAAGGACAAGGCGAAGGATGATACCAACGCTATGGGTGTTGGGTACAAAGCCTGACGCCCCGAGACTTGCCTTGTCGAATGCGGATGGACTTTCTGACGCTTTGGGTGAGGCATTGGTCTAAGCAGTAGTTCAAGTACCATACTAATGGAAGAATGGATGAGATTAATAAGTGTTATCACCAATAGTCTATAAAACAGATTATTGAAAGAATGCCAAGAAGTGTTCCCGAGACATTCTAAACCGTTCCTTGTAGGTAAAACCGTCAACTCTGAGTCTTTTAAGTTTCCTGTTCCTGCGTAAGCCCCGATCCACGCACGATATTGACTTCTCGCAAACATGCATCGATTCAGGATAGTTTGTTTCTTGTCAATAATCACTTGTTTAGTGTCATTTTCATCTCTGCGCAGGGGGCGTTTCTCAGCCTTGATTCTGTGTAAGCTTAATTATCGACAAGTCTGGTCTCTGCGGCGTCAAGAGTAGAATGTCTTGTCACATGAACACCATCTTCGACTATAGACTCGGCCGTCTTCTCAATACCGTGTTAGTGGGAATGGTATGGAAATCGAGGGCCTGGTTGGTAAAAGTAGCCTAACCGCTCCGCATTCCATGGGCTGATAGCCTTTCACTATGGCCCGGTCCAGATTCAGACACTACAAGAAGGATTGAATCGAGGGATTTTGACAGTTGACAGGTTGTTATTGATTTGTTTTACGCCTTGTTGGTCACTTTCAGCAAATGATTTCAAGGTGACGATATACTCGTGCGTATGTTTCAAACCTGTAGTTGAGTGAGCCTCAACTTGATACCGGCAAACGTCGACCATCGTTGACCAGGAGGGGTAAGGAGAATCCCGATACCACGTTTCAGGGTTTCGGCACCGAGAGATCCGCATTCCTCCCTCGGCATGCTAGTCTAGATAGTATTCCCAGAATTGCCTGTCAGTTGTTAGCAATCAGGCTAAGCTCACGACAATCAGAAGTTTAAATGTCGACCCTCAACCGAGAAGTATTTCAGAGGAATGTACAGGTCGGACGGAGTCTGGAGCCCTGCCGCGGAATGCTCTTCTACTTTTAGAGTTCTTCTTTTACCATTCTAGAATATCTCTCAACAAGTTGAACAGTAGGTATCAAATTTACTCGTGCTTGCTACTGACGTTGGATTCACTGCATCGAGATTGTAGTATGGGTTTGACGCCCAAGAGCGGTCCTTGTCGACTCTGCAATAGTAGCATCTCTGATAATTCATGGTTCATCATTCATTCTATACCGAACTTTTAATTGTCCCCCAGTCCCAGAAACCCACTGTACTTCTGGTTTAGGCCTTCGACGTCCTGAGATAAAGTGATCTCCATCTCATCCTGCTTTTCGTGTTTGGTCATAAGTCGTATAGATGCAAAAATATAAATAAAAAGGAAAACTCCAAACATGTTCAAAGTCCAACATGTGCACAATGTCGGTCGGCTCCGGACGCCCACTGCACTTCCGGCCGGTTCAAGCATTCTATCGCAAAGAAAAGCAGTGCTGTAGGGTGGCGTGTATCCCTTTTGCTCAAACTTGCACAGAAACAGGGATGGAGACGATCTCGCAGGTGTCGTTGCAGGGCATCTGCAACTTGGCAAGAGCACCGTAGCCTCCACGAATACACTCAGCTTCAACGCCCTTTGCACGAAGCACACTATTGGCGACTCTAGAACTGTCACCATCGTAGCAAAGTGTCAGAACCCTTCTGCCTCGCAGCATAGACATGAGTGCCTCGGCGCTGGCATTTCGGTTGCCGCTCTTGTCCTTGACGCTGAAAAGGCTCTCAAGCTCAAGCCAGACTTGTTCAAGCATGGCGCACTCATCAGCAGGGTTAGCGAAGGGGCTACCGCTGTCAGGCCCGTTTTGCAGTGCTTCGAGAGGAATGTTGACTGAGTTGGGGATGTGGAAGGCATCGTAGTCGGACGATCGTCGGAAGTCGAGAATTTGAGTGTTGGTCGAAGGAGTAAGAGCTTTGCCAATCTGGTCCGCGAGAGACAAAACTGTGTCGTGAGTACCTAGGGGGTGGATGGTGAAGTAACTGGACAAAGCCTTTAGGGAGTTGAGCTCCCAAGCATCATCGTAACGGTAGAGGTCGACATTTCTCAAGCGCTGTATCGTGTTAGTGATGTTCTTACTTCTGAACCTGCATCTTGACATACCTCATTACGAAGAGGGCTGAACTTTTCGGGACCCAAATTCGAGAAGTACTCATTCAAGTACTGGAAAGGAAGATCACAACACATGAAAACGCAGTGAGTCTCGCCATCAGGTCCAGCAAGATCTGACAGCTTTCCTTCCTGCTTAAGCTTCTCGAGACGCTGGAATAGACCCTTCAGGGTGAATCCTGAAGAAGGACCGCAAACAATACCCTGTCGGGTGAGGTCCAGGGAAAGGGAGTATGAGTCTGGTGCACCGACCTCCTCGAGTGCGTCGTGAGAAGACAGGTACGGGAACTCAACTTCGCTCATTAAAGAGTACTCGCGAGGTCCAGGCACACGTTCTCCTGCGTTGGTGCATACACTATCAGGGTCAGCGATTGCTGGATGGTACAGGGTGGCTGTTGGACTTACGCAATTCTGTAAACAGAGGGCTTAACGTCCTTGAAATAGGTACCTAGGCCAGTCATGGTTCCTAGCGATATCAGTCAGTCTATCTCGTACAGACTGATAGGTCTTGACTTACCAGAAGTTCCCATAGAAGCCACAATCACGTTGATCTCTGGGAGCTGACGGTAAATTTGGGGGCCAGTCCATCGTACGTGAGACTTCCAATTCTGCGGAATATTAGTATTTGGGTAAACGAAATGACAAAGAGAAACCCACGTCGTCGTTGATGTACTGGTTAGGACTGCACACAGACTCAGACTCTGCATCTTTCCTAGCTGCTGATCTGATACCACCTCGCTCATCCACGGGTGTTGGCTGAGCAGGTCCTCCAAAGAGAGTGCTGTTTAATAGTTAGCAAACGTTGAGCATGCTAACGCACCAGTGGACTACTTACACGTTGAGGCCAAAGAATTGCATCATACGTAATTTGGTCTCACTTGTCTTGTTGCTGAGATAGGCGTGAACATCATCGATGCCGTGGAAAGCACGGGCAACCATAGCCATAGAGATAACAGTAGAGCCAGAACTGCTCTCGACTATAGTCTTTGTCTTGCCAGGCTGGACACCATTCTCCAGCAAGTTCATAGCTACATGATGCGATTTAGTTTCGTGTTTAATGGCGAATTTAGATTCGTAGACTAACCTGGCATCACCTTGACATTGGTGGCAGGATGCATAGTCATCATCTTGGCATAGATGCGGACGCCATCTTGACGGTAAGGGTTGAGGCTGTCGGGAATTTCCACAAGAGGAAGAGGTGGTGACTGTTCAGGATCGAAGTAGTTGCGAACCGATTCAGGACCTTTAAAGACATTGAGATGTTCTGAGCCTGTCATGTTGAAGGTCACGTACAACCCGCGGGGATCCAACTATGAGGTTGATGTATTGAGAAGCCAAGACGACTAGACGTATGTAATAACACGCAAGGCACAACTAGTTGGGTAGTGATGGAAGAATTGTGAAAAATCGAATGAAAAAATACGAGACTGGAGCCAAGTTTTAAAGGACTGAATATTTATTCTCGAGACGAGTTAACCAAGTAAAACCCCACTGACAACTGCACTGCGCCCATGTTTCTCTGGGCCAACAGCGGAGGTATCCTTGTATTACATCCACAGCTTGAGTAACGATGGGTTGGAAAGACCAAATTGAACTCGGTGAATAACTAAGACCGGGGAACTGAGCACCATGAACCGAGTGGTATCTCGATTGGGTCTGGTCCTCTTGAATCCCACGCATGGTATCGAATAAAAGTGCAGGTTGAATGCACATACCAGTATACTATAAGTTGCGGTATGGGTATGCAGATTCTTTGACCAATTGTGAAGCCCACGGGATTGGGATTTTCAAGACTTGTTATACATAGCGTTCTTCGGGTCGTCGTCATGGTCCTCTTCGGACCGTCGGCTGTGGAGCAGTTGTGCTGCAAAGAGGTGGAGATTTTGACTGCGCACAAACGGGTCTTGAGGTGACTCGGCACGATTGAGCTATATGTAACAAGTCGCGAACAAATCACAGGGTCTAGACGTTTATTGCTCGAAGAGCTAGCGGTTAGTGAGGGGCGAACAAGAGTGGAGTTTGTTGTGTGTCTTTGCGTCTGTTAGTCTTCGCTTATTGTGAAGGAGAGAAGTCTCCTCGTCTCTTGTCAAGGATTTCAAGGGTTTTACGGCATGTACCGTTGGTACTTTTGGATTGAGATCCAGCCGGGTGACTGCAGTAGTTTCTCTTCAAGTTTGACAGTTGTCTTAGACGCGGGATCTCCAGTGCTCGGAGTTTGTGAGACTGTAAAGCCCGAAGTCGAGTGCGTATGACATGAATCATTCTGTTGCAGAGGAAGAAGTCACTCTCTTGGTGGAGAATCAAATCATCATGTCAAGAGACTGTGGCGTTGTACGGGGAGTTGATCGGTCCAGCTTGTCTCTTGGCACCAGAAGCAGACAATGCCAAGATCATGTGATCTATCACGTGAATCATTCTCGCTGAGGCTGTCGCAGTGGAGTCAGGTCCGGAAGGCGTTAAGCATTGACTTTTGTCCGTTTTCAACAGCATCAATAGGTAGACATGCACTATCAAAATTCAACAAACTTTCTTTTCAATGACATCCGACTGGATAGAAAATAATTTACGCGACTCATAGCAAACTCTCTTTTTTACTTGTTGCTCGGTTAAAAAAAGTCACCACTTTTTTCCATACTTTTCCAGCGACTCGGATGCCGTATTCGGTGCTCTAATTGCGATGTGCAACTTCAACACGAGAAAAAAGTGCTTCTTCCTCTTGTTATTGAACCCGCTTTGGTTGCGCGAGATTGAACCAAGTTTCAGATCCGCGCATTTTTAGCCATTGGACCCCGTTAATATGACGGCATAACAAAGATGATCCCCCTTTGGGTTGTGGAGACAACAGAGTAGAGACAATTTATACATTCATTATAAACATCATCATATCCGCGTTTCTAACAAGAACATTCATATTTCTTTCTTCTTGAATTGGGTTTGTCAAGTTGCCTGGGCATCTCTGTTTGTTAGGAAAGAAGCACCAGCGACAGTACTTGACAATCATCACTTTTCCATTTTCTCATTCAAACAAAACCTCTGAGAGGTAACTATTATTCTGCATCTAGCAAAGGTGCTCTTTTTATAACAATTCTTCTTGCTGCACACTGGTCTGTGTATAACAGCCGAAATGATATCAACCATATTCTTCACAACCTTGGCTCTGGCAGGTCTTGGTACCGCCAAGAACATCAAAGTAGAGGATACCCCCGTCCTCCCAAACGGCTGGGAAGAGGTCAACCAGGCTGTTGACCCCAGTCATATTCTGCGACTCTCTATTGCTATGCGACAGCCCGATATCGAGAACCTCAAGACCGGACTACGAAAACGCGATTGTGTGTCTGGACAGTATACCCAGCGCCATCTCAGCCAGAAAGAAGCCCTTGCTCTCCGAACCCCAGACGAGAAGGATGTTGACCAGGTACTGGCCTGGTTAAAGAGCAGAAACATAACAGCAAAGGCCACTCCTGAAAAGGATTGGATTCATGTCAAGACCACCGTTAAACATGCTCAATATCTCCTCGACGCCAAGATTGGCTTTTATCAGTTCGCAGATCAGGAGCCTGTTCTTCGAACAAGAGATTACTCAGTACCAGAATCTCTAGCTTCGTCCATCAGCTTTATTCATCCCATCGCCAACTTTATGCGACCCACAAAGGAACTTACCACTCCCGACCCGGACTTTACACCAAGCATGCTCAAGAGTCTGCAGCTCGATAAGCGTGCTAATATCCCCTGCGGCCGAGCTGTCAAGCCTGACTGCCTCCGTGAGCAGTTCAACATCAGCTATCCTGCCTATAACGGCACCTCCCCTATCCGCTTTGGCATTGCTGGTTTCCTTGAAGAGTACGCCAACTACGAAGATGCCCAGGACTTTCTAAGAATCTACGCCAAGCCCCTTTACGAAGCCCGTTACAACTTCTCAGTTCAGTTGATCAACGGTGCTGAGAACTCGCAGGACCTCTTCGATTCCGGAAACGAAGCGGCTCTGGATGTTCAGTATGCCATGGCTCTTGGTTATCCTACCAATATCACCTACTATCTCGCCGACGGTCGTGGCCCTACGTTGGACGATGACGGCGAAGAAGTATCTGAGGAGTACAACGATAACGAACCTTACCTCGAGTTCCTCGACTACCTTCTCGACCTCTCTGATGATGAGATCCCCCATGTGCTCTCCGTTTCTTATGGCGACAACGAGGTTTCGGTCCCTCGCAAGTACGCTGAGCGTGTGTGCTCCATGTTTGGTCTTCTAACAGCTCGTGGCACAACCATTCTGGCAGCTTCTGGTGATGGAGGGGCAAAGGGATCAAGCAACTCGACTTGCCGTACCAACGACGGTACCAACAAGGATGTCACCATGGCTGTCTTTCCCGCAACTTGCCCTTGGGTCACAAGTGTCGGTGGTGTAGCAGCTGGAGCTGAGCCTTTCGAAGGCGCCGAGTTCAGTGGAGGCGGCTTCTCGCAGTACTTTCCTCGTGAGAAGTGGCAGGACTCTTCTGTCAACAGCTACATCAAAACCCTCGACGGCCACCTGGATGGCAACTACAATGCCAGCAACCGGGGTGTTCCCGATATTTCCATAACGGCGACGAGTTTCATTACTCGGCTTAAGGGGCAACAAGTCGCTCTTCGAGGTACTAGCGCGAGTACACCTGTGGTGGCAGCCATGATTGCGCTTATCAACGATGCACGTGTACGTAAGGGCAAGGATGTGCTGGGTTGGATCAACGAGGTCCTTTACTCAGATGAGGTACAGGCAGTCCTTCAAGATGTTTCCGCAGGAGAAAGCAGACCATGCGATTTCCAAAAAGGTCATAGCCCTGGTGGTTGGCCGGCAGCAAAGGGTTGGGACGCGATTACAGGCCTGGGAGTTCCATCTGATTTCCAGAAGCTCTTTGACGTGCTTGTCGCTATTTAAGTAGAGATTGTTGCCTTTCATCCCACTTGCATATTCTCCTAAATCCGTCTATAGAATAATATTAGTACAAATTTGCTACCTGGTTGGATTATAACTACTAATGGTTTGAATGGAAGTCTTGTGAGACGATGAATGTAGGGTGATGGTTTAAGTAACGGTGGGGTGTAAACATGCCGTGCTCAGCGGGTATTTTAGCGGTCTGTCCCGTCCCTTCTGGATCCTTTCGGCGGGTTCGTCCCTTATCGATAGTTCGGTAAGGCGCTGTAGAATGCAATTCTCAGCCCAGCCACTAGGAAGCGCGTCACAATCACATTGCAGGAGCGGGCACTTGCATTTTTGGAGGGTTAAACTCGAGTCGCGTTCATGCAATGTTTTTGGGCCGTTGAGTTATTCTCTCTTAGTACGACGGCGTTGAATCAATACCGACGAGTTGGATATATTGATTAAAGCTGTTACAAGCTTACCTCTCTATCATTTCAATCACTGCTTAAATCGGTTGGCAGTTAAACTATAGACTCGGCAGCGCGGTGACTGACCTCCCCTTCGCGAACCCCAGTTCCATCCAGCCTTGACTCCAAATCCAAGTCACTTACTTCTGGCCCGCCACAATCAACCTTACTAAGTTAAGTAAACTTGAACCTCACACCACAAACGACCTCGCATTCGGCATCTGTTACACTTCACGGCGATAAATACCCATACCACAATGACAAAAAGCTATACACAATTATCAGTATCGTAAGCTCGTCAACACAGCAGTCGGCTTCACGCGATCGCGGCTTACACCCGCCCGCTACAATACCGCGACGCGGCCGACTTTCCCTCTTCGTTCTCTTCAACAATGCCGACCACCCACGTCTCTCCCGAGTCCCAGGACGACTTGAAAGATATCGCAAATGGGCTACTCAAGGCGCGCAAGGTCATAATCGTGACTGGTGCTGGTATCAGCACGAATTCGGGCATTCCTGTGAGCTTTCTCGATCGGCACTCCAGCGCTTGCTCCCATGCGTTGCGGAGAGGCTAGATACACGCAATTATCGGTGCGGTGACTAATTGGCCTAGGACTTTCGTTCCGAGAACGGTCTTTACTCGTTAATCAGTACGCAACTTGACGCGGCACAGCGGGCGCGTCTGCAGGAAAACACAGCCGACGACGAACCATCCGACTCCGACTCTCGACCAGCACCCAAGAGAAGGAAAATACTGCGCAATGACTCTCAAAAACCTGAAGAGGACTTGGGCGAATTAAGGGACGAGATCGAAGTTCAACTTGAAGATCCTGACCCGGTAGAAGAGGAGGTCGCGGATACTATCCAGGTCGAGGGCCATCCTGAAGACGAAGAGCGACCAGAAGACCCAGATGCGATGCCTGTGGTAAATCCTAGGACAACACGCTCGACCATAGCTGTGGCTCAGCCGCCAACTTCTCCGCTATCCTCACCTCCACCTGAAGATTTTCGCATTACACCACCCTCTGCTTTTAGAAGAGTACGAAGGAGTCACCTGCACGATTCAGATATTCCGCCGAGTTCGTCGCCTCTATCATCACCTCCCCCAGTTCTATTTGAGCCGTTCTCATCTCACGCGTCAGAGGAAGATGGACCAGGCAGCCGCAGCAGCACATCGCCATCCGAAGTTGACGACACCCCACCTTCACTCCCACCAAGCTTATCGCAATCAAATCTTGGCACGGGAAAGAATACACTACCCAACATGAAGGGGAAGGATATGTTTGACGCATCAATATGGGCAGACCCTCTGAGAACATCCGTGTTTTATACATTTGCAACGACTCTGCGTCAAAAGGTCAGAGACGTTGAACCTACGAGCTCACATCGATTCATCAGCCATCTAAGAGATCGCGGGAAGCTTGTCCGTTGTTATACTCAAAATATTGATCAAATAGAGGAAAAGGTTGGCCTTTCGACATGTCTCACCGATGGACCTGGTAGCCGTGGCCGCTTCTCTCGAAAATCAACCGCCAATCTGAACCAACTGAACAGAATGGTCGATGAGGTTAACGCCATGACCGAGGCCAATTCAGACAAGTCACAGCAATCATCAGACAATGAGGCCAGCCAACAGTCGCAATCAAGCCAATCGAAACAAGATATCGTGATAGCTTCTCAAGCCGAGTCGGATTTGGGCGCACCGGAAGATGCTATGGCCGTAGTGCAGAACCTCCGTCGTGACCTTCCAAAGTCAGGCGTTGAATGCGTTTTCCTCCACGGTTCACTGGAGCTTCTCCGGTGTTTCCTGTGTGGCCGCGTATGTTCTTGGGATGATGAAGGACGCCAGCTGGAAACAATGTCAGGCAAACAACCTGAGTGTCCCCACTGTGTCGGCGCTACCGTCGCTCGTGAAGAGCGTGGGAAAAGAGCTTTGGGCGTTGGCAAGTTGAGGCCTGATATTGTGCTCTATGGTGAAGAACATCCCAATGCACATCTGATCAGTCCGATTGTCACGCACGACTTGGCCCTTTGCCCAGATTTGCTACTCATTCTCGGTACCAGCTTACGAGTCCACGGCCTGAAAGTAATGGTCAGGGAGTTTGCGAAGGCAGTGCATGCCAAAGGCGGAAAGGTGGTGTTTGTCAACTACACCAAGCCTCCCGAGAGTTCATGGGGTGATGTTATCGACTACTGGGTCGAATGGGATTGTGATGCTTGGGTATCAGACTTGCAAGAAAAGATACCCAAGTTATGGCAAACTCCAGATCCTCCCAAGCTCAAAAAGAAGCGCGACTCAGGTGGCGTAGGCGAAGAAGGCGAAAAGATGGATGCTAAACGTTGTACCGCGGCCAACCCAACTGCTTGTCGCGACACAAAGGCCACAGGGGCCTATTGGGTTGCCAAGATAATGCAAAATCTACACAGAATAACCGGGCATGGTCCTCTCGATCCCAGAGAGATAGTAACACCGGTCATCATGGCTGCACCCATCGAGACACCTCCGGCTCCTGCTGAACAATTGGAGCCACCACCGAGCAAACCGGTCGCGATCCAGAGGAGGGCTAGACGATCTCGGAGGTCTGCGCCGGGTGCTTTGGAAAAAACCAAGAAACCTCCATCCACGTTGAACCCCAACCATGGCCGGACGCTTCGCAGCACTGAAACTGCTGAACCCTCGAAGATTGAGGAAACTGAAATACCCTTTAGCCATATTTTAAGGCCCGAAAAATTCCTCAGGGAGAGCTCGATCATTGACTCAGTCAAGGGGCGAGTTCGGAAGCGCAGAAGGATTGACGGCGAAGAAGTCGAACTACCCTCCGTTGGTAGACGTCATTCAAATCAGAAAGCTACAGAGGTTGATGGCTCACTCCGATTACCTCCATTAAACCCACAACCACCAACTCCCCATACTAGTCCGCCTTTTGAACGTTTGGTACCAATGGAGCCGCCTCATTGTGAGACTCCTCCAAAGTACTACATGAACGCACAGCTGCAACCCGTCTCGCCAGTGGCTGCGCCTAATCCAGGACCGCTGAAACAAATTTCTCATAACACGAGTAGACGTGTTACGCGCAGTCAAAGGTCTTCGATGGGCTTGGAAGAGCCTCCCGCGCCGTTTGTGGCCGGATTTCCTCCAGAAAGGTCCCTTGGGTTCTATTGCAGCCCCCAAGACTCATATACTTTAGTCCTGAAGCCAAACTTGCGCCCGGAAGAGTCCGATACGCTCGCGGCCCTGTCTATGCTGAAGAATGGCCCGGCGCGTGAGGTCATGGTCCAGGACTTTGTGGTTCCTCCACAGAGTCGCGTGCAAACACGGTCATCGTCGAGGTTAAGAAATGAGGGTGTCTAGCACCATATGAGTTGGATACAGCCGAGGTCTAAAGGCTATGAGTACATAGATCGGAGCTTTCACGACGGATGACAAACAACTATAAAGATTCACATACCAACATTTGCAGGGGGACGAGAACATCGGAGCTTAGAACTCTAGGAGCATTCATGGACGGGCGTTTGGAACACTGGCATTTCAGGGAACAAGGTAGCATTCCTCCTACTTGCTGCATCAATTGAAAGAAAGTTGGCAGCTCTTTCGGCAAAGTTTTGCATTTTGTATTTGTAATCCTCCGCAGTCGGGTTGTTCTTGTGACTCTCAGCCTCTGGATAAGTTGATACTAGATAGAGGTGGTATTGGTGACTCTTATCACTTTCAGGACCCCCCCCTCCCCCCCCGCAACGCTCTCTTGCGGATACCGACGGCCCGCATTCTCAATTCAGCTTTGAGTTACTGGAGCTTAGAACTAAGTTAAGGGCGTCGTTGACGTTGAGGATGTGGGGTATACAAGCCAGGTTGTGTTTAGCTGTCAGTATTATTTGACTCATTTGAGGCCAAGGCTCTAGAGGAAGAGGTCTATATAAGACTCAAAGACGTGGTAGAATAGTTTGGATCATCACAAACCATTATACCTTACCATCATCATCATCATGGGCTCTATTGGCAAAGATCTTCCTCAAGAGCTTCCTCTGCGGGGCAAGACTGACGCTACTACAGTCTTTGGTAGCTCTATGAAGAAGAATTTCATGCTTGATCCAGAATGGAGGAATATGAATCATGGTATGTAACTTGGATGGTCAATGAAACATAAACTAATGCTGTTATAGGATCTTTTGGCACTTATCCCAAAGCTGTCCAGACTAAATTCCGCGAATATCAGGATGCGAGGTAAGTAACGAATTAAGATGAATGAATTGCTCCTTACAGTGGTTAGCGAGGCTCGTCCTGATCCATTCATTCGATATGAGTATCCCAAACTTCTTGATGAAAGTCGTGCTGCTGTCGCAAAGATTATCAATGCTCCCCTCGACGCGGTTGTCTTTGTTTCCAACGCTACAACAGGTGTCAACACCGTCTTTCGTAACTTGAAATGGAACGAGGACGGTAAAGATGTCATCATCAGCTTCTCGACCATCTACGAAGCCTGCGGTAAAGTTGCCGACTATCTTGTGGATTACTACAACGGAAACGTGACTCATCGCGAGGTTCAGCTTGAGTATCCTCTCGATGATGACGAGATCATCAAGAAATTTGAGGATACTGTAAAGAAAATTGAGGAAGAGGGGAAACGTGCTAGAATCTGCATCTTCGATGTTGTGTCTTCTCGACCGGGTGTCGTCTTTCCCTGGGAGGACATGATCAAGTCGTGTCGAAAGCTCAACGTTCTTAGCATGGTCGATGGTGCGCAGGGAGTCGGTATGGTGAGGCTTGATATGACAGCTTCGGATCCCGATTTCTTCGTGTCAAACTGCCATAAATGGCTTCACGTCCCTCGTGGTTGCGCCGTCTTCTACGTGCCCATTCGCAACCAAGACCTCCTCCCGACGACACTGGGAACCAGCCACGGCTACATCCCCAAGCTGGTGCATCGCATCACACCTCTGCCTCCAAGCACCAAGTCGCGCTTCGTGACCAACTTTGAGTTTGTTGGTACGCTGGATAACTCGCCTTATCTGTGTGTCAAGGACGCTATCAAATGGCGTGAGGAAGCACTCGGCGGCGAAGATGCGGTTCTGGAGTATCTCTGGGACTTGAACAAGAAAGGCAGCGAACTCGTCGCTGAGAAGCTGGGTACTACGTACATGGAGAACAGCACGAGAACTATGCGAAACTGTGGCATGGCTAACATTGCGTTGCCTGTTTGGAGTGCCAAAGAAGGAAAGGAGGGTGAAGTTGTGATCTCGGCAGAAGAAACACAGACAGCGTTCCAGTGGATTCTGAATACGCTTATTAGCGACTACAAGACGTTTGTAGCGTTGTTTTTGCACGGTGGGAGGTTCTGGATCAGGACGAGTGCGCAGGTGTATGTAGGCATTGAGGATTATGAGTGGTTGGGTGGTGTTTTGAAGGACCTTTGTGAGAGAGTTGCTAAGAAGGAGTATCTGAAGTAGATTATGAGGAGTATACATGAGATATAAGATGAGAGATGTAAAATATGAGTTTAATGAAATACACTTGAGTCTTGTATGCTGATCTTATGCTGATCTTACACAGCCATTTACACGGGAAAGATCTTCGCCCGATTTTGAATTAAACATGTCGTCTGACCAATGGATAAACGGCACCGCCTCTTCCTCGTCACACCGTGAGAACCAACGCCCTGTTTGCATGTATTCATGGCGTGTGACCCGACGCCACAGTTTTCAGCTCGTAACTAATTAAGCAAGGATTCAGTTCAGATCCCTCTACAAGACTTCTATAAATACCTTCTAGAAGCTCACTATCGCCAAGACATCATCATTTCAATTGACACAAAAAAAAACATACTTCTTTCTACTACTATCTCAAAATGGGCAACACATCAACATCACCTTCAACCTCTGAGACAAAAGAGAAAAAGTCTCTCTACCGTCGCTACAAAGACAGCAAAGCACCCGTACCACTCAGCGATGAGGACATACAAAAATACACGGGCAAGAGTCGTGAAGAACTCAAGACGTGGGCTGACTCAACGCCTGGCGTGGGCAAGAATCAACTCGCTGGTCGTGCCACGATCGGGGAAACTTCTGGGCTTGCTGGAGTGGCCATGGCAGATGGATATGGAGGTTGGGGACCTAGTGCTGAGCCGAATGATGTGAATAGAGGAATGAAGTTTCCTCCAAAGCCTGCTGAGGTACCGGCAAGTGAGGTTGAGGAGATTGAGGTGAAGGAGAAGAAGTAAAGGAATATTATAGCTGGAGTCACGATTATGAAAAGACAGATTTATAAATACATAAAGCAATGACTTATTTTATTCAATACTGCTTCACTGTAAACGACTTCCAAGCTTGATTCACATTTTCTCCATGCTTGAACAAGTCAACAATAGTTCAAATGAATGACAAGTTTCCACAACTCGAATGAGAGACGAGTTTCCGGTTCCTTATTCGATGTGTCCGTTTTCCATCTTTGTGTGTTTCTTTGATACGAATTAATTTACTGCTCATTCTGCTTCTTGCGAGTGTCAAAGATGTTGAGTGCTTCTTCGGCAGCCTTGAGACCGCTCAGAGCCATAGCACCAAAGGTAGGACCTGATATATATTAGATCAAGTAGACACCGAGATTCAGATAAAAAAAAACATACCCATACGGTTAGCACCGTCAACTTCAGAAAGTTCCATTCCACCAACAATGAGACCAGGGACAATCTCACGAGTACCCTTGACAATGGCATCCTCAGCGACATTCATGTCAAGACCACGCATACCACCGAGCTTCTCAATGCGCTGCATGCTAACAAGACGCTTGACACAGAAAGCGCCCATTGGGCCATCGTGGCCAGTGGTGGAGATGATCACGGGAGCGTTGATAGTGTTGGGGTCCATGCAAGACTGATCATCGTGGTGCATCGAGACAAGAGTCCAGTTGGTGACAACACCAGCAATGCGAACACCCTCGTCAGAAGGCCGAGTGATGAGATCCTCGACACAAGTGGCGTTGAACAGCTTGATGTTGGGCATCTGAAGAACCTTGGACATGATGGTAGAGGTGAAGAGGGCAGCGTGCTTGACAACCACATAGTTACCCTCATCCTCGTAAGGAACACCGATCTCACGGAGGAAAGCATCGGCGGGCTTGCGCATGATCATGGCGGAGAAGAGCTGTCCACCGAGCCAAGCACCACCGCCAGGAGACACGGAAGCCTCAATCATGGCGATCTTGAGATCAGGGCGCTTCTTACCCAGGACATAGGCAGCGCTCAAACCGCAGGATCCAGCGCCGATGATGACAATGTCAGACTCGGCGTAGTTGTCCAGGTCCTGGAAGTAACGACGAGTCATGGCACGAGAGACCTGACTCTCCCGGATGGGAGCGAACTTGAAGTCATCCCAGTTACCGAGCATTTCCTCAATGGTCTTGGTGTTGATGTTCTTGCCCGCGTGGACAGGGAGCTTGGTAGTAGGGGTAGCAAGCTCGGCAGAGCGGGAAGTAGGGGAGATGGCAGCAGGGGGAGACATGTTTGACCTGTGGTTGTTAGACACTTTGAAGTTGGTAGGGAGGAGGACATGATCCTTTCGCTGGTATTATCCAGATCAAGTTTTGCCGTATAATCTCAGCCACATCCCCTCCTCTTGTCGTCACCTCCATCTTCAATGGAGGAACGAGAAGAGTTGAGGATGGGCACCGGCTCATGCATGATACTTTACCTGAAGAGTGCGTCCCAAATCAGGTCTGGACAAGACTACCGCTGAAAGGCTCCATGGCTGCTAGCAGGAGAGAGCCGTACAGGTTTGAGAGTGATGATATCTAGCATATCATATGTGTCAGACCAGTACGAGCATAATGCATAGCGATACAAACCTTGGGTTTCTTTGGAGGTTTATTCGATTGGTTTTATGATGAAGAAGGAGGAAGAGAAGAAGAGATCAAGATGGGAGGGCAATGGCCTTTTTATACCTGCAGATGAGGGGTAACCATTGATATCATGATGGAGTCGTAGTGAACGATACGGACCAACAGGAAGTACTGTAAGATCTACGGCAGTAAATTCCGAGTATTTCCTATGGTAGACGCTTGTTTTGATAAGGTGGGGGGGCATGTCTTGTTGAAGAAGATGACTGATTGACTGTACTCTTGAGGGTGTTGAAGATCATGACTATACCTACTCTATCATGTCATGTAGTTATGTATCATGATGTCAACCCAACGAATCCAATTGGAACAGCCACCATGTCTGTATAATTACTACATAAGTCACAATCATAGGCAACCTCAAACAACAGTTAATATGAGTGAATTACAGTGTCCTCATCAACATGTGAATGTCAATCGTAGAGGTGGGGGATGCGGCTTTTAACCGGCCATGACATGATCATACCTAGGTAGTCCAATATTTCCACTGTTGAAACTTTATTGTTGCATCACTAGAGCTTCTTTAGCCAGCCAATGATCAAAGGTTGAATTATCTAGCTTGATCCTCTTGTCCAGGGTCTGGTCTCGGCATGGCACGGCATTTGACTACCAGTTGTTCCATAGTTACGTAGTACATCATCACATCTTGTGCAGATGAACCATCTTCCATAATCCAATGCCTTGTACATTAATACATAGGTATCTATCTATTGAATCCAGCATCCTCATAACAGCATCACTTGTAAAATTCGCATCCATCCCATGATATACGCAGCCGCTCACAGCAATATATTGACAATGCTGCATCATAAACTCCAGAAACACCCACCCTCCAAGGCGTTGCATCATGATAATCGCATTAGGCACGCAATACTTTTCCCTTCTCTATATTATCGGCGGAAGCTAGTGCTCCTCCACGGAACAGTTGGGGTGCACAATATAGACAATCTGGCCGTGGGCCGAAGAGCTGGCTTCGCCATCTGTAAGACCCTCGCCACGGAGAGCCATGAGATAGTTGTCCTAGATACCGAGTTAGTTTTATTCTTGAAACCAGCGATCGTCCTGTACGACTTACCTTGACCATCTTCTTGAGCACCATGTTAGCGAGGGCCTTTTCGCGATGGTAGTCTTCCTCGCCCTCGAGCTCATCCTCCTTCTGCTCGAGGTACCAGTTAACCAGCTCCTCGCCAGCGATACCTTCCGCATTGGCGGCTTCGCCCTCGTATATACGTTGCACAAACATGTTGACCATCTTGACATAGTTGTCATAAGTGATTGTTTGCTTCTTCCTCTCGGGTGCAACGCTGCTGCGGCCAGGTTGCTCGTCCTCTTCCATTACCGCGTCACCCTCTTGATCACGGCCCTGAGCAGCATCCGCTGCGCGAAGAAGGGTCTCGCCATCCTCTAGGGGCTCTTCATCGTAGACCTCAACATCATCGTGTTCAACCGAGATGATACTCTGGCGCAAAAGGTTGTAGGCTTCCACAACCATATCGGTACTGATCTCCTCAACACAGTTGACCTTGGCAATAGCTTCTGAAAGACGAATCATACTCTCCAGCTGACGGACGGTGATTCGGTAAGAGTTCTTGCCAACGCCTCCCTGAGCATCATCAGCTCGAAGCTCCTTGTACTTTTCGACGAGAACTTCTTTGGCCTCCTCAGTAAACTCGGGTCGGAAAGTCCTGGCGAAGCGGATGTATCGCTGGAGCTGTTCTGTGCTGAACTCGGGCTCCACGGCCTCATCGCGCAGCTGGTGGATACCGACAATGTGCTCTGCCAGGTGACGGTCAACCTGCTCATTGCACTCGTCGAGAACAACAAAGAAGAGATCGAAACGAGACATGATAGGTGCAGACATATTGATGTTGGCGCGGAGAGTAGTCTTGCGGTTGTAACGACCACCGACAGGGTTTGCAGCAGCAAGAATACTTGTTCGGGCATTGAGAGTGGCTTGAATACCAGCCTTTGCGATAGAAATGGTCTGCTGTTCCATGGCTTCGTGGATAGCGACTTGATCGGCAATGTCCATCTTGTCAAATTCGTCAATGGCACAAACACCGTTGTCGGCCAACATGAGAGCACCAGCCTCAATGGTAAACTCTCCTGTCTCCTCGTCCTTGACTACCGCTGCAGTGAGACCAGCGGCAGACGAAGCCTTACCACTGGTGTAGACAGCACGGGGTGCGAAGGAGCAGACATACTTGAGGAACTGGGATTTGGAAGTAGATGGATCACCGACGATACAGATGTTGATGTCACCTCGAAGCTGCATGCCTTCAGCAGTGCTCTTGTGAACACCAGACATGAGTTGAAGAAGCAGACCCTTCTTGACAACTTCGTGACCGTAGACCATGGGAGCAATGGATTGGACGAGGCGCGAATAGATGTGATCGCCGTGCACCATGGCTCGAAGGTCATCAATTTCAGATGGGTTCATGGATGCCAGAACAGCAGCTTGAGCGTCTTCCACGGATTGCTCAATGTCGTTGGCAGTGTTGGTGGTCAAGGAATTGACAACATCAGCTGCGCTACTAGCAGCAGACTGGCCACTTGACGAGGTGTCCGGGTTTACCATGCAAGCAAGGAAAGCAAGACGGTACGTCAAGTCACGCACACCCAGAGCCTTGAGGCCACTGATTCCACTTCCACCAGCATCGGCTCCTCGGGGCGCATTGCGATCATCACGAATAGCGGTCGGTCGCAGACCAGGAAGACCAAGTTGGCTAACATCAGGGACGACAATCAAAGCACCAGTAAAAATACACTTCTCTCCGGCCTTGGCACGATCGACAATTTCACCTCGCAGAATAACGTCCATGGTTCGAGGCATGCTACCTGTGGGGATTTCGGAACTGTTCTCCTGGATTCGGACTTTTTGCCAATCAACAAAAGTACTACGTCTAATGTCGAGTTGCCAAGCCACACGGTTTTGACATGTGGAGTTGGGGCATTGTGTAGGTTCAGTGTATCGGAAAGTTTGTTCGACGTTTGGAACAACTGTGCGACAGGCCTCGCAGTTGAATGTGGCCATGGACAGCTCGGGTCGGACTTCTGATGTTCGGGTGACGGTTCCAGAGATGGAAAGGAGTTGGCCAATATTGGTGGCTCGGAGAGCACGGACTCTAGAGACCAAGGGTAGATTGTAAAAAGCGATTGAAAAGAGCTTGTCGGTTTGCTGATGCTCATTCTTGCGGTGCGTCGACTCGGTCTCGCCGGAAGAGCCAAGATGGCTAGCTGCTGAGGTGGTGAGGTTGCTCGAAGCGGTGGGCTGGCGATGCTCGCGGAAGTACGCAGGCTCGTACTTGGCGATCATGTTGTGTAAGGCGGCCGTGAGGAAGGGGAGGAAACGATAGTACTGGCGCATTACACCATCTGCAAGACTGCCGTTTTCGTATGCAGCCAAATGTCTGTAGTCGACGTAGAATGTCGAGAGGGCATAATTGCGCATGCCTTTGATCTGGGCGACATAGTACTTGTCTGTGGTGACTGCGCTGGGTGTTGGGGCACTCGGTGTGGGAGCGCTGATGGGGTCCTCTTGGAAGCTGTTAGTTGGAAGTATATGTCAGTTCTCTGTTTCTATATCTCGGAGGAGAGTATTTGTTGTACGTACTTCTCAATGAAGGACTCGAAATGGTCCTGTACCAGCAGGCCAATTCTGTCCTCCACGCGGCTAATCTCAGTTGTATTGTTGATTCTTGAACTCCGAGGAACTTGATCATCTGCAAATCCATCGCCTTCGTCATCACTGGGAGCTCCTCCCATGTTCTCTGAAGGAGGCCCTCGTGGGCGTGAGGCGGAAGACGAGGGGAAGCCATAGTTGCGTCTGGGGGTTGCAGCAGCCCGCGAGGGGGCATCCGACATCATGAAGCCAGCATCGCTGGAAGGAGTAGCCATTGCCGCGGATATGTTGTAGCGATCGTCTGTATCGGGTATCGAAAGGAGAGGTTATGATACACTTTGTGTAGTTGATTGATTTATTGTTGAATATCTATCACCGTATCGAGGGGGGGAGGTTTTAGTTGCCATGGCAAAGGCACGGGCGCTGTGGGGTTATCCTGAGAAGGTGCCCGCTACAGTTTAATAGGGGAACGCGCTCTGACGCGTCGAGGGGCTATTACACATCGCTCCCAAAATGAACAAAGAGAGAAGACAACATTCGCTCCCAAAATGAACAAAGAGAGAAGACAGCAAAAATCATCAAAAACAAAAGAAACAGACACTTGAAGAGTAAAACAATAAATAAAAAAACATCGGCACCGGACGGTGACTATGGCGATGGCGGAGGGTTTGATGGTCCATTATAGGTTGACCATGGACCTGCCGTCACTTCCTCCGCGATTAGAGAGGAGTTTCCCATTGCTGCGTTTATTTCAGCCTGGTTCACTATCGGTGTTGGGTAACCTGGCTCCGCGTTAGCCAGGTAGCTCTCCAGAAGGACCCAAAGTTCAGTGAGGTCGGCTTCAGCCGTCATGTTGGTGGTGTTGCTGTTGTTGGTAATACCTGCCGGTGTTGTTTCTTGGTTATGCATCAAGAGGAGAAGTCCAGAGTTATTGGAAAAGATGCATTGCACCGAATGAAGTGCGGCAGTTGCTATCTGCAGGTGCAGCACCAAGAAACTCGCCGCCAACAATCAATAATCTGGGGAAACAACTCACCAAGGACTTCTTGATACAGATGCAGCGGCCGGTAAGTAGAATCTTTCGAAAATACGTCTACTGCTGTGTACTTTAGACAAGACATGGTCTTTGAAGACTATTACGAAAACAGTTATTCCTTTCTTTGCTAATAGCGACATAACACTACATATGGCTGTAGCTCCAATAGTAAGGGCACTATATTCTCCTCTGTAATATAGTAATAGCAATACTCATGTTGATCTCGCCCAAAAGAATCGGTATGGCAATACGAATCTTACCACACCCCAGAAACATCTGCAAACCCTTGGTATTACTTCACCTGAAAAGATATGCAATAACTAAACTCGCTATCGCACTCAACGGTAGCTAACTTCTATAACAGGAGATATAGCATAATGGGGAGTCATGTAGATCTTCATTAACGGCCTAGTCTGGTGAATATATGAATCTATTTGTGAATCCCAGCAGTCGTTGTGCGTAATGCACCTAACCGCTTGGAAATTTTAATACAGTCGTGTATAAAAACAATGAAACTTCCAGTTTCACTGCGTAATACTGTCTTCAATCTAACTTGGGAAGAGCAGTTTTATACTTGATGCTACCAACTCTCGCAGACTTTCGAGTCGAATATTGAAATTATCTTCTCGCATCGACTTGCTCATCTTATGAGCCTCGGTGAGGATTCAGGCAGTTCATTCCGAAAGCAATCGGTATAAGTAGCCTCTAAGATGAGCCTCATCATTGCCGACTTTAGTTGTGACATACAAGAAACTTGACGCTGTTACACAAGTCACTTGTTACCTGGGTACCTAAGGAAGGTTCGAGCTTCTTTGTGACCTTAAATTTACCGTTAAATCTAGGAAATTCAAGCCTCTCTGAAATAGTCATGGTTCTATACTACCAACTCTTGTGAAATTATCTAGTTCGTTTTAGTGACCTTAGTATCTGGCACGAAATGCGATCAATCAAAGTCACCATATATTGTTGTGGGAAATTGCATGTAGACATCAGCACCTCGCAAAGTCGACATCAGAGTACCAACATCGTAGAAAGATTATGAGAACACATAGAGTGGACAAGCAAAATCAAATACCTAGATGAAGGCAGCCACGAGCTGGGACTTGTGCCCAAGATCCTGTTGTTACTACAGCTTCGTCAAAAGGATATCTTCAAGTTGTTAACAGCCGAGTGATGATTGGTCTATATGGGACTGCCATTGAGTTCAGCGGCCCGCGGGATGAGATTCGCTAAAGCGGGAAATCACGTGGGGAAGTCCGCACCTTGCAAAAGCGACATCAGAACTTCACCAACACTTCGAATTAAAATCATGAGAATTTAGGTTGTGGAGACAAACGAAATGTAATATGGGAATAAAAGCCCACAACATTCAAATCTGTTTCAAGCAAACGTCGTGAGGAAACTCTTTCACTTAGAATTTAGACACCCAAGCCATCACATGTGGGCTTTAGCTTGTTTGCTGAGGGCGGGGCACTATATCTCCCTCTGATGGAGATACATACATACCTGGCAGACACTGATATTTTGTCGTTGAGATATTGCGGCCCAACTTCTGACATGGGTACTCTCTTGCAACTCGATGCCATACTGTCGACACAGTCCTTTTTCTTCTTTTCCTGCTGACACTCTTTTTATCACGTTGTAATAACTCTCTCCAAGCTCTGTAGACTGACAGGGACACACTCTATCAGTACTACATATGTATACTAAATGCAGTAGGCTTAACATCAATAACTCAGCAATAACCCACGTTTGTTTCAAAAATTAATCACCTCCAGCAACTGCATCCAAAACCTGTAAAGCCTCCACTGGCACTGTCCTTCTGATCTAAATCCATGAACACTCTCACTCGGTGGACACCCAAAAACGGTCCCGGTGTGCAAATATTGCTCCGCAGACAGCACCACATGCCGGGAGGAATGACACAGAACGATAGGGAAGACAAATATGCACATTCAATGAAGACTATTAAGGGCCGACTAACACCATCAAAATGGAACGTAATCTACAGGGTTCTTTCCGACATTCCTGTATGGTATGCCGTTTAATGTGGCAACAGTAATAGTGCTAGTTCTGCCACAACATTCGCCATGACAAAACCGGTTCTCAAGATTTAAACAGTTGGTTGGGGTGGTAGTAATGACGATGGGGAGGACTTCAAGGATCTCAACACACAAGTTCAAGCTACGTACACATCCATTTTTGTTCCCTTTGCGTATATACCTACATACATTTAAATCGCTAAAAGGTATTTTAAACGCAACCGACTTACCCGCAGGTCTCATCAAAAACAACACCCAAGCATAATGCATCTGTAAATATTCGCTCCACCCATATACAGCCAACCCAAAGACGTAAACAACGACGTGAAACACATGCACTTCAGAGTTCATCTAGTCCAACGGTCAGCCCATCTCAACGACAAGCCGTTGAACGGTACTATGTACCACAGCGGGCACTAGACCCATACATACAATATGCAATACAACGCCAGCAGCATAGCGCGCCAGTAAGGACTCGGGACTCGAAATCATTCTGTAACTAGCAACGTTGACATCTTCTAAACTTTATAGTATAAGACATCAATAGCCTAAAAGCCTAACTGACTCGTCTCTTATGCTTCGAGTGACTAACTTTTCTACTGTAATACCCTGACTGGTCCTCGAGTCATCATATCCACAGCCCTTGATAGAGTACCTCTAATGCAGGGTCCTTGTGACACTCGCCACGCCCCTCAACTACCACGCGCAATCTCAGTGCATGCCTCGCAACGTTTCTTGAATGCACCACTAACTACTACCTGCCAACGACGATCAATAACTCGAGTCACCTAGCAACCAAGTGTCCATATCGTTTACTCGCATGGCAACGTCTCTTTCGGAATGGTACCGTTATGTTTAATGGCTTTCCAAGATTAAAATTATCCGCTATTCTAGTGGTAATTTGCCCGCAAGAATGATGTACATTCCTCTGTTTCCCTGACCCATATGCAAAAGAACAACGCCTGCCTGTCTACAAATGCTGAAACCAGTGTGGGAATGATGAAGAGAGCCATACAGAAACAATGGCATCCGAATGCACACAGAGGGTATAATGCCTATTGATCAAAATCCATCAAAACCAGATATATCCCAACGGCTAGGGTGTTAACTCGTAAATAATAATCAAGAGCCCCACGGAAATTCCACTGACATCCCTTCGTATCCATAAACCATGTCAGGTCATCCCATCTATCCTGTAAACATTGACAAAAAAATAATAAAAAACCAAAGTCTCTATCATGTAGACCCAATAACAAACGCATGACCATTGAGATAAGAGAAGACATAGAAAAATAGGTGAAAAGTCTATACCAGACCGTACATGGGCGGGGGTAGCATCTTGATGGATAAAAAATGTCATGGGTAACCAACACTGACAGAAAAGCTCAAGCATCAAAGAAGTTGCAGTAGAAGGACGCCTAGAAACGTCGTGCGCAAGCTCGAGATAGTGTAGTGTAGTGTAGTGTAGTGTAGGTGGCGTATAGCTGTTGGTGGTGGTGTCGCGTGATTGGATAGGCCGACAGGTGATCCCTGCTTTGCGCTCGACGGATCTACCCGCCAAGTCATGGTTGGGCCCTAGACAGCTAGCTCCAACTTGACCGAGAGGGAGGGGTGGTGGTGAAATGATACTGTAGAGTCCCCCGTACTCTGTCCCCATGACCACTCTTGCCCACGCGCTAAGAAAAAGAGTGAGTCAAAGAGTTGCGATAATCCCCGAAGTAAAAGGGCCCGACCCGTTGATCCTTTGGTAGATATCGCCGGGAGCTCGACAAAGGGTGCAGGGCCTCGAGCATCATCGCAGCTGCACGTCCAATGGCGCCATCATCAACGGGAGCATTCAAGCAAGCAAGGAGCTGAAAGGGCTGCTTCAAGAGAACATGGTGCCTGGCCGACGTCTGTCATTGGTATGCGCCACAACACCTGACTCTTCCCCACGACCCTCTTCACAATGTTCACGAGGCTGCCCAATACAACCTCCAAGCACAACACGAGCATCCAGTGGTCATCCGATATGACCAGGGCGACAAAGCGCCACAGCCTTTCATGCTCTGGGTGCAGGTTCGCCATAGCTTGTTGCCCCGTACACCGGCTGGGTTGTTTGTGATGTCAAACTGGGATAGCCCTCAGGGTATGTTGCAGGCGTAGGGTCCCATCGCGGAGGCGTCGCAGTTGGTGGATGATGGCTCAGCGGAGTGTGCAAGCCACTTGTCCCGTATCCGCTTCGGCTGTCGTAACTCGAGACTGCTGGCAGAGGTGTTGTGTTGATACGTAGAGGCGGCTGTTGTGGGCTGTGATGGCGAAGTCCAGGACTCAGTGTACGAGAAGCGGCCGAATAACCCGGAGGGGCTGTTGTGTATGGTGTCCAACTGTGCTGGGACCCAGAAAGTGATCGTGGTGATGGTATCGAGTCGTGATGTTGAGGAAGAGAATACTGTGTATGGGGGTCAGGGTGTGTTGGAGCCATGCTTTGTCCTGGAGGCGTTGGCAGAGGTGCATAATGGCCGTTGGGGTGGCTGATCATGCTGGGCGGCGCTATAGTGCTGCTAGGACTAACGCTATACTTTCCGATGATCTTCTTGAGGGCCGACTCGAGAATCTTCCAGGGAAACACCTTGACATCCTTCTCGATGTTGCGGGGTTTGGGGTTGGGGAAACCCATAATAATCTTGAAAAACTCCTCGCTGTCGGGCTTGGCCTTGGACACGGTCTGGGGATGGAATCCTTCCAAGTTGCGGCGAATACGGTTCTTCTCCTCGACGCTGAAACGGGCTGGCGCGGCAACGAGCTGCTCGAGAAGATAGATAGTGTCGACCGATGTGACATAGCATTCACCCTTCTCAGCCCACCATATGCAAGAAATGCATATACTGTTAGGTGGTCGGTCATTGACGCTTACCGCCTGGCAGGTGGCGTTAACGGTTGATCCTTTTTGCGTCTTGCGGAAGAGGACAATCCGGCGACGATTGGACCACTCCTCTGAAGTCCAGTTCTCGGCCATTGTTTCCAGCTTACCGGAAATCTTGAGAATTGCTTTGCCAGAGTATAGTGAGATGGGGTGGTAGCTGGAGTTGTTGCCAGGGTTGGCAGCGATGGTGCTTGTTCGAACTAGTTGAGGGGCGCCGTTAGGTTGAGACGGCGAAGACATACCCAGAGGCGTCAGAGGTGGACGTCCTACTAACGAAGTATCCAAGCCTGATGGCCCTCGACCAGTACTACCCAATGTACTCGGATAAGGGCTCCATCCAGCCGTAGGACGACGGTGATAGTGAGGGTCCGTGAAGCTCGTACTTCTGCTGTAAGTGCTAATCATTTCGTTGTTTGCTTGCGGGAATGCACTGGCATATTGTCCTTGCTGCGGTGGATATTCATAGGTATTTGTACCAGACTCTGCTGATAGCTGAGGTTCAACTTTAGGTGAGGTACTCGGCTGATCCATACTAGGGGCAGGTGCCGTGTCCTCATGCTTAGGCATCTTGGTTGACCTCGTGATGTCATCCCCCGACCCTTCAAGATACTGAAAAGTACCAACGGGAATGCGAGAAATTTCGTCTCCTGAAGGACCATCAAGAACGAGTGACAGTGGCACATTGCTGCTTGCACAGTTTGTGACCAGAAATTGAGGTGCATCTCCGCTGCAGCTGTAAATGAAGCCTGTGCTGTCTTGCAGGTCTCGGGAGACATCTTGAACGGAGCACTTTTCTGACCCGAACAACAGAGACCACGTTGGCATCGGCGTCGATAGCAAAAATAAGTCATACTGGGATGAAAGTTTGACATAAACTTTGGTTCCAAATACACCCGTTGGAGGTTGGCATGATAGAACAGTTGGTGCCGCCATACTAGGGGCAATGCCATATGCTACAGCCGCATTGTTGGAAGCGAAAGATTGCTGGTTTAGCTGGGCGAACTTGTCGGACTGTTGCTGAGTTGCATAACTCTGTGAGGGGTATTGTTCATAACTCGCATCTGGGTATCGTGCCACATCGTAACCAGCTGTAAAAGTTAGCCAAACAGTGAGCTACGTCCAGTGCCAACGCTTCAACGGCACGGAGCATTTCATGATAGGGCTCCAACTTACCATGCATAGAAGGCAGCTGGGCCTTGGTGTAGGTTGCCATCTCTAAAAGCCTAGGAGGGGAGTCCCCTCTTAGGTCTCCTCCTCCGTTCTCTGCTCGTGCAGCTTCCTCGTAGCGAAGCGCGATGGTGTCAGGCGATTCAAGCCTGTCGTCGACTCCGACGATGATTGGCTTTTGCGGGTGGTAGTCAGGCTACAAGATGTTGGTGTCAGTGTTCAAAGTCCCAAAACAATAGGAAGATTTCGTTGAAAGACAAGCATATGTCGATAGAGAAGACAAGAAGGAAAGGGTTTGTGGGCGGCGAAGAGGCACAAAAGGGACCCGCCTTGTCACGGGAGTATTAGAACAGGGTCTGGGTTGCGACTTACCTCGAAAAGCTTATAGGGAGGACACTGGAACTTGGAAGTAGACATCCAAGCTGGCAAGGAGGGAAATTGGGAATGGGTCTGTTCAGGGAGGAGAGTTGAGAATGTAGTCCAGTTGTCTTGGAGAAAGTGGTCGCAGTCGTAGTTAAGACCAGGTCTTGTCGAGGTCTTATGCAGCGGGTCTGGGTCGACCAAGACAGTGATCGCTACGCGACTGTTGACTTTCGGAGATTTGATCTAACACAGGGTATGCGGTGGCATGCAGTAGTGATGTTGTCGAATGATTAGTATAGTCGGTCAAGCTCTCCCTTGAATTGCTTTTGTGTGCTGGACGTGGCGCTTTGAAACAGATGAAGTGGATGGCGGGGATCCTACTGGCGAAGCTGAGAGGGGTAATCGTGGGTTCCGATCCAGTTCAGAGACACTTGCATTCCAGAAAAAGGGCGGAATCTGTTGTCTGGGAAGCGGACACTTTCCTGGATAAAGGGAGAATGATACAAGCTGGGGAAGTGAACTCGTTGACGCGGGAAGAGGTGCTCAGGTATGCGTGGCAGATTTGAATCAACAAGCCGAGAAACAATAATAAATAAATAATTATAGAGATATGCAAGATTGCGTCTGAAGAATGCTGGATATTGGGAGGATCCTGGAAACCGTTGTCAGGTTATTCTCTTGTAAAGGAAGACCAACGATGGCGTCGTTTTGCCACACAAGTTGCTAGGCTTCAAGGCAGGTTCAGATCACAAAGATGTGCGTACCTTGCAGACTTGAGATTCAGTGTGTAATCAACAAGAACAAGCTGAGACCAAGGGTCAAGCTTGTGTCTCCAAAGCCGTTGTACAGGTGGTTCAACTGCAAGGGCACTTGAGTCTGTTATGGTCAGTTCGGCTTCACTAACTGATGCATAACAGTGTTAGGCTCGCAAGATCCCGAAAATCTATGGAGCTGGGACGGGGAAGGAAAGACAGACGAACGGGTAACTGATTCAACACGGGTAAGTGAGTCGGTTTGGACTTGAATAAAAGAAGGGTTCGCCGTGAGTGTTGATGTGCGTGCCTGTAGGAGATGAAGGAGACCAAGTACGGAAGAGCATTTCTTTTGGGAGTGACCCGTGTATGCGAGATATTTGCCCTGCGTCAAGGGGAGATAGTGATGATTCAGATGTTCCTTGGGAAAGTTTTCGACCAAAGGGCAGGAAGACAAGGAAGAAGGGCGAAATAAAACGAGTAGCCAGAGCTAATGGACTGATGTATGTACCTATTCCATCCCTTCCTTTACAAGAAACCAATAAAGGTGAAGAAAGCCTTAGCTAGGGGAGAAATGGATACGCAGTGCCAGGGTAAGGGAGGGAGAGAGAAAGGTGCGTGGCCAGGCTACTTTGGCCTTGGACATTGTCAAGTCGAGTCTGCGCGACCCTTGCCTGACGATCCCACCCCCACTCGCCTATCTAAAAAGTAACTCGGAGGGGAGGGAATAGAAATGAATGAGCATACGGATGGATACATTTGGAGTCAGATAGCAATAGTGTTGTCCTCGCAGCGCAGTGCATAGCACATGGGGCTAGACAAGGAAAGGTAAGCGCAATACTTGAGGGAAAGGTCAAGGATATGGCATTTGCGGAGGCTAGGAATCAACCACCTTGGCCGTTATGCCAGATCCTCGAGTGTCTCAAAGCCTCCTGCAAGGGTGACGGCAGCGTCAACTGGTGGGGAGAGCATCATGGGTTCGGGAAATGGTGGAGAAGCTTGGTCTAAGTTGTTTCTGTGTGCCAGGTGCTAACCCATCTGAAGGAAGCATGACTTGAAGTCTGAAAGAAAAGCTTCATCATGCTACACAAACAACATCTTTGGTCCTTCACTTTACCCACACACATCCCGATGTCTTCAGGGCCCAGTCAGCCATTCACCGGGAGAGGTGGCAATAGAGAGACACCACATATCCATGATAGAAAGGGCTATGGGAAGCCATGATACACCCCTCTTTGACGAGACGTTACAGACCATTCATGAGAGGAGACTTGGGAATAGGAAGGAAAAGAGGCATACTAGCCCCAAATGGGCATCTCTTTTGGAAGCATGTCCTGGCTCAACTGGAGCGCACCGAAAAAAGAAAAGGGGACAATTTAGGAGCCCGAGTAAGAAAAATAGAATAAAAAATAAAAAATAAAAAAAGAATGGTTTGTTACGTGCCTGAGCAATATGGATGTGTGCGTAATGCGTGTGCGGTAGTCAATCGGAAAGCCTAGGGAGGGTGTGTCGTTAGCCATCTGAGCCAGTGATTGGTCAACTTTCGAAGAGGGAATCAATAGTGGTTGTACAGGGGTGCCGGTAGTGTGTAGTGCACGGCGTAGGCGGCATCAGCTGGATATCCAGGGCAAGCCAAGATCGTTCCAAGGGCAGAAGAGCTCTATCCAGTAACAGTCCTGGAACTCAAGGGAGTCAAGGCCTAAGTGAGGGTCTTGTCCAAGAAAGGTGCGGTTCTAACCGTACTGGGTCCGCTCCCGTCTTCCCGTCTCCATTTGTTTTCTCTTTTGAAAGGTCCTCTAATGAGAGCTGTCGGGGTACCTTGCTTGTCCTGTACTACTGCACAGGCCAGGCCAGGCCATGCCAGACCAGACCAGACCAATCTCATTTCTTCTCCCACTTGTGTAAAGAATGTTCTGTCTGGCGCCAGGCGAAGCAAGGTATATATGCAAATGCAGGTGCAGAAGGGCAGTATAGCAAAGTCGCACTCACCTCCAAAAGCAAGTCCGAAAAGGAGATCTTCGGGTACCGAACAACCGAAATTCCAGATCACCGTACAGCGAGATTGCGATGGAGCTCGCTGTTCAGCTCGGTCTCCAACAAAACTCTGTGAAAAAGAATAACTCCTCAATATCAATATCAAGCGACCACCACATACGTCAATTGGCCGTATTCGCGTCAACGACCCAACTTTGTAGGGCACCACTTCAGTCGCTTCGCCAAGGTGAAGATGCCCCAGTAGGTCAGAACGGGCGTGTAATCGTCAGCAAAGCCGAAACAGGCTTGATACTGGCTCCCGGGAGTGCTCGAGTTCCGCGACGCTGAACAAGGATCAAGCCTAATCAAAATATAATCCCGGTCTGATGTCGTAGGATGATCAATGATCGCCTTGCCGGCACTCTTATGAGTCAAATCTGTCAACTACATTTCAATTAGTCCGTCTCCTGTTGCTTTTTCTTGTCGCGCCTGCGAGTAGCTTCTCAACCAATGCTAGCCCCAGCCATCCTTTCACGACAACGACTCGAGGCTTCACAAATAGGTGATAAAGAATCCAACACCCAGGGCATTCTTTGTGCAATGAACTCTCACTTCGAATGAGGCATAGGGGAAATCCAGAAGTAACAATAACAAAGCAAGGGGCGAGTGGGCGCACACGGGTTGCAGATTATTGAAGTTTCTCACACTGGGGCAGAACCCCTCGCAGTCAACAAAATTGGCTACGCATCAAGACGCCACCACAATTCTTGGGCGAGGAAGAAGGTTTTGGAATACCAACGAGTGCTCTTGGTACAAATCGAAGCGGGGACGTGAAGGGGGAAAGCCCAAAGATGTGAACGGACAACACTAAAACACGAGGTTATTATAAGCATACCTTAATTTGGTAGATTCCGGTAACTCCAAGTCCGAGCCTCCAGTATTCCTGGGTTCGATGTGCCTTGTCTCGATCTGCACTGACATACGCGAGGGGTCCTGACACGACTGGGTTCGATTCGAGGGAGGGAGTCGAAAGAGCAGGCTTCGTGCTTGAATTGAAGTGTTTATATCAGGATCCTCGCCACGCTGTTTATATGATCGAGTCGAAAAAATAACGTTGATGCTCAAACGGGAGTGCCGCTTATCTTATACGACCTCGTTGCTTTTGTTAGGAGGGAACGAGTTTGTGTTCCCATCACAGCAATTTGCATAATGAATGCGATTGCATGCCTGACCATCACTGTCGTCAAGCAGCGCGACGATGCGAACAAGGATGTTCTGTACGAGCCATGTACTCAGTGTCCAGCTAAACATCTGATAAGAAGTCGGAGTAACTTGCGAGCCTTCAAAGCTCTACTCAACCAGCCAAAGAGGGACACGGCGCTCAGAAAAGCAGGCCTCCAGTGGTGAAAAACAGGCACGTACAGTACAGTACAGTATTGCCTTCCCCAACCACTTGGTACGCCAGCTGCTAGGGGTGGGTCACGATGATGATACTTCCAGGGTTTGGTTGAACAGAACCTTTGAGAGAGCGCCACCTCGGCTCTTGAAGGGCTCCTAGACATTCAACGGGAAAGCCAAGGGAATATCGCACTGCATATTGTGCCAGAGGTTTATCAGAACTCACAGTACGAGTGTCCTGGACAAAAGACAAGCCGGCCCTGAGAGGAGGTGCGGACGTGCGATCTGCACAGGGGGCCAGGATCCTCCCTCCAGGGGTGCACCAGCAGCTGTAGGGATCGTCCATGGTAACATTTAGCTCGGGCCTGCTGATCGACCAAGCGACCAAGCAAGACTGGGTTCTGAGATCCTGCAGCGTTGCAATTAGGATGCTAGCGAAAAAGATGGCGCGCGGGCCGCTCTTGAGGGAGCCGCCCTACAGCATAAAGTTTTTGGTGAACATGTTCTAATCCAAGGATTGGATCACAGCTAGTCCGGGTCACTTAATGGAGGGCTTTTGGATTCTGTCACAACCCTTTCGAGGAAGTGAAGATTGAAATTGATTAGCGCATTATTCCCTGCATAATCTCCCCACCACCCTCTCAAAGCCGAATCTCATCGGTCAATGAAGAGACTTGAGATCAAATGCGTATTTCGGTGCAACATCATGCCGGGTGCTCGAATAGAGGAGCCGACGATATTGCCCAGATGGGTGCTTAGGAAGGCAGTGTAGTGTGGCAAAAGTCTGTCAGTGTGGTTATGGATAACTCGATCCAAACCTCTGGCTTGGGTTTTAACGAGATGAAGCGGTTACCCGAAGCAAAACCAGGAAGTAATTTGTTCAACTCGACACTCGTGGAGGCGAAACACATCTCGTTCTGTTACCCCGCCTTGATCTCGCTGGTTCACACACTGCAATGGTTGGTTAAGGGGCCTTGATGTATCGAGCAAACCGGGGTGGGCGAGTGTTCACAAATCAATGTGAGCTGTCGCCCATTGCTTCGCTTGACAGCTGTTGCACAGTAGCCTGTAAGACATCTTCAGCGAGGGTTCACAGACGTACTTGTCTCTACCCGCACTCAGTCGCACATTCTTCATTCTCAGCACAAGACGAGATCTCTTGTCCTAAAGGTCCACCACTTCTCTAATAAAAGTATATTCGGCGAGATCGGCTTAAAGTGTCGAGATTTTCATGTGGTGGTCACTTGAGACCATCCCGACAGTCAGGGTTAGACATTCAGAGTATGTTGCAGGGACTCGACACGTGCATGTCTCAGCATGTTCTGAAGAATAGACCAATTGAATCCACGATAGGCTCGAACGGGACTTGCAGAACGTTGAGTGAATAGAAACAATCAAGTCAAGCCGTTGGTATCAGACATTGGCCGCCATGGCTCATTCTGCGACAGTATAGGCTTGCTGCAACAAACTCGAACAGAGGTTATTTGAGTATCAGCTGCGAATTGCAGTGGAACATGAAACAGGCCAAACAATGTTTGACCGCGCGCATCGCTTCTGTGGCTCTGCTTCGATGATATGGGGCCTGTGAAGAGAATTATGTTGTGCGTTCGGTCAGGGTTAGAGGAATCTCGTCTTCTTGGTCTGAGCGTAGACAATAGTAAGGCCTGTGTGAATGGTGTTGCAAAGTGGTCTCTCATGACTTTTTTGCTATTGTTTGTCACAGCTGCTCGGTTCAGGCCGAAGGGGATCACAACAACACCACGTAGAAAGCCTGAGCAAGTAGACTGAGACAGGTGTACAGTATAGTGGAACAGTTTATGTGATATCCTGCTACCGGTAAGTTTAAAATCTTGTTACCATGTTTGAGCTTCTTACCCGAGAAAAAAGCAAAAAGCGTGTCTAGTGAGCTGAGTGTCGGCACACCAGAGTAACGTGGATGGTTTTCGGAGAGTGACAAAAGCCTCACGTTTTTGAGCTGTCGTAATCTTGGGGCAACGAATTGAGCAGGATAGGTGCATTGCAGGCGGAAAACAAGCGAGCGAGAGCTGGCGCCGATGAGGTTGGTGGTTCTCTGAGATCATGCAGGCCGTGTTGCACAAGCATCGCACATCGCACATTACAGATCTGGCACATTCCCTAACGTCGCCTTTTCCTGTCCTATCGCACGGCATCCCTCGTTCTGGACAGCGTGGATGTGGTCTCACAGAGCTGCGCCTCTAAAGAAGTGTGTGCTTGTGTCGGTGAAGCTGCCAATGGGACGACATGGTTGACGTATTACCAGCGTTGCAGGCTGATGCCGGTGCAGAATCCCAGACGAATATCCTCATTCTAATCAACAAGGGGTGATTGGGGTAGTCGAATCTGTCAATGGCCACGATGGTGATGAAGTGATGAGTTTTTGCTGAAGAGTCGAAGTTCGCTATTAGACCCGTTTAGGGACGCGTTTGCGACTATTTTACCACTGGTGATGTATTGAGTTGTCGATTTGATCTTCAATGGTCGACTAATGACGCGTTTTGGAGAGTTTAGACATGATTTTTTGTTGTTGTAAATGGATTGATGTCGGTGGTGGTCAAGTTTACGGTTGAGGCAAAAGAGGCCATTCTCCACTTTGTCCGTTTGCGTTCAGTGTGCCTTCCTTCTCAATTCTGTACTTAGGTATCAATTGGAAGGTGCAATAACGGAATCTACCTATTTCAGGTTTACTTTCATCTCTACCACTTCCCACTGAGTAGTAGGTAGCATATGGCAGCAAAACAAATCGTCTGACATGTTGTGTATTTCTTCCCATCTTACCCTGGACCTAAAGCTCGAGTCCTGTGCTACCGACCTACGCGTGCATGAGAGTGAGATACTGCCCCAATATTAACCTTGCACAGCAGTAATAAATGGCGAATGACAACGGTGGTGAAACCACTGACTACCTGTATTTTGGAGTTTCAACGCGGCTCGATTCGGTCCATACCTAGGTACTAATGGAACTTTAGCAACAGTCTTGACCTGCCTGACCTGACCTGACCTGACCTGACCTGACCTGACCTGGCCGAGCTGTACAGCGCACTAAACGGCAAGGGTTCTACCCCCCGAACTTCTCCTCCTCGGTGAGCTTCCAACCCGCAATTCAGTCGGCCAAGGAAAAAGAAAAGAAGTAGAAGTGGACAGAAGTGGGCATTCACTGTATCCGTACCTTTCTATGATCGGCCATGCCGGGGACAAATTGATTGGTTGTACATGCAATATACATGTAGCATCCCGTGGAGGGGCGATGAATGATTTCCAAGATTCAGATCCTAGCTTTCTTCACTGCACTGTACTCTACAGTTCTGCTCTCCATGTAACTGTATCTATCCGCCCGCAGAAACTCGCTACTCAGTGCTACGATGCAGAGTAGAATAGAATACACGCCCCTGCTACCTACCTAGGTACCTAAATAACACGGTCACGCAGCAGGTGCTTCACGTTGTACCGTGTGTATGTATTGCACAAAAGGTGAAGAGATTGAGATCTGTTGCACAAACCCGAAGGGGAGTGCTTCCAGTTCGGCGTTGGCCATTCCATTCCATTCATACACTCAAACTTTCATTATTGTAGTCTTTACACCCCAACCGCTAATTGACATAATTATCTCTAATTGCTCCCCTTACCGACAATAGAGAAAATAGTTGTATGTACGCAGATAACGAGCGAATAGGACTCAAGAACGTATCGGTACAGTGCCTCCTTGCAGCCGCTAACAAGGAATAAGCTTGCGCGACCGCAGACCTGGGACTGGCTAGACCAAATAGTTAGACTAGGTAGTCTTCAGGTACTTTGCCCAGATTGTCATTGAACTGTAGACTCAAGGCCCTGGTTCATCAGATATGCAGCCTCTCCGCCTCATACTGGTTGATAACACATCCTTGATGACGAAGCTTCAACACCGACGGGGACCCGGACAACATGGCAGCAATGATCTGATCTGATCTCATCTGATCTATCCATTTTATGCTTCAGCTGAGTTCGATAGTCCCTAGCTCCATAAGCCCGAAGTAAATCTACGTATCGACAGGTCGATCCCTGTTGTACTAGCGACACGCTCAACTACAAGTCGCGTTCATGGACCAATAATGTTAAAGACCAATGATTTTCTCACGAACCACCAAAACGTTCATTATCGCATGGCTATGTAATGGATCGCCGGGACCAGCAATGTATCATTCTGATGTGTCGAATATTACCGACATTAATAGCTGTATTAAGCTGGGCATCTTTGCAGGGAGTGAGGCTGCTGACAAGGATCTCTCACACCGTAACAACAAAGAACAAAAAGCAAATCATACACACCTACTCCAAGTGTCGTGCATTTACTCTACATACATACTTACATACTTGTGCACTTCCAAAACAGGGACCCTCTCCAAATGACGTATTGAAGCTTGCGAATTTGGAGAAAGACATGATCTGAAACTGTACCCAGATAAAGTCTGGACGAGACACTTGCATATCAAAAGCACTCAAGTTTTGTTCCTCGGTAATCTTGTAGATCTCCTAGTCTACAACATAAATGATGAAATTATTGCCATCTTAGAGGTAGACTCTGTGCATATCAAGGACTGATGAGAGCACCGTAAACCGCTAGAGAGCCGTTATTTGATGGCAGTTTCAAACTAGGTAGTAAGCTGAGCTGCGATAGACTTCGTGGCTATCGCAATCGTACGTACTACAACACAAACATAACGGAGAGTTACGTCCGGAAAGTTATCTGCTTCTTTAACTTTGAGAACACGATAGGGGCAGATTTATCCACATCGTCTTGTCGCTAACTGCGTTTGTTATTTTCAAAGGGCTGAAGCCGTAGACAAGGTTTCTGACACGCATTGACACGGGAATACAAGGCGAAGATGATATTCTAGAATCTGTAAGGCTAGCTAGCTGCTCGTAAGAGCTGCAGTTTCCTGTAATCATCATATGTAGACAATGACAACTACAGTTGACCATTGGGCCGTGATAACAACTCCAGAACCTAGTTCCGTTGATCATGGACGATCCTCAGCCTTAGAACCTGTAAGTACTCTATACCAGGGATGACTTCGTATGTCTACAAACAAGAACACGGATACTGTGCTTTCAAACATAGATAGTCCAAACTAAACGTCTATCGTATCAAGAGATGGGATGGTACGAATCAGGTACTGACACGGCAACTTTCCAGACCGACATTATACACGAGTCAACACATACAGTAAATCCATATATTTTCGGAAACTGGAATGGAAACTGAGGTGAACTCGAAAAGGCGGGCGGCCTGAGCGCCCTCGCAGAAAAAGCAAATATCGCAGTTTCGCCATATTTCGAAAAAGCAAAGTTGAAGCAAAAGAACCAATAGACATGTTTCTGGATAAGTTAACTATTATGGTCTGCATACAAGGTCGAACTTGTCATGGATATTACCGGATGAGATGGAGATGGGGCGTGGGGTAAGACGACGATCTCTCTCCCTTTCAAGGTTTAGTTAGTTAGGTAGTCAAGGAGAGGGGGGATTTAAGCCTGGAAGTAATTGTTTTCTCTTTTTGTTTTAGTGAGCAAGTCAGGGAAGCTAATGCCCGATAATATATCGCATCGTATATCATTGGGTAGGTCATCTTTTGAACTACTCCCACCGGACGCTATGCGCTTTGACGGACTGACAAGGCTGGGTTGGGATGGCTCAGGTGAGGCGCCTCTTTTTTCACTGGAGAGGCCCCCTCCCCTAGAAAACTAAAGACTAGAGAGTACTAGAAGCCATGTGGTCTGGTCTAGGGTCAAGTTTTTAGTCAACTTTTCCCTTCCTTTCCCGTTGTGCATTGTCTCTTTGGGGGCATTTCTGTTTTAAGCCGACTGCATATTCAAGTATCCATGCCGCGCATCCAAGGTGAGGTTACGGATATAGATACCGGGGATGGAGGAAATGAGGCCGAGGGGACCTTGGCATTGGGACTAATTTGTCCCTTCTGTCCGTTCTCCTTTTGTCTTGTCTTGCCTTGTGAGCGCCGTCTCGTCTCTACACAATAAGTGAGACACGGGAGTGTCAACCGGGGTCTCTGCTAAGTCAAGATCGGGACTGGACTGGACTGAACTGGACTGGACTGAACTGGACTGCAGTGCACTTGTGATAAGTTACCATTGAGATGAGAGACTATCTATATGCAGTTCATCTTTGTATGTCTTGTCAACTGTGCTGAAGTTTACAGCGCATGCATACATGATACGACGCTGTCATGATACATACCACGTCCAACATCGCTTCATTTCACTCCCTATATCAACAGTAACTGCACACGTACCTCTGAATCTCTGTATCATTACTACTGCACGCATGGACCCCAAAATGCAATGTTCGATCTGCCCTGATCTACAAAAAAAATGAGGCTGCATCCCCATGGCTAAGACTTGCATCTCGTCTCCCTTCCCTGCCCTGCCTGCCGGAGCCGTGTTGGTTTGCTTACACTTCTCAATTGGGCATGACCGTTGCTTCTCAGGTCCCCAACTTTGGAATACCCTCGTCAGCTCATCTCAATCCTAGTTCCCTACCCACTCACTCACTCATAGTACAAGCATCATGTGCATCACTTTGCCTCATGCAAATGAAGGTGTCCCCCTCCTCTCCAGAATTAATCTTCGCAAATCTAACCTCTTGTGAGACATGGCGCGTCCGCATCTATGATTGGGCATCATTATATGCGTAGTATTGTAGGTCCGCTGCTCACCGCCATCTCAACAACACAATGGAGGGCATCCTGTTCCTTCTATGGCCTCATCTTGACCAATTCATCACATGCGCACAATCACCGAATGGACCCTTTTAGGACGCCTGCCTACAATGCAATTGCAGATGCATATATGCACATTCGAGGTATAACCCCATCTTTTCCTCCTGCTCCAGTGAGCGATGCTACCGCAGTGCTGCATCCAGCTTCCGAAATCAGAGATAATTGCATCTTCTTCACAGACGTGGTGACTCTTGTTTTGCTCATGAGACTCATCAGGATCTTCACCGCTCGTAAAGTCATGAGTCTCGAACACAACGACTTAGGACCCGATGAATTGAGGCAAGACACTCATGGAATGTAATGCAAGTGGTGTGCATATGTTACAGATCTGTCTGTCGCTTATTCGTCGATTCTGGATGCATACTGAGATACTATATTTAATGAGGCTCTTTGGCGGTGAGGTCTGTGCTGTATTGTATTCGTTGATACTTCATCTTGAGTCTTGTGATGGCCTTTGGGAGACCAGAGTAGTGTGATACTTTGATACATGTGCATTTCCCTCTGCAGTTGTCTCGACTTTGCCGTAATGAAGCCGTAGTCCCATGCTTGACACGGGGCGTAAGTTGTTTGGCAGCTTTCTCTATGTTCCTCATACCTCAGATACTGCCGTGGACAGACAAGCACGACTCTGAGGTTGCCATCGGAGAGTCCGCAAGTTTTTGAGTGACTACTGTAATCTGACTCCAGACATTCCATGAGTTCGCCATCGTTTGACACTGCTCAAGGGGGAAGATCGTGCTTGTGAGTCTTGGTATAGTATATGGCAGGTATACTAAAGTGAATAAGAGATGAAAACTAGATGACCAATGTTGTCAATTAGTTACTACCCCTATGTGCCCCCTTATTGTAAGCTTCCGGGAATCTGTGAATGCATTCATAAGGATGACAACCCCAAACAACAACTTAGCCAGCCATGCTATACATGTTACTGGCTTCGAGTACCTACCATATGATAACACTCTCCTGGTATCCATTAGGTAGCATTTCGACTGTTCTAATACCGAATCTAATGGCGGGTATGCGCTAATCGTCACCAGTGTAAACTAAGCTACCATTCGCCTTTACATAATTGCACTGATCGTTCACCTTGCCGAGCTTCGCTCCATTTGATGATCGACTAGATCGTTAATTACTACTTCGTGAATTACTATGGACAGCGTCGCTCAGTGCACGAGGCAGATTGACGGCCAAGGCAAAGATGGGGAACCGATGGATATCCCCGTTGTTATCTGCTTACAAGTTACTACACAGCATACACAGTCACTAAACTCTTTGGCACTTGTCATCCGCTGAATTTGTATGATTGATCACTCATTTCTTTGACAAGCCTCATACGTACCCGTTGACTCAGTCAACGCGTAGAAACTCCTATCCTTGTCATCCATCCGTCATGAGTCGCTCCATAAGTCCATCATGGCTGTTTCTGGTTTCCAGGGCTTGTGCTGCATCTGATCCAGCTCCATCGTACAAGAATGCAAAAAAGTGAAATGAACAAAAAAAGTAAACCTCATCACGTCAATTATCGCGAAATCCCAGTCCCGACCTAAGGCAGAGGCAGGTCATTTGTATTTCTGTTACTCAGACGCCGTCTCCTATCATTGAGAACATGGCGCGTGTTGATTTGTTTGGTTGGGTTATTGTAGGTAGTAAGTAGTGATAGTAGTGGTTGTCACCATTTAAAGGGGTTGTGAAACCACAGTTTTGCTGCGCTCTTATCGTTCCATTAAAAGCTTCGTCCAAGTATGCTGTCAGCGTGAACGAACAGACCGCTGTTTGCTATAAAGGGAGAGAAAAAAGAAGTCGAAATGGGAGTGTCGGGTGCTTGGCCTAAACGTAAAAATAACAAGTGCCAACACGATGAAAGGAGCCTGCATGCAGTGTATGGCCGCGCAGATGCTATATGCGAAGCTCGTTCCGGGGAAAGGCATCGACTGGTGATCTGCGAGTGTGGATATGTACTGAGTAAACACGCCCAGGCATCGGCAGATAAAGGGTAAACGCAGAATGCTCTGCCCATGCGTGTTATGTGATACAATCAACTTGATGTGATATTGATTATGCAAGTCATCTCAATGGCCTCCTCCAGCTTGTGCTGCATTCCTAAGCAGTCAGTGAGGCAGAGTTGTTGCGGCCCCAATCGGAGCCTCGTCCACGGTAGCTACCACGGCCTCCTCGGCTTGGTGTTGATGTAGGATGCTCCCCTCGCGAACTTGACACATCTCGTTTACCTCCTCGTCGCTCGTAACCAGAGGCTCGACTCCTAGGACCGCCCCGGGTTGACGAGCCTCGACCGCCTCTAGTCGCGGAGAAAGGGACAGTGACAATTTTGGTGTCCTTCATTTCTGGCAAACGAATTCTCATAGCATTGCCGCCACCGACTACTTCGGCAGCAAAGTAGTATGGTTCCATAGCAGTTGGCTGAACCGCAAATTTCTTTGGTAAAGGCTTGTTCTGTGCCAATGCTGGCTGCCAAGCGGCCTCGGGGGCCTTGTGCGGTAGTCGAATCTGGGGAAGGGATCCCATTTCCTGTTCTTCAAAACACTCTTCAGCCATGGGCTTGGTGATAGATAACGGTCTACCCTTAGTGGAGTGAGTTGGGGCGCCGTTTCCGGGCAGCGAAACTGTAGCAGAGTCATGGTGGGCGACCTGGTCCAAAGCGCTCTTACTTGCAGGATCAACGCCAATAGATCGTTGAGGTGGTGATCTCGAGCTTCCGAGCAAGCTGTTGATTCGATTCTGCCATTTCTCCTGAGAAGACTCGCCAGTTGACAGGGGGAGACGATTGGGGCTGACAGGGCCCCGTACAACATCCTTAAAGGTAGGTGGATGGGCCCAGCCGAATTGCACACGACTTGCAGGAGGTTGCGAGGCCGTCATGGATGGCGGCAGTCTTACTACTGGCTGAGGGGGAGGGAGTGACACATGAGGTCTCTGCGCATTACCCTCGTAAGCTGGATGACCTTCCATAGTGGGCGGGGGAGGAGTTGGTGATTTCGAGCGCGATGGCTCGTTTTCATTGATCCTGTCATAAGGGTCCCTTGTTGGGAAGAATCGCGAAGCACGGCCTTGAGAAGTCGCTCCTGTGCCAATTGCGCCGCCAGCCACTATAACATTATTCAAGTCCTCTGTTGCTTCATCGCCAGCAGTCCTCCATGGACCTACGGGCTGTGCATCTTGATGGCCGATGGATCGTCGTGTACCATCGCCGGGAGCGTGGACTTGACGCCAGGTGTCCTTAATAACAGGTTGGGTATCCTCGAGGGTCAGACCGCGCTCAGCAAGTTGACGATCACGCTCAACTTTGTCTGCTAGTCGACTGGCGCTCATCTTCTTATCATTTTCACCAACAGCGTTGATCCATTTGTTCGCCACATCGGATGCTGGAGTGGGACGGGGACCAGAACCATATCGCGCAGGTCCAGAACCGATAGGAGCCGGGGGCTGTCGAGCTTGTGAAGGCTGCTGGGCAACATTAGGAGGAGCAATAGGTGACGGCCCCTTGCCTCCTTGAGAAGTCGGGCGGTTGTCCAAAGGCAGACGTCCGATATCCGTGCTGAAAGTACCATTACCGAGGCCTCTGTCATTATTAGGGGAGCCCCAGACATTTCGGGCCACTGGCTGTGATCCGGTACCCCATGTCGAAACGGCTCGGTCCTGTCGTGAGGTTGCAGCTGCTCCCCAAAGCTCGGTGGGCTTGGCTTCTTGACTATGAGATACACGCCTGGGGGCAGCTCCCTGACCTTGAGACGAATCCGTTATTTGGCTTTCAGAATCTTGTGGTCGCTCATGAGTAGCCGAATGATCGCCATCATTTTGCACTGCAGGAGTCTGGTTCGGGGCTCCAGGGCTCTCTCGCTGTTGAATATGTGTAGGATGCGAAATGTCGTTGGACTTGTCTGCAGACTCCTTCTTCTCTGTCTTCTTCTCTGGCGCAGGTCCCATGGCATCTAATTTCTTTTGGATGCGCTCTCTGCGCTCGGCTTCCTCACGAGCTTCTTCCTCTTGTTTTCGCTTTCTAGCCAACTGATTACGCTCTCGCATAAGCTTTCTCTGGTATTCAACGTCATCACCGCCAGGGTGAACTGGAGGTGGTGGTCCAGCGACTTGCTCTGGGAGAGGCTCATTATGGTGGGGTTGTGCAACAGCAGGGCTAGGAGATGCGCGGGGAGGCATCCAATTAGACTGATGCTGACCCCTTGACGGACCATGCGCCGAAGCTGAGAGGCCGGGTGACACAGGGCTATCAACAGAGCCCACAAAGGACGGCCTACGAACATCGTGTTGTTCTGGTGGAGGGAGCGAACCGTCGCCCCCCTTGTTCACACGTTGCATAAACGAGCCACTTCCACCACTGACATTAGAAGATCCTCGTCGTCTACCAAAAGGAGGTTCCTGGGTGGCTCTACTGGTTTGGAACGCACCAGAAGGCTCGGCTGGGTAATCCGGCTGGGGTGGTCGTTGTAACAGGGACGGGTGGTTCCTAGGGTGCTGCTCCATTCTCATCGAACCACGTCGATTATCTTGCACGGGCTCATAACGCCCAGAATGAGAGTTATACAACTCCCGGTTTCCATGGGATGCACCGTCTCTCCATGCGTGTCGGCTGAAATCATCGGCTGCGATTTCCTTGGGAGGAGGCGGCGTCATGCCCTTGTTGAATGGCTGTCTAGCAAGAGTGGCAGGTTCCGGAATCGGTGAAGCTTTTTCGACGGGTGGTAAAGTTGCCCATGGAGACTTTACTGGTACCGGAGGTGCCGGAGGTTTGGCGACGAGAGTGGGCTTGTCTTGAGAACCACTCTTCAATACAAGTCCCTTGCCCTGGGCAAGATTGCTCGATTTTGTTAATGGGGAGCTCACAGAAATGGGAGGCGCTGGAGATCGTGGTTTGTCGAGGGCCTTTCCTTTTGATGCAACAGAACCACTGTCGGAGGGTGGTGGGGGAGGATGTTCATCTGGGTGAGGCAGGGTCGTCTTCGTGCCATCACCCCAGGTGATGGCTTCAGGGGCCCAATCGTCGTCATCGTCGTCAATGTCCGCCCATTTGTTTTGTCCTTGAGCATCATCTTCGTTTAACCGACTGGCCATATGGATGCCATACTTCTTCAGCTCCTCATCAGTTAACTTCTTAGGTTCCGGGGGAGGCACAGCTAACATATCAGTTAGTAAATCCAAGGGTAAAGCCAGTTGTCGGAAGGCACATACGTCGGTTTTTGTTCCAAACCGCACTTGCATCCGGCGCACTACCAGGTTTTCCTCCATTAACGCCTCCGGAGAACCGAGGTGATGAGTCGCGCGTGCTGCTGCCTGTCTTGGCTATAAGTCGAGGTCGCGAGGAAGAGAGTGTCGCCGAGCTTGTCGGGGGAGTGCTGGAACCAGTAGGCTGTTTCTCGGTGACCTTAGCTGAAGCGCTATTGGCAGCAGCCTTCGTTGCAAGGAAGGTCTTGTTGACAGAGACAGCCTTGAACGTGGCGGGTTTCTTAACTGTTGAGCCTGCGCGGCCATGCCCTTTGTCTTCATCCTTGCTCTTTGAACCATCTGCACGCGATGTCTCCGTATCCGACCCTCCACTGGCACTGGCGTCGGCGGAAGTGAGCTGATCTTCGACACTCGTAATATGCTTGTTCTCAATATCATCGTTGCCGGCACTGCCATTCAAATTCGAGCGGACGGGATCGACATTGTGAGCGTCGGGCGCCTAAGTTCATGAGGATGTAGGTTAGTAAAGGCTCCGTAGCTGCTACAGCTCAGTTGTACGATTGAATGGGAAAAAAAGAACTAAAGTTTGGAAAACCGTTCCGAAACCCAACTTAAGGAAGTGCCCGAACAATAAAAAGTGAAGATGAAACATACAGGCTGGGACTGAGAGGCAGTGGCATCGGCAGCTTTGTCAACGGCAGCCTCTGTTGCCATCATACGTCGTGGAATGCGCCGGTCGTGTAGTAAGCGAAAGAAGCCCTCAAAATGAGTTTCTCCGCCTAGTCTCCTTATATTTCGGTCGGACTAGCGTTTAAGGGGTGGACAAAATGTCGTTTCTCAAAGTCAAGATCAGCTGCGACAGGTCACCGCGGGGCGGGGAGGGTGAGAGATGTTTGTCGAGTTGCGGGGGAGACGAGGGGAAATATTGCGTATTAAAGAGCCGGTCGTCGTTCGGGCATAAAATAGCTAGAATGGTGCTCGATCCGAGACTCGTGGGGAGAGAAGTATGATGAGGGAGGATCACTGGACTGCAGGGCGTGTCAGTTACCAGCTGTAAGGTGAGGTTTCGATGTAGGTATCCGGAGTAACTGCGGCTGAAGGCGTTGTGATGTGGAAGGTAGAGGGACGGCCAGTTTTCAGCACGATGGGGGGCTAGATTGGGCTTAGCGCCGGAATGGTAGGGACTGGTATTGGCCAGCACGCCCCGTTAATCCGTCAGGTCCCCTAGGTTCAGGTTCCCGGTCCCTGGCAGCCAGCCCATCCATGACAGGGCTGTCACAGCTGCCAGCTGTAAGGCCCTGAAGCTTAGGCTTATTCAAGGCTGCCATGTCTGAATAAATAAATGGGCCATATGACTCTATAGGTTACTCAATCTGACCAGGAAGAGTCAGATTAGTTCAGTCGTTAATCAGCAAGTTCAATTGTGAATTATAGTCAGAGCCAGAAGGTGTTACCATAGCACACTTGTTTGCCTGACTCAATTATATCGTTGCTTGAGGGTAAGACAATCAAGCTCTAGCTCCAGAATCAACTACAACTGTCACGCATAAAATCGGTGGTACTCAACTTTATCTACCCTTCTAACTAGTGCACACCTCGTAGGCACACATTATACGTCATATAGCATAGTTGTCAAACTCAAGCCGACCTGGCACATGCTCTTCTCAGATTGCAACTGAGGATGTCAAAACCTGGTGATGTATTTCATTAACGTCATTTAGCTGTTCTCGTAAATGATCATGATGAGATGGAACCTAAACATAAGAGCCAAAGATTTTCTTCATCTCATTCACCTGAAGACGAGTCTATGTCTGAACATTTCCTGTGTCTGTGAAAGAAGAAAAGAGCATAGCAATCAGTGCCAAAATGCTTAATGATATAGCACCAGCCCATTACACGGCGGAAACTTTCGCTATTAGGCATGAACACAGCTGTAAAAATCAAAAGCGGACCAGCAGATAACCAAAACGTGATAGTAGTGTCACTTCACTTGCTTGTTAGAGATACATAGGGAAGCTAAGGCGCGTATTCGACCGCGAAGTTTCCGGAGTTTATATGTACACGATCCCCGCTCCCTTTCACACAACGATCCGTCCAAGGTATCAAAAAGTCATTGCTTAGTGAGCGTTGTTCTTGTGGTGACCTAGATAATTCTTGTTAGAAGACGAAATCTCCTTTCACTTTTCCATGGTAATGCTTACGGAGATGGAAGTAGTAGTTCTGGGCGTAACCAATACCGACAAGGAAGACAATCAGGTGAATGATGGCTGTATAAGAATAATGTCAGAACCCGTAAATCATGTCTGTCTCGAGATGGGGTGTTCGTACGCTTGGCAGTAGGGTTCTTGCCGAAGTGCTTGGCCTGGTATCGGCCGAGGAGACCCTTAGCCTTGACCTCGGGGGCGGCACCTCGAGGAAGCTTCTCGTAGAAACTGACGACACGCTGCATGCGGATGGCATCAGGAGCGGCGCCAATGGCCTGTGGTGAATCGAACTCGGTCAGCCTTCCAAATCTCCATCATGGTGAGTTTTCCCTCGCATCGATCGATCGTCCAATAAAAAGCCCACATCATATCTCATCCATCTAGGAGTCGTCGGGATCGAATTCGAGAACCAATGTAGAGAATAATCATCGTGTGTTGCGTACCTTGGGAGAAGCGACCTATTTTTTTGGAAACCCAATGTTAGCAACGGAATCAATCGGAGCACCGGGCGTTTGCGCCCATAACCGAAGGGGCTCTCTCTCACCTTGGGAGGAATGAGCGTCGAGAGCGCTCGGCGGGTGACGAAGCTCATGATGTCGGTTTTTCGAAGGGTTCAAGACTCGGGAATTGGTCAATTGCCGCGTTGGTCCGTCGAGAGTCTGAATGACGCTCAATTAAAAGGCTGGAGAGTGAGGTTCTGTCGAGATGGATTTGGTCCCGCCCAGATTCTTGCCGAAAAGCACTCGTTCCACGACTCGGCGAAACTACTGATCCGCTCCACCCAATCAGCAACTCGCTGTTCAAGCTTGCTTCAACCTCAGAATATCGCCGCAGCCCACCATCATTCATTATAGAAACGTCACGCCCACAACGTCAATTGAAAGCCGAAGCCTTGCAATAATGGCCGCCCTCCGATCCCAGAGTGCGGCTCGTATGCTGCGAAGCGCCGTTGTTCCTCGAGTCGCTCTCTCCGCCGCTCCCCGAAGATTCCAGAGCAACATCACCTCGGCCACTGGTACCATCACGGGTCCCGTTTCCAACGAGCCCGATTACAACATCCAGGCTGACAAGGCTACCTCGTACGACTTCTCGACACGCGATTGGAAATTGACAAGATGGAATTTGAGTGCTGACTGACCGCCAGCACCTACACCCCCGTCCCTCGATCGGTCCAGGATGGCAGCGAAGAGATCCTTCCTGCAGCCGTTATCTCAGGCGCTCCCATTGAGCTCCAGGCCCGAACAGTTCGGTTCGTCAACACCATATGAAAATCCGATGTCGCCCAGAAAATGCCAGGAAACTAACAGCGACGATAGCATCTACCAGGAGGCCAAGCCCGCTACGCAGTCCGGTGACTGGCGCGGTCGGCGCTGGCGAATGGACTGGGACATTCTCCCCAAGGGACACCGATGGGAGAACCCTCTGATAGGCTGGCAATCTTCGGGTGATTTCATGCAAGGAACTCACATCAACTTCGAAAGCAAGGAGGACGCCATTCACTTTGCTGAGAAGCAGGGTTATGAATACTTCGTTCAGGAGCCCAACTCTCGCAAGTTTGCTCCCAAGGCCTACGCCAACAACTTCCTGTACTCGGCCAGAAAGCTCAAGCATATCAGGACGAAATAGACGGCTTAGACAGTCCGCCCTCATGTAAATATGTCTGTTTGAAAGACTCATTTTCGTTGTGTTTCAACATTAAACTTCGATATATGCTGTAATTGGAAGTCACAATTATGGGGAACCAATATGATGAATTGATGATTCATTGGCATTTCTTTCCGAACTATGGGTCCACGATGCGTTAGAATACGACTACAAAGTCGCTTCAAAACGCCAGGCCTGGTTCTGTTTCTCATTCTTATCCTTACCACAATGTTGATGATTACCCTTAACGCCAAACTAGGAACTGCTACGATAACGCCGACATTCTCTACCGCTTAACCAAAGACAAGCCCGACCATAGTTCTAGGTCTAGTATCAAAGTCACGTTGTAATCATGGGGTCGTGGCCGTTTCGTGCCTGGGAAGGCAGTCTACCGAGGCCAGGCACGTTCAAGCCGAGCTCCAGGCCCTCGAGCTCCAGGCACTCGGGCAGGCTTTTGCCTTTGTCGCGAGCAGTAGTCTCTGCCCAAACGCGCATCCTCACAAGTTGGCGGATAGCCGACTCGCGTCTTTGGGATTGCCGCTCCAGAATGGCACGGTTAACGTTATCAGCTACTTCTAGGCGCAGGTCTGGCTTCAGCAGAGCTGCGAGTTCTGGCTCAAGAGAGTCCGATGGGAACATGAGCAGTGCCATCGTCTTTTCTAGATCTCCAAGGAACTTTCTGTTTGTGGGTGCTCTGGGGCCCAGTTGTTCTGTTGCAAACTTAAGCGCAGGCCGAATATCGCCTCCAGGCATGTTACAGGTACGAATGAGTTCGACAAGTTGAAGTCGTAGCAGAGAAAAATGCAGTGCCTTGTCTTCATCTAGGATCTTTTCGTCGAGTCAGTGACAGTTCATTCAAGGGTATGTGACATGAAGAGCGAAGAAAGAGAGTGGTCATAAAAAAGTGGTTGTTTCTCATCAAAGGCCCGAAGGCTCTATGAGTGGTGCATGTAAAACTCGAGTTCTAATCATCCCAATTATGGTGATTCTTGCTGGGGAAATTCTTACCTCTGGATCGAAATCATTTAATGTTTCAATAGCTGTTTGAATGTTGCCGCTATGGATACAATTCTGTATTTCCTGTCTGGCAATGATAGAAGGAGTCTCCTGGTGAGGGACCAGATTGGCCTCTTTGGAAAAATTGGCTGCGGCGTTTGGATATCCCTCCATGGTGAGGTAGTCCAGAATCAATGCATTGATATCACTGTTGAAAACCGTTAGCAATTGTGGTTAAACATAACTGCAAGAACGAGATGTATGATGTGGTGAGTTCAGAAATTGAAGATTGATATCGTGTTTCCGCATTATATGCTAGGAGAGATTCCCATTGATAGTGCGTTCATCATTTTACCGATGGTAGTGAAGGGGTAGTGAAGGAATAGAATCTTACCTTTTGGGGGCCTTGACCTCTTCAACACGAAGTTCAAAGTCATGTTGAGGTCTCAGAGGAGTAGCTGTAGAAGCAGATGACGTCTGATTCTCGAGTCAGCGCCCAGCTTTACACAAAGCTTGGGCTGAAGCTCGGCTTGCCGACAAATAAAGCTCACCATTTTTGAACAAATATACCGACCACGTCTCGTCACAACTCGTTTCGATTCGAAGCTTGAACAGGAACTGTTAATCGACGGTACGATAGAGAAGCAATAGCCGACTGTAGGCTGCAGGTGATTCAGCGCTTGGAGAATCAAGCCCGAGAGGATCTTTTGTCAAGATCAGAACAATGCTTGCAGAAATTGTTCTGAGCGATGTTTGTAAAGAAAAGAAAAAGAAGAAAGTTTGATGAAGATGGGAAGAGAAGAAAAGGTGATTGGGGGCTGGAGGAAAAGAAGCCCCGAGTCGTGGGTCACTCAGAACAGGGTTTGAGAGCCAATCACAAACGCGTAAAGCTCCGCTGAGCTCATGCCCTCTGTGCCTCAGGTCTCTATTCATGACAGCCCCGCTAGAGACGCGACTGGATGCAGTTGGTGGGGGAGGCTTGGTCCCTGGAGATGGAGCTACGTTACAGGGCAGAGCAGTTTGTTGGCGGTTGATGCCGCGGCTTAGCATCCATCCATTTCAGTGCACGTACTGGTTTCGTCAATATCAATCTCGGGTTCCTACTAATACAGATGCTGCATCTCATGATGTGATACCCATGACGACCATACGTGGCATCCTTCTGACTTCCTCGGTATAGTCGAAAAAAAGAGAAGCAATAGAATAATCAGGTTCCTACCAGCACACACTTCTTCATCATGGTCATGGTACCTACCCTAACCCAGAGCCAATGTCTGAAGCCAAGCCACATTACCTTCAACAGAGGTCACCATGGCATCGAGCTAAAGGACTAGACCTAGCTTATCTCTTGTACGGTAGCAGTTTGGATCGTGCGGAGAAGGTAATGCGCCTTCGGCCATCGCCGTCTTTCGATAGATACCAGATATGAGGAGAACCCTGAAGAGGTCAGGTCGATCGTCAAAACGAGACCAAGGCCTAGGCTTAGCTCATTGTTCCTCTTACACTCTCGCTTCGCAAGTTTAACCGCCAGCTTTACTTGCATATATATATATACATACAGCTACCTACCTGCTATACACCGAGTTTTCTCTCTTGCCAACAACTCCTGATAGCTTCTCTTGGAGCTTTTCACTGAAGCTCTGTCTCTGTTCCCGCTTCTTCTTGGCCCTTTGTGGACCACACACGCGACAGGGCCGTGCTTATTTGCTCCACCAAAGAACGGGCGAGCCAAACCCTCACTCAAATCGAAGTTTGAAGGCACCGACTGCTCGTACAGCTCGTGGACATTGCAGGGCTAGTTTTCGGAAAGAGGAGAGTTTTTTGTATTCTTCTCGGTCGAACTACTCTCGGTCCTTTGCCTGTCCAATCCTCTTGTCCTTTTTATTTTATATCCAACGCAAGGTTGACGGTGACCTCATCGAGAACTAGCCCACCGCAATGTCCGCCTCTGCGATCCCTGAAATCAATGGCGGGCTCGAGAGCCATGTCACGGTTCAGAAGCGAGCTTACTATTCACCTCCCTGGGCAGATGTCAGTATCATTGGTGTCGCAGGCAGCTCTGGCTCGGGCAAGTCGACTCTATCCCAGGCTATCGTCAAGAAGCTGAATCTACCCTGGGTCGTTATCTTATCCATGGCATGAAACCCTTAAAAAATCTTATATGTTAAAACATTATGCTTATTATATGTCTAGGACTCTTTCTATAAGACCTTGACTCCCGAGCAGTCCAAAATGGCTTTTGCCAATGAACATGACTTTGACTCTCCCGATGTATGCTTTTCTGTTCTGCATGCGAAGACATGAGCTCTCGATACAGTAACTAATGGACAACTTACACAGGCCATCGACTTTGATGTTCTGGTTGAGAAATTAAGGGACCTGAAAGCTGGGTATGTTTGGTTGCCGACGGTTTTATTATTGGCGCCAGAGAACTCGACTGACGTCTCATTATACCTACAGAAAGCGTGCTGAGATCCCTGTATATTCATTTGCAAAGCATGCACGATTGGATCACACGACGTCCATCTACTCGCCTCATGTGCTCGTCCTAGAGGGTATCTTTGCTCTATATGACCCTCGAGTCATTGAGCTACTTGATATGGGTGTAAGTTCAAGCTACTGCGACTTGTAAAATGGTCGGGTTCTGACTATCGATTAGATCTATTGTGAAGCAGATGCAGACACATGCCTATCACGAAGACGTAAGTCGTGGCAAAATTGTAGTTGATATCAATTAATCGCTGAACAAACATGAATAGTTGTGCGCGATGTACGAGAACGTGGCCGAGATATCGAAGGTATCATCAAGCAGTGGTTTGGGTTTGTCAAGCCCAACTTTGAAAAGGTACACTGTCTTGAATTGGCCAGAATCACTTCAAGTTCACTGACAGCTCCATAGTTCGTGGAGCCGCAGCGCAAGGTAGCTGATTTGATCGTGCCGAGAGGTATCGAGAACAGAGTAGCCCTTGGTAAGCATTGTCCTTCACTTTGAGGTGGTTTGCGGCTTACATTCGTAGAAATGATGGTTCAGTTCGTTGAAAAGAAGTTGTTTGAAAAGTCAAGACATCATCGAGAGGCTCTGTCTCGACTTGAGGCAGCGAGTAAGGATTCTGCTCTGTCTGATCGCGTTGTGGTTCTGAACGACACCCGACAACTCAAATTTATGAACACCATCCTTCAAGATATCGATACGGATCCCGAGGACTTCATCTTTTACTTTGACAGACTTGCTAGCTTGATCATCGAACAGTAAGATACCGGTGGGAGGTGAAATTGAAGGACTTGCTAACATAGTCAAGGGCCCTTAACAATGCTCATTTCGAGGCCAAGAAGATCATCACGCCGCAAGGATACGAATACAAGGGCCTTGTGCCAACAGGTGAGGTCTGCGCCGTTATTGTACTCCGAGGGGGGTCAGCGTTTGAGCCGGCGCTACGAAAGACCATTCCGGACTGCCGAACAGGTCGACTTCTCATCCAGTCCGACTATTCAACAGGAGAGCCGGAACTTCACTACTTGAGACTTCCCGACGATATTGCTAGTCAGCAGAGTGTCTTGCTACTCGATACCCAAATGGCCACCGGTGGTGCTGCTCTGATGGCGGTACAGGTCTTGGTTGACCATGGCGTGCAGCAGGACCGTATCGTTCTGGCGACATACTCGGCAGGCAAGGTTGGACTTCACAGATTGACATCTGTGTTCCCAGAAATCACCGTGGTGGTTTGCAATATGCTCGACTACCAACAGGAACGCTGGGTAGAGAAGAGGTATTTCCGCTGTTAGTCTAGTGCCGCCGGATACGCTGTTGCATGCATGCATACATAGTATAGTATATATCTTTTCATAAAGGATGAGCTCAAAGCATACTGCGACAATGATTACTGGATTGGATCAATCTAGTGTTTGCAGTCAAGATTGGTGGTCAAGTCGGCATTGGAATGACTGACTGAACCGATGGTTGAAACGCCATAACATCCGTAAAGCACAAAAACAAACGAATAAAGTGTTGCTACGTCAGCTGTTACGGCTCGAGATCCACCATGTGACATCCCATCTTGTAATGGATTGATAACAGAAATCCATGAAAAGAGACGGTACTCCCGCAGCTAACAGCATATCTTGGAAAAGAGGAGCCACTCGGTGATACTATTTATTGCTTGACGCGATGTCGGCCGAAGCGTCATGACATTGCAGCCGACATATCCGGTCCATGATTGAGCAGGTACTTATGAGTTGGAATTCACTCAATTCGCATTGTATTTTGTGTATGCAATGTCAAATGACGAAAAAAACAAATGATATTGATGATGATACTCTTCGCTCCTAGACTTGAATTGTGGTGGAGTAACCTCTCATCGATTTTCCATGGATCGCCAAGAAATTAAATGGCGATGATTGACAGGCCTATAACCATGACGTAGCTGAACCATCGTGGAGGTACCTACCTACCTTTCAGCTGCTGCATGCCTCCCTCCCGTCCCTGGTTTTACAGCTCCGTAAACGGGAAGCTCCATTGAATGCATTACACAATAATTAACTTAATAGTAGCATCGAAACCAGAAGATAGCAATCTCTCTTCTTTCTATCGGTTTCGTCCTTCTTTACCAATTTGCACACTCCATTGAGTGCTTCTTCTCTTAACATTTCAACCGTTTTGTGTCTGAGCGCTCTTTATCTTTGTTTCTCGTTGCAACAGCGAATAATTACATATCTAGTTCTCCCGACTTCATAGAACCATGCTCGTGCCTACTATGATGGCCGCGCGACTGGCTCGCGCTGGTCAAACGAGAGCTATCAACAGCTCTCGTTGCATAAAGCCATCTCTCACTCCTCGCCCGCTTTACTCTTCGCAATCACGAAATTTCGTCAAGCTCACAGGCGCTTCGCCTTCAATTACCAAAGGTTCCTCAGTAACCAGCCGAGCAACACGCCAATTGCCCTCCCAATTCTTTGTGCGTAATCTCTCCGGAAAGCCACTGCCTCAAGGGAAGTCATGGATTCTCAACTTCTGCTATCGTGCAGCAGCTTGGGTCGGAATCTCCATATCTGTCATTGGCGTCGGTGTCGTGGGCTTCTTTATCTATGATGCGTCTACATACTTCGAACATCCTAACCAGAGCGATATCGACGTTTCAAAGATTGCCCTCCAGCCTCGCAGTGGAGGTGAAAAGAACCTACCAATTGCCGAAGTATACATCGACGACGATGATACAGAAGAGCACCGTCGTCTAAAGGACAAGCCTCGGCTGGTCATTCTCGGTGGTGGATGGGGTGGTGTTGCACTCCTCAAAGAGTTGAACCCCGACGACTACCATGTTACAGTCATCTCGCCAACCAACTACTTCCTCTTCACCCCCATGCTTCCCTCTGCAACAGTTGGCACTCTCGAGTTGCGATCGCTTGTTGAGCCTATCCGAAGAATTCTAAGCCGCGTTAACGGTCACTTCATTCGTGCCAAAGCCGAAGATGTAGACTTTTCCCACAAAATGGTCGAAGTTTCGCAAGTCGACGCAAACGGGAAAGACATTAGATTCTACGTTCCCTACGATAAGCTTGTCATTGCAGTTGGTTCAACAACCAACCCCCATGGTGTCAAGGGTCTAGAAAATGCTTTCTTCCTTAAGGATATCAACGATGCGCGCAAGATTCGAAACCAGGTCATTCAGAACTTTGAGTTAGCTAACCTGCCTACATGTTCCGATGAGGAACGCAAACGTTTGCTCTCTTTCTGTGTCAGTGGTGGTGGTCCTACAGGTGTTGAGTTTGCTGCAGAGCTTTTCGATCTTTTGAACGAGGATCTAACACGACATTTCCCTCGCCTTTTACGAAACGAGATCTCCGTTCATCTTATTCAGAGCCGTAGCCATATTCTCAACACTTACGACGAAACTGTTTCTCGATATGCCGAGGACCGATTTGCCCGTGATCAGGTCGATGTTCAGACGAACTCTCGTGTCAAGGAAGTTCTCCCCGACAAGATCATCTTTACACAAAAGCAAGAGGGTGGTGGAACAATCACCAAAGAACTCCCTATTGGCTTCTGTCTCTGGTCCACGGGTGTCTCACAGACTCAATTCTGCCAAACCCTGGCTGCTAAGTTGCGCAAGAGTCAAACAAACCGACACGCTCTGGAGACTGATACTCACCTCCGTCTCAACGGCTCACCCATGGGTGATGTGTACGCCATCGGTGATTGTTCCACTGTTCAGAACAATGTCGCCGACCACGTCGTAACTTTCCTTCGTTCCCTAGCCTGGAAGCGAGGCAAGGACCCTGAGACTTTGCAGCTTAGCTTCGCTGATTGGCGCGGTGTCGCTGATGATGTCAAGAAGCGATTCCCTCAGGCTGTTGGACACCTTAAGCGTGTGGACAGGCTCTTCAAGGAGTTCGACAAGGATAAGTCAGGCACACTTGATTTTGACGAGTTGACCCAACTCCTTCGCAACGTCGACAACAAGCTCACATCCTTGCCCGCGACCGCTCAACGTGCTCACCAGCAGGGACAGTACCTGGCTCGAAAGTTCAACCGCATGTCGCGCCTGCACGACGGCCTGGACGCCAACGACATCCGCGATGGCGACGTCGACGCAGCTGTTTACAAGGCGTTCGAGTACAAGCACCTTGGAAGTCTTGCATATGTTGGCAACTCTGCTATTTTCGATTTGGGCGAAGGTCGAAGCATCGCCGGTGGTCTTTGGGCCGTCTATGCTTGGCGGTCTGTCTATTTTGCGCAGAGCGTGAGTCTGCGAACACGACTCTTGATGGCTATGGATTGGACCAAGCGAGGTCTCTTCGGACGAGGTTCGTATCTCTTTGTTAATCTTTGCGAATGGTCACTAACACGGGATAGATCTTATGAGTTTCTAAACAATTTCCTAATGACATAATGTTCTTTTCTTTTAGATTTCGTGGCGTTGGAGCTTAGTGTGGAGGCATTTCGAGACTTGCAAAAAAAGATATTGCTGAACATGGACTAGCGATGTATGGAAAAAAGTACATCTGCATTTGATCCATAGTGTTGCCCGTGTTTTCTTAATAGTTCAAGTTCAAGATTTGTAGCAAAAGTCGCAATATTATTTTCTCGCTAAATCCCCTGGGCGCCGGTCTATCATCTATTATATCTTGAAGTCCTTGTATGTCCACTTCTCCGTGTATTTGCCCTTTGCCTGCTTGTGGAACGGAATATGTCTTCTGCTCTCGACCTTTCCACGCACCAGCATGCTTCGGTACCTGTCTCGGAGCATATTACCTTCGGGCTTCAATCGTCGCAGCGAGTCTTGGAGCTCATCCGGAAGAACCAGCTCAAGGTCTCGCTCGGGAAGCTTGTACTTGCCGAGCTGCTTGCGCCGTAACTTCTCCTGGCGAAGCTCATCAATGGGGTCGGCTGGATCTTCATTCAGCGCAGCGAGGGCCTTGATTCGATCCTTTTCTGCAACCTCCTCGGCGATCTCCCTGATACGCTGCTCTTGGCGTCGCTGGGCCTTGATAGCGGCCTTTTCTTTTGCAAGTCGCTCTTCCTCCTTGCGACGCGCAATGCGATTGCGCTGAGCCTGTGTCTTTCTCTGCGGGCGTTTGACGGATGGTTTGCTGTCTTCAGCACCACTCTGGAAACCTTCCCACTCAGAATCCTCCTCCCACTCTGAAAGGTTGGCACGAGCCTCGGCGGCCTCTGCCTCAGCTGCTGATCGGGCGGCAGCCTCTTGCTTCTCTTTCTCCCGTTCCTCTTGCGCCTGGCGCTGGCGCTCGGCCTCAAGAGCCTTTTCGCTCTCCTCTGCTAAGCGCTCCTCGTAGTCGGTGAACATAGGGTTGTAACTGTATCCTCCAGTGGGCTTGAGAACGGCCGGTATCTGCTTTCCGCTCTCGAGTAGGGACAGGGGCTCTTTCTTCATTGACTTTGGTACCTTGGGCTTAGCCTGCTCTTCCAAGAAGTTGTCGACCTCCTTCTCCTTGGGCGCCGCAGGCATATCCCAGATATCGTAGGTAGCATCCTGTACTTGAACAGTGTTCTCGTGTTGGCCGTCAGCAACTCGCTTTAGTCGAGAGAGCTCCTTGTGGGACACCCAATCAGTTCGCTGGCGCTTCGTGGGAAGAATTCCGTTGGTAGTCTTGTCGCCTGGTCGCTTGCGCATGGAGACAGCGGGAACTGGCGACCGGGCATTGATGATCTCGTCGGCCTTTAGACCCTTCTTGATGTGCTTGTTGAACTTCTTCTCAAGAGCAGCATCACCTTTTATGTCGAGGGCGAAGAGTTGTTCCGATGGTCGCTCCTTGATGACACCACTATTTATTTGTTAGCTAGGGGTTAAATGCGCGACAAGATAATACCTTACCCTTGAATGATCTCCTTGTTCAGCTCTTCGAGACCCTCCTGTACGTCGGTAACATCGACGTTCTTTCTCCATGCCTTTTTGCCTTTTCGTGACTTTTGGCTATGCTGCTGAGGAGCAGCGCCATTGCCAGCGTTCTTTGATTCCAATACAGGCATTTTTGCGATTCCTTTCCTAGAAAGGATATTTTGTATCGTCGATAATGAAGAACGAAAAGGCTGCTTGTCGATAGAAGTGGTGGGGGACCGATTTCTTAATTTTTTAGTGGAGCCGAAAGTCTCGACTCGCCATGTCCATAGAAAATACGGAGACCGTATAAGTTACGCTTGACTTGTTGGGGACACCGTCAAGTAAACGGAGACATGTTCTTATCGGCACGTGCACCTTCCTTGAACTTGTTCAGGGTGGCCTCCATCTCATACGCTCCTGCCGAATCTAGGATCTAGACGCTCCTTTCTCCAGATTCCAACTTGTAATTAGCCTTTATCCCTATACAATCAAGTTGCCACTCTCGAGGTTGCATCGTTCTCTGATCTTTCTTTGCATTGCCAAGGCCAGGATCATCTCCTCAACGTAACAATAAGATCGTATTCCTTCTGACGAGACGACCTATATCTCTTAGCTTGACAGCTGTCACATACACCGTCCTTGCAAGAGACACCGAACAAAACCACACAACCGCAAACATGGCGCAGGCTGGCGGCTCATACAACAACCCCTTGAAGAAATTCAAGTGTGTATACCAAGAATAATAGCAAAATATCACTGCTAATGACTTGTACAGGCTGGTGTTTCTAGGAGAGCAGAGTGGTACGTCTATGACCGATCACGGACCTTTCCGTTCCAACGTCACTAACAACAATCCCAACAGTTGGCAAGACCTCTTTGATCACACGATTCATGTACGACTCTTTCGACAACATGTACCAAGCGACGATTGGCATTGATTTCCTCTCCAAGGTCAGCACCGTCACAGCCGAGCCTAGGCGCAAGACTAACATGCGGTGCACTTAGACCATGTACCTCGAGGACCGAACGGTGCGATTGCAGCTATGGGATACCGCTGGACAAGAACGATTCCGAAGTCTGATTCCATCCTATATCCGTGATTCAAGCGTGGCCGTTGTTGTCTATGATATCTCTAGTATGTCCCCAGGCTGACCCCACCACCTATCAACCCCCTCGCCTCCAATCGTGGCTATGCATGAGTCGTGCTAACTATGGTCTCCTCCACAGACGCCAAGTCGTTCCAAAACACCAAGAAGTGGATTGATGATGTACGAGCCGAACGAGGTAACGATGTTATTATTGTGTTGGTTGGCAACAAGACGGATTTAAACGAAAAGCGAGAAGTCACTACACAGCAGGGCGAGGAAGAGGCCAAGAAGAACAACCTGATGTTTGTCGAGACAAGCGCAAAGCTGGGTCACAACGTGAAGAATCTATTCAAGAGGATAGCTCAAGCCCTGCCTGGTATGGAGGGCAGCGACGCTGCTGCGCAAGCTTCAAACCAGAGTAAGTGCGCCACTTGTGACTTTTTAGATGTCAACTAACACATTATCTTAGTGATTGACGTCAAGACGAACAACACACAGCAATCACAAGAGGGATGCGCGTGCTAAATATCACTGCGCCGGATCAGAACTGGAGTACTGGAGTACCTGGGAAAACGCAAGCCGTGCTCGAATCGCGAAAGAACCCTTGCTACGTCGCGCATAAGACAGGATATCAAGCATAGCGTGCGGATTTCTGTGCGGGAGCTTGTATAATACAACCAGGACTACGAGCCTACGATCGTTATATAAGACACTTTAATGCCTTGGTTCGACTGGCTTTGAGGCTGGTCAATCATTTCGCTTCTAATACTATTGCTCGATATAAATCAGGGGTGACATTCCAAGATACTCGAATATGTGGCGACCCAAACGCCTTGGTGACAGTGCATTTGTCTTTGGTTGGCCAAACACGGTACGTATCTCAAAAAACTGTTGTTTTATGTAAGGCAAATATTCCCCCGTTTCCTTTTAGGCGGCATTTTGTACCTGCACCTCGCCATTGGCGAGACCGAAATAAGCCGCAATTGGCTTCTGCGCTTGCGACTCCTTACCCAGCGTAACAGCCTCACTACCATTGAAGCCATGGAACAAACCAATCTCAACGATACCAGGTGTGCGGACCAATTCCTCCGCAAGAGCATTAACCTCCCAGGCACCATTCTTCCCACGACCCTCATTCTCGGAGTTGATATCCTTGGGAAGAAGCAAGGGAGAGAATGGGGCGTCAATAAGCCACATGCCGTTGTCTGTTACACATTCGCCAGCTTTGGCAGGGAGACCTGAACGGATGACAGGTTTGGGGGAACCCATGGCTCGAAGGCGGACCAGAACATCAGGTGCGGACATAGGAAGAACCTCGATAGGAATGGTCTTCCAGGTGGTACACAGTCTGGGAGATTGCTTTCGGTAATCTGCTGTGCGTCAGTGACTTGTTCTAAATTTATCATAAACAATAATAATTGGTGCATACCAGCTACAGCGATAAACTTTTTAGCAGCAATTGCAACCAATTTTTCCTGAAACAAACAAGCACCACCGCCCTTGATGAGATTGAGGTCCTCATCAACCTCGTCGGCGCCGTCAAAGGCAACATCAAGAGGGACAGGAAGCCCATTCACCAGGGGCCTCTCGTCCAAGTTTACAAGATTCAAACCAGCAGCGCGGATAAGGCCCTTTGACTGACTTCCAGTAGGAATAAAAGTCATTCCCTTGAAGAATTCGGGTCCCTTGCTGACAATAGCGTCCACAACGTAGACAACGGTGCTACCAGAGCCAATTCCGACAAACTTGTAAGAGGCATCGAGGTGATCATTGACTGCCTGGTAGGCGGCCAATTTCTTGGCCGACTCTACCAAGTTTGCTGATGAAGAAGACATTGCTCTTGAGCTGCACCCTTTGCTGAGGCTGAGACCTTGGCTTTGTTTATAGCTGCGTATGCGGGCTGGTGGGATGTGCAGGACCCCGCGATGCAAACGACGAAGTGTGGTGGGGAGAATTTGAGATGTAGTGTAGGGTAGTTTGGTTGAGATATTTCTAACACCCAAGATAGACTGGGAGGGGGAGAAACCCGACGGTGTATTGACCGGGAGTACTCGTCTTATAGTGCTGTAGTTTCTGAAAGAAGATGTAGGTGGAAAGGAAGCGATCTCAACCAGAACCGTCGACTTTCTGGTGGAGAGATGTGTAAGCCACTTCATGGGAAAACCGAATGGATCCTTTCGCCAAGGGCAGGCCAGAAATAAAGTTGGAAGAAAGCGCGGCAAAATAGAAAGTCAGGGTATCTGTCAGGACACGAACGAGCAGGCCTAGAAGAATCACATGTGAGTTAAAGTGACTGCTTTCAGCCAATTCAAGTCAGATCAGAAAGATGGCATATTGTATTTCGCGAATCAAGTGCGACAATTTATTACTATTAGCGGGCCAACGAAACGGGTTTCGGAGAGCGTCGACAACCCTGCAGGTTTTCTTTGCATACGGGAGCATATGTCATCTAAGAAAAAAAAAGCAAGCACAAGCGCAACCAGAAATATGATTGATTTGGAGCAGACTCGGAGGCGCATTTTGGGGTTGCATTGAGTGACGTGATGGTTGCTGTCAACGCCCAGAGCTCAAGACGAAGCAAGCATGAATAAGCATTATGATTGGCTGACAAGCTCCAACATCAGCATGACTTTTTTCGACATAACCACGTGATTTAAGATTACACCGGCAGTCTCGGGCGCAAAGTCTTGGATTACAGACCCCTGGTTGCATCATATTCGTGCCTGTATCCGTACTTTCGTCCTTCTCCTGCGCGTTTCTTTTTGAGCCTCATTACCAACTGATAAAGGACAACGGCATACCAAATCTCAAGGCTCAGGAACGAAATATATTCTTTATCAATCAAACGCCGCCATGTCTCGGCTTACTCGATCCCTCCGGCTACCCCGGCCCAAGGTAAGGAGCACGCGACTCGGACTCGATGTCGTATTACGCGGATGAGAAGATGGCCATCAAATGCTGACAGAAACCGTTTGTAGAGCCTCTTTGGTATCACCAGCCTCCAGACTGGCACAGAGCTCATTTCACTCGCTCTCGTCTTCAACAAAATTACCGGTGTTTACGGACTTCTCGCCATCCTTACTGGATATCAGCTATCTCTCCTCCAACTCTCGACATACGTTTACTCCATCGCGGTCCTGGTAGGACTTGCCATCCTTACTCCTCATGTTCGACGACAAAGCCCTTTTGAGTGCCTGGCCCTTGCGTGGCTTTACATCATCGATACCGTTATCAATGCAGCATACACCGCAGCTTTCGGTCTGGACTGGTATTTCTCTACTCAGCTCAACGAGACAATCGAATCCAAGAAGACGGATCTACCAAACTTTGTGGCTGAGGGTATGCAAGGCCTGCGAAAGGAGGCTGCCATGCATGGAAAGGTCGTTCCTCAGGAAACGGCTGCGAGCATGTTGCTGATTGTTGGCGCAACGTTGATCCGTGTGTATTTCAGCTTTGTCGTCATGGCGTATGCGAAGCAGGTGCTGCAGAAGTACATGCAACTGATGATACTCGAGGGCCCCGGCGTTGATGACCAGGAGGGTCCCTTCGCTGAGGATCTCCCTGACGGTGAGGGCCGCCGGGGCCGCCTTGGCCGTTTGATGGTTTCCTGCGGCCGGGCTTACTGGCTGGACAGCCGAGAGTCTGACGAATGGGCCCCCAGCCTGGGAGGATCCAACAAGCCAGCCGGCGCGGGTACCCTCTCGGGCGAGGTTTAGAAAGTCGTTTGACACGTGGGATCTGCCGCAGACTGTTGAACGAACCTTAAAGATATACACGGATACTTGGAACATGGACACCGGCGGCCAGGCCGGTTACTGCCTTTACATTTTTGTGATGCAAGTCATCACCGGTGGCTGATGCTTTGCGATTCATTTTCATGATAAAGGGACCAACATACGATAGACGGAGTTTTGATAGGGGGAAAGTTGATATACGGCAATCATCATGGAAACTAGTACAAAGCCCATGCCGGACACAAAACCGACGACTCGGCCGGCGCGGAGGAAATGCGGCATTTGCGGCGAAAACGCGGCATGATGTGGATCTTCTGAACGGCGGCTGCGGATGGTGTGAGCGGATGAGCCGACAACAAGTTGGAAAGCGAAATTGCGTGATAGGACGATCCCGGCCTGAGTGCAAAGATGCGAGAACACATGATGGCATCGCGCCGTTGCACGTTAGGTTATCGTGGGTTGTTCAAACGCAAGAATAGTTCTCTTGTTTACTAAGGATTTGGGACATGAATTGGCATCATTTGGAATAGGAAATTGGCATAATGATAATACCTGCCATGCAATGGCAGTTAATACCAGTAGATATTGAAACCGAATAACAGTATTGATCTCGATAATGTTTGCTGTGATGAAAGCTCTCATCTCTACAGTGATATAGCAAGACACATTGTTTGCACCAGCCAATGATAGCCAACCAGTTAATCAATCAGTAAGCTCAATAATACTGTGTATTCAACATCGGTATTTAGGCTCCTAGCCTCCGTCTTCGGACACTCCCGCGTACGGAGGAGGCGACAGGGGACCTTCCGAGCACTTATTCTCTTTGTCTGTGCTTTGAAGTGAGTCTTATCTTTCCGATGGACCACCCGGATGATCGTGAAATGGAGTAGGCAGATTAATTACCAATTGTACTGTTCTGGATGGAAATGTCGAGATGGTAAAATCATCACTAGTAACTAGTAGCTTCAGGGTCTAATTCGATTGGAAGAAATATACGGACGCCGGCCGGTAGTCGGAGGCATCCCTGTTGATTGTAAGCTGTCATTGAGAAATAGGTCATGCAGTTTTTGAACAACCAGTTGCAAGGCCAATATCTCTCATCATTTTGGCGATTCTTGCGCGGACCGTCGGTGGCCCAACAGTATGCCTCAGCAGGAACTCGGGGTGGGTCCTTCTCGATGCGTACCCTTGTACATATGTCCTGTCCAATGCCGGTGTTCGCGGGGTCAAGTTTATTGGTTGAAGCTGTTACCTAAGGACAAACAAGCCAATTGGAGAATATATCGAAGCAAATACAGAGTTCCTCATTCGTTATCGGTGGTCGCGGAGTAGTGCACAGGCCCCTGTTCCAGCGGAAGGCGCGACCCTGAGGACAAGAACGAGACAATGAGCATGAGCCCCGCCGTCCGGGGCATAGCATCCCGCTAATCGATCACGCAATCGAGGGCGAGGATTCATACAAGCCAATCTGGTGGTCATTTGCGCTGTCTTTGGATGGAATCTGCTGCTTTTTTTTCTTACTAACTACCTAATAATGGCGCGGGGAAAAAATCGGCGAGTGGGAAGAGAAAAATAAGACGTGCGAATGAGCAAAGCGCAAGCCGAGGGACCGGAACCAGACCAGACCAGACGAGGGGCGTCTTCTAAGAGACTAAAGGCAAAAGGCAGGGCGTGTCTCGTCTCTACTCGCTCCAGTTTACAAACTTATTTTCTTTCCTTTTGGACGTTGAGAGAAAGAGGGAAGAAACCTTTTTTTCTTATATCCATCATTACAAAAGGAAGAAAACAACTCAAGACCCCGGATCCCGCTTTGAGCGAGTCCTGTCATTGAGATTTCTTTCCTTTCTCTTCATCTCTCTTATACATCCTCTCCTCCTCCACCTAAGCAGCTTGTCTGCTCCGTTTACTATAGAACAGTCCAAGCTCGCTCATAATACCCCCACGAGATAAAGACGAAGAAGGGAAGGGACACAATGGACGCTGCTACACAGCACCAGGTCAAGACTCCTGAGGAGGCTGGTGAGTTTCTTCCCATGTTGGATTTCTCAGATGCAGTACAGTACAGTACCGGGATGCTGCATGAGTCGATATAACCTATCATTCTGCAAAGAGATCGATCTCAACCGGCGCAACGGCGAGACTACAGATCAGAATGAACAGGGAATCTCAAACATTATTGAATTGAGTTTTGCGCAACGCCATCAGATCGCTAATACTTTGCTCACAGTGGCTCGAATTGCCTACCTCTCCAGCGATGTCATTATCTCCGTTCAGCCTGCCATTGGCACCGATTCCGAGTTCTCCTCTCACCTGAACCGATACGCAGGTCGCAAGGATAGCAGCTTGGTCGCTCAGAGCGCTGATACAGTTCCTGAGGTGAGTTTGCTTTACAGTAATTTGCCCCTCCCAAGGGCTCTCCGAAAAATCTCCGGCCTCTTTTGAGGGTTTTGTATGAGCCGATGCCATATTCATGTCGGTCAATACAGGCAACGGTATATGGGAGCAATGAATAGCTAGCTATATGCGGATTTATCAGCAGAGCAATTGGGTGGTTGAACAGTAGAACGAACAGAACTAATCATGACTCCAGATCATTCCCGTTCGACACAACACCGATCCTCTTCTATCAGTGTACACTCCTACCCGAGCCGGCAAGCTCGTCTCAGTCACAACCACATCCACCATCCTCCTACCTTCGGTGTCACACCTATACAAGTTGGCCAACTACCCAGTTGTCCTGCACGTCTCTCTCCAGCCTCGAACATTCCCCGATTACTCTGTTATCACCGCCATCCGTAACTCGGGGTTCACATTTGTTCAGTCTGAGACCCTTCAGGAGGCACAGGATTTGGCTTTGACTGCTCACGCTCTTGCCATCCGAACTGGCAAGGGTGTTGTCCACTTCTTTGCTCCTTCCACATCAGCAAAGGATAAGCCTATTGGCGTCGAGGACGCTTCAGTCGTCCGCGACGTTCTCGATATCGAGAGTGTCCGCCGATACCAGGCTGGCTCCGCTTCCTCTTCACAGACTGGAATCTACGCCGATGATGGCCACATTGCCGTCTCTTCAGACCACGATACACCAGCTACAACTGGTGCCACCGCCAGTGGCAACCTCACTGTGCCTCCCAGTGCCAATGCCTCCAAGGCCCCTTCAGCCGGAACTTCAGTCAAGTCCAGCCAGGACAGCGAGTCCAGCACTCCTGTTGCGCCCTCATCGGTCGCCACAACAGTCGAGTCTGCCCCTCCTCAGGTCACTTCGGAGGACATCTACAAGTCCGCTGGACGTATCTGGGCACAGCTCAAGGCATCTGTTGGCCGAGAGTACAGCGCTTTCGAGTACTCTGGCCCCCCTGATGCTGAGAACTGCCTTTTCATCTTCGGCTCTGATGCCGGCGCTTTCGCTCAAGCAATCGACGAGGCCAACTCACAGGAGATCTTCGCCAACACCGCCATCCTTACCCCTCGCCTCTACCGACCTTGGCTCGGTTCCAGACTTGTTGAGGCCATTCCTCGATCAGTTAAGCGCATCGCCGTGTTGGAGCAGATCCACCGCAAGACTACCAAGTGGGGTCCCCTCCTCATTGATGTTTTGACTTCCGTAAAGAGTGGTCCCGGTGGCGTTGAGGCTATTGTTGGCCACCAGCTTGGCTACATCGCCCCTGATGTTGTCGTCCAGGCCCTGCGTGGTGTTCTTCAGAACCTTACTGCTGAGAAGCCCATCCAGAACCTCGAGGTTGGAAAGAAGGAGGCCTGGAAGGAGCCCACTGGTTACGATCTCCAGGCTCCCCAGCTTGAGACTGCCTACACCAAGATTCTTGACCAGCTTTTTGGCCAACGAGCTTACGTTGCCAACGCTATCAAGTCTTCTACTACTGGTCTCTCATCCACTGTCTCTGCTAGCCCCGAGTTTGGATTCGGTTCCCTTTTGGCCCGTAAGCAGCGTCGTGGCCAGTTTGTTTCTCAGGTCAAGGATGCTGCTACCAACGGTAGCTTCACCACTGATGCCCCCAAGAGCTGGTTGGCACGATGGGCTATGAACGCTGATGATTCCTCCAAGTCGACTGAGATTGCCGACGATGTCATCGCTAGGCTTGAGACTGACGGTTCTCCTCTGGCTGCTGAGCTCCTTTCTGCCAAGGGTCTTTTCCGAAAGGAGTCCCTCTGGTTGACTGGTTCTGATGCCTGGTCTTATGACCTGGGTAACTCTGGTGTTCACCACGTCCTTGCCTCCGGCGAGAACGTCAACATGCTCATCATCGACTCTACTCCTTACTCAGAGCGTGCTGTTGCTGATGCCAACCGTCGCAAGAAGGACATTGGTCTTTATGCCATGAACTTCGGCAACGTCTACGTTGCCTCCACCGCCGTCTACAGCTCTTACACTCAGGTTCTCCAGGCTCTTCTTGAGGCTGACAAGTTTGAGGGTCCCTCTGTCGTCCTCGCCTACCTTCCCTACTTCGGCGAGACTGATTCCCCCCTCACTGTTCTCCAGGAGACCAAGAAGGCTGTTGATACCGGATACTGGCCTCTATACCGATGGAACCCCGAGAACGAGAAGAAGGGCGAGCCCAACTTCTCTCTCGACTCCGAGCTTATCAAGCAGGAGCTCAAGAAGTTCCTTGCTCGCGACAACCAGCTCACTCAGCTGGCTGCCAAGGAGCCTAAGTTCGCTGCTGCTCTTGTCAAGGACTTTGGAAGCGAGGTCCGAGCTCAACAGAAGAGAAAGGCCAAGGACGCCTACAACCAGCTCCTTGAGGGTCTTCTAGGCGCTCCTCTGACCATTCTATATGCTTCCGACAACGGAAACTCTACCACTTTGGCCAAGCGATTGGCTAGCCGCGGTCGCGCTCGTGGCCTGAAGACCACTGTCCTGGCTATGGAGGACTACCCTCTTGAGGATCTTCCTACTGAGGAGAACATTGTCTTCATCACTTCCACTGCTGGCCAAGGTGAATTCCCCCAGAACGGTCTGCCGTTCTGGGACGCTATCAAGGACAACACCGATCTTGACCTTGCTGCCGTCAGCTACTCCATCTTCGGTCTTGGTGACAGCCACTACTGGCCCCGAAAGGAGGACAAGATCTACTACAACAAGCCTGCCAAGGATCTTGACCGTGTCCTGACCAACCTGGGTGGTAAGCACCTGATCGACATCGGACTTGGTGACGACCAGGATCCCGACAGCTTCCAGACTGGTTACAAGGAGTGGGAGCCTAAGCTATGGGCTGCCCTTGGCGTGGATAAGGTCGATGGTCTTCCTGATGAGCCCCCGCCAATCACCAACGAAGACATCAAGCTGGCTTCCAACTACCTCCGTGGTACTATTGTCGAGGGTCTTAACGATCCCTCTACTCTCGCTATCTCGGCCTCCGACCAGCAGCTTACCAAGTTCCACGGAACATACATGCAGGATGACCGTGATATCCGAGATGAGCGAAAGGCTCAGGGTCTTGAGCCCGCTTACTCTTTCATGATCCGATGCCGTCTACCTGGTGGTATCTCGACTCCTCAGCAGTGGGTTCAGATGGACGACATTGCCAACGAGCTCGGTAACGAGACCATGAAGCTCACAACCCGACAGACCTTCCAGTTCCATGGTGTTGTCAAGAGCAAGCTCAAGCCCGCTATGCAGGCTATCAACCGCGCTCTCATGACCACCATTGCTGCTTGTGGTGACGTGAACCGTAACGTCATGTGCAGTTCGCTCCCTACCCAGTCCAAGTACCACCGTCAAGTTTTCGCCTGCTCTCAGCTTATCAGCGATCATCTCCTGCCCTCAACCAGTGCCTACCATGAGATTTGGCTGACTGACGACGACAACAAGAAGACTCAAGTCGCTGGCGATGCCGTCCAGGACTTCGAGCCCCTCTACGGTCCTACCTACCTGCCCCGAAAGTTCAAGATCACCATTGCCATTCCTCCTCACAACGACACTGATGTGTATGCTCACGACATTGGTCTGATCGCCATCAAGGGCGAGGATGGCAACCTTGCTGGTTTCAACGTCCTTGCCGGTGGTGGTATGGGTGCCACTCACAACAACAAGAAGACATACCCCCAGACTGGTCGCATGTTTGGCTTCTGTAAGACTGAGGATATTCACATTGCTTGTGAGAAGATCATGCTCGTCCAGCGTGACCACGGTGATCGCAAGAACCGAAAGCACGCTCGTCTCAAGTACACCATCGACGACATGACGGTGCCCGTCTTCCGCAGCAAGGTTGAGGAGCTCTGGGGCAAGAAGTTCGAGAACGAGAAACCCTTCGAGTTCAAGAGCAACGTCGATACCTTTGGCTGGCAGAAGGATGAGAACGGTCTTAACCACTTCACCTTCTTCATCGAAAACGGTCGTATCGAGGATACACCCGAGTTCCAGATGAAGACTGGCCTGCGCGAGATCGCCAAGTCCCTCAAGGGCGAGTCTGAGTTCCGTCTTACAGGTAACCAGCATCTCATCCTTAGCAATGTCGACGATAAGGACCTTGCCGATGTCAAGGAGCTCATGAAGAAGTACAAGCTGGATAACGTTCAGTTCTCTGCCCTCCGTCTCAGCTCTTCCGCTTGTGTTGCTTTCCCCACTTGTGGTCTTGCCATGGCTGAGTCTGAGCGATACCTGCCTGTCCTCATTTCCAAGCTTGAGGGCTGCCTGGAGGAGAACGGTCTTCGCCAGGACTCAATTGTCATGCGTATGACTGGTTGCCCCAACGGTTGCGCTCGTCCTTGGTTGGCCGAGGTTGCTTTCGTCGGTAAGGCGTACGGTGCTTACAACATGTACCTGGGTGGTGGCTACCACGGCCAGCGCCTCAACAAGCTATATCGCCAGAGCATTAAGGAGGATGAGATTCTCGACATCATGAAGCCTCTCCTCAAGCGATACGCTCTCGAGCGAAACGAGGGCGAGCGCTTCGGTGACTTCTGCGTCCGCTCTGGTGTCATTGTTGCCACAACCGACGGACAGAACTTCCACGACAACGTAAGTCAACTTGAACATTATCCGTCATATACCACAGAAGCTAACTCTCGAACCCAGGTTGCCGATGAAGAAGAGGATGATGAATAAATCATGACATGAAGAAAGAAAAAAGACTCAACGAAAATTATGGTTATAGCATGGAACTGGAACGGAAAAAAAGAAGGATGAAGGATCAATGTTGGGATGAACACTGATATCATTGCTTTGTTGTTTTTTTGTTTTTTGTTTTGCATAGCTTGATGTTGTATTAACTTGGCCGGCGCAACTGATAGGAACGCATTTTATTCCATGTAGAAATACTCGCATTGACTCGATAGGCCTTTGCGTGAATCATCTAGATTGTCGAATTTCATAGAATTATTATTTCAGCATTATATCAGCACTTTGTATACGTAAAACAATGCTTTGCCCTTGAAGACTTGTGATTATTCTAACATTGATCGTATTTTAACACTGGGTATACACATTCCTCCCACTATTTACAGAAGTCTCATCTGCAGAAGACAATTCCTTTCATATCCATTAAACAGAGCCAATTCCTTTCATATCCATTAAACAGAGCCTCCCTCCCATTCAAAAAAATCGTTTCCTTAACAGTCATATCCGGTATCATATCCTTTTTCTCAAAAACTCATCTGCTATGTCGTCATACTCCCAACCAAAACAGTTGGAACTAATTCGTCGTTTTCCATGCAGGTAAAGTGTCAATACGCCAAATTACGCCAATGCAGATGCCCTTTTTTATAAGTGCATAATAACAAAGCACAACAAATATTCAAACACGATGCGGACATCAACTGCGTAGGTTGCTTGACACACTGCTCATCTTGTCGCTGACCCTCTCCTTCACGCCGCCCAACCAACGAGGGGCCTTGAGAGTCAAACGCACCCGACCTTCAATAATCATATTGATCACATTGAGGATAGCAAAGGTGGTGGAACCAACGGCACGGAAAACGGCGAGGGCGGCGACCGACCAAAGAAGGAAGCGCAAATAGTAGTTGTCGCCAATGCCTCTGGCACTGTAGATTTCAGACACAGCCATGCCAAGGATACCGTTACCGATCATCCAAGTGAGAACCAGGTAGGTTCGGACACTCTTGTAGTAATCTTCCTGCAGTTGAGAATCGCTAGGGGGAGGCTCGGGGACTTCGAGACGATCGCGAAGGTTACGTAGAGCCTCATCGTATCCACTGTCAATATCGAGCTGTTCGCTGGGCATTTCTAGCTCGACAGTCTCACCCTTGCCCACGGCACCACCCAGATCAGTCTTCATAACGTTGTCACCCTTGGTACCCCAAGTGACATCGTGAGTGTTACAGAAGGCGTAGACTTGCAGGGTACAAATGTAACTGGGAAGAAGGATAAAGTATTGCGCCGAAGATGTGATCATGTGCCATGGATCCAGATACATTATTGACATGATGAAATACATGCCGATCGTCGATAAGATGGATACGATCATGTTGGTAAAGACGTTGTCGCCCATCTTTATGTCGTCGTCCTTCGATGTAAGCTGGCGGATGATGATGTAGAATGTTGCAAACGTCGTGTACATCATGATAATACTGTAAATAATCATACTGGCAAGGTATAGCTTCCTGGAACCTTGAGGTCGATTACCGAGAGAGAGGATGAATTGCGTTGATATAAGAAGCACACACGAGTATCGAAGGATGTGAAAGATGACAGTAGCAATATTGTGCCCAAAGGGATCGATCTTGGGATCTGTCAAACCACCTGCGACGAAGTAGAAAGTGAGGTAGAAGTTGGCCAGAGAGAAGAAGGTGAACATGAGCTGAATGAACTGGTACAGGAACTCCATATGCAAGAGAATCTTGCGAGCGAAAGTATGATCTGTGAACCAAATCTGCTTGAAGTGAACAAGAGAGTAAACGGCAGCAAAGAAGGCACCGTTGAGCCATCGACGTCGCTGAGAGATGAACTCAGGAACAGTATCTGATTTTTGTTAGCTGAGAAGTTGAGGTTGGCTTATATGGGTGTTTCTTACCAGGCACATCAGTTTCACCAGTACATCCCTTGACGTACTTGAGAACCCATCTTTCGTTACGTTTGGCTACCAACTCCCAACAGAGGATACGATCTTCAGCGAGATACATGTTGGCAGTGAATACATCGGCATGCTGTCCGTGCAGAGTCTCACCCTTGAAGTATTGGCTTAGAGGGCCATGGCCAGTCTCATCATTCTGAAGCGCGTGGTATCGGTAAGCACTTAGAGCACCGGGCAAGACAGTAATGTAGCCAAAGACAGACTCGAGGGGCTTGTCAAGAATATTGGACATTTTGTACTCAAAGTTCTGAGACGCAACGAGGGGGTTGAGTAGGTTAGCACCGAATTTGCCCTTCATGGCCTTGATCTCTCCACAAGCGCCAGCAACGTTGGAGTCGGTATCGAAAGCCTTCCACAAATGGTACAGAGATGTACCACTGGGACGGGTACCAACATCTAGCAAGATGCAGACGTTGGGGTTGAGAGCCTGGCCGAATGCGTTGAAGAACCAACGGTGCGAGTTGAGCTTACGTTGGTTCTTTTCCTTGAGACAGAAAATCATCTGGCAGGGAACGATGCCCTTCTCCGCACCCTTGAATTTGAGATCGGAGTCAAGAGAGACCTGGGTTGTGTATTCGTAAACGTGAGCCTGTACAGCACGGTTGTTGACGAAGTTCTTTGCGATGCCGTGCTGATAGACACCCATGGCAGCGAGGGCATCCAGGGTACGAGGGTGAATCTTTTCACGACCGTCTGAAACAATGCAAACGACAATTTTCTGCCACCCATTCTCACCCCAGGTACGAGAGCGCGTGCGTGAACAGAAATGCGAGATGTTCTTCATAACGGCGTGCATTGTTCGAGTGAAGCCGATCTCATCTTCGTTATACATAGTGACACATATAAACAGCTCAGTCTCTCTGACTGTCTTGCCAAAGGTTTGTCGTAGAGTGTAGCCTCTTTCAACAAAGTCGTCAGGGTCACATGTGACAGCCGTATAACGCATGTGAGTGAACTCGACTTCGCCACGTCGAGGCAAGAAACTGTACAGAATTGTCGGGATCTTACACTCCAGCACCAGTTCACCGTTGATGAGCTGAACTTCTTTCCTTGCCATCTGAGGAGCACGAACACCTCGTCGTTCTTGGGCACCGGTTGGAGCAGGGCCATAGTGCTCAAACTTGTCGTAGTCATCGAAGTCGCCTTCGTTTAATGTGTCTTGGGACTCTGCAGACATGTAAGAACTGCGGTCAACTGGATGAGGCCGGGCGTCGCTCAGGTCAGATTCAGGGCCAAAAACATCGTCGTCCATAGGGTCGTGCAATGGAATGGAAACAGTCGCATCATCTGCGAATGGTGGAACAGCTTGTCTCGAGGTGTGAAAAAGAGGCGCAGGGGGGAGAGGTCGTCGTGGACTGCCGCCGTATCTCGATGAGGGTGTTCCAGGTCTGGGGCTTCCGTTCAAATCGGAGGGCTCATACATGTCGTTGTTTGGGGGAGGCCTCGAGAGATCGGATCTGGTGAAGTCAGACATACGAGAAGAGGGTGTCCATGGTCGCTGTGGAGAGCCATATTCTCGTGTATCATAGGACATGTAAGAACCTCCGCCTGGGGGACCCAACGACGGGGCATCGTCGAAGATGGAACCGGATCTTGATGAGCGGACGCTGGGTTGATAGTTGAGATTTCGAGGACTTCGGATACTGGGAATTTGGTCTTGTGAGTTTATATTCTTCAAGCGACTGACTGGACGTGGAGGGACAGTTGGATTCGCTTCTAAGCCAAGGTGATGGTGTTCTTTGTGGACCCTACGTCTCTCGCTAATCCCCTCGGGAATCTCTGGTAGATCCGTAGGTAGATCTGCAAAGGCGACGTGGATGCTAGTTCTGTTCCTGTTCTGCAACTTTGCAGCTGGACTGCCATTAACTGGCCTGTTAGGCAACAGAGATTGGGATTCGGCCATAGAACGTGAGTATGATGGAGGGTTGGGTGAAGGTTGTTCTTGCTGATTGTGAATGTTCGCTTGAGTATTATCTTGCTGACCGGGTTCAGGCTTGAAGGCCCGTTCTCCTGCTTCTGAAGACATGTCGAGACCTGTTTGTGAAGCAAACAATGGAAGAGGAAACTCTGGTGGAGGGTTGGGAGGAGAAGTTGTTGACTTTGGGAGTGAAGAGGCGGCAGAAGGAGAATTTGAAGAGGCAGGGCGTGTAGGAGGCGTCTGAATGGGAATGGGATTCTGGCTGGGGGATGAAGGTGGTACATACGTGTGAGGATGAGGGTCGTAGTGTTCCTCTGATGTCAACAATCTCACAGCAGCAGGACTATAACCCGTAGGCGTGTGGTGAAGGTCCTCGTCATCGTAAGGCGGGAGGCTGTAGTCGGGTGGGCGCGACATATTCGGGTCCATTGTATGTGTGAGAGGTTGGAATGCGGACACGGATAGTTGCTTGCGACAACACGAGCCTGGCTGAACTATGGCAGAGTACAAAGCGAAGGATACCTTGTATCTCTACGGCCACTGCCGCTGAGAAAGATCCGAATCGCGTACTGAGCAGCTGCGAACGTCGGACAAAATCAATGTTGATGGCGTCTTATTTGGGCGGTAGTTGGAACTTTGATATCAACGAGGCGTTGCTGTATGCAAAGTCAATGGTCGGTGTAGGTTTAGTGTCACCGCTCACGAGTTCAAGACAAAAGTCGCGAGGTTGAGAAACAAACAGAAACAATAACGTTCCAAAGGAGGATACAATGAGGGAATGAATGTAAGATGTTCGGTTTAACTCCTTTTTTGAGACGTTGTCGTACAATAAATTCAAATTCAACCAAGTCAGGTACGGAGTGAGCGGAGCTTTAGGTGATCTCGCAAGGCAAGTGCGGGTACGGGTATGGGTATGTACATAAATTTGGTGGGGGAAGCTTAGCTGGCCGACCCAAACAAATTACGTCGTTCTGTTGGCACAGCAACAAAGCCATCTCGGACATTTGTGTTGTGTCTAACCACACCCGCATTGTTTCAGTGACTGGGAGATGGAGTGTTTTTAAAAGTTGTGTCTTGCATATCTTTAGTAAGTGGAGTTATTCTTATTGTCAAGCATCAAGATATTCTGACTCGACTTGGCCAAATCATCAATATCTCTTTTACAATTCTTAGACAAAAACAAGAAAAACAGAACATCAATAGTTTCTACTTACTTGCCAAGTCTAGCTACTGTTACATGTAAGATTTGTTATGATAACCCAGCAACAGATACTCAGCCTTCCATAGCCTTGTACGGCGGCGCTTACCATTCATCTCCAAGTGGATATGCAACGGTCTCGACCCGAGGTCTGTTGTACCTACATAAATATAAATAACAAGCAATCATAGACACACACGAACGTTGGTCCCGAGCTCACAAACCACTTTACTCTCTGAAAAGCTCAACCAATTAACTCTATAGCGCCACAAACATTCGTAAACAATAAACAATTAACCTATTTGCTTGTCGTCTTGACAAGGAACAAAACTGGGAGGGTTTCCAAGTGGGACCATTCTAACAACGACATGCTTGCTATACCCTGAAGCGAACCCATTTAGCCACGAGGTCGGATCACGATCGAGAAATAACAACCGAGTGTGAACGGACCCGGCTATCGAATTTTCCCAACTTTAGTTTAATGTAATCGCTTGACGTGCTTGTATCCGGTCGAGCAAGGGAACTCGATAGAAGTGACTGTGGTGGACCTTTGAACCGTCTAGAATTGCAAATAAATTATGCTAAGGTTCCGGTATCTAACAGACCACAACAGCCAGAGATAGCTTGTTGTTGCTTGCTTTCTTCCACCGTTGTTACTATACAGTTCTGTCAGAGCTTCAGTTTAGCTATACCATAGCCTTAGATACCTACCTAGGGATAGCTGTTGTCAATATCTCTCAGTCCCATGCTATTTCCTTGAGGGTTCTAAGGTAAATAAACACTAGTTCATTTCTAAACTGCCAATACTCTGTCACCTTAACTACTCAGCTGAAGGGGCATTAGATAGCAGATCACCGCTTGTTATCTGACTTCAAACAAATCTCAAATACAAAAGTTCCACTGATGGACGTTCTGCGCGCCCATTTACAGCAGGTGCAAGAGCTATGAACCCCCTGGCAGCATGGCATTCCCCGCTACAGATAGCTCGCCATAGTGGAGACCAATCACTGTAGCTAGCCAGCTTCCGTCACTCTTTACCTGATTGAACATCCGAGACATCCAGGAACTCTTATCAATGAGGAGCTGGTGATCTTCATTCCGAAGCTCATATCTCCTCTTTCCTCTTACATCTACTACTCAAGAAATATTAGCCGTTGAACATTGTGAAGCTTCAAGCAAAGAAGCGGCAATGGACGAAAAGGCTCAACTTCCGCCTTATAGCTCCATCTCGCTGCCAGCGCCTGTTGGTCAACAGCAACAACGAAGTAGGCGATCCTTGCGTCGTTCACGCGCCATCAGACTCTTTGCTTTGGCATGTCTTGGATTCATCGTATTCGCGCAATGGCGGCAAATTTCACCACGAAAGGGAACCACTTTATCTGTTCAGAAATTAAATGAGGACCTGCAGACGTGCAAGAAGTTCCGCGTCAAGCCCCAGGACCCAGCTGGTCTTGGACGAGATAAGAATGCCCGTTATATCGATGGTGGCGAGCCAACTCTGATCAGGAACGCTACCATCTGGATTGGAGAGCCTGTCGAGGGAACTAGTCAAGAGGATGCGCGTTCTGGAAAAGGCTGGGAGTGGGTGCAGGGTGATGTCTTTCTCGAGAAGGGTCTCATTCAACGTGTCGAGAAAGATATCAAGACTACTTCTTTGCCCGACAATACTGTTGTCTACGAGGCCCATGGTCGCCGATTAACAAGCGGTGTTGTCGATACGCACAGTCATGCTGGCGTGTACCCACTGCCTTCTCTCAATGGTAACTCTGATGGCAATGAGATGTCGGACAACATCACACCCTGGGCCCGGGCTATCGATTCGCTTCTTCCCTTGGATCCTCAAATCGAGGTCATTAAATCAGGCGGTGTTACGACTTCACTCATCCTACCAGGATCTGGCAACAACATTGGCGGAGAAGCCTATCTCATCAAACATGCTGTTGGTAAACCCGATGGCCGCAAAGAAATCAGTGCTCAGGACTTGCTGGCCGACCCTGATCGCAACTGGCGCTACATGAAAATGGCATGCGGTGAGAATGCCAAGAATGTTCATGGCCGCGTAGGAAACAGGCCTTTCAGCCGTATGGGTGAAAGCTACGAATTCCGTCATGCTTTTGAGCAGGCCAGAGCCCTGATTCAGAAGCAGGATGACTGGTGTGCCAAGGCCGAGTCCCAAGGTGTTGAATCTTTGGATGAGTATCTTCCTGGCGAAATTGCTTGGGAATCTTTGACCGCTGCTCTCCGTGGCCAAGTCCATATCAACACGCATTGCTATACTATTCCTGACCTAGAGGCCATGGTCGACCACACCAATGAGTTCAAATTCGCTGTTCGGGCTTTCCACCATGCTCATCAGACGTACCTAGTCCCAGAGGTCAGTCTTTTACATCAATTTCTTCCATTTGTACTGACAGTCCATCTAGATTCTGAAGAGAACTTGGGGAGGACGCGCTCCTGCATCAGCCCTCTTCGCGGATAACATGTTTTACAAGACTGAAGCATACATCGGCTCTGAGTATGCTGGTAAGATTCTCAATGAAAACAACCTCACAGTCGTATACGTCAGTGACAACCCTGTCATCAACGCGCAGCACGTCCTCTTCGAAGCAGCCAAGGGACACCACTATGGTCTTCCATACCACGTTGCCATGGCCAGTGTAACATCTGCGCCCGCCGAGCTGCTTGGTATGGGCAAGCGACTGGGCAAGGTCAAGCCTGGCTTCGATGCCGATGTTGTTGTCTGGGATAGCGACCCTCTCAGTGTTGGCGCGGCTCCTGTTCAGGTCTGGATTGACGGAACAGCTCAGTTTGAAAGCCCCGTCGAGCTGCCTAAGAAACAGGAATCTTCTGTAGTCATCGAGAAGCCTGCCGAAATTGTCGAGGAGCCAAGCAAGCTTGACAACGTCCTTATCACCGGTGTCACCAAGGTGCTTCTCGAAGATGGTAAGACTTATGAATCTCAAGGTCAGCCTGTCAACGTGGTTGTTTCTAAGGGTAAGATCTCTTGTATTGGCAACTGTGACTCTGAATTCGATGCTGCGACCGCAACTGGCGCAAAGACCATTGCTCTCAAGAACGGTTACTTGACTCGAGCTTTCACAGCTGTGGGCGGTACCTTGGGTCTCAGCGAGATCGAAGCTGAGGATGTGACCAACAATGGACCCAACCCGCTGGTCTTTTCCAGGGCTATTGACGGACTTGCACTTGACTCCAAGAAGTTGCACGTTGCAGCTCGCTATGGTGTCACCAGAGCCATCTCAGCTCCCGCCTTTGTGGGTGGCGCAACTCACTTCGGCACCAGCGTTGGCTTTTCTACTTCAGCATTGACCAGTATCGAAGAAGGGGCTGTATTTGCTCCTGATCTGGCAGTTCATTACACTCTGGATATCAATGTCAGGGGTACAACTAGCTACTCGGCAGCCTTTGGTGGACTGAGAAACAAACTACTCACGGCTGCGACGTCCACTCAGCCCGTTGTTAACCCATTTTCAGAAGAAGCCTATCTCAAGCAGGTGGTGAGTGGTGAGCGAGTCCTAGCCCTTACCATCAACAGCGCAGATGGGATTTCGACAGCTCTTCGAATCAAGTCTGAGATTGAAGGTCTACTCGAGACTTCTGAAGTGGTGGGAGTAGCTCAGCGCCTCAAAGTGGCCATTATCGGTGGTGCTGAGTCTCACATGGTGGCTAAGGAGCTTGGAGAGGCTGGCGTTGGTGTTATCCTGTCGCCTTTGCAGTCGATCGGTGATAGCTGGGACTCCCGTCGCGTACTCACTGGTGCGCCACTTACAAACGGCACAGTCGCCGATGCACTGCTTGATGCAGGCGTAACAGTGGCAATTGGACTCCATGAGGACTGGGAGCTGCGTGATCTTGGCTTTGCAGCTGGAACTGCTTACAAGAACGGAGGTGGGCGGTTGAATGAGAAGGAGGCAGTTGATCTTGTCAGTACAAACATTTACAAGATCCTTGGAGCAGACGAAAAGGCGAAAAAGGACTCTGGACATTTCATGGTAACTGAGGGAAGTCCTCTTGAGATTGGATCGCGGCTCAAGGCGGTTGGTCATGGAAGGGACCAAGTATCTGTGTTTATCTAGTCAAATATGTATCTATTAGTCTAGGGTAGATCTCGTGAATCAGATTGAACCATTTATGTGTCTGGATAACTCTGTTTGTCTTGCGCGCGCGAGATTGATTACCATGACAAGTCAGTCTTGTCGGCACGGGAGAGCCGATGTTTGGATTACAAATGAAGTGCGGGAGAACAAGTGGAGCATCGCGCGCGGGTAATGACCAAGTATGATTCTATTCGTTGACTAGGCCCAGGATCAACGCAATGAAGTCTCGGAAGTTGATGGCGGGAACCGGAAATGGTTCCACAAGCCATGATGGCCCCAGTAATGACCTTATCATGACAGTGAAGGATAAATAGCTTGCCAGGCCCCGCCATGATGGGAGAGAGCTGAGGTGAAGAAAGAGCCAACAACAAGACAAGTAGCTCATGCTAAGATATACTGGCATCGTATCAAGAATTGTTTCAAAAACAACATTCAGATCATCATTTTCTAAGTCACATATACCTACAATGTCAAAGGTCGCTCCTGTAATTGCGCTATCCCACGGTGGTGGTAAGTTGGCAACACTACGATACTCCAAATATGATGGCAGCTAACATGATCAGGCCCCATGCCTATCTTGGGTGATCCTAAGCACAAAGATATCGTTTACTCCCTCAAGAACCGCGTACCCAAGATCCTCAAGCTTGGTACCCCAGATCAACCCCGAGCCATCATCCTAGTAACAGCTCACTGGTCCACCGACAAACCCACCATCTCTTCAGGCGCATCTCATAAACTCCTCTACGACTACTACGGTTTTCCCAAAGAGGCTTATGCTCTCAAGTACCCTGCGCCAGGTCACCCAGAAATTGCACACGAGATCGCCGATGCGCTCAAGGCAGGAGGATTGAGGCCTATACTGGATGACGAGCGGGGATGGGACCATGGCGTCTTCATCCCGCTGCTGCTCGTCAACCCCAAAGCCGACATCCCCGTGATTCAAGTCTCTGTTCTTGAATCCGAGAACCCAGAAGAGCATCTTCGCATGGGTGCAGCGCTAGGTAAACTGCGCGCCAAAAACGTTGCCGTCATTGGATCGGGCTTTGCCAGCTTTCATAACATCCGCGCCATGATGATGCTTGGTGGTTCAGCGCCTGTGCAGCAGAAGCAGTTCCGGGTTTTGTCTGATAAATGGAGCAGTGCATTGTCGGATGCGGCGATGAAGAAAGAAAAGGAGGAGAGGTGGAAGGCACTCAAGGGCTGGAGAGCGTTTCCATATGCTGACACGATGCATCCCCCGAGGGGAGGGGAGCACTTTATGCCATTGCTTGTGTGTGCGGGTGCGGCTGGAGATGGGGAAGAGACGATGAAGTATAGTGATGAATATGTTGGAGTTGAGATTAGTACATTTTACTGGGGATCTGAAGAGGTTAGCAAGTTGTAAGTAAAGTTGTATGTAAGCTTCTTTTTAGGGTGGTGTGGGTTTCCCCTCCCTCATGGTATCATCCATCCTCTCGATTGGTAAATTCACGTCTTTCCTATTGGAACAAAACATCCTTGTAATGATCCCCAGATTTACAGGAACAAGAAGAACAGATACCGGTATAAACATGATTCATTCTGTGATAGAAACTCCAAAGCCCACTAATTCCTTGACCCGCTGCCGTCATCACGGTCTTGGCTTTTCAATACTTTACTCCAGTTTGCCTTTGGAGAAGAGACTTCGCTGACGTCAAAGACGGAAAACGGCCTTAAAAAATCATTTTGCCAAGATCCAATAAAGAAGCTGCATATTCTGTCTTTGGGAATACATTTTACATATTAAAATACTGTAAAAAATGTTCAGAACCTGTATTCGTTCCTGCCTTTTAAATAGATCAATCGTTGCCTGGCAGCTTCCTCTTTCCACTGCAACTACCATTCCTTCTGCACCTTCCAGAACTTACACAACTACTACATTTCGTCGTCAACCATTCCTGCCCTTTTCTTCGTCTTCACCTTCAACACCAAAGAAATCCTACACTACAGCAAGCAGCATGGGTCAGCACTACAAACCATCAATCGACTCTCATGTCGTCAAGGTCTTTGTTCTCGAGACCGATACTCCCCATCCAGACACTCAAACAGAGCGCGGCTCTTTTGGTGAGATTCTACACCACCATTTCTCCGTTGCAGGCGAGAAGCATCACCCTCCTCTCGGCGTCGAAACAGAGCAAGTCTTTGTTGTCACTGAAGAAGGCGGTCGCATGCCAAAAGTTGAGGAATTCGACGAATACGATGGTCTACTTATTACAGGGAGCATGTATGACGCCCACGGTGACAACCCTTGGATCCACGAGTTGCTCGATCTTTTGAAGCGTAAGTACTACCCACTGAACTCTCCTAAACTCAATGCTTATTTATGTACTAGAACTGTGGACAAAGCGCCCCGACTTTCACTTCACTGGCGTCTGCTTCGGTCACCAGATCCTCACACGCCTTCTGGGTGGAAAGGTTGGCCCTTCACCCTCAAACGACTGGGAGCTCGGTCACAACGCCATCTCCCTTACACCTGTTGGCAAACGCCTTTTCAGAACCCATGACGACAAGGTCTACCTTCACCAAATGCATCAAGATCAAGTCCTTGAAGGCCCTTCCATTGAGTCATCCAACGGCCTTCTCCCACCTGACACAGATATCCACATCTGGGGCCACAGTGCTCACACTCCCATTCAGGGCCTGTACATTCCCAACAGACTATTCACCTCACAAGCGCACCTGGCCTTTGACGAGGACATGGTCAAAAGACAGATCCAGATGCGGGTCGACAGCGGAGGAATCAAGGATCTTGAGCATGCCGATCGGGCGGCTGAGACGGCGGATTTGGAACATGATGGCGATGTGGTTGCTTCAGCGATTCTGAGATTGTTTAGGTACGATGATGATGGTATGAAGTGGGACTAAGCTATGAAGGTAGATTCTGCTCATAAGGTGCCTATCTAATCAGATTTATTCCTATTAATGACCAGATGTCTTCTTTTATCTGTTTTGGACGATTTCATGACAGGTTCCTCCATAACCCGTTGATGGGCTATAGAAAGTTACTTCTCATATTTAGAGTTCTTTTCTTTTGCGGTTATGGGCCCGGTAATGACAAACATATGGCGAAGGAACATGGTGGTAACTGCTCAAGAGTTGACTTACACCATATGACTCACTCTTCTTTATCAATACCTCACTTATATCGGTGCTCCTATCCATCCACTGGTTCGCCCATATCAACTCAACAACAGTACAAAGTGACGACCTTGAGTATTGATAAAGACAACATCACAATACATAATTCTCTAGATATCACCGACTGAGATGTATCGTAGTATAGTTTGGAGCGTCGGCTTAGTGGTATTCACTTTGCCAGAAATTCGCTCCACTAGTACGAGATCATCACGGACAGCTTCTCACACAAAGCTCGATGATCGCCCACAGCTTGTGGCCCAGATGACAGGGGGTTGGGCTGCCTTCTTGGTGTTTGGTACCTTTTACATTATATAAGTAGGCAGTGATAATTTGTTTCGCCACATCCCCTCATCCTATAAGACAGGTTTTCGATGCTAATGAATATAACCATTTTCATCCCTTGGTATGATAGATGCAGGTCTAGGGGAGCTTTCTTGAATATGGAAGTATCTCAATCCTTCTTCATTGTTGATTTGGTTTTTCTGTTACGTTGCCAGTAGCGTGGACAAGTTTGTTCTAGTAGGCTTTATTCACTTGCTTGTCTCGTCAAAGATGCGGCGGCGGTAGACTCCAATGATGATTCAGACCGCAGTTCTCTCATGTTCAGACTTTGGATAGCCAACATGCCGCAAATCATGTGGTGTCGTTGTAGACGCGGATGCTACTAGTCACCCAGTGACACCTCCTCTTTGGCGGGGAAGAGTGAGTTGGACGAGAGAGACTCTGGATCGGTTGAGCCTGGTAGCGGGCTGCAGGGAATGTTCAATGAGTTGAATGAAGTTGGGCTGAGGGACAGACAGCCATGAGAGGGATGGCATTGAGGGTTCGCCTCATATCATCAGACGTGATTTTTCAGCTGGATCAGTTGGAGCATCCAGCGTCCCGATTTTTACTGCTTGGCCCATCATCTGGTTTGCCAAAAAGGTTTGACCATGGAGAGTGTCTTGAAAGTGATCGACCGAGGTTCCTTATCTTGTCCTCCCTCGTTCCCGGATATAGCGTGCTCCGAAGCGTCGCTTTCACTCCTATCCGGCAGCATTTCCATTTGTGTGTCGGTTGACACTTCTTGCTTGGTTTGCCAGTGTACATTCGCGCGAGATAAGGGCAGGCGAGATGCGTTAGGCATGTCTTCCGGGCTCGGTCGATGACCGCTTCGGTTTGTGTATGTTGAGATAATTGGTTGATAACCCGGGGCTCTCCTGTTTCTTCATTTCCCATTTTAGCTACCACAATGTTAGCAATTACCAAGTATCATTGCGTAATCCACTTACAGTCATATATATCATAAATGATCCTGACTCCAGATCACGTTCTATGATTGCGATATGAAGTGAACCAGCAGAACAAAGCAAAGCTATAACAAGTTAGTAACTATACATACAATAGCAATCTCGTCATAGCATGATGAATAAGCTCGTCGCGTATATGATAAGGTTCCTGTTAACTTACTTCTCAGCCCGGCTAAGTACCAGTTGAACTCTTCACTTGTTCCCATGAACATGACCAACGACATCTCGCCAATTCGGAAAGGTAGTCTCCGTCCATGACGAGTTGTTGCTCCAACTTGGGAGACTCATATATAGTTTAGGTAGGTAAGCGTGTCTGTTGTGAGTCTTGTTTCTTTTGGTCGGCCGAATTGCAAAATGTTATGCAGTCGCTACCTCGTCTCCTCGCTGGATCACATCGACTGCTTGATTGAGTCGCAAGACAATCTCTTCAGAGGGGTTTCCGCAACAGAGGTAAGCGAGACGCTTCATGTGGTTACATGCCCACTGCTCCAGTAGAGAATATAATATAGCATCATATATAGAGAGAAAAGGGTGTTTCAGAGAAGATGAAGTGATGGATAACAAAGTGACTGAACGTCCAGGATATTATGGGTTCTTTATAGTCGAAATTCTGAACGGTAGAAGCCTGGCTGACGCAATTTCTGGATTTCTCTTTGTCGACGGTGTTAAACAACCATCTCACAATGTGACGTGAGTTTGTCTGTTTGGTACTAGCATATAACCTTGCGATCACCTGCTTGCCTCTGCTTCTGTATGTGTTTTCCCGTACTACACGTAGAAATGACCAGCCAGCTTGACAAAGTCTAAACAACATAGCAGGCATGGCCTAACGGAATCGCAAGAGTCTCGCGGATATTTGTATCACATGTAGTTTGTGTCCAACAATGCAGGCATATATCATAAATTGTTATTACTAAATTTTGATTGCCGTAAACCCGTAGAACAATCGCTTTTTGCCCAAACTCGCTAATTCAAAAACACCAATCCCATTTGTGAAAACATCAATCATGAAGCCGCAAGCTTTCTCAGCTCCGGCAAAGCCCACTGCTTCATCCACTTTGACTCCAAAAGCTCCTTGGCCGAGACTCTCTCCTCGGGGCGGAACGTCATCATTGTCTTCATCATATCAATGAAAGCATCCTTTTCATCCTTGGACATGAGATCCATGCCGCTTTCCTTGCGACCTTGCTGGACACAGCGCTCGAAACGCGATTCCCATGTGCAACCATTGGACTGGGTTGGTGTTTCGGAATCTTCTGCCGAGACGTCTTCGATCCAGTACTCTGAGCGCTTGGAGCTGTATGCGGACCACTCTTCTGGGATTTCGCCGAGAAGATCAGTTTGGTCCTGTAGGATGTCATCTTCGGAGAGAGTCCAGGCGTCGAAGAGGGGACGTTGACCAACAACGTTCCAGAGGAGACAACCTAGACTCCAGATGTCGGAGCTGAAGGACAGGGATGGGCAGATGTCTGGGAATTGTGTCTCGGGAGCTCGGTAGCGGATGGGTGCGTTGGAGTACTGTCGCTTCTCTTGGCTAGGGAGGAACGATTCGCCAAAGTCACCGAGGAGGATCTTTGCATCCGCCAGGGCGACATCCTCACTCTTCTGGCCTAACCAGATTGGCAGGACAGCATTTTTTGGGGCGTTCTCATCGAGAGGAAGACCATCAAGCCTTGTCACAGGCACTGTTGTAGGGTGACTATGTCTCTCATGGAGTCGATCCGGAGACAAGCATTTGATTCGTTCAGGAAGCTGCAGCAGGATGTTGTCAAGATGGAGATCACCGTGCACCACGCCGCCTTCATGAAGATAGGCCACCGATTGAACGACCTGAGCAGCGATGGCTCGGGCTGTTTTTGGCTGAAAGAGTTTTGAGAATGACGCATCCTTTGCGAGTCTCAGAGACATCATAGCCGGATCATTAACCAAGCACGTATGCCTACCATTGGGTCCGTCGAAGTGGAAGTTGTCGGTGATATGGCGAATGTAAGATCTCCCGGGGTGTTTCTTTCCAGCCTTGGCCTCTAGTTGCTGGAGAACGTCTACCTCTGTCGAATCCTCTCCAAAGTCAGCCAGCACAATTTTCAGCGCGGCATATTTCTGTTTCAAGATATCCCACGAGAGCCAGACAGTGGAGTAACCACCATGGCCCAGCTTGTTGAGGATGAGATAGCGGTTATTTATAGTCTCGCCCAAGGTGACGGGGTGAAAGCCTCCGTGGCAGTACTGCTCAAGGTTCTCGACATGCTCGATATAGTTGTAGTTGTATCCCATGTTGATGAGTCTAGTGTTGTGGTCCTCCATCATCATGGGCGGTGGAGGAGGAGTTTGTGTCGTTTGAGCGGTGACGGTGGCCAAGCTGCGAGTAGCAGTTTTTGGGGACATGACAGGATTAAAACGAAAGGATCTCTTCTTAGCTTCCGACATGAGAGTCAGGGAAGGTCGCCGTAGCGAATTGAGACTACAAGTGGCCATTGTTTGGATCTTGGTGGTCGTGGTTTGTCTATTATCGTCTTCTTTCGGTAAAGGTATTTTGTGTTTCCATTTGTGGTTTTGAAGTATGGGCCATTCCGGTATGTTTTACAACGAGTTGTATATGTATAGTCGATATAGGTGAGAATAGGTAAAAAATAGTCAATCAATTTGTTAGGTGCGTAACTATAAAGAGAGCAGGACAAGAAATGAAATAGGAGGAATAGTCCGAGTATATATGAGTAACATGGAGAGGCCGAAATCCGGGGTAAGAAGGAACTAAATTGTTACTCATAGCTTGTTCTCGGTTCAAGGGAAGTGGATATCATCAACTACCTACCTACTAAGATACTACCTACCTTAGTAGTCTAGTCTAGACCAGGTAACTCTAACCTCAGGCACAAATTCGGACATGTTCCGAATCCGATACACTCACATTCAATGCATCAATTTTTAGTATGTCCCGGTTTCAATTCCTTGTCCACGGGAGTTGACGGGAGTGAAACATGGAACTAAGAAAAAGTTTACAAGTCGTGTGACTTGATAAAGAAGCAATGACATTTTAATGTTGTTTCTACAGGAACAGACTGACAGACCATCATGATAATACTAAGACCATTCTTTATCAAGTCACTGATTCCTATCTTGTGCCTGATAGACAAACATCATGATGCCGGGTCTGGCCCATCAATCATATCAAGCCATTCTAGTATCCACACTCCAGATCAAGTAAACACCAACTTTCGAAATCCGGGGTAACTTATCTTGAGACATTCTTATCGAGTCCTTGGCATATTCAGGTACTTGCTTGTCTTTAAAAGCCCAAGTTATACCTACTTATCTTTCATGATCAAACAAGGCACAGTTTTATATCCATATCCCTCAAACACTTGCAGGCTCTCTCATGTACATGTAGTCAGCATGAATCGACAAAATGTCGGTCAAGCCCTCACAACACCACATGTCCAACATGACTCTCCAGTTTTCCCCTTTCTCCTACCCCGGGTATAGCGAGGACTTGTTACACTTTAGAAACCGCTTTCCCGGTCACGAGACCGTTATCTTTTACTTGGGCACGCATAGACTTCAACCCGGCCGAGACACCAAAACACACACCCCTTCCCCTTCAACCGAGCCATTCATCCATCCAAGTGGATATGACCAAAAATACTATTTTCTAAACATCGAAACATACAAACACTAAAAGTAGCTACAGCCATGCAACGGCACCTCTGACCGGAAGCTTGTCGGGATAAACATCCGGAGCATCAAGCCACTACCGTTTACTCTAATGCTTGTCTTGTTTGACCACGTCTTCAAACGGTTGCTACATGATCAACTCCCGGATACTGAATCCCGGGAGTTGCGTCAATGCGTGCCCATAATAGGAAATCATCGTCTTGTAGCACCTCCATCGCGTGATGTTTCAATCACTACCAGCGGCCGCATACCTACCTCTCTGTCCCGTGTTTCCTTCATGCATGTCGCAATCACATGCTGAAGCTGTTTGTAAAGGCTGCGTGGACTGATGTGCGTGCCCGTTACACATACTGCAGGCTTCCAAGCACAAATACTTTGTACTAACCTATCATGACTCCCTCTGCACTATCTGAATGTCCCCATTCCTCAACTATCCCGGACTCCTACCTTCTTACCAAACTCAGAGGTTGCGTTGGAGTTGTTGTCACAAGGGCGTCGGTTATCTAACCCCGGACGCCTCATTCTTGGCTGCATCTAACTCACATTTGACCTCTTGACTTGGGAAGTTTGCTTGGTCAACATGGAATGACAGGTGCCATCGACGTTTGCGGACGAGTTTCCCAAGAATTGAACTGTGCCGTCATGTTGAGTCTGCAAACTTAGACCCAAAACCCTTATGTCTATCATCATAATGTTACACCATCACAGTAAAACACAGCAACGTTGAAAGTTTCACAAGCTTGGACGAAATGTCACATAAAAACGTTCTAGCTTAAGAGTTGAATATTTCATTATTAGACGTCGTCTTGGGCTTGCTTCTTGAGCGGCCCGGATTCATTCATGACTAGATACAGAAGCTTTCATAGCTGTACAACACATGGGCTCTTCTGTCCCTTCATATTCAATTCATTGTAACTTTTTGTACTCCAAACACCAAATCCAAAAGGCCATTTCCCATATGTGCTGTATTTCCTTCTCTTGATAAAATGTAATATGTGGAAGCAATCAAGCCTTCCTTTCAACGCTTCTGGGGTATCTTCTTTTGTGCAAATCGGATCGCCGCGTATCTCATGCAATTGGTGACAAAGAAAATTAAACATTAAGCAAAAAAAGCAACGCGATTCGGTTGACAAGGCCGTTTTATTGGCCTTCATCTTCCGAGAGAACAAGAGGGGAGTTGGAGAGGCTGCTGAGTCGATGGGCGTCGATATGCTCCAAGCTATCGTACTGAATGGGAGACTCGATAGCAGGATAGGCAGGGGGGCTAGGAGGCACGTCTTGATAGACAGGGGGAGCCTCGTTATCCCAGCTGACACCCATACCAGCGTGAGCAGTCATGACAACACCATAGTGCATACGCAAGATGCGACCGGTGCCAGTCTGGGTAGCCAGTTGAGGCTTGCCCTCGGGAGCATATTCCCGGGAGACAACAAGCTCGATGAGCAGTGAGTGGGTCACCTCGACACCTTCAAGAGACTTGGTATCGCAGGCGAACTTGAGCTCCTTGGTGTGAGATTTGTACTGGTTGGCAAAGTAGTCGAATTCCATCTCAACCTTGCCATCAGTGCCAGTAAAGTCAGACTTCCAGCCATCGTGAAGGTGCTTCTCGCCCAGAACACGGACCTCCTGGCGGGGAAGGCTCTTCTTCTCGGCATCTTGAGTTGAAGCGGGGGCATGTCGCTCGCAAGCAGGAGCCAAGGACTTGATAGTCTCCTCAAGTCGCCAGGTGACCTTCTTGAGTCGCCAGAAGTCAATGGTCTTAGCCTTCTCGTTGCGGCTCATGAGGCCGTCAAGTCGAAGGCTGACATTGTTGGTGCCAGTAGGATGAATGACATTGTTGTAGTGGGCGCTGGCCTTGATGTTGGTAGGAGGGAAGACGCGAACAGAGTGGTGAGGAATGTCGTTTTCGGGGAGAGATCGCTTCACGGGTACAGTTCGCTCGAATCGGATAGGTGTAACAGAGCCACTGGCTGAGTGAACGCTCTTTGTCACGTAGGCATCGGCCTTGAACTCATAAGAGATGGCGACCACGGGAGTGTCCATGGTAGCGGGAAGGTGGCCATCGAGAAGGATAGAGAAAGGGAATGCGTGACGACCTTTTCGGAGAGTAGTAGGTTGGGCCAGGAATTGCCAGCTCTTGAGCTCAGTGTACTGGTTCTGGCAGTCTGTGCAATGGCTCTGGTAGGGTCGCTTCTGGTAGACGTGAAGCTTGAGAGAAGCAGCAAAGCTTCCAACCTCGACAATCTCGTCCTTGACATCCAAAAACATCTGCCCAGTGATGAGCGCACCAGTGCTCTCCTCGGTGTTACCGTGGAAAACTACTGGCGGGCTCTCGATGCTCCAATCGATAGAAACATCTGATGGGTGTTCCTTGTGGGACTTGCCGAAAGGCAGAGAAATGCGGTGGTGCTTCTTGACGGCATCAGCGAGTTCAGCCATCTTGACAGCATGGATTTGAGGTCGATCCTCGCCGTCTGATGTGTATGGACTGCTTGTTCGTGATCGTGCAACCTTCTTGATCTGAGCAATGTTGCCAGATGAGGTGCGAATGAAGTTAGCCACGCGGTGGGGCATGGCTGCGGTCATGAGCGATCTTTCTGTAAGACGCTCTCTTATACGGATGTAGATGGTGGGGGTTGGCGGCTAAAATAGCACACGGCGTGAACGAGTTTTCGCAAAAACTCTTTCAGTGTGATGTAATACCGGGAATAATCTTCGAAGCCCGTAGATGGTGTGATGGGGCGGGAGATGGCCAGGGACAACAAGGTCTTCTGACTTTCAACCAAGGGCGTGAATGAAAAGTCGGTAATGACGATCGATGGCGCTCAGGTTGACTCAAACCTGTTCCGTGAGGGTGGGCAAAAATTTGAGTGCCGGTAGTTAGTTACTGATGCGCAAGTAGCAGTTTGTTTTTCGTTTTCGTTAGGAATCTTTCGAATAGTAACTGGGGGGATATCAATTGGTCTGAAGTGTCTTCTAGAAACTCAATTGAATCGTTTGCCGTTATTGTTGTTGTTGTTGTTGTTGCGTTTGTGTGTAAGTGGTAGGCAGGTAACTTTTTTATAAGTCAATGTCTGGGGACTGGATGTTGTCGACCCTGAATAGATGGTGTGACTAAGTCTGGGGATTTGATAATAAGCCAAGATGGATATGGGGAAGATCTGGAGAGTCCTTTCAAGTTGGAAGATCGAGGGCATCACCAAGACTAAATATCTGGACTCAAGACTCTTCGACTCGTGCTCCGTTCCTTGGGGAAACGATGTGTCATAGCTAAAGAGGCCCTGCTATGGCGAGCTTGTTAAGTGGCGCCTTTGTGGATATGCACTGACAGACGGCTCCCGCCTGACTCTTCCAGTTCTGCTCGCGCCCTGGAAGCCCTGTAACCCCTTTAGGCGTGTGGGCTGTGGTTAGGTCTTAGGCCTGGAGACCTCCGAAGGGCGTGAGACCAACAAGGTGGGCTTCCATGGCTAAGCCTAGGAGAGATCAGCACAGTCCATACCAGACCCTGGCACAGTCCGTATGGGAGTAACGCGGTGTTGCGGTTGGCCAAGACCAGGTTCTACAAACGGTACGCACCATGAGCCAATGCTCAAAAGTGGTCTTTTAGTGTCTTTGTGTTAAAGGAAGGATAAGTGGGTTGCATAGCAGTGCTTTTGTATTTGTGTGAGATTAAGGTTGCTCTAAGAGCCCTATTTTTCGTGACGAAGCTGCATCTATCGATTTCACATTAGACTTCGAGGGATACCCATATCAATGAGCCAATGCTCACTTGGCACGATCCAACGTTTCTGATCTGATGTCCATCAGGGACAGAGCGCACAGTGTACCGTAATGCTGTACCTTGTGGGTCAACAGAAGGCGCGTTGGATCTTGCGCACTGCGATCGTGGATCGTAGAACCAGGTTCAGGCCCGTACGTGGAATAGCCCAGGTCAAAGGCGGATTTTTTTATCACGACCACGAACCGACGCTGCCCGGCTATGGCCGGCTATTGCTTGGGAATGAAAGTCGGTTCTGAGAGCTCCTGAATTGAATGCTGAGAAGCAGGTTTGCTGGTGTTGCTGTGCAGTAGACTATGCTAGCTGGTTCGATCATGAGTGCAACATGATGCAGCAACCCAGATTGTTTCCCCTCGGCCATGCATAAACCCCCTCCTGATCTGACTCGGCAATGCTCTGGAAATCAGACGGGCGATACTTCCGAGTGGTGCACATCTTTTCTTCTAGATGCACACTAACTAACCTCTGCTACGTAGCAGAACTCTGAGTGAGAGAGCATCGGTCCAGTAGACCGAAGGCCGGCCCGGCAAGCCACAGGGTTGATCAAGGGGGGACCCTTTGATCTCAGTGACTTAACGTAGCTAGCTAGTGCTTGTGTTAGCTTTTGTTAGGGGGCTCTTGACGGAAATGATCGAGAAGGCACAGCATCGGCCCAGTAGATTATGATTCGATGTAGCGGCACATGACGTGGAAAAGGGTCTCCAACCACTGGTGATAAGTCTTGGCTTGACGTGCATGTATCTCATCAGATGTTTCATCTCAAATAAGCAATATGTTGGTTAATCAATGCCAGTGTTGAAAGTCAATCATGGTGTTTGTTGGCTGCGATGGTGCAATTTTCCGGACATTTGAGACCGATACTTTAGTTGTGGAAATGGCAGCCACGTGTAGCTAGGTAGGTAGTTGACGAGACAAAAGGAAGGGGCAGCGACGGAGGGCCATTAGCGGTGCAGGGTCCTGTAAATTCACCGGTTACAGCGCCAACGACGCACTAAATTGAAAGTTCGCTATTTGTTACCCCAATTGGGTCAAAAATGCCGATGGGAAAGGGATGAATTGCCATTGAGCAGGTATGCGTGGGTTATCTGCCTCATCCGGGTAGATCAAGCAGATTATCACTCTGGATGAAACTGTAAACAACCTGCCCTGTGAAGCTTTCGTTGACTACCTACAGGCGGTGTATGCGCTCGAATACTCTGTCAGAGGTAAAGTCAGGTGCCGAGAAAACACGCCATGGGAGATCTGAGTTGTATTGCCCAGAACGGGCAAGCAGGCGACATGATTGGCCAAGGAACTCGTACAGGGCTAGCTCCACGTCTCGGCCGACGGAGGCGAGCGTCTATGGGCGAACCAACGTACGAGGTAGTGTTGTACAGATGGGATAGTCTGTTTATGATTTGACTTTTTTGATATAACTGGCAACTAGCAGTTAGTCGCTGACTGGAACACGACCAAGGATACAGTGACAATAACGCAATCTAGGACTTATCTGATCAAATACAGATCGTGTGGCTGATGGATGGACTTTGCACGGGGCAGCAGGAATTGGAGATGGATTGGGGTAAAGATGAAAGAGCCAAGATTTGCACTCAAATTTGCATGATCCATGGGTCATCATGGTGTCAACAACACCAATTATTGCCCATGAATGTCACTGTGCATCGTCTAGGTAAGTCACAGACAGTCACAGGCTGTCCGATGCCGGTCCCACTAAACAAAGTCAATACTAGACAAAAGAGAAGGATTTGGAGAAGGATTTCTTTTGATTTGATCCACAATAAGACCGCCTATGGAGTAAAAAACGGTTGCGCGATTGCCTCTGATCAATAATTTATGTACGTCTTGGACGTTTACTCTGGGTTTAGTTTTTGGACTTCCAGGTTTTAGTTCTACTATCATGAATATGCAATGCACACGGTGTGGAACACGTCCCGTTGGCCCTTTCCTCCTGCAAAGAGACGGTAGTGACACAGTGGGGAATTGTCTCCACAAGATGAAGACTTTTTTGTGCTGTCTGATTGAACACTGACCGTATATTAAGGTGAAAGGTAGCCGCGGCTATAAGCTGTCCAATCAAGAGAAGGAGCGCGTCAGGTACGTACCGGCAAGTGCCTTCCGTTCACCTTCCAAGAAGTTCCAGGTTCAACGGTGTCATGAAAGACCATAAAAGATCCTGGGAAAATCTCTGAGAGAAAGAACTGACCACTGGCACTAGTCTAACTTGGGCTTTCGTTTCTTGATTCATACTTCAGAGTTTTCGATCCAAACAGAAGAACCAGGCTTTTTAATTGGAGATGAATAAGAACCAAGCATCAGAAACAGAAACGGCAACACCACACGCCCCCCCAATCAAACCGTTTTTTACAACATCGTGAAAGTCACCTCAGCTCATGACCCATCGACAGGGTTCACCTTTTTACGTTTCCATAGGGTAGAATTTGCCCTTCTGGGCGACACTGCCTGTATAAGGGGAAATAACTGACCGAAGCTAACAACGCCAACACTGTATCAGCATCAATATCACTGGCTTCGAGCAATACACGTGTCTAAAGACATAACGACCACTCGTGGCGAGCTGTTTCAACGTCAAACTTACAACAGAAACATCGGGTTCTACGTATTACGACGACTTTTGCGTCAAGCAATTGCGTCGACATGACCCATCGATCGAGATGACTGCATGAAACCAAACAACATCAACACGGCAGTTATCACGGTGAACTTCACCAATGCCCAAGGCATTCCATGGTATTGCTACGCTGCCAAATAGTCCCCTAATTCCACAAACCTTGACACACGGCACCAGAAACGGCACCCATTTACTCCCGAGCCGCGGCTGCACCAATTCCGAGGAAGCGCCAGAAGCCTCCCCGCCTTCGAGATCGAAGCATTAGCCGATACACACATATTCGTGGTGTCAGTTTTAGATGCTCTTGTCGTCAGCTCGTGTAGTTCAGAGTGGAGCATTGAATATTCGGATTACCATTCTTAGCGGTCCTGTATGCAGCAGATCTATATCGATTCGGCCACACGAGTTTCGGCACGCCACGTTCTTTTTAAATCAGCAAGTATCACTGTGCACACCGTCAAAGTTCCTTGGTCGAGACCGAAAAAGGAGAGCCGCATTATGAGGCTCTTGACTAAGGAATACTTCCTTTGCCGCCAAGAGACATGGTTTTCAAGGTCAGGGTACAGCATTATAACGCATCGCTGGTTCCTGAAGATCATGCATCAAACTCTAACCGCACAGTGCTTCTTCTATTACCTAAAAGATTGGAGGGGCCCTTGACCATTCAGCCAACTTGTTCAACTTGTCACTTGGAAGCCCTTGTGCGGTTTCAATTCAGCCCTGTCTGCCTATACACTTGGCACGCCGGTTGTGACTCGAAAAGGGCGTCACCAGAAGGTGCAATTACGAATTACCCTAGTCCGACGTGCTACTATGAGTCGGCTTTCAGATTATGATGCCGTCTTTACCTTCCATGGCTGTATTTCAACCAAAGCTGAACGTCTGAAATCGCCATCACTTGCGCCATTGCCTGCAGTTCTTGCAGGATCATCTCTTTAGACCAACCTTGGCGACCCTTGAGTTGAGTTGGGAATTAAACAACATCTCTGGGATCGTGCACGAGCTTATTGCTAACTACACCCCTCTAGGAAAATTTTCCATTCATGGCACAGTAGGAGCCCGGACCAATTTTTGAGCCGCATCGAAACAGGTGCAAATTTACTCTGTACTGTACGCTATAATTATACCATGGGATCCTCCTTGCGATGGGGCCTTTTAAACATCACAAGACGAGTTGAGACTTTGAGTGGATTCTCTGAGCTCCCTTCGACAAAGCCAACGTTCCACTTCACGACAATCTCGCGGGCCGTCTACTTTATCCCACACTCCGATGTCAAGCGACTCAATCCGACAGACGAGAATGTAAGGAGTTTCCGAGCAAGCGTCGCAACGCCTGAAACCAATATTTGAAGCGGTCTGAGTTGACTGAGTTGCAACATGTAATAATAACAATCCTGGCAAGACCCATCTGGCAGCAATTGCGATAAGACATTGGGCAATTGGGCTCCCAGAAAATCGACCGGCGAGATTGAGATTGAGATTGAGCTTGAGCTTGGCCTTAGCACGGATGCTCTCGAAAGCTGCAGCAGCGATCAACGCACATTAATCGATAAGGCTCAAATTGTATGGATCATCCCAAGATCGATCGTCGTCCACTACAAATTTTCTGTTTTCCCACCAGGGTCTAAGCTCAGTCTCACTGAGAGGCACAGGACATACAGTTCGGGACAGCATCCGTCATTGACATCTCATATACGGAACAAGCTCCGAGTAGGTGTAGGCCCACGGGACTATTGTTTTGAAGGCAGCTGGCTTGTCTACCTTGTAGGATGCTCTCACTTGGCCTTCTTTAGCAGAAACTGAGCCAAGACTTTTGTTGAATTTTCTGGGCTACACTTCCGGTCACAGTGTAAAACCTTCGGGTTATAGTATAGGCATAGGCTAAACCTGATTTAGAAAGCGCTAGCCTCTTTAGTTAAAATAGTAAAAATAATATTTATAATTAATTAAAATATAAAAAACCTATAAAAGGTAGATTTAAATATAATCTTTATATTTAATTAGTATTTTTCTAGTTATTATTAAATATAATTAAATTCCTTTTATATAGGAAAGCTATATAATTTTTATAATAGCCTTATAATAATATATTTACTTTAATATATTAAATTAATTATAATTTATTTAAATTATATTAAATTAAAAGATAATTTTTTTTATTAAATTTAATAAAAATTAAAATAATTAATAAGAGTTTAATATTTATTTTTTTAATATTATATAATAAGATTATAATTATCTTATAGTAAAAGTTTAATATTATAATTTATAAAGCTCTTTTAAATAGATTTATATTCTTTTTATTATAAAAATAAAATAATTAGCTTAATATAGTAAATAAGGTTAATATTATAATAAGACTAGTTATATTAATAGACTATTATATTATAATACTTTAGTATTATTACTTCTTTATTTATTAAAAGGATATTTATTAATAGGGTATATAATATATAAATTAAAGCTATTATAATTTATAATTTAAATATCTAATTAATTAATTAATTAATTTATATAATAGTATAATTAAAGCCTTTTAATTAATTAAAATATATAGGTATTTATAAAGCTTATTAGCTAATTAAAATATATAAAATAAAGTATAAATATAATACCTTTTAATTATATTAGAGATAATATAAAGGAAAAAAATAATAGTATTAATTATTATAAAGTTATTATAATATCTTTTAATAAAGAGAGTATTAATAAAGCTACTTTAAGTAAAACTAAGATATTTAGTTTATTATTTATAGGTATTTTAATATAAACTTTAATTTTTATAATTATAGCTTATAATTTAATACTTTCTTTATTTCTATTAAAGCCTTAAGAGAGTAAAGATATTATAATTAACTATATATAATATTATATAAAGGATTATAAATACTATATAGTATAAATTTAATTTATTAATATTATAAATAGTTTTTTAATATAATATAATCTTGCCTATATATATTAAAGTAAATTATATTAATATAATATTAGCCTTTAAAAGACTATATTATAGAAAGTAAATTATTTATTTTAAATTAATATTATTTCTTATATATCTTTTAATAGTTTATAATCTATTAAAGTATTATATAAAGAATATAGCTATTCTTAAGATAATCTATTAGTATTTCTTAAGTATTATATTATTAATAATTCTATAAAAGATTATATTATCTTTAAGATAATTAATATAAATAATATAGTATAATTTACTCTCTAGGTATTTATTAAGAGTACTTTAAATATCCTTTTAATTAAAAGTAATATTTAGAATATATAGAGAGATAAATAGAAGATATAAATAAGAGGATTATTAATAATATAGACTAGTATTATACTTATAAAAGAGAATTAAATACTATATTACTTTAAAGTAAATAGTTAAGAATAATTTTAATATTTTATTAGGCTTATAAATTATAAGCTTTATTTCTAGCTATAGTTCTTTTATATTATAATAATAGATATAATATATAATACTAATTAGTTTAATATAAAGCTAATTTAAGTTAATAGTATTACTTTTCTTAATATTATTTTCTTACTTATATTTATTTTTATATATAATAAAGATATTAAATTCTTTTATTAATTTCTATAGTTTCTTATTAATAAGTTTATAAAGGCAGTATAAGAAGATTCTTCTCTTATTAACTCTCTTTTTCTATATATTATTATTATAAATTATAACTATATATTATATAATACTTATAAGGAATTCTTTTTTAATATATAGTTTTAATTATATTATTAATATATTAATAAGAATATATTAGCTATAATATAAGAGTATTAAAAGGGTTTATAAAGGTATTAATTTACTATTAAATAAATAAATAGTAAATTAAGTAATAAATAGGAAATTATAAATAATAAATAAGATTAAAAGGATTTTATTATTATTTAAAGGAGTATATTCTTCTTAAAGACTATTAAAGAGTATAAAGAGAAATAAGAAGATCTTTAATAGATATTCTTTTATTAGCCTAGTATATATATATACCTTATTAATTATTAATAATACTAATTTCTTTATATATAAATCTTCTTAAATACCTTAAAGTTTAATAAATATAATACTAAGCCTAATAAGTATATAGATTTATATAATACTATTATAATTATAATTATTTTACCTTTTTTCTTTATAAATTACTTTATAAATCTATAAAATTATATTAATAATTATATAGTAAACTTCTATATAATTATTAATATACTTATTAATTAATATAATTATATTCTTTAGTAATTCTTTTAATAAATATATTTAGAGTTAATATAATCTTATAATAAGTATTAATATATATTATTTTAAGATATTCTTAAGAATATAATATAAAAAGCTTTTAAGTTAGTTTATTAATAGTATTTTTTTATTAAAAAAAGTCTTTTTTATTTTAAAGATTATTTAATTAGTTATTATTTAAAAGTATTTATTATAAATTAAAGGCTTCTTTATAAATATATTCTTTATTAAAAGTATTTTACTATTAATATTAATATTAATAAGTATATTATTATTATATTTTATTCCCTTAAGATTTCTCTTTTTAATATATAGTAAATTATAATTAAAGTAAATATATATATTCTATTTTAATTTATATATATATTAATTAGTAAATAAGAAAAAATTAAGTTATTTTTTAACTTTATAATTTATAAATTATTTTTTATTAAAAGTTACTATAGAATATACCTTTTTTATTAATAGTAATTAATATTATTATATTATAAAGTATCTTAATAGCCTTATAATCTTAAAAGTAATAAAATATATAAAAGATTAAAAAGATTATAATTAATAGCTATTAAATATATTTAAAAGTATAATTAAAAGCTATATTAATAATATTATTAATAAAGTATTATATAAAACTTATATAATATTACTTATATTTATATAATACTATATAGGTTATTTTTAATAATAGTTTAAAAAGCCTATATAGCTTTTTTTAATAATATTTACTTTAATAATTAAATATATAATTACTTAAAAAGCTAAAATAATTTAAATTTTCTCTTATAATAAGTATAATAATTAATATTATCTGCCTTTATAATTATAATATTTTAGCCTAAAAAAGTATTTAGCTAGATATATTATACTAAAGTAACTTTTATTACTTAATATAGTAATCTTTAAAGTTAATAAAGGAAATTATTTATTATTTATATAACCTTTATAAGTTTAATAATAACTTAAGTAATAATATTAAAATAAAAAAGATATAAATAAAAATAAAAATAAATTATAGCCTTAAGAATAAATTATAAATCTTATATAATTATAATATTATATTTCTTATTTATATAATAATAACTTCTTTTATAATAATAACTTCTTCTATAATAATAATTTCCTTTAATAGAATAACCTCTATAAAGATAACTTTATAAACTAGTAATAGCCTTATATCTATATATAGATAAAGCTAGCTAATTATAGTAGGCAGTAATATAAAGTAGCCTCTACACTGTGACCCGAAGGTTTTATACCGTGACCGGAAGTGTAGCCAATTTTCTGGAGCCCTTTACCTAACACGGTGCTTACTGTGTCTGGGCCGACACCCAGGGTTTGCTGTGCCGAGGGTGACCTTTCTGGATGGCTGTGCGTCATGCGCCTAGGTTCTTTCGACCCATTCCACGACGGTAAGTCTGCGGCCCTGTTCGGCCACGCCCGAGCAGAAATCGACTGTTTCTTGCGACACTTGACAGAAACGTCCCACGGTGAAAGAGATCTGTCATAATGACACTTTTTTGTATGTTTGTTATTACTGATGAGATGATATGAGAAGCCGAATGATTTTGCACTTTCTATGCCACAGCAACGTGTTTTGCAATTACGATCAGATGAGATTAGCAATGGAAATCCATTTCCTGCGGGTAATTGTGCAGCATGTTTGTTTTATGCAGCCCCCATGCCACCAGCCGTCTTTACGGGAATAACATTGCGACGCATCGTGTATATACCCGCATGAGATCTGTTGAAGTATGTACTCAGATTCTCACAAAGCTATGATCAAGTCTAAGATCGTTAGTTTCTGGCCCTATGATGACACAATTTAGTTGAAAATACCATTCGTCGGTGACATGTCGAAGGAAATAACCCACATCTGTCTGAGATGGTTACCGAGATCTCACACAATATAGTCTCTTCCGCCTTATGACCGGCTATCTGCAGCCATTCGTCCTATAATCTGATTGGATTTGCGTTCTAGTCGGACATTGGCCATATGAACTGTGCTCTTGCCTCTGAGAAATAAGTGGCATGTTGTCTTGACGGCATACGGAGTAGAATTCCGGACAGGTGACCTTGCCCAAGAATGCATTCATTGTCATTGATATACCAGAATTGGTCACGAAGGTCTAAACAAGCTATATATGCAAGATGTGTATATGTATGTGCGGACAATCGGGGAGCAAGGGTTTCAACGCTCGAGAGATAAGGACAGCCCAATTGCATAGCTGCCCAGATTTCGAGAAGCATCACTAGTCTTATCTCTGAAGGAAAGTTGTACCGAGACAAGAATCTGGGGTTTCTGGGGTTTAGACAAAGATAAGTTGCCTTTCTGGGGAGAGAGAGCGAGAGAGATAAGGAATTGCCAGATTTGGACAGTCTCTCGGCCACGCTTTGACGATAAATTGTACAGTGCTAATTTAGTATTACATTGTAAGTGAGTCAAATAAAAAGTGAGAGCTTGGGGTCGGCCGATAACGGCGTGATCCATTCATGATGGTGTTTTAGTAAATTCTTAAAGACTTTGGAGAATGAGAGCAACTGGAGAAGAGAGCCAAGACGAGACAGACATCCCGGCCAGTAACCTCGGGCCATAATGCATAGAGCGACAAATCCCTTCCATACAAGGCAAGTGGGTAACGTCTTTATTTTTTGCTCTCTTTCTTTTCCTTGACTTCAACGTCATGTCTGTCATGTATGTATATACCCCAAATACGGTATCCACTGATTTATTCCATGCATAATAGATAACTTGGAAAAGTATGTCCATTCTTGGTTAACACATTTAACTTCTGAGCGAGTGTAGACATTCAGAATGACATCGTGTTACGGGGCCGTTACCCAGATCTTCAACGGACTTGTCCGAACGCTAGAAGAAGGTTGCCGTTATTCAGGCTTAGATTCTTTGAGTTTTGAGCTGGGGTTCGTGGAGAAGGTTCGTGGAGAAGGTGGGCGCTGAGCAGAAAGAAAGGACCCTGGATACATATGAAGGGAATGTTCCGTTGTTCGTATTGAAGAACTCAGCTAGTGTGCAGTCGATCAATCAATGTTTCTATTAAAGGTTGCATATACACACTTTGGCATACGAGGCTGTCCAACGTGTATTCCAGATATAGCTTAATACCGACATACTTTAAATAGCCTATACCTACGACGTTGCAGACTCATACTGTCTCGGACGTATCTCCCGCGATCTTAGAGATGACCAGACTTGAAGGTCACTAGAAGTTATACAGTACACCACGTAGATATACACTCTAAACTCAGATCGAAAATGCAGAAGATGAACTCGATTACTCCAGAAAAGTTCAAAGAGTGCGAAACCTACATTCCAGAGTAATAAACAGAGGCACTTCTAGTAAGTAGAATCGCAAAGGATATATAAGTAACCCCAGATGATATCTGCCTTGAGCTTTCATGGGAGTCCTATATACTTAAGTTATCAATGGTATTCGCAAGGTAATTATGAACGCCCTCCATAGGAGCGTCGATCTCGGACGATGCAAACATTTCCAATGAGGACCTGCCCCCTGCTATATCTTATGATGTTTTTTTATTCATGTTACGTAGAAGCTAGACCCCTATAATAGACCCTTTGTTTCGTCCAAGGCCTTGACCTGGCTCCGGAACTCTTGATGTCGTGCCTCAAAGATGTCTCCTACAGCCCTCATACACTTGTTCAAATTGTCGACGGTTTCTTTCAAGTCACGCGAGGGCTTGTCCTGCTCGGGTTTCTCGCCCAGCTCTGCTGCTAGGGTACTGAGCGACGCGCGCAAAGTTCCGACGGCATTATTATATTCGGTCATTGCGGTGTTGACTTTTGCAGTTTTCGTTAAGATGGTCGACTCTCGACCACAGCCCATATCGGCTCGAATTTCGTCTCGGATGGATGCAATTGTCTCGACAAAACTTTGGCGCTCTTCTTGTCGCTCCTTTCTCATCTTGGCGACGTCTGTTTGTAGTTGACGGATTTTAGCATCAAACCTGCGACCTGCGGCACTGCTCAACGAGAGGGGGGGATTTGCGAAGAGGAAGGAGATGGGCTTGTGCCAATGTTCCCTGACTCGATAGACTGAACAGACCTAGAGGCTTGTGCGGGCCTTTGGAGAGATGGTCGAAGTGGAGGGTCGCAATTCTCTTTGTCTTGCTGAGACATTGAAACTTCCTGTTCAGGGTCCAAAGACCTGAAGGGACTTTCGATCGAAGGTAAGGGCGCGTTGTGAACAGGAGAAGCCGTGTTGCGACTCTCCTCTGTGGGTAGGAGGTAGACTTGAGGAAAGGCCGGCGGGCGAAGAGTGTTCAAGAAGTTTGCAGCATCGGGTTCGCGTTTTACTGTTGTCTTGGGAATCTTCCATGGTTGGAAGTTGGCGAAGTCAGGTCCCTTTCGCTTTTGGGAGGCGTCTTGCTCATGACGGTAAGTAAACTGAGAAACGTCTACTGGCCCGAAGATACTTGGAGCGCGAGTAGGCGGCGGCGGATCAAGATAAGGGGGAGCCTAGTGATGTTAGAATGAGTATTAATAGTTGCGCGGTAGACTTACATAGTCTTCTCCGTCCTCCAGAGGACCTACTTTAGTCTTCTTCGCCAGGACCGGGCTAACGAGGGATGCAGGATCGATCCCAGGAAACTTCTCAATAAATCGGTACTGAAGTCTGGAAAGTCTCTCGAAGCCATAAGTCGCTCTAAGCACGATCCAAATGGCGAATGTCATGTTTCGCTGCAGGAGCTTGTGTTTGTTGGGGGCGCGGGCGATGCGCTCTGTGACTTCGGTGTCACCATTAAGAACATGGTCGATGATGTTGTATCTTGTTTCTTTGTCCCAATCCTTGGAGTGATTGTCGTACATCTCTTTGAGTTTGCGTATGGTTTGTTGATTTTCGGGTGATTTGGATAACGCTGGGTTGGTCAGTGATGGGAACTTCTTGTATCTGGCCGGCGTGGTGGTTATCATTGTGGCGGATAACAGAGATGAATGAAGCAGAGGATTAAAATTGAAGTGAAATGAATTTCGGAGGAGATAAAGAGAATAGAATACAGGCAAGAGTGCTGTAGCGTCGATAGGTAGGGAGTGCCAGCATCAGTGTGCCCGTGAATCACAAGCGCAGCCTCCAGTTTATTTTCCTCCAGCCGTAGAATGATTCGCAGGCACTCTCATCTTTTAATTATCGCATTGATGTTTGGTTTTTATTTAGTGCTCTAGGCTAAATCGCTTCTTTTTTGTATAATTTCAAGACTGAATACGTTATCCAAAGCGGCGACAGTAAAGCCTTCTGCCTATCTAGATAGTACCTATATGCTTTCTTCTTCTTCTTCTTTCTCGTCCCTCCTCTCATTTATCTACTACTCCAACTTCTTTATCTAAACTTCTTAGTAGTCTCTTTTTCTAATTTTGAAATAGACTGCTTATAATTATTACTTATTTAGACAGTAAATATACAGTTAACAAGTATGTAATTAGTAAATTTATATTATTTACAACATAATATAGACTATACAGTTACACTATGCCTAACTTACTGTGTTTTTAATTTATTCTTCTATGTCTATTCCTTAATCTCAGCTTACTTGATTCTTATCTTCCTTAAAATTCAATATCTTACTTACTATCAGTCCGTATAGCGAGATACTTTTAATGACTATAAAGACTTAAGTCACAAAACGTGACGCCATGTTAAGCAAAATAATCGAATATAATAAGACTACAAGTCTGACAGCGATATCGTATCGTTCCTAATCGTTATCATTACATAACTATACAGCATATATGTTATTACGTTGGGAATCAGAGTATATCTTTAGATGGCGAGAACAAGAACAGTCAAGTCACAATGGCATTTTTTGAAAGTAAGTTTGAGTAGGTACTTCTGGTATTTGAATTGTTTCTAAAATATCCTATACACAGAAAGCGAGTAAGGCTCTCGTCATAATCCAAGCAACGCACGAAATATCTTCGAGTATCGCCCCAGGGACTCAAGACGGCCAAACTACATTTGAAGGTTGTAGAGACTCAATCCCGTTTACCAACCTCCAACCCACTCAACGTCTCCGAGATCGGTGCGTCTATCTCGACGCCAGTTCCAATCTCTTCCCTTGTTCCAAGGGCACTCCTTAATACTAGACCGTTCTTTAGCGGCCCCAAATTTGTTATGATAATTAGAATGATCCCAAACGCCCGCTTCGTAAGATTTGTTGTATCCAAAACCAAAATTGTGTCGTCGGGGCTTGGAAATTTCCACCGACTTAATAGAATCAAAAGTAGCAGCTTGAGCTCGACGTCGCTCGCCCAGTGCAGCCCATTTGTCCTTAGAGCTTCGCTCTTTGGACGAAGGAGAATGGGAGTAGTTGGGGGTAACAGTGGTGTGCTGAGTTTTGGGTGCTGGGGCTTCTTGGAAGAAGAAGCCATCAGCAACCAGATCATCATCGACATCACCCTTGATATCGTGAGCATGTGACATCGGTTGAGGCTCAGGCTCTACCATGTCGATCTTCTCGACTTCCTTCTTCTCCTCCTTGCTCTCCTGGCTCCAAGTCCTGGCGTTGAGCTCCTGTAGCATCTGTCGCTGTTGTTCCATCTCCTCCTCTTCCTCATCCTCGTCCCACATATCACTCCAGCTCTTAGACACAGCTTCTTGTCGTCGACCAAACACCATGGACATAGCAGGCATAGGCTTGGCCATGTTGATGGGAAGGGAGCCAGCAGTAGCCTGGGCCCGGTTGAATCGAGCGGTGGGCTTAATGGCAAGTGACTTCATGGAAGCACCCAAGTGAGAGTCGTAAAGAGACGACATGGGAGTCTGCATGTTGGCAGAGCACCAGTCGGTGGTGGTCGCCTCCGACTTGGGGAAAAGCTCCTCAGTGTAGCTCTCGTCGTCGGGAATGACGCTGAGTTGTCGTCCGAGATGAGTAGTACCATGGAGAGCCTTGGCCCAGGGGAAAGCACCAGTGTCGACGGCAGGGGACTGGATCGATGGGGTACGGAGAGGCTCACGGTTGGCAGTGGCCACATTAGGAGACTCGGCGCCGCAGTACTCATCGTCATCCTCGTCGTCGGTGGTGAAAGTGACAACTCGAAGCAGAGCCTCACGAGCGCCCTCCAATGATCGCCGTTTTGGGTCGAGGTTCATGCACTGCACGAGGACCTCATAAGTATCTTGGGACATGGAAGGGAAGACATCAAAAAGGGACTGCTTGTCGCGAGAGAAGTCAAGAAAAAGGGGGTCAGCCTCAGTGGGGGTGATGAAAGGGTTGCGAGAGAAGAGGATGTTGAGCAGGCAGATTCCGATGGCCCAAACATCCGCCTCGGCAGGCGAGTAACCGGCGCCGGCCGAGTCGAATTGTTCAGGGGCCATGTAACGGTCACTACCAACGGTCATCTCATACGACCACTTCTCTGTAGTTGCCAGACCGAAATCACCAAGCTTCATAGCACCATCCTGGGTAAGGAAGATGTTCTCAGGCTTGATGTCGCGATGGTAGACTCCCTTAGAGTGCATGTAATCGACGGCGTCGATAAGCTCGAGCATGAATTGGCGAACATGCTCAGTCTCGAGAGGACCGTGACCCTTTCGGATGGCTTCGTACAGATCGCCCTGACCACAAAACTCAAGGACGAGGTAGATGTGAGATTCGGTCTCGAAAGAGTCAATCAGGTTAACGATGTTCTCATGAGCTCCGAGGCGACTGTGGAGGGCCTGCTCTTCTGACTTCTCGTCGACAGCGAATTCCCAATTGCCATCGGGGCATGCGCTCTTCTTGGTAAGGCACTTAATGGCGACAGGCTCATTTGTCCTGAGATCCTGAGCCTTAAAGACCATACCAAAAGATCCATGGTTGAGAGGGGAGATTGTCTGATAACGTCCGTTGAGAATGGCACCGCCGACGAACTTTTCCTTAAGGCACTCCATTGTAGAAAAAAAGGGGGGAATAAAAAGTACTCAAGAAAATAATAAAAATAAACAAAAGGGGAGTTGTCGAACAAACGATTTTTTGAAATTTGTCAATAACCGGTAGAGCAGGAAGGCCGGAGTGGAATGTTGAAGCTCTTGAAAACGCTCAAGCTAATGCAATGAAATATGAATGCTTCGCAATATATGAGCAATGTACAGTGTCGTGATGGTAAAGCAGAGTGGAAAGGTCGATTGTTTGTTGTTGATGTTGATGATGTTGTTCGTTGGTATTCAGAGGCTCATTGGGTATTCGATAGGTTGACAGACAAAAGAAATGATTATCGAATGGTCGTGATGATGAGTTGCGAAGACCTAGGTGGTCGAAGAAGGTGAAGGGCAAGAAAAATGAAATTCGTTATAATAACATGTGTACGTTTTTTTGTAACTTGGAAAAGAATGTGGCTTTAACAGTGAGTTGTAGTGGGCCGACTTGGGACGAAGTCGAGCAGAGAGTTGGTCAAGACCAAAGTGAGGGCGTATAAGTAGAGTCCGGATTCGACGATGCCGATGGGTCGACGTGTCGGACCAGTTGAAACTGGCACCGGGGATAGGGGAGCGGAGCTCGCCCGGGACGGAGTTCCTAACGCTCGGCCGGAGTGTTGAGTCACACGGGCCAGATAGGCCGGGTTGCAGAGTTGAGGGCCGGAGAGTGATCGCAGGTCAATGAGGAAACCCTCTGGGCTCAAAGCAGTACAAGACGAATGTTCTATGCGACGTGTCCGACTGTATTAAGCGCTTTTGCTGATGGCTGAGGCTCGTAACCGATGTATGCGATAACGGAGCGATGCAATAGGAGATCTAGGCGAACAAGGACAAATGCAGTGGCAAACAACAAAAGTCAAGGACGTTCTTCTTCTTATTATTATTCTCGTGGATGGTTGTATAGCTCAAGCAATGTGATGGATGTTGTTCGACTGTTTGGTTGGTTGTCGTTGAATCACAGCGATAAGCGTTTGCTTGCTTGGTTCGGATGAGATGGCGAGGCGAAATCGTTCGGTGTTGAGAACGAAGAAAGGGTGGGATGAGTTGAGATGGGATTGGATTAGATATGAGTAGACAGAAGAGATAGAGACGAGAATAGTGAAGGAAGAGTGGCAAGCTCGAGAAAGAAGAAGGCCTTTGAAGATGCGGAAAGCGTACAAATGAAGGGAAAGAGAGGGTGGAGAGACGATGATAAGAAAGCAGGGGAAAGAAGACAAGAGAAGAGAGAATGAGAGTGAGCTTAGAGGGAAAGGCGGTGATGGAACCAAGTGGAGAGGGATGGATGGCCATGGGATAGGTTGGATTAGTGAGGAGAGTGAATGTTCATCTTGTTTAGCACACCCAGGCGAGACCAAGGCAGGTGCGACAGCGAGTGAGAACAGGGTCTAGAACCAACGGGGGGAGTGTCTTGAGATGAGGTTGCCTTCCGTTGTTGCAGTCCCCACCTTCCCCCAGGGACTAAGGAAACGATGGGACATGCTGTCGTACCTTACCTGCTGCGTTGTTGTTTGTACCGGACGAGCCGGGGTAGCAAGAGGCAGGCACCAAGGGAACAACACGACAGGGGAGGCGAGCCAAGTAATGCACATGCGCACAGCACTACGACAACAATGGCAAGAGGCAGGTACAGTGCGCGACCACACACACTGTCTCGGCCACCCAACGCTCCTGCTTCTCCCTGGAGGAATGGCGCTACTATGGGACGATGCCACGACGGGCCAGGGAGGGAATGGCGGCATGAAGAAAGTCAATCAAACAGCTGCAGCGATCAGAAACATTGATGGCCCGGGATTGGTGATGTTGATACCTGGTCGTCTCAGAGTCAGGAAGCATTGCGACACCAGATAGACAAGACAAGACAAGACATGACGACACGGACGGAAAAATTAATGAATACGCGTTATCAAAACACTGTATGCTCTACTACATACAGTGGAATGCTACAGTATAATTGCACAAATAGCATAAACATAAACGTTATTCCAAGTTATCAAAGTTATCCGTGCGATACAACCTCCCCATATGACGGAATCGCTACTGGCATGACGACTTTGCCCAAGGATTAAACCTGGCCAAAGCACTGTGCTATCAGGGATATTGCACTCTCTAGCTCAGTGTTAACAAGACCTCACGCGCACTGAGAGTGGAGAGCATTCACTCCCATCGGGGAGTCATCAAGGGGCCGGTGCCGGGCTTCAGTTGTTGAGCATCAGTCATACGGACGACTACGGGGGCCTCAGCGCCGAATTTTGGTGGTGATTCCAGTAGTTTCTACCGACGTCCCGCTGCCGATTGCTTTGACTCGACTCGTTTTCCTCAGCTACGGGAGTTATTGAGGACAGACTATCTTTTGCGATGGTCGGCGGGAAATGACATGTTGGTCAGCGTGATCATACAGTGTGCGCCTCTACGCTGTACAGTACTCTCATGTTGACATTCATCAATCCTCAAGAGACGAGACAGACTTAGATACGCATCCTAAGAATGGGATTTGCGCTTCTGGGCCTTGGTGGACGCAGTGCTGATAGCGGCTTCACCGCCCGCTACCATCTTGTGAGGTATATCGCAGCTGGAAGGCTGATACTGCAAGGACATGCCTTGTGAGTACTGTTTGATGGAGATCCCAACAGACAACCAGCCAAGCTACCGCTGGGCGTGACCAAGATGGTGTAGGGACTCGAGGCATGAATGGATGACTTGTTCACTGGCTGCAGAAACCTAGCGTAGCATGGCACATAGTGCGTATAGTGCGCGTGGCTCCAGTGGCCGCATGGCTGCCAACCCCAGGTTTTACTGGCTTGGCTCGGCAGCGTCAGAAAGGCAACGCAGAGGCAGAATCAAGACGAAACAGACCAGACGAGAGGGTCCCCTTTCCCCAACAGAATCAAACTGGGAAATCCAGCTTCTGATGTCTTTCTAAATCTGTCTCGTGGACCAAAAGTGAGCCTATCTCACTATTCCGAATGCGATTCCAGGGTCTTTCGCGCGATTTCACTCGCCGCCATATCGGTTTACAGTTTTGGTCCGTCGCATCACAACTCGACCTAGTCTCTGGACAGCTAGTTGACGCCACAAGTCTCGAGTCCAGAGACGGTTCTCAGCCAACATTACAGTGAGGGAATTGGGACAATGCTCGATAGGTACCGCTACGCAATTAGGCTCGACGGCATTATCCACATCCAGTGATTGGATATTCTGCCACGTTTCTCTTGGCCTTGTTCCTGGACTGGAAGCCTGTCCAATTCCAATTATTCCTTCGATTGTGAAGGACCCTTGTTATCAATGGCTATCTACAGTATCAAACCAAGGTCTCCAGCTTTTTTCCGTCATTCGCCGTCGATCACCCTCATAACACCTTGACGCTCTTCATCCTTGTAAATGCTAACAGTTATCAAGGTTATCAGCGAATTAGTCTGGTGTGGTTACTGGTCATGTACTCCTGAATCATGCATTCCAGTGGGTATGCCCCAGCGTTACGAGGACCCTTTCGTCTCAGGAACCAGATAAACATATTACCGTACTGCACTGTAATGCACAGACAAAGGCAGGCGGCTGAAGTAGCCAACTGTTTACTTGAGCAATGCGGTACAGTGTGTTTACTTTCTAATAAGCGCCAGAAGCTTCCAACCAGAATTCAAGGCTTGAACAAGATTGCCCAAGGAGATCTTACTGTGTTGGTGCTGAAAACCGTAAATAGAAAAGGGGCGTGCGTCAGACTCGGATTCAAAGCCAGACCAGGCTATGCTAATGTTACCTACCTGCCTGTGTTATGCCACCTGTACTAACGAAGAATACAGTGCTCCAAGGCTGGTTTGTCGTTTGTCATGGGTGTAACGAACCAGTCGGCAGCCATCAAACATGACTGGATGGAGTTTCAAGGGTCCGTGTCGCTGAGCCATGCACAAGTCTGTGCATGTCTTCACAGGTATAGCACGCAAGCCGTGATCTGTGCGCGTTTGCAACAACTATAGTAATTAATTGCCTACAGTATCCGTACCCTGAGGGTTGTCTTTGATGATCTGTCCTGTTTGTTGATACACTGTATGTACTGTACAGCAATGCAACCCGTTTGGGTAAAAAGACAACAAAGAACAATCTTGAGATGTGAAATGACGGCATCTCGGATCCGTTTGGGCGGGGACATTGGTACATAGCTAAGGGCAATATAGGATTACGAATCTCGGTATGGAATTCCTGCAAGATTACTCACTTCGCTACAATTTCACGATATTACCTCCGACCTTGAAACTCCGTGTCATGCCGACAAGTACCGTCCGTCCGTCCGTCCCCCGACAGTCGGGGCGGGTCCATCCACGGCGGCCGCGTGAGTCGTGATGTTTACAGTCTGCTGCCTTTATTATGGAGAAGATGCTGCGGACTATTATGGAGACTGACTAAAACATTGACATCCGCATTCAAGGAGTTTTCCATTGCGACTGTGACCTTGACTGTGACTCAATCGATAGACCTGAGCGAGATACGGAGACAATACGAGAGATTGCGTTGAAGCAAGACATGATGATGATATTGAATTTGCACAACTGCACGTTGAATTAGGTAGTCAACGCTAGAATTATACTGTACATGACTCTTCATTATTGGATACACTGTATTTGCACCGGACTCGGCTGGATTGTCTCAGATCACGTCGCTTTCGGCGCTGATTCGTTGCTCTATCAGAAACATAATATTTACATTCTCTTACACCATATCTTTTTATACTGTGCCGTGTTGATACTAACATTGCGACATAAAACGTGTCGTACACACCATGATTCATGTGTAGATCTCATTCCAGGGGAAGTAGAGAAGAACGAAAAAGACAGACAAAGATCTCAGCCATGGCCTGATTTACAGATTTGTCAATCGACAGTTGCAGAAAAGAAACCTTGTCCAGGGTAGCTTCAAGTCATGGGATGAAGCTAAATTTGTGACCCATCACCTAAAAAAACAGGTGATGGGACGGACCAGGTAAGGACCCTTCATTCATTTCATAATGGCTGGGCGACAAAGTAACATGTGCAGCGGCAGGAGGGGCCGCCTAATGGCAAGTATGTACATGCAGTACATGTGCATACAGGTCTGTCTCCATCTACCACGAGGCCAAGCTCATGAAAGGACTCCACCTAGGTAGTTCGATGAAAGGGTCCTGTGGAACACAACAGCTGTTGTCTTTTCTTTTCCTCTGCTGTCTTTGGATAGCGTGCAGCTGTTGTCAGGGGTGCACTTTTGGCGCTGGCTACCTTTCTGGAAGCTGCATGAACTGACCACTTCTCAGCTCGGAAACAGCAGGGGAATTGGGTACTGTAATCAAGCTGCAGCTACCTATGTACTGCCCTGCTTTGCCTCGGGGCTACAGTAAAGCTACTGTAACCTGTGTCATCCCGTGCTCTACTATTCCTTGAATGTGAACTGATCTAGATGACTTGTCCTCCAGCTCATACAGCTCGTGACTGTCAAGTCAACCTCCTAAAACTGCCACTTGTCACTTCCAACAGGTTTCTAATTAGAGATCCACCATTCAAAAAGATTCAATCCATCTCGGATCTGACCGTAGACCCCTACCCTGTCTTGCGTAGAGAGAGCCAGATCTTTCCATTGAATTCCACCTTTGGTATATATCCTACCCTGTAGTCGAAGAAAGAATACTCATACGCTATTGGTCAATTTACATCTTGAACCAACCTTCGTCCTCTTGACCGCCTTTCTGCTACAGTTCACATGGACCACCAACCCTCCATCTTGAAAAAAATCCCCGGTCCCAAAGTCGTTTAGATTCGATCTGCTGTTACAGCCTTCGCTCGACCCAAGTTGCTTGCTGCATAAGCTTAGAAAACGGGGGCTGGATACTATCAAACCTCAAGGATCTCGAACCTCCAAGGCAAAGAGAAAAGCATACATCTCACTGGGAAAGGCGCCAAGCTAGGTAGCGGCCCGCTCTTTAGAATCCAGGAACAGGGAAGGACAGGACCTTCAGCTGGCCACCGCCGATTTCGATTGTCGAAAACTCTTTTTTTCCCCTTCCCTTCCCTCCCTCTCCCTCGACACCGTTACCCTTCAAAGATCGTGGCAGGGATATCAGATCGGATTTAGGATCTTGTCCAGCTCACTTATTTCATCTCTCCCTTTCAAGGAACTTCTCACAAGACGTGTCGATATCAGGCTTGACCGCTTCCTGTCAAAAAACAACTCATAATTCACGATGACGCTTAACCTCAACGACTTTGATGTCCTGGTCTTTGATATTGGTAAGATTAAACTAGTCACACATTTTTTTTTTTTAGGTGACTGCGTGGTTTGTTTCGCAAGGACAGTTTTGGGTTGTGCTGTTGCCTTGATCGGTACATGTTTGTATTTGTTATTTTGCTTGGATATCTACACATACAGAATAGTCATAATAACAAATGTTACAGAAGGAACCGTTTGTCCCATCTCCTTTGTCAAGGATGTCTTAGTGAGTTGTGCAATTTCTTCCTGCATGTCCTGTCTCACTTGGCAACCGTCCCGTTTTCCGTCTTCCATCTTCCGTTCTCTTCCACCGCTGAACCCACATACCACGTCCGTCGGCCCCTCTCTACCGCTCCGGGGCCCGGAGCTCCGTATGGATCCCATCAAATTTCGTCCCAGCCTCTCATCCCGAACCTCTTCGGTCCAGATGCCGGCCTTGGACATCCACTTCTCGGCGTCCAAGCTGCCGAACCAGGTCATGCCAAGTTGCTCATGTCTTTGGGCGTGTGCATCTGATTTTTTTTTTTTTTGGAACCCAGCATCTCAACCCCAGCCTCTTTGATCCCTTCACCGACTTTGCCCCGATTCGCGATAGTGTGCCCAACGTCAACAACAGTGCAGCCTGCTGACCAAGGTCTGTTCGCCGTACCCAGTTCCCGTATGCACTCGAAGCACTTCCCAAAGTCTTGGAACAAGAGTGGGACAGTCCAGAGTTTGCAAAGTACCGTGATGCTTTCCCTGAGGAGTACCGCAACTCGCCTTCTGACTTTGAAGCTCACGTCCGCGATCTCGTGAAGCGCGATGTCAAGATAGCGTACCTCAAGTCGCTTCAGGGATACCTCTGGCTTCAGGGATACGAGTCTGGCAACATCGTCGCTCCCCTCTTCCCGGATGTTGAGATTTTCTTCAACGAAGCCATCCAAAACGGAAAGAAGATCATCATCTACTCCTCCGGCTCGGTCCCTGCGCAGAAGCTGCTCTTTTCGCACACGAATTCTGAGAAGTCAGATATGACACCTCTTATCGCCGATTATTTCGACACCACCAATGCGGGGCCCAAGACCGAAGTCGACAGCTACAGCAAGATCATCTCTCATCACCCAGAGCACAAGCACCTTGATAGATGGCTCTTCCTAAGCGATAACATCGACGAAGTCAAGGCTGCTGTTGGAGCGGGTATGCGCAGCGTGCCCGTTGTTCGTCCTGGAAACGCGCCCTTGCCGCCAAATGAACTTCTATCCAAAGTCGCAATTACCGAGTTCAAGCACTCAGAAACTGCTTCATTGGGAGTATGATAGACGGCTGCATGCAAAGGTCCTTCGGAGGGTGGGGAAGTGATAGTCGTCGAATAGCGTGGCGGTATCGTGCGGAGAAAGCAAGAGTAGTAGCTCGCTAGGGATTTCTAGTTCCTCAAATCCGAGACCAAAACGGCCAGCTGATCTTGTCCACTGGTGATCTGGTGCCCACAAACTGCATGAGTACTACCCGCCCCCTTATCAGTCGTGCGACGTTGGGAGTTGCAGATAGTCGATCTATTGCTGCACAGTACAGTGTGTATTCACCAAGACCGTGCCAATAGTGTATTCGTTATCAACACCACATACTCGTAATGCCAGCTCACTATCGTGTGCTTGACAAAGGTGTATGTAAAACGCCATATGTTTCGATGTGCTGATTCTTGGTTGGATAGTTGTGCATATGCAGCTCCTTGAGGCCCCACGCCTTGTCGCGTTTCCCCTCAGCACTTCATTTCGAATGACTCGTCGAGGCCATGAGTGTCATGACAAAGTTATTCCGTGTCCGTCCTGGATTAACTTCCTTCTTGGTAAAGTCTGGTCGCTTATCAGGGGTAGTTCCAGTTCTCTTCCATAGAGAATATGCCAGTTTCTGCGTCATCTTAGTTCTGGTGCACACGTAGCCAAGTATCGTCATTAGTTCGTCGAGTCGAGCCTCTGTGAAATATCGTGAGTTGTCCACGCAGCTGCGAGGAAGAACCACAAAAAGGCAAGGGAACAGCTCATCTGAGCCGGTTGGAGGATCAGATGCAGGCCGAAGAAACGACAGCGTTCGAAGAAGCATCTGGCCACGTCCCTCGGCTTCGGGGACAAAGTTGAGCACTAGACTCAGTGAGATGATATCAAAGACTTCAGAATCATCCTTGGGTAAGGGTCGCTCCATGAAATCCTGCTTAGTGATTCCTGGCTCCTGACTGTTGAGATCGATATGTTTCATGGCAAAGACACCACTTGTAGAACACGCATTACGAGTACTCAAGGATCCAACCTCGAGCATATGCAACGGTTGAGCACGTTTCTTGAGATCTGCCATAGGGAGCCATTCCAGGAGCACCCTTGACGTGTCGCCTCCTCTATCGAGGCTTTGGCCTTGAAGACTAGCTTTTTGATAATGATCAAGCCCGCCTAACTTGGCAATCTCGGAGGCAATGCGAGTCTCAGTAGACGTATCACCCTTGGCTGCAGCTTGTCGTCGTTGCTTCTCTAGTTGGTGATGTGTGTTGATGAGAGTTCTGCTGGCCTTTCTGGACATGGACCGTGAAGACTTCACTGTCGGTGGACGACCACTTGACAGGCTCTTTAGCCTTGTTTGCTTCTTTGAAACCATTTTGATGCTGGGCTGAGGGTGTTGCGTATTAATGTTTGAACCCTCTGAAGCGAAATAATCTGAAATTTCATGTTAGTCTCGGTAAAAGATAGGGTGTTGTAACCAGACTTGCCGCTTGGGCCCAACACAAGACGTTACCCAAAACCCAGGACAAAGATATCCTAAAGACCTGTTGCAGGCATTCCGGTCATTACTATTGCCAATTAATTGTGATAAATGAAAAGCATATGCTGTATTGTTGTTGTCGTTCAACCTCACATTTCCGACTCTCAGAGCAACCCACCAATCAAATGCAGCCACCATTCCCTGCAGGACCCACTATCAAGTTAGCCCTAAGAACACAGGATTTCAAAACTCGAAACTCTTTTTTTTTTCCTTCTTGATCTTTTCTTTGAACACTCCGACGACAACCAGCACCACCGACAACTTTGTGCCCACGACAACCGACACAATGGCCGCCAAGGATACCAAGGGAAAGAAAGGTACGACATGATCTGAACACGCAAAGAGGGAGAAAAAGGAAGAGTTGGGAAAATGAAGAAATGGCACACGGGTGGGAATATTCTCAAAAGCGAAAATCGATCAAGAAAACAACGACGGCATCAACGACTCGGCTCGATTCGACCATAATCTTGCTTCGATAAATTAATGCCTTCAGTATCGTCACATCTCGCCTGCTTTCAAAACTTAACTTGCTTTGTTCGCATCGGGTGTCGATACCATCTTGCTTCGCTACAATCGAGAAATTCCGACCTGCACCATCGCTATCATTATACCCTTCTCAACTTTTTTACTCTCGGAGCTCTACCCCTACAGCATCATGCAGCAGCAGATTTTGCGAGTTCTGTACAAGGGCGATTGCTGATGCTTTTTTGACTACAGGAGGCAACAAGGCCGCTCAGGCTGCCAAGGCCGCTCTCAAGGGCGTAAGTTTTCACCATACTGAGTCTTTTCACCATGACATTCACTAACAATCCCCATAGACAAACTCCCACAAGAAGGTCAAGGCTCGCTACAGCACCTCCTTCCACCGCCCCAAGACCCTGATCACCAGCCGTGCTCCCAAGTACCCTCGTCGATCTATCCCCCACCAGCCTCGCCTCGATGAGCACAAGGTTGTCATCCACCCTCTCAACACTGAGAGCGCCATGAAGAAGATGGAGGAGAACAACACCCTCGTCTTCATCGTCGATGTCAAGGCCAACAAGGGTAAGCAAATGATACTAAGTAATCATTTCGCACACAGAAAACTAACACACCAAACCAGCTCAAATCAAGCTTGCCCTCAAGAAGCTTTACGACATTGACTGCCTCAAGATCAACACCCTGATCCGACCTGACGGCAGCAAGAAGGCCTACGCCCGCCTTACCCCCGATGTCGATGCTCTCGACATCGCTGCCAACAAGCTCTCTCTCGTTTAAAAACATCACTTGGCTTGTGGATTTCTGGCGTGTCATTGGGCTGGTTTATTGTCTGCTGAAAATGCAAGACAGGGACATGGGAAAAGGCGTAAAAAGTGCTTCTCGATTAGAGTGCAAATGATCATGAATTTAAAACCGCCCAGCACACTGTCTGTTCCTATTTGTCGGGTACCATCTACTATTTGTTCTAGTGACGCCTTGCCCATGTGAATGAATGTAATTCTGTCGCTATTGTATCAAGGCTCTTTTATCTTTGCCATGAAATATGACCTACTATTCGAGTCATGCCTTCAATTTTGTCAAGACATTCGGACACTTAGATCATGGTAACAATGCCAGGAAAAGTTGGTACTGAAAAGTCGAGACATTTATTCTTTCATATTGTACACATCACGATCGTCAAACTCTGCAACCAGCAAAGTTGAATCAGCCTGGGACAAGGTCTAAATTTTCCCAACCGATACAAGTCCCGTCTAATATACACCAATTCCATCATGCATGATCTGTGATAACTCCCAAAACCACTTCTCGAAATTATTCGCTTAGTTGCGCATGCCGTTGAGGTGCTTCATCGTGAGGTAATTGACGTCAAGAAATCGCTCGACGCAGTTGGCCAAACATGTCTCCTCGGACTTGTCGAGCTTGGAGTTCTTGACTGTTCCAGGAACGCACTTGGCCCAGCACATCTGTGTCAAGCTGTGAGTTTCTAGAGTTGAAAAAAAAGACCACTGGTTAGCTTTTGTGTTCTCTTCTTATACACGTATCAAGGCGGTCGACGTACGGGCTTGGATCTGAGAACGCTGCTGCTCGTTGGCGAGAAACTGGCGAAGCTCGGTGCGGTCCTTGTCGTTGAGCTTCTCAAGATCGGCGTTGTCGATGTTGAGTTGTTGAGCGCTCATGTTGGCGGTTGTGGATGAGTTGCTGGTACTTGGGTAGAGAGAATAAGACCGGGTTTGCTGGTGATTGATTTGTAGATGCTCTCTCAAGTTCAAGATTTTTGATGATGCTCAATTGTTCAGCAGCTGGCCAATAATCGGTCGTCCCTGGTCGGCTGTACAGCCCCACCTCTCAGCCTTTCACAAGTTCAACTCAAAAGAGAGGTCTCATCAGCTCAGATTCATTTGTTGTTATATGTGGACGTCACTCGTCAACAGGATTGTGTGTAATTATATTTTGAAATGATGTGTTCTGTATACCTTGATTAAAGTATTCCTAGATGCATAAAAGCAGACATTACCACGCCTCAAGACACGCAAACGCCAAAAGCCTCTATGGACATGATCTAACTTCCAAGTATACTGCTAAAAGAGAGATAATAGTAACACCACCGCCGCTATATGCCACTATGCGCCTTTTCTACCTCTATACATGACTTGGTACAATGCTCAATTCCGCCGACTCTATGAGGTAAGAGAATATAATAGGTAGAGACTGATAAACAATGCAGAGCCAATTCAACCAATACGTAGCATTGGTCACTAGATATAACGCTTCCAGCGTGCCAATGCCATAAATACGCAACACAAGAAGATCATGAATCCAATGATGCTAAAGAAAGGTGCTAGGTTGGTCGCGGCTACAGTTGCGAAAGGAACTGGCACGTTCATTCCAAACACACCGCTGACCAAGTTCAGGGGAACAAGGACCGAGGCCAACATGGTGATCTTGCTAAGCACTTCGTTTGTGTGCGTTCCCTGCTCGATACTCTTAATGGATACTGTCGCGAGGTAGTTGCTGTGCGCCCGAGACAGAATCTTCTCGAAGTGGCCAAGATTGGTGGCCATTGTCACGACGTGATCTTGGATGTCACCCAAGTACATGCCAATGTCCATGCGTGGAGTAACCTTGTAGTTCTCGTTACATCGCTTCGTGAAACCACGAAGGACATCCGCCTTGCCACCGAGAAGGCGGTAAAGAGCCAGACAGTTCCTGCGGATTCGACCAATACGACGGAGGAAGGAATTGGAGTCATCTTCGCGCATCACGAACACTTCATCCTCGATAGCGTCCGCTTCAAGTTCGAGTTGGCGAATGACAGGGCCAAAGGAATCGACAATATCGTCACTATAGACAGTTAGAATGGCTGATAGACATGACATGCTTGTGAGTCGATACTTACATCAAAGCATAGCAGATCCAGTCACTGCTAAGAGAGACGTAATCTTTCAAAGCAGTGATTCGCTTGCGAACTTGAGCTGCATGAGAGTTGGGCTCAAAACTGAAGCTGAGTGTACCCTCCCTGAATACAATAACATATGTGTTGAAGGGTTCGTACTCGATGCCGTCATCTTCTTCAACAACAGCGAAGGATCGGAAACAGGCAAAGTAGTATGACGGGAAAAGCTCAATCTTCTCGCGAGCTTCCTGAGTAATAATATCCTCAATTGTGAGAGGATGAATACCGAAAGACTTGCAAATGCTCTGCACTTCTTCCTTAGTGGCCGCGTTAACGTTCAGCCACCAAACACCATCTTCTTCTTCATCAGGCAGCTCGAATAGCCCACGGAGATCTTCACCTGGAAGCACAAGATCGCCGAAATCCGCAGCGTGGATAGTCGATTCCCATGCCGAAGAGAAGAAACTGAACCGGTTGGGATCAACAGGGGCGGGCTGCTTTTCAGCGACCACATCCTCATTATGGGACCCGGCAGTCTGGTTTGTCTTTTCACGAGTCATAGAATCGTCCGAGACAGGCTCCAGGATGTCGCCATCAACAGTCACCATTCGTTGCAGACGCGATTCGTTCTGCTGAGCTCGCATGTCCTCAAAACTTTTCTTGGCAGCGGCGGCGGCAGCAGCAGCATTGCGCTCCGCCGCTCGCTCCGCCGCACGTTCAGCAGCCTGCTCGTTGATGAAGTTCTCAAGATAGTCGAAATCAATGTACAAGTGGTCCTTGTGGTAGCTCTCCTTGACCGGGAAGCAAACATCTTCCTCGGCAGTCTTGTTGGTTGAAAAGCTGGCAGCATCATTATCGACGACGGTATGAGGCTTGCTTCGGTGGCTGCGCTTGCTAGAGATGGACATGGCCCGGCTGGCAGCATCCTCTATGTCAGGCTTGTTGGGCTCGGAGAACGACATGTCACGCTCTCGGCGACGAGCCTGGGCAAATGCCTTGACCGAGTTGGGAGGTGAGATTGAACGGTCGGTCGAGTCCACAGTAGGTCGGCGACTACGGCGCGCGGTTGGAGAAGTATCGCCGGTTTCCTCATCGATAATAGCTTCCTCGAAATCGCGAACTCGGATAGCAGGAGGCGAGGCGGGTTCAGGCTCCAGGTGACGAGCACCATAGAGACTGTCAAAGGTGCCGCGACGGGGTCGCTCAACCCTGGTCGATACCGACTGGTGGCGGTGGTCGTCGAGTTCCGGGACAGGTGTGTCGTAACCAGACCGGGGGATGGAGCTGGAGTCTTCGTGGTCAGACATTTTGAATCGACTGATGGCTAGTCCTCGGGGGTTCTGGTTCGAATAGTGACCGTTTATGATAGTCGGATGTGATTCTATCGAGGGGGGTCGGAGGGTGAATTTGCGACTCAGTTTATAGTCCCATAGCTTGATGTTATTCCAATTACTGGCGCCGTCTAATACAGTCGATTATTGACGTCGCACCCGGCGCGGCATGGGCGCGCCGAGTTGATGTTTTGTTCAAAATTGAGCTCTGCTCGGCGGTGGTCGCCAGTGGCAGCTGGTTGTTTGAAGGGATGTTGTTGACTAGCAGAAGAAGGGGGCGAGAAGTGCGATTCGAAGGCCAGTTACGGAGGCTTCTTGTTTACTCCGCTGTAGACCCAGAAGCCGGGACCAAAAAGCGAAGGGAGAACGTTGGAAAAGGCGAGTTGAGCCAACTTGAAGACTGGTATAGAATAACGGCGCGACGCCGGAACGTGAGTGGCGTTGGAGGCGTAAGTGCTCGAAAGCGTCGTTGGTTATGCAATGCAAGGCAGTCGAAGTCGAAGCCTTTTAGATGTTGATAAAAGTAAGTCTGTGATATAAAGCGAAATCGAGTAAACTTAAGGAGTCAGGTCGAGCTATTTGCGGTAAATAGCGAGAATTCGTTTGGGCATGAACAGGGAATAAAAGTAGGGTGACGATGCCGGGACAGGATCTGTCGTATGAGGGGATAGAACAAGGTCTAGGCCAATTTCGATACTGGCACGGCTAAACCAGACGAGAAATTTTCTCGAGGTATTGGTTGATTGAAAGACCCGGTTCGCTGTGCACGGGTAACATTAAAAGGAGGTTTGTAGGTTGGGGTTGTCAGTAGCGACGACGATAGATGTCAGGGTTAGGTTGATTAAAGAGGAGTTGAGGAACTAATAAGTAGGTAGTCTTAGAAGTGGGAAGGGCTAAGAAAAAAAATTGTCTTGGCCTTGGTGTGTCGGTTATCACAAGCAAAAATAGATGCTAACTACTGTAGACAACCTGGTCAGTATTACTATAATTTGACTGATGGAGGCCGCCACTTTGATTTCCATGATTTTAGTCTCCTGCAGCTGGAAAATGCTTGGCCTTGGTTTTGTATCATTATCCTGGTTTCCTTGTCCGTGCTCACCATCTGACTCTTCTTTGGCTGCCCATCCTTGAAGTCGGATGTTGGTAGTAGCCGGGTAGACCACGATGGAACTAATTTGACTTTTATGAATATGAATTATGGAATGACTGATTCGTCGAATGTAATCCCGTCATTCCATGCGCATTGATCCGTATGATAGCCTTGCCAACGTTGTTCTTTCCTGATAGACAGGTTTCTTTGGAAATAAGAGGCAGGATGTCAAAAAGTTGGATTAGACATAACCTGATCATTGCGTTAGTTCTCATTACTATTCATCTGACACCAAAAATCAAATCAAGCATTGGGCTGTTCCTCGCTTGGAGTTAACCACCAAAGCTTGTTTGCCGAAAACGGAATAGCCTAATAGCCTCCAAAACAGCCAGGTGTCGAGACCTGTTCCGATGGACTGTACATCCACCGGACTACACTACTACTGTACCCGTACTTGTTAGCGACCAACGGCATCGCATCCCAACATCTACATACAGCTACATTACAACCACAACCACGCGACTATCATTCAAGATGGCTGACCAAGCTCTTGACCAGATTCGGGACATTGTCGATGGACAGATTGTACATGATCCCCCTCCTTGATTTACCTGATCAACATCTGACTGAAACTCCACTATAGGACTTTGAAGGCCAGAAGCTCGTCGAGATCCTCGCTACAGCTCTTCTTATCGTTTCTGGTGTACGTTTTGCATCGCGTCCGATGATATCACCTGCCACCCTCTTGAATTGCCTGGCTAATTGCAAACCAGCTGATCTCGTTTGTTGTCGGTTATATCCTCCAAGATATTAAGCTTGCCGTATACCTGGGGTTGGGAGGTACGGCTCTGACCTTCCTCGTCGTGGTGCCAGCTTGGCCGTTCTACAACAAGCATCCTGTCAAGTGGTTACCAGCAGGTTACGCGTACGATCTTGCAAGCAAGGGAAATCAATAGATTGAATGGCCCGGCTATTTATGGCAGATCATCTCGAGTACAGCTACTACTGCCGAATGCAGCGCCTCGAAGACCCCTTTTACACACATGTTTTGTTCCTTTCACATAAGACATAACCCCCAGAGGCGCCTCTCGCATGCTATCTCTGGTCCATACAGTTCAGCTCTATCGTCCGTACTTCTGGAACTCCCAGTCCCTATTGTCCAAGGGACAAACGGACCGGGCCTTCAGCCATCGCGAAATGCAGTGGAAGTGGAATGCATGCTAGATACCCATTAGTCTAAATACGTGAAAACAAAATTATGCAGTCAATCGTCTTACGTTGCAGATACCCCAGGCCACGGTGCATTCTTCACTGGTAGCGGATGCTTGGTTTGCCTGGCATTCGATACCTGATGGATTTGTCAGCCTCTTATCATGATGCCGTGAATATTTCTAGGAGACATACACAAATCCATAATGTGATTACGGCAGATAGCACAGTTGTCAACAACTATGTCCCATGCCCAAAGAGCTACTGCGTTCCACTGTCAATCTTCAGTTAGCACATGTCCAGGATGGTAATCTCCAGGCGATCTGTACCTTCTTAACCTCAAACTTCTTCTTACCCTCCACACTCTTGGTGTTGGAGCCCTCGGCCTTTTTGGCAACAGGCGCATCGCTCATCTCAACATCAGCCATGGTGGGTAGGTATACTAAGTCGAAATCGAGGTTCGACGTGGGGTATTATATGGAGTTCGTCGGATGCGAAATAATACTCGTTACTGGATAGTGACGGTAAGATCCGGTCGTGTCGTATCGTTGTCGTCGAGTTGCGGTCGACAGATGAAAGCGAGAGTGAAAGACGTACGAATATCGGTGGTTATGTGTCTATGATGAGAATGCTAGTGACTGTCAGCGGCAAAGATTCGGCACGAGAGGCGCGCAGAGAAAAGAAAGTGAACCTTGATGGTGCAGATAGTTTGCCAAAGATGGAAGGTAAACCTGGGGTACATAAACTTACTGGGTGACTTACTCTCGTCAAACAGTGATGATGCGGCTCTAGAGTTGAACGTGAAGGCTGGACCTGAATCTATCTACCTCTGGATAGGTGAATACCTAGCAGGCAGCTACCGCGGATGGGATTGGATGGGCGCAACCGACCCTGTAATAGGTACAGCCCGCCCGGGCATTCGTTACAGCGAAGCGGAATGGCGGGGTCAATGGACCACAACCTAAGCTCCCATTCCATTCATTCATATCACTTTTATTATCGCTATCTGACATAATACAATCCATTTTACCTACTTGTCAACTCAGGTATGGAATTATCGTTAAACTTTGCTGGACAAGAGAAATACAACATAAAAAAGAAAGCATCTCTACACTGCCCGCCGGAAAAACAAGGCTGCACAACAGTGAAGCATCAATGCCCAGGCGTCCTTTAGAGCCGCTTTAGGCGCTCAAAGACTCCGCTTTGTACACTTGGACAAGCCTAATGCTGGCTCCGCCCGCGTCATTGCCTCCCGTCCGTTGTACTGTGCTGCACTGCACTTGCACTGCAGTGGCATTAGGTGGGCTCTTGTTTCGGATCTGCCCTGTGCTTAGGTTGCGTTTGTTACTAAGTTATTAACCTAAAGCCTCCCTCCCTACTTCTCTTCTCTGTTTCCGTTCCCCTCATTCATCATTCAGTCCTTGAATCACACTTTCTCCTACCATCTAGGTCTAGTACAGTCATGGTCAGAATAGTCAACTCTCTCCTTACAAGAATAGTTGCTTTATACTCAATCGCCATTCCCGCTTCGATCTCATCTTCTCTTTCGTATAATCCTCCAGAACCATAATCTCCGCCTCGTCGCATCTCATTAACTATCGCAAACCCAAATCGTCAACCCAAATCGTCAAGCAAACAAAAACGAAACAACACCCCGCCCGTCTTGTCTTGTCTTCTCATCCTGTCTCACTCCATCTACCTACCCGCCTTCTTATTTTCTTTCACATTTGTGATATCGCAGACGAAATGAGTGAAACGCCCTCTCAGCCTACAACAACTCCTGCCCGACGCCGGAACGCCCGAAACGGTCGTCCCGCTGCTCAGAAAGCTTATGCCTCTGAGAATGATGTTGCCACAATTGACCCTGCACGACATGATCGTGCCCCACGCACTCCTCAGAAGGGCGCTGGCACCGATTCTCCCATGAGCCATACCAACTCGAAACAGCGAAACCGTAACAACAGTCACAACAATAACAACAACAACAAACAGCGTGGCAAACCCGGTCCTCATTCTCCCGACTTTACTCGCCCTGGACGTGTCACGCCTCCCAATCAATCTTCTGCTATGAAGTCTATCTCTGCTTTCGCTGGTGCGACTTTCCATGCCTCTCCCGCGCCATCTGCCTTGCCTCTTCCCAGCTTTGTCTCTCGGCCGGCGACCGAGTCTCCTGTTGTCACCAAGACACCACGAGATATCATTCAGGAGCCTTCTCCCCCGACCGACACCGAGGCGCCAACTCCTTTGCGACAGAGCTCGTCGGGCGTTCAGGAATCTCCTCTCGATTTCATGTTCCGTGCCCATCGTCAGGAAAAGGAACGCCAGCGCAGTGGAAGCACCAGCAGCTTCCTTACTTCGGGACATGTCAGCGAATCACCCTCTGTGCAGTCTCCTTTTGGACCTGGAAGTGTTCCGCAGCCGGCAACCCTTCCTCAGACGGCTCGTAGCCAGGCACGTTTCCAATCCGTAGGTATCGACAGTGGGGAGTTCGACGGAACTCCAGGTCGACCTGTGGGACCGGCCTTCTCGACGCCTTATCAGGAGCGTATTCGGGCTGCTCGTACCAATTCTGCGCGGTCGCCCGCTGATCTATCTGCTCACCAACAAAAGGCCAACCCAGAGCCTGAAGATCCCACGGAGGCTCTCAAGAAATTCCTTTTCAGTGGAAAGGGCAACACCGTTTCTCAATCTGTCCCTAATGGATTCGCACCAGCCCCTCCTGCTCACCAATACGACCGTGCCAGGAACATCCCAAATGCACCATCTCCTTACAGCGGCCACTCAAACAACCTTCAGGCCATGGAGAACGATCTTCGTCGTATTCTCAAACTGGACTTGGGCAGTCCATCTCCTTCAGGCGCGAACCAACGTTTGTTCTCCTAAGATTCAGCGTCTTTAAGTGCTTCCTAGTTCGGCGTTTTCCTTGCTCCTCTTCTGCATATCTTTTCTCGACTGCCGGCAGTCTACAGACGGCATCAACGGAACGTGATATTTGGCGACACGGTTTTCCATGTTTACGGGGGGTACAGCGGCATTGTCTCTGAACTTTGGCGTTATCAAGGATCAAAGACATATTCGAAAGGACTGTTGATTGGGTCAGTTTCTTTTTCTGGTTCAGCTATGGGTACCTCGGAGTCATCTATGTGATTTTTATCTGCACTTTCGGACTCTTTTGCCTTGCGCGGGAGTTGGGTCGCGATCGTGGAAATGTTTATATCAAGGGGGATTCTAGGGGTGAACGGATGGATGTACATTGGGATGTGCGGCTTGTATCACGACAAATCATCTTCTTTTCCCGACTGGTTTCTGATGATACCCAAGAGCTTTTTTTCTTTCTCTTTTCGGTCTTTATGAAAGCAAAGCGGCTCGGGGATGATAGACGTGGTAACAATCAGGAGACGATTCGGATTTTCTGGCGTCTAGATAGTCATGACTACGCTCATTAAATATATATATTTCATTGCTGATGTCAACGACAATCTTGAGCGAGAACAATGCAAGCGGTGAGATTAGAACAAAATGGATCCAAACAGAATGGGCCACAAGACGACCCGTATAACAAACATATTATTCATTGTCCTATCTCCATTTTCGTAAATCAAGCACACCAAGCTCGGCCAGTACGATGCACAAATGCTCAGCAACTCCTATAGATGCCTCAACGATCAAAATAATTCAGAAACATAGAGTCTAGTCAGCGCCGATGAGATGCTTAGGCAAGAATGTCCAGATAGTTCCAAGTGTACCCAAGATGGAAAACACAACGAGGAGTATGGCGGAGACGGTCTTTTCTCTGAAAGTAACATCCTGCCAGTACAGCTTCAGATAGAATGAGATGGGCAGGATGATGGAGATGAGAGTGCAGAGCGCAGCGCCGAGGAATGCACACACGGAGTCGAAAGCTGGGAAAACGATGGAGATGAACAGCAGAAGAATGACAACAAAAACTCGGACAAGCATTCGAACCGCCTTGGTGATAAGGACAGATGATCGAGTGGGCTGGCTGTGAGGTGTATCGTGATGGTGGTGGTGCTGTTCGTGAACACCACAGATGACGTCCAAAGTTGTGATGATAGGACGAGCATTGAGAGGAATCTTGGTCAAGGGGATAATGGCAATGAAGATGCACATTATGATCTTCAAAGCATCAGGGTATCCCTTGGACTTGAGAATGTTGGAGGTGATGGCATCCTTGATACCATCACCGAACATGAGCAGACCGATCACAGCTAGACAGGTATCCACCAGGTACTGAACAAGTTAGATGAGCTATTGGCATGTGTGTACGACTCGGGCACTCACAGAGAAGGAAAATGTGATGTTGACGGCCTTGCCCCATTTGTATGGGTGGCGCATGTCACGATAAATCTGCATTGTGTTAGCTCGATGCCTCGAAAGGAGCAGCGTGTGTCATACCGATGGAAACACAGAGTGAGCACCCCATGGGCTGGCAAGGAGACCATATGCAAGGGGTACAGCCAGCCAGTTCTCAGGAAGGAGGTAAGTCGTCGCGGGTTCACGCAACGAACCAGGATAGTTTGGTTTGTAGAAACCGTCGATAATAACAATCACAACAACTGAAGCGTGTAAGTAGATGGACGGATAATACTGAGCTACTGTACTTACTGCAGAAAGTGGAAAAGATACCAACAACGCTGGTGTAACTCAAAAGACGTAGAGGAAGCGCATTGAGAACCAACACCAAACAAGAGGCCACAACCTTCCAAGTATTGACAGTAGCAAAGCCTGGAAGCAGGAGGCTCAGGGAGTCGGCAAAGAGGATGACCAAAGCGACACACGCTGCTATTAATTCGAGACTGAAGAGCGCGGAAACAATGATTCGAGCGCGGGTACCGAATGAGACGTACGCCAGGTCGGAATATGTTATGAGGCTGGGATCAAAGTTCATGCACTTGGCCAGCAGCTTGCCTGTGTACGATGTGACGGCAGCTGTAAATGTGAGAAGAAACAGACCGGTGATCCAGCCTGTCATCTGGAAGGCCAGGGGAAGACTGAGCAGACCTACGCCAATAAGAGCGTTGATGGAGTTGAAAACGGACTGAGGAAGAGTGCTCTGACCCTCGACGGCGAGAACAACCTTGTTACCCTGCTTGACCTCCTTGACAAGAATAGGCTGGTGCTCACCATGCGCCGCGTCTTCGCCTTCCACTTCATCCTCGTCGGCTACACCCCATCCACTTCCCTCGCTAAAGGAGATGCGGTGGCGCGAATTTCTATCCAAAGTTCCAAAAGGCGAAGAGTCGCGGAACGAGCCATAACTGCCAACAATATCAGGAGCCGCAAGGTGAGGTGGAACGGCAAAGATGCTTGATCGAGGCGAACCAACGATGGATGAATCGCCCGCTTCAACATCAAGTAGTGGCTTTGTCTCGTCGTCGCGACGAGATGCCCTGATCGGCCTTGGAGACGAGTCAATGGCCGAGCTGGATTCACCGTTGGCCTGGGAAGACGATGCTTCTAGGTGTTGGCGCAAAAGACCTGACTGCGGTTGCGACCCCTGAACATGACTGCGGCTGTACTCGAGATCTTGTGCTTCTCCCTCGGGCGCAAGGACAAAACTCGGTCGGCGAGGAATAACTTCGTGGAATCCTGCGGCTCGCTGCCAACTTCTGGCAAATGATCGGAAGCTGTTGACTCCGCCAATGTCGGCGATGGCAGCCAATTGATAGGTGATGGAGGATCTGGAAGAGTTAGCTGCAAGTACTGGTTTGGGGTGTGTTTATTGATGGTGAAAACATACCTTCTTCGTCTCCTGAAGCCTCCTTGGTTGCCTCCATCGTTGTTGTCGTCGTCGTCGACAAGAGCTTGTTCGCGCTCAAGCATACTCTCGGTCACGCTTTCACCGGGGGAACCACCTCCATCGTATTCATCCCAGTTCGTAGGATTCCGCGCCGCAGACATTGTAATTATGTATCGTCGCCAACTTCACGTTTGGTTTTGATAAAAATTTGATGGTATAGTCGTGTCGTTTCGATATCCGGTTGGAGCCCAAATACAAGATTTTGTGTTATCTCAATTGATCAATCCCACCTTTGGTCTGCCTGCTGAACAGGGCAGGTTTGGTTTGGTTTGGTTTGACTGGACTGGGCTGGGCTGGGCTGGGCTAGGGTGGCGAAGGTAGCAGAAAAAGCTGGAAGGTTGGAAGTCGCAAACAAGGTCAACGCAATGCAATGCAATGCAATGGAAGACAGGGTTTATAGACTCGGCAAAAGTAGAGGTATCACCAAACCCCTCGAGGAACGAATTGTTCAATTTGCAAAGGAAGAGGAGGGTACAACAAGTCGGATAAGAGATGGAAAGAGAGGGCAGACTCGGCCCAAGGTCATATGGCACGAGGCTCAACTTGGATAAGTATGTTATACCTGACCAGCTAACTAACTACCTAACCAGTAGTCTAGTCTAACTACTGACTGACTGACTGACTGAGTGACAGACAGAAAGCGGGCGGGCAGACAAAGATTGAGCTTATCGCAACCAAGGGATCCCTGTGCGCACGATAGCCGATGGTCAGTTACTCCTCCTTTGCGGATAATGGGCTTCAGTTTCTGATCTTGATCTTGATCTCGGACCTGTAACTGGATTGAGGTCACGTCGAGTCGACAGGGATTGCTGATACAAGAGTTAGTAGTACTCATGATAAGACGTTTTGACTAAACATGGAGTAATAATTAAAGAGATCCTCCCAGGACCCTAGTAAACTAGTCTAGTCTGTTGTTGTTGCATGCATGCATGCATTTGGAGGAGGGGACTGTAGAACACTGAGTTGATGAACTGCCGGAGAAATAGGTGCTTTTTGATGGGACAAATTCAATGCACAAGCCCAATCAGTGCCCGGTTTCTCGAGAAACGTCAAAACACCAGAAAAAGTCATCCGATGTAGGACAAAAGGACAAAACAGTCTCACCCGTAAAGACATCAATTCCCCCCCCCAGAGTCGGGGTAACACTCACTCACCTAGTAACAGGCGGTTGTACCCGCTTCAGTGCAGTTCTAGACATTGCCTCGTCGCACTGAACCCCACCTGTAATTCATTTCAAATCTTTTGTGCAGCTCCAGATGGGGAACAATGGTAAGTAGACGGTGGAGAATGAGACTTATTCGGATCTAGGTAGGGGCTCACGAGACCAATCTAATAGGAATTCTGACTACAATTGGTTTCAGAAGGGGTTGTCTTGCGGGCGTAATTATCGACATTATTGTTGGTTCCTACAAAAGTTGGTAGTCAAGAGAATTACTATTAGAAAGAGAAAACATTGTCTCTACTAGGTAAGAAAAAACATCATGACTGGTATTCTGATGTCAGAGCCAAGAATAACTGCAACTGCACCTCAGACATGCATAAGGTATTATACCTTACCCACGAATGAATGGTTGTAATCCCACAACAGATTCAGCCTATAACATGACCTGCATGGGATATTATCAAGAAGAATGAGTAACAAATGCAATGCAAACCTCTCATGATCTACCTACTAACCTTTATTCCAGCACAAAAAAAAAGAGATTTTACTACCTACAGTCATCCAGGTTATGTACCTAGGTACCTAGGTACCTACGCTAGATCCAAAAGGCATCCTTATCTTATCATACCCGCTGTAAAACCTGGGCTCTAGCTTTATCCATCACAGCTTCAAAAACGTCACTTTACAGCCTCAACCACCACTATCTTCTCTGTCTCGGCCGAATCCCGGACTTATACAATCTTTCCTTCTCTCCTGTTAAAATCTTTTATTACCAATAGTAATGATCGCGCATCCTCCATCATGACAACTCCTCCCGATACCGCTCTCCTGGCCTCCACAAGCGAATCCCTCGCTCCTCTGCTCCCCATACTCGACGGCTTCGCCCACCGTCACAAGAACCAACATTCTTCCGCGCACTGGTGGTCTTCCTTTTCTCTTTTGCGCCGCGCTGTTCGCAACCTTGGCCAAGATCTCGTCGTTGTCTCGCGCCCAAAGAAGAAGACCAAGTCGAGCAGCAATAATGCGAACCCCGACAGCCATTCTGCTCTCATCCGCGCAAAATGGATGATGCGCCATCTTGTCCCTGATGCTTTTATGTAAGCCAATGCCTTTCCCTGGTAAGCCTTGGCATTTATTCAACGTGCCTAATCACATATTTGTCTTGCGCGCAGTACTTTCTCCCAACTAGCAGCCGATAATCAACATGCGCCTCTGGGCCTCCTCCTCCTCTCGGTCCTCGCTCGCACCAACGCTTTACTATCCCACCTTGTCCCGTCCGAACACGACCTTGAATCGGCATCAATAGATGCTATAGATGCGACAAACTTAGCATCAGACACATCCCGTCCGGTCAAGTCAACAGTGCAGTCAATAGCAGCCGAGGCACCCAGTGCTGAAACGGATATGGGCGTGGCCATCTCACGCGAGGAGCTTCTTTTATTACAAAAGAAAACCGCCAAGTCAATACCGAAATCAGACGTGCCCTCTAAAGATTCCAAGTTGAAGGAACGCAAATCAAAGATAGTACATACAGAGGCGCCGAAGCGCTCATCAAAAGATGACACCAAAGACAAACCAAAAAAGAAAAAGAAGAAAGGAGGCGATGCACTTTCAAGTCTTTTTGGCTCTTTATAATATTACATTAAACACACTGCAGAGTATTGCTTCATGTCAAGATACTGCGAATAGAATCGTATTAGTAGTCCTGAACAAGAGCATTGGGGAATCGGTGATTTTCATTATTGTTTTCATAATAACACATTGCGCAACAACCAAATGTTAAAAATCAGTGTGCTAGCGAAGTACCGGCATATCTCCTGCTCAGCGCACGAACAGAGATGCCCTCCGAATTCTTCCCATCCTTATGCGCCTCTTTGCAAGACCGTCCTTTGAGCTGTGAGAGCGGCCCCACTGTGTCCGGTACCCAAGAAACAATATTTGTCGCTCACTCTGGCTGGTCACCATTCGGTAACGAAAGCTTCCATAAACATGTTTCCAATCAGTTACTCCCTCGAACGTGTCTCTTTTCTCCAATCCCGTCATTCTCAAATTGTAGCATCTAAAAAGCAACCCACTGAGCCGGTTCCTTATTTAGTCAAGAGTAAGGGCGGTAGGACCAGATGCGAGCCTTCATGTCACCAGAACCGGTGGCAAAGAATCGACCTTGGGGACTTGGCGCAACGGAGATGACAGAGTTCTTGTGTCCCTGCAGCATGAGTTGCGTAGTGCCGGTGCGAGGATCCCAGAATTGCACACCACGGTCCTTGGAGCCAGAGAGTACCCAGTTAGTATCAGGAGTAAGAGCCACCGACAGAACAAAGTCCCGGTGACCCTCGAATGTCTTGACACACTTGCCCCCCTTGGGACCAGGGTTATTGCCCTGGCGAGGAGCGCTGAGTTCCCACATCTTGATTGTCCTATCGAGACTACCAGAAACAAGGTCTTTCCCACTAGGAGAGAAAGCAACTGAGTAGACACTATCCTTGTGTCCATCAGGTCCCTCCAGACGTTCAACAAGGAAACCCGAGTGCAGGTCCCAAACTCTAACGCTCTTGTCGAGAGAGCCAGCAGCGACAAATTGGGTATCAGGAGAAATGGCAACGGTCGTCACGCCATCCTCTATTGTGAGAGTGAGAGTGTTCGTACCTTGCTCGATATCCCACAAGCGGACGGTCCTATCACCGCTGCCAGAAGCAATGGTGCGACCATCACGTGCAAAATCCAGCGAATAAATGTCTTGCTCGTGACCCGAGAAGTGGTTTCTGATAGTCCTGGTTTGAATGTCCCAAACCTGTATAATATTAGTGTCATATCCACCCAAAGTTTTGCTCATATACTTACTCGGATCAGCTTATCTTCGGCACCAGTGGCAAGGTAGCGACCATCAGGACTGAAGCAAACGCTGCGAATGTAAAGATCGGCGCTCATATCAGAGGCATTGTGATCCTCAAGCACGCAAACCTTCTCTCCGGTCTGAACATCAAAGATCTGAGCAGATCGGTTGCAACCAGTTGCGACATATTTGCCATCGTGACTGAACCTCACGCAACAAACGACACTTTCGTGGTTGAGTGAGTGGACAAGGTCGACGTCAAGAACGCGTTGCACCTGAGGGTTGAAGATGGCGTACCAGTCATTTCCGGTCTTCTTGTTGTGAGGAGCCACGCTATCAACTTCGAGGTCACCGAGGGCGTTGCCAACAGCGGACGCATGAGGACCAGCCATTCGAGCATGGTCAGGAGTTGGGTGGCTGACCTGGGGCGATGCCGCAGTTCCAGGGTAAGGCGCAGGTGTGTTGATCTGAGGAGTCGCAGGCCCGCCAGCACCGGGAGGGCGACCAATGCCTCTCCTACCGGGACCAGGGGAAGCAGTGCTCTGTGGCTGAGGTCCCATTCCGTTTGGGACGGGACCAGGAGGGTAGTTTTGAGAGTAGGGAGCCTGCTGCGCACTGGGGTGAGGGGGGACAGGAAGACCAGGAGGCCCCTGGCTCATCTGATGTTGAGGTCCCAAAGGTTGTTCTTGAGGAGGGGCATGGCCCTGCTGCGATTGCTGCGGCTGTTGCGCGCCCTGAGGTTGACCCTGCTGGGTTGGCTGCTGACCTTGCTGTGGAGGTGCGAGACCTCCCTGACTGCCGCCAGCCATGATACCGCTGAAAAGGCCATTGCCGGGGGCGATAGAGGGGGGCTGAGAAGGGGCAGCGTGCTGAGGAGGTCCGGGCATGCCACCCTGAATTCCGCCCTTTCTAGCAGCATCGAGCTGATGTCGCAGGGAACTGATCTCGTCTTCGTATCTGCAGATGAAGAGGTCAATGGGCGTCCATTATCGCCAATAATGACAAGAAAAGACTTACTTCTGCTTGAGACCCAGATGAGTCTGCTCCATCTGATAAACCTTCTCGCGGACCATTTGCATCTCACTGACTTGCGCAGCGACTAAAGATACACATGTGTTAGCTGGAGTGAAGGAAATAACGCGATATACACGTCAAAGCAACAGTAATGGACCTACTCTGATGCTCGTAGTTTTCCGCAGTGCGCATTTGACTCTCGAATTCAACTCGAATTTGTTCAAGCAATTCGTTCAGGCGGGTAGAATTGGCCTGGGGACCGCCCCCCATGGCGCGATGCGGATACATCGACATTGCGCAAGGCGGGTCTCGGCGACGGAGAGTTAAGATGGGACTCGGTGAGATGAGATGAGGATAGAGGTTGATAGAAATATCGCGATCGCAATCGATGCCTGGTGCGTTGGGTGCGGTCGAGTCGTTGGCGCGTGCCGTTCAAGTCGGTGACAGCGCGAGGCTGGGTGCCAAGGCAAGCTGATGACAATGACAGCTAAACGAGAAGCAGACGCGACAGCTAAGCGTTAAAACAGCAGCGTGTAATTAATGACCCTTTTACGGGTAAAGGCCGGTATGTGTGTAGATGGTCGTAGGAGATACTTGCGACGATGTGGCCAGCCAGGACGACCGTTGGGTTGACGATCGAAGCAGGAACAAATTAGTCGTGATGATGTTTTGATGGGAAGGGGAAAAGAGAAGAAAAAAAGAAGAGGCCCGGCCGAGGAGGAAACGGGTTGGTAAGTGCAGTGCTAAAGGAAAGCATGGGTTCCAGTGGGTTGCAGCTCTTCACGCAGCACGGCCCGGGGGGGAGTGGGGTAGCGATCCATTTAAGTGGAGATCAAGGGCAGGTACGTACCAGCAACTCTAAGCGCACAGACGCAATGAAGCATCAGCCTCGAAACCCATCCCAAAAGCCATCTCATCAGGGGTTTTGAAAGGTGGGTCCACACCTAATGGGCGTGGAAAGTCCGGTCATGGCGGCGGCGGCTGCTGCCCGGGCTGGTAGCCAGCCTGCCAGCCTGGCCTGGCCTGGCCTGTAGCTTCCACAAGATGACCACCCATGAAGTTCAACAATACCAGTTCAGCACAGTTACAGTTACACCCAACACTCCTCTTTCACACCCTCTCTCTCACTGATTTCGGGCCCTGAGGGGGTGGTAAGATGGTCAGTTCTGTTGATAGGTAGTTTCCCGATTTCCCTTTACACACACCCTTTTTTCCCTTTTCCTCTTCGTAATCATTAAACTGCAGTGGCTTGAATTACTTTTCCATAACCCTTTTTTTCTTTCTAAGTGTCTTGCGTAATTACGGAAACTTCTAGAACTCAGAGATAGGTTGTTGTGTATGACGAGTTGTTGTTGAGAAGGGTTTGGCTTTCCATGATGTTGTTGTAACCCATGTTGAGAGCCTACAAGACTCAGTGAACTTTCAACGACCTAATCAAGATAGAAGAATGCTACTCTTCTATACCGTGTCACTTGGAAATTAATAATGTATGTAATTAATCATCGTAAATACCTATCTGATGAGAAAGCTCAACTGCCTGACAAGAGAACATACCCTGTACCTGTACTAAAACATCATACTGGAGAACCATGTGAGTTTTAAGTTTAGCTCCTCTAGAGCTCGCAACAACCCTTTCCCACCACATACTGTTGTCCCCTCTAGCTCGGGGAGGCTCCTTCGAACCAATTGGGAGCCGTTGGTGCTACGTTGACTTGCAGCAACGAGAGCAATGGAAAACAGAGCCGCGCCACCACCAAAGTGACAAGTCTCGTCGGATTGACCAGTTTTGTGCGACCTTCGTGTGACATTTAACAAACACTGACTGGTGCCACATACCTTGTCATCTCGCCAAAACAAGTTAAAGGTTATGATTATCATATATCAAGAGTTGCGAGTGGATGGCGTTGATGGGATCATCATGAGTGGTATCGCTGATGCCAAGTGATACTCTTCGAATCGCCCATCAACACCAGTCAGTGACTGTTCTAGTGGGTAGCAGAAGAGTTGATCTTTCGGCTTTAGGTACATAAATAAATAGCTTAACAAGTATGGTCTAAGTAGCATAAAGTAGTCTTCTAATTTCATCTCTTGTGCTTCTAGCAGCCAACTTTTCGAGTACCCTGATGCTGGTTTGCCGTAGAGTGCTGTACTGTAATGTCGTGACTTGACTTGTAACCAAGTGGCAAAATACACGACTCGATATAGTTGCAAAAACTCTTGTTCAAACTAAAGATACCAAGCCAGCACCGTAATGCCGATAACAAACTCTGTAATGTGGAAAATCGATACGGAGAAAGACATCGCACTCTCCACGTGCTACATGATAAACATCATCTGTGGTAACCAGCCCCATCATGATGTGCTCGGTTCAGGCTTGAGTTTGCTTGTCCATATGCAGAGCCCAAGGTTCGACAGTACAACGGTATCACTGCGCCTCAACACCCAATATCACCCAAGGTCCACGAATCCTATCTCTCAGTTGCCGCGGTCTTTTGATAAACATGACCAAGACTAGGTTTGAAAGTGTACCGTTGAATAGGGTGAATGACTGGGTGCCGAGTATATCGCCGTGCCACGTATTGTGTTCTTGGAAAATGAAAATCTTGTTCACGTTTGTTTAGAGGTGTATCTGAGACCATGTACGTTTTGACGAGAAGAATCATCAAGCGTAACCCAAGATCAGTTCAGGGGAAGTATTCCCTCTTATACCCGAGGCCATGGCTCCAATCCCGTGCCTAATCCGTACCTGGACTCTAATAAGGGTCCTGCCAGAAGATGTCAGGCCAGTCAGTACCTGCGTAGGTACGCTCTATTCTAGTCCTCATGGTCTCCCAGCGTATTCGTTTCCGTATCTCAACATTGAATGGATCGATAAGTGAATAATGATTTATTTTGTCAGACCACAGTAATTAATCTTTAATGCCCTTTGGCAGATGCGATTCTATTCTAAATAGGACTGGCACTGTGACACCTTAGTATTTTGAATGACATCTTTAGCAAGTCAACCTAAAATATTACCGTATAGAGATTCGTGTTCATAAAGTACACAAAATCTCATAACTGTCTGTAGAAAGTAAAGATCTCTTCTCACAAAAAGCGGCGTCATTTCAATAACAAGGCCCCTGCTTATTGTTTGTCGTTCTATCGTACGTCTTTCATCATAAGATGGGTTCAGATACTCTTCCGTCCAACATCTCTAATTGGTTCAGCCGACCTCACAGGGCCTTTTTTGGAACTCCACTACATGATGCATCCCTGGAAGAAACATCCGCCCCGCCTCGCAAGCCGCCGACGACTCCTTGTAATATCAGACTATGTGATTTCCTTTTCCATGATGAATTCATTGATAAACAAGACGAGGTCCGCCTGTAAAATAAAAATGCAGTTATTGTATCTTGAGTTTGTAGGGTGCTCACAGTTATGTGTTTGTTTGTCTCTTAAGTTGTGATTGTTTCACTTACACCAACTCTTTCACTATACCAAGTCGACCCTCCTTCATTTATTTACAACTCTAATCTTTCACTATAAAGATCTCGGTTGCCCATCATGGATGTCGTCCTAGAGGTTGTCGACACCTTCATTGCCGACTATGCATATGCGTACTTCTACCCAAAGCGTCCAGCTCCCTACGACTTCCCATCACCATCCAACACAACCGACACATCAGCCAAGGCCTTCTCGACATGGAGTTACAAGCCGGCCACACAGTTCATTACATTGGAACCAGCAGAGCAAGCATATATGAGCGCATGGGATCGTGACAATCCACTCCGTCAGGCTCTTACACTGTATCTCATTACTTGGTATGTGTCGATTGATGCTCACTATGACAAGCATGAGAACTGACATGCCTCAACAGGATCTTTGGCCTTCTTGTCTATTTTATCGTCGCAACACTCTCATACATATTCATCTTTGACAAGCGCACCTTTGAACACCCGCGATTCATAAAAAATCAGGTCCGCCTGGAGATCATCGCGGCCAATAAGGCCATGCCAGTCATGGCCATCATCACAGCACCCTTCTTCCTCCTCGAAGTTCGAGGATACGGAAAACTGTACGACACTACCGAAGACGGACCCGGTCTGTGGTACGACTTCTTCCAGTTCCCACTATTCCTCCTCTTTACCGATTTCTGCATCTACTGGGCTCATCGCTGGCTTCACCACCGTTTGGTCTACAAATATCTGCACAAGCTTCACCACAAGTGGATTATGCCCACTCCTTTTGCCAGTCATGCCTTTCACCCCCTTGATGGGTTTACCCAGTCTTTGCCTTACCACATCTTCCCTTTCATCTTCCCGCTTCAAAAGATGGCTTATGTTGCACTCTTTGTGTTTGTCAACCTTTGGTCTGTCATGATCCACGATGGCGAGTACCTGACCAACAACCCTGTTGTTAACGGTGCTGCATGCCACTCACTTCATCACTCTCGCTTCGAGGTCAACTATGGCCAGTTCTTCACTGCCTTTGATCGCATTGGCGGTACCTACCGCATGCCTGAGCAGTGGATGTTCGAGCGGGATATGAAAATGTCGGAAGGTCGCTGGAAGAAGGAGATCGAAAAGGTGGACGAGCTGATTGAAGAGATCGAAGGTAGTGACAACCGTACTTATACGGATAGCGCGCCCAGTATGAAAAAGACAGAATAAGCGTATGAGGTGGCTAATATGGTTTCGCTTGCCATATCATTGCACACCGGATTAAGTCAAGACTTCAGAGTTCGACCAAACCCTTGACATCCTCATCATGTGCGGACCTTGGCGCTTGAAACCGTTGGAAATTTGTACGCATTAGCCTTCCTGGGATGGCAATGTGAATTTGTCGGCCCAGGTGTTGAATCTTGTACATAAATTTTGACCTTTGTAATGGTCTGCACTCACTTAAGGCGTTTGGCGGAGATGGTGACGATTTGGAATAATCCACCAATTGTATTTCAATAACCTGAAACTAGGAAAAAGAAAAAGTACAGCATCTGACTGTGGACATGGAATCTACCGCAGTAAATAATAAATATTCCGCATCCAGCCCAAACTCCTTGCCTCAGAAGTCAAAGTGACTGTAGGCCGCCAATAATAACATGAGAAATTCTTTGGAATCAAGACAACAAACGCTAACCAACGAGATAAAAGACAAAAAGAAAAGCATAGTAAAGCAGGAACCGTATAGTCCGGTGGTATAGGAAATTGCAACTGGTGTGCCAATGTAAAGTTATTTTGCGAGTAGAACTGTGTCCAGTCTAGACAAGTATTGTTGTGTATGGGTTTCGATTGATGCTCGCAGCATCGGTTCGTAGAGTGATAATAATCGAGTTGTAATCGGATATCGTCGTGGTGCGCTTGATACAACGTCGACTCGTCCATGCATCCATGCGACTCTAAGAGAAGCTCACAAACTTCGGATCTCTCGGAAGGCCATCGGCGCCGATACCGTTGGCCTTGAATCGGTTCTCCATATAGACCTTTCTTGCCTGGTCGAAATTCATTCTCCTCTTTTTCATGATAGCCAGAACCTCAGCCTTGGCTGCATCGTCGAGGCCGGCGCGCGAATCGCCAGACTCGACGTTTTCCGACAAATTAAAGTTGCTACTGGTCAGACCAGCCTCGATATCACCGGCGAAGCTGTTGGGAAGTCGCGAGTAAATGTAGTCGGCGCCGGGGAGTCGAGGTCGCATATGTTGGACGTGAGGAATCCAGTGGGCACGGGTGAAGAAGAGAATCGTGCCGAGGACGATGGCAAAGAATGAGATGGAGTAGAGAAGGTATGACATGATGGGCAGACGATCGGTATTAAGAGGAATGGCGTACGTATGTATGGTATGTAACGATCGAGTCGAAATCGAGGCGCAGTGGAGGTAAGATAAAAAGAGACTGAACAATAATCGCGATCACAAATGAGAGGAACAGCCAGGCAGGGCAAAGTCGCAAGACGGAAGGGTGAAAGATTTCAAAGATGAAGCGCCAAAGTTGGCATGGTAGACGCCTCTAGTCTATGTTGTCAGAGTTCAATAATGGGCTGAGGATTTCCGCCCTCTGCAAGATCCGGATTTGAACAAGTGCAACCTTGTTTCCTTTGTCTTAGGAACGAAGATGAAGATAATGGGCTGGGGGGTTATTGGCGACTGCTGACTGACGTGACTCTATACTGTACTTACCTTATTAGGTTCTAACTCAAGTTTGGCTCCCTCCTCCCTCCTGTTCTAATCAATCAAGCCACCCGTAGTGGAAGTGGGTGTGGGGCTGTTACCCTGTTGGCACTGTATAACCCTGTGAAAATGCTAATACCTTATTATAACTATATAATTATATAGTATAGTGCTATTATTTAAGACAGTCTTATTATAGTATAGCTATAGTAGCTAGGAAGTCTTATTAAGGTCTTATTAAGGTAATAATAAAGTATTAACTATTTTAAGTTTTAATTTACTTTTTATTTAACTAATTTAAATATATATTTATATAATATAATATAATATATAAATATAATTATATAGTAAATAGTTAATTAAATAATATAAATTATATTATTAATATTAATATATATTTATAATTAACTTATTAATTAAATATATATTATTATAACTATATATATAATTAATTATAATAACTATTTATACAATAATATTATTTAAATTAAATTAAAATACCTAGCTAAAAAACTAATATATTTATTAAGTATTTATTTATATTATCTATTTATTTATTTATATTATCTTTATTTAATAAATAATTATTCTTATTAATATAATAATATATCTATTTAAAGGTTATTAAACTATATTTATAAATAAAGAAATAACTTACTATAAATTAATTTACTTATTATAATTAATAAGGCTTAATTAAGTAAAAAAAACTAATAAAAATAAGAATTAATTTAATATAAAGTAAAAATAATAAATAAAAAACTTATATAAAAGTTAATTTATTATAATATAAATATACTTTTTCTTAAGTTTAATATAATAATTTAAGTATTTTTATTATTAATCTTTAAAGTTAAAGTATAGCTTATTTAATTTTAAGATAAAGTCTTCTTTTTAAGCTAATATAATTAAAGTAAATATTTTATATAAAATTAATATATTAAGTAATTAATTAAAATTAATAATAATAATTACTATTTAATATATTAATTTAATTAAAATTAATAACTTATTAAAGGATTATTAAGATAAATAAATATAATCTATAAAAATATTAATTACTTAAAGCTATTTAAAGAATAGTAAATATTTACTTTTAATTTTATCTCTTATTAATTTAATATTATAATATTCTATATATTATTAATTATTATAATTATAAGTTTAATTTTATTATTTATATTTAAACCTAAAGTATCTTAAGGTATTAATAAACCTAGATTTAATACTTTATATTTTTATTAATAAAATAGTCTTTAATAATATACTTTCTAGGTTATAAGGTAATAATAATTAAACTAATAATTAAAGGGTTATTATTATTAATAAATAGAAGGTTAAGAAGTAAGTATTATTTATTAGAAATAGTTATATAAGTAATTACTAAGAAGGAGTATTAAATACTATTTATCTTATAAATAAATACCTTATTAATATATATAATATTATTATTAATAAGTTTAATATAGTTACTTTACTTAAAGGTATAATAATACTATTTACTATTTAATTATTACTTATTATTTAATTTTAATATAGAAATTATAATTTATTAGTCTATAAAGGATATCTTTTAATATTAATAGAAATAACCTATATAGCTAAAAGTATATATATTTAGCTAGTTATAGTTAATATTATATACTTCTTAAAGATAGGTTTAAAAGAGAGATATTATTCTTAATAAAGAGATTAGAAACTTATTATTAGTATTTATAATATAAATCTATTAACTAAAGGCTAATTAATTTATTTATCTTTAAATAGATATATTAAAATAATTTTATATAATATTAATACTATTATTAAGATTATTAGCCTAGTTACTATTAGTATTATTAATATTAACCTTAATAATATTCTCTTATTTAAAATCTATATTATTAAGACCTTTAACTTATTTATTAAAGTAAAAAAGAAATTAATTAAATAGACTAAGATATAAAGACTAAAGATATTTTATTTATTATATAAGCTAAAGATATTCTCTATTAAAAGCATTAAAAATAATAAATTAATATATAATATTAATATTAATTTTATTAAATATTACTTTCTATATATTCTTTAAGTTAATTTAATATATAACTAGCTTAAATTACCTATTAAAGAATATTAATTAAATCTACTATTAACCTAGGAAGCTTATTTATATAGTAACTTTTTAATTAGTATATTAATATTTAATAACTAAGTAAACTTATTAAAAAAGTTAATTAAATAGATATTAGTATATATATTTAATTATAAGTAATTAATTAACTAGGTTATCTTCTTATCTTTAGTTCTTTATATTTATTTTCCTTTTCTTTAATATTAAATAGCTATTAAGGCAGGGATTTTAAAGAATATCTTTTATATAAGCAGGTTATAAAAGAGAATATTAAACTCTTTAATTACTATATTTACTTTTACTTCTTATTTTTATATATATTATATAATTATTTATATAAATAATAACTACTTTAATATATTTAATATAATTAATCTCTTATAGTAATAAAATACTTAGGATTTATAATATTTATAGATATTATTAAGCTTCTATAATACTTAAATATAAATTAGCTAAAACTTATAATAAATATTAAGTATAAGTTTTATCTTCTTTAGGCTATTAATTTCTTAATAAATAGTATACTTTTCTATAAGGAAATAATTATTATAAGCTAGGCTAATAAAGGTTTAAATAAGCTAATTAATTAAGTTATAGCTTTTAAGTTTATTTTATATTATAGCTATATTTTAAAACTTAGATTTAATATAGTCTTTAATTAGCTAGATATTAAGGAAGCTAGGAATTACTATAAATTAATAAGTATATTTAAATAAGCTATAATTACTAAGATAGTATACTAAAGATTAAAATTAATTTTAATTTAATAGAAACTTTTATAATTATAAAGTATATATATACTTAGAGATAGCTAGCTTAATAAGGATTACTTTAATTAAAATATTATAAAATAAGAATATTATTTTATTATATTCTAAATAAGCTATATTAAAAATATAAATCTAGATTAAATCTATAGTAAAAGAGATCTTTTTAAGGTTTAATACTTTTAAAGCTAGACTTTATTATAAAAGATATTTATTTTATTTTTTCTTAATTAAAAGCTATTTAATATATTATTATATTACTTTAATTTAATTAATATATTAAATATAAATAGTAATATTAAAGTCTAAGAATAAGCCTAGGTTAGTCTTATTAAATATATTAATAATAGTCTTTTTATTAATAAAATAAAAGTAATAAAACTTTAAATTAAATAAATTAATATAATTAATATTCTAGTTTTATTAAAGTATATTACTTATATAGTATAAAGAGAAAATATATATTAACTTAGTATTACTATTAATTACTATATTAATACCTTTATCTAGTAAAATAAAGGAATATAGTATATTAATAGCCTCTTTAAATATTAAGCTATAAGGGCTAAGTAAAATAGAGAAAGTATTAGTATATTATTTATACTTAATAATACTAAGTCTAGCTAGGGTTATATATATTCCTATAAGAGTATAATAAGAGTTATAAAATAAACTAAAGCTATTAATAAATATTATATATAGAAGTAATATAAAAAGAGGGTAATTAGTAATATTAAGATTTAAGTAATTCTAGTTATTAATAAACTATATATAACTATATACTTTTAGTTTAAATTTAACTTAAAGCTTTTACTTATAGTAAAATAGTTTAAATTTATTAGTATTTTTATTAAAATAGACTTAATAAATAATAAAGTTATTTAACTTAAGTTAAATAATTAATTAATATTTATTAAATTTAAGAAATAGTATATTAGTCTTTTTACTATTTAAATCTTTATAATATAAAGGGTCTTTTTAATCTTTACTTATTATATAATTAAATATTATATATATATAATTAATAATATTTTACTCTTTAATATACTATTTACTATATATAATAAGAATTAACTTATCCTTATTAACTAGGTTATTCTTTTTATTAAGAGTTTAAAAGTATTTATTATTCTATTTTATAGCTTCTTAGATAATAATATAGATATTATTAATCTTAATATTAAGATATATTCCTAGTAAAAAATAATATTTACTATAAGTAATAATTTAGCTAATATATTTAATACTATAAAAGTCTTTAATAATAGGCTTTTATTTACTTAGTTTATTAATATCTATACTATTAAATATAGTATATATATAACCTGCCTTACTATAAGAGAAATAAATTTAATTAAATAGAAAGATAAAATCTTTAAGGTTATTATTAATATTTTAAAAATAAATATAATAACTAAAGCTTATATATAAAGAAGATATTTAGCTTTTAGAATAGAATAGCTCTATTAAATTATTAATAAAGTAAGCTATATTTAAGTATAAAAGGTCTTAAAATTAAAAGCTAAGTATAATTTTAAAAATATTAAAAAGGTTAAAGAAATATATTTTTATATTTAATTTATAATTAGATCTATTTTTAACTAAAAGTAATATTATAAAAAGCTTATTAACTTTTAATAGAATATTAATAACCTATATATCTAGTAATAATAAAATCTTTTATACCTAGGTTTTTAAAGTAAAAAGTACTTATAGTAAAAGTAATAAGTATATTATTAAGCTTTAGAGTTAAAAGATCTTTTATAAAATCTTATAATTATAATTATTAATACTTATAATATAAACTATAAGTCTAAAAGTAAATTTAAAGTTAAATAGCTTAATCTGCTTATGCCTTTTATATTATATAAAAATAGAGTTATCTTTATTAGCTTATATAGAGGTATATTAAGATCTTAGTATCTTAAGAGCTAGTATATTATCTTTAGTAATAAGTTTAATATTAAAATCCTTTTTCTTTTTATTATTTAATAAAGGGATATTATTATTAAATTAAGTATTAGCTTTAAAGAATAGATTATTATACTTAATAGTAGCTTAAAGCTTAATATTATTAAATCCTATAGAAATTATCTTATAGTTAATATTTAATATTCTATAAGCAGTATTAAATAAGTCTAATTATTATAGACTATTATTAAGGTCTTTAAATATAGCTTAAGACTTATTATTAGAAATTTCTCCCTTATTATTAAATTCTAATATATATAAATTACTAAAATTACTAGCTAAAGTAGTCTTATTATTCTTATATTATTTACCCTCTAGACTTAAAGGTTTAATTAAAGTATAATTATATATATATAAATACTTTTTATATAATTTATATATAGCTATTTATAAAAGTAATAACTTATTATACTTACTTTTATTTTACTTTAAAGGTATATTAGTAATTTAATTAAATATTAATTTAGCTCTTATTTTACTTATTTAATTAGTTTAATATTTACCTTAAAATAAAAAAAAGAAAGAAAATATTATAAATACCTTATAAAGTTATATATATATTATTAAAAAATATTAAAATATTAAGAATAAATTAAAAATATTAAAATTTTTATTAAAAGGTTTAAAATATAAAGTAAAAAAGTAAGTATTAGCTTTTTCCTTATTTAATTATTCTTAATAATAATTAAAGATAGCTATTAACTTTTATTTTAATTAGCTTAATAAAGAATAATATTTTATAAAGTATTTTATAAGGTTAAAGTTAATTTAATATATATTAACTATAATATATATTAGTATAAAGTAATAAAAGAGTAATTCCTTAGAGGTAATAAATATCTATATAAGTAATTTTAAGAAATTAGAAAATAAAATTATAAGCTATATAATTTCTTTACTTATAGCCCTAGTTATTAAGATTAATAAAATTATTTATATAGCTAGTAACTAGTAATAGCTAGGTAATAATTAATAATAGTTTAAGATATTTAAGTAACTAGCTAATAGTATTAAATTATAGAAAATTTCTATAATATATAAAACAAGCTTTCTATATAAATAAATAGAGATTTTTCTACCTCTTATCTCTTATCTTTTTCTTTTTCCTCTTAAATATCTCTTATCTTAACTCTGAGAAATTATTATAGCCTTATAAGCCCTTATAATCTTATAAGCCTTTATAATCTTATAAGCCTTTATACTCTTAAATTCCCTTTATATTTATCTTTATAATATTATCCTTTAATAATAATAATAACTATAGTATATATAAATATATAAATATTAATCTATTAAATAAAACTCTTAAGAGCTAGTATTCTTATTATAAAGGCTCCTAGGGTCTTAAGACCCTATTAATTAATACTACTAGTTATAGTATTTATAGAGGTTATAGCTATAGTAATAGTATATTATCTTAATTTATCTCTTAAGGTTATAAAATAACTCTTAATCTTACTATAATAAGTAGCTTAAACCTTACTTATAGCTTTAATTATAACTTTAATTATAGCTCTAATTATAGCTTAAATCCTACTTATAGCTTTAATTATAGTTTTACTTAAGACTTTAATTATAGCTCTAATTATAGTTTTACTTAAGACTTTAGTCTTAATTAATAAGATCTTTAAATTATACTATTAACCCTATTTAATTAGCTAAATTAAATAGTAAATAGCTTTAATATTCTTATAAATAGTTAATTAATATTATTATAAAGTAATAATATTTCTCTATTTACTTTAGTTAATAGTTTATTTAATATTAATTAAGGAATTCTTAATATATTTAATATTAATACTTAAGTAATAGATTTATTTACCTTTTAAAAGCCTATTTAACTTAATCTTATTAAGCTTTAAAATAAGGCTATACTTAAGTTAAAATAAGACTTAGTTTAATACTATATTTATATTATTAATAAAGCTTAATAAATTATTAAAAATAATTAAGAGACTTCTATAAATAAGCTTAAAATAGATTTATTAATAAATATAATTTCTAAAGAGTTAAAGAAAATTAAAGCCTTTATTATATAAAGCTTATTTATTTAATATAATTCTTATTTTATTAGCTATTATACTTATATAATTAATCTAACTATTTAAACTAATTTAGCTTATTTTATTTAGACTTTAAATACTATTAAGTCTTAGTTTAAGTTAATAAAGTCTTATTACCTATAGCGCTATACTTATATAAATTTATATCTTTATATTTATTAATATAGGCAATTAATCTATTAATAGAGATAAATATATACTCTTATTAAAAAATATAATAAGCTTAAAAGGCTTATTATTAATATAGATACTATTTTTTCTACTATTTCCTCTAGTTTAATTACTTACCTCTAGGAATTCTTAATAAGCTACTTTAATTTTAATAGCTTTAAATAGATCTTCTATTATATATATAACCTAATAAACTTCTATTATATTAAAAGTATTAATAATAATTAAGGTTAAAGTTAATACTTTATTTAAAATATTTATTTAAATTTAATTATCTAGCTTTTGTATCTCTAATATATAGAGTATAATCTTAATATTAATAGTATTTATAATAACTCTAGTCTATTTAACTTTAATATTACTTTTAGCTTTAAAGATTAAAAATAAGATAAGAATTTATATAAAAACCTATATTATAATTTTATTACTTAAGGTCTTATAAATAAGTTCTATTATATTAATATAAAATCCTTTACTAAGTTAATAATTAAAATACTAGCTATATTAAAGTAAGGCTAGGTTAATATTTAATATATTTAATAAGGTTTTATAATAATATATTAGATTTAATCTATTAATTTTCTATAATAATTACTTATATTTTTTAAGTTAATAATATTCTTCTTTTTTTACTATTATATAATACTTTATCTTTAAAAGGCTTATCTTAATTTAATAAATCTTATAGATTTAATTCTTATAATAAAGCTTTTAATAAGTAATTTAATAATTAATCTTTACTATTACTATTTTTCTTATTAGCTAGATAAGCTTATACTACTATATACTATTATTTTAATATTAATCTATTTAAGCTTTTTATTTTATTTATTAATACTATTAATATTAATTATACTATATTTTATTTAAATTAATATATTAATTATATTATTTACTTATATTTATTTTTATTTTTCTTTATTTTCTTTATTTTTTACTTTTTATTATTTATTTTTTATATTATATTTAATTATTATTTAATATTATTAGAATTCTAAGGTAATATTAATATTATATTAAGCTTTTAACTTAAGTCTCTAGATATATTAATATTTTCTATTTTATTAAAGACTTTATAATTATTTTATTATATAAAATACCTTAATATAATAAGATATTACTTTTTATTTTTAATTAATTAATTAGTTTTTATTTTTATTTTTATTTTTATAGCTTAAAGATTATTAATAATATATAGACTTAATAATTATATTAAATTAAAATAATAGTTTAAACTTATAGCTTAATATATCTTATATTTACTATAAAGATATAATTTATTTAATTTATATATTTTACTTTTAATTAAGTATTTTATTTTATATATTTAAATTTATATTATATTTTATTATACTATATATTATTATATATATTAATATATATTATATTAACTAGGTTAATATAAATATAATATTAATAGCTAATTAATATATTACTTTTATATAGAATTAATAAAACCTTATTAATATTTTAATTACTAGTTATTTTTCTAGGACTTTATTAAGATTTTATAATTATTATTATAAAATTATATTAAATAGTAAGACTATACTAATAAGTAATATAGTATAAATTTAATAGTTATAGTGCTAGCACAGTGTCTATACATAGTACAGTCCCAGGGGGGTACCCTATAGGTAATAGCCCCCTACCATTTTCTACTATGGACGCGTTTTGGCTTGGCACAGCCCGGCTCAGGCACATGAATACACGGATAAATGGAGGGAATGAATGATTTTGAATGAGGTTATATCAACATGTGGATTTTTCTTTTACTCACACAACATGTCATATGTAGTAGTCAATTGATATGTGATAAAGTAGTTGCTTGACTTGTAGAACTGATTCAAGTGACATGACATCAGGGGTTATGGTTATTCGCCTCTGACTGGAGTCTCATGTTGCATGGAACGGAACCTACTGTATCAGCCCGCTCTACCCACCATACCCACTACAAGCTGACAGAAAGATGGTCTAGCTATAAAAATGAATGGGCCAGTATAGTGGTAGATAATAGTGCAAAATGTTCCGCTAATTATGTCTGTACCAACCACTTTTATGCCATCTGATTGATGGCTAAGCCCTCCCTTATTGGCAAGCTAGCCGAGAGACCCACCTTGCTCGCGCACAATTCAGGCGGCTTTGGTGAACAGTCTTTGGAACTGAAACTGGATATTTCGACGACGACAACCTCAAGCTTCATTCTCCCCGGTCAATTTTCACGCCAAATCCTCAATCACAATGTCTACCGCCCAGGAGCTCTCCAACATTTCCTCGGACCTGATCTGGGAGATCGTCCGTGAGTTTCCTCCGAATTTTTGATTTATTTTTGGCCAGCCCAACGACTACTTTGATATGCGACTGGGCCTGGACTGATAATATTCACTTGATGATCAATTACTGAAACGCTTTTTCGCGACTGTGCAGGTGACAACAACTGCTTCTCCGCCAAGAGCAAGAAGAACGGCGGTGTTCAGTTCTCCCGAGACCCCCTCAACCTGACCAACAAGACCTCCCGAAAGGTATGATTCTATATTCAAGGTTGATGATCCCCGATGAAGCGATTCAATATTTGAGGGGTCAACAATCGTAGGACATGGAACATATAGGCTAACTCGCTTTACAGCACGCCGGCTTCGTCAACGACAAGGTACGACCACGACGAATGCGATAGAATCATGACGATCCGTGAACGAAAGCTAAACAATTTATCAACAGGCCGTCGGTATTGCTGCTGGTGAGAAGGGTGCCGTTGTTGTCACCACCAAGAAGGCTCAGCCCAACAAGCCCGCTGCCAACCTCACCCAGACTTCTTACAGCGGCTCCAAGAGCAACCGCAAGTGAGTATTCGACTGAACATGATATTATTGTGTCTTGTTCGACACACAAGTGAACTCAGCTGACCATGGACTTCCACTCTCCAGGACCTACCAGGCCGTTGCCAACCAGGTCGCCAAGAACTCTTACCGCCCTGACCTCCGCTCCGCTGCTGTCGAGCGTGCTTCTGCCATCAAGAAGTCTAACAAGCCCGTCAAGCCCGAGCCCGAGCAGAAGCTCCGTGGCAACAAGGCCAAGAAGGCTGCTGCTGCCGCCGCCGCCTCTGAGGAGAACTAAGCTTGACGATTGGAAACATAGAAATGGGGGTTGTGAATAAGGCTATAGGATGAAGCTAGGGAGGTAAGCTGCATAGCTCACACCTGATGAGAAAAGGGATCATCAGAATGGGCAAAGCACATGAACCGAGGTCTCTGGGTCATTCACGGCTGGAGTTATTGAGCTCAAAATGAATGAATATTCCGTCGGCGATATCGTTGGCAACTCAAACAAATTGTGTTAAAATGTTGATTTGATGTATGTGATTTTCTTCCCAACAGCGCCATTGTTGAATCGCAAGGCTTATTGGGAATGAATATGTGCCTAGTGACGTAGGAAACATTTATTCAACCACTGCAAGACCAATCAGACAAGTTTGAATTCATTTACGTTGTTACATTCAAATTCACGATATCGTGTGGATATACAAGTGCGGTACGGCAGATATCGGGTCATGACTTTGGTACCACGGGATACCGAGGATCATGCCAAGTACTAGATCGCCGAGGAAGCTCATGAATGAAAGTGAAGACGTCACAGTCCCGGATGAGTCCGGAGCAGTACAAAGAACGAATGGATTGAAAATAACAGGTATCGGGATATCTTGGTCCTCATGTAGCCGCAACTCGGAAGTTGTTTGTGACTTGGACGCAGATCAATCTCCAGACCGAGCACAAACCAGACGGAAGTAAGAACGCTCTAGACAACCAGTGTCCGGCCACGACCTAGTATGAAGTATACTGGAATATCCATGTACTAATACGAAAGTGTATCGGGAAAAATTGAAGGTCATTTGGTGCAATGTCAAGCTTATTATAGCGAGTGTGTAGTGACCTAGTAGCGAGTAAGTGAATCAGTCATTAACCACAGTGGCTGGGATGCATTGCGATATTTCCATTCTAGGCATTTGAAGAGGGATCAGTCGTCCTAGTTGTCCTCGTGTTTGTGGCCTTTGTGAGCATGGAGTGCCCCTTGTGGTGAATAATAGATATGTTCTCGCAAGTAAATGGCGCTGGGCACTTATTAAGGAAATAGTAGATTAATGGAAAGAAAAGCGCACCAAAGAGAAAGCGAGCAATGCGTGGGGTTTACAGAATAGAATGACCAACATATTATGTTTATGACCATTAATTTGCCCGGGCTTTGATAGGACAATAATTGAGTTTCTATCTGGTTTACCTTTCGGACTTGGGTCGGAGTACCTGTTTCGCTCTCATCTCGGGGTTTGGGACGCCTACCGTCAGGGAAGTTTTTCCTGAACAACGAACGTTACTGGGTACCAAATTCTGTACGCCCTTTCCCCACGAGCTGAGGGTTTGGATTTGGGTTCCATAAAAGCGAACCAGATTCAGTTTCACAGAGAGTACTTAAACGGACGAGAGGGAGCTACACCCTTGAAAGTAGTTGTGTCTATTCTTAGTTGAGTTAACTATGCGCCCAAAGCCTTGCGGCAGGTATCCCGTCAAGTCTGTTACAACTGGCGTAGATCGTCAATGCCAGCTAAACCCAACTAATCACAATTAGCGGACGAGAGGGGGAGGAGGCTAAGGGTGAATGGAGATGAAATCCATGATGGTGGATATCATGAGTATGTATCATCAAATACATAGTTCCAAACTAATGGATGGCGTTGAGGGAATACATACAGTCACGTAATGGTTCAAAATCCAAACTCGTGATATCAGAACCAAAGAGAGGCGAGATGATGATGACCCTGTCCTTCTGTTCGTCTGTTCAATAGGTCTAGCAATGGGCAGTGGATTCTGGATTGTGGATGATGCCCCTCTCTCGAATATGTTGATTGTTGTAGCCTTTGACCCTTGTAAGCGCAACGAGCCCCTCCTCAAGGAAAATAACCCCCACTAGAGCTTTCAGAGCTGCTGTGTCACTTTCCCCTCCCCGCTCAACATTTAGTTAGTAGGTAGTAGTAGCCTGTCCGTCGCACATGCTTCCGTGTAGTGACTTGCGATGATTTCGGACATGTAAATTCGGGATACCCCAACTCTATTAACCGCAGTAGAATTCCCGGTCAATTCGGATCATGACAGGACCTGAATTGCATAATTCAGCTAGTAATAGAAAACATTCTTTGTAAGGGATCCAGTGAGAAACCTGACGCTTGTTTCAAGAGGGTACCTTTATGGTGACCCAGGTATCGCCCTGGTGGTTGCCATGTACCTACCTCCTCCTACCGTACTAAGGTTACTCTCCGCATCCTCGAGCTCAACCTAGACTTTTCTTCCTACAACCTGGGCCTACATATTTGAACCCTCCTCCCTCCTCTGAACTCAGTTTCTGTTCTTCTCACTCTTCCATCCCAACAATCTCTTCTTCCTTTACTCGCATCTCTTGTCTCGTATTCTTCGAGTCAACTTCCTTCTCTCTCTACACTATATATCCACTTACACATTCCGTCAAGATGGTCAAGGCTGGTACGTACAAATACAGTCTCACTCACCCCGCTTCGCTTCACTTCGATATCATCGTGTTTGCGCACTCCGTTGTCCTCAAGTGCCGAGGTTGACATGTTTTCTAGTTGTTGCTGGCGCCTCTGGTGGCATTGGCCAGGTATGTACCTCTCGCTCTCTCAAAACCAGGAATTGCGCAAGCTAACGTTGATCGATTACAGCCCCTCTCTCTCCTCCTCAAGACCTCTCCTCACATTGACGAGCTCGCCCTGTACGATGTCGTCAACACCCCCGGTGTCGCTACCGATCTCTCTCACATCTCTTCTCGCGCCGTAAGTCGACCCCGGACTTTCCCAGTCGAATACGCATAATTCCTTTCCACCGAGGCGCACTACTTGCTCACACCCTTTACAGAAGACCACTGGCTACCTTCCCGCCAACGATGGCGCTAAGGCTGCCTTCAAGGACGCTGACATTATTGTCATCCCCGCTGGCATTCCCCGTACGTGAAGCTCTTACCCCGGACATCCGGCGTTGGACCCCGCGTGTCCGACCCCGGAACCCCTCCCCCAGTTTTAGACTCGACTGACCACTTCCCCCGCACAGGCAAGCCTGGAATGACCCGTGATGATCTCTTCAATATTAATGCTGGTATTGTCAAGGGTCTCATCGAGGTCGCTGCTGAGGTCGCCCCCAAGGCTTTCATTCTTGTCATCTCCAACCCAGTCAACTCGACTGTTCCCATCTCTGCCGAGGTCCTCAAGGCCAAGGGTGTCTTCAACCCTCAGCGTCTCTTTGGTGTCACCACCCTCGACATCGTCCGTGCCGAGACCTTCGTTGCTGAGATCACTGGCAACGCTAACCCCCAGGAGCTGACCATCCCCGTCATTGGTGGTCACTCTGGCGAGACCATCGTCCCCCTCTTCAGCAAGGCCTCGCCTTCAGTTCAGATCCCCGACGACAAGTATGATGCTCTCGTGAACCGCATTCAGTTCGGCGGTGACGAGGTTGTCAAGGCCAAGGATGGTGCTGGTTCCGCCACACTGTCCATGGCCTATGCTGGTTTCCGGTACGTTGCCCCTACATCTTGAAATATCTCGCAAATAATTGACATAGTACAGATTTGCCGAGAAGGTTCTCCGTGCCGTCAAGGGTGAGAAGGGCCTTGTTGAGCCCAGCTACGTCTACCTTCCCGGTGTCCCTGGAGGTGAGGCTATCGCCAAGGACACTGGCTGCGACTTCTTCTCTGTTCCCATTGAGCTTGGTGTAAGTTATCTGTTCTTTATTTTCAGCCGCGTAAATTTTGCTGACATTCATAGCCCAACGGTGCTGAGAAGGCCACCAACCCCTTCGAGGGTATTACCGAGAAGGAGAAGGCTCTGCTAGCCAAGGCCACCGAGGGTCTCAAGGGCAACATCAGCAAGGGTGTCAGCTTTGTCCACAACCCTCCCCAAAAGTGAATATCCCCTATTTGATATCTTTTAATACCCAGTAAGAGGCTTCCCGAAGGAGGCAAGGACACTCCAGGATGTCCATAGCTATGGCAATAGACATAGTAATATGAGTTATGAACGCGATTGCTGATGGTATGACTTTGCGCAGGCTGTGAAATGTCCCGGGCGATTATTTACGATAGATGTTTTTGTGGTTCTGGCACTGAATATGAGGAACTGTTGTAGGTATAGTTGGAGTTTTGGTCAAGGGCTGATCTAAGCCACGGCGATATTCAAATCTTATATGTTTATGACGCTCGATAGTCGGAAGTTGACGTGTTTGTGTGTGCCCCGGATTGAAAAAGAAGAAGAAGGGTATCATGATATTATAGCTAAACAGATAGCTCTCCTAGGGCTTATTTGGTATGGTTTTAATTTGAAACACGGCTCCCGGCAACTCGTTAATCTCGGCCTGTACGCTTGTGTTGATTCCAAGAGCAGCCAAAGCTCCCCTTACGATGCCACATGGAAACCACAGGAACTACAACGTATATAGTCAGTACAACAGATATTGCATGTGAGCAAGTCGGAGTGTTTTAGAGCATACCGGTTGAGCGCGGACAATGGCTTGACCGCCAGCTTCTGTACTCATACGTGAAAATGGCCGGAAGACGTTGTCTGTTAACACGTATACTCCCTGATCCCACGTTAGTGTGATGCTCCGTATAATCTCCATGTTGCAGCCCTTACCCTGTGATTTGTCTTGAGGTTGTCGATGTTCTTGCCGAAAACGAGAGTCCATAGATCTTTGCAAAGAAATTTGATGACATCGAGTGTGTCGTTGAACCGCGGTCGGTCCCTTGAGAACCTATCTTTTGTAAGTCATGATGGCAAAGACGTTGAGAATGGATGCGCACCTTTCTACCAGACCCTGACCAACTCGGTAACCTAGCATCTCTAGGCGATAATGTACCGCATCGAGATCCTCTTCTTCATCCTTTCTTGTCGCAGCACCGGCCATCATTCCAGCAGCGCTGGAGCTGACCGCATGGCTTGTCGATGCAGCATCTGCAGTTGTGTTGTTTTGTTCCGAGGTTATGGAGTCTCGATCATGAGTGACTCGGTAAGCCAACGGCACAAGCTCAATGAGTAGGAAGTCTAGGCAGGAGGAGCTGAGAAAGTTGGCGGATGGATCGCTCGAGTTGAAAGGAGGCATGACGGGTTCAAAAGACATGATGGGCGGTTCGGTCAGGGTATTGAGTTAATTTTCAGCGAGTACCTAAGCATAAGTAAATAGGAATTATTTGGTCCCTATTGGAGGAATGCGCAAGTCGTCGAATGTTCTAATGTGGGATGTCGGTGTCGTCGTGCTTCAAGGAATGTATACGTGATGCTAAAGCTCACTGCTCCCCGGACTGAGCTATGGGAGAGCTGAGTCATCAAAAGCACGTTCTGATAAGCCAGCACCGATAAGGCTTACTGGCTAAATGGTCCCCCTCGGCCCCTCCAAACGCGGGGCTTGCCTCAGCCCAGGGAATTAGAAGAATTGGCCTTGAAGCATAAGAGCGTAAACTTTAGTTAGGTAGGTAGTTCACCACCAACATTCTGCCTCTTAATAGAGCTGATTCCTCTCACAGGTGAACCAATTGAAGTAAGTTACAAAGCTTGCGCACGTTTCTACAAGTTTCTGACCGGTTTCAACTAGAAGCAGAACATCAACAGACTCTGTAGAGAGTTTTACTGGGACCGATACCCGAATAATATGTATCTTACTTTGCAGATTCCTAACTCTATCTTCTGCAGACGATCCACGCACAATAATACAGAGGTTATACTGTAGTTATACTGTAGTTTCAGGGCACCTCGTTGATTAAGGTAGATATCATATATATACATATCATACATTTCCATTTGTTACCCCATGGAAAAAAGCGAAGCCTGTCCCTCAGTCCCCAACACTTTGCAAAAATGGGATTCGGTCGTTAACGATTCAACCCCCTATCGCATGATTACTCCCTTGCACCTCGCGAAAATAAACGTAATTGCAATGCCGGTATAATGAGTCACCTCGTCTTTGGTGACAGGGGAATCTTTTTCCGTCTCCTCCAACGCCAGATCAGATCATGCTGAAGTAAAAATCACCAACCAACACCGGGATTGCTAACCAAGCAGTTAGATAGACTGCCCCCAGAGACAATTAACTGCTGAAATAAACCCTAAGAAGTCTTGGACCTCCGACCCTTACTTCTTTTCTTTCCTCTGGGACGAGCATTATCCTATAGATACCCAAGACCGTTAGGGGATATTGGAGAGGAACCAGATAGACCGTTCGATCCCGAATATCCATTCGTCGAAGTGTTCTGCCTCTTGGTGGGAGGAGCTGGGTCGTCGTCATCATCATCCGAGAGGGTCAGGTCGATGATAGCGGCCGCTGGCCGTTTGCCACTGATAGATCCCATTCCTCGAGGACCGGCAGATGAAGTGTCCCGACCTGTAGTCCCAGGTGTATTGACACTCGGGGTGCCATTCTTGGGTGTTTCCACCCGACGATGGCCGATGGGGTTAACTTCTGATATTACCAGGTCATCGTCGTCATCATCATCATCATCGTAAGTACCTTGATGCGAAGAGTTGCCGTTAGTCTGCCCCTGACTACTGTCTTCAGAACTCTTGGTATGCCAGTCGCCGTTGGGCTCGATTATTACAGTTTCTTGGCTCTTGGATGTCTTTGCAAGGATGTCCTTCACATAGCTGTTTCTGCGGTCAGTAAAACACTGTGTAGCAGCTGCTAACAAACGACTTACCAATCAACAGCCAACTGATCAAAAGTCGCAGATTTATAGCAGATGGGGCACTGCCATTGCGGGCCCTGCTCTTGCAGTTGAAGATACGACGTAGCATCAAAGCATTGTAGATGTGTGCAAGTAAAGCCACGACACGGAAGCATTAAGCGCATGTACGACAATGGACATTTGAGAGATAGAACTTGGGAAGTTGCCACCACATCGGGATCCTGTGCTTTGGCATTGACTATGGCTCGCTTGTCAGAGTTGTTCCCAACCATTGAATTGCCAGTACTCACGTTCTTGCTTCACAGACTCGATCGATATTTTCTTGCCAGCAGCTATGCGCCCTGCAAGCTCTTCAACAGAAGTGATCTTGCAGATGTTGACTACGAGGTAGAATTTCTGCACATTATTAGAACTGAAATGTGAAATCATGACTTGACTGGGACCTACCTTGGACGTCAACGCATATGTAAATTCAACGTTGTTGGTGTATTTTGGACGGAGCCTGAGCGCTTTAGTGATGTCAACCGGTCTAGTAGAACCAGGTTTGTTCTTCAAGCCGCGCAAATTGGCTTTGATCTCACCACCATTAACCTTGAGCTCCGACTGATGGGGGAATGCGACTTCTTGCGTCCCTAAGCACTCTCCGGCGCAAAAGATCATCACTCGGTACGAAGGATTCTCGACACACTTCTGTAGATAAGGATGGTCCTCGACTCTGATGGTGTATGGTACCGTGTTACGGTGCTGCGACATGACTTGATAATGTCAGTATGCGCTCCTATCGCAAAAGAATGCGCATGACTTACCATCGCAAACCTTCACGTCACCAACAGTCGCCTCGATCTGGTAAAACGGGCTCGACTTGAAGGCGACTGTCATTGCTTGCGATCCGCCAAAGCGCTGACCATTAGACAGGCTATTGTGGGTATTGGGGAATGACATGGTGGACAATCCGAATGCCGCAGAGGGAGCATGACTATGTGAGTGCGCGAGAGTCGTTCGAGAAGGCGAAGAGCTGGCAAGCGAATTCGAGATAGTATTGTGCACGCTCTGGCGAATTTGGTGAAGACGAAGAGGGTCGTTGGCGTTGACGGCCTCTTGGATGACTAAATAACGTGACAAATTAGCCATTTTGTCGCGGTTTTGAGTAGTTTGGGATTGTGATTCAAAGTCGAAGTGCGCGAGCGTATGGGTGTATCGCTTTCTCAGTGAAGCATCTAGGGAGACCGAAGCTGTATGTGAATTGATCCCGACTTACGATTATGTATGCGGCCCTGTAGTTCCGCCTTGATTCCAGTGCTCTTAACGCCGTTGACCTGGCATACAGACGAAAGCTGGCGATTCAGTAGGCGATTAACCTGCCGTGCGAGCGCGCCAGCTTCTTGCCGCAGAGTTCCACCAGCGTGTGAAGAGGCTGGGTGCGAGATCGAGCCTAGTCCTGAGGATGCCATATTGAGGGTACCACGTGCTGTTTATCGGTCGCTATCGGTATCAGTGTCGAGAAGGAGTTGATGTGGGTAAAAGTGAAGGAGCTCCTGCCAATTTGGAGCCTGAAAAATGGTTGTGGTGGTCGCAGTTGGCAACCGCATCCAAGGCAGATGCGCAGGCTGTTACAGCCTGTATCGGAAAGAGGTACCGTGAGCGAGCGAGTGTTGGTTGAGTGAAGAACAGGAGGCAAGATATATAAGCTGTCACAGAAGTGGGAAAGCCTAGGCGCTAGTGCACAATAAATAACCCACGGTCGCACCTTGGGACCCGAGAACGAGAATACTCGAATTTATCAAGCACCACGCGTGCTTTTGAGTTTGTCGCCGTTGTCGCCTTCTCACGCTATCTATGTCATGTTTGCCTGGTTGTGCAGTGGAACTGTAAACAGAAGGCGGTGTTAGCTGGCAGCGCAAGGGGTTTTCTAGATCAGCATGTCTCAGGGACCGTGCTTCAGCCACAGCCCGCCACAACCTCCAATCTGTAGCGTGCCCCTCTGTCTAGACCGTAGGTCCCAACTTTTTTTCTTAGCAGCAAAGACTGATAACAACTTTTTTCTCTACCATCTCGAATCCAACCATATCATCAAAATGGCCAAGAGCGCACGAGCAAGCACCAGAAAGGCCAACAACAGGCGCCTTGTCAAGAACGTCTTTGGACCTGCGGAGGCTGCCCGAAATGAGCGCCTCTCTGCCAAACTCCTTGAGGTGGCCAAGCAGCCCAAGCCCGAGTCTTCAGATGTGAACATGAACAGTGAGTGTGAGCTTGTATCACCTTGACAAAATTTATGCTGACATTTTTTCTGCAGCCCAAGAAGATGAGACCAACGAATCCAACGAGGAGGCTCAAGATGAGACTAGTGAGTTTTATTAAAACGTTTTCCCTCGTCTTGTTCAGTCACTAACATAATATTCAGCAATGGATGTGGACTCTGTCAAGAAGCCTTCAAGTGGGCGTATTGAGAAGAAGCGCCCCGATAAGCGCAGGCAACAAGCTTCCAAGATTGTCTTCAAGTCTTACAGCAGTCGATCAAAGGGAAAGGGCAAGAAGAAGAGTGCTTAAAATGGATCATTTCGTTTACCAGGTTCTGTTTTCTCTTTTCACTGTACCGGCGTTTAGCAGCAAAATCTTAAGTCAATCTCAATGAATCTGTAATACCCGAAAAGATTTAGCTCTCAGCCTTGTGTGGCTCATGTCGTGATTTGAACCAATCGTAGAATACCACCTTTGTAGTTTGTCTTGGCAAGGCTACCCTACTTTAACATGGATACCGCGCCCTCATCTCATCTCGACACGTCCATCTATTCCATCCATCCCTTCTGAGGCTGACACATTTCAATTGTCACAGATGGCGCAATCTTGACAATCTTTATTCTTCGTAACCATTTATTTCACTTCTGTGCCCGTCTTAGTCACTCCTTTAATTGTCTCTTATAATGGTACCCTCTCATAATGGCTCGCTACTGCGCACACTCCTGCTGGTCGCAGCCAATCTTCTAATCCCGGTCTCAATTGTTGTATTCGCATTGGGCTTCTTTCCTTATAAACCATTTCTGCCAGGTCTGGCTGAGTTTGAATCTCTTGACTTTGGATCGCCTCCAAATGCGCCGTTCGATCGTTTAATATTTATGGTTGTTGATGCTCTGAGAAGGTACAATTTTGATGACACCCCTGTTTCACCTTTAACAATCAATTGACTCTTTAAAATAGTGACTTTGTATATTCGGACACCTCGGGATTCAGTTATGTGCAAAGGTACTCAAACATGTTCAATCTTTCTCTCACCATATTTTCAGCTGACAGGATCCCAGCCTCATCCGAGATGGCAGCGCAATGCCTTTTACTGCCAATGCTCGCTCGCCCACTGTCACTATGCCCAGAATCAAGTCCATGACAACTGGCTCCATCCCCTCTTTTGTTGATCTGATCCTGAATTTCGATGAAGGGGATACTTCATCAACCCTGGCTTCTCAGGACACTTGGTTAGCTCAGATCAAGGCTCATGATATGGGCAAGCTCCTCATGTACGGAGATGACACTTGGTTGAAGCTGTTTCCAAACACTTTTGACCGTGAAGATGGAACTACAAGTTTCTTTGTAGCGGTATGTTTCTTATGTGACCCTCACAAGGATTGCCACTGACACATGATAAAGGACTTTACTGAGGTGGACAACAATGTCACCAGAAACATTGCTCCTGAGCTGGAAAATAACGACTGGGGACTCATGGTCCTCCACTACCTCGGTCTAGATCACATTGGACACAAAGCTGGACCCAAAAGGCTTGTTCGCCCTGAAGTGGCCTTTATTATGAGTGAGCTAACATGATTCAAGTCCCAACATGGTTCCCAAGCAAGAAGAGATGGACAGTGTTGTCCAGACTCTCTTTGAAGCTATGAAGACCAAGCCTCATCTGGACTCAACGCTGCTCGTTCTATGTGGCGACCACGGTATGAATGATGCTGGAAACCATGGTGCTTCTTCACCTGGCGAAACATCGCCTGCTCTGGTTTTCATGTCCCCGAAACTCAAGTCAATCTCTTCGAAACTCTCCGCGCCAGCTCAGCCCAAGGATGAATTTGACTTTTACTCTATGGTAGAGCAATCCGATCTGGCACCAACTATTGCTGCTTTGCTAGGCTTCCCAGTCTCCAAGAATAATCTAGGAGCTTTCATTCCAGACTTCCTCCCCTTCTGGCACACGACTAGTGATCAGATTCAGATCCTGGTCCGAAATGCTCGCCAAATCCTCAACATTGTCACCGCTGCGTTTGGAAGTGAGCTCTTTGATTCAGAGAGCAGCATTGATCCGTGTGCTCTGGAACAGACGGAAATTAACGAGTTGGCTTGCCAATGGCGGAAACTAAACGGAGAGGCTTACGTCCTCGCAGCCCGTAATAGCCTGGATAAGAAATGGCTTGGCGACATGTCTCAATGGCTTCGACGGGCACAAGATCTGATGAGTAGTATGGCTTCCAATTATGATATGCCCAAGCTTTACATCGGCCAAGCAATTGCTGCCATTGCAGCTGTCACAAGTGCAATGGTGCTTGTTAGTCTCAAGACTCACCACGATGGGCAGATTCTTCCCTTCAGCCTCTTAGCACTAGTTTATGGTGCCATGATGTACGCAAGCAGTTATGTCGAGGAGGAACAGCACTTCTGGTATTGGTCTTCGAGCACCTGGCTTGTGATACAGGGTGTGCTGCATGTTCGAAGGTATGTACTTGTTAAACACAACATTTAGGATCCTTCAAGGTACTAACTGAGCGACAGAAAAAATAGTATGGAAGAAGTTGCTTGGGTATTCGTTGCCCTTGTAGCGTTGAGAATCACCAGAGGTTGGAACCAAACCGGTCAGAAATTCGCAGGAGATCCAGATATCGTCAAAAGTTTCGTTGTCACGCATCCGCAGCTTCTATGGGTCATTATCACTTTAGGATATATGATCATGTCATTCCGGCTGCTCGCCCGCCTGAAGAGTCTCCCTTCTCTTGTCAGCACGAGCATCACGTCGGTTCTGCTCATGTCTGCTTACAGCTTCAAACTCGACTTCACCAACGAAGATGCACCTGAACTTGTTGTTGGCTTCGCCAAAAGCTTGAACGATTTACTCGTGGGTCAGTCACTGCTTTGGAGAGCTAGAACCGCCTTCATCCTCCTCGGTATTCTGTTTGGATATGGTATCTACCGATCCTTCACTGGTGGTAGAAACGGGCAATTGCAATCAGGTAACAACTCGCTGCCCACAACCTTTGGTCTCTCGACAGTTACTGACTTCACGACAGCATACCTCTTCCACCACCTCTACACAATTTTTGGCATAACCCAATCCCGTGCTACAAACATTCCCCTCTTCTTCCTGTCTGACATTCTCTTCCATGCACTCCAAGCCACCGACCTCTCTGTGACTGGAATTACTATTACCGCTATTCTCCTCCAATACACAACTTTTTTCGCCTTTGGTGGCTCCAACGCTATCAGCTCTGTCGACCTTTCAAGCGCGTACAATGGCATCAGTGGTTTCAACTTCTTTGCTGTTGGGTTTCTCACCCTCGCAAGCAACTGGGCCGGGCCCATCTTCTGGACTTCTGCTGCTAATCTCCTTCTACTCCGCAAATATCATGAGGGTCAGCGCAATGCATTCTGGCAATACATTACTTTGCAGACCCTATTCGTTTCTGCGACAGTTGCGTTGGTTATGGCAGCTTGCACTTCGTTGAGAACGCATCTCTTCATTTGGACTGTCTTCTCACCCAAGTATCTGTACTGTATGGCCTGGAGCTTGGGTCAACATTTGCTGATCAATGTTGGCTTCGGGGGTCTACTTTTCTGGCTGGGATCACGCAACTAGTGCAAATGAAAAACAAATGATGGGTATCTTCATGTATGAATATTTGAGATAGATACAAACAAAAGCTCATAGGCTGTAACAAGCTGCCAATGAGACTACAATTACAAGCAACATAAATCAGACACATCGCCCAATCCCAAAAATCTAACCGGGTTCCAAACCGCCAGGTATCTGCCTCATCTCATGCATGATCAATTCATCCAAATCCCAAGTCGTTACTTCATCAAGTCTTTGTTTCCTCAGACATCTGTCATCTCCACATCATCGCCTTCCGACAAGAGACTGTCGACGAGCGATTCTCTATCTTCTTTGGGAACCACCGTACCGTCGCTGTCTTCGTCTTCCTCCTTAATACTTGGCTCATCTACAATGGAGGTATCCCCTTCAGTTGACTGTCGGTCTGTGAGTATCGACGTACTTCTGCTGGCACGTCGGTAGGTCGGCTGTTGTTGTTCATCAAGAGTATTGACGATCTTGCCTAGACTGACGTGGATCTTGTACAGCTGGTTGCGGCTGGTAGCATCAGACAGTAGGCCTTCTTCAACAGCAATGCTGACCTCTTGGTAAGCTTCACGGAGCTTCTCCTTGCTCGATCCAGGTGAAACGTGAAGCTTTCCAAGAAGCGAAGCGAGAATCTTCTTTTCCTCTCCTAAAAGTGTATTAGTATGTGTTTTTTCTTGGTTATTTTCTTTTTTAACTTACTTGCAGTGTTGCCCTGCAACTTCTCCAGGATATCCATAGCAAAGTCCAGATGGACATCACCGTTCACCACCTTCTTATCAGTGTCTAACAGGTCTGTAGGACTGTAGCACTTTCGGGGATCTGTCCAGTCCACCAAGCAAGCTCCTATCGTAGTCATGCTGACCATGTCCTCGTCGACATCCATATCGTCGTCCTCCAGGCTTTCACGGACATTGAAGAGATTGTGAATCGCGTCAAGGGCAATGGATCGCATAAGGTCCTGGTTTTCCGCTCGAGAGAAGCAGAAGACAGGCAAGAAATAGTTCAACGCTTGGCGAACGGTCTGGTTGTGCGAAGACGAAGGGTCAAAGTAAGCGATTACGAGTGACTTCAGCAAGTCTTGGCATGCCTCATCTTCACTAACAATGCGCCCAAGCAAAAGTTTTGAGGCAGCAACGGTGGCGGCTGCTTGGACTTCAGGTGCTTTGTTGCCACCCTTGACTGCCTTTACATAAACCTTGAGTAGTCCAGGCGTAGAAGACAGGAGCTGAGCACCATGAACATTGAGAATGTCTGTTAGGATATGTAGAGCCGTGATCTGAAGCGCTGTGTGGCCTTTGCTGAAGAAGTGCATAAACAAGGTCAAATTCTCATCGGCAAGTGAGCGATCCAGGAGAGCACAGAGACCAAGACACACCAGACCTCGCTCACGAACGGGTGCCTCATGACTGCGAACTGCTGGTACGACAAGATTGTTGAGCATTGCAACCAAGTCAGTGTTGTCTTGAAGATTGCTCGAGACATGAGTAAGCATACACTGCACGATATGCAAGCATTTCATGTTAACGACAATCTCTCTCACAGCCTTTTCTTGCGCTTCTTCTTCGCTGATTTCAGGGCTACCTCCTCGCCTGCTCTTAGTAGGCGTGCTTGGGCCACTGACCTCTGATCGAGCAGAATGGAAGCTATCTTCGGCATCATCTGGCGGAGGGTCATCCACAATTGTGTCGTGAACGTCAGCTACAGATTCGAGAACAATGCTGATGAACTCTCTCTCTCCAGCAGCATCTGGGGAACAAATGCCCTGGAGCACCTCGACAGCCAGCTTTGTAACTTCGTCCGGCAAATCAGGAATCGAAATGGCTTGCCGGAGCAGGGTGAACATCTTGCGTCGCCCAACCTCGTCAGAGTAATCGAGAGTCAGTGCGATTTGGAGCATCTGCTCAACGATAAACTCCTGCTCCACTGTATCCTCTTCCTCATCATCCTCGTCCGCCTCTGCTACTCTCTTAACAGCAGCAACCAAAACATGAAGATACCGTTCCAAAAAGAAAGCGAGCTTGGTAACCTCGGGCAGCTTTTCCTCCAGCAAATTCAGGTATTTGCCATCGCCCTCCATTCGACAAAATTCGTTGAAGCTCCTTGCCATGAAGACGGACTCGGCAGACAAAGTTTCCCAAAAGTTATCGTCGAACTCAACTGTTTCGCGATAATCCGGGCGTCCTTCCCAGAAGCCTTTCATCGCTTCCAAAGCAACGCCATTTTCGACTCCAGTGTTGACCACGTCAATTCGCTCCAACAGCTCGCAAAGGCCGTCAAAGTTGGGAGGTGCTGGCTCCGCAGCCGCTCCGTCTTCTTGGGGCGGTGCGCCTGCGCAATCTTCAATCCATCGCTCACGGAACAGACGGCTTGCGGCTTTTCGAACATTCTCGTCTCTGTCGCGGATACCCCACCGTAAAAGCTTCTCTCGCATCTTAACGGACAAGTGACGGAAGTCCCCCAGAGCAGGGAGTAGTCGTGAATAAACAGCTCTTCGGGTCGCTGCATCCTGATCTCGTGCACGCTCGAGCAGAACTGACAACGTTTCTGGCAGGATGGGGAGGTTGACGAGAAGTGATCTTCGCACATCAGCATTCGGGTCGTGTTGGAGAACTTCTAGAAGCTTTTCGAGCAGCCCGGTATCGTCGTCGTCACTATCATCCGAGTTGGTGCAGCCCTCGGTCTGGTTTCCTGCAAGGCGGCCAAGACCCAACACCGCTTGAGAGCGAACCATGGCCTCCTTGTCGCGGATCCTCTTAAGTAGTCCATGACGAAGTTTCTGAAAGAGATCGTCATCTATCGCATCAAGTGAGTTGATGATGTGTGAGATGAGCTGAGTTGATCGGAACCGGACGACCTTGTCTTTGGCGGTCAGGAGAGGGAGAATTGCCTCGAGAAGTTGGGCGACCAGACGTGTGCTGGGAGTCTCGGGCATGACGCTCGCATCTTCGTCGATATCTCCCAGTAGCTCGTTATCCTTGGCACTCGCATGCTGCAAGAACAATCCGGTAAACCGAATCGACTTCTCTCCAACACTTTCCGATTTCTTGATGGGCATGATTTTGCCAACACAGCGTATAAATTCGCGGTTAAATGCATCTTCGTCAAATTCATCAAGCTGAGATTGGTCAGGGTTTGTAGGTTCGTAAGCGCATGACTCTTGGATCTTTCGCAGGTTCACGACGAGCTTTCGGTGCGTCGCTGTAGTTCTTTGTGCATCACGGAAGATGGCACAGACTTTGGTTCGTAACGCATTATCGGGGGTGTCTACTACATCAGGGACTGATGAGGCGCGAGAAGCCACAGAGGACCTCGCGACCGAAGTTCTTGATGAACGGGCGGTAGTTCTTGCTGGCATTTTGTTGTGTTGTTTTAGTCCATTGACTCATAAAGGAAGCAGTGTTGATAGAACCCAATCGAGGTTCGCATTGTTTGTTTACAAAATATTCCCTTTACGGCTTAGTTCATTTGAGGGACTGAGGGGCTGATGTGGCGTTTGGTGAGAACAAAAACAGGCCCACCTGATCAGTCAATGGTCAGAGGTCATCAGTCTGTATGTGCAATACATGAAAAATAAAATATTCAATCTAAAATTCTGAGCACTAACAGATGAGTCAGATGAGTGAGGAGAGAAAAGCGTGTGATGCATCAAATATTTTACATTTTGATTGACATCGCTATAGCATAGATACAAGAAGACGGAGCCTGGATATACTATTACAGGTCTCCGTAGGTACTATGGACAAACCTATCCTAGTAAAAGCTAATCGATAAGCGCTTTCCTTATCTAATTTTTTTTTCCTTTGGTCGCAAAGTACAGCAGCCATATTCTCTACTACCGAGCATTTTCAATTTTTGCACATTTGCACGACAAGATGGGCGCAACAACTAATGATCGAAAGCGTCCTCACGCTACTGAGGATATCGACCCTGCTTCCTTCGAAGATCGTGACAATGGCGACGTGAAGTCCAAGAAGAGACCTCGAACTGAGGACCGTCGATCGCTCTTCGTTCGCTCGCTTCCCCCCGGTGCCACGAGCGAAAGCCTTACCGATTTCTTCTCTCAACATTACCCAGTCAAGCACGCCACTGTCGTTGTTGACCAAAAGACCAAGGAATCGAGAGGTTACGGTTTCGTGACCCTGGCCGACGCCGAAGATGCTGTCGAGGCCAAGAAGGCTCTGGATAAGCAAGATTGGAACGGTCGTCGCATCCGTATCGATGTTGCCGAGCCAAGACAAAGAAACAACACTACTGGCGAACTGCCTGCTCACAAGCTTCGCAAGGAGGAGATTCAAAAGCCCAACAAACTGATTATTCGAAATCTGCCTTGGAGTATCAAGAAAGCGGAACAGCTGGAGCACCTCTTCCGAAGCTTCGGAAAGGTTAAGTTTGCCGATCTGCCTCAATCAAAGGGCAAGCTCAAGGGATTCGGATTTGTTACCCTCAGGGGAAGGCCGAACGCAGAGCGCGCATTGGAAGCTATCAATGGCAAAGAGATCGACGGCAGAACTCTTGCAGTTGATTGGGCTGTCGACAAGGAAACCTGGGATAAACAGCAAGAACCCGAGGAGGAAGAGAAGAAACAGAAGAAAGGAAACAAGAAACAACAGGTTGAAGAAGATGACGATGATCAAACATCCTCAGAAGGGAGTGATGACGAGGACGACGAAGATGACAAGAGTGACGATGTAGAGGGTGGCGCCGAGGTCAACCGGGACGACCAATTGGACGCCGATCTGAAGAACTTCTTCAAGAACCACATGGAGAATCTCGAAGATGAGGACGATGAGGACGAGGACGACGAGGATGATGATGAAAAGGATGACGAGATCGAAAAGGAGGTCGAAGCTTTACAACCTAAAAAGCTGATGACAGACAACTCATCAACTGTCTTCGTTCGCAACCTACCATTCACGACTACAGACGAACAGCTCAAGAGCTTCTTTGGCCACTTCGGCAAGATCCGTTACGCTCGAGTGGTCATGGACAAAGTTACTGAAAAACCAGCCGGCACCGGTTTCGTCTGTTTTGTTGACGTCGATGAAGCCAAGAGCTGCATCAAGGGTGCCCCCCGCACTCAAGCACCTGTCGCCGCCGCCAAAACATCAATCCTCCAAGACGAGAGTGCTGATCCAGATGGAAAGTACACTCTCGATGGCCGACTTCTCTCGGTTACACAGGCAGTCAACAAGCAAGAGGCCACCAGCCTTGCCGAAAACTCTCTTGCCAAGCGCAACGAAAAGGACAAGCGTAAGCTTTTCCTGCTAGGCGAGGGTGTTATCGACAAGAACTCGCCTCTGTTTAACCTCCTCACAGAGCCGGAGCATCGTATGCGACAGGCCAGTGCTGCTCAACGTAGGAAGCTTGTACAGGGCAACCCCAGTCTTCACCTGAGCTTGACTCGACTGGCCCTGCGTAACATTCCCCGCAACATGGATTCGAAGGATCTCAAGGAGCTTGCGCGAAAGGCTGTTGTTGGGTTCGCCAGAGATGTTAAGGCTGGACTTCGACAACCCCTTTCAAAGGAAGAGAACGCCCGAGACGGAAAGGATGCCAAGGAGAAAGAACACGAACGCAAGGCCAAGGGCAAGGGTATCATTCGCCAGGCGAAGATTGTGTTTGAGAGTGGACAGGGACAGAAGATGCAGGAGAAGGATGGTGGTAAGAGTCGTGGCTATGGTTTCATCGAATACACTTCGCACCATTGGGCGTTGATGGGACTTCGATATCTCAACGGTCTTCAGCTCGAGAACGAAGTGGGCAAGAAGCAGAGGCTAGTCGTCGAGTTCGCCATTGAGAACGCCCAGGTTATTCAGCGACGACGTGCCAACGAGGAGAGGTCTCGACAACTGAACCCAGAGCACAACAAGGGTGGCAAGACTGAGGCCCAGCTGAAGACTCTTGCTCAGCATACAAAGGATAACAAGAAGCGTGGACGCAAAGATGATAGGGGTGATAGGGGTGGAAAGCCTGGCAAGTTTGGAAAGCCTGGAAGGGATGCGCCCAGGAAGCAACCAGAGCAAGATGGCGGCCGAAAACCCGAGACAGACGCCGAGATGAAGCACAGGTTGATTGCTCGAACAAGAGTTATGCGCAAGAAGAAGTCTATGAGTCGGGGTGGGAAATAAGTGTTAGCATTTTGATACCTACTTAAAAGTGTTTACCATAAACATTCCACCATTCGGGATGTCGCAAAGACATTGGCATTGTTTCTGTCAGAAATGTCGTTCTTGAGACTGGGCTAAGCGTTAATCATTTTGTCATCCTAATATTACATTTTAAAAATTATAAATCGTTGAGTTGAGAACGAATCATCGCCGGATCACCTATCCGTCTCGCATAATCTATCATTTCCAGAACCAACTTTTCTTGGTCTCTAGGCTCCCACTCGCCTTGAGGCCGGATTCTTGATTGTCCTTGCTTTGCTCTTCAATCTGACCATTTTCATTGTCCTTTGAAGCTGGTCGGACCGTATAGTGGCTGTGACTTCCAATTTCGTTACCATTCTCATCCAAGGTCTTGACCAGTGTTTTGGTATGTAGGTAACCAAACCGATCCACATATTCATCCTTGGTAACAACCTGTTTCTCATCGCCTGCAGGCTTCTGCAGCTGTTTTTGCTCTTGGTTCAAAGGCGGAGCGGGGTCCTCATTAAGTAACTTCACGAAAGAATCCCACGCTGACTGACCCGTAGCAAAGGATGACTGGATGGCGGAGAATAGGTCGTCAAAATTTTCAGGCTCTCGTCGTCTACTTCGGCCCTCGTGCAATTCATTGCGGAGGAGCTCGACATCGTGATGAGTTGGGATATCTTGGTTGAGGCCAATCCTTTCTCTGTTTCGCTGCTGGCTACTTAATGCAACGTCTCGCTTATTCTCGTCATGCTGTTGTTCGTGGGCGCTAAATGAGTCTTCACCCTCGTCCTCGCCTAATGCAGTTCGCCATACTGCTTGAGCGCTACGATCGAGCTCTTGGTGGAATCGGTCCCAATTCTTCTCGGCAACAGACTTCATCAACCGGGCGGGCGTCGATTCTTCCAAAAGACCCTGCGATCTTAATCTCCGCAGCCAGAAGTAGGCCGGCTCACCAGTTGGGAACATGGAACGCAGAAGCTTTCGTTGCTCATATCGAGACTTGATGTCTGGGAGCGGTTGTCCTTGGGACAGAGCGAGGAGATCTTCAAATGCATCTTCAAAGGTGAAAATAGAGGGGTCTATGTCGGATGGTGCATCATTTGGTTTAGGCTGGGGCATATCGCGAAGGGCCAGTGGTGAATAAGAGGAGTAGGCGATAGCGGCCATGCCTTGTTCAGATGGCGAACCGAAGCCAAGATCCAAAGGTGCCAACATGGTGGATATCCGGAGTTGTATGCAGTCGTGACTGAATAAAGTTAGAGGCGAATCCTGTACTGTTCGCAACCCGGATTATGTATCATCAGGTCATTCAAGAGGTGACACGGTTGCAGAATCACCTATTGCACGTCCATGTGGGTTGAACTTTGATTAAATAGATAAACGCGGCAAGCGATCATGAAGAAAGTGCCAGAAGTTTTAATGTGACGTTCGTTGCGATTCCAGAAGGTGAATTGAAAAAGCCATGTGACATACTCCCATCTTGATTATTATGACGGCGGAGCTGGTGGGTCACGGCGGGGGAGGATCAAGCCAAAAAATGGTCCTCTGGGTATCACCGATGAATAAACAAGAATGAAATAAACAAGACAGTTTATGTCATCTTAGAGTAGACTCTTGGGTTATCATTTCTTGTAACCTAACTCATAAGCTACCTAGTCTTCCTGTTACTCTGGAGAGACAAGTGGCGCTGACCTAAAAACTCATTGACTGTCTCGCTTACTAAGTCAAAAAACGTTGCGTATAGTCAACTCCAGTGGCTTGTGGCTGAACAAGTCTCAGTCTCTCAGGGTCTTTCTGCCTCGGGCGTCGAGATGCGAGATGACATCCTTAGAATGGAGCTTGCCAAGCCCGTGCCAACCGCCGCCAAAACTACATCACTCATTGACTCTACCTACCTACCTACACCAGCAACTCTTTTTTTTGAGACAATTATTCTTACGAGTCCTGACGACTCGTCCCTAAATATCATTATAATTGCGATTCTGCCTTCTCCTTTCTATCCGTCAGCGACGGCTGGTCATGTTCTGGTCCACATAGCTTTGTAAAGATAATTCGCTGCCCCCATGATACTATCGATTTCTCTACGGATACCGCGACGCCAATAACGCTTTGTCCATCCAAGCTCGGTCATCCTATCCTATCGTCCATATTCGGCGACTGACCTTCCGGCCTTCCCGCATACTGATAATTTTGCGCATGAGCTACGATTTTTGTCTTCTGGAACACCCACGATATCCGTCCTACCACTGCTCTCTGCCTGACGATGCGGCATGCGGACGTCGAACCGCCATGGCCATCGATGGTGATCGATCCCTGGGCGCAAAACAACTCGAGCAACTCTTCTCATCATGGCGATTCCAGAAAACCCGGCGATACAATACAGGAATGGTCTTCGCTTATTGGTATCATCACAGCCATTGTGGGCAATATCCTTATCGCTCTTGCGCTCAATGTCCAAAGATATGCTCACATTCGGCTGCATAAGCAACGAAGGAGAAATCGAAGGAGAGCCAAGGAAGCTATGAAGCATAATCAAAACGGAGACCACGGGGGATCATATGGTACTGTTGGCGGAGACAATCATGGAGCTGAATATCACAACAGCCATGGTGCAGGTGCAAGTGTAGACGAACAAAATCACGCCAACGGGAGTCATGAGACAGATCCTTTGACTGGATCTTTCCACTCGGAAGCGTCCGGAAATTCTGGAAGCAAGCAGGATGAAGACGAGACATCATCTTCTTATCTCAAATCTCCATACTGGTGGCTCGGCCAAGTCCTCATCACGCTCGGAGAAATGGGCAACTTTTTGGCATACGGATTTGCTCCCGCCTCGATCGTCTCTCCACTTGGTGTCGTTGCGTTGATATCAAACTGTATCATCGCACCAGCCATGTTTAACGAAAAGTTCCGCCATCGCGACTTTTGGGGCGTGGTGATTGCCGTGGGTGGTGTAGTTACTGTTGTTTTGAGCGCAAGGCAAGAGGAGACCAAACTGAACCCCCACGACGTGTGGGATGCCATCACCACCTTGGCTTTTGAGATTTACTTGGCTGTCACCATATTTCTTATTCTATGCCTCATGTGGGCAAGTCCTAGGTATGGGAAGCGCACAATTCTCATTGACCTAGGACTTGTTGGCTTATTTGGTATGTTGCACGATGTGAGAATGTATATGGAAAATACTGACTCCAGGGTATAGGTGGTTACACTGCTCTTGCAACCAAGGGTGTGTCTTCAATGCTGTCGTCCACTTTATGGCGTGCCTTTGCGACTCCTGTCACATATGTTCTCGTCGCGATCCTCCTTGGTACGGCTATTATGCAGATTCGCTACGTCAACAGAGCTCTGCAGCGATTCGACTCGACACAGGTCATCCCGATCCAGTTCGTTATGTTTACGCTTTGTGTGATTATTGGCAGCGCCGTCCTCTATCGCGATTTTGAACGCACAAATGCTGAACAGGCGGCCAAATTTGTCGGAGGCTGTTTGCTCACTTTTTTTGGCGTCTTTCTCATTACTAGCGGGCGTGAGCAGAGCCATGATGATGACGAAGTTCTGTCCGAGGCCGGCGATTTTGAGGACACAATTGGTCTTGCCAACCAGGATGGTAACGGTGCGTCGAACTACCAAGATGTTCAAGGGTTTTCTACTCCCAAGTCGCAATCACGGCGGTCTAGTCATCTGTCAAATTTCAATCACTCTGACGCGCACAGAGCTTTGCTAGCAGCTGTCACACCGCAGCACGAAAACAACGTTCCATCAGCCAAGGCTATGAGTTCGCAAATGTCCCCAGGTCAAGAGACTCTGGCTTCTGGTTTTCCTTGGAATGACTATGGGGGGCCTTCAACACCACCAGGACGAGGCGTTAGGGCGTACTCGACTGATTCGGTTCTTGTAGCGCCAGGTGCTGCATCTGCAGGACCATTTGCTTCGCACCCAACAACACCAATGAGAGAGCCTATGGCAAGTGATGGATCGCTTCTTCCCCGCGCACTTGCTAGCCCTACAAAGCCCAGTGGCTCTGGGAATCGATCCAGAACTTTTATCTCCCCCTCTCCCCTCTCTTCAACAGTCACTGCCGTAGTCAAGGATGCTTTTCTGCGGGCGTCCGACGATCCTCGTGTACGCCAAACCTCAATGCGCCGTATACGTTCCACCATTCGTGCCGGGCTGTTTTTTAACGAAGACGGTGAGAACGCAGATGCCGAAAACACTACCCAATCAAACATTTTGTCTACGAGCTCGGCGGTTCCAGCGTCAGTGGAAAACCTCCCCAGCACTTTAGAGGAAGATGAAGGGCCCACAGCGGAGGGCGATCAGACGCGTCGAAGATCGCGAAGTGTGAGCGACACATTAGGCGACTTCTTTGGCGTCAGGCGCAAGAAGCGCTATGACAGCTATTTCACAGGCGACGTAGAAGATGGGACCTTGGGAGGAGCCACCCCCAGTCGCGATCATGTAGATCTTCAGAGAGGGCACCGAGAAGTTTAATAATGCGTCAAGCATCTAATAGTCATGTGTTTTCACATTGCGGCGTTGGTTAGCAAACTACACTTCTTGCTAGCACCAGAGTCATTTCATTATCCTGGCTTCGAGCGTTGGCGTTTGGGTCTTAGAGTAGGGAGAACAAGATGAGCTCGTTTTCTGGGTAGGCTACACCATATACATATTCAGTAGCATCGCATTGCTTTACGTTCAGTATTCGGCGACTATTCTATACTCCTCTCGGTGACTATTCTTGACTCCTCTCGGTGTGCGAATCCGTGGATAGAACAGGGGGATTCGATAGCCTCGGTATCATTGATTGCGGGCCTTGTCTTTTTCGCCCTGCTGTTAATCGTGAGCTATGTTACTTTTTTCTTCAACTTTTGGTGCCGGCTGTATTGGCTGTTGGAGGGCTAGTCCTGAAACGAAACAGTCGGATGTTGCTTTTGTCGATCGTGATGAAGATGTGACAAGTGCCGTAATTGGCTGGAAAGGTAGAACTCGCTTCCGCGTTGCATTGACAGTTGACCATCCTTCATGATAAGACTCCAGACAGTGGAATATGCACCCTGCTTCAGCTTCGCTTCTTGCTTTTGAAAATAGCAGCGGAGCTTCATGCCTATAAAAAACAAATACTAAACAACTTAATGCATACTGCCGTAACATGTCACCAATACACAACTGACGTATAGGCTATAACCAACTGGTGGTCTCTAGTATAGGTTGTGCGACTTTGTGTATGACAAACAGGTGGCCCATTTGACGAATGGTGTCTCTAGAAGTGGCATAATAAGTCGGAGCCGTTATTGTTAAGTCCAAGCCACGAGAAAGCAAAGCCCCCTTTCACATTTAGGCTGGCAGGGAAGCCGTTGTATTCTCCGAGGCTATTCCATCCTCATACGGATAGGATCTGCCGTCGTTGCCATTGACCTAGACCAACAAACCCATGCTAAGAGCTAGTGTTGCGAGCTTGTGAGCCATGGAGTTTGGAACGGCAACGTCGGATCTGCCCTTCTGTGAAAACTCAATTGATGATAGATGGAATAACAGTCTTTTGAGACATGTGGCTGGCAGCAGCTTTGACTATGTAGTGGTCTGAGGTTTTGCATCAAGGTAGGAAGAGCCAACTTACAAGCATAGGCTATTAAGAAGAATGACTGTTCATTTACCGACAGGTAGGTAAAGTTGATGCCATGCGACATGGCCAGTTAGACCGGCCTGTTTTTGAGGCCCAGATCCATGGCTTTTGAGGGCCAGGGAGGAAGGCCAAATCCCTGACCTTGACTTTTTTTATGGGTTGGAGAGACGGCGCACAATTTGAGTTCAGGAACAGCTAACCTAAAGTTTGACGTGTGGACGGACTTTGGCCCAAGAGGAATCTTGTCGGATGGTCAACCTTGCAAAAGGATGACCGAGGTGCGTTCTCAATATCGCATTGGAGTGCGTTCAGAAACGAACGGCGATTAATACTGACAAACATAATCGCCCCGACGTGAACAAATGAAGCCGAAAACCCCCAGGAACGGAACACGAGAAGTGGTTCCCCGGCGCTAGAGCTCCAGCGAAGAGAACTGACAAGGCCCGTTTAGCGGCGGGAAGGAAGGCCCAGAGGGCCGAGGAGACGACGGACAGAAGCAGCATTGGCAGCATTGCCCTAGGCTGCAAGGGTCTGGAGAGGCTCAACATCCGAAGAGAAGTCACAAATTGAACTCTGACTGGCTAGTAAAGCAGTACATCCAGATTCTGGGTCGTCGGAAACTCTGCATTCAACAACCCTGAGCATTGTATCGGTCAGTCCCCGCAAAGAGAGGTAGGTACAGTAGAGATCGGCTATGCTGTTCCGTACAGTATAACAGGACGTAGGTACGAGCCAAGGTTTGCCGATTGAGAATGGATGATGCTTGTTTCTTTTCTTCGCGGGGCTTTCCTGCTGTCCCACCCTGCATACGTTTGCTCTAGACACTCTCTATCGTATTGAACGTGATATGTAGTGTCAAGGTGAAGCCTCGGCAAGAAGGGTGGTATATCCACGAGCCGCTTTTGCCTTGCCTTGCCTTGCCTTGCCTTGCCTTGCCTTGCCTTGCCTTGCCTTGCCTTGCCTTGCCTTGCCTTGCCTTGCCTTGCCTTGCCTTGCCTTGCCTTGCCTTGCCTTGCCTTGCCTTTTACCTAGCCTAGGTAAGTAGGTACTCTGGGCAATGCGACACAAGTTGTAACAGTCAGCAGCACATCACAACCGTACGTAGCCTATCTGCTTACAACTGCTGCAAGCCCCGAGAGTTCACACGCATATGCGCATGGGAAACTAGGATACCAATGTCACACCGACTTACTTTGCAGTGCTGTTTTGTCAGGGGGACGCATGAAATTCGGTGTCGTACAATCCGTGGTTGCATATCCGCATGTGTGTAGCTAACTGACATGTCGGGAAAAGAAAAGAAAAGAGAGGATGAAGTCGAGTTAGTTCGAGAGGCACAGCACAGCACAACAGCGGAGGAACGGACGGACGGGACAGCCCTGTAGGTTGTACATAGATAGGTTGTACGTAGGCATCTAACCGGGCTGATGATGTATGTATTGTGCTGGTGTGCGGTACGGGAACAAAGTGTTGTGCTTGAAACCGAGCCCAAATTTGTGGGTGACCGTTGTGGTGGAAGGATGACAAGGGATCCGCAATGTTGGGTTCGCAGTCCCATCCATTCTAGTATGACAGACCGGCTGCCCTACTGCAGTAAGCAAGTACAGGGGAGTTTTCGATGCGATGCGATGCCGTAAAAGCAATCCACTGGGCACGCGTCCAGGCAGGGATCGGGTGCTGTTGAAGTGCATATCGACAGCTTGAGGCCAGTGAGACAGTCCCCGACGGGTATGCTTGCACCGATTGGCTGTTTTACTAAGCATGTAGTTAAATGTACCTACCTCTAGGTACCTACCTACCTGGTAGCTTGTAGAGAACTGTAGGTAGGTATGTAACAACTGAATGCCTGGGTTAGCAAGCATTGCCTATTACAGCTATTGTGTTTTTCAAAAGCAAAGCACAGTCAGTGCTCTGTTGAACTTTTTTTTCAAAGGACAGACAGTTACGGTGCCAAGTAAGTATCAACCAGTACCAACAATGCATCATTTAGAAAACCTTGAGGGACATGTTCCTTCGTAAGCATGTCTCCCCATCAGTGCATATCCAATTTACGGGCCATCAGCTAGATCCTGAATACTACTCCAGCACCAACACACTGTACTGCACAATACCAGGTACTATGTTGGTAGGTATACGTGCATGCTAAGAGAGCATTAACCAATTGGGGTAGGTAGAAGGGATCAGCAGAAAAGAACTCGCGCAATCTCCCCCGCGTTGCAGATTCGTACATACAATATCTACTAACTAGCATACGGATACTTCATCATCAATCCCAGGTCCCTGGTCGATACTTTACCAGGTCAAAACGCGAGTGATGGCCAAAACAGTAAAGCTCCCGTCTGTCTGTGAGCGAATTCGACAATCTCAGCCAACCACGGTTGGATCGACCTACTCTGTTAGGCAAGGCACTGGAACGACTTGACAATTGACGCGATGATCCTATAATCCTTCTGTTATTAGGTGTGCATGATGATGCTGATGTTAGTTAGGTTCAACGGGCGGCCAGTCATCGGCTAAATTGATGTTGCATGTGTGTGTACTGTTCCTAACTTATTGTGTCAGTGGCGTTGGTCTGCCCTGATCATCAATAAACTAATGCAGGTCAACATGTAATCCCCAAGCAACTAATCATCATGGATAGGCACTCAGTTGCATCATTTTCATTTTTTCTCTATTGATTGCTGGTTGAATTCAAGGGACTTTTGAGACTGGGTTAATCAAAAGAGTCAACAAATACGTAATTAACATCAACAAGGAGATGCCCGTCGTACAAAGATACAGTAAAAAACATATATTCCAAGGATGGAGGTTCCAGAGATTTTACTGCAGGGATGAATTGTTTTCTACATGTTTTTTTCCCTCACTTGATCAATATCTGTACATAGTATGTCAACATACTACAGTGCCTACCTAGTTACTCCGTACTCCGTACCTTCCTAGGCATTATAGGCGACTTCCCAAGGGTAAGGCCTGTTGGAAAATCAGCAGTCAGCTAGAGAGGGAAGGAACGAGTGGATTTTACGAGCACACAGACCAGCATGACCACGTTTTTGACGTCTTGAATCGATAATAGATTAATTAATTAATCAGTCAATCATTCCACCTGCTGATCTACCTACTAATTTATCTACAACACAACAACCCCCTGATGTGTCTGGTAACTCGTCACATTCACACTTCAGCCAAATATGAAACCAAATCGCAACCATGGTACGAATGGGGAGAAATAGAACCTTCCATAGCGGCTTCTGGTGTCACCTGGCGTTCTGCTTAGCACACTTCCACTGTCTCAAGTCCAGCCTTAGTGTCTCTGCTCATCAAGCCACCGGGGTCAGTGGCGGCAACCATCCGCCTAGCCTATGGCAATGCTACATAGTATTGCTGCTGCTGCTGCTGTTCTTAGCTCTGCATCCAACAGCTGCTGGTGGACCTTCGTACCGACTAACATATCATGGCGCAGGGGTAAGACCCCCGTTCCTGGATCCATCAAACCAAAGCAAATAAACAAGTCATCGTGACACAGGCAGGAAAGGATATCGATGCCATATTGCTGCAGACACGTACTTGTGCGCGACTCAAGCAAGAGCAACCTGACTTTTGTTACACGCACATTTCTTCTACACCCACAACGAGCTCCCGCTTTCGTGATACAGTAGGACCGGCATTTTCACTGTACCCTACCCCTGACCGCCAACCCCAATGACCAAGAAACCCATGGAATCCCAGTACAGGCGCTACTGCACGTCGCTGCAGGGCCTTGTGCCTCTACCAGGGGATGCTATCAGAGAACTTTACTCCTCCACAAGCTCGAGCAAGGTACGAGAAATAAGCAAGCGAAGAAGTGGTTGAAATCCCATTGAGCTGATTGACTAATTTCGTCTCCTCCAAACCAACTCTTCCAACACCAGGCCCGTTGTTGACCCTCTCTCTTAGACCGGTCTCCTAGACCGGGACTGTGCCTTGTCTGTCATTGGAGAATCAAGAGGGTCGCGGCAATATCCCGAAGAGGATATACCGTGTCTGTTTCGACATCAAGCTTTTCCTCAGTCACATATTCGCTCATCCGGTTGTCCTCCGCGTCATCCACGAGGCGATCTTTTTCCTCCAGCCCTGGTTTTTGGAGACTGAACTGAACGTACAACTTGCAAAGCCCACTACGCACGCGTCATCCTATATCCGGGAGCCTGTCCCAGTACAGCGGGTCAGATGGAACACATCTAAGCAATTGCGTATAGGCTTTCATCTTATACGGGTTGTTTTTTGTTGTCGTTATGGCTGTGTCAGTCGTGTTGGTCCATCCTCCTAAAGCACAAGCACAAGCACAAGCACGAGTAGAAGCTCGAGCTCAACGCTCAGGCTGGTTGCTACGCCGTCTGTGTGCCACAACCGAGCCAATATAGCACATACCCAAACAAGGTTTAGCTTCTGAAGCTATTCCTGACCTCTTCTGAGCTTCTGCTTCTTGGGGCTAGTGGAATATCTTCATTGAAACCTCATCCCCTTAGATACCTAACGTCGAGAAATAGTCCATGCGTGCTCTACCAGTTTTTGAACCAAGGACGAATAAACATGAGACGCCATCAAATTTTGTTTCAGCCTTGGCCGACAGTTTGGAGAATGGGCCATGTATTTCCCTATCTCAATAGCTTCACGTTCAGGTGGCCGAAGCAGTTAGTTGATCGGCACTCAAGCACGCCTCTAATCTGCAAAGATGTTGGCTTCAGAAACACACCACGACATTGAACGGCTGCCTTGCCAAACAGATACAGCAAGTTGCTGGGCCGATTGTGATAGTCATGGTTGAGTTGTGTCTTTAATTAGACTACTGCTAGATCTCAAAATGGTGCGCCAGCACGAGGTCAGGAGAAGATGAAGCAATCTGCAAATGTGGTCATGGCTTGGGCTTGGCCACGGTCTGTATCATCCTCGCCGTCCCCGACGCTAAAACGTACCATGGGAGATTTAGTGGGCTTCCAGAGCATGCAACGCCGGACGCGTTTCTCTACTGCCATGACCCGCAAAAAGGGTCCTGAACTAGCGCGTCCTCTGATGTGTTGCACCCAGTCTCAGTCAGTTCAGTGAAGCTCCTAAGGGACATAGCTCTGTTTTGGCAGTCTTGAGATTCACCAGACGTTTCCGAGATGTATAAGCAGTCGGCATGAAATAGAGACAGTACATCATGAATCAGCACGAGGAAGCTACCGAAGTGAAGCACGACTGGGGAAGCACAAGCGATTATATCCCAAGTCTTTAAATAATTTATACGGAAGTGCAACGGGGGGTACGGTTGGTTTGCCAAGATCCTTGCAGCTTCATCGAACTCACCTCTCCCACCACCTGTGGCATTTCCTATGGACTCAGTGCGTAATTTCAAAGTTTCATTACATTTATCCCAATTAATGTAAGTGACTGAACGACGATCTGGATACGCTCTGGCCACCAAAGTGAGCTAGACCAAGAACCAGAGATACTGACTCATATAGCAACTGGTCGTCACTACTCACGTCAATGAGCAAGTAATGTACGTATCCTGCGATGTGGGTTCGTTCAGCAGCCTAAGCAAAAACGAGTAGGCTACGGCTTTGTTCCTGCATGTTTCTGGAGCTGTTTTCTACCGGCTGCTAAAAAGATCCAATTCAACAAGGAACGGACGTGCTCTCTCAGAACCAGTCTGAGGCCAGCAGGTTTGGTCTGACCCTGCTAGACCTGTAACACATGTATTGTGAGACTTTTAACCAACAAGTCTTGAAAATAGAAACAGCTGCTAGAACAAACGATGTCGAAACGAAACCCACATGTCGATCATATCGGCGGTTTTTTTTTATTTGGTTGACGATGCTCTTCCGTTCATAACGTCCTGCTTGACTTGTTATACCTACTCAAGCTCATTCATTATGGCCCACCCGCATTCAATAGCCTACTTGCCAAATTCCATGAAAAGTTGCTTGCGTGCTATCATCTAGCCCTACTGCGGACGCCTCTTGCTCCGGTCTTGTCCTTGGTGAGAAGCTATTGGAAAGCAAACATACAGTACCCATTGTAACTACTGCATGTTATCGAACCATTGCAGTAGTAAAGCATGAATGGGAATCAGGCATGGAGCCTCCCTTGCTTGCTCTTCTTTGCTTCTGCAAGTGAAAATTCTCTTCACCTCACGATGACCCGACTGGACTGCGCTGGGCCTGACCCTCTCATGTGTCTTTGGTCTTTTTTGCGCTATTTCGAGTGGAAGCAGGGTTTTCTTGTGTAGTTTCTTGTTGTCTCAACCTGACATATCGGTCACCAAATTGTACTGATGGTCAAACAAGGCGCGCCCACTTGGTTGTCCCTGAGCGCGATAATCAAGACGTCCAAGGTGTCCCAATCGCACCACCACGGACCTCATATCGCCCTACAGCGAGCCGAGCATCGTCTGAGGTTACGGTTACGTTTACGGCAAGGGGGACTTGCACAGTACGCATTGCGGTACCAACACTCAACTCTGCCTGATCGAAACATCCTTGCACAGCACAACAGGGCCTTACAGCGAAGGGAAACCCCCCCAGATTCCCGGGGCTTGTGTCCGTCGAGACGGGCCAGGGACAACCCACACCAACCCACTTGGAGCCCTGTCGAGGGTCCCCCCTTACCACCGCCCTAGTCTTCCTTAGCCCCAGTTCCTAGGGCCTGTCTAATCTTTGGGCAGGGTGCAAGTTGCCTTGCCCCAAGATTGCATCAATCTCTCGTTCCCAGACAATCTTATATGTACATTGTCTTGCATCCATCCGCGTCGTTATTTCTATTCTATCTCGTCTTGTTTCCCATTGACCTTTCCCACCCCTCGTTTCGGTACTTGCTTGAAACCTTATATACATATTTGTCTCATTGTATCTGTCTCTCATTAGGTTTCGTCTCACTTGCTTCATTCCTTATTGGCTTCGACATAGCAGTACATAACATAACACCAACAACAACTTGCGGAATAGACCAACTTAGCCAGTCATTGTTTACACACAGGGCACACTTCGACGTCGCCCTCCTTTCGGAGGCATTGAGTCATCATGTGGGCCGCAAATATGCCTTACTACTCAGAATACCAGTCAGACCGTTCCAGGCGCGATACTCAAGCAAAACTGAGCCCGCAGCCCAACATTGGCACCGATATGACCAGTTATTACGATGTATCCCCTCCGGCATCTCAATCACCTCTCGATCTCGATGAGTATTTGGTACCGGCTGTCGAGGGCCCTCCATCTCCCGAAAGAATACGTCAATTGAGCAAGCAGGTGAAACATGCGTCTCATCTCAACCGCGGTCAACGCACTGCATCCACCGGATCCTCGACATTTGTGACTAGTGAGCGTGGATGGGAGCAGGGTTTCGAAAACATGAGCATCACTCGGCACTCATCTCAACGATCTACAACTACTAGCGGAAGTTCCTCCCGAGACCGACCCGACAGTGTCCAGGTGTTGGGCAAGAACATATTCCATCGCCGTGCAAAGTCAAGCAAGTCGGGCCGCCGCCGTGAGAGCAGTGCTCAAAGCTCAGCAGCAAGCTCAATCTACTCAACTGAAGTGGGCAGTGAAACCTCCTTGGCTACTTTCAAAGACGCAATCATGCCGACTATCTTTGCTCGCCGGAAGTCTTCTCGAGACGACGCCGCTCTCCAAAAGAAGCTCCAAATTTCGGGGCCCTTCAACTTCCAACATGTGACACATACTCCCCGCGACCAAGCGATCAACTCGGCCTCTCGTACTCCCGCACAGGAGCTGCGCATGCCCAACTTCTCTGCTTCCACGGAGCATATCCCTGAACCTCAAGTATCACCCCGTAGTGCAAGAGCCTCTGCCCTCCCAAGACGTTACATCAAGCAGGCTAGATCTCAGGAGCAGCTTCGTACCAGCCCGCCTCGGCCAATTCGACCCCCAAGATCTCCTCCAATTGAGGAGCTTCACTCTCCTACGTTGGGTGCTCCCATTCCTCCCCCAAGAAGCTCAAGCCGACAACCAAGAGATGGCGACACTCTTGCGATGACAGGTCGGGACCGTCCTTTGACAAGCGGCGGCTTCCGACACCCTCGACCTTTCAGCCCCAAGGACACGATGGAACGATCTCCAGCAGTGAACCAAGGGTTTGTTGCTGTACTGGACCAGGAACCATTGCCATTAGACGACCATCGCTTCTCGCATGCTATCACTACCCCTGACGATGCCGCCTGGCCACTTCCTGCCACCACGAACTATGAGCCACCGTTGCCAGACGTTCCTGAGGAAGAGGAGACCATGCGCTCCCCGAAAAATAACTCCAGCACGAGGTCGTCGCTTCGTGCTAGTCAGTCGGTTCCTCTGCTGAGAGGACCCCAGACTTCAGAGAACGCTGCCGCCCAACGTAGTGCTGGTCATTACAAGGGCAGTGTAGGTCACATTCCCTCCATCATGGAGAGTTGGGAAGATGACATCGATTACTGTTACGAGCACGAAGCCGATGCCAACTTCGAATACGAATGGGAGAGGCCATCGATGGACACTGGGCGAGAGGAAGCACCTGGATTCCGGCTCGACATGTTCGGGGATGATGAGCTGAGGGAGTTGCCATCAGTTGGCACAGCTGAGTCGTCTCCCGGTATGCTCTCCGCATCCCGTTTTGATATGCCGGCTCATGGCCATATTAGTCACACCTCCCCCGAGAGCACTTCCGAGAACGCCTCCCCAAACATGAGCACAGGGGTCGCAGTGACCAACAACTTTTCGCTCCCTCGTGGAGAAAAGGGTCGTCGTCCTCCTCAGCTCAGCCATGCTCGAAATGACTCCCGCGCCTCCAGTTTTAGGGAGTCATACGGCTTTACCTTGTCGCCTTCGCTACTGATTCCTGGTGACTACCACCAGCAGATGCTCCTCAACGAGACTGAGAAGCAGAACTACCTGTGCGAGGATGAAGTGGTCCATGGTATTGTCGACCATGACCACTTCTACGAGAATACTAGCAACGCTGCTAGCCACAACTCTCTTCAATTGTGTCACCAACGCGCGAGCACCTCTACCACCGCTACCAACTCCACCTCCCTGTCTGACTCTACTGGCGAACGCCATGTTTCGACCAACTCCACCTGGACCAACCTTACCCGGCTCACAAGCAGCACATCGCTCAACAAGTGGGTTGAGCAAAACGATGGCGTCCGTGAATCTCTGATCATTAAGTCTAATGATGGCAGCGATGAGGAAGACACTACCCCTCCCGCCTCTATTGAGAAGGATACTGTTCCTGAGCTTACCCCCTTCCCTTCTGTGCCTGTTAGCAAGAAGCCTCACCACAAGAGCCATGTAAGCGAGTCCATCGTCAGGGAGGAGGTCCCCGTCAACAAATCGGTTGAGGCCATCAAGACCCGACGCCCTCGTGCCAGGACAACAAGCCTCAGCACGCAGGCACCTCCCGTCGGGCAATATGCTCTTTTCCCTCGCACGTATGCCAAGGGTAGTGGCGATCGTATTTAGAGACTTTCTCTCACCTGCATTTCTTCACGTTTCGATCTCAACCCTCAGAGGTCCATTTCCTTTACTATCTCTTCACTTTCTACATATTTTTCTTGCATGCGCGCTGCGAGTGGCTTTTGCACTCTTTGTATACACAACATCATCACGTTTACCTTTTTGGGTCAACCATTGCACGGTCGGGATTTCTTTTGTATGGATTTGAAGTTGGCCGCGGAAGGCATTCTATTTCCCCGGGGCCTTGACCCCCAACATGTCTGGCTCTAAGGCTTTGACTTTCCCGCCTTCGGCATTCATCTCATTACAAGGCGCACTTTTGGTTTTGCAAAGGCATTAGAGCGGTACTCAAAAAGCTAGACAAAGCATTGGGTGTGTTTTCTTTTTTATCTGTTTTCTTTCTCTCTCTTTCATCGGAGGTTTTTTTTCACTACACAATGGCAACTAGGAGTTGGCCAAACACAATTGGGTCAGTCGAGAGAGAGAAAAAAAAACAGAAGCTGGTTTATATTGGGAAACAATGAACTGGATAGGGTGTCCAGTTCTGACGAGTGATGACGGATTTATGAACTTTTAGACAAAACTAGCGACAAAGAAGCAAGCTATCCTGTACAATAAAAGGCAACATGGCCTATTTATATCTCTGCAAAGAACGCTAGAAGTGAGACATCTGCCGCCATAGTGTGTTCTCTATTTATACTAAAATAACCATAAGAAATTCAAAATCAACCCATTATCCCTCGCAAATTGTTACTCGCGTAACTAGGTACTTTGTTTAGACTAATTGCTATTACGTATTTAACATGTGTTATGATCACGTTGTACTATGCTTGTTATCCGACATGCCGATATATCATGCTATAACTCCCATGAGCCATGAGCCAAACATGTAAACACACCACACGCGATCGCCAACGACTCATGAAACAAACATCAGGCTTGACTCGTGTCTTTATGTCCGAATCATAGCTAGACACTGACATCGACTCAGGGAGAGACAGTTCACATGTTTTATCACGAAATATGATAACATGAATTTCAAACCGCAGTCAAAGGTCCATTATATTCAGACGGCCATGTAAGGCTGTGCCTTCAAAGATAGTACCAGTAGCCAATATCAAAACTCATCATCTATTGTTCCTTCCCTTTCTTACGTTCTTTCCGCATTCCCTCATTTCGTATACGTTGTGCGCTGTAGAATCCTAGGCGTTGATTTCTGATGCGAAGGCTTACTATGGAGCCATGAAATAAACCAAAGTAAAAGCAATAAGCTGTACAAAGACAAAGTATAAGAGGGCATATGTGTAGTCTGTCTCGATCCAAGTCTCTATGTTCTTCTGATGTTCAAGCTTTTGGATAGTATGAGTTGAGATAAAGGAAATACAGGAGTGAGGAAAGCCATAAGAGAGAAAGTATGACGACAGGGTGTTGAGATAGAAACACAGAAAAGTATGTAAGCAAGAACAAATAACACGGAGACAGGCAAGCCTCTAAAAGGCAGTCAGTCGTAATTCCAGTATCTTCTGTGTAGCATCGGGCATCAAAAGCGTCAAGCATAAGTATGATGTATAAGTCAATGGACCGGTTGTGTGTATGAGATGAATAATGGCGGGCTATTGATTAATCCCCGTGATGTGATTGAGATTTGAAAACAAAGAAATCATATCAAATGGGAATCAAAGCAGAGCAATATGAGGGGATAAGTAGGACGCGAAATGCGACCTTTGGGAACAGGAATGGAAGCCTACAGAAGAACATATTGCCATGAGTAGTCTGGCTACTTGAAATTTGTTCTGTGTCCAAACTTTTCTCATCTAGACTAAATCACCACCTTGCCGTACACCCCCCCATTCCGCACACCTTATATATAGAAAAGGCTTACTTTTAAATAGGCTTTAAAAGATACTAAAGCTATATATATAAAAAAAAGATAATATATTTATATATTTTAAATATTTAAATTTATAAAAAAAATATTTTAATTTTTATTAAGAAACTATATAGTATTTTATATAGATTTTAAAAAGTAAAATAAATAATTTTATTTTTTTAATATATAAATATAAATATAATATTTATAAATATTTTTAATTTAATATAGTATTTTTACTATATAATATAGCTTATAAATTATATATAGAATTATTTAAAAGTTAATTTTTATAGCTATTTAATATATATAATTTAATAATAATATATATAATAAAATTAAAATATTATTTTTTATTTAAAAGTAATATTTATAGATATTTAAATATATATATATATAAATAAAAATATATATAATAAACTTTAAAGTTTAAAGTATTATATTATTAAAGAATTACTTTATATTTATTTTTATATAATTTATTATAGATTTTTAAAATATATTTATATATTATTATTTATAAAAATAATTTAAAATATATTAAAAAATTATTTATAAAGAAATAATATAATATACTATTAACTATAAGTAATTATAATATATATATATATTAAATTTTTTAATATTTATATTATATATACTTTTATAAAAAATAAGCTTAATTTTATAAATATATATAATTAAGTTTTAATTATTATAATATTTTAACTTTAAAAGCTTATATAAGAAAATAAAATATTTCTTATAATAAACTATATAAGTAAATCTATATATTAAAAATTTATATAAAATTATAATTATATTAAATAAAGCTTTATTAATTAAAAAAGTAATAAGATTATATTAATAATTTAAATAATTTTATTTATTTTATTTTATATTATAATTTATTTTTTTCTCTTTATATATATTATATAATAATTATAATATTTATAAAAAAATACTATATAATTATATATCTTTTATATAAGTTTTTATTTTTAATTATAATAAAATTTTTATAAAAAAGTATAATCTTATAACTTTAAAAATTATTATAAAAATCTATAAAAATCTTAAAAAGATTATTTAAGCTTTATATAAATATTTAAAAGTTAAAGACTATTTTAAAAGAAAAAGTAATATTCTAGCTATTTTTTATTATATTTAAATTAAAAGATATAAAAAAGTGCTCTAAGGTGAGAAAAGGTGTGCGGAATGGGGGGGTATACGGCAAGGTGGTGATTTAGTCTAAAATGCCGTTCGGAGCTATCGATCTTCGCCTTGATCTTTGTCGCTTGTCTTTGTCTCTTTCTTGATAATATCGGATTCGACAGAACTCTCCTGACCAGACGTACCCATGCTTTCGGACCCCGATTCTTTGAGTTTTCGAATATTCCCGTGGAGCTCAAGGTTCTCGAGCTCCAGCTGATTTCTTTCACGCTCTAGTGCTTGAATATGCTTGCGAGCCATTTCAAGCACCTCGCCCTTACTGACTCGTCGGTCGGGATCGTTCGCCTGGTCGGATTCGTTGCCCTCTTTCCCATTACCGCCTCCGTTATCACCGTGTCGTATTTGTTCAGGTAGAGCATGTAGGAGTGATTCGAATTGGGCGTTGAGCCGGTTTCGATATTGTTTCTCAACAAGATTATGCGAGGCTCGGGTTCGACGGTCTTCGGGTGTGTCGTTTGGTTTATCTCGACTGTTCTTGGAGGTTCGAGAGGCGCTCCGGAGCTTGCTTTGCCGACTGGAAGCTGTCGAGGCTGCGGAAGTCATTGAGGCGGACTTGGAGCCGACACTGACACGGCTCTGTTGGGATGTAGAACTTGGACTGGCAGCGTCAGAAACAGAATGAGCGGTTCCACCAGTGCTACTACTCCTTGCTCCTTGAGAATCATCCGAGAGCTTGCGAGGCTCCTTCTTCTGCCGTCTTGTTCGAGCGGGCTTCCGTGGCCGGGAAACAGGGGTCAAGTTGTTGTCTCCCACAGGCTCATGTAGCTCAGCCCAAGGATTGCTTGAGACATGATGCGAGGGGGTCCGCACTTTTGGAGTGCTCGCCCCATGGCCTATGGAGTCATCCCATTGACCTGGAATATCTCTGTCGAAGTGGGCAGTGTTCGGATGTATACTTGACGGTGAAACAATGCTGTGTGCGAAGCTGAACGAGTTTGGATTTGCGGTTGAATGTTCCAGTTGTGTCGGATGACCAGATACATTCATATGGCCCGGAACCCCGAAATTAAACTGATTTGCGTTTAGCTGCAAATTTGGAGGAACATGGTACATGTTCCAATCCAACGACATAGAACCTGATGAAGCAGGAGGAAGATGACTTGCAAACCCAGTGGGTGGCAGACCCGCTGAACTATGTGCTGTATGAGCCTCATGCCTTTGAATTTCGCGGGCGTGCTCTTGCTCATGCTCGTGGGGAGCGCCATGAGAGAGATGCGATTGATGAGACGGCGCATGTAAGTCGAGGTCAAGGTTGAGGTTGAGGTGAGCTCGTGATTGAGCACGTGATGATTCAGGTACCGCTCCTGTTCCTGGTATCGGCAGTTGCATTCCGAGTACCGGTAAAGCTGTCGGGTGATTCGCATGGTGGTGGGTCTCGATTTCGGTCGTTTCTGGCCGCAGCGGCGCGTTGCGACTGGTACGATTCGGCGACGAAATGGGCTGTTGATGTGGGAATTGGCCGGGTGGCGCCGGCGCTATCATCTACTCCAACGGGAACGCCAAACGTTAGACTCGATCGATTCAATTCAATTCAATTCAACTCAATTTCCTCTTCATCAACCACTTCTTCGGTCTCGAGATTGTCATTCTTGCTCGCGCCTCCATCTTCCATTCTTTCGGCTGCTCGTCGCCACTCGTTCCATCAGAGGAATATTTGCGAATAAATTGGCTCCGTCCGAACCCGCATATCTTTCTGTGATACTATGGTATCTCGCGACAACGAGCCATAGCGTAATTGCTCATGCCATTTTTCTTAGGCGAGCCCGAGTCATGGCAAAGATGGGCGCCAGTGCGGTCGAGATCCCGCCACTGGCCTGATGTCCTATGTGGTGTTGACATGTCTCACTTGCTTTGCAGCAAATGTACCATGTCATTGAGCATTGACCTCGACAGAACAATCTTGAGCTAGCGATACTCACCACTTGACACTCATATCGCAAAAGGGGACACCAAAACATTTTCACCCCAACAAACATCACCAATCAACGTACCTCGAGTTCTTCTATGAGAAAGTCATAGAATGACTGGTCTCCGGTGTGGTCCCCTGCCATAGTAAGGATTCGAATCGGTGGCTGCAGTAGGACCCAGTGTGCAGGTCGTCTTTTGGATATTCGTTCGGCTCTTGCGTTATATGTCTAGTGTTGCAGGTGTTGTTGGGTTATGCCACTTTGGTGGCAACTTGTCGTCGCTCGAGTAAGGGGATTTGAATGATATCGGATGCCAGGAGCGACTGAGCTTCGATCTGTGAACTTCTTGATAAACAGTTTCTGCTGAACCACTCGGCCTGGGCCCACGGCCGGCACCGCGCTTCACCACCAAAGTTGGTGATTTAAAGGGACCCGAAGTGCTTATACGATAATTGGAAGCCGCAGATTTCGACGTCACCAGAGACTGCTCGATAATTCTAGCGCCACCGCGCCGATTCTCAGGCAGTTGGTAGCCTTGACAATCGATGGTCCTGCTCCTTTCAAGGAGGGGCTGCCCTGTGCCGGAGTCTCGTGCTTCCGCCGAACACAAGATGATAAAATGTCACCCCACCGAAGAGTTTTCTCGGCACCACGAGACTATCGATCAACTCAAGTCACGGATCGAATGTCTGCAGAGGCCCTTGCTTCTTTCTTGTTCGATGAGCGAATGAGTGACCGCACCTTGCTTTCCACTACTTGACGGCAACCCGGGATTCCCTCGCTGCCGCTCCTTGGTGTCTGCTGCGGATCATTATTAACATTTGAACACGTGCTGGGTTGGGTGACTTTGCTCAGATCGTCACATCTTTACTCACAGCTTCTTTCTCAGCCACGCTATCGATTAACGAGCCTTCAAAATGGTCTTTGTCCCTTCTCGTATCTCGGTCGCCGACCCCTTTCTTCTCTTCCCCCGTCTGCTGCCACTTCCCCTTAAACTATCAGAGTCGAGTGACTAGTCACGGGGACATCCAATGTTGTCCCGGGGCCTGGACAGATTGTGGTTCGAGGCCCTTGATGACTACTCTCTGGCGTGTTCACGTATTTGCCCTCAGCATCGCATATGCTAAGTATTGGTTCGTTAAAAATAACATAGGGCAAACTGACGGTGTTGTGTTAAAGCAAGACAAGCCTCTTGTCACTTCCCCACGTGAACTATTAGGCTTCCAATAGGAGAATGTGGCTGGTTTGTATCCGTGGCCGTGGGAAAGCCAATGCTGGACGATGGAGGAGCCATGTGTGGATTCAAGTCGAAGCCCTGATTGTAATTGCAATGACTCGACTATCGAATTGACCAGCGTCCCCGCCTTTACCGCCCCAAAAGGGGACCTGAGGACAACTTCTGGCAAGCTCGAGCTGGAACTGGGCTGGGAAGTAGGTGGGCTCCCTTGGAGGGGGAGGAGAACACCGAGACCGGGGTTGGGATTAGGTCCGGGACTGCAAGTGGTACTTTGTGGCATTCATGCTCTTGATTGTAAAGTGATCGGCACATCAAGGCCTTGCCCGTTCAGCCTTTATTGGTCATTTGCTTAGCAACAAGCCCTATTGCTCACATGTTAAACCCGGAAAGGTTGTATATAGATGTATAGAACCTCCCTGTCAGTATGTTGCCCTGAGTCTTGTTTGGCGCAATACTACATTATATTGCTGTGAGCCTTCGGATTTGGTCATATGGTTCATGCTACTCATACCACTGCAAAAATCTTCACTGACAAGCAAGTCTCCAGGGAGGATGTTAGCTTGTGTATCCCAGGCAAATCCCATTTCTGTTTGTATCCTAGCCCTCAGGCGGTTCATCAGGGAACGAATCACCCGTGACCATACAAGGAAACAAGATGTTTTGGTATAATGAGGTAGAGGCACCGCCACAGTGATACCAGACAATATCACGAGCCTTTGCTGACACGGTATTGTGTTGCGAGCCGGTTATTTCGGATCCAGCTGAACGGAGATGATAACTGTAACTAGATGGAACCATTGCTTGATCTGACATGTTGACAGGAGCAGAGCCACCAGGTACGCGGCCTCTGATTCAAGTCAGCCCGCGTGAAAAACCACTTAAATCTGTATGTATGTCTTCATTGTGGTGGTCTGATCCCAGGTTCGCAACCGAGGAGCGGGGGGGTGGCTGGCTATAACCAGGGGGGAGGGGGGTCGCAAGTCTGTGCCAACCAACGAGAATGTATGCCATGACTGGGAAAGGAGGACCCTGGGCTAAAGGGATTCACGTTGGATGCTGAAGCTAAGACCTTTCGAGGCGAACTAGGGACTGATGGAGCCAAATGTGGTTGTTGGCCGTTGAGTTGATATGTCATTATGGTATTGGGGCGGCGTTGGGTTGGGAGTCAACTTGGAAGACAACGGTTTTTTGTGGACTAAAAGCCGTGCCCATCCATGTATTAACCCAACTTGTTTCCGTTTGCGCACTGAAATTTTGGCAGTACTTAGGTATTCAAGGTAGCCTCATCGTCTGGTATCATTATTTTGTTCGACGTCACTGGTCTCGGCCGATATTGCCTCTTTTTGATGGTCACACCCTATTGACAGTACCCAGCATTGACGCTGGCTATATCAGTGTTCTCATCTCATGCCCGTAAGTCGAAAGAAAGCGGAGACATCAAAGGAGGAAACAAGAGTTTCCGAAAGCACGAGACAATGAATACTTGATTGTTTGATCGATGGGGCGTGTCGTTGTTCGGAGGGGATTCTCCTGATTATGAGACACAGAGATCCCAGGTCGGGGTTGCATAACTGGCTTTTCGTGGCTTGTTTAGCACTTGGACATCGAGATATTGAATAGCCCTTATACAGCCTTGTTGAGTAGTAGGTAGGTAGGTACCTGGTATTCGGAAGGGCAGTTTGACTTTGGAGGCAGAGACATTGACAACCTCTATTTTCAGCCATGGCAATAGGTACCTAGGTAGGCAACTGTGGGTACCTGCCTCCTACCTGACCAGTTGCTAGAAATAGAGACAGAAGGATGCCTTTACCGGAAGAGAGCCGCACTTTCCTTTTGACATATCCCAGGCGGGACACAGATAAGGTAGGTACCCAAGTCCCCAGGCAGGCAAGCCTCGACCCTCCCTGCTCTCCTCACCTCTCCTCTGCCCCGTACGGGGAACATAACGTTTGGGAAGGTGCGAGCGATGCAGGCCGCGTACCTCGATATTGTCGGATATGTACTATTACACGGCAAGCGCATGAGATTGTGGATCTTGGTATTCTGAAGATCAATCAGTAGTGGTAACAGTAGAGGTGCACAACTTGACGAGACAGAGGATATATTAGAATATAAAGACAAGAAGCAGCTCTCTACCACTTACATCTCTTAATGACGTCTTACAGATTACATTTGCATTGCCACATACCTATTGACCTTAGAGGACGACTATACGAACAGTCGGTATGATGATCGCACCAAAGCTTGTTTACGTCCCTGACGAGGGTTTCCCCGTAAGGTACCCTCAAACCATCAGATCATGAAGTTAAGCAGGACGAAACCTACCTAGTCTCAATACCAATTTAATGTCTTTTTGTGTCACCCACTCAAGGAAATCCCCAGTAGGTAATGCTGCAGACCGGATAGTTTGTTGGCCGTTAAAGCAGCAAGGGCGAAACATTTATGTACAATTGGCTTTGACCTGGATGATATCAACCCTCAAACCCACCTCGGAGCCGGAGTCTGTATGAGCTGTCACATACCACGTTGTTTGCCATACCATAACATACCTACCTGCATACGCATGCCCAGGTAGGCAGGCATACAGATACAGCAAAGCACCTCGGAAGCAACCTTGACAAGATTTTCCCTTTCTCCCCCTCTTCTCTCTTTCTTTTTTTCGCGCGGTATTTTGGGCTTGTGCTTGGACAAACGCAACACTTCGCTTACACCCTGGCTGATCTAATCTTTATTCAAACCTTAAACGACCAGGGCGTCACGTCTGTGAAAAGAGTGAAATGCAACTTTTTTGACCCAGGTACCAATCAATGGACCCTTTTGACATGAGATTTCGTGACTTTTACCAGAATAGGCAATATAGATTATAAAAGGCGTCTTCAGTACCCAAATCACAAACCAGTTGCCAGCCTGCATGATTCTACACACTTGGCCTTGCAGTAGTTGCTCTCTCGAGTATACTTGAACTGCCATCGCCGATTAGGAACCCCCCCTGATCGCCGGGGGCCAAGCCGAGCATATTCAGCAAATAACGACTTGTCTCCACCTATAGAAACAGCAAGACCCTGGATGCGCACGCATGTGTATAACTAGACTACTAGGTACACGCACAGAGGTGCAGAAGAATGATCTACAAGAGCCGACCGGATATATAGACTAGTTAACATTTCTTTTTCTTAAACAAAATCTACATAGTTGTCTGTCTTCGACTTAGTCCTTGGGACCCCTGCAGATTAACCGCCAAAGACACAATAATCGTGAGGTTGGTGCTCTGGACAAGCTGAAAACCCACAAGGGGAATGCCTATGATAGGTAGGTAACATTCCTTGCGGCTGAGAAAGATGGGCATCAAAGTGTTGTTCCCAAGAACCCAGGATACATCCGAGGCATAGTCTACAGCCTGCACGGCGGGCTCCCAGTTGTCACCAACGTATCATACTCACACGTTAAGCATATTGCCAAGCTCTGTTTACTGTAGTGCTATGTTGCCATGACCAGCCCTCACCGTAAACCCATGTTCGACATGAATCATGCAAGTGAAGTAAAGGACCTGCCTATACGAAAATGTCGATATTTCTGAAACTATCATTACATGAACCTAGAATGAAGTTTAATGTTCTGTCTAGCCTGAACGCCGTTGATATCTCTACCCCAAAGACCACGAGTTTTCCTCAGTCCCACTCCCATTAGTCTGCTTTTGTCTCATGTTGACAGCTAAAAACGCGCTGGCACTTGAAGCAGATAGGGCGTTCAGCCCGTCTTCTTCTTCTTCTTGGGGCGCTCCTCTTCGTCCTCCCCGTCGTCGTCGTCCTGTTCGTCTTCGTCTACGTTGCTTTCGTCGCTGCCCGAGCCATCACTCTCGTGAGCACTGTCGTACTCTTCTGCAACATCACTTTCACTGTCAGTGCGGAAATCTTCATCCACACTCTCTTCGTCTTCATCAGCCGATCCGCGATCAGCCTTTGCGGCCACCTCGTCTTCGGAATCGTCCATCTGCTGGTTGATGGCAGCAGCAAGGAGGTTGGCATCCTCATCAATCTCGTTCTTGACTCGTAAGCCCTTGAGCTTAAAGAAGCTTTCAAGAGCCTTGAGATCCTCACGACTAATGTTGCTGAACTGAGATGAGCCGGCGCCGTTCTTGAGAAGGACTGTGATGTCGAATGTCGACAGTGCCGAAACAGCTCCACTAACACGCGAGAAAGTGACCGATTGAGTCTGCTCATACGCGATATATGTAGCGGGCTTGGGAACAAACATAAAGGCTTTCTCGAGGCAGTAGAGGAAACCCTCACTTGCCTTGATAGAGCACTTGATGCCGTATTGGTTGCGGTGTCTAAACACAGGTCAGTCATTAGATCAGTCGGCAAGGTTCAGAATACATACGTGATAAAGTCCTTGGCAGGAGATGAAATCTTCCTATTACCCAGACCACGGAATATCTTGGCCACAACTTGATGGAGGGGTTCCTCGTAGTGAGGCTCGAGCTTATCTTGGTACTTGCTCTTGAGCTCGTCCTCGTTGAGGTTCAGGTCAATAGTGACCTCCTCGTCTTTCTTAAATTGCATTACAACGAATGGGTATCGTGTTTGACCCTGGCGCAGAGGTGGATCAAGACCCATGACAAGCATGTAGTGCACCTCATCAGGCTTAGGAAGTACCATAAACTTCTTGATAGCCTCGTACTGAATCTTGTAGTCATATGTTTTACCTCGAAGTCGGAAAGAGGCTTCGTACATGTCGATATCGAAACGACCTCTGTTTGAAAGACATTAGTAAACGTACAAAATACGACAGAAATGCGACGTGAGCACGGCCACATATTTTCAAGGCATACCTGGGGGTGAGATGTAGGACATCCAGGAAGGTGGCAATAGTATCGCCAGCAGTCTCGCCAATCTCCGCCTTATCGATCAAAGTTTCGTAGAATAGAGTCGCGGCATTCTTTTCTTGCTCGTCGTTACCGGCATCACTACCAGCGTCCTCTCCTTCAGCCTCTTTTCGGGTCGTCACACCGGGAATGTAGAATCGCATCTCGACAAGCTGATCTCGGCCGGCGGCAGCTTTAGAGCCCTTGGATCGGGCGCCGCCAAGTTGGGCATTAGCACCAGACTCGGGAAGAGCCATCTCGACTGCAACCTCATTTCGACCAGCAAGGTTAGTGTTACCGATTTCCGAATACGCTAGCTCGAAAGCAGGTCGGTTTTGAACGCTGAAGGTGAGCTCGGATTTGGAGAATTCAGCCTTGCCCCAATTCCATCCGCGTAGGGCATGCTCCTTGCTCTCGAGGACCGTGCTATACCAGTTCTTGAACACCTTGGCAAGTCGATCGTAGTCTTCCTGCTGGAATCCATCGAGTTGGATGATACCTGATTTTGAACGTTGGACAATCTTGATCTCGTACCCCTTGGCGGCGCGACTCCATTGCGCAGAGGCGATGTTGTTGTGATCGAGTGTGAAGGTATCGCCGCCGCCAACAGGCTTCCATCCGAAACCGGTCTCGGCAAATCTACACTTGCCGCTCTCCTTGGAGAGATCCAAGTAGATGTTATCGAAACTCTCGCTGAAAATTGATGATTCTGTTAGCAGTTGCTGCGGTAATGGTTGTGAGTTCACCCAAAGAAAGCTCAAGAAAAGTCATGCTAGGTTGGGAATGAAGAAGACGAAAGGAAAAGGGGAATTTGTGGATGACAACGTACATAGCAGTCATTGCGACGACTGAGCGAGAGTTCTTTCTTGGAAGAAATTGGTTGTAGAGGTAGTGATGGAGATGCCGTCTTCGGCTTTGTGTTGGCTGAGATAACGGAGTAAAGTTGCGACGTCTATTTGGAAATTTGAGAAGACACTCAGTCAGCCAAAAGGTTCGCGCTCTAACGCGTCCTCACGCGGAAAGGCCATTTAAGAGGCCCACTTTTTGTAGAGCTCCGGTTTTGCTGGGGAAGCAGGAAGTCGGAGGTCATGCAGGTCCGTCCGGGCACTAGGTAGACTAGAGATTCCAATGTGTTGTCGCAAAGATAAAACATAGCTCACACTTCGAATCATGGACTATTTGTGCAGTCTTGAGAGTGTTGTTCATAATATTCATGATAGTATTTTTGATAGTTTACGAGGCTAAAGACGCGTACGCCTTATTGTCTTTCACCCGCTGTAGTAGCACAAGCTGACTACTATTCTAACTCGGGCATGCATACTCTGTAGGTACTGTCAGCAATACCTTATTACAACATCATATCGCTTCCGCCAAAGTCTTTTCATGATTAAACAAACATCATGTGAATATACTTTACGAATAGGTTAGTCGTAATTGCTGATCAACTACTCATCGGAGCCCCAGAGCCCCGTGCACCACATAGGCTTCCCCAACGGCCTACGTCGCCCCCATGTGACCCTTCATCCTAGTCTCCACCCAACGATAGCGTGCATAACATCATAGGCTTGATAGCAGTTGCCTTCGTCTTCGTCCATCTTTCTGTCCGCCATCTCATCTTCTTTTCTTCTTTCCTTTTCTCTTCATCTGTATCGACAGCACTTTTGATCACCATCACATAGGAATATCACACCTTATTTACCGGATAGTTAATGCTGCCATGACAACAAATCGTCGCTCCCGTCTACCGGGATACCGATGCGCCTCGACTGCCCGCGTAACCGCTACTCTATTGTTATCTTTCCTCGCCTTTTCACCATCTTCCGCATCCAGCGATTTCAGTGACCGGCTCCACGATGATATTATACTACCTCCTGGGCCACTCCTTCCATCAGCACCCGAAATTCCTGAACCTGCCGAGCATACGTTCAGTCTCCGTCACATATACCACCATGGTACCCATCTCCATCCTAGCCTTCATCGGAAGCGGGATGTTATCCATGACCAGTCAAGGGTTTATCTGGCTGCAGAAGACGATTTTGGCGAATACGATATTCTTCGATTGAAAGCCAAGAGTCGTCCCGAGGCAATCCAACGTTTAGCTGATCGAAGGCCGTCAGTTATCGACCCCATGGTGGCTGAGTCGCGACAGCGAGGATACGCAGCTGTCCTTGATGCATCAGCGTGGACCTTGGATCAAGTTTCATCCCCTGATATTAAGGATAAGGACACTGTTCTCACTCTAGCTCTCATGACTGCCAACGCATACGTCGAGCATGATACTGATGCCGATTGGGAGGATGTTGGAGAACGATGGAACCGCAGTGCCGATTTCGGATGGGAGTCCGATGGTCTCCGTGGGCATGTTTTTGTTGATGACACCAATTCAACTATTGTTATTGGGCTGAAGGGCACAACAACAGCTGTCTTTGATGGAGAAGGAACCACTACTAATGACAAAGTCAACGATAACCTATTCTTCAGTTGCTGTTGCGCTCAACAAGGTCAGTGGACTTGGCACCAAGTCTGTGACTGTGCCACCGGTACATATTCTTGCAACAACACGTGTGTTGTTCAGGCTCTGAGGGAAGAGAACAGATATTATGGCGCGGCCCGCGAACTGTATTCCAATGTCACGGAGCTTTATCCTGATGCTCAGGTCTGGCTCACGGGCCATTCGCTCGGTGGTGCCGTGACTTCGATGCTGGGCATGACATACGGCTTGCCTGTCGTTACCTTTGAGGCTGTCCCAGAAGCTCTCCCAGCTTCCAGACTTGGCCTACCAGTCCCTCCTGGCGCCAGTGCTGACTACCCTCAAATGCGTGAGAACACAGGCACCTTCCACTTTGGCCACACCGCAGACCCAGTATACATCGGAACCTGCAATGGTGCAACGGCTTCATGCACGTATGGTGGTTATGCTATGGAGAGTGCTTGCCATGCCGGTTACGAGTGTGTCTACGACGTTGTCGCGGACAAAGGGTGGAGAGTCGGCATTGGTACACATCGCATTCGCTCGGTCATAGATGACGTTATTAAGAAGTACGATGGTGTCCCAGAGTGCAAACGGACCCCCGAGTGTCGCGACTGTGCCCAGTGGAAGATGTACGAGAGCAATGGGACTGAGACTACCACAACATCTTCATCCTCGACTACCAGTACGACACGCACTCGAACCCGTACATCGACCTGTGAAACGCCTGGCTGGTGGGGCTGTCTCGACAAGACCACGCCGGTGACAACGACGACATCAACCACATCATCTTCTACGTCTACATGCAAGACCCCTGGATGGTTCGGTTGCAAAGATAAAACGACGGCAGAGAGCAGCACTACCACAACCACCGAGGCTTCTACCACAACAACTTGCGAAACTCCTGGCAGGTTCTGGGGATGCCGCGACGAGGTAGAGGCAACGACAACTGCTGAGCCTGGTCAAGTAACTGAGGTACCTGTTACTGCTGCACCTACAGGTACAACGGATGATAGTTTGAACACGGCCTTGCCAGAGACTCAGAGATGCCTCGCTCGTAACTGGTTCGGAATATGCAAAGAATGGGCTATTGAAGACCTCGAGTTCGCTACGGATGAGATGTAAGAGGTAATTTACAGTACCCGTCAAACCGGCCTTGGGAGTTCATGGCATTGCCTACGCAACTTGACTGCGAACAAAGGTGATGCATAGCTTCATCTGGGCCACAGTAGCAGTCTTATTTGTTTTCATGCCTGCTTGCACGTTGATTTAGAGACAGGCATACCCCCGGATAAGTGGTGGTATTGCCCGAAACATTCTGCATAACACTCATGAGAGCCATGAGGATGGAGTTCGTACTTGGTTGATTGACCAAAACGGCGTTAGATTAGGAGTTTAATGGGTCGCGCATACGTGATCTACATCTGAAGAATGTAAATTTAGGAGAGTTACAAAGCTAGACATGAGATATGTTTATTAATGATTATACTTATTCCTCTTTATCGAGCCTTGTGCAGAGCATATGGGTATGATGTCCATGCTCTTGTTGCAACATGTGCCCTTGGAATGCACCTATCATATTACACTGTCTGTTGTGATGTCAGCAACTAAAAAAAAATATCCATCCAACTTCTCCCCACCTAAAACGCGTCCACTTTGCATCTTCCAACCACCAGGCGTGCAGCCGCAACATCACAATATTCATTGGCGTCATTTTGGTTATCGTTTAGGAAGCGCCATGTGATATTCATAAACTTGAGTCGCCTAAATCATTGATTATTCGCGATGGAACCGACGAATATCCCTATTTGGGGACCAGAATCCCCTATGTCTTCTGTGTCCAGCCTTAGCGACTTCCCCTCCACCCCTAGCGGCGACGATGTCGAGAAGAGCAAACGTCCCAGCAAAGGCGCCGATAGCCAGGCCAACAGCGAAGGTACGGTAGAATGGCTCGCCACGACCCGAGAGCGTCGTTCTACTGCTGGCAACCGAATGAAATCGATGCTTGCAAACGAGGAGCCCGATTCCGACCTTGAACTACTTTTTGCCGAAGACGAGAACGATCAGGGCTTCTCTGAAGTTGATGAGAATGCCTCCGATGTGCAAATGGACTCTTCAGACGACGAAGACGATAATGGCAACAATGATGATGATCTCGAGGGAGAGAAGGAGTTGGAAAAGCAGGCAAAGGAGCGCCGTGCTGCTCAACGCAAGCGAAAAGCCCAAGAAGCCATCCCCGCCAAGTTCCGCAAGAAAGTCCGAATCGATCCCACGACCAGAACGCCATCAGCGCCCATGAGACCGGCACCGCGACCAAAGAAGAAATCCGAGCGCACTTCGTGGTTGCCTTCAGCTGCCGATCTACCGACTCGAGCCTCGTCCCGTCAAACGACACGACTTTCAAAGGAGCAGCTCCATCAGCAAATGGTGGAGCGAGAGGAGCGCCGGATAAAGCAGCTAGCTCAGATGCAGAAGAAGGCGGCCAAGCTAGAGGCGATGAAGAAACCACCAATGACGCAGGAAGAGAGACTCCGAGAGGCAGCCATTGTCGAGAAACGAAATAGCAAAAGTCTGAATCGGTGGGAAGAAGCCGAGAAGCAACGCGAGGAGGAACGTCGAGCAAAATTGGCAGCTCTTCACAACAGAACCCTAAAAGGACCCGTGATTACTTTCTGGAGCGGTATTGGGGAGTGGATGGGAAGGCATATGGTGATCGAGGAACCCGCGAAGGAGAAGAGGAAGAGAGGTGAGAAGGCGAAGGGTAAAGAGAAAGATCAAAATGTGGGAAAGACGGCTGCAGCGGAAGGACAAAAAGCGGAAGACAAGAGCACTACTGCTCTTGGTGATGCTGCTTCAAATATCAAGGAACAGCCAACGCAAAGTCAACCACCAGCCCCAGCTTCGTCCGCACCGCCTGTATCAGAATCAAAAGAAACCAAAACGTCTGCCCCGATCAAAGGCGATGACTCTATTTCAAAGCCTCAAGATTCATCTTCAACGACAAAAGATGGCAGTCCTTCTACTATGCTCAAGACTGAAGATGCCAGCCCATCCTTGGCGATGCCTCCCCCGCCTCACCCACCACCTACACAACCCAACGGTCTGGCCGCTCCAACTCTTCCACCGTCAAAGATCCTATCAGCACCGAGCCCTCCTCCAAGTGGCCTTGTCGCGCCGTCTCCGCCTCCGCCTACACCAGCTGGTTCAACGTCCACAACCTCCCTTGCCATTCCTACGTCAGGACTTTCTCGTCCACCAGATTCCAAACCATCCGGGGTTCTTGCAGCCCCTATACTCGCTCCGCCCTTAGGCATCGGCGGTGACGGAGCTGTACCTCCAATGATGGGTTTCGGTAACCCCAAATCCAATGTCCTTGCACCACCAAATACATCCCAGAGTGTTATGCCGCCTGCTTTGTCTACTGCCACCCCCACCAAGAATGCCTCATCTATTATCCCTGACTCTCGAGAAACCCCTTCAACAGCTACACCAGCATCTTCTACGGCAAAGCTTCAACCAGCTCCCAACTCGTTCACTCATCCGGCTGCATCCTCTCCTCCCGGCAACTCCGCGGTAGCTCAAACCCACGAATCCCAGCCTCAACCATCGACCGGAGCCCGAAATGCTATAGTATTTCAAAGCTTCGACGAAAACGCCCTCAAGGACCGTAGTATCCAAACCCAGATCATCTTCGGTCGCAAGATGAATAGGCTCTCAAGTAAGATTGCACATCCCCTATGAAGCCCTGCTTTTGGACCTTTACTGATCATTGCAGAACCTTCCCCTGCACCTCTTTGCGTCATCACAAATCATCCCGCTCGGTATCGTGATCCACGCACTGGTCTCCACTACTACAACGCCTACGCGTATCGCGAGATACAACGCCTCACCCGTGGAGAGTACCGATGGAGTCATATTCTGGGTGCTTGGGTTGGCAGCGGAACATATGCTGCGAGAGGCGTCCCTGAGCGCTTCCTGAATCCTGAGAAGAAGGGGCCCGAGAAGGAGCCCACTTCTAATGAGGACGTTAAAGTCAAAGATGCCGTTGACGCCCATAACCCAAGCCCTGAGATCAAGACCCCTGAGGTAGCATCGGAAATCCGAACTCCTGGTGAGAAGATGACTGGGATTGAACAGGGGTCCTCCACACCACCAAATTTAGAGCCCAGCAAGGCTACACGACCCAGTACGGCGTCACCGGCAGTCGTTGGATCTACAAATGCCACTAATCCAGCGGCCGCAACAACCCCTACTCCAGTCCTGACAAACTCTACTAAAGACATTCCATAACAAGTGCCGACTCGAAAGGGGCCATAATATTCCAGTCGGGCACCGAAGGCATTCTTTTTTCTTGTACACATAGCAATAGTGCTTCTGATAGACACGCCATTAGGTTTAAGGGACTCGGTATGATAACATGATAATCATTAGAACATGTACCACTACGTAGAAATATACATACCCAGGTCGGAGAAAACAGGCTTCGACATGAGAATGCATCGTTATTGTCACGCTCTATTAAACAATTGATGAATGGACGAGAATAATGTGACGAAACTGGGTCAGTATTGTGAATTGTCATGTTTGCCTTATTATTATTTGATCTAAAATCCGACGTTTTACGGTAATTGAACCATTTTACTTGACGAGAATCTAAGCAAATGGCCAATCCGCAAATCGTGCTTCTGGGAACCTTGATTTTCCAATCGTGTTGCAATAACTGCCATGTCGTCCGTCTGTCTCGTGAACCATGTCCCTGTTTCTCCCCCCTCTTTATGTTTCCTTTTTATGTTTTCCTTTCGCCCTAATCCGTTCCTTATTACCATCCCGGAGAGATCCGTATATATTTTCAGCTTGCCCAGCTGCCCACCGATAATTACGCCAACCCCCTTTCTCATCTCGAACGCCAAAATGCAAACCCCGCTGTGATTGTGTTCATCGAATGTTGAACTGAAACTTTCAATAACTGTAAGGAAACGCTGTAGAAACAATGTAGATTGTAGAATTTGATGTGTTTAGTCCTTGGTCAAGGTTGTGTAGTTTCGTAAGGGAAAAAACGCTTTTATTGTCGATGTCTAGTTGATCTTTGACCCAATGATATCGGCCATCCATCCCAACTCGGCCGCAAAATCATCCAGTCCTGTATCAATGGGAGCACCAAGGAAGTTGCTCCCGCTGACAGCAAAGCCCGAATCATCTCGGGGGAGTAGAGTAGGAGAATTCATCTTCGGGTAAGGTGATTGAGACTCGATGATCTTGGACCCATGCCCTTGCGACTCTGGGAGGCTGTAGCACTCGAAAGAGTCGGTGGTGGAAAGCATGCCCGGTGCTGGCTGAAATGAAAGAATCTCACTATTATTGTTTGATACAACATCGTCCTCGTCATCAGTAAGGTCAAAGAAGTTGATTCCGTCATCCTCGGGAAAGTTGGGAGTGGCCGGCGATAGGAAGAAGCTCGTCGCAGGGTTGATTCGTGGTCGGAGTGACTCCAGCCTGGGGCGAGAAGGTATCACTGCTGATGCAGGCACGCTGGTGGTCTCTAAGAAACTCTGCTTGGACGACTTGGCAGACATTGGGCGACGCGAGCTCGATTGAAGCATGTCGGTCCTGACAGATTCAGAGGAAAGAGATCGTTTGAACGGGGGCGGCGAGAGATGAGTAACATAGGGCTGGCCATCAGAGACCGCCGAAGAAGCGAAGTTGTCATCATCATCGTTTTCATTATCCTCCACGATATCATCGGGAATCATGATTGATGGCCTCTCGCTAAGGCTGGATCCGGGACGAGGGCTGTCATCGGACAGGAAGCGCCGAAGAGACTCGGGTGAGATATCTCTTGTGCGGGTGCCCTCTGATGGTGTTGTGCAACGGTACTCCGTATCCTCGGGTGTGTCATTGGTAACTGGAGATCGGCCACGCTCCCCCTCTGAATTGGTCTTGCGACCGAACAAGCGCTTCCATGCCGCCGGGGCTGGTGATAATGACCTAGAAGAAGACTTGTGATGAAGTGAGGGAGATGAGCCAACCCGATAAGGCATGTGGTTGGCTGGTACTGAGGGTGCAGGTCGAGGTGTGTTGTATTTGGATTCGGGGTTCATGGTTTTTAGATCGGCAGTATGTATGGATGTAAGTGAAGCGCTTCGCTGTCTGAGAGCCTGCTCGACAGGAACGATTAAAGTATTGACTGTCTGGCCTGGAAGATATGGACAGGCCGTGGTTGAAGGCAAGGCTGGGTCGTGTGTCTCGACGGAGCCATCTAGCTCATACTGAAAGCCCATGATTAGAATGAATGAATGACTAGATTAAGAAATGATGCAAAAGAGTGGATGAAGAATCGAAAACAAGTGAGCGTGAAGAGGTTGATTAAATGTGTTTAGGTGGTTGGGTAAAAGAGTAAAAGATGAACGAATGGAAGTATAAACAGGAAATATTCGTTAGTTTGACGCAAGGGAGAGGGATGGTTTTGTTAAGCCATGTAGTGCAATATAATGAACCGAAACAGATGGAAAGAGGTAAAGTACATACGTAGTAATAATAGGTATGACCCATCTTGAGACCACCGTGCCTCTTGACGGGATACGAAGCGGTACCTGAGCTTGAACTTGTTCCAGCGCCTGTAGCTACGCCTGAGCCAGCGCACGTCGCAGAAGCCGAGACGGAAACGTCGTCACAGACAATGTCACGAAAAGAATAGCAACCTCTCCACTGGTCACGGCCCCGCCGGGTGTCTCGTTGCATGGGGTGAGATTGGCTAAAATTGTCCCACGACCCAATGAGATGCACGGACTGAGTTGAAGGGTGTGTTTGACTGGGGATGCTTGTCAGCGGCCGTCGTTGAGAGCTATCGGGTAAAGGCATGGAAGTGGAATGGAAGTAAAGGAAAAGAAGGGTAAATTTGGGAAATTGCACCACAGCCAGCCACACTCACTGGGGTCAAGGGGTACGTAGTGAGGAAACAACTTGGTGGACATGAGTGATAGAGCTGGCAATCGTGGGGAGACCAGGGAACCCATGGATCGATCCGTGGGTTTGATACCTGGCAGATACAACAACAGCCTTCCAGTTGAGTCCAACCTTTTCTCCAGTCTCATTCATACGTGTATCCATACCAAGCAGTGCAGCTGGAGGGAGGCTGGCTGGGATAGATCCGACGCTGACTTCAGCTCAGACTTCGCGCAGCCAACGTAGCAAAAAGAAAACATGCGACTTTGTTTTTTCTCCCATACTCGTGTCTTGAACACTAGGGGGCTGGTCGGGGACAGAACCAGATTTAGACGATATTCATGCAAGGGCGTGAGAAGAATAAGACAATTGGAGCATACCACGGCAAATAAGACACTTCTAGGTAACGAGTGCCGATCCGGGGTACAGAGTGGAATGGTAACGTTCGATAATTGAAACACAAAGGGAATGCTCGGAGATTGAAGCTGTCGCAATCGAGATGAATGCGATTCAACAAGGGAATAAAAGAACAATGGTTATAGAGGGATTAGACCGAATCAACGGTTTCGTAAAGGCGATCCGCGGGGCAGGGCAGCAGTGGATCAGAGGTCGACCAGCGAGAAGCGAAGTAAGGGAGGGAGCAAACAAGCAAACAAAGAAGAAATGATTTATAAAAAAGAAAGAAACAAAAAATGGTCCGAACTCACAGCAAGAAAGTAAAGAGAGTTGTTGATGGATCCATGATAAGCAACAAGTGACGGGTCCTCAGCACAGTTAATATGGAAGAACCCGCTGTAGGGATTATTTATGAGCTTGGGACTAATATGGCAAAGCAGCCAAAAAAAGGCCCACGATAGCGCCTAAAGACTCGGATGCTGGGAACTCTGAGAGCTTTAGATTAAGCAACAATAGGAGGCCGATGAAACACCATGAGGTGTTCGTCGCATGTCCAGACAGGCGCGAGATGGTGTTTGAGACCCGAGATTGGATGTTGATGATTGGATGTGAGACTACCAAACTACTGCGAACTTGCTGGCAGCCAATGATCTGTCGAGGGCCCTGGGACGTGACTGACAGTAAGCGCTGTGACGGAGTTTTTAGAACAACGCTTGACGAATATCGACAGGTACCGCGAGATGGGGCAAATTCAGGTACGGAATGCGGCACAGAGGGACAGCGCTTAAGCGCAGGGCATTGAATGCCAGGCGACACGGAAGCGAGACGAGAATATTCGGCGTCTGAGGCGAAGCAGCGCAACGCAGATGGAACAAAGGCGTGAGCGGAGAAGCAAGGGCGGCTAGTGTAGGTAGTTGCTTGCTTGCTGCTGTTCGTAACGGAGTTTGCTCGCTTCTCGCCTGCGACACTCGAGCAAAGTCGTGGCCCCAAGGTGATCGATGCTGCAAGTGCAAAGGCGCGCGCGCGGACGAAGGTTCCACTAACAAAGACGTAGACTCAGGTTTAATTGTGTTTGGTTTCGGCCAGTTTGCGTTATTGGTCGTCTCAGTCTCAGATGAGGAATGGATGGGAGGGAAGAAGGGAGAAAAGTAGATGCAGAAACATGGAAGATGTGAATTCAGTATGATAAATTGGAAAAAGGAAGGAAATGTGAGACTAGGTTCCTTCCCACCTTGCCTTGGCTGAACAATGGCGTTGGAATTCGAGATTGCGGAAAGAACGGGAGGAAAGATCCAAGGTGTCTAGCAAAGATGGGGAAGGAAAGCTCCTTCCACTCTTCGATTTAATTAAGCCTGACGTAAGTTGATAGAGTGAAAGGCCTCGCCAATCTATTAAGGTTAGTAGGTAAAACAAGAAACTCCATCACTTCGCTTGTTGCGATTGGAAGAGACTCATAACAATTCAGCTCAGCCCATGTTGCATGTATTGGTCTGGCCTCCAGTAGGACCAGCCAAGCTGAGATCGTGAGAGGTTGAGAGGCTCATAAACCTTGCAAAAAGGCGTCAACAAGGGGGAGGAGACTTGCTGCTTCCGGGATGGGTCTTGGGTTATTGGTCTATCGGGCTTGCGCTACCAAATATTGCCTGCTTCTTCAAGGTTACCTCCCGCGATTGATGATCACCAATGGACGACACAGATGCATGCCTCTATGCGAAGATCTGCAGTCACTGACTGACACCACAGTCTTTGTTATGGTCGGCGAACTCTCTAAGCACAGAGCAGACAGAACATAGACATGCATGATGAGGATTGTGCTACAGACAACAAAGGGACAAGGAGGACAGACAAAGGCCTCAGGGGAACAAGAGCGATCTTGTTTGGTCGGCATCACAATAACAAGGGTTTCCTAGCATATCGAACATTGGTGAGCTACCATTGGCCGAGTAGGCGTCTCGAGTGCTTGCAACATCGAACTGAACATGATCTTCTAAACTTGAATGAGTGTTAGTGCTCAGCCTGAGACCTTGTGGATCGTCAACGGACAAGGATCCTCACCAAGCCCAGCCGGGATTCTGGGATCGAGGAACTCCTTAGTGCTACCAAGGGCGTCATAAAAGATGGGGCATCCTGTGGGCATGACAGCTTGGCTGGCTGTGCGATTTATTACTGCCGACATTTGGCTAATTGCCATGTCTTGGATCCTCAAAAGGGGAGGGACGGGTGTGATCAGGATTGGCCAGACACAACAACTTGTCAATATTCGGCTGCAAGAATCTTTAAAAGAGTGTGTGGCTGCTTACTTGGATATATTCATATCAATACAAAATACTGCAGGTTAAAAACAGTAATTGTACAAGTCCATATCACTCACCTGTGACTTTTAAGGAGGCAGGTCTCATTCCAGTCTGAGCTCTCCACTCATACCTAAGCTCGAGCACCAGTTGACATGAAAATTCAGGGTCCTGTTAGTTGAAGCCACTGAAACCCGCCTGAGCCGCCGCCTTTATGGTATGGAGCAGCGGGCAATTTGGCGTCGGCGTTCTAGGGATAGGGAGAGTCAATAATAGAATAATAGGTCTGACCAAACCTGGTCTGGAAGTACGAAAAGGGAAAAGGGAAATAGAGGAGAGGTTTGTATCCGCATAAGCCCGCATTAGTAGTTGCTGAGTTATTTGGTTGGCATCCATCGCAGCCACGTCGGTCATCACCGTGGGCAACAGCTGCAAGCCCTATGCACTTCACTTTAAGCTGCAGCTGCAGAAGGCATGCACAATTAATTACACAACTGCTAACGATGCAAGCTTTCAACCTTGTTTTGCTTTTATTGTCTCGGATATTGACCTGCCTGCATCCTTATCTATCATCTCCCTTCCAACCCTTTGTTGACCTTGCTTTTGTTGGTGGTGAATCACGTCACGATATTCTCATGTTTTGAACACTTTTCAAGGAAACCTGATATTGCCAAGCCACATGTGCCATGTATTTTTCTTTTCTCATCCAGGCGCCAATTCAGACCCATTCATTTCGTTGTGGAGGATTAATATACCATAGTCTTCTCTCCCTCTCCAGCCTGTCTCCCTGTTTGTATGTGGATACATTGATCAACATCAAGAAAGAAAAAATCATGATCAAGAATTTTACTCTAACCATCCATGTCTCACAGTGCTTTTGTATTTGTGTGAGATTAAGGTTGCTCTAAGAGCCCTATTTTTCGTGACGAAGCTGCATCTATCGATTTCACATTAGACTTCGAGGGATACCCATATCAACTCTAACCATCCATGTTGACAGGGTGCCAAGGCGGAAGATAACGAACCGTCTTCTCAGGTATGTCTAAGCACATAAAGTAGTCCTCGCTTGTTTTTCCCCGTGCCGTTATCTTCTATATGAAACATTTGTCACTAGACTACCGAACTATCCACTCTGCTGGTTATGTTTGTACAACTCGTGTATTACATACTAAATTAGTATATAGTTCTTGTGGCTGAGACAAGCAGGCAGTCAATGTTTTCCCTATCCGTCTTGTCATTGTGGAATGTGAGTGACACAGACATACATGATTCAACGAACGCCCTACATACAACCAGCGAACATCTTCATCTCCGAGAGCCACCCTTATAGACCGAACCTATCGGGCCGGTGCTTTTTTAGTCCTAAAAACCAGAAACGGCGCGCCAAGTTTCATTCAACGTCTTCTAGGGTAGACATGAGCGTTCTGCTTCTCTTTGCCCCGTGTAATTAATTTCGAGGCTGTCATTCCCCCCGCGTATCGAACCTACTCTTGATCAAAGCGTTTTTGTTTCGGCGTTTCACCGCTTCTCGATGCCGTAGTTTCTTCCGGTACAGGAGATAACTCACATAGTTTAGCTAGTTCGCCAATAAGTTCTTCACGCTTAATACATAGTAAACATTTCAGCTGCTGAAGTGTGGAGTCGTTGATAAAAGAGCGGGCAGGCAAACAAGTGATATGATTTCTGACCACGTAGTGTAGTTAACCCCAACACTCACTTTTTACATGTCATTTCAAATCAATTGAAAAATCTGTAATTTACAAACTAACAATATTTAATGAACATAAACAGTTTTAAAATCAGATAAGATATATGATGTAGTAGAGGGATGTTAGGGAAGGTATATTAATGTCAGTGAAAGTGAAAGCGCAAGCATAATCAACGAATACCTGAGCAAGCTCATCAACACAGTTCAACTAGATGCACATAATAAGATCATTATATGAAAAGTCTCCTTCCAGGAGTTCTCAGTTTTTTATTTATTTAAATTCTATAATGCATTCAAACCACTTGGTAAAATTTGACATTATAAACTTGAGTACCTAACCAAGTGCATATTGGAATACTTCTCTTAAACTCTATAGGGTAAGCAAATCACAAAAGTTGTCATGATCATGATTTCAACCCGTATGATAATCGTATTTCCTTATGATAACTAAGTTTCCCAAAGATTGCTTTGCCTTTCGATTAGCTAATTGTTATTAAATCTTGAATTTGTAGACTGATCTCTCCAAGCTCACTCTCGGTTTGTCAACATCGTCTATCTGATGTTTTTATTTTTGTTTGCGGACTCAAGTCTCGTCATTTACCTTCACCTTGATGGTATTATATCTGACAACACTGGCATTTCTGTGCAAACCTTGAGTAGTACATAAACCCCAGTAGCGAGGTCCATGGTAGCAAACTACATACCTACGTTGTCGCCTAACATGTCTTCTTGAGACTCCTATTGCTACTTCCATGTTTACCTCGGCTCATGTTTCTCACCATGTGCAACACGATCTTCGACCTGATAATACTCAAGGTTGAACGCATCGAACCTCCTTGAGACCAATGATATGCTATAACATACCCCATCCGGGTCTCTTTCAACTCAAAAGGGCGAACTGAGCACCTAACACATCCAATGCAGGCACAAAAACCCACCACACGACGCATCTCAGTTTCAAAATAACAATTGCTAATAATCTGCGTCACAATTCTATCCTGATGGCCAATCCGACACAATATTATGTACCTGTGCGAATTCATTCTCATAGTGTATTCCCTCCTGTTTTGACTATGTCCTGTTCTCGCTTGCTTCTGCAGGAATGAGCTTCAAGTTGACAATCTTCAAACTGCATTTGCTTTCCCTACCGCTAAAAACGATCCGTACACCACATTCCAAACAGTATGGTACAAATTCATATGCAAAACAAACAGAGTGAAAAACACTCGCCCACCCAGCAGCACCTTTCCCTCGGCAGCCGCCACCTGCTGCTACCCAACCAGGTCCGTCTCGATTATCGTAGAGGGATTCAATGACATAACAGGAGTGGTGGTTTGATGATAACGAAAGTGGGAAGGATATATTAGGCCCAAGGAGTTGGTCCATCAGGCGCCTCATTAAAGCCGTGAATTAAAGATATTACCGTGAGCTTCGCCTTGATAATAATTGTCGATACCGAAAAAGATGTCATGCCCGCAACCAATCCAACCCATAGCAAAAGCGCCCCATCGAAAAAAAAAGTGTTGACAAACCGATCGCATGCCAGCGATCTCCAGCACCTAAGTAATGTTTTTGTTTTCTCATTGGTTTGTGTATCATGTGCTCCTCATGTTGAAATCAAAACTGTTCATGTGTCAATACCCCGGACAGATCTACTGGGCCTTGGCCTCTTGCTTGGCCTTCTTCTCGCTGGGTTTGTTGGTTCTTGAGCCCTTGTACTTGGTGTCGAGAAGAGTGTCCCAGAATGTGAAAAAAGGCTGGGCAAAGTTTGTCTTGATTCCGTAATGTTGGTGGTGAATATCGTGGTATTCGGCGTTGTTACTGGTAACGACCTGAAGAGGGTCCCATGGGAAAGCGTAGCCACAGTGGTCGTCGACAGTCTTGATCGTGGACATGGAGAAGAACAGAATTCCCTGGCGAAGAGTCATGCGAGTAACCTTGAATGCGACGGCAGCACCAAGCGTATCGAGGAGGAAACCCTCAACAGGATGATTGTAGAGAGCGCCATAAGCGTAAGGTACATAAAGACGGTGGTGGCGGGAGTGGAAGTGAACTGCAGACCCAAGTTAGCTTTGACGAAACTCAATTGACAGCGAAGATGCCGCAGAAGTCGGCAACGCTTTGCCTGCGTGAAACTTACCATACAGCCACTTGTTGACATGCATCAATCGGTGGAGGAAGTACTGCCAAGTATCGATGATAGCGGCGCCGATAAAGTATTGGAGGGCGGGTATCATGAAGTTGTAAATGATCTTGGCCAATGTGATCTCCCAGGACGCGAAAGCAGGCTCCGAGTTCGCGTTGACGAGAGAGGGATAGTAACCACCAGCGATAGCCCCGGCCAGCAGGGGATGGGAATCGAGAAGACCCTTTGAAATGGCGGTAGCATTGAGGCCGACGAGACCGAGGAAAGTCGGAAGAGCTCTTTGGGCGATACGAATGCGGGTAGCCCAAACAGCAACGTCATACTCGCCCTTGCCTACCATCTCGGGGGGCTCCGACAAGGCGAGGAGTGCGCCGGTGACGACTTGGATGATCTGCTGTATGATAACATCGCGAGCGACTTGATAACGGGAAACGTGGTTGCGCTTTGTGATTTCTTCGGGGGTGTGAAGTCGATATTGAGGGAACAAGTCGAGTACGTCGATGGCGTGGAAGGTGAGAGACAAGGCCCAGTAGACGACGACAGGGAGCAGCAGATTGAGCCAAAAGTCGGAGACCCAGGACAAGAGGTCAGGCTGGACCTCGAGGCTGAAGACAGGTAGCGGCGGTAGAGCTGTTTCGAAGAGCGTATGGTTGAATGATGTGCCAGGCGCAACCATTGCGGAACCGTCGGCGAGGATGGAGCTGTCGTTGCCCATGACGGGTTGGATATTAGAGTATGTGCTATACTTTTGATGCGTCGCGAGTATAAATTTAGAAGTAGTCGAGCTGGACAAGGAGCGAATGAGTTGAAAGTTGAGCGCAAGCCGCACAACTGTAAACAACAAGCAAAATAAGAAAACCAATTATTCAACAGTTGAGTCTCTTTTAGACAAATGAGGGTTAGATTTTAGAGTTGGAGGATACAAGGAATTGGAGGGGAAAGGGAGTGTCAAGCTTTTGGATGGAAGGCAAGATCAAGTTATTAACTGGGCTGGTAGACTGACTGGGGGGGGGGTTAGGGAAGATTAGATTAAGGCGCGTTCGTCCATCCAATCGCTCGCGCCGCTGGGTCCTCTAAAGTGGCAACCCACCTCAGGTACAAGCGAAAAATACTGATATACAGTACCTACGCTTTGCCCGGGAGCTTCGGAGACAATCAACTGTGCGATGGGATGGGATCCATGGGACCCTCAAAAAGTCCATAGAGTCCAATTAATCGTCCGGAGCCCGTGCCAAGAGACTATAGTACAGTAATCAATCTCCTTTTGCAGACTTGACGTTTTATGCGCCATTTCAGGCCTCGTTTGTTCTCCTGAAGAGTCAGAGTACCTAATTCCCAACGTCGCATCATGGATCATGACATTTTGTATCACCGTGGAGTGGCGGCATCGGCATCGGCATCAGCCCACGCGTGTCACTGTGCTGACAGTTTAATTACTTAAATCAATCACATGTGTCAAAGTATGTACCCGTAACATGGCACAAAACTACCAACACTGTTAACAAAGTGGGTTCACTAATAACTGTCATTGCTTTCAATGAACTCAGAAAACGTACGAATGTCATGTCTCCCTATTAATTCATGCCATGAGCGTAGGCCAAGCCTTGCAAAGCCTCTTGTGGCTCATGCCACTGAAACGTCACCAACAGGTCATGCGTCGTTTATTCAAATAGCCCCCAGCTTTGAATTCGACTAAATCAGGGGTAGGCCTCTAGATCATGCCAGCTGTGGTCGTTTAGATTCCCTTTCCCTGGCTTGAGCGCGAGCCTGAAGCAAGCTCAACCCGCGTATAAATCCGGGGCAAACTTGACCCCTGGCTTACCTTGTCAGGCGCTGAAGATCATAACTTGAAAAGGAGTGCAAAAATCACCGCGGCTTCCGGATACTGTAGTCCGATTTAGATAAGCAATTCGATATTAAGAGAATATTTATCTGCTCAGACAGGACTTGTAAAGTAACCAAGCACTGATACTAGATATGACACGACAGTTGAGATGCTGATCTTTCTACGTCTGCCGTGTAATTCTATTGGGCCGTGTCTGACCTATTATATTGCAATCCCGTATGTATCAATCCCGTTCATTATTTCTTAGCTGCAAGTCAACTTGACGAAACATACAAACAACTGTCTTGAACCAACTAACAAGCTTCTCGCGTCATTGGTACGCGGAGGATTAAAACGCAAAAATCATTTTTCATTCATGTTGAATAGGCTTTACGAAATACCATCGCAAGCATGCCTTCTATCTCGTCCTTAGATATAATTTTTAGCCCCGTTTTTAACCTATATTCCTATCCCATCATAAAACCGAATTGACTCCATAAATCGCCTATTTTCTTATCCCAATCACGCTCCAGTATTCTTTCGCTTGCTAGGCACCGTGGTCTCAGTCTTCCACGAGTCGACGTTGTGAATGAGGCAAGCCTCGCCTTGGTCACGTCGGGTGAGACGACCGATGCGGTAAACCTTCTCGCCGCCATCAGTGAGGGTCTTGGCAACGGCATCAGCCTTTGTGGCATCGACAGCGATGACCATACCAACACCAGAGTTGAAGGTGCGGCACATCTCGATAGGCTCGACGTTGCCAGCCTCACGGAGCCACTTGAAGACAGGGGGGATCTCCCATGAGCCAAACTCGATCTCGGCGGCAAGGGATTCGGGAATCATGCGGGGTACGTTCTCAACGAGACCGCCACCAGTGATGTGAGCAAGACCTTTGATCTCAGAAAGGATGGGGAGGAGAGCCTTGACGTAGATTCGGGTAGGGGTGAGGAGAGACTCGCCAACTGTGGTGGACTGGTCCCAGGGAGCGGCGTCAGCGTAGCTCAGACCAGCGTGAGAGACGATACGGCGAGCAAGGGAGAAACCGTTGGAGTGAACACCAGCGGAACCAAGACCAAGGAGAACATCATCCTGGCCCATGTCGTCCTTACGGGGAAGCTTGGCCTCAGCAGTAACAGTACCAACAGCACAACCAGCAGCATCATAATCATCCTTCTGATACATGCCTGGCATCTCAGCAGTCTCGCCACCAACAAGAGCACAGCCGGCTTGACGGCATCCGTCAGCAACACCCTGGACGAAATCAGCAGCAGTGGAGAGGTCCAGCTTGCTGCAGCCGTAGTAGTCGAGGAACATAACAGGAGTAGCACCCTGAACAACAAGATCGTTGACGTTCATGGCAACCAGATCGATACCAACAGTGTCGTGCTTCTTCATGGCCTGGGCAATCATGAGCTTGGTACCGACACCATCAATGGCACCAACGATGATTGGGGCTTGAGGGTAGCCGGCCTTGGACAGGTCAACCTCACCACCGAAGCCACCAATTTCGGCGTCAGCGCCAGGTCGCTTAGTGCTGGCGACGGCCTTCTTGATCTTCTCGACGAAATCGTTACCAGCCTGAATATCGACACCAGCCTGGGCGTAGGTCATAGAAGCCTGCTCAGTAGAACGGAACGCGCGGTGGGCAATGTCCTTTCGGTAGAAAGCACCCTCAAACTCGATAGCCTTGTTCTCGAGGGCAGCGTAGGCAGCATCAACGGCAGCTCGGAGAGAGTCGCCAACAGCGTTGATGGCAATAACACGACCACCAGAAGTCTTGAGGCCATCGCTGTCAAGTGTAGTACCGGCGTGGAAGATGTTACAACCAGGAGGAGGAGTCTGAACAGTCATGGCCTTGCCCTTAGGATAAGAACCGGGGTAACCACCAGAAGCAAGAACAACAGTAGCGCTAAACTTGTTCTCGATGGTCAACTTGCAGTTGTCAAGGTATCCATTGGCACAAGCAAGCATGATCTCAGCCAAATCGGTATCAGCAGAGAGAAGAGGAAGGACAGTCTGTGTCTCGGGATCGCCGAATCGGACGTTGTACTCGAGGACCTTAGGGCCCTTGCTGGTGATCATGAGACCAGTGAAAAGAACACCGCGGAAAGGCTGCTGCTCTCGTCGCATACCGGAGATGGTGGGCTCGAGAATCTCGCGGTCAATGAGCTCGGTAAGCTCCTTGGTAGCAATGTTTGTAGGTGCATAGCAGCCCATGCCGCCAGTGTTGGGGCCCTGGTCTCCGTCAAAGATGCGCTTATGGTCTTGAGCGAGAGGCAGGGATCGGATAGCGTAGCCATCGCAAAAGGTGAGAACACTGAGCTCGTCACCAATCAGAAGCTCCTCGATAACAACCTCATCACCAGCATCACCAAACTCCTTGTCAACCATGATTTGCTTCAGGGCAGCCTTTGCCTCCTCCTTGGTCTCGGGAAGAATAACACCCTTTCCAGCGGCAAGACCAGTGGCCTTGATAACAACGTCATGATCGACGCTGTCAACGTAGGCACATGCTTTGGCGTAATCGGAGAAATTCTCGTAAGCGGCAGTTGGAACGTTGTACTTCTTCATGAAATCCTTAGAATAGGTCTTGCTGCCCTCAAGGCGCGCAGCCTCCTTCGAGGGACCGAAGCAGGGGATGCCTGCGTTTCGGAACCATCCCTCAACGCCGTCAACGAGAGGAGCCTCGGGACCGGGAACGACCAGGTTAACACCATTTTCTTGGGAAAACTTGATGAGACCAGCAAAATCCTCGGCCTTGACTGAAGTGACGTTGGAGGTCTTGGGGCATCCAGCAGTACCTCCGTTACCGGGTACAGCAAAGATCTGCTCAACTCGAGAAGACTGGCTAAGCTTCCAAGCCAGAGCGTGCTCACGGCCACCGTTGCCGATGAGCAAAATTCGGAGGTCGGCCATAGTTGATCGCAAAAATATGTGACGAGGGAAAAAACGAATACTCTGTAGTACAAATGCTATCCCGAGAATCGGCAGGGTTCAAGAATCCACCTGGTAAGCTTGATTGGCTGAGAGCTTCAATACGGTAATGGAAAAAATTTACGGCGTCTAGATGTGCCTTTTTTACTTTGCGTGCCGCTAATCTCTTTGAAGCCCCCACTACCCCGCCACTGGGACTTTGATTTTTATTATCATCAGGCTTTATTTCTATCCCTCTACTGCGCTCCTCTTTGCCAGTCTTTTCTCTTCTCACCATCCTATCCTACCCATCTCCAAAAGGTCCAACAGACTCAAACCGCCATCATGCTTATCTACAAGGTACGATCCCCCAACAAACCCGTTGCTCTACATTGCTTGCCATCTTCAGTACCCCGCTATCTGTTGATCTTTCTACCCCGCGCTTGGTTGTGGTACTCTTCGCATGATCTTTCACTGACGGCTGCAACTACAGGACATCCTCAACGGTGACGAGCTCATCTCCGACTCCTACGATCTCAAGGAGGTCGATGGCGTCGTTTACGAGGCCGACTGCGCCATGATCGAGGAGGGTGGTGTCAATGTTGGTATGTAATAATGAATGTTCAGCCTCGTTACTTTTGCTGACATTTTCTTCTAGACATCGGCGCCAACGCTTCCGCCGAGGAGGCTGCTGAGGATCTCGATGACACCGTGGTCAAGGTCAACAACATTGTCAGCTCCTTCCGCCTTCAGAGCACCACCTTTGACAAGAAGAGCTACCTGGCCTACCTCAAGGGTATAGAAAGACCTCATAAATGATCAAGGACCGAGTAGTTTGTTAACGTTAATTTAGGTTACATGAAGCGCGTCAAGGCTGCCCTCCAGGAGAAGGGTGCCTCCGAAGAAGAGGTCAAGGCCTTCGAGACCGGCGCTCAAGGTTTCGTCAAGAGCACCCTCCTCCCCAACTTCAAGGACTTCGAGTTCTACACCGGCGAGTCTATGGACCCCGATGCAATGTACGATTTCCTCGTTTCTCAACTTTGACTATGCTGGTGATGGATTGCTAATAATTTCGTAGGGTCGTCCTCCTCAACTACCGTGACGACGGTGTTACCCCTTACATCATCGTCTGGAAGCACGGTCTCTCTGAGATGAAGGTCTAAGTTGGCAATGATGCCACGGTGATGTTTTTGGTTCTGCTCCATCCTGTCTACAATGACAACCAGGCGAGCAGTTATTTAGATTACGAGCCACACGAATCTCGATTTCGACGCTGGTATATCCCTCGAGATGCAGCGACGAGACGAAATAAAAGAAAGAAAGAAGTTACGAGTTCCAGCTATGTTATTTTGTCGCCTTTTTTGCAGTGATAAATGTGGTTGCTTTAAGATAATATTGGTAAATCGAACGCCGTCAGCGCCTAGCAATGCTAGTTTCCTTAACTCGCGTCGTGTAAATCAAAACTGGGGCCTCGTTGCCATGGGAATTGGCGGTGGTTCATCATCAGTAGGAGGAGCCGACGCGCTCACCAGAGCTGGCTTCTTCTTCGGCGGAGGTGGCGGCGGCGGCTTTTTCTTTCCAGCTACATTTGCCATGCCTGTGGAAGATACTCCAGAAGTATCGCCCTGATCTTGGGCTTGATTGCCTTGTAATTTGGAGTAAGAATTCTGTGCTTTATCCAAAAGACCGTACTTTTGGTTGAAATTGTTTGCTGCCTTGGCTCCAGCGGCAACTTGTTCACCATGGCGTTGACGGAAGTTGTTGGCTGTGCTGGCGGCTGTCCGGGCGTCTGAAAAGGAAACTGAAGAAGGATCCTTTTGAAATGATGAGGCAGTCTTGAGGGCGGCTTGTTTCTGCGCCCACGTAGTTCCCTCGCTGGGGGGTGGGGGTGCTGATGCATTGGCATTAGATGACGATGTGCCGAGCTTAGAAAATCGGTTCTGTAGTTCGCTCATATGCGATGGAGTCTGCGCAGGAGGAGGTGAAGCGACGCCGGGGCGTGGAGGTGGAGGTGGGCTAGGAGATGCAGCAGTTGCAGGGCTAGAGCGACCAATGCCGAAGCCAGGAACGTTAATACCTGCCGCGCCCAAGCGGCTCACTGCTCCTTGGTTCAGGAGTCCATTCTCGATAAGAGCAGGGCTAGCGGCGGGCGAGCTCCCCACTGTGCTCGCAGAGTTGGTCCTCGGGGGAAGACGGGGTGGTAGGCTAGGAGGTGCTGCTCTGCCTCCTCCTACACCCGTCATGGCTGACTGATATGATGGAGGCTGCGCCGAACGTCCATCAGCGCCGTCTCTTCTTCCGGGCGGCTTAGGTAGGTTGTCTGTCGATAGGCCGGTGGTATTTACACGGTAAGGACCGCGAGGCTTTGGCGGCTCCTCTGTTTGTTCCTGAGGATTGGTATATCCACGTTCTTGAGAGACAGGGGCGTGAGGATCCTGATGGTTCGATGGAGAGGCAGTGTCCTTTCTGGGCGCTGCTGGAATGAGGCCAGTACCAGTACGCTTAGGAGGTGGTGCAAAGCTTGAAGGATCCTTCAGTTGTGATATAGGAACAGAGACATGGTCACTTCTGTCGGCATCATCAGACTTTCCTCTTCCAACAAGACCTTTCTACCGTGATGTTAGCTAGCTTCTGATAGTCGGTAAGAAGAGGAGATTGCTTACAACTTGGCCCTTGAAGGTTGTACCTGACTTTTCAGGGTGCCACCCATTTTTCATAATATCCTTGTATTTGCTGGACATGATGAGTTGCCTAGGCAGTGAAGGATATGGATCTTTCCGCTCCTAGAATTCAAGGAATGAAGCTGGAATAGACAAGTCGCTTGAGGTCAACTTAAGTTGGGCCTAAATCAACTGGGTACGGGAGTGACGCACAAGCTAAGCCACTGAAGACAAGGTCAAGCCACAAGTTGGCGGGGTTGCTCATGTCATGGAATTGATGGATTGTCCTGACACCTTGCGATTCAGGCGGTGACATGTCTTTCATGATACTTCTACAGTCATCATCTTGACTTGGATTTGGGATCCTGTAGTTAAGGTCTTGCCGCTTGCCGTTAGAGGGAAATGATTTCTTGTACCCTGGATTTTTGTCATAAGCTATACGGCTTGGAATACGATTCTGTAGACTTGTCTACTCACTAGGTAAATAGACATACCTACCAACCTATGAATTGACAAATTTCCATTTACGCGACAAGACGCGTCTTCAAACTTCCTCCCACTACAACTTCACTTGATTCCAATACAGCGTCCCGCCATGGCATCGCAACAAAACTCAGACTACGAGCTTTTAACAGAGCACTTTGGATACCCTCCAGCCGTATGTGATACCTCTAAAAGATTCATCATGGCTGGTCACTAATTCTCTTTCAGTCCCTGCTTGACGACATCATCAATACAGTCAACGTCCTCGCCGATCGCGCTCTTGACTCAGTCGAACGTCTTCTCCTCTCCATCCCACCACAAGCTCTCGGTTTCTCTAGTAAACATGCGCAGAAAGATGGCTCTCCCGCATTACCGCCCGATGAAGCGGCTAAACTAGAGATCGAACATGGCACACACCAGCTCGAGACACTACTAAACGCGTCCATTGACAAGAACTTCGATTTATTCGAGCTATACACAATGCGAAACATCTTGACAGTGAGACCCGATGACCAGCCATACATGCTCTTGGCGCATTACGAGGGTCTGGACTTTGCAGGACTGGAAGGACAGGATCGCCCAACGACTGAGTCGGTGACTGCACTACGGAGGAGATTACATGCTAGCCAGCGACTACAAACGGCGCTGGAAAGCGAACGGACACGTAATGATGCTCTTCTTGAAAAGTTGAGATCTTTGCTGGGTGTGGTGCCGGGTGTAAAGGCAGAGGAAGGACAAGCTACCCCAGATCCGCCGGCACCAGATGGCTCAGCATTTGGATTTTTGCGCGAAAAGGCAAGTCTTCAAACCGCTGGGACCGACAAGCCCATCGCGACGACGACCGAGTTCACTCTTTCTCAACTACAAGCCCTTCGTGCTCTGTCAACTTCACTACGCACATTGCTTCCTGATCTTGGCCCTGTGGATGAGGGTACCTCTGCCGATCATACTGCTAGTGGTTCGCGCACCTGGAGGCGTGAGCGTCTGGAATATGTTGAGGGCGCATCGCGGAAATACCTGGAGGCAGCGAGAGGGCTGGAGCTTGGAGAGCAGGGTGAGGTGCGCGATGGCGAATGGCAAGGCGAAGGACGCAAAATAACAAGAGGCGATGTCGAGGGTTTAGAGCAGATTGCTTCGATGCTAGGACAAAAGTCGTCGACGACAGGGGAGGTTTCTGGTGATGGAGAGCCAATGGATGAATCATAAGTTGAGTTATGTGAATTCATCACAAGGGACAAATTTGATATCTTGGAAAGGCGTCCAGGCGTAACATGGTAATGGATGCATCACAAATGAACAGCAATGCATCTTTTGAATATACAAATATGTGCCTGAGGCATGGTAAATACATGATCTATTCAGCGAGGAATCAAACCTCTGATACAGTCTAGTAAGTTCTGATACTGGTACATTTTCGTTCGTTCGTTCATCGTTTACCTACGAGAATACTGCCTCAGCTTGGCACCATCCACCAAACCATTGTGTTGAGCCATGTACCAAAAGTGGTGCTTCCAGTACCTTTGGTTCGCATCCTTGTCGGCTTGTTTGTTGTTGAGCTGGTGCTCGACTACGATATCCACAACCCTCTGAGCAGTCTCCTTGTCTCCATGCTGGAGGAGCGCCTGGACCAGGTCGGTGAGAGACGCCAGCGACGTGACGGGGCGACCAGAGTCAGCGAGGTCGTCAAAGATAGCCATGGCTTCTTTGACACAGCCGCTGATGGCATAAGCAGCCGTAACGCGCTCCCAGAGTGTTTGGTCGCCGCTGGAGATTGTAGTGAGGTTGTTCTCCTTGAGCAGAGAGCGAATCTTGTTCACATCCGGAGGGTTATGACGAAGGGCACGCTCGACTAGGATGGTGATCATGTGCGGAGTGAGACGGGAACCGAAACCATTTCCGCGCATGTGCTGCTGCAGTGCGGCAATGACATCGTCAGAGCAGTTGGGGAGACCGTCCAGGGTGTAAAGCACCTTGCCGTACGTCTCGAGATTGGGTTTGAGGCCGGCTTGCTCGATTTCGCTAAAGACAGACTTCATGGCAGAGACCTGCTCCTCGGCACTGGCATCGCGCATGCTACCAATGACAGTTTCAAGGAGAATGGTGAATGTGGCGGAATCAGGCTCAACACCATGTGTCTGCATGGAACGCAGAAGCTGGCTGATCTCGTCGTGGTGACCCAAACGGATGGTCTCACGAATGAGGATGTTGTATGTACGGGTATTGGGCTCAATACCTTGCTTTCCAGCCCAGCCTAGCAGCTCATGCGCCGCCTTGGGATTTGCATGTAGCAAGCCCTTGAAGGCAGCGTTGACAGTCTCGATGTTGGGCTCCACAGCCTGGTCCTGAGTTCCATTCTTGACCGCCTGGCGCCAATTGTCTAGCATTTCTGAAAGTGCCTCGATGCCCTTTTGATGTTGTCCGAGCTCAATAAGAGCCGACACACGCTCAGTCCAGATGACGCTGTCCAACTTTGTACCGGACTTGACAAGTTGATCCCACAGCATTTCAATCCTGCTGATATCCTTGCACATCTTCCATCCGTGCATCATGCTCGTGTACGTCCTAATTGTGGGCTCAAGCTTGAGCGATTTCATGAGGTTGATCGTCTCTTGAGTTTGAATTGGCCGACGGATCGCACACCACACAAAAACCCAGAAGTCGAGAAAGTCGGAGTCCTCGGCCAGTTCGGCTTTGAAGGCCGGACTGTCTTGCAGCTTGGCTGTCACTGAATGCCAGATGGAGCCGATAGCGCCTGGATCGCGCCTTGTATAAGCCGTTCGTAGCTGCCTGTGGAAGTTGATGATACTTCTGTGCGCGTCAGGATCGTGGTGAAGTTTAGTCTCCTTTTTGGTATTGTTGATCATTTCGACTGCCATCGGCCACTGTTTTGAAACATATTCTTCAAGTTCTGCGAGCCTTGCAGGAGGGACAGAAGAAGGCTTGGAGAATGCAGCCTCGACATCAGCTCGCGTCATAGTGTACTTTGATAGCACAGGCTTGATAAGGAAGAACAAAGGCGACAGCATTGCCTTGTATGAAAGACCTCCGTATCTTGTATCGGATGCGATAGCCATACTGGCCAAGAGCGCGGGCATGATTTCTCGTGCTTGTGGAGGTGAGAATTGGAGAAATATAGAGGCTAACGCACGAGTTGCTTGTTCTCCCCGAGACATGGATCCATCACTCTTGATGTACTGAGAGATATCCTTCAGGACTTCTGTCGCAGAAGGCAGCGCAAAGCGTAGCGTCTGGCGGGCCTCGCTAGGCCGCTTGAGTTGAGAAACATGTTTCCACAAATTGAGGATCCTCGCTCTCAATTCTGAACGGTCCTTTGAGCTGTTCTTTACCTGCAATACCCTACAGCACAAGCTCAGGATGAGGTCGTTCCTGATGCTCAGGTCGTAAACTCCGAGGTCTCTGTACTTCTGCGCTATGTCCAGACTGTTGTTGTAATCACCTCTCTCAATCATGTAGTCGCGTTGTTTGGCGAGCAGTTGAAGCGTGGCCGTGTAAATTGGTTTGGGGATGTGGCCTCCAAGTGCTATGATGCTTGGCCAGATCTCGTCCTGAAAAATCTTGTACATTTTTTCCATGGACACCTTTGGTGATATCAAGGCGTTAAGTAATGTGGTGATTTCAAGCTCACTCCGAATAGGCGGAGACGTAGTGACATAAGTTGTGTCTTTGGGAGTTATAACCTCCCTGGGGCTCACAACCTCTTTGAAGAGGGCCAATGCTGGGTCCTCATCGGATTGCCTGTTTTCTTTGAAGGCATTATATCCTTTTCTTTGACCCGGATGTCGCGATTGTGAATCCCTTCTTGTGTTGGTTGGCCTTGAGGATGCTGGCGACCTGGTCTCAGCTGCGGTGGAATAAGAGGCTGCAGCCCCAAGCCGCTTAGTCGAGGCTGAAGCTGAAACTGGGGTCGATCGCCATTGAGATGAGCATCTTGAACAGACTGTCCGAGATGCGTACATTTTCAAGCCTTTGGGCGATTTATTGCAGTCGCATTTGCAATTTGTTGCTTAATCATGGTTGAGGCTTGATTATATTTTTAGGTCAAGGACGGACAAGATGTGCGTCTAGCCAATCATGTGAGGCCTGTTGCAACCCACCTTGTTAAACTTCGGTGTGCATATTCCCGACATGTCCTAATAAAAGATGAGCTACGCAATCAAAACATATCAAAGACAAGTATTTAGTACTTACTAACTACCTGTGTCTGGAACTATCGGTTTGGTATACAAGTTTGTAACGGTTTCTATTTTTTGTAATATTTATGACTTTAATCTCATTTGAGGAGTTGATGCATATTGGCAAACCAAAATCAATGATTCATCATCAGTGCCTCTTTGACATGTAAAGTAGAAAAACTCTTCTCATGATTACAAAGAAGCCTTAAACTTGCCGTCAATCTCAATAATCTTCTCAACGCTCTTCTTATAGCCCTCTTCATTCTTGATCATTTCAACGTATGCTGCCACCTTGGGGAACACGGTCTTCCACGACTCTTCTCCCTCAAAGGTGCCAAGCTTGTCAAGTTCCGGCTCAGACGCGATCAATGGGAAGCTGAGCAGGATATCAGCCGACGTTAGCGAAGTACCGCAGATGTAGTCGCCTCCTGATGTGGCCAAATGACCCTCAATCATCTTCAAGTTGACTTGCAGATTGGGGGCAATGAATGAGGAGATGACTCGGTTGGCCAGCATTGTTGAGATGGGGCGGATGAAAAACGGAACCATTGGGGATTTGAGCACTTGAAGACAAGTTAGCAAAAGGCAATGCATTGAGAACAGAGTCGAACGTACTGCCGATGACAAGTCCCATAACCAGAGGGGGCATGAGAGTACCCTCACAGTAATGAAGGTAATACTGATATCTCATCCACATCTCAGTCTCGCCTCCAATCTTACCCTCCATACCCTCCTTCCATCGCGAGGGCATCAGCCTTTTACCCTCAGGTACATTCTCCGTAAGATACTGTGTAATGAAGCCGCTCTCAGCCAAGGTAATGGGCTCAGCGCCCTCCTCAGCACCAGCGGGTGTGAGCTGAATCACGGGCGACTTTCCTAGAGGATGAATCTTCTGGAGCTCTGGAGGAGCAAGGAATGTCTGTTTGTTGCGGTGGAAAATTTCGAGCTCATAAGGCAGCTTGAGCTCCTGGAGGAGCCAGAGAATACGCTGAGAGCGAGACTTTTCGAGCCTAGTTCCATAAGTTAGTATCAGTGATTAAGAGTGTGAATGAAACCATGAAAGACGCACCAAAAGAGCTTGACATTGGGGAGTTCGTTGGAAGCCATTGCGAAATGTATATATGGTAGAAATTGTCCAGTATACGCGTAACCGATTTTTGAATGAAACAAAGCGTACACACACCAACTCAACAAAGTTTGGGCGCCTCGAATTATATATGTACTACATAGTCACGTCGCTTTTTGTAGCCTCGGCCAAGCTTCCCAATGTGGGCAGCCTAACTAGACTGTCCGATGGATGAATTATGACATCCTTGCGGCCTCACACCATTGTCGTTGGCTGGTGGATGTAGATCAATTGAGATCCACATGTCATATATCACATGTACCGAGTATCTCAGCTCGAGCCGCCTCGTACCACAATGGATCTAACTGGTACATGTTTTGTGATTCGTCTCATTTCATACAAACAAATGCCTCTAAACTTTAGCCTTTCATCTAACTTGGTCTATGCCACTCCCTGATGCTGCCGTTCGCCATGATGTACCTAGTACAGTGCAATGCAATGCAATGATGAACCTGTCTCCATAATGATCCGCCTTCAACAAAGCAAACATACGAGAACCAAACGCCATGGGTTCTCCAAGACTCCTCCAATCTGGCACAATGCCAAAAACAACATGTAAATGCATTACCACCTGCGTCCTCGTAAAAACCACCAATATTCTTTTGTATCTTCAGCACGCTTCTTTACTTTGTAATTGATTCTAGCACCAAGTAGTGTTTCTTGGGTGAAATCGAATGCTGCTCATCGTCGTCGAGTCTTAGCTGCTGGGGCTGGGGCGTCGTTAACAGCCTCGCGCTTTCGAGTTTGCTTTCGAGATCGTGGCGGTGGGGGAGGATCACTGTGCAAATGTCCCAGCTCCTCAAGCGCTGTCGTGTTCTCCCACTGGAGACTGCGATAATTGGATGTATCAGGTGACTTATCCCGGATACGTGTACTCATCCGTTTATGAGTTTCCTCCTTCTTGTCGTTCTCTTCCTCGGCTGAGAGGTAGACCTTGCGACTCTGCATGTGCTTGGCAATCTTCTCCTTGAAGGCCAGAAGCTCTTTTCGAAGCTTGAGTTCGTTAAATCCACGAGGATCCAGCCACTTGATAAGCTCATCAACATGTTCAGGCTCTGAGATGTAACCCCATTGATGCGCGTTGAACACACTGGTGTTGGACTCCTCCATGGCCTTCCGTTCAGGCACTGTCATGTTAAATTGTGCCTTGTACTCTTCTTGAAGATCAGCAGGCAAGTCGATGTAACCTTCTCGCTCGAGTTCGTCAGGGCCTTGGACCCAAATCAGACCGTTAGCATAATCTGCTGAGGCTGTTGAGCTGTCAGGAAGGCCACCATAGGGCATGCCGTTCCTTTCAAACCAGTAGTACCGGTTCCAGAACCGATCTTTCCCAAGCACTCGGGTTCTAGGACAATCGGCCTCGCGTAGGTCGTTCTCGATAACAGCAATTTCGTCTTCGCACTTCTTGATGATGTCCTCTTTCTTCTGAATGTCCTTCAAGAGCTTGATGAATTGCTTCGACTGCGCTGGGGGTTTGGGAGTCTTGGCCAACTTGGCAGCCTTCTCCTTCTCCTTCTTGAGAGCTTGCTCTTCCTCTTGCTTGCGCTGCTTAGCTGTGAGAGGTCGTCGGCGCTTTCTAGTCGTCGGGTCCTCTTCAGTCTCTTCCCCATCGGCTTCTCGAGACATGATTGAATCGTCAGGCTCGGCCATCTTCACGTCGCCGTCCTCTTCCTTTGGTGGCGAGGGAGGCATGTTGTCTGGCAGCAAAATCTTCTTCTGCTCGTTGAGCTGACGCAGATCCTCAATGCTGTGGAGATTGTTAGCACAAATCAACAACCGGCATCTTCTTTCCAACTTACGCTTGCTTGCGCTGCCGCTGCCATTCAATTCTCTCCTTGCGGTATGTGGTCATAGTTTCGCTGCAGTCCTCCATGTAGCCTCGCATAGCCTTAGTCTCAGTAGTCAGCATGCAGATAATTTGTAGAACTTTGACGCGTTGATTAATGTCGAGCTGAGCATATCGCTGCTTGACAGTTTCTTGTGTGGCATCGACACCAGCTGGTACGAGCAGGTGCAATATTTCTTCGCAGACATCGTGCTGGCGTTCGTTCTCTGACAGCTGATGAAGGAGGCCCACCAGGATTCGCTCCCAGCCTCCATTGGCAAAGTCTCGCTTTCGAAGATGCTCGATCCAATCGTAATCCTCCAAAAGTTGTTCGGCGCGATGCTTAGTCTCTTCCTCACTCTCCTTCTCAGCAGCAGCAGCTTCAGCAGCCAGTCTCTCTGCTTCAGCCTTGGCGAGACTGCTACGAGTGGCTCGTCTGCCTGGTTTGACTTCTGGCTCCGGAGTAGGCAGTGCACTGGCATCTTCGTCTTCCTCGTCGTCGCTATCTTCTTCGTCGACTTCAGGTAGATTAATTCGCACCTTTCCACCGTCGGCTTCTGAGTCTACCAAAATCTTCAAAACTGAGCAGTGAATCTCGTCAATGAGCTGGATTGGCACTTTTTCCGAAGCAACGCAGAGTGCCTCAACATAATCGTCGAAAGTGAAAGAGTCCAGCTTGAAGACCTCACAGTACACATTGAGTGTATCCCAGGTCTCGAGTAATGGTCCGATGGATTCCATGTTAATCTTGTCGGAGAAATCGTCCTGGATTGCGTCGTCATTTTCGACCTTGGCTGGAGGGTTTCTGCAGAGGAATTTGAGAGGTGGACGCTTTCGATCATCCCGGGGCTCAAGCTGTAGATCCTCAATAGGGTACTTTGGAGGAGGGGGAGGTGGTGGCGGTGGAGTGGGCTCGCGTTGGACGGGTGTCTGGATGCCATAGTCTGAAGGTGAGCTAAATGGGTTGCCTCCATGAACAGGCATATTAAGAGGCCACTTGAGTCCCTTGGATCCTGATCCATGCTGCCCTGGCTTCGCCTTGCTCTTAGGAGCTGGCTTGAGTTCCGGAAGACGAACTGGACCGGATTGAAGTGCCGAGGTCAAGTCGTGGCCGTTGACCTCATGATTGATGTGCGCTCTCTTCTGTGCCTGGAGTTGTTTGCGCTCCATAACCTTGGTGTCGTATCGAAGATGAGGAGGCACGCGAGTGTCAATGTGATACTGGCTTGCGTAATCGTGCTTGACCAGCCATGGTGCACCGTTCCATGCATCACGAGTGACTGTCTTTTTAATGAAAGATCTGAGCATTGCCTTTGTGAAGATGCCTCGGTCTCGGCAGATATGTTCATCCGTAACTATTGTCTCCTCTTCTGAATCATTGAGATCCACGAGGTAGCGTGTTGTGGGTAGAGAATGGCTTCCATCAGGAAGAGCGCGGGGACCGAATGTTGTCTTATCGCGCACCAAACCGTGAGCGCGATCACCCCCCTTCATGGTCACTGTGACCTCCTCACCAGGGTAGTAGTCATGTTTGAACTCGTCGTAGATTTGATCGACGAGGTTATCAAGGCGAGAAATAGTCTGAAACTGCACCTTACGCAGTATAGGACCTTTCAGCGCCTCGGGAAACGAAGCTTCAACTTCTTTGCCACCCGCAAGCTAAATGGTCATGTAAGTCCAGAACGTTAAAATTAGGGTTGACGGGCGGTACAAACCTCACTCTTCAACGCCTCAAAAAAAGTCAAACCAGAATGACCTGTGATTTGATCGTTGAAACGACGCTATGGAGTAGGTCAGCAAGGAGTAATGTGATATGAAACCAGGCATCGTGGCTAACCTGTTTGTAGAAATCCATGCTAAGAATAGTGTAAGCGAAGTGCACATGGGATTGGCTCGCGAATCGAACTCACCGATCAAGATAGCTATCATAAGAGGTGAAAACCTCCCCTGTTTGAGGAATATGCCAAACCTATCACTGGTTAGTGGTTACGCAAAACCTGGAGCTCCCTGTGCGCAGTCATACCTCGGCGTTCTCATCCTCAATCTCCACGGCCGGCAAGAAGCGGACGGGTTTGCGTTTAAAGAGAACCTTGAAATATCAAGTCAGTAAAAGGAAAGTGGTAAGTAAGCAACGGAAGCGCATACCATCGTCTAGTATCGTAGGCGCAAGTGGCCGGTGTGGAAGTGTCAAAGAAATCACCTGCAAGGCTGAAGGTGTAGCCTTTCCCCCACTAATAAGAATGTCGGTTCAGTATGCCGATATATGGTAGCATGAGCAGGCAGATACTGAAGCAAGAATGTGGTGGGAAAACGCGAGAGCAGGAATTCGTGCTAAAGCGAAATTTGGGGCCGTTTGTTGAGGGGGCAGATCAAGAAGAGCGAACGCGGGCGCGCAGGTGGGAAACAAATCGGGGGTGGGCTCCTCTTCTCGAGAGTAATGCGATGGAGCCCAGGCCTAGGCAGGATCGAGGCGACTTACACGGCTGAGGCTGATCAGGGTATAAGACGCGAAAAAGATGCTGTATAAGTCGGCTTGGCCTGGTGAGTGTGAGGGAAGCAATGGTCGTGAGGAGAGTGAGAGTGACAATGATGTAGGTAGGAGAAGAAAAAGAAGAGCCCAAGGAGGAAAGAAAGGAAGGAAAAGAAGCGGGCTTCCCATGGACTGGACGCGACGGGAGTTTAACGGCTGCTCGCCAGGGTTCCGGGGATGGTGGGTGGAGTCACTGAGAGCTGAGGGATACTTGTAACGTCACTAGTGTCCCGCCCATGATTCAGTATCTCGTTTGTACAAGTAACATCCACTCTAATCCTGTACCTTGCGTTTGTTAGTGCATCAGGCCCAGGTTCACGGGAGGTATTGAAGTAGATGGTATCCAAACTTTACATCAAAATAACATATAGGATAAACTATCAAAAGACGCCCTTCTTTCTGATTATACTGGAGAATATGCACCTTCTTTTAAAACGATCACATCTCATTAATTAATGCTTTGCTGTCATCCTAGCCAGCGCGTCAATCAAAAATGCCATCCAGTCCCAGATTTTTTTTTAGCTTAGCTCCTCATGGGGTCCGCCAACCCCTGCGGCCCGCCGGTCCTCCTCCTCACGGCCTTAGATCCATCATTCAACTTTGCCCGCCTATAAAACCAGTACAAGTCGACTTTTTGCCAACGTTCTTGGGCTCATTTTAATCCTTGCACAATTTCGGACTCAACCAGCGGTACAAGCGTCTTGATAAACGAGTATTTGAGAAATTACACTGGATATAGCTATATCTTGAAATGTCCCCGGACACTCGGCATACCATCATCTCGGGACGCCAAGTAAGCTTCTGATACAAACACCACGCATTCTACAAAGAAACAAACACATTTGAGTAATACAAGAGTCTCCAAGGATATTGCATTATCAATAAAGTTGATCTATTGTTCCAAACTATTGCTATGCAAATGCATCATGACATAGAACTTTGCAGGTTTCCGCCACCAACTTGTCTAAGCCATGTGCCATTGCGATACAACCCACTGCCGCAACAGGTCCTAATGAAGTTGGATAACCATGTTAAGATGCATGATTACAAAATACGTCCTTCTACTGCAGTTTTTGACACTGGCATAAATACTACCAATGCAGCTCCCAAGCTAAACCCGGAGTCTCCTCCAGGGCTGGGGAGCTCCACATTTCAGATCGCCAATTTATTCCACCGCCACCTGCTGGGCACTTGTGAAGCTGAAGATGCTTCAACATAAGATGACGGTGTTGATCAGGTGGCGTGTATGACCCAAAGTCATAATTTCATATATCTTGAGGATTGAACTTGATATTTGAGGCTCGTATAGACGTCATGACAGACAATCGATATACTCTTAGTTCCTGCCAGCTCACAAGTTAAGTCTACAGCTAACTCTGACAAGCTTTTGTGATTTGGGACAACTCCCCCCTTGCACACTATTAATTATGCTCACCTCTTACTGCCTTTGTTTTCTTACCGGAATGCTGCATTCCTTCCAATCAAACTACGTCTTGATTAACTTGCCCAATACTTCAAAAAGGTCACAGTGAGTCTGTCCAGTTTTGAAAATGGGAAATCTATTTGGGTATCTTGATATCTGCTTCAGCTTACGCAGTGAAATAAACAACCATATATCCAACCCAACTTCCAACCACACCTATCGCCGAGTACGAGCTCGTAAACATCAATGGGATAAACTCATAATCCTTTCCGAAAATAAGGTGGTGTAGAAGAGAGCAGTAGAGAATAAGCGGGATGCTTATAGCGATGTAAAGAGTGCTGAAGCGGTCCAGGAGGAAGATTCTAGGCTTGTTGGAAGCAGGGGCAAGTCGGCCAAACGCCAAGAGGAATACCACCAACCAGACAATAGTATAAATGGTTTTGATAGGGAACTCCGCCGGTGTGAAAAGGAGTGGGAAGAGTGACACATGGCCGGCAACGACCAGTGGTCGAAAGGCTCCGAGATGACGCCTATCCCGAAGGGCAATGAGACTGAAGGGGATAATGACGAGAAGAATAGCCTTTTCGTGCACATGCCAGCCGAACAAGAAGGAAGAGTAACCACACAAGGTGACAGCTCCGATGAAAGTTTCCCAAGTCGGTTGGAAGAAGAGCTTGATCAGAGGCACGACCTGGAAAAACAAGGTGAGAACAAAGCAGGTTCGCGGACTGATCTCTGGCAGCACGGCGAAGGCCGTATCTCCAACTAAACCACGGGTGACACTTTGCAATGCACTCTTGTTGACAGCCCATCCAATTCTTGGTGCAACTATGATAGGTTAGATATACGCGCTTGTGCAGTAGAAACGTCACGTACCGTGGATAAGGATTCGGTCAGCAAAGGAGTAGAGAGCCCAGACGTTAGGCGCCCAGTAAGCATGGCAAAGTCCACGGGAGAAGGGGAACAGTCGACTTGAAAGCTGAGGGATTTGACCCATAGCAGCAAACGGACCAAAGGCAGCTCCAAAGATTGTTCCAATACCCAAGCCCAGCTTGATCGAGTTCAAAAATCGGATGCGGAAGATAGATTTGGAAGACAGGCAATATGCTCGCAGCAGATAGACAAAATAGGCTGGGGCCAAGTACAAGTAGATATGCTTGAAGCAGAGCAGGGCAGCAAAGATGAGTCCACTGCTCAATAGCTCACTCTTTTCGCGCGCCAGAACAAGCGACATGACGAGAATGCCGTACATGAAGCCATTGTACTGAAAGTGGATATGGTCGATGATGAGAAGTCCTGGGGAGAGAATAATTGACAAAGCGGCGGTCTGAGCAGCACGGCGAGACTTGAGGGGAGCAGTTTCGATAAAGGTCTGAAGCGCCCACACCAGAACAAGCTCGGTGATTATGACAGAAGCACGTTGAAAGTAGACGGTCTGCCAGCTATCGTAGTCGAGATTGTAGACCTTGACCATGAGGGGATCTACGAGACGAGCGACGTGGGCAAGTATCCATTCGAAATAGGCGAAGAAGGGAGGATAATCCAGTGTCCATTCTGAAGTCTTTTCGACATACCACTTCTCCAAAGGAAGGCTGTTTGTGATGGCGAGCCAATTGCGATGAACTTCGAAGTCGGTGGATTTGCTGCGGACGGGGATTAGCGACGCGACAGTCAAGACAGATTGATGGCGACTCACTATGCGGGGAACAACAGGATCTTGAATGCAGCAGCGACAAGCGCAATCTGCGCAAGTGTCGGATAGTGCTCGCTCATGATGCGCGGTGACGAATTTTGTTGTCGCTGAGCTGTGGTAGTCACCTCATATCATGACCTTCTTTTTCGACTGCGTGGGATTATTAGATACAAGTCATGAGGAGATGGAGATTGGCTCGTGTTCTTTTTGGGAACCTGGCCTAACCTAAATAATGGTCCCCACTAAATTGATATACCCTGGGATTGACATTGACAGCTCTGGAACTTGCGGGGGGGTCTCATGTACAAACCAAGTAAGCTCCTTGTTAGACAGAGTTTGTGCAACTGTGAATAACATCGATTCGATGATCAATCCGTACCGTTCCTAAGTATTAAGCGAATTACACTGTTCAATCGCCAACGCATTAAAAAGGGGCTCTTGTATGTAAAACTTACAAGCTATTACGGCCCGAGCTCTATTCGTCCAGCTTCCTCGACTACTCGAGTCCACCAATCATAGCCTCTGCTGAGCTTCACCAAGTCTAAAGCTACTACAGTAGCCTGTCGACATGGTTAGAGGTACGCCACAGAACCCCTTCAAGGCTGAGCTGAATGGCTCGCATGTGGCTTCATTAACCCCATTCCTTCTGTGTCCTCATGAGATGTCTTTCTGTCTCTTGAATTTCTAGTTGACGGCTCATTGTTGATGACATTGTTGGATAAAATCGTTCATGTCTATCTGATTCGTTATTTATGCCTCGCCAAAAGCCTGTAATTACCAATTCTTCAACCGGCAACCTACCTGTATCCCCCCGCTCTTGGAACACCATCTTCTAGTTACCTATTTCGGAGCTGCATACTGTTTCCAGGGGCTACATAGTGCAAAGTGTCCTCAGCCTTGCCTCCACCATCTCGGCTCGTATCTTCCACTTCCCGAGCCTTCTTGTACGACTCGCCTTTTTTTGTTTTTGGGAGGAAAAGGAGTGTTATTTCAAGTCGTGTCTGTGGTTGATTCCTTGACATATCCCTGTTTTTGTTCGTTTTATTTGTCCATTAGAGAGCTACCATGAAGGTCTCTTTCTCTTTGGCTGCGCTGCTGGCAGCAAGCCTGTCACAGGCCCAATATCTCATCAGCGAGCTTAGTTTTGGTCATGCTGGAAGGTTTGTTCTGCACCTATATTAACACTATCAGAGAAACGTTGTTAACCCCTATTTCACTCACAGGATAAGTCCCGCCGAGTCTCGTGGACAGATCCCCAACTTCGCCGTCCAGGGCAACCCAAACACTCCCGAGGTTCTCTCCAACCGAATTATCCTCACTCCTCTCGCTCCTGGTAACCAGCGTGGTGCCGTTTGGGGTCAGCAGCCTTTGCTCCGTACCCAATGGATCGCCGACGTCGACTTCCGAGCCAACGGCCCCGATCGCGGTCGTGGTAACCTCAACATCTGGCTTGTTCGCAATGGTCCTGCTACGATCGGCGCTGGAAGCATCTACACAGTTGGCAAGTTTGACGGTCTTGCTCTGGTTATCGACACATCTGGCGGTTCTAGTGGTATGGTTCGCGCTTTCTTGAACGACGGAAACACCGATTATTCTCGACAGAACAACGTTGATGAGCTCTCATTCGGCCACTGCCCATACAACTACCGCAACCTCGGTCGACCTTCGCAGGTCAAGCTTCGACAGACTGCCAGGTCTTTCCGCGTTGAATTGGACGGCAAGCTTTGCTTTGAGTCCGATAAGATCAGCATTCCTACCGGCTACCAGTTTGGTGTCACTGCTGCCACCCCTGACAACCCTGACTCTTTCGAGGTCTTCAAGATGGTCGTCATGGCTGATAACAGCGACACTGGTGCTGTTCGCAATGATCCTCCCAAGCAGCAGAACCAGAACCAGAACCAGAACCAGAACCAGAACCAGAACCAGAATCAGAACCAAAACCAAAACCAAAACCAAAACCAAAACCAAAACCAAAACCAAAACCAAAACCAGGCCCGTGGCCAGCCTGCCAAAGCCAACTCTAACAATAACAACAGAAACGATGGCGAGTACGCAGACGAGGACCCTGATATCTTCCAAACCTCCAAGGCCCAGTTCATGGATCTGCATAACCGCCTTCAGAACACCAACCACCAACTCTCATCTCTTCAGCGCACCTCTTCCCGTCATCAGCAGCAGGATGAGAAGCGCCATGAAGATTTGACCTCCCTCATCGGCCAGCTCCGTGCCGATATGCGCAAGCTTGATGATATCACCGCTCTTAACACGCGTATCACAGAGCTTGAGAAGGACATTCAGGGTCTCCGAAAGGAACTCACCCGCAAGTTGCAGTCTACAGAGCGCACCTTTAAGACCACGCTCTCCGACCACCACAGCACCCTGTCAGAGGTTGTCATGAGCAAGACTCCTGGTCACAAGTTCCTCATCTTCTCCATCATTGGCACCCAGTGCATTCTAGTCGCTGCCTACGTCGTCTATAAGAGGAGGCGAGCATCCATGCCCAAGAAGTACCTGTAAATAAGGCACAAGAATTAAGAGGAGGATATTAACTGGGTCAGGCAGGGGTTGCGCATTTATTAAGGTGCGGTTCTATGACTTTATACATTGGTTCGTTGTGTTGTTGTGCTTTGTAAATTAACTTAGATGCATGAGCCGTGTGTATACGGGAGAGTCTTTGTGTTTTTTGAAAATCAATAAGGATAAATTTGAATCTATTGCATGACTCGAAAAACTGGAACCCTTTATATTTCAAGAAATCATTCTCATCGTCCAGTATTCGACGTTATTAAACCGCAACGAGACAAGAAGTCTTCCTGCCTATCTATGTGTCATTAGCCCTCGCGGATTCTCTCGTGCCTAAGTAAACCAAACTCGTAAAAAAATTCCAACGCCAGTAAATTTCTCATATCTTCTCAAAACTGCCGTTAATCACATCAAGCATCTCGTCGCCCTTGGGCGCACCAGAGCTCAAGTTCTCATAACCTCCGTGTGTAACAAGGATATCATCCTCGATACGAACACCGCCAACGGGATAATATGTCTCGAGGAGCTCGCGATTGATGAACTTTGCGTGTGTCGAGTTGTTCAGGAAGTACCCCTCAATGAAAGGGCGGCAGAAGTAGCTTGTGCGAATCAGTAGCAGCTCGTGGATGCAGAAGGGGTTAAGTACTTACATTCCTGGCTCGATTGTGACGATCATGTTAGGTTGAAGAGCCTGTCTCGGCTTGGTAGGACCTGTTGTTGAAGCCATGCGGTGCATAGCTACCAGCGCGGCGGCAGTCACCATCTCACGCTTCCCGCCCTCGACGTGAAAGTTGTCTCGCATGAGGAGGCGCTCATCGCCAGTGACATCGTGGACCTCAAGACCAAGGTGATGACCCAGGCCATGGGGAAAGAAAGCTGCAACAGTACCCGCCTTTTGAATCTCGTCAAAGCTACCTTTCAAGAGACCCAGCTTGCGCAGACCCTGAAGAGCCACGTCGCTGGCGTGAAGTTGGAGCTCATAGTAAACAGTGCCGGGCCGGACACGTGCTATACACTCTTCCTGCATGCGCTGCACAATGGAGTAAATTGCAGAAGCTTGCTTTGAGAAAGAGCCGCTAATAGGAAGGGTGCGAGTAATGTCACTGGCATAACATTGGTACTCACATCCAGCATCGACAACCATGAGTTGGTTTCCCTCAAGTGGCTGGTCATTGGACTCGTAGTGCAATATGGAGGCGTTGACACCGGCACCCGCAATGATTGGGTATGCCTGAGCGTGAGCACCACGTGAAGTACAAGCTGCGAGAATGACTGCTGCGACATCCTGCTCGTTACGCATGGTCAGAAGGCGTTCAGCCACCGCACGATGAGCGGCGGCTGAAATGCGTGCAGCACGACGGATGAGCGCAACCTCGTATTCTGTCTTGATTACACGAGCTTGGTCCATGGCAGAGCGTAGCTTGGAGCAGTTGATTTTTGTCTGTCCTCGAGGCCGGTCATGAAGCTTGGGGGCCTGGTCTGTGTGGATAACATAAAGAGTTCTCTCAGGACGGAGCTGGCTGTGAAGGAACTTTTGGAGTTGCGCAGTGTATCTGACATCGTCAACATCGTATTTTCGCATTGCCTCGGCGGCGTCTGGAGTTGGGCCATGGTATAAGACCTGGCGCGGCTCAGCGTAGGGAATCCATAGAATGAGACGGTCCGTAGCGATATCATAAGTGAGAACACAGTCGGGGAAGTTGGCGCCGCTCATATAGTAGAAGCTGGGATTTGGTCAGTAGGGTATTTAGGACAAAGGATGGATAACAGACTATCTCCGTTGCTTGAAAGGAGGTGATTGATCTGAGTCCTCGTAGAGCCGCGTAGGCTCACCTGGAAGATAGATGAGGCCATCGGTAACGCCGAGCTCCTTGACAACCTTGCGCGCGTGAAGTTTTGCTGTGAAATTGTCAATGATCCGTTAATTTGATGGGCCACATGGAGTAGAGTCTCATTTCTAACTCAACATACCGGGATACTTGTTACCGCTACTGCTTTTGCCGCTAGAGTCACCGTCGTTCCTCTTCACCTCAACGCATCTGACTCAAAACTCTGGTCAGTAACTGGAAGTAATTCACTAAAATTTCCAGGTGTGTGTATAAGTGCCACTCACAGCGCATCAAACTCATCCTCAAGCACAAACTCGTAGCTGACCGACGTTCTTTCACGTGCTTGAGGCTTTTCCTCCCCGCAAATAGGCTTGGGCGGTGTCATCTGCGCACACTATAAATGAGGAGCGAACCCGACTCGTAGGAAAATGGATAAAACGAATGGGCTTGATCAAAAAGAAAGGCCGAGATACTAAAAAGAGCTGATTCGAGATGGGCAGTTGGGGAATAAACGTTGCTTTTGTGGAAGACGGTTTCCATGTGATAGCACTAATGCTACAGTAATCAATAAGCTGAGCTCAGCGTATCGTAACGCTGCGATAACGCCTTGTACAAGCCCAACAGCACTAATCCATCCATTTCATGACGCAACCAGATCAGATCGATAAAACGACGTTTTAGTCTTTGATAAAATTGTTGGGGACAAGTTAACCAAGGTACTAGACTAATAGCAACTTCATTGTTTGTCTAAGTTTCTATGGACAAACATGTCCTCCCTCAGAACATCAAAGAAGTTGGCCGCTTAAGGTATGAGAGACGAAGTAAGCATGTCATTCTATACTACCTATTTAGACAAATAATCTCAGGTTATTTATTCTGTACTTAAAGGTTGGAGGTCATATTCTGTTACTCACAATTAGGTAGACTCCGTCTTAGGTACCCATTCACAGATCCATGTCTGCTTAGGAAAGCACCGTCCAGCTCATATTCATTCATTAACATCGCATATTATCGATACAACTAACTGAATGCTTCAGGATGTTTGAAGTCGCCTTATGGCATGTCTCGTTCATTATATCTATACTGGAGCTGGATACAATGCAGTATTGGAATAATCTCCCCATACTACCACACTACCTGGTCAGCTTCTTCCACCACCAAACTCCCAGCAACATGAAGACAATCCAACCGTTGCCTGTATGTACACAAGATCCTACCACCGTCTATGTGCGTTGGCCATATCTAAGAATGTAAGCAATCCCTTGCTGTCAGCCTCAAACAAAGGTATCCCAAGACCCTTAACAATCCAAACACTCCATCCCAAATCAGAATCGCTCTTCCCAAGAAATCAAAATCAAAATCACTAGCCGACGCCTCGCGTGCTTTCCGTCCTCCCGTATCATAAATGGGTATCAAATGTAGCGACCGTTACATTCCTTGGAATCCTCCTCTTCCTGAACCAAAGAAGCCTCCCCAATCCGCCTGCATTCCCTGTTCTGTAAACATTTGTTGTATTTGTCTTTCCTGATGTTGCTGCCTGTGCGCTCGTCGGTGCGCCATTGAATGACCCTGGTGGATAGCGTGCGTCTGTGAAACAGGCCGTCTTTGTTGCATTACTGGCGGTTGGTTGGGCTGCATTGCCATGAGGTTCGCAGGGTTAGCATACATGGGTTGAGGCGACACACCCATCATTCCCTGGCCTTGTTGATGCATCATATAAGGCGGGGGCTGCCCAAAGATCTGACTTTCCACATCGTCAAACGTTCCAGTCAAGAATAGCTGCATGTCCTGACCTTGATCACCAATACTTGTGGTAGGATCCGTCTTGCTGGGGAACCCAAGTTCCATCATAGGCTGGTTAGGATAGGCAAATGGGTCTTCCGAAGGAAACATGAGCGAATCGAGTTTGTTGACTGGGTTGTGCATGCCCATAGGCTGTCCACCATAGGAGAATCGCTGAGCGCTTGTTGCTGTGCTGGTTGTCGACTCCGGAGTGCTACGCTGCATATCCGGGCTCATGAAATCGCCAAAGTTGGCAGTGAAAGTGTTGTCCTGGAAGGAGGTAATGCCTCCGCCCTGCATGTCCATGGTACCTTGTGACATAGTTGTTGGATATGAACTTGTCGAAACCTGGCTTGCACGTGTAAAATCGGCGGTTCCAAGCGATGACATGCTTGCTGGGATGGGAACGTGGTGTGAAGAGCCAGAAGAAGGTCGTCCTGTAGGGGCTGATCTCTTCTTTGAAGGTACCTGGCGTAAAGATCCGGTATCGAGTTGCTCTGGGAGTTGATCGAATAGCGCCTATTTGTCATGTCAGTATGAATTACGAATCAAAAGGTAAATAGACCATACCGTGAGAGCACCAGTAACTCGTTCCGCTGACATGCTCTTTTCGGACAGCGCTGCGATCATATCCCTTCCGGCTCGAGCATCCGCGAGAACCTCACTAGACCCAGGTTTCTCAGGATTTTCTGTAGCATAAAAGACAAGCGAAAGAACAGCAAAGAATTCGGTGTACAGCATGAACCAGTACGGCCCACTAAGAACTCTCTGTTTACGAATCTCGAGTCCGATGTGCACAATGTTGCGAGAGACACTGATTGCTGCCGCTGCGCAGGCATACGAAAGCTCGTCAACCTTGGTCCCTTGACTCAGGCGAGGAGAAACATAATGCAAAAACGGCCTGTATAGAACAAGTTGAACATGCGCATACGCAAATCTCAACAAGTGGCGGATTCTAAGCACAGCGTTAGTACAGTCTTGTCCATAACCTATCTTAATTGCACTTACCTGACAGTCTCAATCGGGCCCTCGCCGCTTGGACGCCAATGTTGGGGGAGTCTTTCAAACCAAGAATGAAGTTCAGCTTCGATTTCCTTGATGCGGCCATAGCTAATGAGATAGGTAGAAGCGGGTTTGTTGTCCTTTGTGAGACTCTGACCCAATCCCTTAGTCGGGTAGACATATTTGGTAACCTTGGCCAAGATTTCCATTAATTCGGAGTGAGCATTAAATGCTTGGAAGAATGATGGCGACCCAGGGGGTGGTCGTAGAATACCGGTATGGGTGATGAACTCGTCGTCGACTTCCAAAGGAAATGGTTGATCAATGTCGTCCACATTGAGAAGGAGAGGGAAGCCAAGCAATGTCGATACATAGATATCCATCTGTCGGACTACATAGAAAACGCGCTTCCGGACTTCCTGTTCGATAGGGTCGATCTTTTCATGTTGCAAATGCCGATGGAGACCTATTCGGAGTGATGAGCGCAGTGCGATACCAACGAAGGAGTAGCAGCTGCTAAGGTTCGAGGTAGCTTGGAGAAAAAGAATAATGAATAATAGAGCCTGGAGGGATATGAGATCTCGACAATCCGTCATGTCGTGTAGAACAGATCGGGCGGCATTATAATATTTGAGCCCTTCTTCCGTCGCATCTTGATAGGCCATACTTCGCGGGTCGGTATCGTCCAGGTTGTTGTACATGCAGCCGAGAGCCATAACAGAGAAAAGGAGTCCCAGATACTGTGTTTCTTCCTTTGATAGATTGTCCAGTGGGCGTTCATAAATTTTGTCCATTTGCTCATAAAATGTAGGAACGTGAACAATACGAACGAGGCAGGTCGCGCAGCTGAGGGAATAGTAACAAAGCTTTCGAGTGACGTCCTTTGGCGGAAGTTCGGGGTAACTTGGGGCGATTGAGAATGGTGTCCCGACGGAAGACAGCGAGGGTGAATCGAGGCCGGCCGGTCGTTCGGCACGAGGTAGAAAGGGAGTTTTTGAACTTGGACCAAGCATGCCCCGGAAATGCTCCTTCATGCGCTTCAGGAACACCGCACCGGACGAGATACCGTGGAAATCCCAGCTTCCCTTTTCATCGAGATCGAGTTGACCAACCGAATCAATCATGGAGGTCAGATGGGCATCATTCGGGTCGGATTGACTTGACTGGTGACTTGGTGGGGGCTGTCGGATCTTGGAGGTTTGAGAGCGAGCATTTTCGCGATTGCGAAATTCCTGTTGAATGGCTGGATCGAGGTTCGGATCGGCTAAGTCGACGTCGGGCATAAATTTAGAGAGCAGAGACTCGGCGCGTTGTAATCGACTTTCTAATGCCTCAATGTATTGTGGCGCAGGGTTCCGTCTCCTATTTGAAGGCTTGTCGTACGTGCATTCTGAAGGAAATGGTTAGTAACCGTGCGATATTCCAACAGGAGGGTTGAGAAGCAAAAGCAGGCGATTGAGAAGCCATATATCAGGGGGTCCGCATACCATAGCTGTAGACAGAGCAGTGTGTGCATGGTTGTTTGCCGTCGCATTTGATCTTTTTCCGTCTACATTCGTCGCAAGCGCGTGTTACTCGTCGTCGCTTTTGAATCGGTTGTGATGACGCGCCAGGCTGTCCATTCCCATCATCGTCTAATTCGATGTCGGACTTGATGCTTGCCGAAGGTGATGGGGCATCATCGTGCCAGTCGTGAGAAGATTGGCCGCCGTCATGGGCGGCGGCGTCGAGGGGCATATCGGGCTTGGTTGTATTAGCAATGGACAATAAGTTTGGTCATTTTTGAAAAAATTGGCGATATCAAGGCAACACTGTACGAAAGACAAGAGTTTCAGTGCGTCTTGGCGATGCTTAGTGCCCCGTCCTGGGTTCAACGCGCAAATGATACAAAATTCCCAGCCGAGGCACATCGCAACAACGATGTGAGTGCAGGAGCGCGATTGAGGGATGAGGGTTCATAGGCACAACGACCAAACGACTCGCGAACGATGGTACAGGGCGTTTACTCACCGGTTGATAGGCTTTTCAGCCACGATGGAGTCGAATCTAACGAGTTGGGTATTGTTCTATCAAAAAGAAAACAAAAAAGGGGGAGAAGAAAATCGTCTTTGTCGTCGCCGCCGCCGCCGCTGTGCGGCAGAAATGGAAGTTGAAGCGGGCAGTCGAGTTGAAATGGTTACAGAATGAATGAGTTGCAGGGTGGTAGGCGTAAGTAGAGGTAACGAGGCCAGTGGCAGCCCATATCCCAATCGCCCCAAGACTCAAAGCCTAGGCCATCAGCGTTGAAAAGACGTCAGTTTAAAATGCCGCGGAGAAAGTGGCAGAGTCAAGAATAGAAACAGAGGAGAGTCCAGAATTGAAATGAGATGGTGATGACGGGGAAATCGCCCAGGTATTGGGCAAACAGAGCGATTAGTACTGTCCGAGTTGTACCCTTCTCTACCTACCTACTAACTAATGGTACCCAGACAGGTAGCATCAAGTACCGGAGGGTAAATAGCGTAGCGTTTCGGACTGTACAGTACAGTTTTGTACAGGACCGAACTAGTGCAGAGTAGACGACTAGACTAGGCTAAACTGTTCCAAGTTGCAGACAGGGAAAGGGATGGGATGGGGCAGGATTGCGAGAGAGAGCAGATTTCGCGACGGGACCGAAACGGCACAGCGGGCGGGCACAGGCGATTTGGTAGAGGCTAACACTACAGCCCCAGGTACGTCCCACCTAGACCACCAACAACAGACTAGGTCGTGAACCTGCTGCAGGTTGGAAACCTACGAACGAGAGAGCAAGCGAAACGGGATGAGCGAACGAGGGGAGAGAAGGGCAGTCAGTTGGGCGGGGCCATCAAAAGGACCTGCCCGAGCTCCTAACCAGCCCAGGCGGACAAGCCAGGCTTTTGGGGCGGGCTTCGATTAAGTTGTCAAAGCCAGTTAACACCGTGTTATTGACACAGTTTTACATGTATCTTTTTTTTACGCTATTTGCTAGCGCAGTGACAAAAAAAGAACCAAATTCAAGGTACAGTACTAAGATAAAGCGGACAAGGTAGACATGTCTGTCTGTAATCGTAGTCTGTGATCTCTGAGTGAGGCCACCGCACACCAACTGTGCCCAGACCTCAAGAGTGAACGGCGGCGCATGCTAAGATTTGCCCAAGACTCAGGGCTAGCAATCAAGAGTTGCCAAAGGGAAAACGAGACACAAAAGGCTGGGAAATTCGAGTGCCAAGTAATACCAAGACGAAAAACATGTTGAGCCAAGACTAAAAGCCAAGTACTAAACGCCAACGGGCGACTGCGTCTGTAGTCTATGGTACAGGTAGAGGAGAGAAGAGGAGGGTACAGTACTCTTACTTACATTCTGCAACTCCGCGTAAACTGTAAAGAGAGACAGTTCTAAAGCCAAACTCAACGTCGCCAGAACAATCTTTCCAGAACAGGCTACCCATTGAGACAGCAACCACGCATGGCTAATATGCAGTAGTGGTATTGGAGTGTTTGCGGGCAATGGCGTTGTAGGTATCCTAGATACACTTTGAGGCTTTCAACATTCTGCTTCTTTTATACAAGGAATAATTGGATTAAGGTTGCGGGTTTAATCAAAATTGAATAAGAACGCAAAGCTAACAGCATGTCTATTTGATTTCCGTATCATGAGAGTTATTTCCAGTATCGGGGTTAATGTATTCATGGTCGATGATTTACATGACGATGAAGACGGTATCTCAAGACTCATTAACAGACCAGAGACCCTCGAGAACAGAATCATAGGTAGCCAACATTCCACGATACCTCACACTGTGCATTCCAACCTACTCGCAAGGTAAGCGGGATGTACCGCAGGGGATAAGCCTTCGACGTACCGTACCAGCAGGGGAGGAAACATGGATCCAGAGGTATTGATTTGCTCACTTTGCTGTACACATACAAAAGAACCTGTCTTCACGAGATATTAATTGCCTGCTGAGTACGAATATTGTCCCTGATTTTTACTTTGTTTTCTCTGATCAAGAAACCACGCACCAGTGACAGATGTCGTTCATTCTGTCGCATGCAAAATATTCTTTTCAGGGAACTACCTCATTGTACTTTGGCGCATTAGTTACATGAATGAGTCAGGGCCATTGTAATCAGCAAATGCACTACACTAACGAATTAATTACTGTATGTAAGTCTCGTAACGCATCAGTGGCTGAGTTCCATGTCAAAGTCTTCTTGACGCTGTATCCCCTCCCTTGAAGAGGAACACGAATAATATATTATTGCAGTACCAACGTGTGCGCAATTTGAAGCACAACCACGGCTAAGACGGGACAGCAACCTCGAGAAAAAGAGAAGGCATCTCCACTGGCCAGGGCCTTTCCAGTGGACGGATGGAAAGCCGCGCGGCCGCAAAATAAACTCGCAGTCTCAGGAACCACCCCCTCTTGGAAGAACCGCCGTTCAGCGCCGCTGTGAACAAGCTCAAGCTGTTGCACCGGCGGATTCAAGATGACCATGATCAATTGATTGATCAATCAATCGATTGGACAGGACAAGAGATAGACAAAGAGTCCTGTGCTGCAATGATTTTGTCGGCAAACATGACAATGTCATTGTTGGCACCCACACAAGCAACATCTACAGTACCCAGAAGTAATTTTAAGCACCCGCTATCTGAACGTCCAGGTTGAATGGACGTGTACCGAATGGGGGCGATGAACGAAAGCGCAAAACGCAAAACGCTCTAGACCAACCTTGTCGTCAGCTAAATCACATCCATCAACCCTGACCTTGACGACTTGCTTGCATGGGTTGCAGACGGTGGTGGAGGCTTGTTAGGCTTGTGAATGGCTGCGCTAGGATGAACCTAAGCCTCACAACACCAGGAATTTGTGGAGGTTATTCTTGTTTCCGTGTTATCTGCGATGGTAGAGGTCTTGTGGCAAGAACTGCCGTTTTAAGGGCTCAAGAGTCTCGGAGTCGCGAGATAACAATTGAGGACGGCAAAGGGCGCAACCAAGCGTCACGTCGATCTGTTGTTGAATACTCCGTACACATCACAACGTTGCATGTCTGTCGGTGATCCCTGCAAATCACTAGCAACTCTATTTTCAACGGCCGCATACGGCCCTAACTTTGTCAATACCTTATCCTGCAGTCTACTAAACGAATGCACTGGCTTAAGTGTGTCCTTTGCTGCTGCTGACGCATGGTGGGAGCTTAATAAAACAAAAGTTTAATGACGAAATTGTCGGTGAGTTGCAATGACATGGAAGTTTCAGGGTCCTCGTTGATTAATTGGATGGTATCAGATAATCGAGGTTGATGGTCAAACCTCTGGGGTATTGGCTGCCTCTCGTCTCTTGCCTTATAGCCGACATCTCTTTGTCCTGTAACTTGCGGTATTGCAGCATCTCCAATGTTGAGCCCAATTTAGAAACAACCATTTATTGGCTTCGGAAATCACGGAAGCTGGCGGCTTCTGAATGGGTGAATCCTTTATGTGGCTTCCACCGCGCTGCACAAGCGATCCAGAGCGCCACACCTAATGGCCACATCCACCATTCTCTCTCTCATCAAAAGAGACCCTGCTTCTATATGCTCGCAGCCCATTCCATTTTCTGATGAGCCATACTGCATCTGCCATGACAATATTCCAAATTCAATACTACTACTACTATTGAAGATACTAGTGTATATGACATCATTCGTCTTACTATTCTTATGACAGCCAAGCACTACCACCTGGATCCAGACCAAATTTCCGGCTCTTGTCCGGGTTTCCTCCGAGAATGTTCTATCTGGATCATAGTTCCTGACCTGACAGCGCGCCCTCTCGCGTCTTCGGGTTTTTGTTATACGCTTACTGATCGCTGACTGGTGGAAAAGGTGCCAGGTTCTCAAACCACAGGCTATACCTACCCAGTATTCCTGTTCCCTCGGCCGATAGAGTCGGCCCAGAAGAGACCAAACCTCATCTGCTACCAAACCGTGCCATGATCAAGTCTTGGCGTCAGTCTTGGCGTGAAAGCTTTGTTTTAACCTCTTCCACCATGTTCCGATCGATCCAGATCCAAGCAGTCTTTCCCACAGTTGTATCCGACAGTTTAATTTTGAGCCTCTTGAAACTCTAAGTTAGCATGAATGCGACCTGGGAACTGATGCAATTTATTTGCATGATACTGAAGATTAAAATAATCCGAGTTTTTAGACAAACTGATTGAGTGTGGTACAGTATAAGAACAACACAGGTCGACACTGCAGAAAGAAACAAAACAAAAAATACTGATAATTGTCACAGTACAGGTGGCCTGGTCTCATTACCGATCTGTTTACCTTGACAACCAGTCATCAGGTTCCCAAGCATCATGGTCCATCTGTAGCCGTACCAAGGTCCATGAATTCAATACGTAAAAACACTCACGATAGACCAACAAAATTACTCTAAACAAACAAGACTAATGGCTATCCTAGAGTACCTGACTCAAGTCTAAAGATAAACCTGTTCTTCTTGGAAACCTATTTCTGCGTGACTGTAACCCTGCCCACAATTGATGCTGGTAGAAATGACCTTTTGGGATAGCAGTCAGGCCCATCACAGAGTCAACTTGCACTCATCTTTGTCCACGGGCTAGGATGTATAGGGTAGGGAAATTGACCCCACATCTGTCCTGGAGATCTCATTGCGATTTCCCCCACCTTTGACCTCCACCACCCCGTTGGAGCCTAGCAGGAGGTAGCTACTCATGACAATCCACCAAAACACACGTCAAGTTACATCTCTCTGCATCTCCAATTGTTGCATAGGTACACTGGATGCTCTGTAGATCAGCTTTATACCCATAATGTCTGAATCAAACTCCCTTCTGGCCTTCTTCAGCCAGCAAAGCAACACGGGCGGCATCATTGTCAAAGGTACGTTTCAGCGAATGCCGTCAGTGTCGTGAACCATCATTCGAGCGCACTCTTGAGAAAGCTGTACTAACTGCCTGCAAGAACAACCCAAACTCGACCTCGACCTCTATATTTCGAACTACACCGGTCCGTTACTACGCCGCTATCGATGCCATGCCGACATGACCGCTAAACTTGTCTAGGTCGAACGAGAATCGATCGTCTCCTACAAATCGGAAAGTCATCAGTGCCGCTATGCATCGATGCGCTCAAACTAGCCATAGCTGAGGCAAAGAAGGGCTCAGATGTATCGCTATACGGTGAAGCTTGGAATTGTCTCCGTACTGCGGCCCCTCAAGAGCCAGAGGCTCAACTCGAAACAGAATGGGTTGATCGAGTTGAACGTGAGAACAAAGCCGAGACCGCACGTCTTGAATCTCAACTTAAGCAGTACCGTCACAACTTGATCAAAGAAAGCATTCGAGTACGTTATGATACTTTTCTATCGCGTTTAAAGTTCTGACAAAACTCTAGATGGGCAACGAAGATTTGGGGCAGCATCTTGAGAAGACCGGAAACCTAGAGGCGGCAGCCGAAGCGTACAATCGCATGCGACAGGACGTCACAACCACCAAACATATTATCGACTGCGGCATACACTTAGTCAATGTTTACATTGCCAGGCGCGACTGGACCATGGTACTCAACAATCTTGGAAAGATCGTCGGCGTTCAGAGTGGCGACGAGGAACGAATCTACCAGCCTTATACGAAGCTTGTATCCGGTATCGCGCTCCTCGGGCTGAAGCACTATAAAGAGGCCGCCAACTCTTTTCTTCAAGTCGACTTTACCTTGTCCCCAGCGCAATACAACCACATCGCCAGCCCCAACGACATAGCAGTGTACGGAGGGTTACTTGCTCTAGCAACTATGAAGAGGGACGAACTTCAGACTCGACTGTTGGACAACCAATCCTTCCGTTCATTCCTAGAGAACGAGTCACACATCCGCAAGGCCATCAGTCTATTTGTCAATGGCAGGTATTCAAACTGTTTGGCCATCCTCGAATCTGTTCGAAACGACTATTTACTCGACATTTACCTGCAACGCCATATCCCCACGCTTTACTCGCAGATTCGGAACAAGTGTATCGTCCAATACTTCATTCCGTTCTCGTGTGTTACCCTCGAGAGCTTGAACAAGGCATTTGCATCAGAAGGGGAATCGGTTGAAACAGAACTTGTAACCATGATCCGCGAGGGAACTCTCAAGGCCCACCTTGATGCAAAGAACAAAGTGAGTCATTGTTTATAATCTAATTACATACACTAACTCATTATAGCTGCTTATTGCTGTTCAGCCCAATCCTCGGCTTGAGATGCAGAAGCAGGCCCTTGACGTCTCTCGCCAGTACGAGCAAGAGGCAAAGGACAGGCTTCGTCGCATGAACATTATTGCTGCTGGCCTGGAAGTCGTCGGTAAAAGGCAACAGCATGCCGGCCCAGTCGGTCGTGGAATCGACGAGCAGTGGTACGATGATGCCAGAGCATCTGTTCAGCAAAACAAAACTGAAGGGGACCAGTGATTCAGCAGCTGTCGAGAAAGTTGAGTCCCCGCAGGACTGGACATACTTACGAACAAATGAACGGCATATCGCATTATGGCCTAGGCGTTGGTGTTTCCTGATTTTAACTATCCGCAAGGACGCGGAGGTACTGTGTGGCAGATTAGATCAGGCGTCCAGGGACATACATGTTTTATTTCAAATGGAATGTTCTTCACATAATGATTGAATGCACATTTGTTCGTATATGTTCAAGGGGGTATCATTGTTAAACCTCGAGATCGCTTCTGACTTGTTGCTTTTTCCCGCTACCAAGTTCCTTTAACCCATCAACTGCCGCAAGTCTGTGGGCGGCCAGCGAACTTGTGCGAATGTGAGACAGCGCTTGATGCTCTGCAGATATTTGCGCGTAACCTCGTCACCCATGACATGACCCTTCTCACCATCGTGTAGCTTCTCTCGAGCGCTACGCTCGTGAATACCAACCATGGTGACACCAATAGGCCACGCTGCGTTTCCAATACTCAGACGCAGATATCCATCATTGGCATCCACATAGCGGCGCTCCTGGAGAGCTTGGACAATTTCTATAACAGGCTTGAGAATATCGTCGTCAAGCTCTCCCTGTTCGAATTTGCGAAAAAGCTAGGCAGAGTTAGTTTCGACATTGCAGTAGAAGGTGATTTATTTCAACGTACCGGCTTCATATTCTCTCGGGTCTGCACCATCGCATTGTATGCTGTTTTGCCAGCAGTTGTATCCCGCTTCTCCGCTTCCATAGCACGCTCGTACTCTGTAAGAACCATAGTAAAGTAGCTCGCCAGTTGTCGGAACAACCATTTCCTGCCCTCGTTATCTTTTGGTAGCTCGCTGTTGACCTTCATATCCTTCTCTTCCACAAGCTCCAACGTTGTCGGTATGGGGCCCTTGGTGACTACTGTTGTCAACCTGCGGTATCGCCTCACCCGTGCAGCATGACTCTCCCCGAACAAGGCCGCCGGCTCACCAAGAGCCCTTAGCTTCTCGACAAGTTCCTCTTCAGGAACATCCTCACTCGCGTGAACACCATCTTCAGTATCTTCGCTCTTGGCCTTTACCAGCTCTGGTAAACCAAGTCGCTTCCTTCGAGCGCGCTCTTCCTCGGCTTCTTTCTCTTCGCGCCTCTTTCTCATTTCCTCTGCAAGTTTGCGACGCTTCTCCTCGCGCACGGCATTCTCGGCAGCCGCGTCTTCCTCTCGTTTACGTTTTGCGGCGGCTTTTGCTTGTCGCTCGGCCTCAAGGGCTTTTTGTTCGGCTAGGTAGGCTTCTTTTCTTTGCGCTTCGATTTCTGAACGCTTCAGGTACTTCTTTTCGTCGTTTCCGGAACCGCCCTTCTTACTCTTCGAGAGCTCCTTGTTCATCAGCGCCGCGAAATCCATAGTGAAATCAAACAATATTCTGCTGATATGTCGGTGCCAATGTAAAGGAGTATGTTGAGATTGGTGGTTCGGCTTATTTTGATAATTTTTTTTAGTTTTATTTCAAGTTGCTTAGATTGATTGATGATTGTGAACCTGTCGCAAACTGCTAGAGTTCAAATTGGGTATTGATTGATTACGGATATAGCGATATCGGCTAATCGACAGACGGCCAGCCTTGACGAATGCCACTCTTATCACTTGCGATTCTATAACTAACAGCAGATCTGGTTTCAATACACCATTTAAATTAATAATCTTTTGGTGCCCTATTGATGATTTCTTCAAAATGTACTCTTCTTTGCCAAAACCGGTGCGCGAAAATACAACACCCTTCTTATTACAGCTCTTCTATCGCACGGGAGCTCTTCACAGGTACTCATATCACCCTACTATAATACGCTTAAAAGTAATACTTACATCTTTGTGCTAGAGCAGATGAGTTTCAGTCGCAGAGTCTCCCTCCACACATTTCTGTTTATACGTGGTCGGACTGTACTCTTCAAGAGTTGGCATTAGATCTTGCCGCTACCAACCCTTCGGTCTTGCCATCACCTTCAGTGGGATGTCGTTTAGTATTCCAGCTGGTGTTTCCGGATCTTCGTAACACAGCCATAGTACCAAGCTCACCTCCTCGCTTTGGGGCCAAGGACCTTGGTAGTGTTGTGATAGGTGGTGACTCTAGTTCGGATGCATCTGGGGATATCTCTATGAAAGCAACAGCAAAAGGTTCTGACGACAAACACAAAACACTCAGTGGTGCCCGGTTCGTAGTTGGTGATTACATCACTTGCGCAATACTGCCGCCGCTCCCAGACGGTTCAGTGGCACCCGCTTCAAGTGTGCGAAGGGAGCAGGCTTCGGGTTCGCATGAAAGAGGACACGGCATTTCCGGTCGCGGAGGCTCTAAGGGAAGCCGAAGCGACTGGAGAGACGAGGTTGGGGGAGACTTCCCTATGGGCGAATGGAGAAGGGGTGAAAGGTTACCAGATACCCCTGGTGGGAGACCGAAAGGCAGAGGGAGGTGGTAGGGGACAGACAGCGCTCATTTTGATGGTGTCACTCGATTATACCCATTTCTCATTCGATAAAAGAAATTTCACAGTCCGGCCATGGCCTATTCATATTTGACCTCGTTTTAATTGAATCTCTACCGTGGGCTCTATCCCAGGTATGACGCTTTAAATGTACACATCCCAAATTTCCGATTCTCGTTCGATTTATTTCTCGTAGACGAGGTCGCCCTTTCGCTTCGCCCTGAAGTCCCAAAGTCCCTGCGGAAGTCAGTATTTTGATATTCGCGAAATCGCGGCGGCGGCTGCTGCCAGACTTACGTCGGTCTTGTAGGCAATGTAGCCCATGATGGCGGGGATCACACCAACGTAGATGAAGGTGATCTTGGCGGTTCGAGGCGTCCATCGGAAGTAGTGATGGCGCGACTTCATCATAGCTACTCATATTGTTAGAATGGATTCGGGTCGAGGGTGATCAGTGCCGAAGTCGAGGAGAAGTCACGCACCCGCATATTTGAGGTAGGCCGGGTCCGGCTTGACGTCTATGGAACAGCGATTAGCAAAGCTCGATTCTCGGGAGTTTCACTCAACCTACTTAGGTGCGCCATTTTGATTGACGGCTATTGTTGTCTTGCTGAAGTGGTTCGCGTGACGAATTGGCCGTCGTAATGGTCGATTTGAATGATGGTTAACCTCGACGACGAATTGAAGCTTCGAGGCTGACTAAGGCTGTGCTTCTATTATATGGCCTCTGATTGGACGAACATCAAGGTCTTTCTAAAGTGGCTACCCTAAACCACCTATCTGAAAGCTCGGCCTTGGGGTACTAGGAAATTTGACCACTACCTCTAGAAGTATTGAAGACGAATTAGTAGGTCAGTTTATGCCTTAGACTGTCGTGTTTAGACCACTCATTTATATGCTCCAAGGTTTAGGAGGCTAGCTTTTCTTTGTGAACTGCAATTCTCACAAGCATACTAGGTAGGTAGATAGGTACACACTATAATCTGCACATAATACAACCATTATTTGTCAACGTGTCTAGAACTATGCTCGGCGGTCGACTCGGGAGATTAATAAGAAGAGAAGTGATCCTAATAGCAGTACCCCAGCAGCACAATAGTAGATATATAGGATCATTCCCTTGGTTATGAGGTCTGGTTAGTATGAGTAATAACATCATCTCTTAAATTTGACGAGCTGCTCTTTCATATGGGTATTTCGGTCGAATTAGTCAGCAGATACATAGGCAGGCAGTCGTGAGAAAATAGGGACTGAAAGAAGCCCGTCTAGGTGAAAGTATTCTTGCTCTGAGGCTATATTTGTATTTGTTTATATGACTTATATGACTTACTTATAAAGTCACGTGAGTAGATCAACGCGTCTTCTATGTCGGTCACGTGGGCGGACCCACCAATCGCGTCTTCCCCAGAATTTGCCGTGGCGACAGCTTCACGATCTTTTACTACCTATTCAGAACATCAAGCAATCATGCAACCACCACCTCCTCCCCCAGGCTGGGGAAATCCTCCTCCTCCTCCCCCTCCTCCTCAACCTCAAGCGCCTCCTCCTCCTCAAACGCCTGCTCCTCCACCTCCTCCGCCTTCTTCTTTACCATCAACGGCGACACCGGCATTTCATACTGCGAAGTTTGCGCAAAAGAAGAAAGAATGGGTCAAATCACAGCGCAATCGCTTTGGCGAGAAGCGCAAGGGTGGATTTGTACAGACACAGAAAGCCGATATGCCGCCTGAACATCTACGGAAGATCGTAAAGGATATTTGTGATGTTTCGCAAAAGAAGTATACAAACGACAAGCGCAGTTATCTTGGAGCCCTTAAGTTTATGCCACATGCGGTCCTTAAACTTCTCGAAAATATGCCTATGCCATGGGAGTCGGCTCGCGAGGTCAAGGTGCTTTACCATGTCAACGGTTGTTTGACTCTAGTCAACGAAATCCCCCGAGTAATCGAGCCAGTCTTTTTTGCGCAATGGGCGATGATGTGGACATTCATGCGAAAGGAGAAGGCCGACAGACGACTATTCAAGCGCATGCGATTTCCACCTTTCGATGATGAAGAGCCCCCCCTGTCGTGGGCTGAGAACCTGGAGGATGTTGAGCCTCTCGAGCCGATTCAGATGGAACTCGACGAAGAGGATGATGAAGCCGTGTACGAATGGTTCTACGATCATAGACCTCTCCTCGATACACCACATGTCAACGGACCAAGTTATAAGTCTTGGAACCTGACGCTCCCTCAGATGGCGACTCTATTCCGTTTGAGTCGACCTCTTGTCTCTGATGTTGTTGACAAGAATTATTTCTATCTTTTCGACCTCAAAAGTTTGCTATCGGCCAAGGCCCTCAATGTCGCCCTTCCAGGTGGACCTCGCTTTGAGCCTTTATACAAGGATATCGACCCCAACGACGAGGATTTCGGCGAGTTCAATGCTATCGATCGCATTATTTTCCGAAACCCCATCCGAACCGAGTTCCGAGTTGCGTACCCTTACCTTTATAATTCGTTGCCGAGAAGTGTTCACCTATCTTGGCACTCTCATCCTCAAGTTGTCTTCAACCGAGCAGACGATCCTGATTTGCCGACGTTCCATTTCGACCGCCGCATCAACCCTATATCTTCGCGAACCGTTGCGCCAAAGAATGTTGAAGTTTCTCACGAGGACGAAATTTTCGGTGTCGGTAACATGGAGGAGCCCGAAGAGGATGCTTTCGAGCTTCCTGCTGGAGTTGAGCCATTCCTTGCCGACGAGGATATTGAGAACGACGATACATCATCCGCCGTTGATCTCTGGTGGGCGCCATATCCCTTTGACCGGCGATCCGGACGTATGGTTCGAGCACAAGACGTGCCGCTTGTAAAACAGTGGTACCTTGAGCACCCTCCATCCGACCGACCTCCTGTCAAGGTTCGAGTTTCGTATCAAAAGCTTCTTAAGAACTTCGTTCTCAACGATCTTCACAAGAAGAAACCCAAGGCACAGAACAAGCAGAACTTGATGCGATCTCTCAAACAGACCAAGTTCTTCCAGCAGACTACCATCGATTGGGTTGAGGCTGGTCTGCAGGTTTGTCGCCAGGGTTTCAATATGCTTAACCTCCTTATTCACCGCAAGAACTTGACTTACCTTCACCTGGATTACAACTTTAATTTGAAGCCCGTCAAGACCTTGACTACAAAGGAGCGCAAGAAGTCCCGTTTCGGAAATGCTTTCCACTTGATGCGAGAGATTTTGAGATTGACCAAGCTCATTGTTGATGCTCAGGTGCAGTACAGATTGGGTAACATCGATGCCTTCCAGTTGGCAGACGGTATTTTGTACGCCTTCAACCACGTCGGTCAGCTTACGGGTATGTACCGATACAAGTACAAGTTGATGCATCAGATTCGAACTTGCAAGGATCTGAAGCATCTCATTTACTATCGTTTTAACTCTGGCCCTGTCGGCAAGGGCCCAGGCTGCGGTTTCTGGGCTCCCGCTTGGAGGGTTTGGCTCTTTTTCATGCGAGGCATTATTCCTTTGCTTGAGAGATGGCTTGGAAACCTTCTGTCTCGTCAGTTCGAAGGTAGACACAGCAAGGGAGTTGCAAAGACCGTTACCAAACAGCGTGTCGAGTCTCACTTTGATCTGGAACTTCGAGCTTCTGTTATGGCTGATCTTATGGATATGATGCCCGAGGGCATCAAACAGAACAAAGTCAACACTGTTCTTCAGCATCTGTCTGAGGCATGGAGATGCTGGAAGAGTAACATTCCCTGGAAGGTTCCTGGCTTGCCTGCACCTATAGAGAACATTATTCTTCGATATGTCAAGTCCAAGGCGGATTGGTGGGTTTCGGTCGCTCATTACAACCGTGAGCGTATTCGACGAGGAGCCACTGTCGATAAGACCATTGCGAAGAAGAATGTTGGCCGTCTGACACGACTTTGGCTCAAGGCCGAGCAGGAGCGTCAGCACAACCACATGAAGGATGGTCCTTATGTCTCCTCTGAGGAAGCTGTTGCCATCTATACTACTACCGTACACTGGCTCGAGTCCCGCAAGTTCTCACCTATTCCCTTCCCTAGCGTTTCTTATAAGCACGACACCAAAATCCTCATCCTCGCCCTTGAGCGTCTTCGGGAGGCTTATTCAGTTAAGGGACGCCTCAACCAAAGTCAACGAGAAGAGCTGGGTCTGATTGAGCAGGCATATGATAGTCCTGGCACCGCATTGGAGAGTATCAAGCGCGCCCTTCTCACCCAGCGAGCTTTCAAGGAAGTCAAGATTGATATGAACGACAACTACAGCACGATCAACCCTGTTTATGACATTGAACCCATCGAGAAAATCACTGATGCTTACCTTGACCAGTACCTCTGGTACCAAGCAGATCAGCGACATCTCTTCCCTGCCTGGATCAAACCTTCGGATTCTGAAGTCCCACCCCTTCTCGTCTACAAGTGGGCTCAAGGTATCAACAACCTTGATGGTGTCTGGCAGACTGAGAACGGCGAGTGCAACGTCATGATTGAGACAGAGCTATCCAAGGTGTACGAGAAGATGGAGCTCACACTTCTCAATTCTCTCCTGAGACTGATTATGGACCACAACCTGGCGGATTACATCACAGCCAAGAACAACGTTCAGCTTACCTACAAGGACATGAACCATGTCAACAGTTATGGTATGATTCGTGGCCTTCAGTTCTCTGCATTCGTGTTCCAATTTTATGGTCTTGTGTTGGATCTTCTCCTGCTTGGACCTCAGCGAGCCAGTGAGATTGCCGGTCCGCCTCAGAGCCCCAACGACTTCTTGCAGTTCCGCGACCGTGAGACTGAGTCGAGCCATCCTATTCGACTCTACACCCGTTACGTTGATAAAATCTGGATCATGCTTCGATTCACTGCTGAGGAATCTAGAGATCTCATCCAACGATTCCTCACGGAGCAACCTGACCCCAACTTTGAGAATGTCATCGGGTACAAGAGCAAAAAATGCTGGCCTAGAGATTCTCGTATGCGCTTGATGCGTCACGATGTTAACCTCGGACGAGCTGTCTTCTGGGACTTGAAGAACCGTCTTCCTCGATCTGTGACAACGATCGATTGGGACGACAGCTTTGTTAGTGTCTACAGTCGCGACAACCCCAACTTGCTGTTTTCCATGTGTGGTTTCGAGGTCCGCATTCTCCCCAAGATCCGAAACCAGAACGAGGAGTTCCCGGTCAAGGACAGCGTTTGGTCCCTTGTGGACAACACTACTAAAGAAAGGACAGCCCACGCTTTCCTGCAAGTTACTGAGGAGGATATTCAAAAGTTTAACAATCGCATTCGACAAATTCTTATGTCATCAGGTTCTACCACGTTCACAAAGATTGCGAACAAATGGAACACTGCGTTGATTGCTCTCTTCACCTACTACCGTGAAGCGGCTGTTTCCACAGTCGACTTGCTTGACACTATTGTCAAATGCGAGACCAAGATTCAAACTCGAGTCAAGATTGGTTTGAACTCCAAGATGCCTTCTCGTTTCCCTCCTGCTGTCTTCTACACACCCAAAGAACTTGGTGGTCTTGGTATGATTTCGGGCTCTCATATTTTGATCCCTGCCAGTGACAAGCGCTGGTCAAAGCAAACCGACACTGGTGTCACTCATTACAGGGCAGGAATGACCCACGATGAGGAGACCCTCATTCCGAACATTTTCCGATACATCATCCCTTGGGAGGCCGAGTTCATTGATTCCCAACGCGTCTGGACAGAATATTCCCAGAAGAGATTAGAAGCTAACCAACAGAATCGTCGTCTTACTCTTGAGGATCTCGAAGATAGCTGGGACCGCGGTCTTCCCCGAATCAACACGTTGTTCCAAAAGGACCGAAGCACCCTGAGCTTCGACAAGGGTTTCCGAGCACGAGCTGAATTCAAGATTTATCAATTAATGAAAAACAATCCTTTCTGGTGGACTAGTCAACGTCATGACGGAAAATTGTGGAACCTGAACGCGTACCGAACCGATGTTATCCAGGCGTTGGGTGGTGTTGAGACCATTCTTGAACACACCCTTTTCAAAGCAACAGGATTTCCATCATGGGAAGGCCTATTTTGGGAGCGCGCTAGTGGTTTTGAAGGTGCGTGCTCTGTTTTAACGTTAAAAATGGCTCAAAATACTAATGTGGTGTTGCAGAAAGCATGAAATTCAAGAAGTTGACCAACGCTCAACGTTCGGGTCTGAACCAAATTCCCAACCGCCGCTTCACTCTCTGGTGGTCACCTACCATTAACAGAGCCAATGTATATGTCGGTTTCCAAGTCCAGCTTGATTTGACTGGTATCTTCTTGCACGGAAAAATTCCCACTCTGAAGATCTCTTTGATCCAGATCTTCCGCGCCCATTTGTGGCAAAAGATCCACGAGTCAGTTGTTATGGATCTTTGCCAGGTGTTCGACCAGGAATTGGAATCTCTGGGCATTGAGACTGTTCAGAAGGAGACAATTCACCCTCGAAAGTCTTACAAAATGAACAGTTCTTGTGCCGATATTCTCCTATTCTCCAACCACAAGTGGAACGTTACCCGACCTTCTCTGCTCTACGACACCAAGGACGTGATTGAGCAAACAACTACTAATAAATTCTGGGTTGATGTCCAGCTCCGATATGGCGATTACGACTCTCATGACATTGAACGATATACGCGAGCCAAGTACCTTGATTACACCACGGACAGTGCCAGTATTTACCCTTCGGCTACTGGTCTTATGGTCGGCATCGATCTTGCCTACAACCTTTACTCCGCTTACGGCATGTACTTCCCTGGTCTCAAGGTACTTGTTCAGCAGGCAATGGCCAAGATCATGAAGGCCAACCCTGCTCTGTATGTCCTTCGCGAGCGTATTCGAAAGGGTCTACAGCTTTATGCTTCTGAGAGCAACCAAGAGTTCTTGAACTCCCAGAACTACTCAGAACTATTTAGCAATCAGACGCAGCTATTTATCGATGATACCAACGTCTATCGTGTCACGATTCACAAGACATTTGAGGGTAACTTGACAACCAAGCCCATCAATGGTGCTATCTTTATCTTCAACCCGCGAACTGGCCAGCTGTTCCTCAAGATCATCCATACCAGTGTTTGGGCTGGACAGAAGCGTCTTGGTCAACTTGCCAAGTGGAAGACTGCCGAGGAAGTCGCTGCCCTCATCCGTTCGTTGCCCGTAGAGGAGCAGCCCAAGCAACTCATTGTGACGAGAAAGGGCCTTCTGGATCCTCTCGAAGTACACTTGCTTGATTTTCCCAACATTTCTATCCGAGCGTCCGAGTTGCAACTTCCTTTCCAGGCGGCTATGAAGGTCGAGAAGCTTGGTGACATGATTCTGCGCGCTAAGCAACCCCAGATGGTGCTGTTCAACTTGTATGATGAGTGGTTGAAGAGCATTTCTTCTTACACTGCCTTCTCTCGTCTCGTTCTTATTCTGCGTGCTCTCCACGTTAATCCGGACAAGACAAAGCTCGTTCTCCGTCCTGACAAGACTGTTATCACGCACGAACATCACATTTGGCCATCACTGTCAGATGAGGATTGGATCAAGGTTGAAACGCAGCTCCGAGATCTCATTCTGAATGACTATGGAAAGAAGAACAATGTCAACGTCTCGAGTCTAACAACCAGCGAAGTGCGAGACATCATTTTGGGTATGGAGATTTCAGCACCTTCCATGCAACGACAGCAGGCTGCCGAGATTGAGAAGCAGCAGCAGGAACAGGCGCAGTTGACAGCGGTCACTACCAAGACTCAGAATGTTCACGGAGAGGAGATCATTGTGACGACCACGTCGCAATTCGAGCAGCAAACCTTCGCTTCCAAGACAGAGTGGCGAACACGAGCTATTGCCACATCCAACTTGCGCACACGAGCGAAGAACATTTACGTCTCATCTGTCGACAACGACCTCGACGACATTACCTATGTTATGCCCAACAACATTCTGAAGCGCTTCATCACAATTGCAGACCTCAGGGTGCAGGTCGCTGGTTACTTGTACGGTTCTTCGGCACCTGACAACGATCAGGTCAAGGAAGTCAAATGTATTGTCATGATTCCGCAGATTGGTGGGCTTCGCAACGTGCAGCTGCCACAGCAACTCCCTCAGAGCGAATTCCTCGAGGGCATGGAGCCTTTGGGCGTTATTCACACTGTCTCTGGTAGCGAACTGCCATATATGTCCGCCGTGGATGTTACCGAGCACTCCAAGCTCCTGGATGCGCATAACGAGTGGGACAAGACCAACACTGTGACGGTTTCTGTCGCATTCACTCCAGGCAGTGTATCTTTGTCGGCTTGGGGACTTACACCAGACGGCTACAAGTGGGGAGCCGAGAACAAGGACACGCAGAGCGATCAGCCGCAGGGCTTTGCTACAACGATGGGTGAGAAGCGCAAGTTGCTGCTCAGCCCACGATTCAGAGGATTCTTCCTTGTGCCGGATGATGGCAGGTGGAACTACAGTTTCATGGGTAATGCATTTGACGGTATGCAAAAGAAGCCGTATCACGTCAAGCTGGATACGCCGCTGCCATTCTACAGCGACCAGCACCGATCTGTGCACTTCCACAGCTTTGCAGAATTGGAGGATATTTGGGTGGACCGATCGGATAACTTTGCTTAATCAAAATGGGTAATAATGGGCGTTCAATCGTGTTTTTTTTGTAATTAATTAGTTATCCCGACGTGTATTTATGATGATAATTAACCTAAAGCCTGATCTAAATATCATAAGCTGGTCCACCAATTTCGTCTCTTATGCTCCTAGCGACCAACCTCTCTGATACACCGAGGCCTCTTCCCTCGGCGCAACACGAGACGTGGTTATCATGTCAAACTCATACACAATGACGTGTCGAGGAGTAAGCACCTCTAAATCTCAGAGTGCATTAAGCAGCGTATTTGCGCCCGACTTTGTAGACGTATTAGAATGTGTGGTGATTTCGCTGATTAATTGGTCCCGTTCGTCGTCCTGGAGATCGCCATAGGCATGGCGGCCAGTCTGTAGGCGGACATGGCGTTGTCCCTCCTCTGGCTCTTCTTCGTCATCGTCCTCGTCGGCGTCGCTGGTGGCATCAATGAAGTCAAGGTCATCGATATCGTTTTCGTCGTTGAATCCAGCAACGTCTTCTTCGTAATCCTCATCTGAGTTACTAATCTGCGAATCCCCTACCATGCTCATAAAATCATCATCTGACCTTAGTTCAGAAAGAGCATTGGGAGGGATAGATTCAACAGGGGAGGAGTGGCGTTCCCTAAAAACCAAGGAAGATGTGAACGATGAGCCTAGGTTCGGCATGTAATCGCCAGTGCGGCGGCGGCGAGGAGACACTGGAGCTGAACTAAGCGGGCTTCTTATGATGTGTTTTGGTGTCTTTGCACTTGAGTTTTCCCTTATAGTTGGCAGCTCTTGGGAAGGTTCGAGCCTCTCTAGCCTTCCGCTTTGGCTGAAATGTTTAACCAGCGGTAAGACGTTGTTGAATAATGGTCTGCTGAGCCTGGCGCTTTTCGGGACGATTAATAGGCTTTGGGGTCGTAGCCTCAGGTAATGGCCGGTCAGCTAAACGGTCCGTCCAACTGTAGCATAAGACAGTCCTTTATGCCAAACGAGATGTAAGTCTAATTCAGCCGCATGCTGGGCCAAAAAGTTCACGATTTCAACCTCGTGATTGTTGGAAATCGTTGTAGACGAACGTGTGCCGTCGCCAAGCCAAAGACCTAAAAAGTAAGGGCTTACAAGTACCTCCTGCTCAGGTAATTCGAACCCTGGAGATCTGAAGACTGGCGGGTGCGTGACAATCAGCGCGGCTGCCACGACCAAAGAAGTCCTATTTTGATAGATGTTAGTGGGTAGCTTTAGGATAGAAAAATAAACAACCTAAAAGACTCGTCAAAATATCATAAACTGGCTTACAAATTTCGTCTCTTATGCTTCTAGCGGCGACTTCTGACTCTGTGAGGACCACTCCGCCGCTTCGAGGTGGGGGATAGTATAAACGTTGTGGACTGTCCCAGCGATCTGCCGCTTCAGTTACGACGTTGAATACACGTCTTAAGATGCCATCAGGACCCAACAGGAGGTCACCGTCCTTGACACCCTCAACGAAGGCCTCAGTATGGTCAAATCTAGGGAGTTCTGTGCCATTCGCAAGGCACGGCTCAATGTGAAATGAGCGTTGTTGATTGAATCAAGTTCTCCCCATTGAGCCTTAGGTACCTTAGTAGTTAACGGCGCACCGAGGCCTCAGGCACATTCAGCCCCACATGCGACCACCCCACCTTCTATAAAGACCTAATCGCCTGTACCTACCTACCTACCTACCTTCTCTTCTTCTCCTATTCATCTACCTACCTACCTCCTGTACTAAGGTAGTTGACGTCAAGTGCCTTGCTTTTATGCGCCTTTGAATACAGCCGTTCACCTTCGAATAGTGACGCGGATTGCAACATACGTATGTATTTTAGCCCGATCTCTCCCTTAGTACCTATTCAAGGGTAGTCAACCTAACGCCGACAAAGCCCACACAGTTCTAGCCATGGAGAACAAGCACAACGATCTGGACGCCAGCAAGCATGGCGGAAATGCAGGCGATCTTATTGGAATTTACAACGTAAATGGCAGTGAAGGTGATGCCTCAGTTTCTGAGTCCAATCCACCGGTTTCCTAGGAGGATTCGGAGGAGGTCGAAGTAATAATTCCAGACGAGAACAGTCACGCCTTCATCAGATTCTTCAACCGACCAGCAGTGGGAGAAAAGCAGTGGACTCGCACAGATGCCATCCGGTATCTCAAGTGCGAGTTCTGGCTTCTAGGCCCGAGGAAGGAGGGCCAGCCTCCTCCCAAGAACTTGGATGAAGTGCATATTGGAAAGGATCACCCGTTCTACGGATTATACCTTGAATTGTATATTCTGATCCACAAGCACTATGATGAAGTCAGTGCTAGCGCCCAACAGATGATCGCATCTGACAACAGCACTACCCGTGAAGCCAGGAACGCCCTCGCGAAAGCCGCAGATGCAAGACACAATGGGGATCACCACTGGCAGACCCTGCTGCCATTGCCGGCTGAGATGATGGTCTCGAGGTTCATTCACCCATACAATGCTCTGGATGAGACAGTCGCCACGTTGGCATCCCAACTCAATGTATTGCACCTCCTCTGCATTACCAGGATGTAACTGCGCAGGCAGATGTCGAATCCGACCAGCCGGCTGCTGCAATTGCAAACATTTGAGGCACTCAGCCGAATGCACCTACTCGACCGGACATTTTCGCCATGGACCATACTGCCACTGCAACTCGCAAGCACCCAGCCCCAGGCGACAGTTGTTTAGCAAAGAATGCCCAGGAGGATGTCTTTTCCCAGCAAGGGACTAGATCCGGGCATTGGGGGTCTTAATGGCAGGAGCGGATGAGCATGGAATGGCGTCCAAACAGGTCTGTTATAGCATTTGAAGTAATGCTACATATCTACCTAGTACCAGGAGGCAAAACTTTAGTGCCCATGCATGTATTTTGGCAAATCGTCATTGGACGTATCCATTAGGATAATGGATGGTTACTTTCTATCGAGAGCCCTTGTTGCATATAGCACGGAATACATTAATGAACAGCCGCTTGGACCCTTTCTTATTCAATGAGGAGAATGATTTTAATAATATTCAACCCCGTATAGCAATGGATGTGTTTATGTGGGTTGGATTTGCTGACAGCTGTCTAGCAGCTGTTGTCAGTGAATCACGGTTGTTACATTTCTATATCTCAAAATTACGTAGATGTCTTCACTCACTCTCTTTCTTTTCTCTCCAACTAAACTCGCATCCTTCTTCGACTCGGAAACATGTGTTAAACAACTGAGTATCACAAATCTCACTGTGAGCGCACCTGATATCTTGCTTGCCGTACTCAGAAACCGACTCTGCGTAAGTTATTTCTTTACCTTTTTGTCATTCCATGATGCGTGTGTTGGATCTAGCTTGCCGTGCTTGGAAACTAACTTGGTGGAAATCAATAGTACCTACTAGGTACCTAGGTACCTACCTAAGGATCTTGTGTCTATTATACAGACAATGGAAGGGAGCACCGAGAAGCCCGGTGTTGAAACGCGTCACCAACTGGATCAATGATTCAATCGATGCTGCCTCAGCACCTCTTACTGAAGATGGGGAATATCAAGACTCAGGGGCAGAGTCTGATGCAAGCGAGTCGGAGCTACATCCATCCTTGGAACAGGATACAGGTGCCACTGGAACGAGAGCTTCATGTATGTCAACGAGGGCCTCAAGGAATTCGAGGAGACAGATATCGAAAGCTATCTCAATGAGAACAAGGATGCCTTGGTCAACTTGGACGCCAAGACCTGATCGGTGTCAACGTCAAAGCCTGCAACGCCAGTGCTTCGTCCAACCTTGAGACAGGTGAACAAGCACGGTCCGTTGCGCAAGGAGCAATGGATTCTGCGGCCGCTGCTCGACAAATAGCGGCTAAAGCGCTGGAGATGAGTGAAAAGTTTGACATTGAACACCTCGATAACAAGATCAAACTTGTGGCCACTGCAATGATTGAACTTCAGGATAAAGAGGAGGAGCGTCAGAGTAAACAAGAGGAACTCAATGCTGCTTATAACACCAACACCGGCGACATTCACGCAAGAATTAACAAACTCGTTTAAGAAAATAATAAATTAAAGAAGGCACTTAATGCCCCCCCTTAGGGCTGGCCAGGTTAATGGGAAAGCTATTGAGCAGAAGGCTATCAATCTCGCTCACTTCTCACCTCACGCTGTTAATGGATTACGCAATGTGATGGATACAGTTAAAGAAGAAAAGCATACATCCGGTGCTAAACATGCAGTAACTTCTCAGTCAGCCAACGGTGAGAGAGTTAGTGAGGGTCCAGTTCCAAAGCTATCACACCAACCTCAAAGGCATCCACCACGAAGCTGTTGTCTCCAAAGCCTCTGAAACGACCCGGTTGAAGATTGTCTAACTCGCCAGTGAAGAAGGTAAGCACTGGAAAAAGGGATTCTAATACCTTTCTCTCACTCAGGGATCTTATTTTAAATATGCATCTTTCAGTTGGGGGCTTAACAGGCATGTAAATTCATATGGATAAGAGAATGGAAGGAAGTTAGAAGTTGAGACGAGGGATTTGAGACCTTGTGTGCCGAACTTGTATCGAGATCACAAGACAGACATGGTCACTAACACATGTTACATGACTGATTAGTTATGTTAGAGACCTTAGTTAGAGGCCTGTTCCTACAACTGCACAGCAGGATCCAATGATGTTAGCTTTATGCATCAGTAACTTGGTGATACATCAAAGCCTTGTGTCAAGATATAATCTATTATAACTCAGTGAGCTTTTAACTGATTGGGTAAGTTAAGCCTAAGACCCAAAAGCACTTAGTGTATTGAGAATCTTCGAATATCTATTAAAATCTATACGAACATGAATTTCAAGTACATTATATCTTTAGGTGAGCTGATATTAACATTCATCATCAGCAATTAAATTGTGATGAAGTTGGAAAAAGACGAGATAAGTCAGTCTCGTTAAAGCGGACAACGGAAGAGAACAAGGGTATGCATGGTAGATAACCCACGTCGGTAGCTAGGTGGCGCGTTAGAAAACTTAATTCTACTTACCTTGGGAATAGATAAAATAATTTAGGTGTTTTATGCCGTGTTGTACCCGATCTTGGGTTATTCATTTTCTGTATCCCAAGCTTAGATCTTTAAGCACTTATCTAGTTATTATCTATCTATCTATCCAGTCTAATTGGTCAGAGGAGGAAAACTGTAAATAGGTGAATTGGGTTTAGACAGATGCAAGGACCCGAAAAAAGAATGATTAGCGGCTTCACCGAGGGCGTGGAAACGCGCCGCGAGCTGTCACCTGCATTGCGTGGGGGAGATTGAAATTGGCCATTTATGCATTCATGCAAATGTAAGCAGTGAAAAGAGCGGAATATTTATTGGTTATCAAGACTTTAGTGTGCGGCGTAGAAGCATTAAAGAATTTCGTGGATTTTTAGGAAGGTCAGGTTTATGTTGGGTAGCAAAAGTAACCATCTCCCCCCTCTGGATCTTTCTTAGGTGCAAATTTAGGTTGCAGAGGTGAGAGGCAAAGATTTACATCAATTCTTGAAGATCTTTTCTCAACTATCGTCAATCAGGTGGGGGGGCAAATGCAAATGCAAATGCAAGCAAATGCAGTCATGGATGGACATGACATATTTTTGGCCTTTGAGTTTTTCCAGGGGTTGGGGGGTTAGGGGGGCTGTCAAGATCTACGAGACACAACAGGCATTGTTGACGTAGATTTCTATTCTTATCAACCACAACCCTTGCCAATTCAACCCGTGTCACCTCCCCTGACAGTGACCCGCATCCTTAGGTTTGTACCTGCGTAAATAATATGGATATTTACAAGGCCCTGTGGTTCGAGTGGACGATGGCGTCAAAATGTCTAGCCTGGCCTGTCCTGGCTTGTCCAGCAATATGGACGATCCCCCCAGAACTGGATCAAGGTGCCGAGACCTTATCAAATATCTTCCATTCCGGGAGTTGCACTGCACTGCACCTGTACGGTGGGTGCCCACTCCATTGTACAGGGCGTTTTTAGCTTCCGAGCCGTTGAGCCATTAAGTGGTTATCAGACTATTCGACAATGCGAGCTTGGACTTCGGCTCCGGACATAGTACACTTAGTAGTCATATCTTACTAAGTCGGCTGAGCAGCTCTGAGCAACATTGCGCACCTCCGTCGGTGTTTAGGGTATCCCATGCAACTACACAAGCTTCAACCTGTGAGTTGATGGAATCTGTCTACTTTGGTTTCGTTAGTAAACAGGATACACCTAAATGCTTATTAAATCATTAATTGAAAACTTAAACTTTGTTGACCCTCATATACGGACTGCAATTGGATCAAAGCTTGTGAACTGCTGGAGCGTGATGAACATTATATATTGCCTGGTCTATACCAGCCTGCCAATCTTAGTGTTTCAAATATTATGGTTCAAAGTTTACCAAATGTCGCTTTAATCTATCAGAGACTATATATACCTTGGTCGATCCGTGGATCTACAGTCTAGTTTACACTTGGTAAAACCGTTTTTATCATGACAGCTCGGTTGAATAGATGAGAATAAATTAATATCAACGCGTGCTATAGCTCAATTTACGTAGCTGAACGTCTATTCCCTACCTAGATTAGGTTGCTGCGATCGTGGGGAAGCGATACTGTTGCATTCTAGGTCTAGTAGTTAATTGCTACGTTGTCGTTCACCTAAAGTGTCGGGACCTTACGGGCACAATTTGGCGAATATCCATGTCTGCCTAGCGCTTGCCTTTTTGTTATCCGGCAGTTTGGAGGAGCCAAATTTGCTCCTTCTTGTTAACCTTTTTTCTTTACCGTCTTTTTGATTAACGAGGTTTTACTGACTGCTCTTTCCTCATCTCTAAAACCGGGCAGTTTCCATTCTATCAGCCGACCTGCCCTGCCTTCCCCTCTTCACCTCAGCCAAGCCACCAGTTTCTATTTGCATTGCACCCCCTGATGCAGAATCACCACCTCTTCACTCACGAATTTTCATCATCTCAACCTGTTACCACTTAAAACTCAGCCCATCAATCATCGGATGCCCCTAAGGAGGTGCCGACCGACCGTCAACAAGCACTGGTGCCCATCTTTGATCATACTCAGCACGGCGCGTGCTCCCTCCGCTCCACCGGTAGCTAGGGTCCCGGCGCTAGCCAAGGAGGCCCTGTACGCGCTAGAAGATCCGTCCTTCTAGAAGCCCATCATCGACTCCTGCTCCTGTTCCTGAACCAGGGTATTGGATTTCGATTCTAGCCCTAGCCCATCAATTGACGTACGATCGTTCATGACGACAATGATGAAGTCGTTTCGCTTGATATGCCACACATCAGGAGAGTTGCGTCAATGCGTTGTTGTCACCGGAACACTGTCTATCCGGTCCCCAAGACCTCTTTTGGCCTCACAATCATGCGTGTTTCGGCTTCAAAACCGTTGGAACCCTACGTGATTCACTCTTCCGGGGGCTTCAGATGCCATGGCATTGAGCATTAACGTGTGCAATTTTGGCGCCCCCGAGAAAAATCTCAAGTTATCAATCATTAGGGCTGTTCTAAACACGCCAGCTACCGGCGAGAGCGCTTCCCTGACGATGCCCTCAAGTTTCGTTATCTGGATCCGACTTAAAACCGGGTTCGTCTAGTCTGATGCAGGAGTTATTCCATGATAGAGCTCCATCCTCTTCAGACCAACAGGCATGCACGCATATGTCTGAGTTCCCAACCTTTCGGGCTTCATGACCTTTACCAGCAGCTCCTTTCCGGTTCCATTGACGTGCCAAGAGAACTACCACAAGGCTCATCTCGGCCTCCATTTTTGACGTGGATGTACATGTAGTTACCGCAACACTCAGCACTCCCCTTTTGATAGATCCAGATAATCGGTTCCAAGGGTCGATTCTCCCGCTTATTGGACCCATGCTCACGCACCTGAGCGCGCCCCAACCATGAGCTGCGAGTCTGCTTCCGCTCCTAGGCAGATGATTAGTTGACTGTTGCACGTACTTGGCTCCTAGGTTCAGTGCGGGAGCTTGTTCAATTCAGCCACCGTTGACCAGGATGTCGATCTAGCTTGGTCATGGTGCGTGCTCACATTGATCAAATCTGGACCAGCCCCGACTACCCGGCGCGCACGCTCTCCCAACATCACGGGCTTCTCCCTGTTACGACATGCAGATTCGTCAAACAGAGGTTCCTGGCATGTGGGTATAGTTCTGCTTGCGATCTAGTAACGCTGATGGGCGCCATCCTCGCAGAGCCCATCTAATATAGCAGGCCCTGGTGTGTTATAACCATATGCTCCACGCTGTACCTCCTGTCCTGCACAAACACCAGAACTGTTTTCTCCCTAGTTGCCACGCCATCAGCTTTGGAACCCACATCCAGTGGCTCTGCTACCTGCAAAGGCGGCGAAAAACCTGGCATTGGTTGTTTTGTCTCTGTGTCTACAGTTGTACTTGGTCAGCTCAGTATGGCTTAGTTCCACGCTCTTCAAGCGAAGCGCGTTTCACCTTTGACTCGTGCCCCAATAAGCACCACCGCCCAGCGACCTTGCATGTCGTCTATTTTCACAGAGGCCCATTTACATAATTGATTTGTCCGCAGGGGCCTTTACTATGGCAAATTGCCATCTGGCCGTTGATAGCAGTTGAAAGCGTTGCTATTGCATTGTGCCCTCATCCTTGCTAGTCATGATGGATACCAGGGGTGGCTCTTGTTTCTATATCAGGCACCCTGGAGACCTTACCATGGGCATAAGATCGTCAAATTGACCACCCTCCGAACCCTGGCCTGGGTTAACAGGTCGTCTCCGCAGCCCAGGCACTCGGCGGACGGGGCTTCTTCTCATACCGGACTGGGCAAAATCTCCAAGTGCTTTAACCTGCAGCATGAACAGAGCCAGACCAGTGATCCACTCTCCTTGCTACCCTGCTCTGGGTACTCCGTCATCAGACGATATAGGCTGGCCCTGGTTCCAGCAACGTTTGCCAGGTTACTAGCCCTTGTGTTAAATACGTTTACTGACCCCAGGCCGGGAGCTAAAAGAGATCTTGTGAAGGGACCTATCCTAATATACAAAGCCAATCTTCACCGCGTGGACCATCTCTCTTTCCCATCGACAGTCTGAACTCGATTGTTGTGACGGCATGTTATAATACCTTTCTTCCTCTTCCAGTCCTTCATAAGTGCTTTGTTCCGAAGCCAGAAAATTCGAACTTTATGCACATTCATCACACTCCTTTGGACTTCTCACCACCGCTACGCCTTTGACTCCAACCCGGGCTCACCCCCCCAACACAGCCCTCCAGCGCCAAATACCAGCGTCTCACTCGACTACGGAAACGGGAAAGCCTCTAGCCCGGTACCAATCATTCAGAATCCAGACACTATATGTGGCGAGCTGCTCAGTAGCTCATAACGCTGTTGACTTATACTTCAGACGCCCAATACAAGTTCAGCAGCCTAGCTTGACGCACTCAAATCCATCACGTTCTGCACGCTACTAGATAACACTTAATTCTCCCCGTCGTAGCCCGCAAGGGCTTCAGCTTGTCAAATTCTTTCCATTCAGAGCCCAGCGGCCGTCCAGAGCGGTTCGCTCTGGAGGACCTCATGCGTCGGAGGCACACTGGCGGGCACTTATCGAGTGGGGGATTATACCGTGGATTATTCGGGTCAGGGCTCACAATCAGGACAAAATCACCACCAGTCAGCGTATGATACATCGATTCACCAACGCCCTCGACACCAGCAGCCTCGGGCCTCCATCCACCATACCGGAGGCCCGACTGCTGGTATTCATGGCACTCCCGACTCGCACCACGGAAATCCTCATGTCCAACATACACCCATGGCTCAACACCATCAGCATCCGTCACCGCAGATGGTGATGGATCCATCTCAGCTAGGTCACCATCGTCTTGGACCACCACAGTTTGGAGCTCCGGGTCAAGTCATGGCTCCTATGTACCAGACTTTATCAACACCGACACCGCCTAATCATCCCCAACACTCCGTTCCCGGTTCTGGCACCAAACGACCGCGACCAAGTGACCTCGATCTGGGTAGTATGGGTGACTTGGACCATTCAGACCTCAGTAGTATGCAACAAACACCACTGGGAGCTGCCTATGCTCATGCCGCCGCCGTCGCTGTGTCACAATCCCAGCACCAACCTATACATCACCACCACCACCTTCCCGACTCAGAGCCACCTTCAAAGATGATGCGTCGCGATGACGGACTGGGTGGCGCTCCAAGTGTTGTGGGACAGATGGGAATGCCTGATCCAGCACCTCGACCTCGAGGACCAAAGCTGAAGTTCACACCAGAAGACGATCAACTGTTGATTGAACTTAAGGAGAACAAGAACTTGACATGGAAGCAAATAGCGGATTTCTTCCCAGGGAGATCTTCAGGGACATTGCAGGTTCGATACTGTACAAAGCTGAAAGCAAAGACAACAAATTGGACCGACGAAACGGTACGTTGAGCAGCATCTTGATCTTTTTGTTTCTTTACACGAGCAACTCACTAACTTACTTTCAGGACCAAAAGCTTCGAACTGCACTTCAGGACTACGAGAACGAGAAATGGAGAATCGTTGCGAACAAAGTCGGCACCGGCTTTACTCCTGCAGCATGCCGAGAACGGGCTGAGCAACTTATAGTCGAGGACCCAGCGACTCTGGCGGCTTTGTCGCAGTCATTATCGCCAGCTGTAGTCTCAAACGCGGAGTCCGAAGAGCCCCTATACACTCATCATCAGCTTCAATAATAAAACAAGATAATTAATGCAGCGGAGGATTCATAATAATAATTACGACACTTTACAACATCAGTTTCTCCCATTTGCAGGCCTTCATCATCCTTTCCTTACGACCTTTCGACCGACATCAAACACACTCGCTTACATTTGGCTACTTTCCTTCAACATAATCTTTATCACGGTATTCTTCACTTTCGTCTGAAAAGGCGATTTTCTAGAGTTGTCATATCGATTTGAAAACACCGATCCCAGCCCAAGTAGGGCGCAACGCACCCACGACTCATCTGTTACCCCTGTATTATTTTCTTTTTGCTTGGTGCTTACAGGCCGTTTCACTTTTCTTTCGTTTGACACTGGCCTCTTGTCACAAATCCTTTTCTTAAAACATTAATCATACTTCGATTCCCCATTCTTTTTCTTGAAACTTATCTTGTATTCCATTTTTTGTCTCGACGCCTATGATCTCCTATGTCCGTTTACGAAAAAAAATTACATTAGACATGGGAAACCCCGGAAAAGGAGAAAGAAACGTTTACTTACACGCGCCTAATATTCCCCATCCTTCAGCCAGGGGACACCGTCCAATCGCCTGGGATATGTGGCTGATCACATTTTCTTGTCACTTATTACCCTTATCTTATTACTATATCCAACCTCTTAATTATTCAACACATGTATGAGAACAAAAGCAGGATCATGGGCGGAGTAGGTTTCCTTTTCTGGCGCAGCGTATTCTTCGGCTTTGTGTATGCGGAACGGAAGGTGGAAACAAGAACATGTCGAAATGTTTCTTGGTATCACAAGAAAGGGATATGGAGCAGGAGTGCAATGACATGTAGAACTATCTAGCATATGTGGCTGAAGGGCTCAACCCTCTCAAGTCAGCACTTGGAAATGCCATGATTCAGGTAGACTTGGAAGAAAGACCACGCTAGATCATACAGGAGAGGGATCTGCTCGATCACCATCAGTATCACGCCATCAGGCTCCTACTCAGCTTCAATGTAGCAGCGCTAGAAAAAATGTCAGAATGGAACCCTATAGCCGCGAGTCTGTCCGTTGCAAAGCCTATAATCGAAGCCTCGAAACAAGATATAACTCCCAATGTGCAAAGGTTCCCTCGGATCTGGGTCACTGCCCCTGTCTTCTTTGTCTCACCGGAACCATGTTCTCCACAGTTGAGCTAGACGAAACGAAACGGTTTATGCTTTAGATCCTTGTACCCATCTCTTTCTCCTTGAGATATATAGGTGTGGCTAACGATTAGTTATAATATAGGTAAGGCCAGGCAAACTTAAAGAGAGCAAGGCGAGCGGAGGGCGGGGCCTTGCCACGTAGCTGTGTGTGTATAATAACGGCACAATCGCCTTGGTTGCCGACTGGTAGGATGCATCCCCGGACCCGATGAAGGTTACCTGTAAGCGGATGGAGCCGATGAAACTTGTTCCTCTTTGGACGCCATGCTGTGACACCTGTGGTTGAGTGAGGCCAAGCCTGTTCCCCCGGCTATCTCTTGATCAGGCACATATGTACATAGGTAAATTACCGGCAGGCTACATGCTCAGAAGGACATACAAGGTCCGTCCCTCACTGTGAGGAGTTGTCGGTGTTTCTTGTCTACGTCGTCCGAGAAAAGACCGGGACAACAGTGATTATCGCCTATCTTCTTACGCGCATCGCACCGCATGGTATGCGAGTCACGCTAAAAGATAGCGGTCGTGAGTATGGAGGCTGGATTAGTAACAGAAAGACGGTGGACCATCCGAGCGTGCATGTTGTTAATGTGGCGAAAAACATGGTGCCTCATTGTGACGTGGTGAAGGACAGATGTGAAGGGCTGCATATATGTGTGGGCGCGCGGCTGGAGGAGATGCGAGGAGCCATCACACAATGTCGAGGGTGGTTTCTAACAGTTGTGAGGTGACACAAGATGCCGTTGTGTTTGTGGTCTCGTGCCCCGACTTCGGGGTTGCATGTAGCGTTCCCAGCCATCAAGGCTATCCCGGCGCTGTGTAAGTGAGGCAGCTTTGTTGCCACGTCTTGTGGAAACTACTTGGCTGCCCGGATACCAATGCTGTACTGTGGTTCAAGAGCCGGGAGACAGAAAAGGCTACCGCCGTTGAAACATCCCCAGTGAAATCTCCGATATGCAACGTCTAAGCGAGGCATGATGGATGGTCGATGTCGATTATTTGATGTAGGCACTGCATAATGCTGGTCAAGCAGGCTGTCCGATATGTAGAAGATTAAGTCTGAAACTGGCTTCAAGTCCCGGTTACTACACCGACGATGTGTGATAGAGTTGGGGTACAACACCCTCTTCAACTTGGTCATGGATTTGTCACCCCTTGGACAGAGACTTTGCTCATCCCAGGGCTATAACGGTCTGGGAATTGGTGTGACATTGGCCAACGATGGACAGAGGTTGGTCAATGACGGTGGTGTCTTTTCGGTGATGATGCATTGCGACGCTGGACTTGGTTAGGTGCCTGCATGTTTCTCTTTGGCCCCACGACAGAGTCAGTCTTTGAAAACGTTTGTTTCATCTGGTTGGCAGAAAGATTGTAGAGCCTGCTAGCGCGACTGGATAGCCACCTGTGTTATGCCCTATATCACTGCGTGTTATAAGTTGGGTTGAGCTGGTACCCTAGCGATCGAGACCAGGGAGAAAGAAACGCGACCAAACAAAACGAAACAAAACACGCCACTTTCGGAAAACCCCCCAGGCGAGTTAATCAATACAAAAGGACATGTTCCCTAATACGGATGAGAGCCATATTGGTGGTTATTATCTCGTGCTCCTTTTCTTGCTATGTTATGTGTTAACGTTGACCCGAAGCCGATCACAATCCTGGTCAACTGAGCTGTATGTATACATCACTCCTGATCCATGCTAGGGGAACAAAAAAGTTAGCCTCTAAGCTCCGGGTTATAAAAATAAATGATCCAAGAGTGTATTCTTAAGTGATAGGAACCGACTTACTAATTTCGTCTCTTATGTTCCGGTGATCAAGTTTTTTTCTTTCTTGATGCCCAAAGAGAGGCCATGCTTATCCAAATATCATAAGCGGGGCACTCAAAGTGACCGCGTCAACAGCTCTGTAACGCGTAAGGGTGCGTCCCCAGATCTGTAATTACCGGTCGGTAGCCGTGACTCTTTCATGATTTCCCTGTATCCGTCACGGAGCAGCTGAAGTAGTTTCCGAGTTGATCCACATCTAGGGTACGGCCAGCCTCCACCAGCTCGACCAAGGTAGCATGGCATGCAACGTCCAGCTCTGGATCCAGAAAGGCTGCCATCTCGACTAGCCAGCCGTTGAAGTCCCTGATCTCGGTTGATCTGCCGGCGCGTACATCTTGCAGCATGGAGCTTGTGTTGTCCCTGACCTTGTGACCCACTTGATAGATCATGTCCTTCAGCTGTGGGTGAGAGAATCTTTTGTGCAAGCTTTTGGGCGAGAGATCGATAGTCGTCTCTGGTTCTGCTGGTAGCTGTCTTTCCTGTTGTCCGATGATGTCTGCACTACTTTCATGCGCCACGAGAAGTTGCAGTACCTGGCTTGCCTCACCTAAAAGTTGGTCAATAACCTGAGCAAGAACCTCATTACTCTCGTCAAATAGAGCGCCGTTCTTGCACCCGAGGATTGCTGTTAGAGGATTTATTATAGCATTGACCACCAATTTCTCCAACTGCAATATCCATAGTTCTCCTCTGGATACCGATCTGGCGTCCAAGTGCGGCGCTTCCAGCAACTGCTTTACCAGATAGGCCGTCCTGTCGACCGCCAGGGAATTCGGAAGAACTGCTCCTGCAACCACATCTGCCTGAGAGGCATGTAGACTCTTGAACGTTCCTTGTGAAGTGACGCCATGCGTTGTAACACAAGCCAAGTAGTTGGGCTCATGGCTACTGTGGTAGCGATGAGAGACGTACGATGATCCATGAGGTGGCCAAAGTTTTGACATTCCATTTTGTACAAATAGCACGGTACTATTTCGATCCAGGTAACCTCGGACCCGGTCAACTTGAGGCAATGCAGCCGAGGCTTTGGTTGTAATGATGAGGTTCTTGAGCTTGTCGCCCTCGGCAACTTCTCGTATAGGGCCAATATCGGGTTCAGTTTCTGTCCACCACTCAATGTCGAAGTCTTTGTTCTTTTCAAGTTTATCTTTTCGTGAAATTTCGATGCCTTGACTGTCTACCCATTGTTCTAGGAGCTCCTTTCTATGCACAACCAGGGTGATTGGGGGCCTGTCCGGGGCTTGAGCGAGCGAAGAGGCAAAGAGGCGACCCAAGTTACCGACTCCCAGAATATAAATACGCTTTTCGGAATCACCAGACGCATTATATGCTGAGATTTGGGAACCATCGTAGGAGGCAAGATTTGACACATTCCAGGCGAACAATGTCGGTGTTGGTCTTGAATCGCTGCAGCATGCTTCCAGCCACGACGGCTTTTGAGAATACATTTTGATAGATGCCGCGGGCCAGACTGTTGGTTTCCGGGTAGTATATCTAAGTAAAGAGACTTGGTGAAATCTTGACAGAAGAAAGCTCATTGTTGATGATCTAGCTTGGGGAGCTGATTTATATGAGAGCCGATGGCGCCGGTATTGATGGAAGATATCAAGGGCGCTGTGTACTCTCACAGTACACAAGGATCGATTATCGATATTTTGTTATCAGTAAAACATCGGGATAAAGAATTGGATGGAAAAGGAGGGAGATTGAGAAAGATGATATGTCATGGTTCGATGATGCTTCGGATGTCGTTGAATACGAGGCTGGTGATCTGAGTTCCATGCTGGGGCGGTGGAGTTTAATACACAGTGTATAGTGTTGAGAATATATCTTTGATACTGTATGCTTTTACAAGTACCTACTGAATGAACAAAACTCAAAATTGGTAGTCACAGATAATGGTAGTTTCTGAATTGCAACAAGACTTTGTGTGTAGGTACTAATGTAGGTAGTACATGTATGATACAGCAGGTAACCCGGTACTACTAAAGTTATTATCTGTCAAACTAAGTAGACATATCTACGTGTTAATTTATCGTGTGTAATGTCAATGACCCATGTACTTTTGCGCTGTGTTACAGTCGTTCCCAGGCTTTTATATTAACAGATTAGCATTCGTCAAACTTGTAAACTTTGGCTACTAAGGTATTTGAGAATACAGGTTACTTTATGGTCTGAACAGCTTATTAATTCCCTTTTGTTTTATTTGGTTTTGGTCTAGGGTGGTCCATCTCCAAAACGGAGGACCCGCCTGGTGCCTGGACTGGATTATTGTGCGCACCAATTAGCGCACGTGTGAGTCCTTCTCTAGTACGCCCTTTCAGCCTAGAGTTAGGTAGTTAACTTCATCTTCACTTTCTTTACGTCATTATATCTAATTAATTATCTGTCAAACGAAGGGAATTCTCTGAGGTCAACTCTTCGCAACATCTCGATCATGGTTTCGCACTTTACAACACTCTAATAATTTCATCAAACTCTCCAAATCTGCTATTGCGGTTGAAAACACTAAAAAGTGTCAACGTGCCAATACATACTATCAACGCCATACGTGCATGATTTCAACACAACAACCATCTTCGGCGCTCTAGCCTAAAAACCAAGGCAACCGTGATTTATGCTGCTCATTCACTGAAATCTGCCATTCTCACATTTCCCTCTCTACTTCTCCTGCTCATTGCCACCAGCCGCATGGTAGCGATATAAATTACTCAGCACGCGCCTCCTTCAACCATGGCAGTCCAAGATGCGGGCGGCTCAGAAAACCAGGAGCTTGACAAGGCGACGCTTCTTGATCAAATGGTAGCTGCGGCCCAGGAAAGCGTGGCACAAAGCGAAGACCAAGAGGAGCAGCCAAACACCGAAGGACTCAACGAGGAAGACGCCCTGCGGAATTTGACTGGTACTGTCCGAGACCAGAATGATCTGGAACGTGACATCACACTACAAGCCAATGCTGCCTTGAACGAAGCAGAGGATAAAAAGGACCAAAACCGTATAGCAAAATTGCAGGAGACCAAGCAGCGACTCCAGGCTCAACTGGGTAAAGAAAAGAAAAATCTTGAAGCTGCACACAGCAACGTCTACAAATCTCGAAATGTCCAAAAGAACATCGCCAAGTTGGATGAACAAATCCGTCAAATAACCAGCGACATTTCGGATTTCCAGGCACGAATATCCAAGCGTCACGAAGACAACCCTGTTGAAGATCCGAAAAAATCTAAATCTACAAAGCTTCCTGGCGAAACCAATCGTGAGTTTCTGATTCGAACTGGAAAAATCACACCGTTCGCCAAGATCGGAGGGCCGCGACCGGCAGGCATTCAAGGGCAACTCGCGGAAACTATCTTGGACGCCGAGGAAGAGGCAGCTGCAGAACAATTAGGAGGAGAGCTTGAAGGCCCCGCTTCTCACCAGCGGCTTCGACGTCCAGGCTTTGCCGATGAACTCGAACCAGAAACAGCACCATCTCAGCCAGCTGTGACTGTTGCCGAGAGCGAATTCTCACTACGACCGAGGAAAAAGAAACGTACGCAAAAAGAACGTAGTCCATCTGCAGATTTTCAGCCTGAAGCGTCCGGCAATGATTCACATGACGACGACGTCTGGCAGCAAGGGAATGAGGACGACCTGATCAGAGAACAGCGTCGCCAGGCCAAAGCAAAGGCGAAAGTCGCCGACCAAGAGCAGATCGATCTTAGTAAGATTGATGATGGCAATGTGTCACATTTCAAGGCGAGGCTGAACGACTGGGTGACGCGTCGAAGCCGCGCAAGAAAAGCCCGGCGCCAAACAAGTGAGATATCTGCTGATGCCAACGAGAGCGACGAGGAGGAGGAAGAATGGTTCAAACCTGCACCGGACTTTCCAGACTATGACTTTGGCGATGGCCTGAAGCTCCCTGGCGATATCCATCCGTCGCTCTTCGGTTACCAAAAAACTGGTGTTCAATGGCTTGCAGAACTCTACAAACAGAACGTGGGCGGCATCATTGGCGACGAAATGGGCCTCGGAAAGACGGTACAACTGATCGCTTTTATCGCCGCCCTTCACTACAGCAAAAAGCTGTATCGCCCGGTCATTGTCGTTGCTCCTGCTACTCTTCTCCGGCAATGGGTGAGCGAGTTTCATCGTTGGTGGCCACCGCTTCGCGTGTCCATTTTGCATGCTTCAGGCAGTGGCATGATGAACCCAAAATTTGAAGATGAATACGATCTGGATCATTACAAGCCCCTCGCTACCAAGTCTGAAAAGGCTGCGAGTCGAATCGTCAATGGAGTTGTCAAAAGTGGGCATGTTCTGGTGACCACATACACCGGTCTCCAGACATACGCAGATACCCTACTGCCAGTTGAATGGGACTACGCCGTTTTGGACGAAGGTCACAAAATTCGAAATCCAAATGCCGAGATCACTGTGACTTGCAAGGAACTAAACACGCCAAACCGAGTTATTCTTTCTGGAACACCGGTGCAAAACAACTTGACTGAGCTATGGTCACTTTTTGATTTCATCTACCCCATGCGTCTAGGAACGCTCGTCAACTTTAGGTCCCAGTTTGAGATCCCCATTCGTCAAGGTGGGTATGCAAACGCTTCTAACCTGCAGGTCATGACCGCGGAGAAGTGTGCAGAGGCCTTGAAAGAGACGATCGCAGAATATCTGCTTCAACGTTTGAAAGTTGATGTAGCTGCTGATCTCCCCGAAAAAACAGAGCAAGTCCTTTTTTGCAAGCTGACTGATGGTCAACGTAAGGCGTACGAGACCTTTATAAAGTCAGATGAGGTATCGGCGATTTTGAACCGAAGACGACAATCACTCTATGGAATCGACATTCTACGCAAGATTTGCAACCATCCCGATCTGCTTGACAAGAGCCTGGGGAAGAAGGCCGGATACGACTTTGGTAACCCCAAGTTATCAGCAAAGCTCCAACTCACAAAGGACTTGCTGCAAAAAGTCATGATACCGAATGGACACAAAACGCTCCTCTTCTCGCAGGGCAAACAGATGCTTGACATTATTGAAAAATGCATGAACGAATGCGGAATTTCCTATGTTCGAATGGATGGAGAAACACCCGTGGACCAGCGCCAGCCGATGATTGACAGATTCAACGAATCACCAGATATACATGTGTTCCTCATGACAACTCGAACTGGAGGATTGGGAACAAACCTTACAGGAGCCGATCGAATCATCATCTTTGACCCTGACTGGAACCCGTCCACAGATCTACAGGCCCGAGAACGAGCATGGAGACTGGGCCAGAAGAAGCCAGTCAAGATTTATCGGCTCATGACCGAGGGAACTATTGAGGAGAAGATATATCATCGTCAAATTTTCAAGCAGTTCATGACGAACAAAGTCTTGAAGGATCCCAAGCAGCGAAGCAGTTATGATCTGTCTGACCTCTACGATCTCTTCAGTTTCAACACAGGCAAAGACGCAAGCGCCAACCGGAGTGAAGTTTTCAAGAAGGCACAAGTTTCCTTGGCCAATGGGGATGAAGGTGGTGACGGAAACCTTGACCCAAACGATGTTGATAGTCGAGATCGTGAGAAGGACGTTGAGGGTAGGGAACTTAAGCAAATGGGCCTGGTAGCCGCCATGGAAGACTACAGAGAAGACAAATCCGCCAACGACGAAAAGCGTATGTTGGAGGGCATCTTTGCTAAGTCGGTCAACAATGCATATGACCACGAGGCCATCGTCAACGGACCCCAAAAGCCACAGGCTGATATCTCGATTCTTCAAGATGAGGCAAACCAAGTAGCACGTCAAGCTGCAGCACATCTTCGACAAGCTGGCGATGAAGCACGAAGGGTCCCTATTGGCACTGTTACGTGGACTGGTGAAGTCGGACAGGCGGGCCGTCCAGGAGCCAACCGTCGTCGCGGAGGGCCAAGTTCAGCCGGTATCATGAGTAATCTGGCGGATCGCCAAGGCCTTGATACAGGAAGTGGCAGAAGCTCTCGCTCGGGGACCCCAGGCCTGGACAAGAATCTCAAGTCCAAGGACTTTGTAGCCATGATCAAGACTTTCATCAACCGTCACAATGGCCGCGTTCCCAGCAAGATGCTAGTGGACCACTTCAACCCCTACTGTCCAGGCAAGAAGCAGAGCGACGAGTTCAAATCAGCACTGGACAAGGTCGCAGTCTTGAACAAGACGGGAGGTGCAGGAAGGGGAATCTGGACATTGAAGCCAGGTGTAAAATAGACAAAGAAACGACATATCGTCTTGTGAAGGCGTTTGGGCAGGCAATGGCATTTATACCGGAAAGCGTGTGGCAATTATACTAGATATCGTCTTTTAATATGCATCCAATTGCTTTTTATTTCATTTCATCGTGGAACGTTAACCGTGAGGCTACAGGATATCACATCAAGGATAAAGTTTGACCAGCAGGATGATTCATAGGCCTTCTTCGGGCGAATTTTCAACTGTCTACTGCGTCCTAACCCATAACCTGACCAGGCTCTGCAGTGTAGACTGGAGACCAGGCGAAAAAGCCGTTCTCCTCGTGATTCTCAACGCCACAGAGAAACCAGATAGCGAAACTCCTGTCCAATCCAAGCCACCAAAAGGTAAGCAGCTTAGAGACGACGACCACGGCGACCACCCTTTCTGCGGGTAGAGTCGGAAGGAGTAGGGGTAACGTCCTCAATTCGGCCAATCTTCATGCCAGCACGGGCAAGGGCACGGAGAGCGGACTGGGCACCGGGACCAGGGGTCTTGGTACCGTTACCTGCGTGTTGATTAGTATTGCTGCTGCGATGAGACGGACTCGATTGAACATACCACCGGTGGCACGGATCTTGATGTGAAGAGCGTTGATGCCAAGCTCCTTGCAGCGGGCAGCGACGTCCTGAGCAGCCAACATGGCAGCGTAGGGGGAGGACTCGTCACGGTCGGCCTTGACCTTCATACCACCAGTAACACGGGTGATAGTCTCACGGCCACTGGAATCACCCAAGTTAGCCTCATTGATCCACATATTTATAGAACGTCTCCAAGCTCTTTCTCGCAATTCACGGGCTGACGAACCTCAGATCGGTGACGTGGACGAAGGTATCGTTGAAAGAGGCGAAGATACGGGCAACGCCGAAGACCAGCTCGCCTGTTGAAACATGTTGTTAGTTTTTTTCAATTCTTTTTTTTAATGATTCTTTCATCGGTCGTTTTCTCTCGTCGAGGGGGCCGCATACCATCGCGAACGGAAGGTCCGAGGGAGATGTTCTCCTGGGGAGCACGGGTGGCGGTCTTCTTGGGAGGCATTTTGAAGAAATGGGCGACTGCTGGTTACTTCGTCACTTGGCGGTTGAGAATGAGGATCACCAAAATCTATTTCATGCGCGATGCCAAATTTCGGCGTGGAGGTGGCCTTGAGGGCGGTGGGGTGCGGCATTAATTAGATCCACCAAACCCTACCGGCTCCACTGAAAGTTTTTTGCCGAAAATGTTCTCACCCAAAAAGCGGAAGTTCTTTTCTCAACCTACGCTTCTTCGACCGACAACCACTAACCGACTCTTCCAACAGCCGTCGCCGACAAAATGGGTGCTACGTACGTGTTTTCTCCCTGAAGACGTGGTCGACATGGGCAGATGCCCCGGTTCCCGAGATTTCTTTTGCAGATTGCTGTAGTCCTCTCGCTGGAAAATCACGATCTCTCATCGAGTCGTTGATCAGCCAGCTCGATCTTTCTCGAGATTCTCCCTCAATTGTCTCAACCTGGAATACGGTGTGAGCATTGAGAGATGTTGATCGAGGTGTTGGATATGAAGATGACAACTCTTCTTTCCTAAAATCATTATCGTTGAATTGTAGTCGGTTGCTGAAACATGCCCTACACAATTCCTCGACTACCTTTCTCGAACAATACGTTTGGGGTGTTGTCGGATGAGTGAAAGACGAAGACTCAAGATACTCTCTTGTCATGGTCTTCTTAGCTCACCGATCAAAACTATCTTTCGAGTTAGCCAAGCAGAGAATGCTGCATTGCAACAGTTCTCGCACCGGCGCTCTGTTCCATACCACGCGTGGTATTGTGGACTGCCAGCTAATCAAACCTTTGTAGCGTTCCTACCAACGACCAAATCCTGGTCCCTGAGACCCTTCTCAAGAAGCGCAAGTCTCAGGAGAAGGCCCGCGCTGAGCGCGCCGACGCCGTTGAGAAGAAGAAGACTGTAAGTACTACAATATTCATTACACTGGCACTATGATGGAAAACATACATTTCATCAACTAGACTTCGGTCGATGCTGTTGATAGTTAACCTTCTTTCGGGTCTGACATTGCCTGACTTACTCCAATCATTACTTCATCTACTCGAATGACATGGACTAACCAGTTTGAAATAGGCCAACAAGGAGAAGCGTCAGGTCATCTTCAAGCGTGCTGAGAAGTACGTCCAGGAGTACCGCGATGCTGAGCGTGAGAAGATCCGTCTTCACCGCGTTGCCAAGTCTGAGGACTCTGCCTACGTCCCTGCTGAGGCCAACCTGATCTTCGTCGTCCGTATCAAGGGTATCAACAAGATGCCCCCCAAGCCCCGCAAGATCCTCCAGCTTCTCCGTCTCCTCCAGATCAACAACGGTGTCTTCGTCAAGGTCACCAAGGCCATCACTGAGATGCTCAAGGTTGTCGAGCCCTGGATCGCCTACGGTTACCCCAACCTGAAGACCGTCAAGGAGCTCGTCTACAAGCGTGGTTACGGAAAGGTCAACAAGCAGCGTGTTGCTCTTACCGACAACGCCATTGTTGAGGAGAACCTCGGCAAGTACGGCATTGTCTGTGTTGAGGATCTCATCCACGAGATCTTCACTGTTGGCCCCAACTTCAAGCAGGCCTCCAACTTCCTCTGGCCCTTCAAGCTCTCCAACCCCACTGGTGGTTTCCGTCCCCGCAAGTTCAAGCACTTCATCGAGGGTGGTGACCTTGGTAACCGCGAGGAGGCTATCAACGCCCTCGTCCGCCAGATGAACTAAGGGATTGTCTCTAAAAACGGCTTCTAAGGGATCGGTCAATAGGACCTAATGGATTCAAAAAAAATTTGCATTGGTTGCTCGGCGTTTTACTCATGACAGGGATTCATGACAGGGATATGGAAATTGATACCTTGATGAATGACACCCGAGTTTTCAAAATTGTCTATCTGTGATGCTGTAATGTACAAAGTGTTGATGAAAAATAGTAATAGCACGTGATGCTATCAATTGCCTCACGATGCAGGGGTATTAATGCCATTTCAATGTACATGTGGAGAAACCACTTCATAGTTCATGAATGCCGTACCCTCTCATATTCCGGTGTTTTTGAGATGCTACATTTTAATATCGAAACTTGTACCACAGCCACAGCTGCTGGTAGCAAGGGGGTTGTCTGTAATCTTAAACTGCGAACCAATCAACTCCATCGTGAAGTCAACTTTGCTGCCCTTGAGGAGGTCAAGGGATGGTTCATCGAGTATGATTTTCGGACCGTCCTCCGAAGCAGTAGCCGGATCAGCGTTATCGGGGATATATTGGAAAATCGTGTCGTCTTCGTTAACGACGGAGGACCATTCAGCAGCATCCTTGGCCGGTAAAGTGACGAGACTCATAAGATATTGGAAGCCATGGCAGCCACCACTCTCCACCTGAATTCTTAAGGCGAGGTTTGGATTGCCATCCTTCTCCATGATCTTGTTGAGGCGCTTTGTGAAGTTAGCAGTGTTTTGCGGCAATACCATATTTTGGAATTTACCTTGGCAGCCCGGTCGGTAATTTCTAGCATCATTTCGTTGCCATCCTCGTCTTGTTGGGGATTCAGTATGGCCCGTGTCTTTTGTCGTATAGCCGATGTCGAGAATTGCCGCGTCGCCGTTTCTCGTAAATTATAACTCCATGATCGTGTCGAGTGGGGGTTAACCGTGAGTCTAGAGGCTCGTAGGCCGGTTGGCGGAGTGCATCGCGGGACAAGAAACTCGAGAGGTACTGATGATTGAGCAGAAGCAGTTGTGTAGCTTCGTCGTGCAAGCTGCATAAAAGAATTGACGGTGGATTGCGCATTAGCGCAGTGAACTCGGGCCATCGTGAAGATATTAAAGTGAAAGAATTGAGGTAACGATGATGTTGGTGACAAAATTACGTAGTGGATGCTGAGAAATCCATGGCCGAACCCGACTACCTAGTCCTAAGTCTTAGGGTACAAAAATAAGTAGTCTAAGAACTATGGCCTAAAGAGCATAAATGTCTCACTAATTTCGTCTCTTATGCTTTCAGTGGCTAGGTAGTATTTCTGATATCCTGAGACCGGGCTATGAATAAGTGTTTTTGCTAGTTATTCAGCATATTTCAGCTTATATAGAATTGTCTAGGAATGAAATCACTTGATCTGAATTTTGTTTAGACTGTGATGCTGTTTTCTGTTTTCTTATTTCAGGAGATGATGTTAACCCATTACCTGGTAAAATGCTAAACTGCATCCATAGTTATTACTCGAAATACTAAGCAAAATATTTCAATACCATAGAACGAAATAAACAAAGTCTCTTTTGGAATGCCTACATACGTTCTCAAATTTGGTTTAAAAAAAGCTTGTGACTCATGTTGACAAGATATAAAGATTTCAGCCACTCGTGGCCGTGCGAGCGAGGCAAAGCACGCACCTCGCTACAACCCCAATAGCCCAAGCAGCCCCACTCCCACAATCTAGGGAATTTTCCTTCAGAAACAACCCCGCGCACTTCAGCCAGCAGACAAGTTTCAGTGCCCAAGAAATCGCCCATCATGTCTCGATTTTTCCGCGGCGGCGACGACAGTTCATCCGACAGCTCCAGCGAAGAGGAGGAGCTCTACTCCGAGGAGGAAGAGGAGGAGGAGCAGCAGGACTCCCAGGCCGACTCTTCTGAGAACGATGACAGCGACGACTCTGACAGCGACGACGAGGGCGGCAAGGGCATCAACAAGTTCTTGAAGGATGCCTCTTCCGATAGCGACGATAGCGACGATGAAGTACGAGCCAAGGTCAAGAGTGCAAAGGACAAGCGCCTAGACGAGTTGGAATCATCCATCAAGCAAATCGAGAATGGTCAAAAGAACGGCGACTGGACCCTCATCTCTGCCGGTACGAGATCACCCACCGAACTTTTTATCGACCTTCTTTCCCAAAGACTAACAAAAAATAGAATATGAGAAGCTCAACCGTCAGGTCGCCAAGCTGCCTGGCAGCAGACCCCCTAAGTCCTATATCCGTATCCTCGCCGAGCTTGAGGACTTTATGAACGAGTCTCTCGCCAAGCAGAAGGTCACCCCCAAGAAGATGAACGCAATCCAAGCCCGATCTCTCAACGCCGTCAAGCAAAAGGTCAAGAAGACCAACAAGGAATACCAGAGCCAGATCGATGCCTACAGAGCCGACAAGGATGCCTTTATGGACTCTTCAGACAACGAGCCCGTTGTTCCTGCAACAAAGCCCAAGAAGGTCTCTCTCCAGGTCGATGCTGCTCCTGCAGCTGAGGAGGGTGACGACGATGGTTTCGCTACCGTTGGAAAGGGTGGCCGCACACTCCAGTACACCCCTGAGAGCATCTTCAAGCACCTGCGAACCATTATGGAGTCTCGTGGAAAGAAGAACACCGACCGAACAGAGCAGATCAAGACCATGGAGAAGCTCAGCGAGATCGCCAACACCCCTTACCAGAAGATCCGTGTTCTCCTTACTCTTGTCTCTACTCGCTTCGATGTCGGCTCTGGTGGCGCCTCTGCCATGACCGTCGAGAACTGGAAGGCTGCCGAGAAGGAGCTCTCAAGCCTTCTCCAGGTTCTCGAGGAGAACCACGACTATGTCGTTGTTGAGAATGCTGAGGAGTGGGATGATGACGAGAAGCCTCCCACTCTGCAAGAGGGTGAGAAGCACATCAAGGTTCCCGGCAGCATCGTCTCTTACATCGAGCGCCTCGACGATGAGCTTGTCCGCTCCCTCCAGAGCATCGACCCTCACACCTCTGAGTACATCGAGCGTCTGCAAGACGAGGGTGCTCTCTACAACATCATCTTCCGCGGCCTTCTCTACTACGAGTTCCTCCGAAAGGACGACTCACTGGAGATTCCCCAAGACAGCGTTAACCGAATTGTCATGCGCCGCTTGGAACACGTCTACTTCAAGGTAATTATCTCCTCGTATCACGCCATCTATTTCACTAACTAACAATGTTCTAGCCCGCCCAGGTTGTCCAGACCTTCGAGGAGAACTGCTGGAAGCCCGTTGGCGACTCTGTCGAGTCAGTCATCACTCCCCGCGACCAGGCACAGGACGCCGGCAACCTTGTCAACGTTCTCTGCAACTACCTTTTCAGCAACAGCGAGGGTATTATCCGTGCCCGCGCTATGCTGTGCCAGATCTACTTCCTCGCTCTTCACGGCGAGTACTACAGAGCTCGTGACATGATGTTGATGTCGCATCTTCAGGAGAACATCCCCAACTTTGACGTCCAGACCCAGATCCTCTACAACCGAACTCTGGTTCAAGTTGGTCTTTGCGCATTCCGCAAGGGTCTCGTATACGAGGCACAAAACACCCTCCAGGAGATTTGCGGCAGCGGCCGTCAGAAGGAGCTGCTCGCTCAGGGTGTCATGATGCAGCGATACAACCAAGTGTCTCCCGAGCAGGAGCGCCTCGAGAAGCAGCGACAACTGCCTTTCCACATGCACATCAACCTCGAGCTCCTCGAGTGTGTGTACCTGACATGCAGCATGCTTCTTGAGATTCCTCTGCTCGCTCAGACCGGCTCATCTCCCGACGTCAAGAAGAGAGTTATCAGCAAGACTTACCGCCGCATGTTGGAGTACCACGAGAGACAAATCTTCACTGGTCCCCCTGAGAACACCCGAGACCACGTGATGCAGGCATCCAAGGCCTTGGCTGCTGGTGAGTGGAAGAAGTCTACCGAGTTCATCCACAGCATCAAGATCTGGGAGCTTATGCCCGGTGCCGAGGAGATCAAGGCCATGCTCTCCAAGCAGATCCAGGAAGAGGGTCTGCGAACCTACCTCTTCACCTACGCTCCCTTCTACGACACCCTCTCCACCGAGACCCTCAGCGACATGTTCGAGCTTGACTCGGCCAAGGTTGCGGCTGTTATCAGCAAGATGATCAGCCATGAGGAGCTCGCTGCTTCTCTGGACCAAGTCACATCCACCGTCATCTTCCGCAAGGGTGTCGAGCTCAGCCGTCTCCAATCATTGGCTCTTGCTCTATCAGACAAGGCCAGTCAGCTCATTGAGAGTAACGAGCGAACTCTGGAGCAAAAGACACAGGGAACAACAAATGCATTTGAGCGACAAGGCGGCCGAGGCCGAGGAGGACGTGGGCGAGGTGGTGGCCAGGGCCGAGGAGGAGCCCGAGCAGGTGGCAACGCACAGCGACAAGCTGGTGGCACACAGTTCACGGGTGGTGCGCTGGGTGCGGCTGTTCGAGGTTAAGGATGGGGAAATGAACGAGATGAGGCGTCTTAGTCGTTTGCATTTTGCATGGGATGGTTTCTTTTAATGAAAAGGGGCGATGATGCGGAAGCACTCGCTACGTGTCACTAGGTCGAAACGGAATAAGGATACATAGAACTCGTCAAAACATCGCGCTCCCGAACTGCTGTGAGGTGATAGGTATGCCTCGAAGCATCAGAGGATATGACGAGGGGATGTATATCAAAAGTTTAGGCAAGGAAGATGTAGCGGAGTCTATTGATCGGAAATTTTAGATAAACTCTGCCTCCAGTGAGGTTTCCAAAGACCGCAGACAATAGAGAGAGCCATTTTGTTTTATATCTTGATAGTTATGCCTCAGGGTGACAGGAATGGTCTACCTAAAATGAGAGATGAAATTAGTAGGCTTATGCTACTTAGGTAAGACTTAGAATATCTTTGCGCCCTAAAGGTTAGAGGATAACTTTTCTATTACCCAATCAGTATGAAGCATAGAGATGAGATAAGACTGAAGATTGCAGACAAAGTGATATGTGACTTTTGTGTAAGGACTTTGATAGATCAGGTTGCACTGGTATCGCATGAATGAATGACTCGTTTTGTCCAGAATGGTTAAACTCTATGAGATCGGCTTTCTTGCCGAATCAATTGAGACTCGGACCATGAAGCGAGTCACGGTATTTTTCACCTTATCTATTACTTAGAGTCTTTATAGAAATAGTCAAGTTGTTAGCTAATATGATATCTCTTTGCATCAAGTGCCCAAGTAGTAGTATAGGTAGTAGAAAGTTAGCGTCCTAAATCTTAGGCCTACAAAAATAAATAGCCTAAGAACCATAGCCTAAGTAGCATAAACTGGCCTACTAATTTCGTCTCTTATGCTTCTAGTGGTTAATTTTTGATATTCTGAGGATTGAAGAACGCGCCAAGATGACTAAGGAGGCGCGCGTGCAAAGTCGGAGTCAATCAGTCAGCGATTTCCAATCCTTTCGACTTTTTCCATTGCGGATATGGGCGGCTTCTTAGTGGTCGAAAGGGCCTGAGACCTGGGGGTATCATGAGAAACAACTCTTGTAGTAGGTATTTTTAGTGAGATTTTTTCTCTTTTCTTTCTTTCCTCTGAGTTTTCTTGTTTTTTTATCCCACCAAGAATGAGAGCGATTTGGCGTTTGCAATCCTGTAATAACGCTTCAATATCTATACGCAAGAACATATATTTTCCGACATTGCCACTTAGATCGTCCTCCTTCCAGCGACCTATATCTGCAACATCACATACTTTTATTTCTAGTAGAAGTCTCGCTGCTCGAACTTATCATCAGGAAGCAGTCATGTCTGAACCCAGAGCCGAAGATGCGTCAAAGCCCGTCGAGGCAAAGGCGGAAGAACTACCTCCACTGTCTGACCATGACTTTAAGGCTTATAACCGACTAGCCGTTCATATGAACTACTTTGTAAGAGTAGGCTGACCAAAGAGTTTGGAAACATGGACTAATGTGTTTTATAGCATGATAACTTCCGAAGATCATGGAATCTTTTATGGAATGCATGCACAAACAACCGCAGACCTCAAAGCATGTCCCTCAAGCAGTTCATTATGGAGGGCCTGCAATTCGCTGAACATCTCACTGTGCACCACAATATTGAGGAGACATACATCTTCCCTATCCTTGCCAAGAAGATGCCCGAGTTTCGTGGCGGACGCGCTGAGTTGTTACGCCAGCACAAGCAGATCCACGCGGGTTTGGACGGTTTCGAGGAATATCTCAAGAAGTGCCGTACCGGAGATGAGGAATTTGAGTTGAGCGTGCTCAAGACCAAGATGGAATCATGGGGTGAGGTCCTCTGGACTCACTTGGACCAGGAGGTTGAGACTCTAGGTGCCAATAATATGAGGAAGTATTGGACCAAGGAGGAGATAGCAAGGATCCCTATGTAGGGAGGATGGCTGAATAGTTATGAGAGCGTCTATATGAAATGTTATCCAGCTGTTAATCTATGTACATATATATATGAATTGCAGATATCTCCAAGCGCCCAAATCTAAATCCCTGTATCATGCCTTGATGAAGGGGTGGTATCAATCATGCTTCTAAACGAACACTGCCTTTTTATCTCATGCGCATGTATGTAAGTAATAGCAGCACACAATAGTGATGCTTTCAACGCTGGACAACAGCACGGTTCTTACGTGATTCCTTACGTGATGGCCTTTTCTAAGCAGTCCGGCGCCAAAGGTTCTTCATCATGACGGTTGCTGGCCATGTAGCAATAGCCGCAACGGCAATCTCAGGCATCAGACCCTGTTCAGTACCCCAATGAGCCGACAAAGGCATCCAAGGGAGCGTGCCGAGGAAGTTGGCCTTCCAGTTCATCTTCCACTCCTCCTCGGTAGTGATGTCGCTGCTTGGCGTTCTGCGCGCACGCTCAATCAACAAACGGACAAGCTCGAGGGCAACCCAGACGCTCCAAGAGCGCGCAGCCAACAGACCGAGCTTTGCGCTTGTCTTTTCGGACAAGTTGGTCGCGCCCTTGCAAGTCAACCAGCAGGCACCCTCGCCAAAGTTGTAGACGAAGTTGCAGATAATCTGCACGGTCATGAAAGCAATATTGACTCGATTGGGCGCAGGCACCTTTTCACCCTTCTCATCAACCATTTCACCACGGAGGCGCAGAATGAGATCCCGAGCTTCAAAGTAGGTGCCAATCACGCCCCAGAAACGGTTCATGGTGCGCCACTCACCCATCATGCTTGTGAAGCCTTGGATGTTCTTTGAGAGGCCGAGAGCCAGTGTCGCAAGAGGCGGCGCAGTCACAGTAGAAAGGACTACAGAGCTCGAGGGGGGTATTTTGAAGGCCATTTCGACAACCTTCCGGGCCGAGTGACGGAGAGTAGTCCGGCCCATGATTTGGAGAATAGCTCCGATCAAACGAGCGACATATGTTGTGAAGAGAAGGACAGTGTCTGTGCCCTGTCGTGTCTTGATGACACGGGAAAGGTGTAGAATAAAGTCATCGATGGCTGAAGGTGACTTGAGGAGTCGCGCAAGAGGACTACTTTTTGGTGAGGGCTTCTTGACTTTGTGGCTCTTTTCAAGCTCAGAGGCCGGAAGTGAATCGGCGACAACGGGCTCCGCCGAGGGAATGACGATGGCCTCGGCGGGCGATTCTACGGCGATCACGGTCTCAGTCTCGGTCATGGCGGCGGATGATTTGGAAAAGAGAAGCTCACGGTGAGCATTTGATGGGAAGATATCGAACAGGAACCGGGAGAAAGGTCCAGGGAATGAGTAAAATATATGAGGTAAAATAGGTAAATTAGAAAAATAAGAAAAAAAACTGGAAAATAATGATGCGATAGATCCTAGCCCAGGGACTTCCAGTGGTCTTCTTCAGTGATGTGGGGGGGTATTTTCTTTATCAATCAGTAGCTGTGGGGAATAACTACCTAGGTACTAAGTAACCGGGCAGGGGCCCAGGGCCTCATCGCAGTACTGACCGAGGCAAACGGGGACTCGGAAGCGGAGCTTTCACCTGTTGGCCTCGGTAGTTTCAGACGTTTGATTCGCTGCATATGCCCGAAATCACTGGATACACCATAAATACAAGGATTCTCAGGCTCCATCATAATGTCCATACTTGTGAAGACTAACATACGGCTTTTGCTAGATTAGGTAGGCGTCATTTTGCAAGATAAAAGCGCAGCAAAGTATCATGACACTTGATGCTCTTGTATATATCATGGGACCTCTCGGGTTTGTTTGTGACCCCATAGGTTCAGTAGTGTCATCATGATCGGATCTTGGCCCGTAGCGTTAGTTCTCCCCATATTTGCATGTGATTATGAACGGTAACAGGACCAGAATAGGTACAATAGGTCACACTGCGACATGAATACCACAATATGAACAAAGAGGTTCTGTCATGACTTGACTACTTTCACCCATTAGAGACAACCACCGCCACTTGTTCTCATCCTTAATGTTCGCAGAAATTCCATTCAAGGTTCCTGAGATTTTCATCGAGTCCTCTCTGTTGAGAAGTCCTCTCCTCCATCAACTCCTTCCGAACATCCTTTGCCTTTTCCAGCCCTATAGGGAAGTCCATATTCTCCACCACCATACGTGTCACCTCAGGAGGTAGATTACCAACTTGGCCTTGTAGTAGGCTATCTTCAAACCAATGACGCTGCTGCGGCGGCACGTTTGCCGTCGAGATGATAGGTATCGAAGGGTCAACCAAGAACAACGCCAGAATCTTACGGTGACCGGGTCGTGACTTGTCGGCTAGCTTGAAGGGACTGACATGATGCTGATAGACGTTGGGGAAGAAGAGCATTCTGCCCTGCTTTGTGACAACGCTACCAATATCCTGGATGGTGTCGCCTGCAGCTCGAATAGCAAAGACATCTTCAATGCCATCATAGTCGTTTTGCTCGTAACTTAATTCCATCATCATGTCCTCTTCATTAGCAGTTGTCCGAAAGTCGAGGCGAGACTCGGTAACGTTGTCGCAATCATAGTAGTAGAGTGCAGTTGCGCAGATATGTTCGTTCAGCTGACCCTCGATATGCCATGACCCTCCATCGTAGGTCGGCTTCTCGGGCGTGAGGTGAATGTTTGCAAGCTTGACAATGACCTGCACGCGAGAGGCGTTGTCGAACCAGCCAGAGCTCTTCACGTCGTCTGGCCTGATATTGACGAGTTGGTCTTGCTCATCGTTGGGCTCTGGACGGCCTTGTGGATGGGTTCTGTTAAACCATTCTTCATCGCGCTTGTGATGGTCACTGTTCCAATATCCCTTGGTCCGGTAGTCTGGACGGTCAGGCTCCCCTTCATTCAGCGGCCGCGACATCAGTCTGCAACTTCCCCCTACTGACCATCTTGCCGAGTTACAAGTTTCCGGCACTCTGCACTGAAATCCAACATTTTCGGTAAAAATACGCTGAATTCGGAAATCTTTGTGCCACCTGTAGATAGTATCCCAGGCTGGTAGTGACTTTTCAATGAACCTTTCGACAACTGGATAGAGAGCAGCGTGCTTGACAGGATGGGCGTTGTTGATGTAGCTATCAATGCTAGGATGGTCCCCTGTCAAGCTGACATCACAGGGAAGCCATTGAAAGCGTTTCGAGAAGTAGCTTGCGGGCAGAAATTTGTCAAAATCCTCTTCCCCGATACCAAATGGCTTGGCGTCGGACCCGGGGTCTTCTGGCACAACAACACCTGTACCGCAGTGGGCTAACGCCTCTTCGACATTAATGCACTTATCCGGCAGGATGCGCGAGTGTCCGTAGTAGAGAGGCCAAAGAGAGGGATGCACGATATCGAGCACCTTGCCGTCGCTGCCAGGATGCCAGTCTTTTTGGTCCTCGGGGACGTTTTCCATGGGAGCAACGGCATCTTTAAGAGCCTCACAGAGATCTTGGGGGATCAAGTTGTCGGACTTGATAGCAGCTGAGGTGTAGTCCATGACAGGTATAAGACCAGTCTTTTCGTACAAGTCTGCTTTACTGCGCAGCTCCTTGATGCATGCGTCGGCCATTTTCTGGGTGAAATCACCATGTGGCCGATAGTCTTCCCAAGGCATCTCCATGGCCTCCTTCATCCACTTGGCAGCGATTTCTTCGTCCTTGACTTTGAGCCACCACTCAGGTTTGTTGGTGAGATCCTCTATGACCTTGAGCATGCATGTCTCGCGAACAGTCAATGTTGCGGCCTTCCATTCTTTGGAACTGTCTTCTTCGCCGGCGAGAACTGGAAATGACTCTGCAACCACCGTGTAATTGAGTGGTAAACCAAAGCCTGGCCGTTTGATGTCAGACATGTTGAGAAAATTCTTTGGAAAGAGGATTTGTCTTGGGGTAATGAAGAAACCGATGTTTTATTCTTTTTCTCTTTGAATGTAATTCTGTAGAAAGATGGGAGTGATGCGACTTTATAAGAGTTCAATTGCAATATTGGTAGTACCGAAAGTATGCCTCTGGGTATCAGAAAGATCGACCACTGGAAGCATAAAAGACGAAATTAGTGTGACACTTTATGCTCCTTGGACTATGGCTCTTGGGCTATTTATTTTTGTAGACCTAAGACCCGGGAGTTATTTTTTCTGCTACCTGGGTTAGTACCTACGTACTAGGTAGGCATGGATAAGCTGGTAGGGAGGAAGGTAGGGATGCTTAGGCTACTGCACTTTTAGTCTTGTTCAATCCCAAGGCACCAGCCTCCACTCCTGCCTGTCCTGTAAAAAATGAGGCCATCTCTACAGTTCAAAAGGAAAGAATAGGCCCGCAGGTGTTTTAGCTCAAGGCAGCAACGCGTTAAAGCGGGAGGGAAGCGTTCTTGTTAATGCACGAGACGCGCTCAAGACACGAAGTCACGTTATCTTGCAGAATTCTATGTTGGTAGTCTTCTCTCACTCTAAAATGCATCTTTTCTCTTTGGTAAATATGCATATAAGAAATTAGATCACAAACTCGATATGCCAAGATCAGATTAACCAGGAACCTGTCCACCAGCGCCATATTCCACCTGAAGCGGTAAGTGGAGATATGTATTACATCCAATACAGCGTTGATGAATGATCTCATTCTAGACAAATGCAGCGTTTTTACACAATTTGTCAAGGTTCAGTCTCTCTATCTTGATTCTCATAGGCTTTGGAACCTGCGGAGCTGGTAGAGGAAGGATCTTGGCTAAATCAGAAGTACCTGCTAGATATCAAGAATGAGTCTGCTTGTGGTGCTAGCTAGGTATCTAGGAAGAGAGGTTGTGAGTTCTGTTGATTGTATAATATACAGTACCTCGTATCTCGCATCTCTTGATAATTTCTATCTACCCTTTGATTATTTGGTCTAGCCATCCGTGATATTATTCTTTCTGTGCAGCGGTCTGGCCTGTCGATATCATCTCCATATGGTTGAGTTTACCTGTCATCGCCACTACTTACTATCAAACACTCGACTATTGTTCACCGATAAAAGTCCCAGGTCTTCCTGTTGGGTTTCAACTAAAAAGACTATCCCTGAAGCTGTTCAGATCCCAGTCAACTCTCTGCCAGAATCGCATCACCATGAACTTCGCCAACGACATGGCTCCTGAGCCAACAACATTCAGCCTCCACCGACGAGCAAGATCAAAAGATGAGTTGGTCATATCGATCGCACCTGACGCCGTTTGCGGATACATCTCGGAGCGACCTGGTGCTCAAAGAGCTTGCCCGGCAGATGACCACTGCTACTTTATGAAGTTGCCGTTGACTGGACAGATTGCATGTTGCGACAACTTGACTTGTCATTACAATGCTAATTGCATAAACTCGAAAGAGTACTTTCAGTCGAGTAAATGTAGCGACGGCTGTGAAGTAGATACCTTCACTCTGAAATGGTAACGTCAAAGTCCTTACCAGCCTTTAAGATAGCCTGCTAATAGGAAGTATAGCACCAATTCTAGCGCTCCCTACTGCAATACAGTGGCATGGGAAGGAAATATCACCGACTATTGGTGCAACGACATTGACATCACGACCGTACAAAGCGCTGCTCTTACCTACAAAGGCCAAGTAGATCTTCCGGAGTTTTCTACACTAAATCAGGAAGATTTGAGTTCTCTGGAATCACAAATGAGCAAAGCAAAGACAGCAGGCACCGCTTATGGAGTCCCAGAGCAAACATCAGAGCAAACATCGGGGTCGACTGCCATTGAGACCAGCGCTGATGATGGTGGTAGTTCAGAGACACCAGTGGCCGCAATAGTAGGGGGCACAGTCAGTGGTGTCGCTGTGCTTGCTGCAACAGGGTTGGGACTATTCTTCTTCCTCCGTCGCAGCAAGAAGAAGAAGCAGAGCAAAGCTGCAAGTGCGCCGGGGTACCAGCAATCACCTGAGAACAAGTCTCCTTGGTCTCCTGGACAGCAATCAGGTGCGCCTTATTATTATGACCCAACCAACCCCCAGAGCAATATCAGCCCCGACTCGCAGTACGTGTATCCTCAAGCTGCTGGGTTTTCGCCTCAGCAGAATGTTGTTCATGAAGCTGGTGGTGAGGCTGTGGATCCGAGCAGCCAACCCCAGGAGCTTCCGGCAAAGAAAGAGCCTGCGGAACTTGCATAAGTAGGTAGGAACCTTGGGAAGCGTGTCGTTGTTTGGAGTTTATTGGTAATGATTGTATATAATTTTATTGGCTTTAAACATAGTGGTTGACCCAGATGTTTTGTCTCTCCACCATCAGGGCTGAGACAATCATGGGTATAATATTCTCAGTCAGTACCCGTAAAGATGATGATGGTTTTCCCCATAATTTACAATCTCTTTTTTCTTTACAAGACGTCAGTCAGTCAATGTCTCTATTTTTGCAATCAATCATTGTGGATGTTGCCGATTAACAAGCCCCATTTCTATGCCAACTACGTCATGGCCTGACCTAAAAGACAAATTCAAAGATTAGGTAGGTATCCCTTTCACATGATACTATGTTATACATAGCTTGACTGCCTAGTATTCTCTACATACACGAGACAAATACTAAAGACAACAACAACATTACTTTTATGGTGGGTCGCATCTATCACATCTTATCACAACACACCACATCACCATATCATATCATGGCTGCCAAATGGTCCTTCAAGGCCCAACCAGGCATCTTTATCGAACTCACCGACATCGCTCATAACTACCCTGGAGAAAAAGTCACCACGCAACCAAACCTGGGCCTCATCCCCGACCAGTCATACCCTTCCGATGATCCAGATGCTTCCGATCAGCGGGATTGGGCCCGTCTCGCACGTTATGTGACATGGCTCAACAAGAATAGCTCCAAGAATGTCGCATACAAAATCTTATACTTGACGCGACACGGTCTTGGTGTCCATAACAAGATGCACGCTCAAGTAGGCTCAGAAGCATGGAATGTGAGTCATCTCCCTTCTCATACTTCCTTCCAGCACACAAACTCACAAAAAGACAGACAAGAGTGTCCTTCGAAAACGGGGACGGCAAAGAAACTTGGTTCGATGCCTTTCTCACTGAAGTAGGCGAGCAGCAAGCCAAAGATCTCAACACCTTTTGGACAGACCTCATCAAAGTCCAAGGCGCACCGCATCCCCAGACCTTCTACACCAGTCCTCTCGCTCGGTGTCTTCAGACAACAAACCTTGTATTTTCCTCCCTCATGGCCACGCAAACACCCCCTCAGCAACCAATTGTCAAGGAACTACTTCGGGAGAGAATCACACGCCACACGTGCGATTACAGGCGTCCCCGCACTTGGATAGCGGAAAACTATCCCAGCTACCAGATCGAGGATGGGTTCGAGGAGGAGGACCAGTTTACCAACAGGCCGGATCCAGAGACGGATGAAGAGCACGTTGTGCGGAAGCAAAGGGCCATTGAGGATATTTTCAACGAGACGTCAAAAGACTGCGAGTTCATCTCTCTAACAGTGCACTCATATGCTATCCGGGCTATTCAGGGTGCTGTTGGGGCGGGTGTCTGCCGAACGAGGGAAGGAACCAGTGTTGCGTTGCTCGTCAGAGGTGAGAAGGATGTTGAGACAAACGACATAGACGGGATGGACATTAATGATTACGTCTCGGCTGATCCTGAGGCTGTGAGTTCACTAAGGAGATTTTCCATGTGAGCTCTGAACGTTGGAGGTGGAGGATACGTAATGAAATCAAAAGATTAGCTCAGCAATGACAGCGAATTGACTGCAATTCCTTTTTATTGAAAAAGTGCATTCTGTAATTAAACGCTCCCGGTCATTAAATGGGGCTGCATGAATTTCGAACTGGGACAAAGTTTGACAATGGAGAGCAAAGTAGATATAGACTCAGTTCGGTAAGATGTTCCTGATATTGATCATTCACGATATTCACGGAGAATAGTTTTGTTGTGAAGTTTTGGCATATGGCTAAAATATGATGCCAAAATTAATGAATAATGAAAAATTAAATCATGCCAAGCGGCATGCTCTGGTGTATAGAAAGTCCTGTCTCCCTTACGCTGTCATGAATCCAAAACGCCTTCTCTTGGCTCGCTATATCTCCCTCTCTTCGAAAGTAATCAAGAGTCGAATAGCGACTGAAAGAAAATGGAAAAATGTCTTTCTTTTCTTTCAAAGTCGTGTTTACCACCACTTGAACAGGGTGGACCACTTCTTCCAAGGGCCGCGCCTGGAAGGGATCTTGTCCTCAGGAATAGAGATCTCGTAACCATCATCGATATCCTTAGAGACAGTCTTGGATGTGTATGAGTTGTCGTCGCTCTGAAGCCACTTGTTGAATCTACCCTTGTCCTTGTGGCGGTAAGAGTCAACAGGCTGAGGAAGAACCTTTGTGCATTCGGTAAGACTGTTGATGTTGTTGACACCCAAAAGACTGAGACGGACGTAGGCACGGGCGTAATCCTAAGAAAAGGTTAGCGATCTGGTAATGTGTCTGCAAATGGTTGAAACTTACCTCGTTCCAGGCAGCTTGGCCGGTGCTACCACTGGCAAAGGCCTCAAAGGCAGGCTTGGTGAGAGGGTGTTGGGCGAGAACCTCGTCGCTTGCAAACTTGTAGACACGCTTGGGGGCGTTCTGGTCGAGAGTCTGCTGGTAGAACAGAATATCCCAGACACCAGGGGTGCTATCCTGGGGATCACCGTCACGGTCGATGTTGGTGTGGTGCTGTTGGGAAGTTGTGTGCGCGCCGATGAGAGCTACGAGATCATCAGGGCCGATGGTCTTGTCCTTGAACAGGTTGATAAGAGTGAGAGCATCGGAGTCAACTCGAGGCAAGAGTCCTCCCAAGTTGGCCTTGGTGCTATCCTTGCGGCCGACGAAAGAGCGCACTCGGGGTCCAAGAGGGCAAGTGACAGCAGCAATGTTGGCACCCATCTGGATGAGATCGGCCATGGTGACCTGAGTGAAACCGTACGTGTTGTGGTACTTGTCGTAGATGGTTTGGTAGTACTCTCCAATCTGCTCAAGACCCTTGTTCTCGCCGCGGGTCAGCTCATTCGCAAGGATGATGGAACCATCAGCACCACCTCCTTGAGAAGCAGTCTTCAGAGACCAGGTACCAGCATCGTGAAAACCAATTCGAACAGCATAACGAGCCCATCGGGTGCAGCGACCAGCCTCACCCCTGAAGCGGTCTTGAAGTTCGTTAGAGATGTATTGCCACACGCAGCAGGTGTCGCGCCTGCACTGGTTGGTGTTCATAGATGGGCAGCCCAAGTAGCGCTCGCGGCTGGTAGGGTTGCCATTGCCTTGGAGGATTTTCTTGATATCACGACCGACTGAAGTGAGAGACTTGTCACTGACAGTGGTAAGATCCCCGATGAGGGAGTGAGCGTCGAAGCTGTCTCCAGTCCAACCACTCTGGCCTCCGCTTTGGCTTCCGCCGTTGCTCCAGCTGTCACTTCCACTGCTCTGGCCTGGCCATGAGGTAGAGCCTCCTCCATTGCTTTGACTTTGACCGTTACTCCAACTGTTACCTCCAGTCTGGCTTCCACTGTTGCTCCAGCTGTCGCCTCCACTGCTCTGGCTTCCACCACTGCCCCAGGTGTTTCCTCCACTGCTCTGGCTTCCACCACTACCCCAGGTGTTTCCTCCACTGCTCTTGGAAGGCCACTTGTTACTGTTCCAGCCACTTCCCCAGCTGCGGGCAGCAATTCGTTCGATTTCTTTGATAGTTTCTCCCATACCGGGGTGGGCGGCAGCCTCTGGGATAGGAGCAGCAGCCAAAGCGGCCGCGATGAGGACGGTGAACTTCATGGTATCGGCGGGAAAAGACTGTATTAAATTATTGATGGATTATGAGTGGAAGAATAAAATATTGTAAAAGAAAGACTGTAGTGCCTGTTGGCTCGTGGGTGAAAAGAGTGTGATATCAAGAACGAATGTATAAGAGAACGACAAGAGATGAGGGATCAACTCTTGATGAGACCCAAGATAACAGTGGGAATCATCCCGTATATATACGCCAAAGACTTGCTTGGTGAGTCCCATGTCTTCTTGAGTTGCTCTGAATAGACGCCGAGAGCTCTCGGCATGTCAGTTCCAGACCCCCAGTCTTTTCATCTAGCCTTGTTCTTAGTTTTGCAACTATAATGCCTCTATCTAGAGACAACACGATAAACGACGCTTAAATGACCCCTGCATCTCATCAGCGGGAGCGATTTGTGTCTAGAACCTGGATATGGGGACCCCTGTAGAGCAGGCTGTGTTAGTACTATCAGTGCGTAGTAATAGCTCAAATACCACTCGATGTTGTAATTTCTTCCCGAAAGGACAAGAGCTGCCTTTGTTCGTTTGCAGTTAGAGAAGAGGTCGTTTTGGCTTGAGTAAAGACGTTGTCATAGCGGGAATGTGGATCCCGGGTTGCGTGGAGAGCGTTGAGGCTTTGGCGCATGACGCCTCCTCCTATTAAAGAGCAAACTAAAGAGTCGTGTCGGCTGAAGCGGTTGATCATTCCCTGAATTGGGGTTTTGGCTGCTGTCCAGATCTCTTGGTAACGGGATTAGAACGGTCGCCCTGCAAGGATTGAAAGGTGACATCTGGTACATAGTAGAGCCAGCGAGGTTAACTGTAGGGAGCCATGCTAATATCGTACGATTTATGTGATATTCTGTCACTTTCATATTCATTGATGGCTTTGTGACAATATCACATCGCTCTCATTCGCCGACTGCTGTACGAATATAGTATCAGTCTCTCAGGGGATTGTGCAGCGTGTAAGATGATACGCTCACGAGTATCCACTTGGCGATCGACAATTCAAGACAGGTTCTGCCTCCTTTTGCTGGCCCGAGAATGTTTTCGTCATGAGCTGAAGAACCATTCGGATGGAAATTGCATTGCTCTCATTGGACATACAGCGACAATGCAGAGCAATATTGACTTGACTCCAGAGCATTCAAGGTAAGCGCCGAACGCCAAGTCTCGAATTGCGGTGGATCGAACATGACGGAGATGATCCTTGTTCAGGTGGATACGACTCCGATAGAGCGGGAGAAGCAATGCCCAGAAAGTGTTCACTGCCTCTTGTTTGACGTTTTTTTGCCATTGCTTCTGAGAATAGGAGAAGGAGGGGGAGATGAAGTGAGTGACTCGACGTTGTTTCTTGGTTCAGCCACTTTATCACATGACCAGCCACGAAGAATTGGGTTGCGACTTTCATCTTATGCTTAATTGCCTTCAATTCAACAATGATTAGATACCTACTAACTTTTGATGAATATCTTAACTCTGCAGGTAATTCCAAATACAAAGTCCAGACTCATCACTAACAAACCCCATAGATTGTCCCAAATCACAAAAAAGATCCAATCAATACGTCTTTAAAAGTAATAAACTAGCGAAGCCATTCAGAACTCTACCCCTGGCACTAAAACACAGTTGTGGCAACCCAACCAAAACGAGCCCTGCCTTTGTTGGAATAGCTCCCTCTATAATAGCATTTGGTCCACCGACGGCCGGACATAAACGGTGACTGATCACTTTGCCCTGTTCAAGGACCTGGACAGCTGAAAGATTTCTACGCGAAGTAGTACCGACGGATTCTGAAACAAATAGATGTGCCTCTCTTAGTACGCTGCTTGCCTCCCAAGATTCTGGACTATTCGTCAGAGTTTAGTGGGATCGTATTGAGTAACAGCGATTCGCCCATTGTCTGGTCAAACGTGGACATAGAACTGAAGAGCCACGGCCCTAAACATTCTTTCAGAGTGATCTGGTTGCTGTCGCGCTCCCAACGAATCAGGTACGTGGGGCGGATGATAACCACCATCTCGTTCAGCGCCGGATGATCTCCCGCAACCAGACTGATGAAAGGCCTGAGGCGGGATAAATGGGACACAAGAGAACTTTGGCTGAAAAGAGGTATTGTACAAACGTAGCGCTGTAGGGTGGGTAGCTTCTCCTTCAACACCGAGCCCAGCATCGTGCCGTACATCTGCCACAGAAACCATGTTAGTACTAAGCACGGATTCTCCCCGAGTATACTTACACGAAGCTCATCGTCGTTAAAATATAGGTATGAATACGAAGACAAACAAAGGAATACCTCCCGAAAGACCAGAGACTTCAGCCGTGGGTATCTTTTGGCAATATATTTTATCTCGTCATGAGTTATTGAGTCAGGCTTCGATCTTGATTGTGTCATTCCCATGGGTCGGTTAATAGAGAGGCTCTCAACATGCGAAGAGAACCCTGGAGTTGCTATGGACTTAAAAGAACCAGGGTCTGTGGCCTCTCCAAAGCATTTCATCAAATAGTGGCCGTTGTCTTTGCACCTCAGCTCTAAATATCGGAGGTGGATGCGAGATCCATAGCAGAGTTCATCGGCCAATGTCTTGATTCCCTCGGCAGACAGAACTCGGACATCGAGTGAGAGTGATTTGAGCGATGTCATCGCCTTGATGAAAGATGCAACACGAGACGTCGATAGTAGCTCACCAGAATAGCAGGGCGGTCTCGTGTCACAGTCATCAAAGTTGATAGCCACCTCTCTACGAAGTAGGACCGCTTTAGCATATGTATCCATAAACAAAAGACAAACAGCTCACTTACTTGATGAGACCAAGTCTCTCGCAATGTTCTCCAAGGTAGGGGGTGAAATTATAGACATCGTGGGAGATTTCACAGAGCGAGATGGAGAGTTTAACTCGAGACCATACAACACTGGTCAGATTCGCTTGAAGTCGGCGGCATGTTGCTGACAAGGACCTGGCATCCCTATTATCGGCCGCAGCACCAATAGCACAGATCAGTTCGTTAGGGAGGTCCAAAAGATTGGGGCCTGTAGATGTAGGATGTACGCGCATCTTGGCCAAAGTCGGTTTCCTTGTCGAAGGCCTCTGATTTGAGCCGAACAGTATATCCACAATGCACTGCTGTATCCCTTCTCCCAGTCTCCAGAAGGCAACCATCTTACCAGAAGCGAGTGAAGAGAAAGAAGTTGACAAAGTCTGGATGCTAGAAGGAGGGGAATTTTATATAGTTTGCAGGTTTAAGGTTTTGGGAGAAAACGCTTGGGCTGCTCGAGCGCCCGCAGATGTTTGGCAAGGATAGTATCGCGACATGATCAATTTTTTGAAGCGAGTAGGTATATCATATGAGAAACCGGCGGCAAAAGAGCCCCTCCTATGTTTGAGAAAGCTGCCTGAGGAGTTGGTGATGTGATGCGAAGTGTAAGAAATCAGAGGTTTGCTGACTGCTTGATGTGAGCTCAAGAATAGGATGAAGGGAAGAAACAGTCTCCGTGTGCACAGATGAATCACACTCTACGTGTCCATGATCTGCAGGGCCTATGCTGATGTGCGAGAGCTCTACAGCGGTAAAGAGTGTGACATGCCGAGACAACCTCGTAGTTGAAAACCTTATTATATTGGGAAAGCTTCGGCATCTAGGGCTTCGACACTGTTGTTCAGAGTCTCGTCGGCTGGGGTCTCATCATTCCGAGGTGCTGATTTGTCACAGGTTTTGCTCACGAAGAAGTTAACATTGCTACATAAACAAAGGAGAATCACACAAAAGGTCACATATTTCACGATTGAAGGGACAAGTATATTAATCAAGACAAATAGCATTGCTATGGATCCAGTTGAGCAGTTCGCCCTACTACGCCGGATATACATAAAACGCCAATGATCCTAGACGCCTGCTTGCCAATTCATCCCAATACAGATTTTCCAGCGCCCTCATCCCCCTTTATGCACATCTCATTACCCTAGGGCCAGCAACGCTAACAGAACAGACCTCGCTAATCTAAATGAAGAGGCTGCGTACAATAATCCTCCAGAGTCAAAACAAGAAAGGGAAGGTACAAGTGCAGGGGAAAAGAATAGACAAATACAAAAATTCCTGGCGTCGGGCCCGACGAGATGTAACTTGAAAAGCGGGAAGCGGATATGAAGAACAGAAGAAAATGAAAAAAAGCTTGTTGGCAAACATGTCCACGGAATTGGAAGTGTGAGAAGACACCTGGCTGAGCATTGTCATAGAGGCATTCAATCATGCGTCGAGGTTGTTGCAAGAAAAGGCTTTTGGTAATGCGACGCTCTGCTGTTGGGTTGGCTCACTCAAGGTCATCGCGAGATGCCCGCATCGTCATGAAAAGCTTGTGTGAATCCATCAAAATTCAGATGGCGCGATCGTGTTTTGACATCATTCGTAGATAAAGACTTAGCAAAGTGCAATTAAGGAACTCAATAAGCATCCTCATCAGTCCACTCGCTGCCAGAAATGATGCGGTTTCCGTCCTGGTCAATCATTACCGGTGCAGCATAAGACCCTGTCGGTGGTACTCCGCGTATACGCTTAGATTGACTGCTCATAGGACGGCCCTGATCAGGTGAGAACTGCTTGCTTCGGGTAGCTCTTAGTCTGGCATAGTAGGCATCGGACACATCAACTTCGGGTTCGCTGTTGTCATCATCATAGGTCTCCCAGTTCTCAGATCCTGAGATATTGGTAGAGGCCATTGATTCACCCGAGATGTGTCGCACAGGGGGGGCAGCAGGACGGTAGCCTTGTGAGCGGATAGTCGCATATGGATCTTGGAAGCTCTCTTCGCTAAAGCTTGGGTGACTGCTCAAATGAGAGCTATTGCTTGGGTAACTGTACTGCGAGTGGTTGGAGTTGGATCGAGCTGTTGGTGGACGGTCGTCGTAAACATCCTCAGGCTCGACTGGACGAACAATGCTGCAAGCAAGGCCGGACGATTTGTAGGGGTTCATAGGATGCTCAAACTCGGCCTGGGCCATTATGTCGCGCATCTTGGGAGGAGGCGCTCTCATCATGGATTGGCCCGGTCGGTAGTTATCCGCACACGACTCAGCCCGAGGGCGTTCAGGAGAGTTGTTGCCGTACTTCATGTTGGATAAGGGAACTCGCGCTGGGATTCGCGAAGGGCTCCTTGCAGGGCTGAGAGGAATGCTAGATGTGGATGCATGTGTTTGGTGTCCAGGACGCTTTGGAGGTCCAGCAGTGGTAGGAGTTTTGGTCATGGATCGGGGAGGAACAGACTTGGTGTTGATACGGCTTGGTACCGACTTGATTGGCTTGGCAGTCGAGGGTGGTGGGCCAGCAGGAGTCTTGGATCGCGGTGGTAGCGCGTTCTTCTTTGATTCCTCGGCAGCCTCAATCTCTTCCAGATAAGACTCTCCAAATACGAGGAATGGCCGTCCATATTCATCTTCCCACTCGGAAAGAATATTGCGCAACTCAGCAGTAATCTTGGGCAGTTCCTTGGCAATTCGCTTTCTCATCTTCTCCTCGCGAAGCAACTTGCCGGGATCTCGTTTCTCTCCCTTTTGACCACGGCCCATGAGTCTCGATGCGTCTTGACTTGACGCAGCGAGATCATCACGCTCCTTGATCAGGGTCTTGTGTCTATCGACCAAAGCCAATGTGGGGGCCCGCTGTTCCTTGAGAGCTTCAAGGCGGGCGACCTCACGCTCATGAGCTTCCAGAAGAGCATCACTATAGACATCGGAAAAGGCAGGGGTGAACTCAAGCATCTCATCTTCGCTGAAGTAGAGCGCATCCCAGAGTTCTTGAAGCTTGATGCGGGTGTCTTCGACGAAGAGGTGGAGGTTTTGACGCTTGAGCTCGTTCAAGCGGGCAAGCTCGTCTTCAAACTCGTTGATCTGTCGAACACCACAACCACGGTTCGCGTTAAGGAACGGTTTGGTCTCGCTCTCATCGACGCCGAGCTTGATCCAGAGGGCTTCAACGGCAGCTCTGAGTTGGCTAAGCTTCTTTTCCCTGTTCTTCTTCTCGTCTGAGAGTCTGTCACGCTTGGCGCGGAGTCGGTTGATGTCTTCCTCATGCAAACCAAGTTGCTCTGGAGCATCGCGGTAGTACTTGACGATGGCAGCATCCTGTTGCGCTTGCGGGATACCAAGCTCGGCCCAGAGCCCAATCGTCTGGTCGGCAAGCGCCTGAACTGTGGCAATACGACGAGAATACTCTTCATAAACTCGTGTGAACTCACTATCGAGCTTGTCAACATAGGTGGAAGAAAGGTCAAAATTGGCAGGGATGGACTGATTGGGGCCTGTAGGGGGTAATGGGATCTGGACGAAAGTAGGTTCAAGATGTGATGAGTAGGACTCAAGTGCCACCACGAGTTCTGTATCGAGTCAGTATATAGGACGTTGAGAGGTTGTGATATAGACGCACTCTTGACTTGTTCGAAGCGTTCCTTGTGGATGCGACTAATCTGGGTTTGCTTCTCTTTCAGTTGTTGAAGGCATCGTGTTAACGGATAGGTGATGGTAAGTCCATCATCCTCGTTGGAACGACGTCGATTTTGGTCGTCGAGAGAGGCCTCCATCTGATGGATGATGGTGATGATCTTTTTTGCTTCGTCGATCATTTCTTTCTTTTCCGAGTTGACGAGTCGCACTTGACTGTTGAGGGCCTCGGATAATGCTGAGAATAACTGCGCAAGTCAGTAACCTGTCGACATTTGTGTCGCAAACCAAAGTCAACATACCTCAGACTCACGAGCTTCGCGCTCATGGTCAGGAACACCGATCTCATCGAAGAGACCGTGCAGCTGGCCAATACTGTTGCTGACTTGCTGCGCAAGATAGCTTGTGTCCACCATCTTGTCCAAGTCGTGAACGCCGTTGGTGGAGAGGGGGCGGGGGATGGTCGGATAACAATGCTATATACAAGCAAAGAAAAGAATAATACTAGCTTGTGGACGAATGCGCAAAGAAAAAAAAACGTATGCAGGGTGTATTTTGATAAGGCGTGGGCGTGAAAATCGTGGTCTCGGTAATATGCAGTCGGGTCTCTAGGTAGTATGAGTGTTTACTTTCTCTCCCAGGCGGTCATTGAGCAGTGAAGTCGTCGAGGTGGAAATAGCATCATATGCGCAATGCGAAGCTGTAAATGGTAAGTGCCATGCAACGCAAGCAAACTCGTGATGTAAAATGGTCTGGAGTTGAGGAGACGAAGGAAAAAAAAGAACGAAAGACCAGACGTGAATGCGGCTGAGACAAGATGAGAGAGTGACTACTAAAATGATGGGCCTCAACTACAAAAGTATTCTTCACGAAGGAGCATCGGAGGATGTAAACGATGGGAAGTTGAGTTGCTAGAGCAACGTTTCCCCCAGGGTTTAATTGGCGGGCGGAATTGGAGAGGCCCAGTGTTTCAGCGCAATTACCCCGCTGTAGGTTGCTTTTGGCAGGGATGTCCCAGAGCTTTGAGGCCACTGAAGGCTTGGTCGGAGCGCTATTGATCAGCTGTTGTAACCGCGATCCAATTATTAAGGCTTATGATTGGCCTAAAGTGGGTATATCTTCACACCCTGGGATCGTCTCCCTTTCTATGGACAGTATTTGGCCCGTCCACAATGGACAAACCTGGAAAAAAGAAAGGGATTTCTTTTTGGTCTCACTTCCGCCTTTTCGCCTTACGATTGAATGATGGATCAATTAATAAATCATTACGTGTAATCGAATATTCGTTTAGTTGTTGGGCACCTGAGGTACCTAGGTTAGTAGTCTAGTAATAAGTACCTATATAGCTCAGCTAAGTATAGCAATATAGCCGGGCAATCCTCCGTGATCGATCAATAAACAAGTTCCTTGTTTTTAACCCCGTCGCTTTCCCATCGCAAATCTAACCTGATTATTCGTAGTTTGCCAGGTATAAGTTATAGTACAAGCATGAACCCGCAGCAGTGGTCCGAAAGTGTGTAAGCAAGCAAGCAAGCAAGAGTGTTTGGCGTCTCTGCTCCAGCTCCTTGCATACAGTAGGCTGAGTTGGCTGGCTGGATCGTCAGATTCGTTGACTTGCATGTGCAGAAAGGCTAGGATAAGCGAATCAAGACTCCGCAAGCGGTATCAAAACAAACCAGTCATCTCTGTATTACTGTAAGGGAGGAAGAAACTAAACCACTTAAGCTAAAGTTAATTAAATCGCTGAGCCGCAAGCAGACTTTTGTTTTTTGCTCTCCCCACTTGGGCGGGAAGAAAAAATGCATGTGCACATAGTTACCCGGTTTCCATCTTGAAAGAAATGGCATTCTTGTAAACAATAGATTCAAAATCCTGGTTCCCATTGGTGAGAGGCCGCAAACCTGCAGCTGGGCTGCAGAAACTGTAACTTGCTTTTCCTTAGGCTTATCTTGATTCTATCTTATTCTCACCAGACTCACCAACTTCACAGGGATGTAAACAAGGCAACAAAACAACGGTCCCCCCTGGGATTGCCATAGTTACCCCTCGTCTCATCTAATCGCATCGCATCGCCGAGGTCCTTTCCAACAGACACTCTATCGCAGCCGATTTCCGAGAGAGACAAGTGATTTCTGAGGCCCAAGCTCCCAGGGTTTATTAGTTAGTAGTATCAGTCTGGTTGTCACTCGATATCGTCATATTTTGCTTTTCTTGTTTATACAGAGCTAACTATCTGTATGCTGCTCCCCGCGTGGCCCATCGGTGATCAATGCTACCTGTCGTAATTAAACTCTCCGTACTGCTAAACTGCCCAAAGGTAATTAAAGATATCTTGTAAATCAATCGCTTCCTGTAATTGCATTTTCTTTCACCGCCGTTCGATCAAATCTCGCCTATGTTGTGCCACAGGCTGGTTTGTTGATACTGAAGCACCTCTGTCTGATAAGTGTCATGAATGATTGTGTCAGACTAGGCTAACAGCCATGCCCCCTGTTGCAAACTGCAACACACCCAATAAACTAATGCACTTCAGAGAGACGCAAACAATATGAGAGGGTCATTATCTTCGTAATGTCTCAAGTCGATGCAGCATATCGAGCCCAAGCCTGCATATGCATATTGTCTCGTATAATGACCACCCAGCCTCCCGAAATCGAAACTCATAAATGGTGCATTGGTGCATAACTAATGCAAGTCATGTTGTCGATGTCGAGCCCAAACTCGCTTGCTGTCAAAAAATGCCAGTGCTTGGAGCTTGGAGGTGTAATCGGGGTGGCCGTTGTCGAGACCGTGCACCACACCACCTTGAAATTATCGCTTGGAACGTTGAAGCTAAAGAATTATGGCAGTGTCCTTCGTTTTGTCGGGGAGTCTCTCGTCTCCGTCGTTGGCACTTTAACTTCGTGGCGGTGATCACTTGGCGATGTTCCCCGGCCCCGTCATAACCCGAATTGCCTCGTCAACCCAGCCTCACGACCTGGGCTCAAGTTCCGTATTCAGAAAGATGTTTTCGGATAGTAAGTCTTACCAATGTCTCCGGAAACTTTGTTCAAACATCTTTCGGTCACATTGCGCTCCATGATGGCATGCCATTACCTTCTATGCCAGCCTTGAGACCCTTTTCGCTCATCTCCATGATGCCATACATATCCCAGGATAAGTAATTCTGAAGGTCACTTAGATCGACTGCTTTATGATCCATGTGAGAAGTCGTGGCTCCAGGAGGCGTTCGTTGAGTCACGGGCTGTTCATGTTGTAGTTTGGACCGCGCAGGTGTCTCCTCAGGTTGACTGTTTGGCGGGCGCCCGGAGACGGATCCGGCTCCTATCTTACTGGAAGGCGGACTTACATTTCCAGTCTTGTTCCAGGCGTCCCGGTCCGTCAACTTGATATCGCCACTTTCGCCTTGAGCTAGACGTGCTAAGCCAAGTGCTCCCAAAGCCTCACCAGGACTGCCGATGACCGGGCTTCCAGAAAGAATAGGCGAACTGGGTTACGTTATTAGCGATCCCTTTTATGAGAAATTAATCCAAGCATACCTCTCCTCATCGCCTTGCATAGGGCGATCGCTCATATGCTCGTCTTGTGCAAAAGTTTTGCGAATCTTGGCTAGCCATCGCTCCGTCGTAGTCGCCTGTCGTTATTGTCAGCGAGTCCTATTTCCCAAGAACTATTCCACTTACAAGAGAATCAGCAAGCGGGAACAGGGCAGCCATTGTCCGCAGGATTTTACTGTTGCTTTCTACAGCATTGATTGCATCCACAACAATGGTCTCAGCATCAGGTCTACTAAGATCAAGTAGTCTTGCAATGTAGTACAACATCACCCGACTGCTGTCATATGCGAAGCATGGTAGTAAGCTATCGGCCAGATATCGTGCACCATGTTGTACCGCTTCTGCCAAGATGGTAGCAATCTGCTGTGCGTGATAAAAGCAGTCAGCTTGCAAAGACTGCAAGAACTCCTCTTGGTTGGGTGGGAAGTAAAAGGGCTTGATTAGCTTGAAAAGTTCTGGCATAGATATTCTGTAGAGGTCCAGAAGGTTGTGGTGATATGTGCAGTGAAGCAGTACAAGCGAACCAAGCTGATCAGACTCAAGGCGAGCGTAGATGGTATCGGTAGAGTATGAGATAAACTCAGGGAGGTGTCGACCCCATGCTCGCAGGTCAGCGTCCAGAGCAGCAAAGTCGGACTCGGGAAGCCATGGAGGTGGACTCGTGTTCAGATGCTTGACATATCTGTTTTTCAATTAGATATATGATTCTCATCAAGGTGGTATGTGGTACAAACCTGACTACTCGTTTCCAGAGAGTGACGATTCGGATGTAGTAAGCCATGATACCCATGTTGGCAGCCGGTCTCCGTGGAACGATAGCAGGAGGTAGGAATTGCAGAACATGTCCTACACCGAGAGTCTCAGTCACACATGGAATTCGGAGTCTGAAGTTACGCTCATTGCACGGCAACTGGATCTTGATATCGGCCTCGCGAAGGAGTGTCAATTGGTCAACACCACTACCGGTCCACGCGTCCAGGATGTAGCAAGCCCACATGAGTCTTCGGCGGCTCTCCTTCTCGACAGCAGGCGGAGAGGACTCGTTTGCTTCTGCGCAAAGAATGTCGGGTGAGAACTCGACGTTGAGCTGCAGTGCGTGTGCCATTCGCACAGCGAGACCGCTTAGCATCAGAGCTTGGGTATATTCGCCTAGTCTAAAGTGAAAGTCGTAAAGCAAGATACACGTCTGATCACAGTCAGTCAATTGTCAATTCTGAACGCTGCTTTGGAACCTACCATGAGTCTCTGAACTGAAATCTTGCCAAAATTGGTGAGAACTAGCAGTTCGGCCTTTTGCGCCCAGCTATTGCCCGCGGCTCGTATCAAGCCTGCCTTGGCGTCATGGTCTTCTATATTGACGGATAGAGCATAGAATCTAGGTCGTTAGCTGTAATTTCTCATTCACTGAGGTCGGGGTAACATACTTGGCGCCTTGGGCGCAAATGATGTGTAGCAATGCTCTTTCATCCTCAGACTCAAATCCCTTGTCTAACTGCCGAGTAAATGACGGTCTATGTACAAAAGCAAAGCAACGAAGAGGATGAATGTTTGCAAAGTAGTGATCAACTACGGTACGGATATTGTTTGAAGATGGAAGATCCGATGATACAAGCCTAGAGTAAAAGTCAGTGACGACTCGGAACAGCCGGATTAGACATGGGACTCACCAAGAATAAATAGATAATTCAGTGTCGTCTGAAAAATCTATGGGAGGGTCGACAGCACTGGTAGCTCTGGTGTCGGAACGATGGGATGCTGCTGCATCAGTGCCTCGCGATTGAAGGAGACTAGGCGACCTGAAGCTATCTCCAGTAACTGACGACGCATCCAGAGAAGACTCGAATTCTTCGTCATTGGAGACTGAAGTTGGTGCCTTGCTCAGGTTGCGGGCCCAGCGAGGAGCCGAACCTCCGTCGTACTGGCATTCTAAATTACGGGCGCAGCATCGCGAACATCTCGGGCGGTCGCCGTCGCATTTCGTCTTTGAAACACGACAGCTCGTACAAGATCGGTAAGTCCGGATTTTTCTCAGAGAAACAGGGACTGAGCCACGCCGACTGCCCGATTTTGAGCCGTCGTCCTCAACACACTCGAGTTGAAGACGTTCGCAATTGCGACAGCCGTTGAGTCGACCATCGCATTTGACCTGTGTGGGTTTTATGTGAGTAATTTGTTTGTTGGTTATAAAAATAAGAGACGTCAACTTACCTTTCTTGCACGACAAACTCGACAGCCCATATTGTTGCGGTTGATGTTGACGCTAGAAAGACTCTCACTATCGGCAAGACTGCGAGACTTCTTTTTCCCAGGGCTTGAGTGATGATCTCCCATGGTTGCGATTACTGTTGGAAGTTCTGTAGGCAGGCTATCTATTCACCTGCCTTGCTTGCATTGCATGCCCTTGCTCGCAGCGAGCGACCTGGCGATGGCGTGCGAGGGTCCGTCCCTCTGCAATCGCTGACAAGGTGTAGCAGCAGGTGGATTCGCGCCACACCAAATCTTCGGGGAGATTGATTTAGGCAACTCAATAGAGTCTAGACCACCATCAAAGCCACCCTCTATCAAGCACTATGTGGGTTAAAAATCCTTGCAACCGCTGTCAGCCATATCACGACATTGCCATTGAAATGACGATGATTGTCGCCCTGGCACGGGGACTTCGGAAGTCGGAAACTCTTGGCCAACAGTTTCCCTTGCATAATAAAATAAAAAAACACCCGAGACTCTGACATCTTGAAGTCGTATTCTAGTCTACTTTGCAGGCAGTGACCCCCACTCAATCCTGCTTACCGGCAGCTTTCGTCACGCTCGAGATATCATGGTAGCGCTTCGTAAGTCCAGTGGTGAGGTTCTTTTATAACATGGGTCCTAGCGACGTCCCCCGCAAAGCATGAACAGTCCATGGCATGATACTTCTTTGTAGGAATCTGCATATGATATATCATTATTCGCAAGTCGAGCTTTCTTTCCTGGAGATAACGAATTCCGGTTCAAGTTTTGGTGATCATATCAGCAAGATAGTATCTCAAGTCTTAACCGGTAGAAGACCTGAAGACTGAGATGGCGACTCTGCAGCGTTGCATTACGGATAAAAGTCAATTCTCAACGTTTCGACAAGGATGAACACTGGAGGATTTAACCTTCTATTATCAGGAAACCAAAATCGCTATTAAGTATAATCTGACGCGAGGAAGAGAATTGATAACATGTCAAAGCATTTTAGTTGTGTACAGGGTAGCCTGTTTACTTTGAGAAACATGGCCACTTTCTGATTTACAACAACTTGGTTGGATTATAGTTCTATCACATCGTCAAATAAACGATACAATTCAGTTCATTAATTCCTCAAGGCGAACAAGTATTAATACGCAAATGTTGTTTCTTGTCTTTGTTCCTGATGACTCTTATCTTTATCATTCCCGTTATGACTCAATGCTGTCCAATTGTAACCCCTCCGCCCCTCCCCCACCAACATCTCTCGATAACTTCCCACCGCCAAAAATTACCCCACTATCAGCTTCAAACATTGAACAAAGCTAAGCATTTTCTCTACTTTGACGAAATCGTCCAGGCAGCTATCGAATCGAACCTATATCGATCTTATAACGACTCCCAACATGTCCGACCCTGTCGCTGAGGTCACCGAGGGCACTGTCAAGCTCGTGCTTGACGAGGTGACGGGCGAGCAGGTCACGCGCAATGAGCTGAAGAAGCGAACCCAGAAGCGAGCCAAGAAGGCTGCTGCTCAGGCCTCGCGCGAAGAGAAGGCAAAGAACCAGGAGGCGAACCCTAAGCCTGCTGCGCCCAAGCCCAAGGTTCAGGAGCCTACCCAGCTCGACCCCGATGCCATGTTCAAGCAGGGCTTCCTCGCCGATGTCTACAAGGAGAGACCTGTGAAGCCCGTTGTCACCCGATTCCCTCCCGAGCCAAACGGATACCTTCACTTGGGCCACGCCAAGGCCATTGCCATTGACTTTGGATTTGCCCGCTACCACGGTGGCAAGACGGTAAGCTTTGTTGCGCCAGATAGAATTGCAAAAAATGCTAATCTGTGACAGATCCTTCGGTATGATATTGTCGCCGAACGATAAAACCATAGCTAATGGACATAAAGATTCGATGACACAAACCCCGACGAAGAGGACGAGATCTACTTCGAATGGATCTTGAAGATCATCAGGTGGCTTGGTGCGAATCTCGATATCTACGACACCCGAATCGACCTTGACTAATCTTGGTTGTTTACAGGATTCGAACCTAGCGCCATCACACACTCCAGCGACAACTTCCAGAAGCTTTTCGATCTTGCCAAGGAGCTTATCAAGAAGGAAAAGGCATACGTCTGCCACTGTAATGAGGCCGAGATCAAGCTTCAGCGCGGTGGAAAGGAAGGAAAGGAAGGACCCCGATATCGTTGCGCCCACGCCGAGCAGGATGTCGAGACAAACCTCCAGAAGTTCCAGGATATGCACGATGGCAAATACGCACCCCAGACTGCTTTCCTCCGCATGAAGCAGGACATCACAAACGGCAACCCCCAGATGTGGGATCTTGCGGCCTACCGTATACCCAAGAACCAGAAGACTCACCATCGAGCCCCCGAATGGAAGATTTTCCCCACCTACGATTTCACACATTGTCTTTGTGATAGTTTCGAGGGTATCACACACAGTCTGTGTACCACCGAGTTTATTCTGTCTCGTGAAAGTTACGAGTGGCTGAACAAGTCGCTTGAGGTCTACGAGCCAATGCAGCGAGAGTTTGGTGAGACAAGATATATATATACGTGTAACTACGAAATTCTGACAGCTTCTAGGACGACTCAATGTTAGCGGAACTATCATGAGTAAGCGAGCTCTCAAGAAGCTTGTCGAGGGCGGATATGTTCGAGCTTGGGATGACCCTCGCCTGTACACACTGATCGCCATCAAGCGCCGTGGTATCCCCCCTGGCGCTCTTTTGGCCTTTATCAACGAGCTTGGTGTTACTACAGCCAAGACGATCATACAGATTGCACGATTTGAGCAGACTGTCCGCCGTTACCTCGAGAACACTGTGCCGCGACTCATGCTTGTCCTAGACCCCGTTCCCGTGACTATTGAGGATCACGATGGAACCGAAGAACTGGAAGTTCCTTACTCTCCCAAGGACCCCAAGTTTGGTACTCACAAGGTCCGATTTACCAAGACTGTTTACATCGACCGATCCGATTTCCGAGAGGAGGATATCAAGGGCTACTTCCGACTTGCCCCTGGCAAGACTGTCGGTCTTCTCAACGCTCCCCACCCTATCAAGGCTACTTCGTTCGAGAAGGATGAGTCAGGCAAGGTCACTAGCATCAAGGCTGTTTTCGACAAGGAGAGCAAGCCAAAGACCTACATCCAGTGGGTGCCCGAGGGTTCCATCAAGTTGGAGGCCCGTGTGCACAGCCCTCTGTTCAAGTCTGACGACCCTACCGCCGTTGAGGGTGGTTTCTTGAACGACATTAACCCCAATAGTGAGGTTGTCTACCCCGAGGCTCTTGTTGAGGAGGGCTTCAAGGAGGTGCGCCAGCGCGCTCCTTGGCCCGTGACAGCTGGTGAGACCAACGAGGCTAGCGGCCCCGAGAGTGTCCGATTCCAGGCTATGCGTGTCGCCTACTTTGTGAGTATATGATATCCGAATCTGTGAATGAAAACTAACGACCAAACAGGCCATGGACTCGGATAGCACAGATGACAAGATTGTGCTTAACCGTATTGTTTCTTTGAAGGAGGATCGTGAAAAGAACTAGATAGTCACAAGTGTACAAATTAAGCCCGAACAAAAGCAGAAGAAAAAGAGAAAGAAACATCAAAACTTAATCCCAACAGCTGTTAGCTTGCAAGATGATAACAAAAGTGAATCAGATCAATATAAAAGACAGTATGATACTGATAGCAGGCAAGAAAGACATCCAGAATCTGGCAAAGCAAGGTTGTCCGACAACATGAAAATCGGTCAAGGTATCCAATTCTTTCATTCATTTCCAAAAGTTCTTGTTGAATGATTCAGCAGCAGTACCGCCCATATCCCCTGTCATGACTTTCCCATCTTGGCCAAAGTCATTGTTGGTAATTGCATTTGTCCGTGGTGCAGCTCGATAGTCGGATTCCACGCCAACGTTTCCAGTCATAACATAGGCAACGCCTTTGTTGCCATGTATCGAGTTCTGTACTGCTTGAGAGGATGTGTTGAAGCGAGGTGCTTCAAGAGACTCGAGGTCGGCAAGGGAAACAGGGACTGTTCCATCTGTTCATAGTTAGACAAGTTACCGCATATCATGCTATACTTACCCAATGCACGATCACGATTCTGGATCCGTTCCCAAAGAGCCATGTTGACGTTCAAGACACGATGTACGTTAGCGTTTGTCTTTGCAAGCTCGTTGTATGCAACTCGCATGCCATCCTGAAAGTTTCCGACTATGCCCACATGTGCAACAAGGATACGTATGGTAAGATCGTCTTTGGCTGTGTCGAGTCGCTTGAGGATTCCCTCTAGACTCTTCTCTTCGCGATCACCCATCCTCAAAGAGCGGATAAATTTGGAGGAGGAGCTTCTCTGTTGGACGAGAGAAAGCTCATCGTAGAATCGTTTAAGCTCTTCGGCAACTTGGGTGATAGTCTGAAGCTGTTGCTCGATGGCAAGGTTCTGTAGACTTCTCTCCCCTCGCACAAGAGTCAAAGATTTCTCGAGACTGTCCAGATGCTTTGAAACATTGTCCAGTGTTGTGGGGATTCCTGATACCCTGTGGCGCGCCTTGCGGGCTTCTTGAACTATTCTGAGGGCAGCATCTATAAGCGATATCACACTACCTGCTACTTCAACACCTGAAGCCTATTGATAGTATTGATAAGCAGCTACTATAAGTACATCGAAGGGCTGATTAAAGGGTCTTCTTACCATGATTAATGTATCTTACTGATAATCGAATCCAATGTTGAGTGAGGACCAAGATAGAATCTAGGCAGGTAATGCAAGGGGGTGGAGGGATCAGGCTGGCGGCTATGTCGACCCCGTGACTGCAGCCACCAGTCTCTCGTTTCAACACAAGCCTGGTCTGCATTTTGTTTATATTACACCGTCAGCGAGAAGATTAGAAGGTCCTGAGATATTGACTAAGAATGTCTGGACATCGAACAATCACTGAAAATAATTTCAGAGACGGCACTCGAATACACCAGGGCGATAACTATTATAACTGTGAGTATTGGATTGTTGTGAGAAGTCCTAGCTAAACATGATCAGTCTCGCATGATGACAAGAAGAAATGTTTACTTGACCTACGAATAACCGATCCAAGCCATGACAAGGCGCGTATTGAACAGTCCAAAGGTGGCTTGCGCGAAGAGTCGTATTGCTGGATTTTCGAAAACGAAGAATTCAAACAATGGAAGAAGTCCGAATCTGATTCACAGTTCCTCTGGATCAAAGGCGATCCGGGAAAGGGGAAGACGATGCTTTTAGCAGGGATCATCGACGAGTTGGTCACCGAACCAGAAAACTTTGGTCAAGTTGCATACTTCTTCTGCCAAGAGACAGACAGTCGAATCAACAATGCTACCGCCGTCCTTCGTGGGCTCATATATATGATTGTACACACGTTTCTATTGAAATAGGCTAATAAAAGATTAAACTGAGACGCACTGGCTGGTTATAGACTGAGATCGATGTTCACCCATCATCTCAAGAAACGAGACGGGACGTGCAGGACTTGATAAATAACCTTTTCCAAACGATGTGTTATTTCAGATCAGGCATTGAAGCGGCTTCGCTGCAGATATACACCTCAGGCCTTACATTCTGCCCTGAGATCTTCCTGCAGAGCATGTCGAAGAAACGAAGCGATGCCCAGGACGAAGTGTACAAGTGGAACACATCGAGTTTGAATCTTAGAATCTGGGATTTGGAGAGAGGGAGACTTTCGAAAACACTCACACTCAACATTATCAGGAAAGGGGTTCCCATACCATGGTCATTTGGAATAGGAGAAATCGCACTAAGTTTCACGAGCGACAGGTCTACGCTACTCTTGGCATACTATGGACGCGTTGAGATGTAGAATATAGACCAAGAAATATGCTCACAGAAGTGGGATTTGGGAAACCCTTCTTGGACAAGATACCTTATGTTTGGGCGTGAGGGCACACTTCTTGCTACTGCTGAAGAAGGGATCGCAGAAGTCTGGAACCTTGACGACAATCACATGATGACACTATAGTCACCAGAATAACCTATTTTACGGTCGGTTTCCCATGGATTTTTCACCCAGTGATAATAGGCTCGTCGTGATAGAGATTGATCGAATCGTGGTTCATGATCTAGACGGTGACAAAGATCTATACATTGACATGAATTCGATGGGGTTCAAGCTTTGTGCTATCACTTCTGTCTTCACAAGGAGCGGCAAAGTTGGTGTTCGATGCCAAGATGTCATTCTCTTATAATCTACAGATGGCAAATACTTGAGAACGTTCAACTTGGAAGGAGACAGAGACTTCTGGTTTTCCGCCGATGAATCACAGATCGCAACGGCCTTTCCGATTCTTGATTTTTTTTTTAATTTTTTTTTTTAAAAAAAACAAGATACGATGTTGTTATTTGGGATGTTGAGCTGCTTGCGAAGACCGACAGGGACGACGAACAGTGTCATCCTGGAATTCTGCCTCGGACATCATCTCAAGGACAAGTCTTGGCACTAAGTTGGACTTAGGGCTGAGCACACCGGACTGCATACCGCATTAGGTATTAATGGTAGTAACAGTTGCAAGTACTTATGTAGCCTTCGACCCTTCGGCCGGGAAAGCCTTGCATCGTGCCAAGACAGGCTGAGCTACGTTAGTGGCTAGGTATGTACTGGGTAATATGAGAGAGGTAAATGAGACTGAATAGTTTGGGGGCTGAAAAAACAGGCTTGCTCCTGTTGAACGATATCTCCCAAGGATCTTGTTTTGGTCATTCTTCCTCTTTCTCACCATTTCTCGCTGCAGTTTCAAGTGTCAGCTACAGAGATGGGTTTCACTATCGGAGGACTGGCCTCGGCGGCTATTGTATCTTGTTGCTTTCACCTCACAAGTGCCCTAGTTGCACAATCTCAAGCTCCCGAGCCAACTTTACCGTCACGAATCCAACATCTTGAACACATCTATGAACGCGCAGAAGGCCCAATCACCGAGACTCTTACCGTAGCTGTCGCTGCGAACAACACTTGTGGTTATCATTCTGCGTACGTCACATGTGCCTCGAGCTCTTGCTTGTATGAGACGGACAAGTTCAACGTTGCCTTTTGCGGTTCCAATGGCCTTAGGACGACTTGCATCGGCAAAGCTGATGCTTTGAACACGGACAAATGCGACGAGCACTGTAGAAGAAACACCAACATTCGAAAGTGGTAAGCTACCTGTCTCTGGGAGATGTTGGCTAGATAGCTCACACAAACTGCGACCAGCACGGAGGGTTCTCGAACGGAATGTTATACCCTTTATTATCCACACAACATGAAAGGCCATGTTTGTGATTCAACATCTGGCTATGTAAATGCTGTGCTTTTTTCTGGGTTTGACGACTTGTCAGAATCAACCTTGGAAGTTAATGTCTACCCAGCCGCGGCTACTGCATCGACCACAGAAGCATCGAGCGCTGAAGCATCAAGCACAGAGGCATCAAGCACAGAGACCTCGGACGAAGCAACCTCGACGGGACCAACTGCGAGTACGACGGACGCAGCTCAGGAGGAGGGAGGCGGGGGAAGCAAAAACAACGCAGGTGCCATCGCGGGCGGAGTTGTTGGTGGAGTTGTCGGACTCGCTGCTCTAGGGCTTGCCATATTCTTCATTCGCCGCAGAAGCAACAAGAAGAAACAACAGCAAACACCAGCAGAGATGGCCGACCAGAACTCACTTCAACCTCAAGTTCCCTACGGAATGACGCCTGAGGAGCAGCAACGATGGAGTACAGTATCACAATCTCCTCCAGCCTGGAAACCAACCGATGTTGCCCCAAATCAATCACCCCAAGTTCTGGTGGAAGCTCCTAATGAGAGTGCGGCGCAAGTGCATGAGATGGATGCTGGTGAGAGGAGCGGTGGGAAATAAGGCGGCCTATCAGTACGGAAGAGGAAGGCTTGGCATTGGTTATGCGACAGTTGAAGCAGAAGGATTGGTTGATGAACGTCAAAGGAGTTCTAAGTGCTTACTTGTGCAGATGGTGTCTCTTGTCTTGGACTAGCTTACTATTGATACCCACAAACTGCCTGACATGATTTGTCGTAAATTTCCATGTATCAGAGGATCATGTTTCGACGTCACCAAGGTCGGTAGAGTTTCCATATTTGGTGCAGATGCAGCGCTCTTGACTGTAGTTGAGAACAAGGTTATTTATTGCGTGTAATCTAGTTTGTGTTTCCCACGAGATATAAGCTAGTACTGCTCTAGTAACTAATAGATTAGTGTCTATGACAAGCGATTCTAGTTAATAGCGAATCATCTTGCGACTGTCTCACTCTGCCGGCTTCTATAGTTGAGTATGGATGAGCCAACCATGTAGGTCTGCCATTGGGATTTATAAGAACCATGTTCACTGCTTGCTTCAAATATGTATCTATTACTTTCTATTCTGGTAACGAGACCACAATTGTCACTTATCCAGTTATAGAAGACTGAAATGTTATGTCCAGCCAATGTAGTAGCCGACTTGAACATATATCTCTTATTTTCAGACGTTGCTTTCCAATGTTAATATCACCTTATATTATTAGCCGACGGCATAAAGCAACATTAATATTAGATTACGATTGCCAATCAAAATTATACTTGGTAGCTCGGTTTTCGCGGATAGTTAACGATCGAAATAACTATATATATTCGGATGAAATAGTTGAAGCTGATTGGTCCAGAAAATTGAGTCAGCAGAATGAGACTTGAACAAGAAATGTCAAACTTAAACAGATAACAAACATTTGTATCCAGTAGAAAGAGTGAGTAGTAATCAAATCAACACTACATAGAATCCATAAGCCTCGCGAATCGTAAAAGCAAAAAAAAATCGTCCCGTCTCCTTGGTAACATGCACCGTCGATAGTGGTTCCAAAAATACGGATCCTTAGTACTACTTACCTACCTACCTAGTCAGGGGTTTCTCATCTCAAGACATGAACCGTTTAATGTCCGCTAAACTCAGAGCAGGTCTAGCGCTCTCAGCGACCCGAGACCAGCGTGCTACAGGATGGAACATCCCGCTAAAGAGATCCCTGAAATCAGGTTACGCTGGGATCTAGACCTGATAATTGGAACCAGTTCCGTCGCAGCCGCCAGAATCTAGAGAGGTTGGTTAAACCTCGACACCCTGTCGCCTTTAAACCTCGACCTCGACCTCGACCTCGACGTCAACCTCAACAATAATCCTTTTTCCAACCATCCGCTTTTCAATCTTTGCTTCTTCTCCATCATTCGACAACCCCTATTTCTAAATATTCAAATCTAAAGACTTTTCCTACCGTCATCGACCTCGTCTCACCCCGTTCAATTCCTCTGAATGACCTCATATCGCATTCCTTAACTTCATCCGATGTCGTCTTGAAGGTGATGACTCCCGTCGCTGCCCATACGACGGGCTCTTCCGATGCCGCCGCTGCCCTCAGAGGCGCAACTCTTGCCTTCAACAAGAACAAAAAACCAGCTCCGCCGCCGCCGCTGCAAAAGAATAATGGTGCGCTGACCGCGGCAACGTCAGCTGGTCGTCCACGAAGCCCCGTCAAGAAGCTCGGTGCGCAGAGCACGGGCGGAAGCACAATCGATGCTGAACAATACGGTCAGAATGGAGGCTCCATAGCTGCCAGGCTGAAGCAGTTGGGCGCCAATCCGGGCCAGCTTCATCCGAGTACAGCCGTGGGGAGGACAGATCCTAAGAGCGCTAGCTTCATCGCTGCCACTCTGGCTGCCAGTCGAAGTGCTAGCCCAAGCCCCAAAGCGCGAACGCCACGAAGGAAAACAAGCATTGGAGGTTCATCGAGCAGTGGTGATATAGTCGACGCAGGGTCTATTCAGCCTACCGGGTCACTGGTCTCCATGTTTGAGCAAAGTCGTACAGGCGATCCTGTGAAGCATGACTCTCCAAAGAGAACTCCCATAAAAGCAAAGGGACTGGATAGGAACATCTCAGAAGAACGAATCACGCGTACGGAGGAGAGATCCTCTCTAGACTTGAAACCCAAACCAAAGCCCAAGCCAAAACCTCGACCTTATACACCAGAGCCTCTGACACCGAGCAGACCAGCTCCAGAGGTACTGTCACCTAAGCCATCACGTCCTCCAAAGCCAGTCCTACGGCCAAAAACACCGCCTCAGATTATTACTCGCCATGCGACCCAAGTTCTATCACCGCCGTCACCAGATCCTCAAAAACGCAGCCCCAGACCTAGGGTAGAACTGAAGCAACGGCCACCAACACCACCGCAGCCTAGGGGAACGAGCAAACCAAAGATCGAGTCCAAGAGTGTCTTACAAGATAAGCCACTTACCATCACACAAAAACGTTCCGCTCCTCAATTAGAGGCTCGATTATCTCGACCAAGGCCCACTCCGCCTACTCCTACAGAGGCACGCCCGACATCGGCTCTCACAGTGTCTTCAGACGATACTTTCGTCTCTGCATCCTCTGTACAGTCGCCTTCACGGTCACCTACAAGAGAGTCTCCCCCGGTCTATCCCATGAGACGGCATTTTACGGGTAGTAACCCGCCATCGCCAACTCGGGATTTCAGACGCGGGCACCTGAAAAGCTCATCAGTCACAAGTCTTCCGCTCGAATCACTCACCAGTGCCATTGTTGCTGGTTCACTCGCATCAGCTCGCCTGACACCGCACAATACAGGAGGTAGTTTAGCTCCACCATTGCCAAGACGGCAAAAATCACCTCGAATGATGCAAACACTACGGCAACCACCCAAGCCTCTTGAAGAAGAAACAGATCGTCACAAAAAGAAAGGCCTGAAACTTCACAAGGGAAAGCACGCACACCACGAAGGCGCTCGAAAGAAGTGGCGAGAAGAGGTAACACCCCGTGAACGGAAACGATACGAGGCAGTATGGGCCTCAAATCGCGGGCTTCTACTAGACCTACCCAACGCTCCTGGTGAAGCCATGAACGGGGATTCTTCAGACTGTGTTCTCAACACAGTTGTTCGCGAAATCTGGAAGCGCTCGCGTCTACCAATTGATGAACTAGCTGAGGTTTGGGATCTAGTTGACCGCCAAGGTGAAGGTGTTTTGGGACGTCAAGAGTTTGTCGTTGGTATGTGGTTGATTGACCAACGGCTTCGTGGACGCAAGATTCCAACCAAAGTAAGTGACAGCGTTTGGGGGAGCGCCAATGGTGATATGACAGTACATAGCAAGAGATATGGGCATAAGCATAAGCACAAGCATTAGGGAGGTCGAATCGAGTTTGTCGTTTTAAATAGAGTGATACCCTAGCCAAATTAGATAATATTTTCACATTTTGACAAGGATTCTATTGTAATTGATCATGATTCAGTTAGTTTTACAAAGTCAATAGATTTACAGATACAAAAGCCATGAAGAGTATTCGTTCGTGACAAGTGTTGTCAACGTTCAATTGTTTGAAGATCAAGTCTATGTTTAACAGGCTAAGTAGATATGTACTCGAAACATGCAAAAGGTGGCGGTAATTGCGAGGATCCTTGTCTAAATATCCAGGCTCCATTCACAACACCACTTCCAAGGTTTAATGACATGAGGGTCGTGAGCTGGGCAATCAAAGTCTAAAAGGAGCTAGAAATTTAGCTGCTCTCGCCGTACTCGGTGCTGGTCTTGTCACCAATGGTAACGGTGACGTTGTACTCGCTGAGAGTAGGGCTTCCAGAAGCACCGTAGACGCTGAGTAGAGCAGCGGAGACGACACCCTCGCCCTTCTCAGCGGACTCGGGGACAGTAAGCTTGACCTTGAGGTCTTCGATCTGGTTGGACTCGTCTGTTTTACTGTGTTAGCTAATTGAAAAGTTTGTGATGAAATGCAAAGTAAACTTACCCTTGCCGAGAGGGACAGAGTCGAGGACCTGGCCGATAGTGCCGGGGTAAGGGTCGGGAGAGTAGCCAAAGACAATGGAAGAGTCAAAGACGCTCTGGATGTAGTTCTCGCGAACGACGATAGCCTCGAAGGCCTCGCCAGCCTTGATCTCCTTGGGGACCTTGATACCGGTGATGCGGGCCTCAGCGAGAGCGAGGAGAGCAGTGGAAGCGGCGGCGACGGAGAAACGCATGTTGACGGTTGTGTAAAGTTGAGTTGTTGATGCGAGAGAAGTAAGTGTTGAGTTGCAGTAGTCGTTTGTACTGTAGAGTTGAAGGATGATGTGAATGAGTTAGTTAAAGACGAGGTGAGGATATCCTCTTTATATATATTTCGTGTCACCTTCAACATCGAGTAGAATCCTACGATACATCCATGTCGTTCCTTGGACTTCATTCATTGCCATGTCCAGCGGGTAGAGAATAATGCATAAACGGTGAAAATCTCCACAAACCCAATCCATGTCGACCAACTAACGGTCAAGATCTATTTACAGATCATGGAACCCGTCATAACTCGCCTCAATTGCAAATGCCGATCTCTACCGTACTAGTGTGTGTATATGCCCCGGATATCCCGTATAAACGAAAAGCTGCAAGGGCACTAACTAGTAGTAAGACCTAATCGAGTGCGAGTCTTGATGTGGCTGCGTTAGAATCATTCTTTTCTTTCTACTAAGCATGAAACGTCATGTGGGTTTTACGGTCAGACTATAGTCAGCTAGTAGCGGTGTTTACCATTATTAAGAACTGAGGCAGAGCAAAGCAACGTTGCTAGCAAGCACCACTCGATACGAGGCGATCAACGTCTTGTACATTCGAGTCTCCGCTTCAGGAGAAACATTCATAACTGAATTGGGTAACTATGAGTTGATCTAGCAATGAAGACAAGTCAGCTACATGTACACAACTCAGCTCAGCCCAGGATGACGCATTAACCAGCCAATGCCGAGACTTTAGACCCGGGAGTGGATTTGTTTAGTACAGGTACTTCTCTCAAGGCGAAGTACTGGTGGCCAGACAAGTACCGCAGAGCCGCTTTTTCATAGAATCCCTGAGACAACTACCTATTCAAGTTTTGCTACCAGGGCCCCCATCTATACAATCGACATCCTATTACATTCTATCGTCATTCACCAACACTCGTTTGCCGAATTCCGATTTATTAGGAACATCATCTCGTATTAAAGCTTGGCTGATGATTGCGACATTCTTCTCAAAGTAACATTCCATTCTTCTTTCACTTAGGACTTGTCTCACAGAAAACGGCCATTGTTGGTAACTTTGTTTGCTAAAAATTGATCTATGCTTGGTAGTAACTTTTGAAGGCCCTATGTATTATGGTATCCCAGATTGAAACTTTGATGAAAGACGTCTCTACTCCTCCATCTCATCCGCCTCCTCGGCAGCGGCGGCAGCAGCAGCTTCCTTCTTCGCCTTGAAGTCAGCCGCCCATTTCTGAGCTGCTGCCATTGCCTCGCTCTTCTTCTTGGAGTCAGTCTCCCAGGCCGTCCAGCGTCTGAACCACTTCTCTGCCTGCAGGGGCTTCAAGCCTTGGACGCGTGTTCGTGCCTTGAAAACATCGCGGATAATAACTGGGTCAGGTTCTGAAAGTCCAAGCTCGAGATCGAGACGCTGACTCCAGATATCACCCTTCTTGGGGAAAGCCTCTAGAAGACCCGCGAACATAGTTCGTCCACGCTCAGGCTCGCCGTTGGGAGATCTGAACTCCAGAGCAGCGAAGCGAGTCATAAGGTTTGTGTGGTGGGATTTGCCAAGTTGTTGGGTAGCTCTTGGTAGCAGAGCACGAGCTCCGTCAGGCTTGTTTCGGGTGGCGTGCAAGAAGTGGGCGTAGTTCAACCAGACATTGGGAGACTTGGCACCGAACTTCTTGACCATTGTCTCAAACAAGGCTTCAGCATCCTATTCATGAATCAGTAACTGTAATTTCATAATGTTTTTGAAGCAACTTACCTTGAGCTTCTCGGACTGGATGTAGACACTGGCCAGTCGCTCGTGAATCTCCTGCTGATCGTTGTATTGGCAAGCCCGCTTGAACACCTCCTCCACAGTCTGCTTGGTTCCGTAGGCAACCTCCAAGTTGAGGTAGGCGACCCAAACATTGAGCTTCTCGGTCTCTTCACGGATGTTGATGGTCTTGATGGCTCGCTCGGCAACCTCTCGTGCCTTGGAGAGCTCAGCAACTTGCATTTGGAATGCGAGGTAAGCGATCCACAGCTCTGACGAGTCAGGTTGTCCGAGAAGTAATCGTTCGTAGTCACTAGACGTTTGAGGGCCGTTGGTATCGAGCTCAGCGGTTCGGTCGATCTGGACCTCATCCCTGCTTCGCTTCTTCTTCTTGGGCTTCTCAGCATCCTTTGCCTGTTCCTCTGACTCTGACTCAGGCTCATCGAAGGGGTCAGCGGACCACTCCGATTTCTTGCCAGCACCGAGACCCTTGGACTTCCTAATTGGCTGGTCCTCCATTTCCACATCCGAATCCTCATCTTCCTCGTCTTCATCCTCGTCCTCGTCCTCGTCCTCATCTTCGTCCTCGTCATCTTCATCTTCATCGTCATCATCCGAGTCTCCAGCGTTGTCTGTGCCGAGAATCTTGAGAATAGTGCTAGTGTCATCCATATCGACATCATCGTCATCGCTGTCATCCTCACCAAGACTGACACCAGCATCGGAGTTATCCATATCAGAGTCAACGTCCTCGAATAGTGAAGGCTTTAATCCGAACGTGACTCGTCGCTTCTCGGCGTCCACGGATAGAACACGAGCCTTGACGGCATCGCCTTCCTTGTAAAGCTTTGTAGCGTCCTTGACGGGCTGCTCAGCCATTTGACTTCGATGGCAAAGACCACTGACGTTATCGGAACCATCGATCAAAATGAAAGCACCAAAGTCCTCGACCTTGCGGACCTTGCCCGTAACAACCTGACCTTCCTGGATGTCATTGTAGGTGGTGGGAGGAGTGTAGTCCTCGTCAACCACAGAAGACTTCAAGCTCAACTCGACATGACGAGTCAGCTTGTCGACAGCAATGACACGACCCCTGACTAGTTGATCGACTTGGAAATGATCCTTCCACTCTTTCAGATAGCGGTCTGACAGGTTGGAAATCTTGACCAGAGCAGTGACTTGTCCACCAAGGAGGACAAAGAGTCCCTTATCAGAGACGTTCTTCACGAAACCTCGGACGATGTCGCCAGCATCGAGCTGAGAAACATCGTTGATCTCCTTGTCCTTGACTGGAAGGGTTGAGCTCATGATACGAGAAGGGCGGGTTGACAGTCGGAGTCTCTTGTTACTTGAGTCCAGTTCGACCACAGAAACACGAACAATATCATCCTTCTTATAGTTGAGAGTGTTGATTGTGTCAAAGTCGTCAGTCATATCAGGGAGATGGACAGGGCCTGATACAACCTCACTGAGCTTGACCAGAACCTGGCGCTCGTTGACCTTTGTGACTCGTCCAGGAAGGACCATGTTCTGCTTCAGGACATTCCAGGTAACAGCATCAGACGAGTTAGACGAACGAGCTGAAAGGTCAAGACGGTTGTTGCGGACATCCACAGCTGTGACTCTAACCTTCAGGGCTGAGCCAATGGGGAAGTTCGCCTCCAGATCGTTGAGCTGTGACAAATCATCTGAAGCCTCCATGGCAGAAATCCTGCCACGGACGGAAGGGGAAAGGTTGACCCAGAGATGTTGGGGACTAGAGTTGTTGACGAAAGCGACGTGAGTGTCGCCAACCTTAAGATCTTCAAGAGAAAGGGACTTAAGTGTCTTGGCCTTGATGTCGCTAGGTTTGGCAGTGAGTTCAAGGACAGAGTGAAGAGAGCGGTGGGAGAACGGCAAGAATCTGTGATCCTTAGCGTTGTGGACTCCCATCACACGAACAGAGATATTCTGCTTCTTGTTGTATTTGTCGAGAGGATCCTTGGGGTCGGGAATATCTTCCCACTTGTCGAAGATCTGAGAAACGTCAATGCGACCTTGAACCTTGCTGTTGGCGAGTTGAACATTGAGCTGGGTATCCTTGATAGAGGTGATCTTTGCGCTGGTGATTGTTCCCAGCTCAATGTCATCCGTAGCAGCAGGCTTCTCGTTGGCCTTGCCCTTCTTGCTCAGCTCAGCAGTTTCGTCAAAGTCAGCTGGGGCCACCACGATGCGCTGGTGATCGGGAATGACGGAAACAATCTTAACCTCGATGGACTGGTGCTTGTGCATGCCAAAGTCAGGCTGATCCTGAACATCGGAAGGAAGTCGAGCCTTGGGAAGAAGGGCAGTCAGGTTTCCAGCAAACTGAACAAACACAGCGGTGACGGTGATGTTTCTGACGAAACCGGCCACGATCTTGCCTTCCTTGGCCTTCTCGAACCTGGTCAACAGAGTTCTGTTCTTTGCAGCGTCAAGGAGGCTAGGCTTGTGGCTAAGGACAATGACACGTCGGTTGTCGTCCTTCTCAATAATCACCAAGTCAGAAAGGGTCTGTCCAACAGCAATACGCTTGAGGGCATATTGGTTCTTGGAGTTCGATTTGTCAGTCAGATGACCAACAAAGAGGGTGGCCTTGAGCTGAGAATCGGCGAGCTCAACAAAGACTTGATCCTCGGTCTTCTGTGTGACCTTCGCAGAAACAACATCACCAAGCTGAAGCTTCTTCAGAGCATTCTGCTTCTCCAGACCGAAAGCAGAAGGGTCCTTGCACGAAACAACCAGTCTTTTATCCTCAGGTTGGACATCAAGAACATGAATGCTGACAACCTGACCCACTCGGAAATGCTCCTTGGGATCTTTGATGTAAGCCTCGCTCATCTCGGATATGGGCAGGAATCCTTGAACAGTGCCGAAAAACTGAATGATAGCACCGGATGACAGGACCTTGATGATGGTACCAGGAATCTGCATACCAACACTGACTTCGTCGTAAGACTTGATAACGGGCGCCTCGGAGTTGACGATGGTCTTTTTCAAGGTAAGGCGCATCTGCTTCTTGTCCAAGTTGGTAGAAAGGACTCGAGCCTTAACCTTCATACCCTGTCGGAACTTCTTCTCGGGGTGTTGTAGTCGGACATCAGAAAGATGTTGCTCAGGAACAAAGCCACTGATACCTTCCGCGACCTTAGCGATCAGGCCGCTGACACCCCTCTCATCGATGACAACCTTTTCAATCTCGCATGTCAAAATTGCACCGATGGGGACATCCTCAAGCCTGAGATATTCCTGCTCAAGAATGGACTTCTCAAAAGATATTTGGAAAAGTCCGTCGATTTCGTTGTAGCCAACAACGCGACCCTTGTGCTCTGAGCCAACCTTGAAGGGGCCGCTCGACTCGTAGAGCGCCTCCACCTTGCCATCCTTCACCCGAGAAATGTGAACGAATCCGCTGAGACCAGGAATACCGATATCAACAAACAAACCGATATCAGGTTCAACGTGGCGAACAGTGCAGGTCTCGACCAATGATGAGATGGGCAGCACTTGTGTGGGGTTCTTCTTGGAGTCGGTTGACTTGGTAGGTCGCTTCTTCTCAAGAGTGGTGATATGGGGGAGAAGAGAAATTCCAAGCTTGGGCTCTCTGGCACCTGGAAAGTTGCAGATAACACGGGCCTTGGCCCTGGAGCCAATCTTGTAGGCTGTGTCCAGGCTCACACCAGCTGGACCAACACCAGAGTGAATAATATCGGCAGTCACATCGAGGTGGCCCATAATCTTTCCAGAGAGTCCTCGTCGATCGGTATTGGAGACAAGGACGTCGGTCATAGTACCAGGAAGGAAAGTCTTGATGGTAGTCGCATCAGCTGGTAGGTTCTTGGGGTTGCCGATCTTCTTCTGCTGGAGCGAGAGCTGCGCAATTTTGCCGTTGGCGCCCTTGCTGACAACCTGGCACAAAAAGACAGCGCCGGGTTGCAATCTCTTCTCGTCAATGGTCTTGTCAACCTCAGTTCTTGACAAGAAAGCACCGAGGTTCTCGATGCCGGTATCCATCACAAAGCCACGGTCCTGGACACTGGCAATAGATGCCATGACTGTGGCGTTGGGAACGACGTCGTCCTTTTCCAAGCCAGTGTTGGCCTCGCTCGGTCGAAGAGAGAGTTCTATGCGTCGCTTGCCCTTTCCAGTGGTGGATTCCTCGACAGTGGATACAACGTAGGCTCGAAGGTACTGACCGACGGCAAAGATTGACTTAAGATCGATGCCCTCTTCGTCATCGGCTTCTTCCTCCTCATCGTCGTTGTCCTTGTCGGCGGTCTCGTTCTCGAGACGCTCGGTCAATTGTTGAGAGATGGCAACGATTGAGATGTGACCAGTAAGATTGTTTGGTAATGCGACTTCGACGTCGAGGCTGTTGATTCGTGTGACCTGCGCAAGGACAAGAGAGCCCTTGACCAATTTCTAAACCAAAGTCAGCAACCAACGCAAAATTGATACCTTTTAATGTGCTTACCTTGAAACTGAGACTCTCAACTCGAATTGTTTGTTCCTCCTCTCCAGTCTTCTTGTCCGCCTTCTTATCGCCCTTCAGGGCAGACTTCCTCTTCTTCTTCTTTTGATCTTTGCTGGCAGTGTTGAATTCCTCGTCGCGCATGGCATCAGCCTTGGCTTCGATGTTAATCTTCTTCTGCTCTAGGGGAGTAAGAACGCTTGCGCCACCTCGAGGGAACATTGGTTCATCCTCCTTCAAGATTGAGACGACGGGAGCCTTCTCAGGCTCGTCGGCGCTCTTCTTGGGAGCGGGCTTCGCATCCTTGCCGACTTTCTCTTTTGTTGTAGGTCGGGCTTCTTTTGTGTTCTTTGCCGATTTGGCGGGGGGGTTACCGCCAGGGGCGTCTTTTCGCTTGAGGTTGCTCATTGTGAAAGACGTTGGCGCATCACCAACTGCTCTGTCTTTCACTGTTCGTCTAAGTTACATCTGGGTCGAAATTTTTCTTTACCTTTTGCTTATCGATAACATGAAAAAACTATGGAGCTCCATCTCTTGGCATGTCTAGACCGACTAAAAGGCAGGTCTCCACTCTGATGCACGCAGAGTCCGGACTACGGCGGGGCCCCCTGGAAGTAAGTAACTCTAGAAACTTAGCACGTTGGATCAACACATGACAAGCACTACGAGATTACCTACCCAGTAGTTTTTAATAACAACATCAAACTTAAAAGTGTCCAACTAGTATTTTCATCTCGATGGAATTGTGAAGAGACGGTACTTGACATGTTTCCTAGAAAAAAGGCACGGTTGAGCCCGGCCGAAATGACTACGAAGGACGACGCGAAGACCCTGGTAAGCGCCTCAACAATACAGACCCCTACGTCACAATCACAGGCGTCAAAGGCGACACCCGCGACAGAAACAGACCAAGGCAACAACCAAAAGGTGCCATCGAGACAGCAGACCATGAGTTATTCTCGATCCATAGACCGCAGAAGTAGCAAAGACGTAGGATCTCTTGGCTTTCCCTGACCCTCCCGAGGTCTAACAAGACATGCAGGTACAAAGACCAAGAAGTTGGTACGGCTCATGGCCACGAGCTCCGAAAGCCTCGGCATCCACCTCAGTCGCGAAAGAAAATATACTTGGAGGAACAGTAAAATCCAATAAAGCCCCCGATCTAGGTCGATACGAGGCGAAGAGAAACGATAGCGATGATGCCAGTATCCTAAGTACGACGGGGACGATTAAAACAATGCCGAAGATTAAACAAAACAAGTCTGATGCTACAATGACCGAAGAGCATATGCAGAACGAATCGCAAAGTCAGATCAAGCCAGATGTTGGAGTGTCCAGAGAGCCCACCCAAATCACAGAAAGCCAAAAGACATCGACACCAAAAAACGCAGGGACCGCAGAAACAACAACGCATGAACCGCAAGAATCTGAGACCGGTGATGCCCAGTCTAAATCTCAGGCCGACATGCGACCCGCAGAATCTGCATCTCAGAACGAGGGTCAGCAACCGCCAACTTCATCAGGATGGCTAGGATGGTGGTCTAGAACGCCTTTCACGGAGACCCAGGCGACTCCAACACTTGATACAGGCACTCAGTCAATGATCGAGATTGAGGCTACAAAAGAAGCCGACACTCCTCGGCCCGTCACTCCACCTGCTCAAGTAGAGCCTTCAGAGCAGATGACCTCTCCTAAAAACGATCAAGACCCACGACCTACTTCTTGGTTTCGATACTGGTATCCTTCGGTTGAACCTGTTAAAGCTCCAGAGGATAAGCCAGACATTCAACAACCACAAACAGACACTGAACCTCCCTCAGAAGACGTTGTCATGAAGAACTCTGAGCCGCCCTCTCATCAAAATGAGCCACCTCCCAAGAGCGGTTCGACATGGGCCTTTTGGTCCAAGGAATCGCCAAAAACAAAAGAAACCCATCCTTTGCCTGAATCTGGAGAAGTAGCGGTAATGGGCGATGGGTCAGAGGCCCATCCTCAACCCATGGCAGAATGCGATGTATCGCCAACCAAGGACAGCAAAATAGAAGACCTGAAAGTCAAGGACAAACCAGCATCTGTCAAGTCCAGGTGGATGAAGAAGAACAAGCGCGTTAGGCCTCAGTCGATGGATTTGGATCACACATCATCGCCCCCAGTATCTGGAGCATCAACCCCAACCAGGACAGCGACTCCTACTCAAGATATCGATAAGACTTCGGCCAAGATTGCTTCTTCCGATCAATCCATCGCCGAGTCAGAAACATCTACCAAACACTCTGCCAACCTCCTACTTCCATCTTTTTCCAGCACTTACCGTATGAAGGACAACCCATCCATTGTGAAGCAATTGACGCAATTCCTGCTTCGCACACAACAAGCCCCTCCCAACCATGTCTTCCGAGTGGACAAGCCTCCAAATATCAAAAAGGCCATTGCAATCGGTGTGCATGGACTATTTCCCGCAACATATCTTCGCCCCATGATTGGGCAACCCACAGGTACATCCCTGCGCTTTGCCGCTCTTGGAGCTGAGGGAATCCGAAGATGGGCTGAGTCTCATGGCTGTGGTGATTGCGAGATCGAAAAGGTTGCCCTCGAGGGAGAAGGAAAGATTCAAGATCGCGTAGACAATCTATGGAAGCTCATGCTTAACTGGATTGATCATATTCGCAACGCTGATTTTGTTCTGATTGCATGTCACTCGCAAGGAGTTCCCGTGAGTATCATGTTGCTCGAGAAGCTAATTGATCTCGGCATCATCACCAACGCCAAAGTCGGTGTTTGTGCCATGGCCGGAGTTGCACTGGGGCCTTTCCCTGACTACAAGTCCAGTTTACTCATGGGTTCTGCTGCTGAGTTGTGGGACTTTGGGAACGCAGAGAGTGATAACTCAAAGCGTTTTGAGAATGCCCTGAAGCGCGTAGTAGACTACGGGGCCCGTGTCACATTCATTGGTAGCATTGACGATCAGCTCGTACCAATGGAGGTAAGTCTTGGCCACTGTTCATATCTTTTATATCAAATAGCTAACATATGCAGTCTGCTGTCTACTCCCCTGCAAACCATCCTTACATCTACCGAGCTGTCTTTATCGACGGGCGTGTCCATGCCCCTGATTTTATTGCTCATCTGGTTGGCTTCGCTCTCAAACTTCGCAACCTTGGTGTTTCGGACCATGGCTTGGTTCGCGAGCTATCCGTCCCTCTTGCTGGCTCACTTTACTCAGGTGCCGGCCATTCTCGCCTCTACTACGATGACGCGGTATACGATCTTGCCATTGCGCATGCTCTCGAAACAGCACCTGCTGGTCCTCCACCAGCACCATGTACTATCTCCCCGCGCGGAGGACCATTGACATCGCAGAACCCATACGTCTTACCCTGGATTATGCGTGGATTGTTGGAAGAGGACTTTGTCCGTACTGAATTGAGTGCCGAAGCAGATGAGCTACTGAAGCAATTCGATGACTGGAAACCTACCAACAAGGCCCTTAAGGACGTCAAATACCGCCTCGAGGCTGTGCGGTCCAAACTTTGATTTGAGGGATTTGAACAGATTTTATGATTGATTTTACACGGCATTAGAAATTGTATGATTTCATATACGCAACAGGGCTTACGGCGTATTACGAAGACGGCGCAAATTCATACCCAGAATGGGCACAACATAGTTTGGAGTTCAGTGATAGCGAGACTTAACATACAGGATAATATACATCAACGTAGTCTTTTCTTCTTTAGAATTCTTCATTTGTCTGCTTTATACTGGTATACGTTAATTTTGAGTCTAGGGGAGAAATCGTGTGGGCTCATATAATACATATTTTCCCGACCATCATAGTCTTTCTACTCCTCATAATGCTACATCCCAATGTCCGGTATATGCTTTACAAGATATCCCACTCTATTATACACCTCCTCTTCACGGAGGACGTCATACAAGTGACCAACAACATCATATTTTGGTACAATAGCACGTCAAATCTACGACAAGCTGCCAAGCTTCCAGCTGTCGATGCGATCTTGAATCTGGTCCCAGCTCATTGTGTGGCTGCTGACACCGTATGCCTGGGCCTCCTGCAGAACCACGGTAGGAGCACCGCTTCCACCGCCAGGGTTTTTCACATGACCGCCAACGATCATAGTGGCCACACGACGGAGGTCATCCACTGTTAGGTTCTCGATACGACGGCACATATCCTTGACGGGAATCTTGCGGCCGTGGACCTGGATTGAGCGGCCGAGATCCTCGAGCTCAACCATACGGCTCTCGAGGTTCATAAGGAGGCTGGATCGCAGTTGGTTCTTTGCGCGTGCAACCTCGGTCTCTTGCAGACGTGAGAAGCCTGTCGTCAGAGTAAGGGCACGGAGCTCTTGGCACATGACGTCGAGCATGGCAGCTGTTCGTCCGGGCAAGCAGCTTGCTGAGATGCCGAAGAGGCCGGAGTCAGTGTAGGAGTGGTTGAAGGCCATGCAGGACTCGACCCAACCGTGCTGGTTCAGGACATTGGTGTATAGGCGAGAGTACATGCCTTTACCAGGTCCACCAGCAGAGAAAGAACCACCACCACCGAGGAGAGTCTGGAGTGTGGCAAGGGCGTAGATATCGTCCGAAGAGACAGGGAGACCTTCGAAGGCGAGGTGGATATGTGTGAAAGTAGGGAGACCGCTCAGGTTAGGTGGTTGAGCGGGGAGCCAGGAGAAACCGCCTGTATATTTGGAGGGGCGTACAATATCGGCTTGAGAGGGGAGATTGTCGAGGTTCTGAGAAGCGGAAGGGGTGTTCTTGAAAAACCGTGAAAGAAGCCCGGAGGATGACTGCGGTGATGAAGAGACTGACGATGCGCTAGCTTCGCTATCTGATAGTTCGCTTTCGCTAGTCTCGGAACCAGTTGTCTCTGTGGTCTGCTGTGCGCCCTTTTGCATATCGCCAAAGAACTTTTCTGTCAGCTTGACAGCCTCGCCGTGCTCAACACCAGCATATGCCACGACCATTCTCTCGGGTCGATAGAAGAGATCTCGGTACGCCAAGACAGTGTTTCTGTTGATAGCACCCAGCCTATCCTCCGGGCACAGCAGCGGGTTTCCGAGGGTGTTATCCTTGAACGCAGCAGTGTGAACTAGCTCGGGCAGAATAAGTTCAGGCTTGCTCCAGATCTCGCGGATCTCATATCGTGCTGTCTCGATCTGCTCGGCAACTTCCAAGTCGGTTATCTGGGGGTCACGGATCGTCTCGGCGAGGAGTTCAATGGTTTGAGGGACGGCGTTGTTGAAGGTAGCGGCTTGGTACATCATGCTCTCTCGCGACGAAGCACACTGGATGTTTCCGCCTAAAGCTTCAACTTGTTCAAGCATATCGTCTGCGGAGCGCTTCGATGTGGACTTGAAAGCGAGTCGGTCCATGATATGGGATACACCGCGCAGAGAGTCGTTTTCGAATCGTGAACCGCCCTCGATATACACACCCACACCAGCGAATGATCCGGGGAGGGCTTCTGACGCAACTCGTAGACCATTGGGAAGTGTCGTGACCTTGTCAAGGTCTGTAGGGTCCTATTATCTATTAGCGAGACCATTCCGTATAAATCAGTGCCAAATTATTGTTATAAATTACCTTTTCAATACCCTTTACCTTAACAGTAGCCATAGACCTCCGCGCCAGCGAGAACTTGGCAGCCTGACCCAAGACCTTTGAGCATGAAGCCCGGGCCTTTGTAGGCAGGCCAGCGCTGAATTGGCGAAGCATTTTAAATATGCGCCTGCTTTTGAACAGAAATGGGAATTGCCAATTTCTAACAAATACAAACAAATGCTTAAAGGTATCGTCACTGGCAAACAAGTTTGCGACTGACTAACGGCCCTCGAAATTTAGTACGCACCCCGGCCTGTCCGCCCGCACTCGGCGATTAGGCCGGATCATCTCGGTGCCGTAAACGGCGGGTTATGATGACATAATGTCTTCTATACAAGACAATCTAGGCAAAGACGGTAGTGTAAAAACAATGCTGATATCATTGAGTACCTACCTCTTATTGCAATATCAGGAGACTCTAGTACCCATAAACTATCACAAACAGTTTCGGAATTTAGTGTTCGGGTAAAAATTGTGAGCATGACAATAAATTCGAAGTGAAAATCCAGCGTCTAGCGACATTCTCTTGCTTTCATGATTTTGATCATGACATGAATCCCCGGGACCAACTGCATTAGGTTAAGCATTCAAATGATGTTCAATTCAGTTTCAACACTGTGGTTTATGATAGGCATGTCTTTCCATTAACTCCCACCCATAGGCCCTTGTTGGCCAACTGTATCCTATGCGGTATGAGACCTTTGCTTCAAACACGACCCTATATCTAATTCTCTTTCAGATCTCGCTCGATCAAAATAACATAAGAACGCTGTACAAAATATGCGTAGTCGTGCTCCACCCTGTCTCCTACTACTGCAGGTAGTAATTTATATATAAAGAATCCGTCAACGCCTTCCTGCCATGAGAGCCAGGACAACCGAACAGAACGCCATGACGTATAAACATATTGCTAAGCGCCGTCTTATTTACCAGTTACCGGCTGAGCCCCGCCCATACACGAGCATCTTCGGTTGATGGACTTTTTTTCATTGACGAACTGTCGTGTTGTTCTCATTTGCGTCCGGTTGTGCTGCGGCGTCTATGCTGGTCATTTCGCCTTCTGTGGCGCTCACTGTACTGCCGGCGCTGCCGTCAAAAACCCAAGGTCCAACATTATTTCGTGGGGTAATTGGTCCCTCGTTACCGCCTGGAGGAGATGGCGTTCGACTATCACCGAGCTGGTTTGATCTTCGCGCACCTGAGACCGCTCTGATAGGTAATGGCTCGGAGATGGCATGGTTAACTTCGTTTCGTTGAGGTGTTTCGGGCGTAATGCTGACGGTGATATCCATGTGATCGCTGTCAACAGTATTTGATCGCTCGGGTGTCGATGTTCCTGAACTAGCTCCAGGGACGGCTGGCTCTGGTTCTGGTTCTGTTTCCGGCTCGGTGTCGATCTGTGCTGGTGTTGAGGCTTCTGCCTCAGCTTCGTTCTTCATTTGTTGCCACTCTTCGGCCAGCTCATCGACATCAGCTTCCAAGTCGGCTCCAGCACGACAGTTGGGGCAGATGAAAATGGGGTACTGGGGAGAGTTGAGTAGTGATCTCACACACTTGAAATGCCATGTGTGCGAACAAGGTGCCACAAATAGAGATTGACAGGGCTATGAGTAATTGTTAGCAAAACCAACGAGGACAGCTGGTATTTAATGAGCTTACGGCAATAGAGCTCAAGCAGATAGAGCAGTCTTGAGAGTTAGTACCGGCTGCTGCTCCACTGGAAGCCATCGTCTGCAACCTCTTATGCGCAGCCATGCTAGTAAATATGTCAGCATTTGGAACTTCCAGGAAAAGGTAGACTAGGCTTACTTAAAAGTGTTGAGCTTGTTTTGCCAACCGCGGTTCAGCTCGAGGCGCATCTTGACGCATCGAAAGATCATTTCTTCTCCCCCCTTGAAGTCAATTCCGAGCTGCACAATGTCGCCATCGTTGACCGGGAAAGCTTTGCTTTCTTGCGAAGGTGGGCTCAGACGAATATGGTTCAAAAACGTGCCGGAAGAACTTTTAACGTCCTTGATGTACCATTTTCCATCCTCGTACCAGAACTCGCAGTGTCGGCGACTGACTACTTTACTCTTGAAACCAACGGGGGCGGCTGACGGCTGATTACCAGGCATGTTAGACATGGAGTGGCTGTCGCGCTCCGAATAGCGCCCAACGCGAATCTTTTCGGACCCCGTAGGCAATGTCCTGGAGATGGGGGGAAATGTCAGGGACGGGCGTGTAGATCGCGGGTCGTAGTATGCTGAGAATCGAATTGACGGGGTAGTCTCAGGGGTGGATGTTCCCCCTTCGCCCGTGGTGCCGGACCGCGACCTCGTGGTAGGCTGATCTTGGTTCATGTCGGCGGTTGCGGTCTGAATATCCGCTGCTGCGGTCGAGGATTCAGGCGCAGGGTTGGTGGGGTCGTCGACGTCGGAAGAAGCCAAAGGGCCAGAAGCAGGCGCAGTAGAAGATGCGTAAGGAGAGTTGGTGGCGACAGGAGCAGGAGCAGGGACAGAAGTAGGCGGCAGCGCAGGTATCGGAGTTGTGGTGATCGCTGATGCCAAATTCCTCACGGGATCGGGTGTTGAACTGACGAGGGTCAAGTGGTTGGTGTTTTGGTTCTGGGCTCCAGTGGTGGATGGTCCACTCGTAGTAGGCGAATGGCTGAGAGATCGCGTGAGGCTAGAGCCGTGTCGGTTGGGGGACGTGCTGCGTGCGCTCGCTGTTCCGGTGCCAGGTCCAGAGCCTGACGAAGAGTTATGATGGCTGTCGCGGGAAAGAATATGGTTTTGTGTATAGTTGCGCAAGTAACTGAGACCTCTAAGACGACTGGGTCTCGAAGTCGAAGTGGACGAAGACTGCGAAGGCCCCGTGGGCGTTGAAACAACTGGTTGGGTAAACATGATTGGGGGAGGGATAAAACCGAAGCAGGCACCCAAAAAGACAAGAGTGAAAAAAGGAAGTAACAAGCAGGTCAGAAAGAGCAGGGACCCTGTTTTAGGTGGTTGCCGATTGCAAGGGTACAGCTTTCAAGCAAGAAAGCAAGAGAGAGGGGAGGAATTTGCGAATGGAGATACAATGGGTATTTGAGCAGACAGTTCCAAGGCGAAGTACTTCCAAGAAAGGGAGAAGCAAAAGGCGGCGCAATGGCACTGTAGAGCAGAGAGAGGCGAAGCTTAATTTCAATCTAGCCCTTGCTTTGATCGATTGATTGAAGGGTCAGCCTTGTTTCTTGTTGTCTTTGCTGTATGTATTTGTCTTGTTCTTTTTTGGCTGAAGACGGCCAGGTCACTGAAACCTTGGCTGAGACAGAAACAGATACAGAGACAGTTGCTTGTTGTTGACGTTATAATAGTAACGTATCCGGACGATACGACGGGAACGGTTATATGAGGAACAACCCGAGTGACGACTGACGTAGGGAATATACGAAGGAAGAGGAGGAGGAGGAGTATGCAAGAGTTGGTGATATTACTCAGGTTACCGATTCGCTTACAAAGGCGGCAAGGGAAATGGAAAGGGTCTCGTTTATGTATACGAATAAATTGTTGGAAAATTGAATTGTTTGTCCTGCTTGTCTTTTTCTGTCGGTCTTGTCTCGCAGATCGGTTCTAGACTGGGGGGCGATGGTTCGTTCCGTCAGAGACAAGGACAAAATAAAGAGGTGGACACGGGATGGAGGGAGAGTTTCTATTCCGACGCAGACTCCGACATTGGACGACGGGAAAGCAAGAACAGGAAAGAGAAACAAACAATTGAAGAGGAGGAACGATGTTAAAAGAGAAAAGATTTAATAGAGAAGAAAAATAAGGGACTTTGAATGGAACTAGACCTAGACCTGGACCTGGACCAAAGTTGGAGGTTGGGCTGTCTTGATGAGTTCATTACCTTTTTCCTTGGTGGACAGTAACATTAACAGTGACAGTACCAACAGCAGACACCTAAACTGTACAGTGGGCTGTGGCGGCATCGCTCGGGGCCGGGGGCGTAAACAGGGGTTCTAAAGCTGCTGACAGGGGATGATCGACTCGATTAGTTCTAGCGGCAGTCTCTTAGTTCGGAATCCATGGACTGCTCCTAAAGAAAGAGGGGACGCTCAAAACCCCTGCAATGACAGACGCAACGACCAGAAAGAGGTCCAAGGAACATTAAAAAAGCCAAGGAAACGACGTAATGATGTTGGGAATTTTTTACAAAGAAAAAGGCAGGGAATTGTGAATTGACATTACAGCCTTGTAATTCTGTTTCAAGAGGAATTAATCCCCGATGTCAACAAATCCACTCTATACCTAGCAGTATCCATAACTCGTGCCCAACATTGACTTCCATGTTTACCTTACCTCAGTACTGTGCATTTATTTATTAGTCTCATTACTAGTGGACAATCAAGAATTGACTACCTATGCAACTAACTGGTGCAATAACAAGGGTTTTAACTGGACGACCTAGTGGTTCATGGAGATACCATCAAGATCACGCAGTACACTGCATACAGCCAAGTGATCAATTCCGCAATCAAACGTGATTCGGCCTGTCCGTTCTAGAGTTGTTCTGTCCCTATCCTACTCTACTGTCCGATTAACTCTAACTCTCCTCTCAACATTGGATAAGGCAAAGCGTCTTGGCAAGAATGAAAAGCAGGGTCCATTATCGGAAATGGAGTGCAGATCCTGATCCCTTCTTGCAGAAAGCCTACTTCCGTGTGACATGACTTTCATCCCGACATTAGAGATACCATTCAAGACGCCACAGCATTGATGTTACTTCTATGACCATATCTTCACATACGAGAGACTGTTATTCACAGCTTTCTCCCCCTATTCCTGACCTTCTCTGACGTCTTGGTAACCATCCACTTTGTTCATCAGAAACGCTTCACTGCAACTCAGACGCCTCTCGTCTACTTCTAGAAAACAAGTAAAGGAGAATTTTCATTAACCGTTTTTTTTCGCTCTTCGAAAGTCCCGCCGGCTGCGGCTTAAACTCAACTTACACCTGGAGCTTTGATAAATATGTTTGCTGCTAGAGTACATTTGTCGTACAATACCTTAGTAGGTACTTAGATAACGATTATGCTAACAGAACCGCCACCACCAGATGCTTCGAGACTTTCTGACCATAGCCCAAAGAGGCAAAGAGGGCTTGAGCTAACAATGGCAGACAAAAATAATCACAGAATAAGTAGCAAAGAGCGAAAAGAATAGGGGAAGGGTTTGCATTTACTGCGAAGCTAATGTCAAGATTTTCTCTCGAGTCTCACAATGAAAATCTCCAGCAACAAAAAGCGAAAGTCTCCGAGTTTGTGATACAATACATGGACAATCGTATCTGTATCACCTCAAACTTGCCAGTTCCCCAGCTCTACTACCGAGGTCATCCCCCACATCGGAACCATAATGTAACCCCCATGATATCATCATCCTACCCTCCCATTCTGCACTGTAATTCTGCACCCTCAGCTCAGCTGTCATGCCACCACCACCAAAAGCATAAATCATCTGCCGTTTCTTTTTTGTCACTACAAAACAAGCGTGTTTCGGGACTTCCCGATCATAACGTTATCTAAACTCACGTGAAACTCTGGGATTGATGCCCATCGTCCCACTTCCAAAACTCCATCCTAGACTGTCATGAGACACCTTAAACGGAGACATGACTCTTCACGTCACGAGATCAGTTCATCCCATCACGCGAAGGTTCATTATGAAACGGCTGCAGACTTTTTTTGCATTCCAGTCTGTCTTTTTGACCAGGGTTGGTTAGGGCTGTACAGTACTATACCTATTCAAAGGGTCAACTTTGACGCCTCAAGAAACGGTTCAGAAGACTTGGAAGCCCTTTCTACATACATTTAACTAGGTAACGTCAACCATGCAGCCACTGACACAAGTGTAAGGCGTCAAACTCATTTCGGTTCGAATCATTGTTTGTTTAATTGTAATAAGAGATGGACATCATGGCTATAATAAGTCTAACTATGTGCTTATTGTGAAACTGCGGTGAAAACGACAAGCTATATATGCCTTTAAGAAATTACTCCCCATCGGGTATGCCTACCTAACTCTACTTCTTGAAGGCCGACTGCCCTAGCCGCTCAATCTCTCTTCCCTCCTGCGACCCCTTTCCTGCATCCTCAAGAAGCCTCGCCCACGACTCGCTATCCTTGAGTCTCACGGCTTCTTGCGCTGCCTTTACACGCATCCCGCACTTCTCGTACATAGTGATCGTCTCACCAGCTTCGATTCCTGTGCATTTGGGTACAAATACTGATGCTACCCTGGGGTTACCTGCTTGTAGAGTGAGGTTGAAGAAGGGCTATGTTCTGTCAGGACCGACCGAGTCTCTTATGGATCTATGTAGTAACTCACCTCCCAACCAATGGGGCTTCTCCTCGTCTTGGAGATCTCCTCAATCTCGTTCCAGTCTCGCCTGGCTACTAGTGCTCGTAATCTGCAGGAACAAGGTTAGTCGTTGATGAAAATAGCCCGGTACCATAGAGCTCTTGGAAAAGGTCCACTTACCGAATCCACCACGCCACTTTCTCGGGAACCTTGAACTCGCTTTGGATCTTCTTAGCCCGCCCGTGATAGCCCAGTCGAATAAGCTTAAACATGGTTTCGTTGACGCTTAGTCCCGTAAACGTATCTGTCAGATCCCGGTCAAAAGCCTCCTGCATACGAAGCAAAGTGGTGGCCTCCTTCAAGGCATGAACCTCGAATGAGGACTCCTTTGAATCAGCCAATAGTTTTGCTGCCAGAGTCAACTTGTCGGATGATGTGCGAGCATCAGGCTGCTTGAGTGATTCCCGAATAAAGACATTGGCACCATCTGTTCGTCGGTCGTCTTGGTAGTAAAGGTCTTTGAGCAGCGTGTTGTCACCTTCCTCCATAGCCAAAGCTTCTACCAGGGCCGTTGCCGCAGGTCGCGCGTTGATGACCCTGAAGAATGCAGCAAGAGGAAGTTTTTTCCTTAGTTGTAACAGAACTGATAGGATGAGGTCTGTGTCGCCACTTTCGACCGCCTTGTCAAGAGCAAGCTCACCCTCCTCCATGCTAAGAAGGAGCGGAACTTGTTTACCACCGCGAGGCTCATGATTAAGAAGTTCCGTTGCAAGTCGTCCTTTTCCTTCTTGATATGCTGCACGTGCAATCTCTTCAAATGATATTCCAGGCTTGCCGGACAGTCTCTCCACGATTAAGCGGCATATGGTGTCGTCGTCCTCGCCTCCCACGCGAACCTTGCTCGACGCCCAGTGTACATAGATACGATCCGTGGGTAGCTTGAGATACCCTGCAATCTTTAAGGCGAGAAGATACTCGTGTCGGTTGAGCAATCGTCGAATAAGAGCCTCTGGTGTCAAGCGATGGTACTGCTCAAATGATAGAGGCATCCCAACCTCGTAATATCTGACAGCGTTCAGTACACGCAAAGTCTCGCACATGTCAACAAATTCGTCGCTGTTGTAGATATCAAGTACAGACTTCCCAAACGAGGCGGCCTTGAGCAGACGTTTCTGCCAGTGCGTATCAAACTCGCGTCCAGCCGCGTTGACACAAGTGTCCACAGCTCCTGTGAGGTTGGGTCTAATTAATTGGATGTAATCATCAGCTTTTGGAGACTGGAGTTCAAGCTGGCCCACGGCATCAAGCAAAATTGAGGCCGGAGACGAATCTGAGGACTGTCCAAAAACTTCAAGAGTGTCTCGTGGAACTCTCTCCAAGAACTCGCAAAAGTCATTCGTAATTAAGCGGGCACCATCGTGCTCTGCAAGGTGTTAATTAGTGATACATGAACAAGACAAAGGTACATACCGGAAACGACATGCACTCGTGTGCTGTCGTAGATATATGATGATGAAGAATCGCCTGGCCCAATAATGTGCACTTCATCCTCCCAAGCAATAAGAGCGTCCGAACCACACCATTCGACATATAGAGGGGGCGTCTGTGACTTCGAGTCGTGTTCAAACAATCGCTCCTGGAAATCACTCGAGATAACATGGGCCTTGCCATTCATAGCATAGAGGTTTACGTAGCGCCCATCGGGTGAGACGCTGATATGACTGAAGGGACCAATATCGAGAAAGCGATCTTCGCAATCCGTGGCATCAACGACGTAGACTGTCTTGCCGACACCGAGTAACACCTCAACAGACCTGGATAGCGTGTAGTTTGGTGAGATGATTGACCATGCGTCGATTTCCCCTTCTGGTATCTGTGCAAGAGCCTTAGGTCGGGGCTCGGTATAGGATGAGACTGTTATAAGAGTGTTATTTCCCAGGAGTGCTACCATGCCATGGTCGTAGAAGCTGTATCTTGTAAGCAATAGATTCGGCACGAGAGCAGCTGGCAGACATACCGGCACGACTCAACACTATAGTTGTCGGCGCCATGGCCGAGAGAGAACTGTGTGAATTCGCCTTGTAAATCATAACAACGCACATTACCATCAGCAGTAACGACTAGTAAAGTCTCGTCCTCGGACCATCCGAGTCCTTTGATGGTGCCATTGTCCCAAGGAATGCTGCGCAACTTCTTTCCAGCAAGACTGTAAATATCAATTGCTGGTTTTGCAGACCGCCCCGGTTGGTATGCTAGGAGCTTTGTATCGTCGCGCCACAGTGCTAAGAGGTTGGTCAGCTTTAACTCATCATGAGAAGTAAGCAGTTCATAATAAACTGAGATATGCTGTGTCTTTGTAGCATAACCACTCACCTAACGCTCCTGCATATGGAGCTCCAGCAACGATATAATTATCCAAGTCGAGATCTTGGTCGAATACAGCTGTATACTGCTGTGTTTTGCGGAACCACCTGTCCCCGACACTTTCCCAATCGGCTCTCGCGTGAAGCGTATCCATCTCGCGATTATCTCATGTTGTTATCAAACCTTTTTTTAAGTGGTTGTGATGAACAAATGTGCTTATAGCCGAAGATAATGCTTCAGCTGTGTGCACTACAACAAGTACAATCAATGTATGAGAGCAGGGAGCTTGGGTGCTGGCTGCATCATACCGTCCGACGTAAGTGGAGGTTGCTAGGCGTCCATGATACCTGACGGCTATTCTCCGGCTTGGATTAGCGGTCGGGTAGCTCCCTGTCCCGCTAATTTTAGGTTTCTTTTGGCGGCTGGTTGGTAAGTTGCATCATCTCACATGGCAGCCTTTATCAAATGAGCGGTGCAAGTCATTCATTCTCTTATATTTCAATCTCATTCATCCCACCAACACTAATATTCTCCATTACTTCATCCAGAACCTTGACTCTTCACAATGCCTAACTGGCGCGACCAGTACCTTTCAGGCATCAAAGATGCTGAGCTCAATAACCCCGTCAACATGGAGCTCGTTCAAACATGTTCGTATAAATCCACCCCACCTAAACCCCTCCCTCATTATGCGACATCATCCTGTGAGGGACGATGACACCTTGTATAAGTCTAACAACGATCTCAAGGCTCGCAGATGGCAGATCGCATATCTGCTCTCGAGGCTGAAAAAAACGGACTAGAAACTCTGGTCACAACGAACGGAAAGACGACTGCGCGACCCGCCGAGCCATCGACAAACGATCCAGGTGTCGCACAGCTGAAACAAGACCTCGCTGAAGCTCTTCGATCGAAAGGTGTCACCGAGAAACGGTTGCGTGCAAGTGAGGAAGAATTGATGCAGTTACGATCCAAACACAAGACGAACACAAGATCGATAAGAGACCTCACAGCCGACAAAAACAGTCTTACCACTAGACTTAAAGACAGAGAGTATGAGCTAAGGGAAAAACGCAAATTCATTGAGGTGCGTATTGCATCCCGAATGTCAGTTCTATACTCACAGCGACTCTAGCAAGTCCAAGATGAAATGATTGCACTGAATCTACAAATGTCCATGGCCGAGAAGGAAAGAGACAAGGTCAAAAAAGAAAACAAAGAGCTCGTCGACCGATGGATGAAGAGGATGGCACAGGAAGCAGACGCTATGAATCTTGCCAACGAGCCTCTCTTCGAAAAGGGACGATGATCAAGTATCCATCGGGCAATAACAACAAGCAGTCAAAGTTCAGACTAAGGAACAACGCTCGATATCACGAAAAACAAAGTACTATATGGAGTATCCTGTGAGTCCGAACATACCCCCTCATACCCATCGCTGATAATGTCCATCTTCCAACCCAATCTTCTTACAACGTACTCTTCCACTGTATGCTGACGAAGCTCTATAGTCTACTTTCGCGTCGAAATGAAGTACGATCCTCCTGCATTAGTCCAGCTCACATAACCCTCAGGGTATATACATTCTTCCACCTCCAGGATGGTGCTACCAACGTCGTTGATGTTGTGGTTGTTGCTCTTCTCGGCGACAAAGGATTTGAGTGACACTACCTTGCAGCCAGACTTGAGATCGAGAAACATTCGAACCAGGTCATCGTTAAGCTGCGATGTGAAGGCCTTGTTGTTGACGAGGACTACGTCCGCACGTTTGAGTGCCTCGTGGATGGGCGCGTTCTTGCGGAAATCACCTCGTTCGAGATGCACCTTGCCTGGTCGGACTCCCCACAGCATACAACGCGCATCAAACTCCTTCTTCTGTTCTTCGGCCAGATTGCAAGCATTCTCCATCATTTCACAGCCCCAGCTTTCACAGCCAATCTCAAGGGCGGCTTGCAAAACCACGTTTCCGACACCCGAGCCCAAATCGACAAAGACCTGACCAGAGGTCATTCGAGTTTGCTCTACCAAAACCTTGGAGATGAATGGGTGTAGAAGTTCGCCATAGACATAGTCGGTTCCGTTCTCGTATTTGGAGAGAAGTTCTACCTTGAGAGCCACTGTCCGGTCATAGATCTGATCAAGGATGAACGCCACAAGATGTTGAGGGAGCTCATGCATTTTGTCGAGATTCTTGGCAATTACGCCGTCTTCAACTAGGGCACGAAGCTTCTCGTTGTACTCGCGCAAAGCGGCCTTGAAACCCATCAAATCCTGAATGTTTCTGTTGGAAGCCTTTTCCAACCTTCGAATGATGCCTCCGTTTGGATTCGTGAAGGGTTCGGCTTCCTCTTCGGTGAGGTATGTCTCGGCTACATGGCGGACTACCTTGATGCTTGCTTCAACGGCGTCGATTTTGTCTTTTCCCCATACTAGCTCGTATCTGTAATAATATCAGCTCAATATTCCGGGCATGAATAACCAAGTGAACTCACTTTTCACGGGGTTGTAAGCTGGGGTATTGTAGTCTAATAGCGACCTCGTCCTTTTGAGCGCCCATCACGGGTACGCATTTGTGCTCAAGCGATGCTACATCCACGGCATGAATGAACCTTTTGCTGTCCATGCGCTCTTCAAAGGCTCTTACGCTCCTCAACTTCCGGTTGGGGTCGACGAAACCACTATCTTCTGTGCCTTTTCGCTGTCTTTTTGTATCGAGTGTCATCCATCCGTCGTCTTCGCCATCGCTGTCTTTGTCGAACTCGATACGGTCGCTCGCCGGTGATTTACGCGACACAGAGGGGGCCTTGCGCTTACGTTCCAGGCGCTTCTCATCGGATGAGGAGGGGTACGGCGAGTGACTAGCTTGACGTGCCAGAGGTTTTGGGGAAGGACGGTGAGAAGATGAGGAGCGCGACGCTGAGCCGCTGAGGGCAGGATTCGGTTTGGGTTTCGGCTTTTGGGCAGGTCGGTCGACGACAACCTTTTCGATCCTGATTTTGGGAGGGTCGACCTTGAACTTGTTGTTCTTTCCACCGAACAGACGCATTGTGTAATATTAGCAGGTTTGGCTAGGTAGTCCTGGTGAATGAAAGTCAAGGTATCGTAAGGTGCAAAGACGGGGTCAGCCTTGGGATTGTGTCAGGGATGGAGGGGTTCGCGGTGGCGTGCGTGTCGTAACTCGGGGGCGTCGGCAATGTCGCGCAACGAGTGGGACTGGAAAGGGTAGATTAAGAAGAGGGTACAGAGTAATAATAAGAAAGAAGAGAAAGGAAGGTGAGAAGCGAAGTTGGCAGTTTCCAGAAGAGTAGGCGAAGTTGGGTAGCGAAGTTGTGGTTGTTCTCGTGACTGAGTCTTCTTCGTTCAGTATAGCATCGTGGCACAAAAGATTAGTACTACAGAGAGTAATGGAGAGGCAGAGTCCAAGTTTCGAGGCGAAGTTGGCTAATAGGTGCAGATGAATCCACCACGAAATGATGGCTGAATGGCTGCCTTTTTTTCTCAACGAGTGGAGTTACATCAGCTGCCTTCCATGAGTTGGGATATGATTATGGGGGGCAGGGGCCAGGGCATGCACGCTGCAGGAGGTCCAGCCTACTAAGGTACTATGGAAGGTAGGTTCCATCTCTTGGTCCCCTGAACTCGGGTCTGGCGGAGGCCGCTAGGCAATTGGCCCCCCGCTGTTATAGATAAAAGATGCCTGCTGCCCTGAATTTGTTTGCCTTGGAAGAAGGGTTTTGACTGGTCTAAATTTTCCAAGGTGGGTCACATCGGGCACGTGGAAGCTCTCCCTTTCAGCCGCAGCTGGTTACCCTAAGGCTATCATGATAAAAAAGCAGGATTTTGTAGTCGCATCTCACATTAGTTAGTGGTTTCGATGCCTAGAATAAGACAGTAAATGGGAAATGATCTTCTCTTTTTTGCCGCAGTACAGTCTAGGTATAGCCTAGGTTACTTACTTATGTGTACTTACCTTTTGTAGTGGCATAATCTAAATGCTTCACGTGTGTGAGAAGCATGTCTTTGTCGTTGCTCATGCCGTTTACCAATCATCTCCTGCAATCTCATAGTCCGTGATCACATCATTTCCATACAATGAGGCGCAGGCACAATTCTCAAAAGAACGACTGCAAAAAGTCGGGTTAAAAGCGCCTGTTCTCAAGTACACGTCTTCTGGCCCTGGCATGCCAAACGCTTCGATTTCGCCTTGATCATGAAAACCGAAACCGTCCTTTTCATGAGCTTGGGAGAAATTAGTTGACCTAAACAAAAGACAGTTAGTACTTGCGTAACCAGACAAAACATCATCTTTTGAACTTACTGAAACCTGATCAGGGGCGCTTTGCAGTGGTCGACAACAATGTGAATCCCACCGACATCTATATGCATGACCCTGCTGTTCATTGTCATGCGATTTGCTGGAGCAACTTTGACAGGAAATCTAACACCTCCTACTTCGATAGCATACTTTCTTGTACTAGGTCGATTCAAGCTGACCTCTCGCTTGTGACCACAATCCTCGCATTCGGTGTAAGAACTCTTCTTATCGGTTCCTAGAATCGTAACAGAAGTTTCGTGCTCGCATCTGATGTGAGGACTCCCCAAATCGACTCCTTGAGGTATAATCGGAATGGGACTTTTGCATTCTTCAGGCGTCTCACGGATCATCCTGTCATCATTGGCCATGAAGTCTTCAGAGGATTGCATATCCCAAAAAGTGTCGTGAATACCGTCGGCAGGAGGTCGAAAGCCCGGAGACTGAGCGCACATAGAACAGTAAGCAAAAGCTGATGCGTCAAAAATCTCGCATCTGGGCTTACATCCAGTAAGGTGTGCTACTCGGTGGTACTCTCTGATATATGCTGACTTGGTGTTTGCGATCTTTTCACTTAGTTCGTCTTTGAAGCTTTGGAGATCCTTGATAGTCCATGTTTCTTCACAGACAGGCAGAGCTAAATTTGAAAAGTCAGGCCCAGTCGTCGTGTCTCTGGGAATAGCCACCAGCTGAGAATGCACTGTGGGTTTCCGATTCCAGTACCACTTTTCTGCAAGAGAAAGGAAGTGCTCGACGCAAAGCGTTGATCGTGGGTCGTGAGGAAAGGCCTGGAAGTATTCGAGTCCTGTGTGTTGATCGACATCAGACACATTTTCCGCTACAGCGTCATGTCTGAACAGTTTATGAACATGGACATAGACGGGGTGTTGCTCGTTTTCGGATTCGTTTTCTTCGATAATCGCTGCATCTGGACCAGCAAAGCTTTGAGGATGAAGAGAATTGGGATCCGATTCTGAATCTGGCTTGGACAGCCGAGTTCGAGTTCGAGAAGTCTCCAGTGGCGCTGTGGTTTTTTTCCTGCGTTTCAGCGGAACTGGACTGTCGTCAACATTCCTGCTCCGCTCCCTCCTGAGTGGCAGAGCTGGTTCTGGTGTCTGCAAGGGTGACTCTGGCCTTGCGGGAGTGGTTGGCGAACTGGGACCGGTTGGAACAGGAGCTGCAGCTTTTCTTCTAGAGCGTGTGGAAACCATGGTATATTGTTTTTAGTGGGTTGATTTTGTTTTTTGAACTAATTGTGTTTGAAGTTTGTGTTTGTATAGATAGCTTCACAAGAAATGTTAAACCTCTTATGTATTGAATGATCAAGGAGAAGCCTTGACGGTTCTTTGTGATAAGGTCCTTTGATACTCGAATACATACCCACTGCACTCTGAATCGGACAAAAGCCTGGCTTTGAACAATAAACGGGTTCTTTTCTGTATTCTTTCATGGCCTCGAGCCCAGGAATAAATGCCTATGCTCGAGAACAAGAATCACCAGTGTATAGGAATAACAAAGACTCACCATCAAGACTCGTGTATTCAGCATCGGATTCGGCACCATTTAATTTCATCAAAGAAGAAGCGACGTGAAAAGAATCTTTATACTACCTCGGACGACAGACGAAACTCTTTGTTTTTCTATAAATATAAATACAGTGAATGACTAAGTAATAGTTTGTTGGTTGAAACATGACCGGCCGTCCAATACACCCCAAGAACACTCCGAGATAACTCATAGTCAAACAAACCCAAGAGACCCAATGCCCGACCCATATGCAGATCTATATCTTTTTATCTATTTTTATTAACATCAATTCGTGTATCGTGTAAATCGGTGAAAAGGCGTCGTTGTCTTTGTCGTACCATCCATCATACAAGAATACAAAAGAAATTATCGATGCTCATTACAAAGGCGTTAGAAAAATTTGCTGTATCCATCTTGGTGGACACGCGGAAGAACAGTTTCGGATCTCTGTGGTCGAGGAGAGTTGACCAATGTTTCTGCCCAAGATACCGTGGAAGCCTCACTTGTTTCGCTCGTAGTGCTTAGCCGTTGATCTGCGCGAACTGCTTCGACACAAACCATGGTACGAACAGGATGACAAGCAAGAGGCTGGATAATAATGGAAGATCTGGTCTTTGATTTCTCAGGCGTTGTCACGGGCGAATCCCACATAGCGTAAGGGAAGCCTACTGTGATATCGCTCTTTCTGATGGTTGGTGAAGTAGGACCACTGGTTGAAAAGCGAAATGTTTCTCGTGTTCTCCGTTTCCAAACGTCCAGAGACAAAGCTCCAGAGAACCTTGAGTCAGTGATGGTGCTCAAAGGAGAACGGTTGAGACTTAGTGATGAACCAGCTCTTTCAACAATGGGAACGGCCCATCTCTTGAAGCTCGGAAACAACATAGGGATGTTCGTAGTCATTATAGCCACAAAAGTCTCGCGAACTGCCCAAGAAGCAGCAAGCTGAGGTCCATTGAGAGGGTCCTTTGTACGGTTAGATAATTGCAATAAAGGACATGCGGTATACTTACGGAGACGAGGAGTACAACTCGAAGGACAGCAGCCATGGTAACAAACAAACCGCAGCTAAAGAGCGTAATGAGACCGGCTTTTTGAGGCCAAGGCATAGCAGCCTTCCAAAGCATGGGCATGGGGATCATGATAAGGTAAAAGTCTGTGATGAGGTTGAAAGAAAGACCTGTCCATATCAGACTGGGTGAAATGGCAGCGTGGCAGAAGGCACCAGGGTCTGGGAAGATCTGCCACCACTGGCTGAAAGGGCTGCAGCTGAGAAGCAGATTCATCTGGACAACCACGAAAGATGTAATGATCAAGCCAAAGCCGATCATGACACGGGTTCGATATCCTTCAAGGTCCTTTGTTAAGCGGTAGTAGAAGGTACACATGGATGCCTTGAGGATCCATAGAAGAGAGGAATAGGTTGCCCACAGAGCGAGTTGAATCTTGGAGCCCAGTACACTAGAAAAAGGCTGTTAGTATCTTTATACACCAATGTCTACACAGAAGTGGCATACCGAATCTGGTACTCGGGATCGTCTGGCTGTAAAGAAGCCCGTCGCTCGTCCGTGATGGAGTTGTTGGCCAGCCCAAAGGCAACGTTGCCAACTGAATATGCCAAACCTGTCTCTATAGCATAGATACCCTGACACGGTCAGTATATATCAGGAGACTGATAAGCCTTGCAGACTTACAGCAGCCAAGATGACGAGATAGTCATCTGCCCAGAGGTTTTTGCATCCAACCGTGCTGATACGCACACCACATCTCAAGGCTGTGACCAACATGGCGACGCCAAGCAACGTAAAGGCCTCGATGTTGTAAGACCTGAGATCTGCCATTTCTCCGGCATTTCCTGCAAGAGATGTCCTGGGCTCCATACTGAACGACCTGTAACACAAGGCAATGAACGTCTAAGTTAGTTGAAGATCAGAACCAGATCCTCGGGAATGGATGGGAACTCTGTGATATATGACCAGCAACCCAACCCGCCACTGAGATTGTGCGTTTGGCTTTAGTTCCCTTTCCCATTCTTTCCTTTTCCTCGTTTTTCTTTTGAGGTTCAGCTTCAACGAAAGAAAAGAACACTCTGACATTAGTCGAATAGGAGCCAGAGCTCCAATTGTTTCTTAGTCCAACCTCCCACAGGTCTCTCCCTCACATCGACTCCATCCGCGAAAAAAAAAAAGTTTTACTTTTGTACCTACTGGTAAAAGCAAATAAAATAAGCCAGCCAGAAGGATCTCTCAGATGGCTTCATCCCCAACAGGGAAAGGTGAACGGGCCGCCCTGTTTCATGGCAGGGGAAAATCCCAGCAAAAGCAAACAAGAATCCACCGGGGATGTACGGCTTCTCCTTAGCTGCCGAAATCGTGGAGAAAGTGCCGAGCGTTTGTCTAAGACAAGCGAGACAAGTCAGGGACAAAATGTGATGATTTCTCTTTCCGCAGTTGACATGTCACTCTATGTAGTAAGTTCTAGATCAGATGGTGGAGAGAGAGAGACTCAACTCAGCCATACAGAGACGGGGAAGCCCCTTTGGACAAGTTTCGGCCCATGAATATTGGCAAATAGGAAGCTCTGCATAAATAACTCATCATAATTCGTGGATTCGGAAGCGGAAGCGGAAGAGATTTTGGGGTTGAGAGGCTCAGCTCAGCCACTGTTAGAGTTCCAGATGCGAGGGACCAGATCCGACCCGGTGGTAAGACACTGCAAAACGTGTACAACGTGTACGATGTGTCTTGAATACCTACAATAAGATGAGAGTGGGGGACTGTTATATTGTAGGGTAAGGCATCAATCTAGTTAGAACTCAATGACAGCGTGGATCAAGCCATGCAGATAGAAAACTTGGAAGTTACAGAAACTCTCCAAGGTTTCGAAGACAATCGATGGTCATCGCTGATCTCGACGAGGAGAATTTGACGAGAACATCTCGATGTCCAAGTTGATCAAGTTTAGTGGAGGACACCAAGCTACATGATCCTACCAGAATGACGAATCCTGAAAACTCATCGTGATACCCGGGAGCGATACGACGTGTTCATGCCCGGAAGAGGGTCACCGAGATCCGTTGTTCATGGCCACAGCAGGACACCTGCATCTGATGAAACTTCTCCACTGGCGGTCTGGTACCTGACTTGAAGCATGAATGCATAATCTTATTCCTTCTTGTTTGACTGGCTGTCTACCTCTTCAGCGTCTTTTGCTTTTCTGCATCCGTAGCTACATTTCTTCCCTCGACAAGCAACCCCTTCTTCTTCCTTACAACATCCATGTAACGCTTCGCCACGTTCTCCTTATCACCAAACTCGCCAAGGTCCTCCAGATCGTCTTCCGTGAAGGGGACCCAGAAGGGATCTTCGTCTAGGATCTCGAAGCCCGCAAAAATAAGCTGCGGCTGGGCTGCGCCACTGGTACGCTTGCGCATCTCGTCCGCAAAACCAAAACTCTCGGCCACAGGGACCAGGGCTTGGATTGTAAAGAAGGGTGTACCCTCTTTCATCAGCTCGGCGTTGACGCGGCCGCGACGACGAGTCAGAACGTCGTATACACGACCGAGGACCTCGGTGGACGCTTGGATCTCGACACTGTACATAGCAAGCATAAGACGGGGAGACCAATCCAGGAATCCCGCGCGAAGGGAGGATTGGAAAGTCCTGATAAGTTCACCCGTCAGACGTCCGAGTTTATCACGAGCGGAGGAATCGTCTTCGGCGAGGTTGAGAGTAACGTCCTCGACGAAAACAGCAACGCCTTGAATGGGCTCATTGCACAGCGGACCTTGAGCTGAAGCAAGCTGGAAGGCGTAGGAGATCTTGTCAGTGAGATGACTAGGGTGAAGAGATTCATCGGCGCGAGGAGCGGTCTCAACAGCCTTCTCGGGAGCAAAAGCCCGGGCAAAGATACCGTCCGCAGTAGAATCGATAAGGAGATTGGGTCCGGTTCGTCGGGGTCCGAAAGCCACAATTTTGTCTATGCAGTCCTTCCAGACCTCCCTGCCCTTGCCCTTCTCTAGCTTCTCTTTAAGTTGCTTTTTAAAGTCCTCCACAGACAGGGTGCTGCCTGCTGCGACGTCAGCTTCGGCAATGATTTCTTCGCCTTCCTCTCCCATCTCTGCCTTGCGGTCATAGACTTTCTTGACTGCATCACCGTTCTTCACCAGGAAATCGGTGACCTTTTCAGGGATTGGTAATACACGAAGGGTTATTGTGACTTGCTTGGAGCTGGTTGTGGCAACAACTGCGCCACGTCCCAACTCCTTGTTCACTGGTGGCCGCATCTCTTCAGCTCGGACAATTGTCTCCCGGTAGGGAACAATTGGAGCACCGGGTTGAATCTCACAGAGTGCAAATCGTTCCTGCAGATCAGTCAAGCATCGTTCAAGATGCAGTTCACCAGCAGTCAACAAGACATGCTCGCCGCTGGACAGAAGCTCATACTCCGCACAGGGGTCACTTTGCACGAGGAGCTTCAAACCTTGAATCATCTTGTCAAGATCGGCAGGGTTTACAGGCTCGAGTGCAACACGAACTATAGGCTTGCCCAGCATGGTGACACCTGCAAGGTTGACAGCGCCTTCACGACGACTGCACAATGTTCCAGACTTCAGAATCTTGCCCTCAAGACCACCAATACCAAAGACGCAACCGGCAGGAACCGATTCAAGTGCCTCCAGGTTTCGTCCCATAAGCATGTAAAGCGCAGTGACAGTAACTTCTTGAGGCGCGGGCTCAGCATCGGGCTCAGCGGGTGACCATTTGGGAGGGATAACGTAGAGCTTGTCACCAACAGACAGAGTTCCCGAGTAAATACGAGCAAATCCAATGAGATGCTCAGGGTCGACCTTTTTCTCTTCCAGCTCGGGAGCATAGTCATCGAGGTTGATGGCATCCATTGAAGTCACCATGCTCTCAACGCCGTTTTCACCAGCCGCGGCCTGAGCTCTGGCTGCCTCGGCTCTCTTCTTGCGTGCAAGTTCTCGAGCCTCTTCGCCGCTCATCTGAGTCCCAGCACGTCGCTTGTTCTCAGGAAGTTCGCTCTCAGGAATCGACACCATTTTACTGACGTAGGCAACGACGGGGTCGGATTTTTCGTGCTTGAAAGAAATCATGGAGTCCTTGATGGTTTGATCAATATGGTCAGCTCCTGGTGATTCCTCCAGTATTTCGGGAAGTCGTGCAGCCTGAGCGGCTGGAGGTGATGGAAGGGACTCGATAACGGAAACAAGTAGTGCTGTTGACAGAGGAAGCCAGCCTGCGAAGACGGTGTTCATGAGAAGCTTCTGGTCGCGAGACTTGAGCATATGAAGAGTGATCTTGATGCCGAGAGACTTGGTAACCTTTTCCAGCAGTTCCCTGTCTCCTTGGCCATTGTCACCTCCTACTGTTGCCTGGTATACTGTCCATACTGGCTCAAGCACCAGCTGCACAAACAAAGGCTTCAGGTTCCTTCCCTTCAAATGCTTGGGGCCCAAGATCTTTTTCGTCTTGGGGTCCAAGTAGAAGTTGCCCCATAGGACCTTTTCCATGATACCACGCTTGATACCCAGCTTTTTCTCATACATGGCGGCGAATTGTCTGCAAGTAAAGGCCCAACCGTCGATAGCGCTGCTGAAAATAACGTTGTTCTTCTCGGGAGCAAAGTAAATGTCCTCGTCGTCTCTTTCCTCAAAATGGATTTCTCCTGAATCGCTGACCTGATCGGCAATTGCTGATTCCTTGGCTGCTGTCGCTGCGTTGACTCGCTCCTCCATTCTCTCTCTCCAGTTAAGATCCTCTTCCATACGTTCACCCTGGAAAAAGCTTCCCAACACAGCGTTTACTTGTTCCAAGAGCTTGTTCAAATGAATGTATGCCTCTCCCGGTGTCATCTTCAGTTCTGTAACGAGTCGATCGATCTTGTTAATGACGAGAAGAGGCTTTAACTTCTCGGTCCATGTTTGGCGAAGTACAGTGACTGTTTGACTGCAGACTCCTTCAACAGCATCGACAAGCACAACAGCACCATCACACAGTCTTGAGGCTGTGGAGACTTCTGAACTGAAATCGATGTGACCTGGTGAATCAATCAGGTTGACGAGGTACTCCTTATTCTCAGGCTCAGCGTCGGGGGCTGCTTTCCGACGCATGGCGAAGTAAAGTGAGATGGCGGACGACTCCATTGTGATTCCTCGAGTCTGCTCATCAGGTCTGGAGTCAAGGTATCGAATCTTTCCCGCCAGCTTTGGTGAGATGATGCCATTTGTGGCGAGCAGAGCATCAGTAAGTGAAGTTTTGCCATGGTCAACGTGGGCCAAGATGCAAATCTATAGGCCGTCAGTATGAGTGTTATTTATCATATTAAAACGAACTCACATTTCGAATATCACTGGATTGTCTTTGCAGACTTGCCAGCTTGTCTGGGGTGACGACAGGCATTATGACGACAGTGATTTGGGTTGACGATGGTGGGGTTCAAAGTAGGAATGTAAAAATGGCCCAAGTGAAAAAAAAAAAGAGATCTAAATATGGATATGGGGAGAAAACGTCTTTTGTGCCAACCAGAACAAGATAGATATAAAGAGACTTTGCCGCCCTTTAAATATAGGTAGTCGTGAATAATACAGTTTTCCAGCTGTTGGTCTTATAATGTGACTAATCTAATCAGAAACTACACACCTGTGGTCAGCAATTTCAGTATTCCATCATGCATGACTTTCTGTTGATATATCTGCAAATCGACTAAGAATGACTCATACATACTCAAAAAAGGCTGATGAACATCAAAGCTCCTCTTCCTTATCCGGCAATAATAGTTGAACCTTGAAAGGCGAATCCTTGAAGGTTGATGCCGCCGCATCACATCCTTTCCCCCCACTCAAAATTATATGACTAAGCGTCCAACCCCGCGCCAAACAGAAGCCCTACCTTAGTTCACCAAAAAAATCGCATTTGATAAAATTTGACCCCCCCCTTCACCGTGACGACTGGACGAGACGAGCGAGACGACGCGCGACTCGACTCGGACAATATAAACGACACGATGGCTACTTACCAAAACGGCGTGGCTCCGGCCCGCGCCATCGATGACGACAGCGACGTTGAGGAGGAGGCTCTTGTGGCCGAGTACAAGGAGCAAGTTCAGTATGAGGATGGTGATGATCTCAGCCGTACCACCTCCCTGAACCTCGCCCAGCAGACCGACGACATCCAGAGCCGACTTGTCCAGGCTGCTCAGCCTCTCGATTTCCAGGCGCCCCTCGAGGCCAAGTTCCAGAGCTACGATGCCTACTGCAGCTTGTTCCACTTCATCCTGAACTCTGAGGGACCCGTCGATCTCGAGCCCCCTTCTGTTGGTCTTCCCCGGAGCTGTACATATATTGGGTTGGACTGGGCTAATGTATATGTTTGTAGTACTACTGGGCCTGGGATGTTATCGATGAGTTCATCTACCAGTTCAACTCTTTCTCCTCTTACCGAATGCGAATTGCCCGCCAAACAACCAACGAGGAGGAGCGTCAGGCTCTCCGTGAGAACCCCAACACCTGGGGTTGCTACAGCGTTCTCAACGTCCTGTACTCTCTCATCCAGCGATCTCAGATCACCGAGCAGCTTGGTGCCATGAAGCGTGGAGAGGACCCTGCAGCTGTTGCCGGCGACTACGGCAACAAGAACCTTTACAAGATGTTGGGTTACTTCTCCATCATTGGTCTTCTCCGAGTCCACTGTCTCCTTGGTGACTTTAGCCTGGCACTCAAGACACTCGACGACATTGAGCTTAATAAGAAGGCCATGTTCGCCCGTGTTATGGCTGCCCACTTCACCACCTACTACTATGTTGGTTTCTCTTACATGATGCAGCACCGCTACGCCGATGCCATCCGCATGTTCAGCCACATCCTCATCTACGTCTCAAGGACCAAGAACTTCCAGAAGAGCGCCCAGTACGACTCTATCACCAAGAAGAACGAGCAGATGTACGCTCTCATCGCCATCTGTGTCGCTTTCCAGCCTACTCGCCTGGACGACACCATCCACAGCGCCCTCCGCGAGAAGTACGGCGACCAGCTTCTCAAGCTCCAGCGCGGTGGACCGGAGTCCCTCCCCATCTTTGAGGAGCTCTTCCGCACAGCGTGCCCCAAGTTCATCTCCCCCGTTCCCCCAGACTTTGAGAACCCCGAGGCCAACATCGACCCTGTCGAGCACCACCTCGCTGTCTTCATGGACGAGGTCAAGACCAACATGTGGAGCCCCACCATCAAGTCTTACCTCCGCCTTTACACCACCATGGACCTCAACAAACTTGCTGGTTTCCTCGAGGTGAAGCCCGAGGAGCTTCGATCATGGCTCCTGGTTACCAAGCAGCGAACTAAGCAATTGCGTTGGCAGGATCAGGGTCTGCTTGACGGTGAGCTTATCAACGTCAGCGACCTTGACTATGCTCTCCAAGGCGTAAGTTATCACTATAGTATAAAGTTTGAACATTTGACTAACTATTCTACAGGACCTTATTCATATCTCAGAGGCCAAGGTGGGACGAAAGCTTGTGGACTGGTATCTCCGAAACCTGTCCCGCACCTATAACTGAGTTGTTTTTAGAGAGAACTGGCTAGTCACTTTTTCTCAAAAATTCGGGGGGTCTTCGAATCGAGCCTCGACAGCGCATAAAGCGCTGAGGCTGAGTACTCCACAACGGCCCAGGGCCAGGAGAATCATTACCTGGGGTTATGCAGGCCGACTTGATTGGATGCATGGCATGGCAAAGGCGTCTCGGAGTTGGTGATGCTCGTGCAAGAGCCTGAGAATTTCTCAGGTTTGGCTGTATGTGCGGCAGAGATATGGGACTTCCTCCTAGAGGTACGAGGGCCTTTGAAAAGGCTATGAAGAATAAAAGGAATCAAAAGTCATTTAATCAATATCATGATCCTAACGAAGTAAGATTACATCGTCAATATAACTTGTGCCAGCCATCAACCTGATTGAAGTTTTGAACATTAAACATAGAATATGTCTAGTCGCTGAAGACACTGTTGTACATAATTGACAGGGTAAGCAATGTCTCTACCTTTTTGGATATTTGCCTAGATGCGCTCAACTCACTACGTACTTAATCAAGGAAACGCTATAGTGCCTCTTAGGGGTGAGTGTCTGCAAAGTCCCTCGTGCAACATCATCATCACGCCGCTCAGACTCCATCCGCTCGACCTTGAGTAAAGCCAACAAAGAATAACAAAGAACTAGTCTGATTCTGGATTCCGAAGCGAACAACAGTCTCTGACCGGTCAATGTTGTATACGAAGCCCAACACGTGGACGTAGTCAGTGGCTTCGGCTCCTTAGTTCCAACAGCTTCTCAACAAAGTCAACTCGGAATTATTAAGATGATCACGGTGATTTTGAGATATGTCGAAACCTGGAGGTTTGTGAAATATCACAGTCAACTTGGCACGTGCTGGCTCTCTAGCTTTGAAATCACCTTTGTTGGGGTACACTTGCGTGTTAAGAACGGGCTATTAACAATGTTCCCATTCCTGACTCTCATTGTCTTGAACAAGTCCCTGGAGATGCGTGCTCCTCAAGAATGTTGACTAGGCCAGATAGCTGTCGATTGTACAGATTCAAGCGTCTTATCTATTGTCGGGGATTGTCCTTAGCGAGTTATAATCCTACCTCGCAGCGATGCTAAATATCTTGAGTTATTGACGTTGTCTATACTCATGAGCGATACCTTGGTAGGACATGACATGACATCCTCGGCTGAACACCAACTGGTCCAATAGTAAAAGCAATGAAGGTTCTATCTGTAATTCGAAGCTACTTGACCGCCACGTACCAAAAGTACCTCCCGAGTCAGACCATTCTTCATTCGTGTTACTTACCGTACTTTGGTTCACGATGGTGTAAGTGGCAGAAGACCCTAATAATACCTACTTTCTGGGGTAATGCCAAGAAACAGGGCAGAGCATGCAGGGCTGGTAACTTGTCTGACAGCTGAAAGACCAAAGGAGCCTCATGTGGTCTTGATACGAAAACTGACTGGCTGGCTGGTTGTACAAACGATACACGATACAAGCTGGTGGCTAAATAATTAATCTGGTACGACAAGACGATGCGGTGAAGAGTTTCACAAAAGAAATGACAGGGCAAGATGAGTCAAGTGCACTTGGTATATTTTTCTGGTTCGCTTCTTTGCCCTGCATGAGTTGGACCATCGAGTGTGTGAATGTCCAGAAATGGATTCCACTACATTGATTAGCCAAAAAAAAAAAAAAAAAAAAAACGGTTCTAGTGTCGTTGAAACTGATTCGGCTCTTACTGATTCGGCTCTTCGTAAACAAAGTCCATGGATGGATCTAACTAGAGGCTCTGTTCTGAGTCGGCCCCACGCATCGGATAGAGGATGTCCTCCACTGAAAGTCCGAGCGTACGAGGCTTTGCGTAGGGTAGATAAGCCAACCTCCCCACTCGGGTCCGGGGCGGACGGGAGGGAGGGATGGAGGGATGGATGGATTTGAATTGTGCCCAAAGAGCTGGTCCCCAACGCCGCTAGAATACATACATACACAGAGGTATACGGAGATACATGTACGAGCATTGTAAGTGGCTCTTGGCGGTCTGTAACCTAAGAGTCACACTCGGGACTTTAATGCCGGGCCAAGACATTCATATCTGTTGGTGTAGCAGTGGCACTTGGCTCTGTACGAAAAGATGAGTGAGCTTCAACTCTGAATGAGTGAATGAATGAATGAAAATCTTTGTGCGTTTTTGGCTGCCCAAAACCAAACAAGGTGGCATTAGTGAGGGGAAAGCGGCCGAACTAAACGCCCCCTTATTAAGTGGATATCTAAAAACCCGGTAAGCAAGGTAGCCCTACTTGTTCCAGTATAGAATCAAGAGAAAGAGTTGCCATGTGATCAAAATCCCAGTCAGCGTCAGTGTAGTGTAGTGTGAGCACCGTGTCAGTGTGTGTGGGTTGTGGTGATACCTCGACCTACTAATCAACTGCTCGCATGTTGTTCATTCCATCTTCTTCCCTGAATAAAGTGAAAGAGGCCTCTCGCTTCCCCTCATCTCTCTTGCGTTGGTTATCTCAAGATTTGCTTTAGTATGGCCTGGCTTTATTACTCGTAGCATGTCGTTCATCCTGGTCAGCCAATGATTCAGCACAGACAAGGCATGTTTCTTGCAGCTTGGTAAATCGAGTTACGTCTTGGCCTGCAGTTTGTCACACGCAGAAAACCAATCCCTGAAGAGCGGTACTGCAACGGCTTGCTTTGCTTACCTCTGACTTGACGTAGGTAAAGTACCCAAGATACGTCAGCTGTGCGTTTTGCACATTCACTATCTACCTACCCACCTACCTAATCTTCAACTTTGATCCCACCTCGCGTCTGCTTTGTGGTAAAAAGGGTCGGTAGAGAATCGGATTTCAACCCTTTAATGGTTTATTCGTTCGTTTCACACGCACACTCTGTAACATGTCATAATTCAAATCTCGGGTGCTAGTACTGTATGTGTTGCGTGTTGCTGCCCAGTTTAATTTCACCCTCCCTTTCGGGCCTACACGTCTGTTTTGACGTGGACCAAGGGCCGATCCGTTCGGCACCGTCTAAATCCTCTTGGTTTCCTCAGATGTTACCCTCCTTTATGCGATCGGGATCAAAGCTATCAGAACATCTGTTGTCCTTTTCCCTCCCGGCCTTAGGAAGCAAGAGTGAAAACCTAAATCTTTCTCCTCTCCAGAGCCCCCAGTCTTTGTTTTTGTTCCTACATCTTATACCGTCAAAGGCAAACAAGACGTTGAGACAGTTTCATCCGACCTTTGGCTGATCTGGCATCAACCTTAACCTTAAAATCTTATTTATTCTGGCTGCCACTCAGATCTCGACTGTGGCTTCACCTCGTCCACTTACAATACAAACGGCGAAAGCAACTGACTTGGCCATAAAGGCAAACGCCCACACCATCTTCACGCGACCCTCGTACAAAAATAAATAAATAATCGATTCACCGTAAATCTCTATCATTCGGTTTATTTATATACAGTAACCCATCCGTTTTATGACAACCAGCTGTCGCTGTCCCTGCCATCCTCTGTTATCACTGCCCTGTCAGCTCCGCTCTCTCACAAAGCACCAGGCGGGCTACAACACCACAACCACCACGAAATATAATTTTCGTTTTCGCACAGCAGACGTGCTTTTTTCCTAATTGATTTACCACTGGTCAAACTCAGCAGATTGCTCAAGCAACTGTAAAGAGCAGTCTTACCATTCGCATAGTACCTTTTTTCCCCAACCGCCATCTTCGCCAGTACTTCCTTCTCAAAGCTTTATTGTCCGTCTCTCTACTTGCGCCCGCATCCACATCACTAGGAGCTCAGTTCTTTCCTCAACTTCGACAAACCCGCGTCACTATCGACCTAAGACGTCACAATATTGAGTCCTCAGGCCTACGCTTTTGCCATCCACCCTTGCCTTACCCCAGCTCTTTGTGATTCGGCTTTTCCTCTAAAGCCAGGCCAGGCCAAGCCAGGCTTGTCCGTCATATAGTTAGCCTCTCCGTCTTGGCAGCAGTTACATCTTGGCAGACCCTGCGACACAGGAAAGCATTGCGTACTTTAGTACTTGACCAAGACTCAACTTTGTGCAAGCGCGAGCTTTCATTCTTTCTTTCTTTCTTTCTTCACCATCCAGAAAGCTTCTCAGCCCATTTATCTCCACCGGGTCTTTCTCTCTTCTTCAATCAAACTAACAATTATCGAGTCCAAGCATCGATACGTTGAACTATCATCCAAACTTACACACATTCGTTCACGATAGCCATATCTATCGATAAGAGTACCAACTCGACTCAACCACAAGTCTTATTACAGTCCGCTACGAGATCATTTCCTTGGGAACGCTGCATCGTGAGCAGTATGGCCACCGTTTCTAGAATGCCTGTTCCAGTCAGGCGCACCGACTCTGACGTTTCTCCCAAAACCATTATACCACCACAAGACTCACCTCGGGGTGATACAAAGGCCGACTATTTCCCAGACTCAAACACAGTCGATGGATCCAATACTAGTGTTAGGGCCAGCGACGATGATTCCTCTGCGCACAAGTCGAGCATCTCATTTGCACCCGATCCACGACCCGATCGCAGCTCAAGCCGCGAGAGCAATCAAAAGTCAACACAGAACCAAGACACGATGGTCCAAAGGAAGTCCTCTACTGGCTCTGTTTCCTTTCGCCGAATGACCAATCCCAAATTGCCACAGGGAATGCCTCAGCAAATGAGCAATAGTCGCATACGTGCAAGCTCTCCTGATCATAAAAGGTATGTTGGATCTTTTTGTCTTTTCTCCCTTGTATCAACTGTCAAGGCACTTGCTGTTGCAATGTCAACCTCTCAATCTGACTCCTTTATCTCGCTTGCAACGATACGTAACCTGAACCAAACTCAATACGCTTGCATCCAGTAGCTTGAACATTCAACCCCGGAAGATATTTATAAGCATAAATTGAGGATTGCTTGATCCGGAATCGATTATCGTCTTGCACCAAAGTTGGTCAGATTGAATCTGAAACGGTCTTACTGAAGGTGGATGTGACGCCATGCCAAGAACGTGTCGCGTGCGACTAGGGAATACCTTTGAGCATAGATAATGCGTCACCACATTGGGCAGCTGTTTCCAGCAAGTGCAACATGCAAAAAGGTTCGGCCAGCGCCACCTGATCAAACATCGCCGTCAAGGCTTGCGACCGAGTTGGCATTCACGATACTCTCTTGCAAAGATGGATTCATGCCCTGGTCCTGGACTGGGTGGAACTGATTTACTTGGCCGGACCATTCCTTATAACAACCTTTTCGACTCCACCACTGAGCTCCCGCTATCATTTATGGTTACCCCGCTGTCCGCGACAAACCTTACCATAGACGTGGGGATGGATGGTCTTCACCTACTCTCCTCGTCACTTATTTGGTCTGGATCGTCAGGCCATCCTTCATCACAGCCACCTTCATTAGCAGATTGTCAGCCCCCAAATTCCCGCAGAGCTCTTGAATCTTTCCGTTACGGTCACCATTGACAACCATCTGCTTCTCTCATACCACTCCCCTGCATATTATCACTTTTCAAAGCCTTTGTTGCCACTCTTTGCCTCTGTTTTGTGGCCTTTTTGCACCCATGGCGACGCTAACCGAGACCCCGCCCGATAGGTTCCAGAAACATGTCGCATTCGACAATGTTCCAACCGGCGAACCGACCAAGAATAATGCCATTTCGTTCACGCTCAATGTTCGACACATGGGATACCAAGCTAGGCGCAGATCCCGGTGCTTCATGGTTGGAGTGGACGAGCATGCTTACTCTGATTATGCCTTGCAGTGGTTGCTGGAAGAGCTTGTCGATGACGGCGACGAAGTTGTGTGCGTACGCGTAGTCGAGAAGGACATGCGTTACTCGAATAGGGAATACCGGGAAGATGCTCAAAAGGTCATGCGGGGCATTCTTGACCGTAATGGCAATAACAGGGCCATCAACATTGTTCTGGAATACGCCGTTGGCAAATTGCATACAACCTTCCAAGTTCTGGTACGTTGGCAAAACGGCTTCTTTTGCGACATTCCTAGGCTGACAACTTCTCAAGATCCAGATGTACCAGCCTGCAATGCTCATTGTGGGAACCAGGGGACGTACGCTTGGTGGTCTACAAGGGCTCGTCAACACGCGCAATTCATTTTCCAAGTACTGCCTCCAATACTCACCTGTGCCTGTGGTTGTGGTTCGGCCTACAGAGAAGCGCGTTAAGAAAAAGTCTAAGAGGGCCAACGACTCTTCACGACAGACTTATGTGAGCATGCTGGCCGCGACTTCTGGAAAGCACGAAGCCGATAGTGAGGCAAGCAGCACTTACGAACTCGAGATTCAAAACTCTCCAGATGAAGAAGCTCATCAAGTCGCACGCGCCTTGGGGTTGCCTGCATCTTTTGATCCTACGATCAAGCCATTCAACCATGGCCAGGCGCTTAACGTCAAATCACAAGGCCCTGCCACTGCCAGCTCACCCGGGGAGGCGACAGAGAACCGGCGATTGGTCAAGGATGATGCCAGTGCTGCTGGAGAAAGCGATGATGATGATGATGACGACGAAAGCGACAACGACTCTGGGGAATTTGAGGTTGTTAGTGGGCAACAAGCTCTGGATCAGGAGAAGCTGAAACAGCTCCACAAGATGGAGGTCGGTGAAGCAGAGGCGTTGAAGAAGAAGGTGGACGACGATTTAGACGATGAAGACGACACCCCGTCGGCCCAGAAAGGTACATCATAGAAGATGAAGGAGGAACAGAGGTTAGGGACAGACAATAAGCAGGGTGTAAGTGGGGATGAAGGTCTCGAATACGCCGACAAAGATTCACACCAGCAAGTCAAGCAATCAACTACTCAGCCTCCTCGGGAGAGGGTCTCCAGGATACCCATTTTGTGTAACTCCCCCCGCGTTACGCCAAACAGGTTCGAAGACGCAGGAAAGGTTGTAGTTGTTGACTCAAAAAGTAATGCTCATGGTATGACAAGATCATTTACAGCGCCCACCAATTCGCCACCTCGGCCAGGTTCCAACTAGCAAAACGAACAGAGCCAGCTGTCGAGAATTGATAAGGATGGAATCGAATTGCAGCAGGTAGACGGTTGCCAAGACCACGCGACCGGTCCTCCTGAGAGTAACCGGTTACGAGATATCGATTCTCCCGAGCACAGTCCTGAAATGGACAGAGGTCTTATGGAATCGGAGACGGCGAGTGGTGTGATAAAGGACTTTGACGTTGAAGATGGGGTCATAGATGAATCTTCCGGTGAGAATAACGATACAACGAACAACTCACTGGGAAATGAGAATCGTCTTTCAGCATACACGCCGGTATGGGAACAAAGGTCCAGCATGGATTTGGAGGCACAAGATCAACCTGGCCGCGTACCTAGAGGTGGAAGTGGAGGTGAATGGAACAATGAAAACAACGCCAATGGCAATGCTGATGGCGATAGGTCGATGAGCCTCGCAGCATGCACCTGCGATGGATTTTTGGAAGTCATAGTTAATTGTATCCTAGAATGTTTCGGATTTTTCTGATTGGTTCATGAAACGACCAAAGCCGTTTTCAAGGACTGGGGGGCTTATTTCATCAGTAGCGGTAGATGGTTTCAGCGCTAAAGATATATGATACACTGCAATATGTCTGCAACGCAACAGGTGACATGTATCACATGGAAGTTTCGCATCAATGATTGCGGCCAGTGGGTAGCAGAAGAGATGACCTCCAAGGTTTAGGGTATAAAAATAAATAAATGCGAAATCATGATCTAGAAATTCCATGCCTAATACCTCGAGCAGCCAGCTTTTCTGATACCCAGAGGTGTGGCTCATGATTGATGCTTTGCGTTTCAACGCATATGCAACAAGTCGATCGGCCAATGGTAAACTATTGACAAGGATTAGTTGTGAGTGACAGGACCCTGAATCCCATTAGGTCGGCAGCAGAGGTGATATAAAACTTTGGCCTGAGGCAGACTAACGTCACTGTAACAGGGAAATGGATGCGACGACGTAAGCCACCATTTCTCAGTCTTTAACCCCAGACCCAGGGGCTAAAATCCCATTTTTAAACGCCTGATACGAAAGTACAACAAAGCCAAAGATCGATACGAGTTTAAAGTCGACCTGCGCTTGTGACCTGTGCCTTCTCGAAAACAAAAGATCCAGAGAAGAACCCAAAGACGTTGCCAGACTCATTCAACGAAGCTTATCGCAACGCTCCTCGGTGCAAGTCAAGGCGAAGGGTCGTGTTTCAATTTAACACAATCCAATACCTACAGTGAAGCACCCGCGCCCGCAATACCAGTTGAAGGGAGAATTGCTGCGCCTCGACACAGCGACAATAATAGCAACCCTTTCGCCTACGCCGTACGAAGGGAGACATACTCCTCCTATACATTCTACATGGCCCCGCGCCGGACATTGACAACCTACTAAACGATATAATCACATCAGAAACGACATAATTCTCTCAACATGTGGCCTTTTACTCGCTGCGGTGAAGACGCCTGCGAAATACCTCCTCGCCCTGTCACTCTCGCCTCGTCCATTTCCGCCCTCCCATTTCTCTTTATCTGCATATCGACATCAATCCTCGTCGTCCGCCATGTCTTCCCTCGATTAAGTACCGATGCCGACTCCCGCGACGGCGAAGACCACGTCCTGCCTACACATGCGCCAGCTTGTCTGCGACAAGTCCACGCTGAACACGGTGCTAAGAGCTGGAGACGGCGCGGTGCAGCCTGGACGTTTGGTCTTACTGTTGGATTGGCTGCTACACTCGGTGCGCTAATAATGGATGAGATAATTGAGGTTGTGAATGCGGATTCCAGAAATTTGGCCTTGAGAATAACAGTGCCAAGTCTTCTGTTCCTTCTGGTCGTGTTGGTGCCTTGGCTGGAATGTCGATCAGTTGTTACAAGCGCAGGATGGAGTTTCCAAAGAACGGCGCGGGGAAAGCTGCCCCGGTTTGCCTGGGGACTACACGCAGCTTTGTTCATTGGATGGCTTTTTGCCTTTTGGTCGGTTGGCCAGGCCGTTCCAGAGGGTGCGATGCGCAAGACAAGCAACGGGAATGGAAGCCTGTCGGATATGCTCACACGTGGCTGTTTGGAACGCATTGGTGTTGTTGGTATCTCACTGATGGCCCTACTATCTGGTTTTGCTGCTGTTTCTTCACCGTGGCACGCATTTATGGATCTTACAGCTCGAAGAAAACGACCCGTCACGGACGCTGACGTTGCAAGGAAACAAGCCGGTTGGGACACAGCAAATGAGATGCTCCTTACAAAACGCCATCGTCTGCAGTTTCTCGAGCGAAAGACTTCTGGTGCGCAGACTGGGGCCTCTGCCAAGGGAAGCGGTCTTGTTGGTAAAGTCATGGGCTCTCTGCGTGGACCAACCGGCGATGAAGCGGAAATGCGATCTCTAAGATTGGAGATTGCTGGTCTCGAGACTATGGAAGCAAACCTGGCATCCGGAGTGTCCCTGCTCAAGAGTCATCGTGCAGCAACAGTACGTGCGTCTACATCTCTTGGTCGACTTTTCCTCGTCCCCTCGCAGCTTTTCAGTCTGTACTGTCTCTACCGTATCGGCGCCACTACAATCACGACTATTCGCCGAGCTTATTCGCCGACATCAAGTTTTGCCAACACGGATCCTATCAACCGTTTCTTGAGTATCCTCGCTCGCCATTGGGACCCAAAGCTTGACCAGCTGGCGTGGGCGCGGCTCATCAGTTTTGCTCTTAGCGGTGTCATTCTTGTTGCAAGCGCCAACAGTGTCGTCCAAACATTCCACCTCTTTGCCAAGTGGACACCCGGCTTACTGCGTCAAGCTCAAGCAAATCTGGCACTGGTTGTCGGACAGATCGCAGCGACTTATGTCATCTCCGCCGCTCTCCTACTACGCAGTCAGTTGCCTTCTGCATTGGGTTCAGCAGTCGGGAGTGTATTGCGAGGTGCATTGAGCCCTGCGTTTGTCGACGGCTGGTTTGAAGGATGGTTTCTGGTAGGCAGCCTGGCTACAGCCATTGGTATCTGGGTAGGCAGAAAGCTTGGAGGAGAAGATGAGTGGGATGAGTACGGAATGGAAGAGGTCGGCGCCAAAATGTCTTAGATGTCTGGTTCGTGATGGGTGGTTCGTTTCTATGCTTGTTTTTGGGAGGGTTTGGGTTAGCATGCGTGCATTTTTAATAAGCTGATGAGATATTTGAAGGAGTGATGTCCGGGGTTTGGCGTTTTGAAGACTATCAACGGGGCTCTTGACGAGGCCTTGATACATAGAGTACAGGTTAGGTACTCCATGATGGAACCGACGATATGAATTACTTAGATGAGATGGTCGAGCCTTGAATACATAGATATAATGTATCCTAATTATTCAGAAAGATCGGTCGCCGGGAACATAAGAGACGAAATCAGTAGGCCAGTTTGTGCCACTCAGCTCATACTTCTTAGGCCATGTATTTTTGTGCCCCAAGACTAGCCTCCTGCTTCCATAAACGAAAGCCCTCGAGGACATTCCTCTTGACACCTTCACTTACAAAGTCAAGTTTGCTCCCGTCCTTGAAGGTATTCAGCAGGGCTTCTTCTTCCGTCACCCACGCAAACTCAACATGCTCATCCGTATCAATCTTGACATCCTCGCAGCTCTCCACATCAACCCAAACAGTTAGCTTTCCCCAAACTCCATCATCGGCTCGGAAAACGAGCATATCGTATAGCACTTCCAGGTCCTTTTCCAGCGGGTCGTCAGGCATGGGTTCTTCCATGGGTGCTATGCCTACGACACCCTTCACCGCTTTGGCGCGCAGGCCGGTCTCTTCCCAGAGTTCGCGGACTGCGCCAGCGACGAGATCAGCGTCTACGTCGTCAACGGAGCCACCAGGTACTTCCCATAGCAGAGGCCATGAGTCATGGGCTGCGCGGCGAAGAAGAAGGACTTGGCCTTGGGTATTGGTAACGAGCGCGCCGGCGATGAGGTGCTCGATTGGAGGGTGGGTTGCTCTGAATTCAGCTGGTTTTGAGCCCAAGAAGGCGTTGAGAGAGGAGGGTATCGTGTAAGAGAGTGGTGGGGAGGGCGCAGGCGGCGGCATGGTGTATTCTATGACGAGAACAAGTCGAAGGTCTGTGTATGCGATTTCCAGTAGGTTGCTACTAACGTTATCGTCCAATGTCCCCAATTGTTTAGTTGTCCTGACTTTGGGGACTGTGATGCGTGGTGTTTATATGAGAGTTGTGCTTGATGGTTTGGCTTCCAAAGTATGATGCTTTTTTGGCGTGCAGCTTTGTCACAGAAAGTTATTAGGTAGGGCTCATATCCATTGAGTTACAACAATTTGATACCTGATTTAGGCTGCGAGCTGAGGATGATTGGTTGACTCGCTCGTTGGCAAGAAATGCCTCTCATACTCACCCTCAGGGTATCAGAAAAAATGACCACTGGAAGCATAAGAGACGAAATTATCAGGTCAGTTTATGCTCCTTAGACTATAGTTCTTGGGCCACTTATTTTGGTATCTCAAGACTTAGGAGGCCAACTTTTCTGTTATGCCTACCAGGTACCCCAGCAGGTAGGTTGAGCCGTATGCAAGCCATTTCCAGGCAGGAATCTTTCTGCCTTGAGCACTCTACGATATTTCAACATTCGCAGTGGTTACTCGGTTGAGCTGGTTAGACTGGGTCAGACTAGGGCTTACTTTACGAGTCAACTAGGTACGACTACATGATTACTTACCAACAAGTCCATTCGATGGACAAAGCTGATATGATCTGCAAATGTCTGGCAAAGTTTGAGGTCATGTAAGTTGGCCTTAGTCTTGTGGCATAAAAATAAATGGCCGAAGAAAACTTGCATGGTATAAATTGACCGACTAATTTCGTCTTTTATGCTCCTAGCAGCCAATTTTTCTGATGTTGATACCCTGATAGGAGGATTAAGGAAGTAAATGAGTCTTTGACTACTTATCTATATTGATAAAATGGCAACGACATAAGATAGGAGGGATATCATGTGGTCGTTACTCGTCTATAGTCACATGTCTATCCTCACCCAGCGACAGATCCAACGAATCCCTTTGAAAGCACGATGAGGTATCAACACCAAGAAACCGGTGAAACAAAAAAGACAAGGAAACTAAAAATAAACAAAGAACATTTCATTGATCCCATAAACCGCCTAGCATACAAATTCGAGCTCATGTCGTGATTCGATCTGGCTTCAACTTGCTTGCCAAGTCTAGAGAAAATGAACTGCCCTGTACCCGTTATATCGAGCAAGCAACTTTTCAGTCCCTCTCCTGCTTTCTTTCACCTCTTCTCACCCCCTCTCTGACCCTTCTTCCTCTCGTCGTCACGCGGCAAAGACGTTTTTGGGGAAATCAAAAAAAGAAAACATAAAGAAATAAGAGAGTTGTGATCATTCAAATGCATGCCACGTTTCCGTTCCATTCATCCATCCATTCGCCGCCGTTCTTTTTGCTTTTGTCTCGAAACGCCAAATGTTAAATGCTCAAAAATGCCTTCCTGGTCCCCTGAGTGAGTGAAGCAGACACGGAAGCTGATCATGAGTCCAACGTGTGGCGGTTAGACGAGGAAAACAGGGTGCCGTGGTCATATAAAACCAAGGCCGAGAGAAATTCCATGCCCTGGCAACCTATAATATCAGATTGTCGAGGATATGTATGAGATGGGCATTGTTCACGAGAGAAATTGCAACATCCAAAGAGTAGTCGCTGCTCCTGGCTTCAAGCCAGACGACTAACGCCCTGTGCTGAAGCATTCCCAGTCGTCAAACCGTAGAGAAACGGGGCGATATGTACACATTCTAGGGTCCCATCGCGCGACCCTGGCGACCCTTCTTGTTGGGCACCGTGGTCCAACCGTCATCATCGGCTGTAGGGGTAGCAGGCTCGGCATCAGGGGAGGCAGAAGCTTGTTGAGGAGCAGCGCCGTTGGATCGAAGGGGTCCAGTTCGGGCGTCTCGCATACCACCACGTCCACCACGTCCACCTCGAGGTCCGGCACCTCCTCGGGGTCCTCGCTGATCGTTACCGGCAGAGCGCCAGCTTGAAGCTTCGTTTGCTCTTGACTTGGGGGCCTCTCGAGGCTCCCGGGTTCGAACGGGGACCTTCTGTTCACCATTGGCGTCCTCGGCCTTGGGCTCTGCAGACTCCTCTGTTGTCTGGGGAGCCTCCTTAGTCTCGGTAGCAGATTCAGCCTCCTTGGCCGCAGCAGCGTCAGCTTCAGCCTTTGCCTCAGCCTTGGCCTGAGCATCAGCCTCAGCCTCGGCCTCGGCCTTGGCAGCGGCCTCCTTCGCTAATCGCTTTTCCTCCTTGGCCTTCTCGTCGGCCTCGCGCTTCTCCTGGATAGCCTGCTGGCGCTTGACCTCAATCTCCTTCTCTCTTGCTGCTGTATCGATAGGACGAGCGGCTCCGAAGGGGCTGGCCTTGGCCTCTCCAGCTGCGTTTGATGAGGCGTCAGGGGCCTCGGAGACTGTTCGCTTTTGGAGATTCAAGCGAGGGCGTCCACCCTGAGCTGTGGGTGCGTTGGAAAGAGCGGGCGAAGGGGGAGCACTACCATCGGGCGAGGTAGGCTTAGCGGAGTCAGGACGCATTCGGTCGCGCCACTGCATGTCTTTTTCGGCAGCTGTGGCAGTTCGTTCAGGACGCTCAGGACGCTCAGGGCGAGGTCGAGAACCACCCTCACGGGCCTCACCCCAGGCAGGAGAGTCACGACGGTTGCCGCGGAAAGAGTCGCTGCGGTCGCCCTGCACATCAGGAGAAGCACGGGGACGGCTTCCATCTCGCGAACCAGAGCCCTCTTGAGGTGAAAGGGGAGCGAGAGGTCCGTGTCGTTCCCAGGTAAACTCACGCTGGGGACGGCTCTCAAAAGCGGGATCGCGAGGTCGACGCTCACGGTCACCGAAGTCGCGGGCACCACCCCTCGAAGGAGCATCAGTTAGAGGACCCTTGCGGTCCCAGGCGCCCATCTCGCGGATAGAATCTCCTCGGCCAGGATCACCACCACGAGCTACGCAATGTTAGACAAAAACAAGCATGTGAAAGATGTGGGTTAACTCACGAGGGTCAGCAACCTTGATCTTGATCATTCGTCCTCCGAAAGATTCACCATCAAGGGCAAGGGCCTGCTTGAGACCCTCAAGGGTCTCAAACTCAACATAACCGAATCCCTTGGGACGCTGTAACTCGCGGTCCTCAATGAGACGGACATTGACGACACCACAGCCTGTAAGGAAGTCGGCTACAGCATCGTTGGTAACATCGTAGGCCAGGTTACCGAGGTGAGCGGTAAAGGGAGGCTTATCGGGGAGAGTCTGAGGGGCAGCTTCGCGAACGGAGAAACCTGAAACTGTAAGCTTGAGTAATTTTGAGGATAAAACCAACACGTACCCCGGTCCTGCCAGCTGGAAGAAGAGTTGATGTTGCTGCTATACCGAGAGCGATCGGAAGGGGGCAGAGCCTGGGTGCCTGAATCTGGTCAGTCCATCATAATTGAATTATTATATGTAACATGGCACATACCAATAGCTACAAAGAAGTTAGCAATCGAAGACAATGGTGCGTATGGAGGAACAATTCTTACCGTAGGAAGTCTCCTCTACTTCATCAGCCCAAGAAGAGCCTCCACCAAAACCTGTAAGTCATAGTCAGTATGGGGTCAACGAGGGGCATGCGGCGGGGTGCAGGCCGGTGTGCAGGCGAGGGGCGGGACAAGACATACTGTCAGCCAGAAAGTCCCCAAGGGACATCTTCTGCTGTTCCTTCTTCTTAGGAGCTGAAGCATAGTTAGCAACTGTTGATAGCCTATGGCATGTAACCAAAGAGGGGTCCCGCAGGACAGTATATAGGACTCACCCATGGTTGCGGTTAGGCGAGCAAGCGCAACGATTCCTAGATCGATGCGCCAACGAGTGCTTAGGGCGAAGCCGACCGGGGTTTCAGCTTCAGCTTTCGCTCAGTAGAGAAGGGCGAGATGGGAAAGAGTCTCGCGAGTCGATCGAGTAATTTTTGGGGAAAAAGGGCGTTGCGAACTGTTGACTTGCCCCGACCAATGTTGCCGAGTCTGGGGTTGACGAGTTGAAATTTGCTCGGCGTAGTGGAAAAATATGATGATGGAGGCGCCAGTTGAGGGTTGCCGTAATTTTGCAGTCCAGGCCTGAAGTGGGCGCTAGCCCTTTTTGAGGACAAGCCCCACCAATTAACCCCTCTACTCGAACGCTGTCTCGCTTGCATTTTGAGCAACACCAGCGGGTGAAAGAGCCGGCAGGTGGGTTAAACGCTATGAAATCACCGCATTCTAAGTACTTTTTAGCTAGAATACACGCCTGTAATGATAATAATAACAATAATAATACTTTGTAATGTTTTCTCCTAAGTACCTATATAAATCAATACTAGTAATAATGAATTTTAATGGATTGAGTTTAAGTTTGCGACTGTAAATGAGAGAAACTTCCATATTAAATGATCTACTCTTTTTGTCATCACTTTTGGTGTGCAGGTTCAAAATCCACTCAATTGGCCATGCATCTCTATGTCATGTCACGGGATTTGTCCCAGTCTTTAGTGGTTCCCTGCTATTGGTCCTTACCCGCTTAGGAAAACTTGAGATACAGACGCTGCCAGAGCCTCATCAACCCCAATATCAAGTCGGACGACAGTAATTATGAAGCGGACCATGTAGCATTATTTCATTTTTTCTACCTGTTTTAATTTTATTTAACCACCCACATTACCATCATTGACTCAACATTTCTCGTCTCTACACCCCCAGCACCATCGCATCATGACTGAGAATGGAGGCCGGGAGCCTCAAATGATGCACTTGCGTCAACGCCAGTCATCCCGTGGGCTGTTCTCTCCCGAAGTCGTTGATCTTGTGCTACCACCCCTGAAGTTTGGTGGTTACGCTGGTGAGTTGCTTCATGTGTTCTCGCACAGCTCGGACTAACGTCGCGTAGGTAGTGCTGGTGTTCTGGCTGGCGTTGGAGGTTCAATTTTTAAAGAGGCAAATCCTTTAATTTGGGGCGCTGTTTCGGGTTTCCAATGGTTTACTTTAGGAACAAGCTTTTGGTGTAAGTTGGCCATTTGATATAACTGAAAAAGTAGTTTGGTCGAACTGACACTTTTTCAAGTCACAAGAGGTATTGTCCTAAAGGCATGGGGCGGTGAGGAAAGACTCAAGAATTCAGAAAAGACAATGGCCAGCGCAATATCTGGTACAGCAGCAGGCGCAGTTGGTGGCTTGATCCGTAAGTCAGACAACATAACGAATGCTTCATAACTAACACCATGCTCAGGAGGACCCAAGAATATTCTGCCCGCCATGTTTGTCTGGACAACAGTGGGAGCTGTTGGGCAGATAATAGCAAACCGTATGGCAGTTCGCAAGTCCAGGGTGGATGATGAGAAGGAAGGATTCTTCACGCGGTGGACTCCGCTTAAGAAGCTTACAGACCAGGAGTATAAGGATATGATGTTTGAAAAGATGCTACGGATAGATGCTGACATTGCGCTTATTGATGAGCGTATTGTTGAACTACGGAAACAAGCTGAGGAGGAATCTAAAAATAAGCCTTCGACACAATAACATCAATACCACATCCCCGAATTGTATACTTCGAAAGTCTAAGCATCATTTTCTTTTCTCCTCTTTTCTTTTCTAATTTGTTAGAACCTTTGGCCACTCCCAGTAAACGAAAAATGTTCGGAAATGCGTTGTTGAGTAAGAAATTATTAATACCTGGACACCAACTGGGAATAAAACACCACTATGACACGCTACTATGTATATTGGTAAGTCGTATACAGCCCGCAGGGGTATCAAATATGAATTTCCACTTTTATTTTGTAACTATATATTTTACTATTAAAATGATTATCCTAATAATATTTATATAAAGTAAAAAATACTATAAAGTAATAATAGACCTAAGAAAGAGGAATAATATAGTATTTTTATTTTTATTTAATGTAATATAGAGAAATACTTACTTATATGAGTATCCTTGGTGGCGATGTATTGGCTGCACTTTTGTACCCCCTGAGGGCTGTACTGGCGAGCTTATCAGAGGCCACTGCAGAATGAAACAACAATGACGCAGGAAGAGTAGAAAAAGTGAAATAGTGGAAATAAAATAAAACATTGAGTTTTTTATTGTCACACCAACCCGTTGCTACATAGTAATGTTTTTTTATTTTAGTGTTTTCTTTGCGCCCTGATGCCGGATTTTGCAGGCCGTTTGTCTTTGGCACTAGATCAACCATGCATGCCATTGATGCCATCTGGGGTCGTCTTCAACTATGGCACCTGGATCATTAGTCCAAGTTTGCCAGGTTTAGGAGGGATTAAAGACACTCAGACCATATTCTGTAAGGATACCAAAAACTTAGTCCGTACTCAAGCAGTAACTCAACTTGGAAATCTGCATCGGTCCCTTTCTGGAAATTGAGATAATATGGGTTCGATGGACATGAATATCCGGCTCTAGATGGATACGGAACTCAAAAACAACATGCATTCCCCGCACTAACAACCCAGCCAATAACATAAAGCAAGGAGATTGTATTTGTTGCTAAGGTACCTAGGTGCAGACTTTGTACATACACCAAGTACGAGTCAATTGAGCTGTTGGTTACGTGGCACAAGTCTCAATGGCTTGAACGAGCTACTGATGTGAAGATCTGTGGTACGCAGGAAATGAAGACATTCAAAGTTTTATGAAGCGACATCTCCTATCCATTCTGGACCTCGTCTCCTTTTTACAGAAGGTACCTGAGATAGGTAGCAATACTACGGAGTTGTTGAGATTGGTGATGATTAGGAAATGTCTTACAAGGCGCTCCTTGCTAAATGAGCCGGGTCCGTGCTTGCCCTAATTGATCTCCATTACTCTGTACTTTGTAGAGTGAGGTGAGGCTCGGTGGCTTGATGCAAGGTTGGAGACCTCTCAAGCTTTTGTTGATCTGGGTCGAGTGGGGATTTTCAATAGTAGCAATCGAAGATTGAGTACGTACTCGTTATCGCGTTGGGTCCTGCAAGGTCAGCAAGCTCAGGGCAAGTTCCAGGTGCGGTTCGGTTCGTCTGTCCAAGCCAAAGAAACACGAGCTGCCAATACATCTTGAGATCTTATCCGGCTATTCAAGAGTGTCCTTTTTCCAACTTAACTTTACATATCCCCCCCGCTAATGTTGCTTTTTTTACAGAAAAATTATTGACGCTTGCTTTTTTATTTCGCAACGCGCCTGGCCCTGCCCTGTCTGGTCATATTCTGCCCTGTACGCTTGCGCCAGAGTAACACTCCTTTTTTTCCTTCTCGAACAGCGAGTGACCCTCGTCCGTGGATCCAGACCCCCTTGACGTCACAAAAACTCCCCCAAATCTCCTTAGTAGAACATCGCGTTCGATATACTTCCGTCGATCCCGATAAATAAAAAGTCAGCTCTGTTGAGTTTACTTTTCCACTTTTACGACTAGCATCCCAGAGTTAGACACGGTGCTATAAGCAACAAACTTCCTGCTACCGCCGCATCTCGTCCACGAAAACCTTCTCTTCGTCTTCAGTCAAACGCTCCGTGGCAGTTTGCGTGCGAGTAACCGGAAGATCGGCATATACTCACAATTTATACGCAAGCCTGCGGCGATGGCATAGCTCGCCTCTCACTCAATTAAAGTCAGACCAAGTGAAGGCATGGTATCTCTTCCACAAACAGGAAATGTAAGTTAAGGTACCGCGCCACTTTTCACCGCTCGTAGCTGATTGTGTCGTGTCAGTCATCTTGGTGGGAGAGGCTCGTAGGTGCCTTTTCAGAATGGCTCTCCTTAACCCAACCTTCTTCTTCGGCTGCCTAGTCCTCCTGTACCTGTCGTCCTTCGTCTTCCTCGCCGTCCTCCGAATCCTTACTGGTGTATCGATCCAACGAATAGGCTACCTGTCCTTGCGCCGAATAGCATGGACACCACGAGATGGATGCAGAATAGAAATCAGGGGCCTTGGCATCCACGTCCACCGCCCAACATTTGCCCAGCCAACATGGTGCAGCGTTGTCTTGAGTGAACTCGTCGTAACGATAGATATCAATGAGCTGGAAGGAAATAAGCCCGTTGAATTGGATCCCGAGGGCAGTGATTCCGAAGTCGCGAAAGATAAGAAATCCGATGCCAAAACCACAGCCCGACAAAAACCACAATTGCCACGACGAGCGACGAGCACAGTGGTTCGAAGCGAGACATGGAAGAAGCTTACACGCATAAAAGATCAGATCAAGCGGCTTCATAGCAACATAAGCTGGCTAAAGCTCGTCGATGTGGTCGCGACTAACTCAGCTGTCAACATTGTCGATGTTGGCAATGTCCAAGTTGGAAGCTTCACCCTCGCGGTCGATACACGCCGCAAGATGGTCGACCGCGTACGCTTCTTTGCTCGATTGGCCGATCGCCATGGCAAAGACCAACAAGCGGAATGGACTGCTTCGTTACGTAGCGTACTTTTCACGGCTGAAGGCCATGAATCTATGGAAATTCTCGATCAGCTTTTCATCAATGTCCACGGGCATTTGTACAAGTCCATGGAGGGTCTGCGTGAAGCTGCTGTGGCTATCAAGATGGGACGATTGCACATCCCATTTGACGACTTACAAACATGCGTGAGCCGGCTAAAGCAACGCCGGGCTGAGGTCAAGACACCTGGCGCTGATGAGGAACCCGTTGATATATTCTTGAGCAACATTGCCCAGGAAATCGACGAGCCAGGAACAACAAGCGAAGACTTAATGAGGACGGTTTCCGACTCTAAAGAGTTTTTCAGTTCCATTCTAAGAGGCATCAAGGAGATTCAGTTCGCAGTGAGTTTCTTGGGCATGAGCAAAAAGGTCCAGTCTATCAAGCCTGGGTCAACGCCGATCCAATTGAACGCCGCGATGAAGGAGGTTGGCATAGATCTGCACAGATTGGATTCAAAGTCGCCAGCTCACAGGATGTATTTTCCCGCCGAAGCTATTGCACACGAGGCCCTTGCTGCTGCTTTATCTATATCAGTTGGCTTGGACGACGGCCACGGCCAACCCGAACGCCTTCTCTATATCCCCATGGCTACAACAACGATAAAGACGACACTGCTCTCCAAGACAGTTGAGGTTTCGCGGGCCAGCACAGTGGACGAAAGAAATGCCAACATTATGTTTGCTAACTCTGTAGTCACCTCTCCTTCGGTAGATTTGGATCCCCGTCATCTGCCAGTGCTAATTGCCCTCTTCAAATCGAAACCGAAGGCACCGAAAGCGCAGAATGATAACCACCATCTTATTTCCCGCCTTCTTCCGAAAGCCAATTACAAATTTTCCATGCACGAGCCTGTTGTTCGTATAAAGCTCCAGCCTCTGCAAAAAGCAGAGGACCCGGACGATTTCGATCTTATAATTTCATCAATCTCCTCGATTTCGCTCGATGTGGAGTCTTCTCATAGTGTCATGGCCGAAATGCACTATTCTCTTGATGGTTCATTCCGACTTCAGTCACACGATCTCTACTACCAAACCAATCATGGCGAACGGTTCAACCTTGTTACAACAGAGTCACTCGATATGAAGCTCAATCTCGGTGCTCGACCGGATGTCTATGTCGATGTGTCTGGCAATCTTCAGTCCTGCTCCATCAGTATGGTGAGACCCGAGATTACTGACGGTCTTCGCCAGATCGTCCAGGAGTTGCGTATCGACGTGGAAGCAGAAAAAGGTCCCGTTTCTCGATCCAAGGGCGGTCAAAACTTCCTGCGGTCTATGCCCAACTGGCTATTGAGGGCCCAGTTCAATGCGGCCGATTTCAACGTGGAGATCGCAGGAATCGACGAGGAGATATCTGACGATACCCGTGGAGTCTTTTTACACTGGGACACGGTTTCAACCGAATATCGAGCTCATCGTCTTGATGGACTTCAACGACGGACTTCTAGAAGACGGGCCAACAGTCGTTCCATCAACCAATCCGATTCGGACTGGACTCCTCCTCAAAATTCTCCCCGAATCAAGAAAAAATCACAAAATACTGGTGATGGGAGGAAGCTCACCCTCTTTGCTAGCGGCATTGAAGCACAGATCATGGACGCTGTTGATACACTTGAGCCCGAGGCCTTTCTTAGCGTACCGAGACTTGAGCTTTCGCTCGGCGCGTCAAGCGATGCAAGTGGCCCAACGTTTAACATTCAAGTGGGCGTTCGTACCATTCGCGCCAAGTATTCGCTCTACCGGCACTACGCTGTTGGTGTTGCTGTCATGACACTACGAAAAGCATTCATGCGAACGGGTCGCGATGCTCCACGGCCAAAGCAGCAGGGAAGCTATGTCGATCTGGTCCCTGGTGCGAACCGACTGGCTCCTCCTGGAACTCCGGATCTAGATCCCGGACTGACAACTATTACCCCTGAATTAGTCACTCTTGACTTCAAAGCAGCCCTCGTGCAACTCAAAGCTGATATGCCTCATGACCCAGCCATGATGCTACACATGTATGGCCTGGAGCTCGGCCGGCAGAGATGGTCTACTCCATACATTTCGGCCAAACTTGTGCGGCTGTACACAGAGCCACCACGCATGCGTAATGTCTGGGCTCGTTTACTCAGCATCAAGGCAGGGCGTCTTGACTTTAGAGAGTCTCGCCGAAAGACACCTACCGGAAGTGTCATTGACGAGAAGATGGTTGACATAGTGACTGAAGCTGTACGCATTGCTGTACCGCACGAGGTCATCTTGAGTCGTGTAACCGATAATTTCACTAATGTGATCAAAGCAGTGCAGCAGCTCCACCATCGTTTCAGAACAGGTACTAACGAGTACATCCTCGAGAAGAAACCGGAGGGGCCAAAGTCGGTTCCCAAAGTATCTATTCGTACCCGCAACTTTCTGTTCGAGCTTGAAGATGGTGGCTTCGAATGGAAACTGGGCATGATTTATCGCACTGGTCTTATTGAACAAACGCAACGAATTGCTCGTGAAAACGCCTTCAAAGTCAAACTTAAGAAAGTGCGCGAAGATGAAATCCGTAAGGGAACAAGCAAGTTCCGCTCGCGATCGACCTTCCCACGAGGCCGACCTGAGATGGCCGAGTCTCCAGGCAGCAGAAGCAGAAGTGTGGATGATCTTGAGGCAAGAGACGTACGGTCAAACACTCAGCATGGAAGAATTCCCAGATACAACCCCAACACTGACTCCCTTCACCTCAATGGTGTTTCCAAAGTTACTGAGCACTATGCCCGGAGTCATCTTGATATGTTCAATGCTCAAAGTTGGAAGAAACGAATCGACCGTGCTTATCAGATTTCTCAAGATAGCATGAAGGAGTCTCGCGGCCAGTTCTGGGGGCCTAACCAAGTGCCAGAAGACGTTGAAGAGGCTGAGAATCTGCTGGAAGTACCACCGAGACCAGCTCTAATGGCTGCTGTTATTAGTGACCTGCACTTCATGATCGACAAACCTACCTTCCCCATGAAAGACTTGCCAGACTTCCTCCACAAAATTGGCAAAGGCATGCCAAAGGATATGCAGTATAGTCTACTGGTTCCGATGCATGTCAGCATTGCCATGGGAGAGGCCAAGGTGACGCTGCGAGACTACCCATTGCCGCTTGTACACATCCCTCCAATGAAATACGGGCAGTCAGCGAAAATCCAGGCTGTGTCTGTCAAGGCAAACTTTGTCATTGCTGAAGAGTTCAGAGGTATCGAGTCGACCCGCCGTGTTAGAGTTAACGTTGTGCCTCCAAGAAATTCTTTGCCGGGGTCTTCCAATGAAGGCAGTTTCGCGATCGAAGTCAGACGTACTATTGGACCTGTTAAGTCATACTCCGATGTGTACATGGACGTCAACAGTGCTTTGCCCACACGCATCACATGGGGTCCTTGTTATCAACCCGCTATCCAAGACATGATGATGGTCATTGAATCGTTTACAAAACCTCAATTTGATCCATCTGAACGTGTTGGTTTCTGGGATAAGCTTCGACTCAACTTCCACTCTAGGATACACGCATCTTGGAAGGGCGATGGAGACGTGCATCTTGCCCTCAAGGGTACACGCAATCCATATGCAATGACTGGCAATGGAGCCGGCTTTCTCATGTGCTGGCGCAACGATATCCGATGGAACATCAACGCAGACGATGACCCGAAGGGTTTCATCTCAGTCGAAAGTGGTGAATACATTCTTGCAGTACCTGACTATAGCCATGAGGTTCGGGAGCAAGCTCGGCGACAATATGATTTCGACAGCTATCTACCTGAAGACAACTACAAGTCTGAGGCAAGTTTCAAGAAGGTTGTTATGAAATTGTCTGGCAAAGTCAAAGTTATGGCTGGCCTTATCTTTGAGCGTGCTATTGAAGATGGCGTCCGAAGCTTTGAGTTTCGGCCTCATTACGACATTGTTCTCAAGAATCCACATTTCGCCAAACCTGATGCAAGCGGTCTTCCCTATGATGCGCTGCGTGGTTTCAGGAGTCGACACATCCATCTTTCTATTGCCATTCATGCACCAGCCGATCGCGATTGGCTTTCTGATAACCCGGAACCTTCCCGAAGCTACAATACAATTCACCTTACCCCGAGATTCTTCACCCACTTTTTCAACTGGTGGGGTTTGTTTGGACAGCCACTCTCATTGCCAATCCGTCAGGGTAGTCTCTTTCCAGGCCGTGAGAAGAACAGCAAGAAATTTGGTCGGCATTTGGCCACTGTTAAGTACAATATCTTGCTTGCGCCGCTATTTCTTAGCCATATATACAAGCACAAGGACGTTGAAGACCATTCGGAAAATGCAGTTTCTGCGACCGGTCTAAAGGTTCGATTTGATAGCTTCTCGCTCGACCTCCATCAGCGCCGAGAGGAGTTCAACACCCTCGGTAAAGGTAAACACGGTGACAATGCGAGCAAAACTTCAGGTATCAAAATCCATGCTGCTCAGCTTGACCTTGTTAGTGCCGACGTCCGGGCAGTGTCAGCAAGCTTGAAGGGTACCACCACGGAGGCTATCAAGAAGGGATCCATGGCGACCATGGTTCGCGAAAGTGATGAGAAACCCGATTTATCGCGCTTTACCATCCCTGACAATGACTTCAGTTGGATTGACATGGATGATTTTGTCGAGATCGATTGGATAACGCCGACTGAACCTCATCCCGACACCAAGATCTTGCCGCTTGCCTACGCTCCTCGCCTGACATACTTCCGACAAACAGATATTGGTGGAGTCATTGCCGGTGACCCAACGCGTACCAGTCCCTTCGGAAACGAACCCACACATTTCTGCGTAATGAGACATGACGATGATCCACGCCGAATCCAGGGTTCTCTTATCCAAGACCGTCTTGAACAGTTGGCCATGCAAATGGAAAATCACGACCGCGATATGGGCGAAGCAGAGCTGAGGGTTATCAGAACTGATGGACAAGACCGTGTTCTTGTGGAAGAGTTCAAGGCTTTTCAGAGACACACGGAAGTATTGCAAGAGAAGAAGGAGTTTCTGGAGTCCATGCTTAATCAAGCCAAAATTCGAGCCCCTTCCAGCACTCACAGAGCTAGTGGTGAGGGACGCAGGCAATCCGTCGAGTCCGCAATCCCTTTTCAAGATGAGACCATGGAAATTCCAGCGACGAGCGAGTTCGAAAGCGAGTTCAGCAACCGGTTCGTCATCCACAACTTGCAACTCAAGTGGAACAATACTCTACGAAACATTGTACTTCGCTATCTTCACCAAAACAGCCAGAGACGTGGTTTCACATACTATCTCTCTCGGCCCGCTATCAAGTTCATTCTAGATATTGTTGAGGAGCAGAACAAAGCCAAATCGCAAACTAAGCCAGGCAAGGCTAAGTCTACGCACAGCCGTCAAGATGGCAGAAGAGGCTCTCGCGCATCCAGTATGAAGGGTGATGAGGACCCTATCGATCTTGAGGAGCGTATCAAGCGCATCCTTAACGATGGAAGAAAATTCACGTCGGCAACATGGAGTACTAATCCAGACGGCGCTGTAGAGGGATCTATTGAAGACTTGGTAGGTGGCATTGCTGACGAGTTCACTCCTCAGAGCAGCTACCACATTCGCATTATTGCACCGCAGATTCAACTCCAAAGTGACAAGAACAAGAAGAATGTGGTTCTGGCGACTGCCAAGGGGATGGAGTTAAAGGTGATGGAAGTCATGGAGAAGGAGAGAATATCTGATAACGTCAGTGGTCTCGTCCAACGCCGATTCTTGGTCAACATGGACAGTGTCCAGTTCTTTGTCACACATCGCAAGTGGTTCCAAACCAGCCCTGTTTCGATGTATGTGGGAAGCAAATACGGTGCGCCGAGCGGTTCGTCTTTCCCACCATGGGTTCCTATCGAAGTCGTGTTCGACTTCCAGGCGGATCCCTTTGGTTTCAAGCGCGTTGTACAGAAAACCTCGGCCATGGTTCGATATGACAAGTACAATACTCTGCGTCTGAAGTACAACGACGAGGTCAACACCGATGGCAATGAAGGTTCTTCTGAAGACAACGCGGAGACCCGCATGGACAATCTTTGGGTCGAATTCCCAACGGCCAGAGCCCTCTGCAACTCATCGCAGTACTACGCTCTGTACGTCATCGTGTTGGATCTTCTCATGTACAACGAGCCCATGGAGAAGACACGAAATGAGCGCCTGGAAAAGATTATCCTCGCGTCTGATTTTAGCGACTTGAGCGGCACTCCTGCCATGGTTCAGAAACTACAACAACGTATCCGGCAGATGGAAGAGATCAAGGACCATTTCCAGATCTATGCAAAGTATCTTGACAAGAAGGGCTGGGAAGATCGGTTGCGACTTGAAAACGATCTTGCGGCTTGCGAGGACGAGTTGTTTTTCATGATGAAAGCCATCACCTCCTCTCAGAGAAAGTTTGACGTCAACTCGGATGATAGCACCGGTTTACTTAAGTGGAACATCACGATACGAGACATTGTTTGGCACCTTATGCAAGACTCGAATGAGCCTTTGGTAGAGTTACAACTCAAAGATCTTGAGTATGATCGAACGGACAACTCCGATGGTTCCCATGTCAACCTTATTCGAGTCGGAAAGGTTCTTGGTCTGAACTTGTTGCCTGATGCCACATACCCTGAGATGATAGCACCGTATATCGACCCCGAAAGACCATACCAGCAGGACGGTGAGCACAAGGAGATGATTCGGGTTTACTGGCACATGCTGGAGGCCATTGCAGGCATTCCCGTGATGGATCGATTCGAAGTCAACCTGTTCCCCATCAAAGTGCAACTTGAGCATGAGGTCGGAAAGCGCCTTTTCGAGTATATTTTCCCTGGTATCAATGGAGAGAAGTCAGCTGGTGCCAAGAACGACTCGCCATTCATGTTAAAGCAGGTCACGGCCGATGGAGAGGACGATGAAGAATATGACGACGAAAACGGTGGCGCAACACCTTCCTACTCGGGTAGACATTCATCTTCGTCATCCTTTTCAACTGGTTCGGGTTCTCTTGAACTCCGATTGCGACCTACCTTGACATCAAACACCAAAGCTGAAGCACCCCCAGGCAAGGGTCTGCGTGTCAACACAGGCAACGAAGGCCATTCCTTCCGTCTTTTCCGTGCTCCTGGAACATCCAAGACTATTCTCAAGAAAGCGTCCCATGAGTCACTCCGCTCTAATATGGGCCCGCGAGTTGGTTTGACGCGTGCATCAACAAGCCGTTCTTCTCGAGAAGACCGGGAATCAAGAGAAAATGACAAGAGGTCGAGATTTGGACTTGGAAAGCGACACAACAATGACAAACCGCCTTCGGATGATCTCACCAAGATGATGACACGTGCAAGCCATTTCATGACCTTTGCTTCTATCAAGATGCCGTCGGTTGTTCTTTGCCTGAGTTACCGGGGTAAAGATAATCGCAACATTGAGGATGTGCACGATTTTGTCTTCAGGATGCCAAGCATTGAGTGGGAGAACAAGACATGGTCCAACTTGGATCTGGCCTTGGCTCTCAAGAAGGCAGTAGTCAAAGCGTTGATTTCTCACACGGGTGCTCTTATTGGCAACAAGTTCTCGAAACATCGACCCAATGCGGAACAACGAGACAAGCTGCGAGTGTTGGCTAACAGCTCAGTCCTCATCGCACCATCGTCTTCGGGCGGTTCCCAGCACCACCCTGGTAGTATAAACGACAGTGACGATTCCAGCATGTATGGCGTATCTCCTGTCGACTTCTCTCGATCCCCTCCTCGCAGTATTCGAGCACCAAGCACGCACGGCAGTGTACGTCCAGGGTCAGCGATGCGACGCCGCAGTCGAAGTTCAAGCGTAAAGAGCCGATTATCACATCGAAACGGTGGCGCAGCTCCAGCCCCTCTTGCTCACCATGGTCCCCATGTTCCAGCTTTCTTGATGATGACGCCCCCAACACCTATTGACGATCCTCGTGGTGACCGACAACACCACTTTGGCCCCGAACTTTTACGGCCAAGTACAGCAAGCCCACAAATGCAAGGCACAACCTCGAGCAACTCTTATGCTAGCAGCACTCACAGCACTAGCCCCCAGAGCAGCATTCCGGTACCCGCCGGGCAACACCCCAGGCCTGGGTTTAAAAGAATCCCGACTGGGATAGAACGCCCTACTTCAAGTATGAGCAATCATGATTCCAGTGGATCTGGTGTACGCCGGAAGAACGGCGCAAGCAATCTAAAGGACAAGCTTAGTGCGTTCACACACCGTATCGGCAATCGAGAGAGTAGTCAGTCACAGCAAGAAGATGATTCGGAGACAGTTGATGAATCACAATCCCCTACACCTTCGGGTCCAAAAAGTAGATCGAGGCGATCATCAAGTCATACAGGATCACGACTTGGCTGGACACCCAATAGGATGAAGACAGGTTGACAAGAAGAAGGCATGTCACAGTGGCAGAGACGTATATGAGACTTGTTGTAGTTTTAAAATATTGGCAAATGGGCGCATTGGTCGGATTAGAAAGGGAGGTTCTTTGTTCATTCTTTTGCATATCCTGACATCCTTCGTTGAAAGCCAGGATGCACATACGATATACATATCACATATTATAGGAAGCTGGGTGTATTGGATTGATGAGCGAGCGATCATTGGAATAGGGATGAGCCCTAGATCAGGTTTGAAGCAAAAAGGGGGCAACCTCAGCAAAGCATTGGGTGGAATTCTATATGTAATACAAAAGAGTTTATATTTTGCATTCAGTTGTTGAAACAGTTACGATGTGCGAAAATGAAGTTTAACGGTTTATTTGATGCTCAAATTATATGATTTCCATGGTATCGATGCTCCCTCTTCCCAATCTTTCCTGTCTACTCCAAATCTTGTGTCCACACCTGCGCCGTCTTGGAAAGGCGAGATTGTCCAACGTAATAAAGAACGCTTAGCGTAAAGAAGAAGTGTGTTTATGTATGTTTATGTTTATGCAAAGCGAATCCACAGGGATCTTTCTGTAGTTTATGCCCCTTTTCGCTGAATAATTGCATGCCTACTGTCGACGACCGAGGATGTTGAAGAGACTTGTCCTGGGGTTCTCGATGGCACCGTCAAAAGTTCTTGCTCGGTTGGCCTCGCTCTCGATTGTGTTGTACTTTGCAAAGGAGCGGTCGAACTTGGCTGATGTGGTGGCGAGCTGGGAGCTCACGTAGCTGGCGATAATAGCGAAGCTGCCGACAGCTACGACAACAGGGAGGGCCCTTTTTAAGAAAGTGGTTAGATTGAGATTCAAAGTGCATGGGATTATTGGAGGGAGCTTACTTGGGGTAGGCAGCAGGCTTGACGAGAGCAGGTTTAGCGATAGCGGCCATTGTGAGTGATGTGGTGTAAGTGAGATAACACTGAGTGATTGATATGAGAGTTAATGGTGAGATGAGGACACAATGAAGAATTGACTGTATTGATGATGAGGAAAAATCACTCCATTTTGACGAGTTCCTTCTAGTCTCTTATATTCCTGTAATTCTTGTATCTATTGGTCTTTTTTTTTTTTTCACTTTCTCATCGTTGATCATGAGCCGTAGGATTCTCAACTGGCACTTGAGAGTCGGTCGATGGTGGTGTGATTGTGAGTGCTGGCCCCTGGGCTGTCTGACCTATTCGGGCGATTCCGGGGAACCAGGGAAACCCATATTAGGAAACTTGGGGAATTCACAGAAAATGAGTACAATGAATGACCTGTCAAATATATATGGATGTATTATTTGAACGTATTATTGTCTTTTTTTACTGGGATAATTCGTTTCTCGGGACATGTTTGTTGATGTGGAGTAGTCTAGCCAGTGATAGTAGTCCAAGTCGATGCTTGTATGTCAACATTAAGTCTCATACATAAATAATATAATATTGATATAATAGATCAATCCTCTCTTTTCTTGTGTATGTGAATTCCGGCCTCTACCGGAATGAGGTCGTCAACAGCGTTCGTTCTGGCCTCATGTTACTTCTTTGAGCGCTGACAATCTGACCATTCCCATGGCGGGGCCCACCGACAACCAACACAGGCCTCTATCATTTCATTTCATCAGGTACTGACTGCAGTAGCCTTGAAAGACAGAGGACCTGTCCGTTGTTCTGGGTGGCAAAAAACCTGCTGGAACCAACCTGGTGGTGCCATACCCCAGAATATATCGAACAAGGGCGAGAACTTGACGCTCAATCCCGACAATGGGGTTTACTTTTTTTGACCTTTTTGCGCACTTGGCATCAAATAGTCAGCGATGAGCATGTGATTCGCGATCGGCAATTGTAAAGCTATGTTTTGTTATGTGCATGGACCAAGTTTGCCGTATCTCGGAACCATGTCTAGGGAGGCGTTACTTCATCAGATCATATCCTCAAAAGAACTTGACACCTGCTACACATGAGAAGCATTCTCGCCTGCCTCTCATTAGTAACCATGATGAAAAATCCTGATAGCGTCATGAATCCTTATTTTGATCACTTATTACATATTTCCTGGATTTTCTGATCGTCTTTTACTCTGCAGGCCTTGTCAGCGACTCTCATCGTAGCCAGGGGCTGCAAACAACCTGTCTTCTTTGAGAGAAGCGGCAAGAGGTAAGGTCTTGGCTTGGAAGAATTTGACAAAGCCTTTTTCTTGTCCTATCCTCTCAGCAATTAAGCCTTTTCCAAGTCAGAGGTATGATACCGCCTCTGGATAAAGATTTTGGCAACTGATCCAATCTTCAATCCTGACCAGGGTACGGCAACGGGGTGTTGCTCAACTGCGCTTTTCTGCTCCAATTGATTGTGGCTGATTTCACTTCGGCCAGTCTTCTTTCCTTTTGTCTCAGTTCCTCTAGTTCTGTTAGTGGCAGCGGAGCCTTTGCGATTCTCGCGGCCAGTTGGTACCAGGGCTGAAGACATGCGCCATGCTGCAACTCGTTTGTCACATCAAGAACTGCCAACCCCAACAAAGCTCGCAGTGTAAAATGAGCATCGTTACCAGCTGAGTGTAACTTGGAGTACCGGATGCCCAATATTTCTAGCAGTATGCGGAGGGAAAGTGCCTGGGGCTGTTGAACGATGAGATATGTCGCCTGGCAAAGGTCGAGCCAGTAAATATGGTCAAGAAAGACACCAAAGTCTCGTAAGATGACATAGTCGTTACGAGCTGAGTATGCGACGCCAATCACAGTTCGGTCGTGCTGCCACTCAACGAATTTCTTCTTGATGCCGTCCAGAGATATCGCCTGTGTCTTCCCGAACATAAAATTGTCTGGTTCAGAGACTTCGGTTTGAACCGCGAATTCATATGTCTTGATAAGATCCGCCGGGTTTGGTAAGTTGATTGAGCGCAAGACGACATCCCGAATGTCCCTGGTATCGAGGATTGATACGCCAAGATGAAAAGACGTGACGCGTCTCTTGATCTCGTCTTTGAGTGTATATGGTAGTCTTCGTACCCTGTCAGTGTCAATGCAAATGAGCCTCACATCCCTCATGCTAGTCTTCCTCAATCGGTGAGGCAGGTCTTCCAGCCAGTCCTCCTTAAAACTTGTCTCGGTACTGTAACCCATGATCAAACGAAGTTGTTGGAGTGCAACAAATCGTTTGTGTAGTATGGGATTCATTCTACGATTCTTGGAGGTATAGTATAGCTCCCTCGAGTATGGGACTTCTAATGACCATCCATACGTCTCCTTAACGTGTTCGTTCCTCTTTTCCTTTGACATACTTTTCAGTTTTTGCAAGTTTTTGAGATGTTCTTCAGAGTGGTTTTCTTTTCTCAGTCGCCAGTAGTTATCTTCTGCCAACGGCTTTTGTTTTGGCAATGGTTTTCTTGTCGGTTCTTCTTCTCCTAGTTCTTCCTCAGCTGCTGATGGGCCTGGCTGAAATGTCAGCTCTGGCAGCTCCGACAGTAATGGCGGTTCCGATGGAGGTCCATTCAACGACGGTTTTCCATTTCGTGACCTTTTCCGCGATATTTTTGACTTTGTATGTGCTTGTTGCCTGATCCTGTTGGGAGTGAGTTTGTTGACCACTCCAATAGGTCTAGAACTCCTGAAAGGCGAAGAAGATCCGACCTTTGCAGCTGTGGTATCATCTGCGGCGGTAGTGGTATCTTTCGCAGTAACGTCTTTGGCGGAGGCAATGTTGGCCGCAGCCTTTTTCATAACAGCGTCTTTCGTAATGACTTTCTTTGCAGACTTATCCTTCGAAACGGCAGTCTTCTTGGTGTCATTTTTCATAGGAATATCCTCCTCAATGATAATCTTTGTCATGGCATCCTCCGCAACAGTGGCTTTTATAGTGGAATTCTTTACTGCAGTATCTTTTGCAGTAGTGTTTTTCGCAATAACATTCTTTTCAGTGATATCCTTCGCAATGGCAGCTTTGGTAGGGGCGCTCTTTATAGCAGCATCTTTCAGTGTGGTGGTTGGTTTGATGGGAACACTTCTGATAGGGATGTTTCTGGTGGTAACGCCTTTGGTGGCAATGGCTTTGGCAGCAGCTCTTGTAATGACGACTCCTTTGACGGCAGTCGTCTTGAGGGCTGTCACTTTGGTAGCTTTGTTTGCTTCAATTGCTTTCCTTTGTAGTCTTGCTTTTTCAACAGCTGATCTAATCCGCACTTTCTCAGCTGCCGACTTCTCTCGTTCTTCCACGACTGCCAAGAACATTCGCACTTGCTCAAGTGCCTCTTGAAGTGTCTCCTCATCTGGTGAAATCGAATGTGTTTCCTGTGGTGTCTCGGTTGAATAGCTTTTTGCTAAGCTGGTCCGTGTAAGCCCATCCTTCGTAACTAAGACCCGCGGTTTTGCGAGCCTGTTGATTGACCTCAGCATAGGATGGTGCTCGGGTCCTTGAGTAAGGCGAGCATTGATATTCGAGGCTGCCAGCTAATGCAGGGAGTATCGCGATTAACCCCAACCCAGGGCTAAAGTTTGACTTTTAGTTAGTGTTGAATCTGTTTGCACTCGTTCCATTGCTGAGAATTCAACGTCTGAGCACGTGACTCCACCTGCAGGTTATTGGCGGAGGGGCCTGGGCACATGAAGTGAATTTGAAGCCTTAAAAGTAAGGCTTCATTCTTTTTAATATGATAATATTACCTATTAGTTGGTTTTGGAAATTAGAGAACAACAATGCCATTGTGAGATAATAGAACTATCATTTGATGTTTTCTGGACTGTGCGTCCATGGTCCAATCTGTCAGGTATCTTGCCCGATCTTGGCCTACAGTACTACTGCAAGCTACTGTACAACACTGAACGTTACAGCGCTGTCAGTGAACAATAGTGGGGGTTGAAGATCAGTAATGCAGTGCATAAGAAGAGCATGAACTGATAAGCTTAAACCAAAACTCAAACTCGACGACTCTCAGAGAAAGAAGCCTTTGGATGTTTATTTTTATTTTTATTTTTATTACAATTCGTGATTAGCTGCATTGATCGATCAATCGATGTTTCTCGAATTGAATCTTTAGCTGAGAATAGTAACATATTTGTAATGAGGCAATCAAACCTTTTGCCCGTGCATTTTTCTTCCCCAGAGATGTATTATGTAAGGGAGTACTAACTAATACTAGAACGAACAGTATTGTTTTTACAGGCAACGTTGCCGCTGTCGCTGTCAAATAACGTGGCATGGAGGCCCCAGCCAAAAGGCGAGACAAGGCGAAGCCATTATACCGGAGCCGAGGTTGAGGTAAGGGGATCGGACCGACTCCAGATTTTTACAAAAAGATGGTGGGTTGAAATTCTTTACAGTTCCACTCTTGAGCTTATTGCTTTACAAGTGAAGAGAATCATGACATGTTTTGTAGTTGTGAGGGAGTACTACACTAAAGATAAATATAAACATTCCAGAGAGATATAGAAACCAACAGTTGTGTCCTTATTGGCGGATACCTTGAAGTAAAAGATATACTATGTATCCATTGAAAGTCTCTGCAATCCATAGATTCATGGACCAAAATAGTCCCCCATGGGCAAATCCTTCATCACCCCGTAATCCATACAAACTATTACACTACAAAAATAAAACATGACCCACGGCTCGGGAGAAAAGAGTTAAAGTGGCCAACCAGTTTTCGCAAAAGTGACGTGTTGGTCGCATCTCAATTGACCAATCGCTCCTGCAAGACATGACGCCCCACAGAGCACGAACGCCCAAGCTTGGCTTAATATTCGATTCGTTCGATTCACTCTTTCTTTCTTTTCCTCCCTCCCTCCCTTCGTCATCTTCTAGTTGAATCAATCATTCAACTTGTATCTAATTATCATGATCATCAATCTAGGGAATCAATAAGCAAGCTTGTTTGACTGTCCTGTTCTGTCCTGCCCTGTCCTGTCGTCCTGGACCTAACTTCAACCCTGTATCCAGGATATTCTCATCTCAACATGGTCTCACTCACATACGACAATAAAAAACAAAATCCGCGTAATCGAAATGAGACTGCGCTGGTGGCACTCAACACCAATTATCCGTACAAAGATGGGCCCTTCAAACGAAGTTATCCCTACAGATGCTCGCCCCATACCTCTACCAGAATTACCTGAGTTTGCAACCGAAACAGGAACAGAAAACAGTTCACCTGATCTCGAATCTTTCTCCAATGGTCTCTCTCACTCGCTGTGGCTGCCCCAAACTCACGCCTCCGATTCAACTACGAGACGAGTTTATCGTGGGTTTGCCGACGAAAAGGAAGCCACCTTCTTTTCCTGTTGTCGCCAGTATCCAAAGGCCGTGGGCTGGTCGTTATTGCTCTTCCTGACTGTTGTAATGGAGTAAGTCATGTTCTGCATGTCATCTCTTAGATAATAAGCTAAAGAAAAGTAGAGCCTATGACAAGTCCCTGGTAACCGGTCTCTTTGCTTTTCCTGCATTTAGAGCAAAATACGGCAAGCCCACAGGAGGCTCAGATGACCGAACCTACGAAATCTCACCTTCGTGGCAGATGGGCTTACAAAACGCTGCCATTGTCTGCGAGATTATAGGTCTCTTGGCGCACGGCTACATCACCGATCTTATCGGATATAGAAAGATGATGCTTGTCAGTTTGTTCTGGATGTGCATCGCTGTATTCCCCGCATTCTTTGCCGATAGCATCGGCGTCTTGTTGACATCACAAGCTCTATCCGGTATGTTCACACATGTCTAATTCTGTCCAAAACACTAATCATCCCCTATAGGGCTGTCATGGGGTGTCATCGAAATTTTAGCTGCCACATATGCAGCTGAAGTCGTTCCAAATGCTCTGCGTCCTTTTGTTCTAAGCAGCATCAACATGTGCTGGCTTGTAGGACAGGTGATCGGCACAGGGATTCTTCGTTCGCTTGTTTATGAGACTTCACAATGGTCCTATCGCCTTCCCTTTGCACTTCAATGGGCATGGGCGATACCGTTGTTATTCGGCGTGTGGTTCGCACCCGACAGCCCATGTAAGGGCGCCCCCTTCATCTCCACACAATTTATCTGACTTGAAAACAGGGTGGCTTATTCGCCATGAACGAACCGAAGACGCAAAGAGGGCTCTCGCACGGCTTTGTAACAAGAACCATACCGACATCGAAGACACCATCTCATTGATGAAACACACCAACAAGATGGAGAAGGACTATAACTATGGAGGAGCCAGTTATAAGGATCTCTTCAAAGGAGTCAACCGACGAAGGACTGAGATTGCATGTCTCGCATGGTGCTCTCAGGCTCTCAGTGGTTGGTCGCTTACATCGTACGCGCCATATTTCTTCGAACAAGCTGGCTTCAGCGCATCCATCTCTTTCAACCTCTCAACAACCTGCTATGGAGTCGGTATCGCAGGCGGTATCATCTCCTGGATTCTGCTGCCCTTTGTAGGGCGTCGAAAACTTTACCTTTACGGACTCATCACCCCAATTTGTCTTTTGACCGCTGGCGGCATCGTTTGGGCGGTACTGAGCGACCGAACCGGCGCCAATTGGACCTTGGGCGGATTAATTATCGCCACGACATTTGTTTACGACATGACTATTGGCCCCGTCTGCTATATTGTGGTCGCCGAGATTCCTTCCACTCGATTACGAGTCAAGACTGTTGCTCTAGCAAGAGTGACATACAACCTTTGCCTAATATTTAACAACATCATTATGCCCAAGATGCTGAACCCATCCGCCTGGGACATCGGCGGCGCCTCATGTTTCTTATATGCCGGAACGAGTTTTTTCTGCTTAATATGGTGTTACTTTAGACTTCCCGAGACGAGGAATCTAACATTTTTGGAGCTCGATATCTTATTCGAGAGAAAGGCACCCACGCCAAAGTTCAAAGAGCTGCAGGATAGGCTTGAGGATAGTGCGTACCTCTCCATGACGAGGACGGAGCGATTGACGAATTGGCATGGCTGGCTAGCTTATTCATAATAATGAGATCAACGATAGTGATTGGAAGCTCGATCTGATACCTAATACTATAATCCGCTTGGGATTAGACCTTACAGTACCAAGCTCGCCTGCTTATTGTGATTCCTTGTCTCCGATGCCCAAGTCGACGCGAGTTACGGAACGAAACGGAGAATAGCCATTGCCTAGTCAACCGTTTTGCCAGCTGACCAAGATCAACGACGCTGTTCTGGTTCAAAAGCCGGTGTGGCTTATTGCGGTGAATGCCATCGGACACGAGAGTCTGTCACCCATGGTACGAGCGCGCTGATCGCAATGTCCGTTTCGCTTGGGCATTCGTTCCGTGTAGCTTGCGTGTAGATCAGATGGCGCCAAGGATATAAGCATAACCCTGTCCATGGTGAGATGGGTAAAGTTGTCATGAGACAGTCTCGTGACAGCTGAACCGTGGCATGCCTGGGGGTTAGGAACCTCCGCTCCTACACTCGGAAAGTGTGACTAATATGATTCTCGGTCTAAGAAACTAGATACATTTGTTGAATTGATTTCAATTTCTATGCCAAGATATAGTCGGCTAAGAAATTCTGTGTCTTTCGGATGAGTTTTACATTCATGTCACTGTTGTGTTTCCGGACAGTCATGAGTTGATAGATGGTTATTTTTAGCACATTTCTTTATTTGATATCACATCTTATTCCAGGACCTTGGTTAAGGTGGTTGAGAACTCTCACTGTTATTTCAACTGCTCATTTTCAACTACTGAAAATATATATTTTAGGTAGTTCGTATAGGCTTCACTACTCATGCGGGAACCGATCATGTAATAGTCTGACTCGGTGTATAATATCTAAATATTCTTTTTGTCTAGTAATATTGGAATACTACATAACATGCTAGTTAAGGAGTCAACTATTGAGTCAATTTATAATGTTGAATTATCTTTTCAAAGGGTCATGTGTGGCAGGCATCTTTCAGCTCAACCAACAATAATATTCTATGACACAGGGTCTATCTTTCACTGAAACCTCAAATCCGGGTTGTTTCTACTGTTAGTATTACTAAAGTTTTTTGACTGTTTTTATCTCACCTAAAATCAACTAATGGACTAATGACCGTAAATATGAGTATCACACTACAATTTTGATTCGAAATTTTAGATTTATAAATCAAGATCGAAGTAGTCACTTTGGATAACGACATATGTCCTGGTACTTTGGTGTAACTACCTAAATACCTCATATATCATTCAATACATAACATGGGAGCACATCTAAGCCTAGACAGCCTCTTCCTTATTGTCCACAACACTGACAACAACCGCAGCTTGCCTTGAATTTCAAGCCAAGTAAGTATTACCTTGGGCTTTGATCAGTACTAAACTATACGTTGCACATATACCAATTGTTATATCATCAGGCCGGGGGGTACAAGACAATGTTCGTCGTTAAATACTAAGAGGGCCGACGTGAGACTATGTGGTGATTAGACGAGATTTATCAGTGCAAATCAAGGCTCATAATTATTATAACACTATTAGCTTTCCACATTGACTGAATCAGAATAATGCTATCACTCCTATACATAGTTGAACTTGAAGCATAACCTCACTCATCTCCTGACAGCTACGATACGGATGGGATACACGACACATATGCAAGTTCGCACTCGTTTAGGAACATCTTCAGATCACTTAGAGGCCAGATAGTAGTTTCCATAGATTCGGTCAACTCAAAAGCGGATTGTGGGCTTATTCGGTTGATCTTTTGCAGAAAATCCACCTTTGCCTTTTCACCTGCCTATAACTACAGCTCCTCGTAAACGTGGAGGCCGGGGTATTTCAAAATCGAAGTATTTCATGCGACATTGTCTATCGCGGGGGACTTTTGCTCCTCCACCAGAAGCAAGTCTTGTCTCCTTCTTGTCGCGGCTAGCTCATACCCTGGGCTCTGACGCCAAGGATCCTCGCGGAGAGGATTGTCGTTCCTGGGGTATAGATAAGTGAGTATCTGTCCAGTGGAAGATTTGCAAAAGTGCCTCTGCTATCTATATGGTACTGAGCCTCGGCTTGGGCGGTTTCATTAAGATATTCAGCCTCATCAAGGTATCAGGGCATTTTGTACCGTGCCCTACATATATGCATGCAGGCTTCAACAGCTTGGCGATCCACTCGTAAGCCTCCCAATAAAGACCACATAACCACTAAATTAGCAATCAATAATACACCGCTCCGTCGAATGAATACCGTCTAATATTTGACCACAAAACTGTTGAATGGCATCTCGTAATGAGCGGTCTAGAACATGGGGCTACCTGGGACAGGATAGAGGGAGAATTGTTTCCGCCACGCCCCTTGGACCGTAAGGATACCATCGAAACTATTACTGCACAACAAAGTGCAGAAAGGGACCCCTGAGGAAAATCTTTACTTTTCACACCATTTATTTCCCTTATCGAAAGCGGGGAGTCATCGATTTTTTTGCCCATAGCCAAAACATCGACAATTACCGCGCTTATAGCCCCGGCCCCTGACTAGCGTCTGAAGCGATGCAGACTCACGGCTTTTCACCCCACAACAAGAAGGAACTTTCTTCTAGAAGTTCTTCTGTCCCGCAAGAGAAACTCCTGTCGTTGCTGCTCCAGTTTTGCCCGGGTAAGAAGCATAAAGAGAAGGTCCCTAACGACTGCTCAAGCGGAGAGTGTGAAATAAGCTTGTCCGCCGAAAGTGCCAAACGCTCCATGTATCCAGGATCCAGTAACCGTTGACCACGCGTTTCTCATTGATGAACAGGCAGTCGATGACTGAGACAACAACGCCAACATGCTTTACAGCGCAGCCAGCTGTTGTTTTTATGAGGTGGTTGGTTGGGCATTCGTGCATTGTTCAGCCCAGACGTAGCTTTACCTCTTCGGGAGAAGTTCCAAAACTCCATGTCCAGAAGCTCCAAAGGGATAAGCTGGTAATATTAACCGACATGTAAGACGTGAACACCAAAAATTAATGTAAATGTTGTGATAAAAATATGTAAGTGTTAACAAATGGATATCCAAGTAAATAGACCGCTCAATGCCTTCCGTATCGTCTGCGCCCATTCGTCTCGCCATCTCAAAGGGCGGTTGTAAATCTGTGTGACATGTACCAGTAAAATTACCAGTCCTGCTCAATAAAAAAAAAATCCTTTCAAAATTCGCCAATCTCAATGCTCTGTTCCTGCCGGCCCTGAATGCCAGCCAACTCCTGTCAACAAATACAATGACTCCTCTGCCGGGAGTATTCTCCGAACTTCATCTCACTAACTCCAGATCACCGAAAGTGAGCCGAAATTTCGCTCAACTCTGGCCAATCCCGCGTGGGCGGGGGTCAAATGCCGAGGAGACCAATCTGTGTAGAGAAAAGACGAAAATTTTGTTGTGTACAAGAAGTAAATAAATCCATGTCTTTGTGTGCTGATAATCGCGTGCTTTTTTCTCCACCGCTCGGTGATAAGAAAGGGGAATAAATAAATGAAATAACGTGAATGATGGAAACTCCTGAAAATGCTAGCCGCTTTCTAGAATGATGAGATGTTCCCATGTCTAATGGAAACTGTGATTGGATAGTGTCATGTGTTTTGGTCAATGCCCTCATGTAAAGACGAGTGCCGTAGCCCATTTGTTTCGGGTTCGTGTTCGTTGACCAATCTGCTTTTGATATAAGTGACTTTGCCCCATTCTTTTCGAGTCAGAGCCAGGACAACTCATTTTGCCCTGGGGCCATCGTCGGGTTGTGGAACCATGGGTCGCGGGTGGTGTTCCAAAACCCTTCCATTGAGATGGGGCAAAAAATTTGCATCATAGCACCCAATGGCATGGGTAAACGTCAGGCACTCCATAATGTGCCCACGAGGTGGAACCCTTGTCGGTTGGTCCTCTTCTGGGTGTCCTGCCCGAATTGGCATTGTAGCGATGCAAAAAAAAATCATGGCTAGGTACATGACGTTGCATGCCATGAATGTTGGATTGAGCCCTTCCGAATTGGTGTGTCCATTGTCTGTCGAGGCACAGCAATAGCAGTCTAGGCCATAATAGGTACCCAGCGGGCGGGAACACCATTTGCACCCATTTCGTAGGGCTTGGTCGATGTTTGTCTAGGCGGAAGTGCAAAACGGGCCCGTCCGGGTCGCTGGTCATCGAGTTTCCCACACTTGCGCATGGCCATCTCCATTACAGCAATACGGATGAAGTCGGAATTCTCACGCATTTCCCGCTGTCGCATGCCTGGCACCAGTGTGGGGGCCTGCGGCTGTGGCTGTTGAGGTGCAGGGGAGGGCTGTGACTGGAGCGAAGTTGATGGATAAGAGTTTCGGGTAGAGCCCGGAGGTGCTCGGGAGCGCTGGATCTTGTAAGTACGCATTTGAATGGATGCAGCAAAAGTTCCCGCGAAAACGGTTTTTGCGGGCGGTTCAATTCTGGCATTCGTCGTAGGGTTGAGATAACGGCGCATGGCTGCGGAAGGCATCTCCTCGGAGACAGGTGGGCGACGCTCATCTGCATAAGGGACGTTGGGATCAATAGTCAAAATTGATCGAGTGAGGTAATCGTCCGAAGGAATAGATGGAAGATTAAGAACCGAAAAGGATCGAGCAGCCGAGCGGAGAGCCCGGAGAGATGCAGTGAGATTCGACTTGAACACAGACCTCAATGGCTTGAAAGGCTCTAGGAACTGTGACTTGGGCTGAACCTCCTCGGGCTGATCGACGACGGTGAGGTCCAAGTCGTCAACATCCAAATCATCTCCGGCCAAAGGATGCTCGTCTACCGAACCAGGCGGGGAGATGACAGGCTCCAGTGATTTTCGCATGGGAGTTGATTTGGTTCTTCGCGAACACGGGCTAGGGGTCCTGGGGCTTCCGAGAGATGAAAGACCATCGCTCGAGAACGAGTCATCAAGAGAAGGGATTGAGTCAATGGAATAAGTCCTTGTGGACATGCTGGAGCCAATGTTGCAATCGCTCACACTGTCGTCATCATCCATGATATCCTGGGGTGGTGAGAGGAGCATATCCAAAGGACTGCTGAATGTCCAGCTGAGTTCCTTCTCTGAGGCATGTTGGCATTCAATGACCTCCTGCACTGTCAAGGTCTTTTCAGATCGGCGTCGTCGTCGTTGAAGCTGTTTGTGCTTGGGAATATCCGTGACGGCCAGAAGTGCAGCTAGGGATGGTGAGAGGTTGTCCGAAGATCGAGAGTCATTGCTTCGTTTTCTCTGTGACGAATGACGTTTTTGAGGATGGGCGGTATATCTGTTGTTGGCGGTAGGGATCTTGACTGGGCTGGTAGGTGTAGTCGGTCTCATGGTCAAGCTGACAGTGGTTTTAGGTGGGCTTGAAGGGGACAAGCTGGAAGTCTCCCGCCAATCTTTGCGTTTACCCATTGTTGCATCGAAGGTCGGCTGAGTTGAAGATATAGTGATTTTGGTGCGCTTCTCGTTATCGTCATACTTGGGCGACCAGCGCGAGAGTGAAAATGTGGTCGACTGCTGGGTCGAAATCGCTGGAGTCGCCAACTTGGTAATGGATGCCGGTGGCGATGTATGTAAGTGGAATGTACTTTGGATCGATAGAGACCGAGGCTCAGACGATGGAAGATGAGAATGAGACGAAGTAAGAGAAGGTGAAGGTGAGGATGAGGAGGAGGAAGATAAACGTGTGGAAATGGGAGTGGGAACGGGAGATAGAAAGGGAGTATGAATAGATAAAGTATTGTGATGACTACTAGTCCCGGTAGTACAAGGGGAGGAAAGAGGGCGTTGGTGCTGATGCTGATGCTGTCGCTGCCGCTCCGCCAGCAGGAAGGAGCGTGGAGTCATCATTGTGGCCACCCCCTAGTCCCTAGTCTTAGTCCTGGGACCCTAGTCCGAATCGCGGACACCCAGACAGGGCAAGTGTGACAATTGGAAGCCTTGAGGCCGGTACCTTTGATCCTGCCTCGGTGGGCGCTAGGTTGGGCAGGGAGCCAGGGTGTGCTGGCACTTTGCTGCACACACTGGGCTGCGCTGCGCTGCACCACGCTGGAGGTGAAGTGTCTGGCGGAGCGGAAGTGGGTCCGCGTCTGTTTTGTAGGGGTTTTACAGTGAGTCTTCAGGGCAGGGCCGCTGTGCTGTGCTGTGCGTCGTGCCTACCTAGTGGGTCCTCGTTCGCTGGCACTGAACGCACCTGCTTTGTTTTTTCTTCTTTCTTTCAAATAGTAAATAGTGCTTCTTTTTTTGGTTGGAATGCTCAGCCCTGATTGATTGATTGATAGAACGAGGGTTCAGTCTCACTCTGCTTTGCCTAAAATTCCATTCAATTGAGGGCTCTCCCTCCCTTTGTCGATCAGTCCCCTAATCTTGCTTTTTTTCCCAGTGTTTCCTCCCTAAAAGGACCCTTCGTCTTGGATCAAGATACGGAAACCCTGTCTAGGTTCAACAAGCTTCGATTTCAGGCCCAGCCTGTCCCGGATATGAGATCCGCAACACACCGCAAACCGGAGGCCAGACCAGCCAGCCAGCTAGAGCAGAGTAGAGTAGAGCAAGCAAGGAAGACCAGCCCGGGAATGACCGCGTGTCCGTCTTGTCCCCAGCAAAAGTGAACTGTACTGGCAACTGTGTTGTATGGACAGTTTCAGTAACGTAAACACGATGGCTTGGATTGGTCCGTCGATCAAGGGTGACGCTTGTGAGTTCGTCAAAGCCCTAGAAGCTTGGGAGCAATGGCGAATCACGTCTTGATGGCCAAGTGGCACTTGTAAGGACCCCGAATTGATTCTCTGTTTGCTTTGTGTTACGCTATCGCGGATACGTAACGGGTCGTGCCTTGCAGCTCTGCAAACTTCTGCTGCGCTGTGGTCGTGGTAATAAAGACAGCCAGATGCGCAGGGATCTGATATTGACAAATCAGATTGCACAAGGTTGATGGTTTTAGGGCCGCGGAGAAGCTTGTTTGCTGTCAATCCCGTGTTGGAATGAATATTGGAGGAGGCAGAATTTCTCTTTCAACAACAAAAACAGTCGAGATATCCTCCGTAACAGGTTGGGTCCTTTTCTTGTACGAAAGAGCGGTAACCACGAATATTCTATGTCCTTATCCCAACGACTACGGTAGTCCTCGTGGGCATTGAGCGGGGCGTGGACAGGCTCAGGCTGGGGATTTTGAGCAGGGGGCAGAGAGTGCCAAGCAAATGTCTGAGATTGAAGTTCGACAATTAAATACCACAGGCCTGGTCAAACTGGCGAGTCACAAGGAAGTCAGTCTGTGTTTCGGGGTCCATGTCCGCTTGAACCGCCAGCAGAAAACACAGCCCTTCTCACAGTATCGACAGCCTTGCTCACGCTCCGGCCGGCTATACGAAGAATGATGGTCTGAGTGAGATGATCAGGTCGCTCGTCCAGTCGAACAATATCGCATGCAAGTGTCTCAAAGGGACTACGAGCTGAGCTGTGATGGTGGACTGACAGGAGCTTTTGAATAGCACAGGACAAATCGAGACGAGCCAGCTGGCGCGAGATAGCCGTCTAGAATTGTTCCACACAGAACCTAGCAGCTACTGTACACGCGCCTATGATATGATGTTATATCGGGTACACAGCTTCTGTTACGGGCAAGATACGAAAGATCATCTGAACCTAACTTTACCTACCCAAGGTAGTAAGTACTTGCCGATTCCTCACATCCAATTAGTTGATTCGACCTGAATGTTGGGGGTCACGGTATCGGAGCTTTATCGCGTGCCCAAACTGATAAGGCAGCATCCACGCACGCCAACAACAACCAGCCAGCCACCAGTGAGCATCACGATAACAATCATAGGCTTGTGCTATTGCTGTAGCTACAGAGTCAGAATGTGCTTGGCATGGAGACGCTCCTACTATGTTCTTCACCTTATTTTCTTGACGCGATCCTTGACAGCTTTGCGATAACTTAATACTCGCTCGGTAGTTAAGATCTTCAATTCAACGTGGCGATCCACGAGTCAGTGGGCCGAACCGGAGGTCCTTCAGCGGCAACTCCGGGTCCTCGCCCGAAGAACGCGCAAGACAGAAGGGGCCTCGGAGCGGGATCTCTTATCTATACTTTGGCTTTCCCATTCCCACGCGATTACCGCCAGCGGATGCACTATCATATACCTAGGTAGGTAGAGGTAGTCAGAACTGTACCTGCCGGAACGAGGCATCCCCCATCCACGGTCCTTTGTTACATGCTGATGAGCACGTGTGACAACAAGATGGCATGCTCCTTATTTGGGTTCTTGCGACGAATATCACGCCGCACCAGAAAGGAAAACAAAGTCGAGGGAGGGTGCCTCAGAAGCCTCCAGCTGTCATTGTCTGCAGGGTCTTGCGACCACGAATGACGAGCGTTGAACCAAGACATTGATTCATTGTGCTTAGTGACGCCATGTCTCTGGTACCCAGTGTCAGCTCTCCCTCTTTGAGCCTGGTCCGTTTACTGTCCTTGAAGGAATTCCAATGGGGTCAATCCAAGTTTTACAAAGGGTGGTAGGGTGAGATTGACTGGTGACGCACCGAGACAAAACCCAACCCCAACCCAAGAGAAGGGTTGGGTCGAAGAAGAGGACATTGTTGGATCGCCAGGTCTTTATTCCTCGTTCAGAGGAACACCAAACGTTGATCGTTCCTGTCGTCCTTGTACGCCTCTGAAGGAAAATTCTTTAAAGCTGTTTTGCCTTGATTCTCGCGAGTTCTGGCCTGGCCTTGATCGCCGTGACATCACTAGCAACCATGACCCAAAAGACTGTGCCTGTCTTGGCATCTAGACTCAAGCCAAGTCACGAGAACAGGATAGGAGCACAACACAGTACCTATCCGATCAAGCCGTAGCAGCGGGAGTGGTTCTCGACTCGTTCTGGTCATAGGCCGAAACTCTAAATACCCCCCCTCCAAGTTCCAAGACCTTTTCCCTCGTGCTTTTGTGTCTCATCCCCATCTCAGTTCCTCTGGTAGGTTGTCTTTCTTATCGCTCCCTTGTCATTCGCTCTTGGCCTTCTAACCCTGCATCCTTCCGTCATCTGCTGGACTTGCGAAAAACGCGGGGTCTGTCTTGTTCTGTCTTGTCTCCCCCACACTCTGCAGGGTCTCAGAATGAGACAAAAACAAAATTTTTGATTCTTTCAATCAAATCACAACAAAAATCTGGGGTTCCTTTTTATCTTTGTGAGATTGCAGAGTTGTGGGGCATCCATCACATAAGATTGGTACGTTAGATCGATCCAGATACAGAGATACAGACACACAGAAATAGCAACTGTTATTAGCATACAGTTATGTACAGTTTTGTTCAACGGCTGAGATTAGGATTGATGATGCTCAGATCAGAGCTGTTGAGCTGATCGATAGATCAGCCATGAAACTCAAACTGCAGAGGCTTCTCTCCATTTACTCCCCTCCTCCCGCCGCCCATGATAGCTCACGTTGCTGTGCTGAAGCTAGGGTTAGGCTTACTGTGCTATTTACCTCTACGCACGCGTGAGCCGCCTGGGTGGGCAGGTGGGCTAAGAAGAAACAAAACGAGACTTGCAGCATCAGGCCAATAGTGATAATTAATGCTCGGGTGCCTAATTGAGGCTTCCGCGAAACCCCATGTTTCACGGTTTCACCTGGTTGTTGTTGTCACGAGACCTGCTAGGCACAAAGACAATATGACCTTGGACGACATGTCAGTTTGGGGCTGTGTTACCTCCGCCGTTCCTAGGCTGTCCTCTGATGTCCTCTGGTGTCCTCTCAGTGATCAGCAGTCCGCTCGACAATCTAGCAAATCTACTAATGTCCGCCAGCCTCCGTGCCTCACCCTAAAACTAATAAACCTGCAACGTTCCGCTCCTCATTTGTTGTTTCTTTACTCCAACACATGCAACCTTTTCATTCGCTGGGATCGTATTTCCGCTTGCAGTCCAACGTGCAGGGAATGACTGTGTGTTACGGAGCCCACTATTAACCGCTTCTTCATGACGCTGGCCAAGTGACATGATGAGCCTGTTGATTAGAAGATTAAGAATCGATTGCTCATTTACTCCAAGACTTCTTCTCTGCTCTGCACCACTTGATCGGGCCTCATCTTCGATCGAGGTGCATAATGCAGGAATCTCCAAAAACGAAAACAAAAGTGCCATTGCTTGGGCAGAAACTCTAGTTTTTCCATCCTTCTTCTGTACGGTAATTCGGCACAAAGACATCCGTTTGAGACATTAACGCATCATTTATGGTGAATTGCCCATGCAGCGATAAATTCACAATCGCGATGAGAATGAGGCCTGACATTATCAACAACTCATGTCTTTGGCCTTGCATGGTGAGTCTACATTGTGAGTCAGTCTGTTGCATTGATATATGGAGATAGGCCTGCAACACCAAGGATTCATGAGGTGAATGAGACATAAAGTAACCGACATCAAGATTGAGCATACTACAAATCTTGGTGAGTTTCTCGGCAGTCCCGGATGTGTTACCGTTTTAAGCTGCTGGAGTGCCTATCCTATTCCATCAGATGAGTTGTCAACTTGAAGCTGCTGCATGTTAATTACATGCATCTCCAACTTTCTTCGTCCAGCGTGGGAAGTGGCATGATGTTTATACCCTGCAATAACAGCACACCTAAGTTTGAAGAGTTACAACGCGAGGCACCCACATGAATAGCATATGAGAGAGAGCAAAGTATCATGATTTGATTGAATCTGTATTTGCTTAGTTGTTCTAGAAGAGTTGTCCTGTGAATGTCTCAAACTTGGTTTGTGTCTTTTGCTCGAGTTGTGAGTTTTAGTCTAGGGTAAGCCGAATTCCAATAGCACAAAAATTAGGAACTTTTATCGAACTGAATACAAGTCTGTCTAGTTACAGAGAAGGTATCATCATGACGAGTCTTATGGTACTTTTTGATGTCAAGATGACATTCATTGTCACAAAGAGTTCGAGTATCGTCGATTTGAGCGCACTCCCCAAGGATGCGTGACACATGATCAAGTATCTCGTGGTCACGTATCATATGTAACTCATAGGAACATTTAAAACCCATCAACTCCTTTCGATATTCAATCTTGTACCTTGGTCTGCGAATCGGGCGGAAACTATACATCATGGTGATATGTAAGCCTATTTGCTAGTTTGAGGTTGGTTGTCCATCGTCATCTCTTCAGCATCATCACATAACACTCACTCACTCACTCACTCACTGTACGCAAGGAATATTAGAATATGAGCTGGATTCATATATTGATCTGTTTTATTGGCTCATACTTCGTATACTCATCTCGAACTTTGTGTGTTTTGTATGTTCTGCCTGCCTGTATGGTGCCACTAGAATGAGCATCGATATAAGCCTTCTCAGCATGTCTTCCTTTCACATACGACCATACCTACCAGAAAATACGGGATCCCGTCCGCTCTCCCATAGTCAAGCTGGTAAGGGGCGGATTAGTAGTTGGGTCGGTGACGACCAGCGAATCCCCGCTGTTGTATGTTTTTGTTGTTTTTTTGCCCTGAGGGTATCGTGGGCAAGACCTAGCATATCTGGGACTACTCATTCAGTGGTCACACGTTGTTATCAGACAGAGACATGTTTTATTATTTTTTTAGACCCGTCAACTTTACATGAAACGATAATGAGTCTCTGAGTCCTCTGTCTGTTGAGAGAGGCTAAGTGGGAACGTTGTGTGGGTTTATATGGGCTCCACGTTCGATTAGCAACGATGTAGTCCAAGTCTCCGGTTCCTTCACGAGGTATGCCCAATAACAACAGATTCGTCTATGATACTCTAAGACATATGAGATAGAAATGAAAACACTGCTTTGAGGTACCTGGGTAGCATGCTATTCTTTATGGGCCATTCGTAATGAGAGTCTCCAACTGTCAAGACAGGAAGTGAACACTCGTATCGATCAACTCATAAGCTTTCTGCTAAGATAGTGAGATACCAGATTCTATTTCTGAGATGATGATACTTAAGCCAAATGTTGCTACAGTATACTTCTCTATAAACGGTGATGTGAAAAGAGAGTATAGCTACCTGGTAACTACTTTCAACATGTTGTGAATTGACCACAATATGCACAAGAATATTTTGGTAAACTACTATTGTAAATTCTGGACCTATGTGACCTGTTTATAGATCCAGAAGAGAGATTCTCTAAAGTACGCGACTTCCTCTCATCTCGGGTCATCCAGAACGCCATGCCTAACCCGACATTTACCAATGGGAACAACGCAGGTTATATTCCCCAATGGTATGAGTAATACGTAAGATGCATTGCGAATGATCAAAATACAAATGCTTTGAGATTTGGTCATGAGGAGATTCGGAGGAAAAGTCCCGTTAAGAATACGGAGTAGCGGTCCGATTTGCGACTATGTATGTGAGTATATAAGCCAACCAAGCAACTGTATTCAAAGGAGCAACGACTATAAATTTATAAAACAGGAAAATAACACCATTGTATACACTATTTAGAGAAAATACTAGGTTCAATGGGTATTGGTAGTGTTTCTGTGCCTCTATTTATCGGTTCTTGTTGGCTGAGCCAAACATTCAGCAACGCATCTCATGACCTTTGACAAGCGCGCTCAGAGTAAATAGCAACTGAGACTAGTTTTAAGGTTATTTAAACGAGAAAATTCAGATGTGTTTTCCATGATACCAACGTCATATATTTGCTATATAGTAGAACACAATGTCCACGGCAATGTGTATGACTTCAAGCATATAAACCACAAAAGCAACTGAACTTTTATTACCATAGCTTATTGTTCGGAATGCCCTTGCGTCTATCCGTGAGCCAATCTTAGTCAACAAGAACGATGCTCAATTAGGACTACCAGATGAAAGCTCCGGATATTTTGTTTCCCAATTCGTCCTCGCCAAGGCAACCCTTGTTCTGTCCTGACAACCTCCAAAAGCCAAAATATTATAGGAAATTCGTTTCAATGGTGGGAAATATTTCATCAAATGTTTCCGTCCCTTTAAAGTGTTGTTTCCAAATGGGGATCCCTCCGAAGGGCGGCTATCGAAAGTATATGCTATATCGCTCGGTATATAACTTGGAGATATTTCTTCAGTCATGATTAGGGAGCATATTTTTCCATATTCGTCATCACCGTCTATCTATTGATCATCTCAAACATACCCATCATGCATATCTCTCTTTCTCTTCTTTGCACGGCTGCCCTGGCTGCTGCTCACGGCTACGTTGAGACTGCCACCATTGGGGGGCAGACGTACCAGTTCTACAACCCTTACCAAGACCCTTACCAGAACCCTCCCCCTAAGCGCATCTCCCGCGCCATCCCCGGCAATGGTCCTGTAGAAGACGTTAATTCTATTGATCTTCAGTGCAATGGATACACTGCTGGTGGTATCACGGGCAGCCAGCCAGCTGCTCTTCACGCCGAGGCCGCAGCCGGATCAACTGTTAACTTGAAGTGGACTCTCTGGCCCGACTCCCACGTTGGACCTGTCATGACTTATATGGCTCGCTGCCCCGATTCTGGGTGTGATGCTTGGATGCCCGGCACTCAGAAGGTGTGGTTCAAGATTCAGGAGGCTGGACGTGACGGAACCAGCAACAACTGGGCTTCTGTATGTATACTCCCACGGAAACCGACATTAGTACTGTGACTAACATATCGTGACCACAGTCTGTTATCATGAAGGCTGGCAACAGTGGCGTCAGCTACACCATCCCTCAATGTATCAAGCCCGGCTACTACCTCGTTCGCCACGAAACCATTGCTCTTCACGCTGCGACCGGATACCCAGGAGCCCAGTTTTACCCCGGATGCCATCAGCTTAAGGTGACGGGAAGTGGCAGTACCACTCCTTCAAACCTCGTTTCTTTCCCGGGCGCTTATGCAAGCAGTGACCCCGGTGTCACCTACAACCCTTACCAGGGTGAGTCATATCTGCCCGTAGCCTTATTGTAACGTTTGCTAACTGGTGTGCAGCTACCACTTACAAGATCCCTGGCCCTGCTGTGTTCAAGTGCTAAATTCAGTATTGAATCGGTTGTAGCAAAACTATTCTTTCCACTAGTTGGACTTTATTCTTTGACATTTTTGAAGCTCAAGCACATAAAAAGGTTGTGTCAGACATGAACAAGACATAGTATATAGTTCTTCAGATATCAAACTAAACATTACACCTCTGACCGTACAAACTTCTCTTGAGACACTACCATGCAAGTTATTTGTTGTTGGGAGGTGTCCTTGTCCCAGAGGAACTGAAAGTGGCAGCCCTCTTAACCACCTGAACCACCTCCCCGGTAGTAGACTCAGTATGTACCCACCAGTGCCAAATGATCGCCAAAAGAACAACAAAAACAGTCAAAGGGATGGCGATCCACCACATGGTCCAGAACAAAGGCGTAAGCCGGATGTCCCAAGCCTCACCATCCTTGTGAATCTCGGACGAAAACAGCTGCGACCCGATAACCGTGGCAACACCAGTCGTAGGCAGAAATATCATGGTGATGGCAGCGATGACCTTCATAGAGTTGGAGTCTTGAATCATGACCATTGAATCCTGTTGGGTGACGAGGTTGAAAGACAGTGTGATTGCGTTGTCGATGCGCTTTTGCAGACTACTCAGTCGTAATTGACTAGACATGAACAAGGAACGTCTGTACTGGAGAGTTTCACGTAGTTGTTTGAGCACTGGCTCTCGAGTTGTAGGCTGTTCTGCGTGGCTATGATTGCCTACGTTGTGAAGTGTTGCATCTACAAGCATAATGCACGATTCGATTGCTTCGCCTATGTGAATGATGTGTTTGGCGCAGTTATGCATGGCAGAGAAGGGAACTTTGGAGCTCATCTTGCGGACGTTTTTTGAGTTGGAATATTCGAGGATCAACTATAGCGAGTGAGTTGCAAGAACCATGAATCAGGATATAGCAAGAACAAGAAGACTTACATGTTCTAGAGGACCAAAGATGGTGTTCATCTTCCAGACAGTATCGTCAACTTCAAAGTAGAGCGCATCAAAGATAAGATCAAACAGGATATAAGGATCCGTGGACACATGCTGCCACGCCTTTGCGGCAACAAACTCGTTAATCCTCTGCCTCAATCTAGGCGTGGCTCCGAAGCAGACCAGCGTAGTACTCCCGCTATTCTCCACACGCAGAAAAAAGCCCGCTCGGTGCCAACTGTAGTCCGCCTGCGGGAGAGTCGAAGTGTGGTATCCCATGGCAGCAGCGCGGTTGTCTACTTCAGGGGCGCTGCCGGGGGCTTGCTTCACGTCAATGTTCTTGCAGAGGAAGTGGAACCAGGAGCTGGAGCCATGATTATCGGTGGCCCTTCCGAAGCTGTGGCTTACGGACTGGAGACGTTCTTTTGTAAAGTCGCTTGGGATGTTGAGTATGTTGAAGAGCTCAATGCATTGAGAAAGCGCATCTCTACGGGGGAGATCAAGAGGTGCAAAGCTTGGAATGTTAGTCCTCCCTTGATTCACGGATTCAAAATCTCTTGTGTGTATGTGAGGACTCACACAATTCTTAAACTCGCTTTTTGTCGTAGACATCGAGCGTTGGGTTCAATGTACCAGCGACCTTCAGGATGATCTGCAAATATGAGAAGAAGGGTTTTATTTCTGGATTGTCGTTACTTACCATGGGTTATTTCCCAAATATTGAGCATCCATTGTGGAAAAGCAACTGCGAGCGGTGTCTGAGTTGCTTCTTGAGCGAATGCATCATACGGATTTGATCTTTGGGTCCACGACATAATGAATGTGTAGAGCTGGTTGCGAAAGTGAATGATACAGAGTGAATGATACAGGATGAATTAGCATGACTTTGAATGTCTTGATACATATGAGTCTTTCCCTGTTACATCAAGAGTCCTTCTTTTTGAGTCCTATAAATGCAAGCGCCGGCCTCATTTTGATGGCGTCTAACCTATTTCTACCACACACTACATGGATCTGTTTAGAGATAACAGTACAATAGTCTATACTCTGCAGCCTCTAAAGTCCTGGGAATGGCACGCGTAGAGTCTAGACCAAGCCATGTTTCAACCACCTAAAAAAAAGGAGCGTCATGATCGCCGTTTGTAAACGGAAATACCACGACTTGGTCTAACGAAATAGAATTATTAAGCTTTCTGACCCCTTGGGTTACACTCGTGCTCGGGCTGGTCTAGTCCCCAAGTCTAGCTCCCCAGGGCTGAAGAGGCGTTTTGAGACCAGGGGTTCCTATGGCTTGTCCATCCTATCAGAGCTGGCACTATTGTCAGTTAATTGCTTCTCTTGCTTTTATCTGCGACTCACATGATGCTAAAGAGGGTTTCACAAAATTGCAAGGAACGTTGCGTCTCCTTATCAATTCTCAGAAATACGACACCCATGTCGCCCAGCATACCATTTTCGGAGAGTAAATCAAACCCTGCAGTTGAGGCGGCGTTATACCTCACAAGGCGACCTATCCTAACGCTGCATTTGCGACAATATAGTATGACAATGCCAGGGGTTAGTGCAACGGCAGGGCATTCTCGACAAGCCACGGCTGAGAGACTTCTGATACTACTCTCCAGCCGAGTGACATTCTAGAGTCTCAGCCGCTTCTAATAGTTTCGTGTTGGATTCCCTCAAAAGTGGATGTTGTGGAAGATGCCGTCTTCCGACTCTATCCTATCATGGTCTACAACATGATGAGGCTGAATGCACGAGGTCGAGAACAGTCACTCCCTCCCCTTTATTCCCAGCCATGAGCGGCTATTCTCTCCTACCGAGTGAACGGTTTGGTTCCAGACCTGACTCTCCGGTGGCGAAAGGAAAGGGACGGGGCGCTTCCCATCGAGATATAGTTAGATACTGCCTATGATGGCGTGTAGCATCCATCCACCTGGGTTCAGCTCTTTTTTACTAAACCAACCTGAGAACTCCTTTGTGAGAATCATTTCTCCGTTTATTAGCGGTCAAGAGAACCGTTTTTGAATCCGAAAGAATTGAAGTCCTTCTCATTCTCCTCATCCTATATCCTGTCACCTATCCATTCATTATTTGAACCATGGTATTTCCCTCTTGCATGCCTTTTTTCACTCAGCTGTTGACATATGTTCCAGGCTCACGCACACGGAGGACATTGGGACCCCAACTCCATTGGAAATGTGAGTCTTCCCTTCAATGCCTCCATGGTTGAGGTCAAGACTGACACTATCAAGTACAATCAGACCCCGCCTCCTGTACATCATCAATCTCACGGAGGTGCATATACTCCTGGCAGCTCCGTCGTCGTACGTTACCCTCCTCTCTCCTTCTTCTCTAACATTCTCACATTTTTTAGTCTTATCCGAACCAACCATATACCCATCCCTATCAACAAACTGTGTCTCCGCCTACAAGTCCTCTATCAGCGCAGTCAACTGGCTACATAAACCCCCCTCTCCCACATCACCCAAGTCAACAAAACACTATGCAGTACCATCAACAGCCCATGGTTAGTGTACACCTCACCTTGATATGTATACGTCACTTGCTAACCAACGCAGGCCTTCAATGGTCAACAAAGCGTCGTCTATCAACAGCAGGGCTCAGGAAGTGGTCAGCAGGAAAGCCCAATGGTAAAGCTCTTCCGTGGATGTTTTTGTTTCTAGAGTCCTTCTTTTCTAAATTGAACATTTCTTAGCAGAACAAAAGTGCCACTGCCCCCGTGACTACCACGGCTCTCGCCACAACCAACAGCAACCAGAATGAGAAAGAAGTAAATAATGACACCCTCCTTCTACCAGTGTATTGTCACTAATAAGAAGTTCTCTAGCGAGCGGAAAAGGAGTTCCCTGTTAAACTCAAAGGAAGTAAGCACTTCTTCGAGCCACGATCCATCTACCGATGGCGCAACCCAGTTCTGTACCAGAAGCCTGGATACAACTACACCAACAATGAGGCCAAAATAAGACATCGTGACTATGCTGGCCGTGTCGAGTACAAGACTCGTTCGGATCGGTACCTTCACCCCAATGATGGTCATCTTCGCAACGTGTACGTAGCATGCGTCGATGACATATACGAAGGGCCTGGCACTTCTACTTGGAAGAGGACCTACGTCCGCAAGGTTGCACCCCTCAAGGTGCGCATCGCAACATGGATCATCGACTTTAGCTATGATCCGCAGAGCTGGGAGGACTGGGGTATTATGGTGTTGAGGACCTTTCCTGCAGCTATTGCCATGATGCTTGTTGTGAGTTTCTCCACTGATAACTATAAACACAGTGATACTGACGACATCAGTTCTGGGAAGGCAAGCCAAATGTCATCAGACGAAAGCTCTACTATGCCCCCGTTCTCTACAAATACCATGGCGATGCCAAAGTCTGGAGCAACCTCTACGAGAACCGAAAGGGCCTCTCCCTCATGGCTCGTAATAACACCATCTATCGCATGCTACGACCTCGATATCTATGCTTCCTTCGAGACGCCTTCAATGATGAGATCAGGGGTGTAGATGTCCGCAGTGTTGAGGAGTGGGAGAACAGCGATGGCCAAGATGTGAACCTTTCCTATCTGTTCGTTGCTTACTCCACAGAGCACTTCAGCCATAACTCCCAGGAGGATATGATGGCTCTTCATCACATTGCCGAGACGGCTTGTCGAGCTGCAAAGTTACCTGCATACTGGATCGCTTGTAGTTGTATGCGCGATGAAAGTGAACTCGAGTCTGACGTAAGCCCCTTTTCATTCCTGTGCACTATTCTATTTTACTGACCATAGTAGGTCTATCGTATCTCGGATGTTCTCCGTGGATCAGACAGGATGGTCATCGCCGTCGGAAGGGGCAAAGAGTCCCGTGCCGGATCCTCAGGCAAAGCAAACGCCGAGTCCCTCCTCCGGGAATGGGGTAGCCGAATGTGGACATTCCCAGAGGTTCTTCTCAGTCCTGGCCGTACCATCTCGATCTACACTCGTGATGGTAACCTCCAGTCACCCATGGTGGTCGCCAAGAACCAGTTCGCCGCTCAGGTCTGGACATATATGGACTCTGATGTGGCTCGTCACCTTATTGACCACTACCTTGGCTCCATCAGCCTTAGTCGTCTTGAGCAGGCTGTTCTCGCACTCAAGTGTCTGTATAGTCGCCATACAACCGAGTATCTCGCAGGTGACCAGGCATATGCGCTCATGGGTCTCTTGAGACTTCGGCCACAAGTTGATCGAACCGACACTGCCTTCCAAGCTTTCTCTAGACTGTCTTTGGCAAATGACTCGGACCAACTCCTTGAGCGATACATTTGTACGCTTCCCCTAACAATTGATCAGCCGTGGTATGACATGCAAGATGCATATGAGTCATCTCTCTGGGATATCACACCCTACTGTCAAGTCGCCGGTATTTCTGACAATGACACCATCGTCATCGACGGTGCATGGGGCATTTCTATCCGCTGGAAGGCCTTCTATCCAGTGTACTGGTCCACAGGTCCATCTTGGAAGAGATGGTTCTCTGAACTCGCGGTCGAATGGAACGGAGGCTTCTTCATCATTGCTGTCTCCCTCCTCGCAGCAGGTGCTCCTTTAGGTTCAAATGGGGCAGCCTACATCATCCCTGGTGTTTTGTTCCTCCTTTTGTTCCTTTACGTCTGGATGATCACGCCAAACTTGGTCCGTGTTATCTACAGTGGCAAGTTTGCCGCCACCCAAGCTGAGATGTTTGGGTTTGAGGGCCATCTCAACGCCCCCACCATTGAACGGTCCATCTTTGGTGGCGCCTTTGGTCGCCTGGCCTGGTCCACGAGTGGAAGTCTTCTCAGTCGCAGTGTGATCAACGAGTTTGGTGAGCGTGTCGGAATTGATCCATGCAGAGATCCCGAGGTCAGGATGAAGGTTGAGCGAGCCAAGCAAGCTCGTCCTGGTGAGATGAGGGTAAGTAGTGATTCTATTCCAGACTTTACCTTTCAATTAACTAACATTACTAGATCTTCACTCTTGTTGATACGTACAACATGGAGTTGACCTTGTTCGAAGCTGTCAGGCCGCCAGTCACTCTCATGTTCTGCGCTTCTGAAGGCGGAATGCAACGAGCTATTGGATGCTCGTATGAGTGGGAGACGCAAACCATGTATCGCGAGACAGTTCTTCGGATGCCCACGACTGCTTTGAATCGTATGGATCGTGTTCCCCGGTTCCGCATGGGCATTCAGAGACCGCAATATCCATCTGCTCCATATACCGGCGCTGTTTAGTCCGGTTCACATCTTTTAAATTCTGTGTACATGTACAAGCGGGGCTTCTTTTTGTCTTTCCTCTTTTCTGTTATCTCTGTGATTACGCGTCGAGGTCATAGTTTGTGTTTCCGTTATTATTTACAACTCTAACACGTCTATTCACGTAACAACATTTGGTTGACGCGTGAATAACTTTGGGACAGACAGATAATTTTCCAGGTTTCTCTAACAACGACATCAAGGTTTAATATCGAGAAATATAAAATGACCCTAGTTCTTCTCCCTGTGACCTTCTCTTTCTATCCTTCCTTGGAGTTCATGTCTATGGAAAGCTTCTTGTGAACTAGTCAACATCACGATTTCTATTACTCCTCTCTAATCATTCACCTCGGAAACATTCTCACCATGCCAGCTCTCAAAGCACCCGCCGAGTTACCGGTCGTGACTTCTACACCATCACTCGAATACCTCCAGCGACGAAGCCAAGTCCTTTTTCGCCGGGGAGGCCATCGTGACGATCTCAAAAACAATCTCGTACCTATCTGCCTTGCAATCGGCGGCATGGGCTGTGTGGCCTGCATAGCTCTCACACCAGCATGGCTCTCAGCCCGCAGGGAAAAGAAGAAGATGATACCATTGGCACAGAGGGGTGAGGTGAGGATATTCCATCTTTGGTACGAAAACGCTAAATATTTATTGCATCAGGTTAAAAAAGAGCGAGAACAACATTCCGAGTTAAATCGCGTTCGGATTCTGGTAAGAGCACAAATGGATTTAACATTTATCGCGTATCTAATTACATCTTACTGATGCTTTTGTTCAGCTTTCATACCCGCGGGAAAAGAAGGACTTTTCGGTGCTAAGGATCTGTATTTCTGGCCGGCGTTTATTGGCATTTTGAGAACGGACGGATGTGGGCGGATAACTCGTGGTTATACTCTGGTCGTAGGATATCAATCCTTCAATTAAATCTCTACTTTTCGCAACATAGGTTGCAATTTAAGTGAATTCTATCCCTCCCTAGTCCGATTCACCACAAGAGAAAGAATTGCGTCCATGATGAACCTATGATATGACTTGAAGCTATTCCTGCCACGGGAAACTGGTCAATTTTAATCAGGGTGTCGAGGCGTTACATCCAAAAGTTGCGCAAATGATGAATCCATGAGAATGAAGATGTCCATCAGTTAAGACAAGGAGGTATCCTTGACGTGCAGCTCTTATCGATAAGGGGCGGGGCAGCTGCCTTGAGCATCCAACATCAACTACAATCGAACTATAACATTTCTGATTCTTCATATTACAACAACGGGCCGTCAAAATGGAGGCATCAGCCCTCAAAGCATGGGGTATGTTCTTCGCTACTGGTGCAAGTAACTAAAGCTAACCAATGTGACAGAGTTGGACAACAATGTCCAGTTAGTTGACCCCAAACGCGACGCTCTCTACAACTTCGATCCAGACGCTCAAAAGGCCATCAATAATGAACAACCGTGGAAACAAGACCCCAGTCACTTCAAGCATGTAAGAATAAGTGCCACCGCCCTCATCAAAATGACCATGCATGCCCGCTCCGGTGGCAATCTCGAGGTCATGGGCTTAATGCAAGGCTACACCCAAGGCGACACATTCATCGTCACCGACGCATTCCGACTTCCTGTCGAGGGAACAGAGACTCGAGTCAATGCCCAAGACGAAGCGAACGAATATATTGTCGAGTATCTTGACCTGTGCCGAGCCCAAGGGCGTCAGGAGAACGTCGTGGGCTGGTATCACAGTCACCCAGGCTACGGATGCTGGCTGAGTGGTATCGACGTGGACACTGAAGCCATGCAGCAGCAGTTCCAGGATCCATTCCTTGCTGTCGTGATCGACCCCGACCGTACCATTAACTCAGGCAAGGTTGACATCGGCGCCTTCAGAACCTACCCGGCCGACTACAAGCCCAGTAGCGCCGTCACCTCAGACGGCACCCAAGCAGTACCCCTCGCCAAGGCCGCCGAATTCGGTGCTCACGCAAGCCGATACTACAGCTTAGAAGTCTCCCACTTCAAGAGCTCTCTGGACTCCCACCTCCTGGAGCTGCTCTGGCACAAGTACTGGGTCCAGACACTCAGCCAGAACCCGCTCATTACGAACCGAGACTATGGCAATAAACAGTTGCTAGATCTGAGTTCCAAGATCAAGGAGGCGACGACAGGTATTACCCGGAACCGAGCTGGCCAGGGCATGATGATGGGAACAAGCTCAAAGAGCTCCGACAAGGCAGTGGACAAGCTAGCCAAAGAAGCGAATTTGATTGCTTCCAAGGAACGATCAGGTCTCATTGCAAATCAAGTCAAGGCTAGCCTTTTCAACGATCTAGGGTCCAAGGCAAATTCTGCTTCGGAATCAGCATGATGGACTGACTTTATGGAAATGCATGTAGCATAACGAATTCGGCATAGATGGCGTTAAGAGGTCAATAAGCAATCTTTACTTTTCTTCAGACTAATTATTCCACCCTGGTGGTGTCCGTCGGTCAATCAGGTCGAGGCGTGTCGAAACGGCAAGACTTAGGATCGTCGACTATATCAACAAACGTAAATTTGACGACAGTGAGAATGAGACGATGCCACTGTCACGGCGCCTTTTGGTAGAACTTGTGCAGACATGTCCATGCTTGACATGTCTCGTCGTTTCTGATCCAGCCAATGTCTTGTAATTAGAGCATGCTGATCCGTCCTAGCAACCAGACGTACCCTATAACAACTTGAAAGGTTTGGCCATGCCAAGATACTTGACGAGCGGGGATGTAAACAGCACTTCGTGGTTGATGTATTAGTAGTAACCATGTTGTTCTTGCAACGGTGGAAGCTTGCATGGTTTCAAATTACGTGCCTGTGCCCCGTAAAGCCATCGGCAGTGTTACCAATGGGCAACTCACAAGACGGAGATGATGGGGCTATGGGAATCTAGACGCTACGCGTGTGCAACTGAGCACGTTGTGTTGTGGCTCGAGATGCAGCTCGACTGGGCAACGATCAACCCAGTTAACCGAGCACGCGAGCACCCAGAGAAAGGTAAAGCGAGAAGATCATCTGAGCTAGGTAGAATAGGACTCATCTTGTTTTCAGAAAAGACCCGAATTGTTCTTTTTTTTTTTTTTTTTTTTTTTTTTTTTTTTTTTGATAAAGACTCAATCAGGAACAAGTGACAGCTCAAGCACTAGAAGAAGTCGGGGAGACAGGCCGTCTTTGTGTGGATGGAGTCATGAGAAAGGGTGTGTTGATGCGTTCAGTGGCTCAAAGCTAGTCTAGTATTGACGAAACACAGTCAAGACGTCACCCTCGGTTACAAAAGTCATTAGCCATCGACGTCTCAGTCTCAGATTGAGGTTCAAAGTCAGTCTCACTTTCTCCTCTCACATGTTTATGTATTAGGTAGGTACTCGGGTATTGCCTCGACACCACAGCCAACATAAGAGTCAGTCAGTCAACCAGACAAACAAAGAGACGAGACGGGCACTTGAAGCATCTCGGCATTTTGTGTGCATATTTGATACCCATCCTTGACATATCTCGACACCATCTTTCTTAATAGGATTTCCTAATTCATGGCATCCTGATGTCGATTTTGATTTTGGAACCCACCCTAGACAAGGACAGGGAAAGTGAAACTGACGTCGCTATTGCTTCTTTTTGGTTATAGACGATGTGACGTCATAGATCGTTCACTTTAACGTCGAGCTAACGAGAGCTTTGACACGATCGATCAGCCCACGCGCGGCAGATTGATTGATGGGCCTCTTTCCGCTCCCTGTAGGATTTGCTTTGCAGCAGACCTAGCTCAGCTCAGCACCAAAAGCACAGCACCTCAAGGGGAAAAAATCAGGACAGGCATTGGGTACGAGTCTGCAAATCAAACCAAAACAAAGCCGTCAAATTTGGGCCATTACGCGTCATTGGATCAGGAAATTAGACTATGACGATTTCTCTCATGAGCTCTAACTAGATAGTATCTAAGAATCCATGATGGCTTGGTCTGGCCCTTTTCTTTAATTCAGTGGAGACCTGGGGAGAGCTCTAGTCTTTAGTGCTGTCGACTCAGTAATTAGAGCTCCCATCTTTCTGGGCGGTCTCCAATTTCATTCCAGCCAAGACCATGTTATCCTTGTTTTTCTTCGACTCTGAGAAGAGATTATCGGATGTTCATCGGCAATCCTTGCTTGGGTATAACATCACATCATATCGCATCCATCAGCTCCGCAAGGTATGTATTAACTGTCATGACGCAGGTAGATCATTCGTTTTAATGCGCCGAAGCGAGAGTCCACTTTGGTAGATCCCGGGATGAAGATATCGGGAATAAGTCAACAATTAATTCGAAGGATTGAATTCTGTATCAATCATATCAAAATTCCATTATCGCCGATTCACCAACAAACACAGCGATGCCAGGGTGAAAGGATGCACAGGGTCAGGTCAGACTTGTACTACTGATCAATCCTTGGCAGCGCGCAAGTAGTGAAAGAAAGACTGCATCAGATCTTTCTCTTTTCTTCTCTTCTCTTTTGACTGGTCTCACTTATTAGCTCTCATTCAGCGAACCAGCTAGGCAGGGGGTCAGTAAGACATGTTACAACATTTGATGAGTTTTGCCTGGACAACCTGCATTATGGGCTCACTTTGACAGTGGATGGATGAATTGCAATAACTAATATATCGACAGTAACAATTGGATAACATGTGGCTTGTGGTTATCAACGGCTTTCATTCCATTTCATACCATATCACGATCTAGCCCTGATCGTCGCCAAGATGTCATGACAGCAAGGGATAGTGTAAACGCTGAGGCTTGACAAGGACGCCCGCCCTGGCGCTATGAAACCATCTCTAATTGGGGATGAAAGTGCTTCATCAAGATGTAAAGATGTAACCCTGGTTATATTCAGCTGATGCCCTGGTCTGGACTAGCAATATTCCTTTATCCTTTTTTCCCGATCATGGTGATGGATAGGAGGATGGATCGCAGTACATTGTATGATGACCCCCTGTCTAGATTAGCAAGATACCCTTGCTAGCCGTAGTGTTCACTCCGGATTCAATGTCATAGCCAAGCAGGGGTGGCTGCCAGCAAACCCAGCCCAGCACAAACAATAGTGATTCAATGAATGGATACCAATGCCAATGCCAATGCCAATAACCCCGGGGGCAGTGTGCCCAGTGCGTTTCGATGCCTTGATCATTGAAATAGATAGCTACTCTAGCACATGTATGTAGGAGGTAGCGCTGGCGCTATATTGGGGCCTGGCCAACGATTGACAGTCTTGTCCATGGCCCCGATGACGTCCTCGATCACCGTCGTCGCCCTTAGCAAACGTCAACGTCACTCCCTTCCAACCACCAATTCTTGCCCGGATCTAGCCAGAAAAAAAAAACGTGTAACTCAAGGTAATGGCAATGGAACCTTGGCTTGGCTAACCCCGTCACCCCCATTGCATTACTTAATTGTTCCCTCCGTTCCTGCCTGTCACGGGAAGTCTCTTGAGCAAAAAGTATATCATATCCAGCCTCTCTCCTGCCTTACACCAGGTCCTCTTTCCCCGTTTCATTCCATCTCCCGTCCAATACCTAATAACAATACCCAACTGCTTTGTGATACCCATCCCCTAGGATACCAAACAACAAACAGCTTTTCCCTTTTTTATCAATCACCTACCTACGTTGTTACGAAACGCCACGTCTAAACAATTCCTCTCATAATAACATCATCGCCTCGTCTGTTCTCGCCTCGTCTCTTCTTTTTCTAGAGTCATCAGCTTAACGTCATACTTTTCGGTGACATAACGACTTAATAACGAGATATACCCCATACACCGTTGCCTATCATGTCTACCGGTGCAAACGTCAACAAACCTACAAACGTCCAAACCAAGGAAGCCGATGTCAACCGCAAGCTCCAAGTTTACGGAATCATCTCTGCTTTCCAGAACGGCAAGGTTCCTTCAGTAAGTAGTTCCAGCTCGGCCCGCAAATAACCATCACAACCTGACGCGTAATGACTCCAGAACCATCAAATCGATGTCGCCCTAAGCAGTTTCCTCGCCTCTCGTGCCCTCTCTGGTCGCCACGAGAAGCTGTCCGCAGAAGGTCAGGAGTTGGTCAAAGATGCCGCCAACGCCATCAAGCAAGCCAAGTACCTTCTCCTTTCCAAGAATGAGGGCAACTTGATCCAGGACTTTATCTATCAAACTACCCAGTTCGACCCCAAGAGTGTTAACACACCCAACGCTCCTGTCAGCAAGGATGCTGCCAAGCAGGACGGTGATCAGGCCCTTGAGGGCTTGAGGACCCTCGGCCAGCTCCTCATCACCAACGGTCAGTTCCGAAAGCTTCTCTCTGATGCTACCGTTCTTTTCCGCGACATGGCTGGTGACGCCGCTACCAACGCCGCTGCCCGTGTTCGACCCTCTCAGGAGCAGCTCCAGCAGCTAGACGAGCCTGCCCAAGATAATGTCTGGCACGAGGCTCCTGATTTCTCCAAAGAGAACTTCAAGCAACAGGCCAAGGGCGTCTACAGCGGAAACCCCAAGCAGGATGCGAAGGACATTGCTGCCGCTGGTGTCAACTCTGCCGCCCCAGGACAGCAGCAGCCTCTTCAGCAAGACCAGCAGGGTAACCTCCAGCCCAACCAGGGCGCCCAGCCTCAGGCCACCACCGGCCTCGAGACTGGCAACGTTCCCTCCACTGATGCTGCTCGTGACGCCGCTCGCCAAACCGATCCCCAGGCTGGTAAGAGTGCCGCCAAGCAGGTCGCCGAGCAAAAGCTCGACAACAAGATCGATCCCGAGACTAAGGAGAACATCCTCCAGCGCAACGAGGAGTACCGCCGCAAGGCCCACGACTACTTCAACAAGAAAATGCCTCAGGAGCGCAAGGACCAGACTATCTGGCGCCTCAAGAAGATGATTCTTGAGTGCCAGCAACACGAGGACTACTCACAGGCTATCCAGACTCTCCTTCGCTTGGCTGAGACTTACAGCCGCCACGGTCGCATCGTTGGCCAGGGATCCACCGAAACTGCCAAGGACGCCCGCGGTGGTCTCGGTGCTGCTGAGCGTGATCTCCGAACTATCATTGAGCGATTCGCCAACGGTACCTCGACTGAGGACCTCTGGGAGGCCATCGGCCAAATCTACCGCGATGCTGATAACGACCGCGAGCTCAAGGATTGGTTCAAGGCTATGGACTCTTACATCCGCCGATGCCTCCTCCAGCAGGGCTACATCCTCGAAGACCAGTCCACTCGTGAGTGGGATCAGCTCTACGACCAGGGTCGATACCTCCTCCGCAACAAGTACCGCGGCCACACCGACCGCATTGTTGACGAGATCAAGTTCCTTGCTGATCAATTCGATCAAGATCCTCAGAACCACGCCTTTGCTGAGTCTCTCACAAAGCTTTTCAAGGATCTTGGTAACGATCAGGATGGCAAGCCTGTCTTCAAGCCCCATCTGCTCAAGGACTTGAGGGATGTTATCATTCCCGCCGCTCTGGAGAACATTGCCTACGTCCCCATTCCCCGAATCGAGTACACCGATTCCCAGTTCGATGCCGTCATCGAGAACCTCGTTCTCGAGAGTGACAACTTCGCTCCCAACGTCCTTGAAGTTTCCAGCGAGCACTACTTCCGCTGGGGCCGCAAGAAGATTGCCAACAAGAACCACCAGACTATGGAGGTCAAGGTCGCTGGCATTCAGATGGATCTTCGTGACGTCAGCTTCCACGTCAACCGCAAGCAGGGCTTCCCCTCTCTCACCGACACTGGTGTTGCTGATATCGTCCTTCCTGGCGACGGCTTCTCCTTTAAGATGAAGGTGTCCACCGCTGACAAGAAGGACCGTCAGAACTACTTCAAGGTTGAGAAGGTCGATGTTGACTTTGCCAAGATTCAGATCAAGGTTAAGAAGTCCAACCACAAGTTGCTCTTCTCCATTCTGAAGCCCATCATGCTCAAGGTCATCAGAGCTCCTCTGCAGAAGGCCGTCGAGAAGGCCATCAAGGACCAGTGCAACAAGCTCGATCAGCTGTGCTATCAGGTCAAGCAGGAGGCTGACCGCGCCACTGCCGAGGCCAAGAACAACCCTGAGAACGCTCCCAACATCTACAACCGCTACTACACTGCCGCTCAGAAGCAGTTCACTCAGAAGAAGCAGAAGGCTCAGGAGGTCGCTTCCGACAAGAAGGCCAACATTGCCATGACCAAGGAGGACAGCATCTTCCCCAACATTGACCTCCCCGGTGGCATCAGCACCAAGGCCACCGAGTACAAGGAGCTTGCCCGCAAGGGTGACAAGTGGGAGAGCCCCGTCTTCCTCATCGGTTCTGCTAAGGGCAGCACCGATATCCCTGCCGCTCCTAAGATCCAGCGCAAGGCCCACCCCGTATCCAACCTTGGTCCTAAGAACACCAACGCTGACTACGACTTCTACCCTGCTGGCAACGGACACCAGCACACTGGTAATGGCGCTATGAACGGCAATGGCTACCACGTCGGCCACGGAGATGGCTTGAACGGTGGCGTTAACAGCAAGCACCTTGCTGGCAATGGCCTCAACAATGGCCAGCTCCCCACGGGACAGGTCCCTATGGCCGGTCAGACCATGAACACTGTTTAGAACCCTTGTGACGAGGATGTCAACTAGGCACATCACAGGAAAATAATAGCGGAGGATTGTTGATGCTTATACCCATGCTCATGCACTTGAGTTGTCTTTATTCTCTTTTGTTTTTGATACCACCCTGGGAGCAACGACTGGCGGATAAAGCACAAGACTGTGCTTGGTTAAGAAAACTACAGGTTTATTAATTAGTGAAATAACGGCCGTTTCTCCTTTGTTTGAGGGTATACACGATTATTTGATAGTTGAAATTGACCCCTTTATCTTGATAAATCTTTGGCCTTTGTGCATTTATAGTGGGTGTCATTGTGATGCAGAGAACCTAGAATGATAATGATGAACGAATGATTGATGGCTGTCTGTCTGTCTGTCTGGCTGTGGCTGTGATAGAAGTGGGGGTTAGTACAGAAAAGGTTTAGTGACGTATAGCCTCAAGACGACGTCACCATGGAGGGACAAAGTTACGTGCATCTCTCGCCTTATTAGAGAAAGCCTTTATTCAACGTTGGATACTTGCCAAGATACCTGTAGGTACTAAAGTAAAAGCAGCGATTTACCCAAGTAAGTACTAACCTACCTAATCACTGCTATTTACGTACCAAAACTACTCATAAATTGCTGCCATCACAAGTCATAACAAACATTTTGTCATCACCACCAAATCCTTTCCTTTATTCTCCTATATTTCGTTTCCTACCTCTCTCTGTCATCTTTATTTTTCCCTATACATCCTCTATGAGACAGCGTGTACCATGACGTCTGTGACTCTAGCACCCGAACAGGTGCACGCTCTATTTGACATTCTCACACATTACGAAACATACGCCGAAATACAGGGCTTCAAATCTCCAGACGCAATCACTGGCTACGGCTATCCCTTTGCGAGAAAACTGGTTGAACCAGAGACTACACAGAGCGCTCCACCAAGTACAGGATGGAGAAGTTGGGCTGGGACTCCTGCCAACTCAAGACCTGGAACACCCAAAGGCAAAGATGCAAAGGACACGAAAGAGCCTGCCAGTAACGACGGGAATGATGATAACAAGCCCTCCACAGCGCCTATTCTTCAGGCGATGCTGAATAGGTTCATCCTGAAGCTTCCTGGCATCAGAGATTTACCTCGAGAGTTTTGGTCTGTTCGAGTACAGGGCTTATTGACAAGACTTGGGGAAGCAGAGTTGTCCGAGAGCTATGACAAGGGCGCCGTGGGAACAAGAAAGGTGTTGGCCACAGGTTCAAGCGGCTTGCTTGAGATGGTCAGTCGAGGAGTCTTGGGTGGTGTCAAGCAAACGCATCCTTTAGACAAGTCTTTGGACAAGAAGGACGGCGGCAAATCTGAGTACGATCGCACCAAGGCGACGGATCTAGTCAAGGCTTGGAACGATGTTGTCGAGGGGCTTGTCTATGGTACTCTGGCGGATGAAATGTTTGATCATTTTAGCAAAACTCCCGATGTGGAGAGTCATTCTCCTGTCATCGGTGCTGCAGCAGAGTATGCCATTATCCAGTATGTGGTCCCCTACCAGTTCACTCCTATTCTCATCTAACCAAACCATAGCCTTGCCACTTTTATACACCACATTTTCGTCCTCTCCCCTGAGGGCCGATATCTCCTCAAGCTCCTCGAGAACATCCACGGCCTCATCCCCTACAAGATGATCAAGCAGACGCTACGGATGGGCAATGCCGCTGGTATGATCAACGGCATGATGCGCCTTCTCCTTGCTAAGCTGAGTGTCACCAGTGTTACCAACTGGATCGGCCTGACCGCCAACGCTGATGATGGCATGAACCTGTTGCAACGAATCATTTCTCTAGTCTTGTCTTGGGATGCTGGAGAGTTCCGCAAAAGTGCTGACAAGGTTGAGAAAGCCAAGAACCGACCCAGCGATGAAATGCTCGAGGCGATTCGTCAGTACGTTGCCCTGAGTCGTGATGAGCACAAGACTGTCAGAAATGCCAGCGAGGAGCACGCGCAGTCTATCATCACAGCTATTTTTAACGGCTCCAATCCGACATTGGTAACCAAACTCGACGATCAAAAACACGCACAGTGTCTTGAGTATTACTCCGCGCTTCTCTCGGTCCGTGACCGCGAGGGCATAACAACAGCCTTCTGTCGCCAGCCTCCCGATCTATTTACTGCAACAATAAAGGATTTATTCGCGGCATATGAGCCCATGATCCGTACGGTGCACTCTCAAATAGATCTGCGCGAGCACATGGAGTCGGCACAATTGTTCATCGACGAGTTCATTAAGACCAGCAAACCAAACGAGTCTGGTAGCTTGCCCACTGTCGACGACTATGTTGGTTTGTTCATGAAAAACCGAGAACTCATGTACAGGTGGGTTCACGCATTTGCGAAGTCGTGCCCTGATGTCTGGAAGGAGATGAAGAATTGGACCCAAGATGCTGTTCTCAAGTTCCGTCAGGAGCGGAAGCCTGTGAGCGTGGCCAAGGGTGAAGATTCAGGGAGGACGAGCAATGGCACGGTGAATATGAGTGCCATGGATGAGAAACTGGATAAGCTGTTCCAGTCTGTCCCTGAGAAATCTCAGAAGGATGTACTCAATGCTTTGGATAACCACGCCGCCTACCTCGCTCAGGTAGAAGCTCTTTCCCTCTGCCGTCTCCAGCGCCTGATCGACTCAGACGAGTCAGAATCTGGCAACATGACAGGCCCAGGCATGTATCTTTCGCGCTGGCAGAGTCTTCTCGATGCCACGCCCATCACACCAGCCACACCCAAGGGACCAGTCCGACACGGAAAGGACGTCAAGAATGCCATCACCATGGGCAAGATCGGTGTTGAGGGTACGGAAGAAGGGAGGGAGCAAGCACTTAAGGCAGCAAAGGAGGAGGCTGAGGAAGGACCAGAAGCACCTAATGTGGATGTTGTCATCGGAACGATGGCTGACGGGTTCCGAAAGATATTGCAACAAACTTGAAGTAATACGAAATGACATGATCACCTGAAGAAGATCCATGGGCTGGATAGAAGCAATAAAGGAACGGTAGTGGGATACGAGCATAAAGAACTGATAGCGAATGTTCTCCAAATTAAGATAATTAATGAACCCCCCGATACATGCCAAACCATATTATCTGATTTACATGGCCTTTTCTCCACCTGGAGCCCTCTGTAATATCACCATACTTGGTCCCTTGGCGTTACTGAACATGTCGAGTTGGCATTGGCCATCCAAAAAAACGCGGAGCTCCAGGGGCTTTTCACAACATCCCATCCACATCACTCTCGATCATTATCGTAAACGTCATTCGTGTGGAAGCGTTATTCAGGGTTGTGAACTGTGTTGAGTACGTTCCACGATCCTTGATGAGCAGTTTTCTGGACTCGCAAAGTTATACCTCATAGGAGAACGGTCTCGGATCGGTTCTCTCATGATTCTGCAAGGCGAAACGCTCCTCGCTCTTGCACCACCAAGCTCGCGTGATCGTCCAAAGAGGCTCCTCTGAGCACGAGGGAATGTGTTTCGCTGTCGTTCACCGCTTTCAAGTACGTCAATTGGTGCTTCTATCACCGGTGTCGCGGGAAGAGGCTTGTTGACGTTTGCGTCCCTGGCCAGGTTCTTGCTTCTGTTATGAGCACTCATGGTCCTGGCGAAACTGACGATAGCGGCTGTCGCCCCTTCTGGACACTCTTCCATCTGGCCTACTCGATAGGCGAGGCCGTCAAGAAGATCGTCGATCTCTGCTGAGATGCCAGTCGGTGACGTGGATCGTATGCCGGTCAGGTCGATATGGTCGGCATTCCTTATATCCTCATCGTCGGATATGACTTCTATGTCTGAGTCGTCGGGGAGGATATCGCCAAAGTCGTAATCCTGCGGGTCAGGTACAGGCTGATCTTGACCCTGGCCTTTACCCCGAAAACTTTTGTCCATTTTACGAATAGCATACTCTTTCTTGACGAGTCGATCCCTCCACAGTAATCTGATTGTGATCCCGGTAGCTTCTGACAACCTTTTTACCAAAAGTTTGCATGGGACGCAGTGCTTTCGGGAAAAGTACACCTCAAAGACAGGGCGAGTGCCATCTTTCCAACGAACAAGACGAAGCTTGTGCAGATGTTCCATCGTGATTTTGTCCAAGTCTTTGGCGATTCCGAACATCTTCAGGAGAACGCAGATGCCGTGAACCGCGAGTTTGACTTCAACATGGGATCCGAGAAAGATTCCATCAGTATTGGTGCCCCTGCGATGGGGATTGTCAAAGGGGCGTCTCATCGCCAAGCCAAGGGTCTTACCCATGGCCACCACTCGTCTCGTCCAAACACTATTTGGAAGCACGCCTATCTTTCTGTCGAGAACATCGCCGTATTTCCCGAAACCATGACCTGATTCGGCAGCGGCTAAAACAATGCGCTGTGACTGAGGTGTCGCGACGGCGATAAAGCCCACCGTTTTGTTCTCTAGTTGACGTAGGATTTGAGATCGACTGAGAACAGCTTTTGCTCTCTGGTGGCTGAATTGGAAGGAGATGTTAGCTCCGAGCACCTGGATGGTGAGTGCTGTTGTTTCAGGGTCGATCCTGTGATAAAAGAAGATGAGTGGCGAAGACTTGCTGATGGACGACACAAATGTTGGAAGCACCTCTGCCACTTCCTCAGAGCTTTGCATGTTTTCCGAGGGTAAGTTTGTAACAAAAGACATGTTTGATAATGAAGAGTGGTATCTAATGGTGAGTTTAGTGTGAGTTTCTTGAATAAGATGAGAAGAAGGAGTTGAGGCGGACTTACAGCTCACTCCGCTTCAGATAATATGCTCAGATCAGGAAGCGGATCATCGAGAGCATCGTGATTCAGAATCGATTGCTCGCTTTTCTAACGCCGCCAATTTTGCTCACCTCTTGCATAGGGGTTTCTCCAAGGAGAATATCTCACACGGGAGTTCTCGCACAGAGATTCTCAACACCACGCTCATAACTGATGATTTAAAGAAAGAGTGTGGCCGTGAAGCATATACAGCTTGGTTGATAATGATCGTGTCTCGTATATTTGAAAAACAAGGGAATGGTCGCTTGAGAGAAACTCTTTCAGAGGCACTCAGTCATCGCGATAGCCTCACTTTCTCTGAGTCAAACAATGTATGAATATCCCACCATAAAAAAGCAAGGGAGATCTCCGTATTCCTCACGAAAAAAAAAAGAAATGGAACGGGATATTGTCCTTAGAAAGAAAAGGCACCGACGCTCACGATGAGTTGCCCTGAGCAGGCGAGTGGTGCTTGAGGGGAGATCAACGAGATCCCATGAAGGGGGGAGGAATATTAATGAACAGAGGCAAAGGGGCATTACATTCACGTTTCAGATCCAAACAGGCAGTAGCCTACATTCACAGAAGTACACACAAAGAGAAACACATTCACAGAACAGAGAAACGAATCGACCATAGGATGAACGACAAGTTGGACGGGTCCAATTTGACCAAACCGAATGACCCAGAGTCAGGGGAATCTCATTCATACATGACAAAATCTATGACCCAACGCCCAAATCCATTGCCATTGCTACCATTGACCGGGTAAAGAACCGCCAGACTTTTTTCGAGTTAAATTGATTGAGGACTAAATTTACTCGTCATCCTCCTCCTCCTCAGCCTCAGCGGTGGTCTGGGCGATACGGTCCAAATCACGCTGACCGGCCTGGGTGATGCGGCGGCCACCCTTCTCCTCGTCCTGCTCAAGGACACCGATCTTCTCAAGAGACTGCATGACCTTTCGGTCGACGGAGCCGGAAGCATCGACGTGCTTGGAGGGACGGCTGCCGCGGTTCTTGGCGGTACCGTGGACCTTGCGGAGACGGCCGACACCGACGGTCTTGCGGAGGTAGACGTGGCGGGCGATAGAGGCAGCACGGACGTAGAACCAGTCAATGTCCTGGGGAGGGAGCTCCTTGGCAGGACCAGTCTTGACGGTGTCGACCCAACCTGAGTTGATCAGTCAGCATTGATCTTTGTGGATTTAGAGATGATTATAGTCTTACCAGGGATGGGAAGCTTGCCCTGACGCTTCAAGAAAGCAGAGTAGGCAGTGATGAACTTCTGCGCCTGCAGTCACAAAACCCATTAGCATGATTCCGTCGTCAGAAGTCTTTCGACTCCCTCGCGCCTGCTCCTCAATCCCATTTGTACCCAGCCCTACAGCGCATAGCAGCCGACACAGCGTTTTGAGTATTAATAAGTAATATTTCGGCGCTGAGCCAACGCCATCGCGGGGGGCAAGCGGTTCTCGTGGAAATTGTGTTGCCAAGTCGTCGAGTAGAGATCGGGGGGTATTTTTTTTGTCCAGGAATAATCGATTCCTTCGTTTCCTGTGTAATTTCTTTTAGGGAGTACCTACATCGACATCGCGAACAGTAACTCCGCCGGCCATTTTTGCGGTATTGGTTGGGTGGTTGGGTGGGTGGAGGGAGATTAGTCGTTGGGTGAGGTTGTCGAAGCGTCGCGATGGTTGAGCTCGAAGATCAATTTGCTAGATTTGGTGTTCATTTTTTTCCGCTGTAGGGTTTTAAGGCCCTACCCCACTTGGCACAGTACTTGGGCACTGTCTTGTTAACTTTTTGACACTGTAAGTCAGAGTGGATCTTCCGGGATCATCGCCAAAACACCTGCAACCAAATTAGGAAATATCCGTATAAATGACTGGTAAGACTACATATGCGCATCAACTGCTTTATGTTGTACTACTCACATGTACCTTTGTAGTTCTTGGTGACTTCATGCGTACACTGGATGTGCCATCACCTGGCTATCCATTCACTCTTCGCGTTCCAACAGACGATATCTACACAAGCTGACAGTGCATATCCTGGAGCCATCACATTACAAAGAATCAAGTGAGAAGGAAAAAGGCTTTCATTAATAGTAAAAACAACCATAAACAGTCCAGGTATCGTTTCTATCCGTCTAACGTAATGCGACAAAAAGACTATCATGTCCCGATCCAACTCCAAATGAGAAAAGACTATTTTCACCACATTATCTTCCACTCTGGTTACTTTATGCCCATTTGGCGAGAATAGCCATAACAGCAACACCGAATGAGACGCAAGCAAACGCCAGCAAGAGGATCTTGATGGGGGCCTTGCGCATGTAAGGGTTGAACATGAACTCGTGGGCGAGGAGCTCAACCAGACCAGTGTACATGAGAATACCAGCACTGATGGCGTCGAAAATTCCATTGATAAGCTTCTGGTCGCTAGCATTGTTGGGCTTGGCTCCTATGCCAGCAGCAATACCGATGGGAGTCGACAAAGCGAAAATGAAACCGAGCAGATATGGCATCCACTGTCGGTTACTGGGCCAGGGAGCAACAGCCAGGCGTGAACCGAGACCGAGGCCCTCAAACATCTGGTGAAATACAAGGACGATCAGGAGAACCGTAAGCTCATCGGAGGCAATCGTACCGAGAGTGAGACCAATGAATATGCTGTGGAACACAACTCCGAACTCGAGAATGAAGATTGCAAGAAGCTGGCCAGCAAGTCCACCCTGTGCATCGCCTTCTTTGTGCTCGCGGCCATGGGCAAGGTGCTCGTCGCCTCCAGGAGCGTAGCCGGATGTTCTGCGGTCTGCGGTCTCGATGTCGGTGCTGGGTGACTTCTTGGCAATAACTTCCATGGCAGGATCGAACTCATCAGAGTGATTGTGCTCCATATCAGCGTTGCTGAGGCGAGCAGCGAGCATTTCAACGAAGAACATGACAATGACAGTCATGAGGGCGATTGCCTCGGCCCAGTCGTAGCCACCTAGGCGATCCTCGAGGCATTCGTCGCCCAAGTTCTCGACAGCCGGGACCAGAAGATGCATAAAAGCTGTCGCTATGATAACGCCGGTACCGACGAACTTGCAAATGAAGAATGTAAACTTGGGTACCGGGATCGTCTTCTGGCGCGCCAGGAAAATAGGCAAAATTGCGCCAATGAGCGAGGAGGCCATGATGATGAAAATTGCGCCGATTCGGAGACCTCTACGGCCGAGATCAACGGCCTCGCCATTGCACTCTGCTGCATCGGCCATTTTGTCGAGTGGAAAATGTCGAGAGAAAGAGTGTGGTATGTAGGGGATGATGCGAAGGGAAGAACAGCCTTATGTACGGTCCGCACGACCCAGAAAAGATGCGCGGGTCAATAGGTACTAGGTAATAGGTAGGCTACCTAGACTAGACTGCGGGCCGTGAGGTGAGATAAAGTACTTTGAAGGTAAGGGTTGTGGTCGAAAGCGATGTCGTCAAATGCCAAGAGGTAAAGCTGTACAGCCAGGGATTATCTCGATGCCTTGTTCCCCAAAAAGGAAGCAACCAAGGGTAATCGTGCTGTATGATTCGGGCGAGATCAAACCGCCAAGACGCGAACTTAGTAGTATGAATTACTACGAAATGCTTTGCTGCTGAAAATCTCGACTCAGACTGAATCAGCGAGTCTATATATCCTTTTAATCAGTCAACAACAAAATCCCTCGACCTGAAAATTGACCCAAAAAATGTCGCGACGAACCTTGATGGGCACCAACTCGTCTTAACGAAAGTGGGCAAGAAGAAAGTCTCGGGCTTTTACGCAGGTTGGTTCTGGCTCTAGCCTTGCATAGCACAGGGCAGGACCCAGCTTTGCTTAACGGACGGAAGCGAGGTGCCGAGGGATGCATCGATCAGAATTGTTCGAGCCCAGGTGTAGGAGGGGTTTTCTATCAAGGACCAGGGAGTCATCAAAAGCAATGGTGAGCATTGAGTCTTAGGAATTCTAGTACTTGTGTACCTATTCAACGACTAGTCAATCTATCAGTGAAGTGTATTTTTGTTGTTAATCACTTACTACAAATAGTATGTGATCTAATAACTAAAGCAATCCCTTCTCAAAGCCATAAATAACATGCACCAAAGTCTTCAACTTTTCTCAGTGACGTGATAAACAACCAATATTCCCATCCCAAGGGTATGGAACTCGGCAACTGCCACATTCCTTGGCAGGCATGTTACGGTCCACAATGACCGAATATGAGTACGACTTGAGACACGAGGAGTGATATGAACATTATCACAATCTCTCTATTTTCGAGGAGCGTTTAGTTGCAGAGTAGGAGTGGGTCAATATAAATAAGGTGAGAACCTTGATGGACAGTTTAGCCTCATTAAGTGAACGGCTAGCGCCGTTGAAGAAGTTTCTAAACTGTGGCAGATATATTTGTATATTTCGGGTTGTGAATATTCAGTCATCAGATAAACAAACACCTTCTCACTTCCACTCAACTTGATCTGCTATGGTTTTGCAAATGGGTATTAACCTACCACATCATACTGTGATATCTTGTACATGAATCGTAACTAAAACTCCAAATAAGAGCCTCAAGCACAAGGTGTGGCGTACCTTTCAAAATACCAATCATAACGTATCTTATTGGCTAGCACTTTGCTATCAGCCACATTCGAGAGAACGTGGAGGCCATCAAGGTTCTCGTTCAAATACCACACGCTATTCGACCGTCAAAGGCCTCTCAATCGGCTCTGACGGCAATATTAGACCTTTCAGCTTAACCGAAGGAGTCAATAAAAATTCAATTCGAGACAAGTACATAAACTAATGCATCTTTGATATCAGGTCATTTGGAGGAAACCAATATTACTACGCAACTTGCGCTAGCAATATACGACATCAATCGATCCCAAGATGCTCTCAGAGAAATACCTGTTTGGTGTGGTAGGTACAGAAGTGTATAACAGCTCTCACCATCAATTCAGATCTATGAACTCGCTCCGAGCCAATGCTTCAACCCGTAACGCCTATGATATGCTTCCATGATCGTGCAGATTAACCTTAGCAGTGTTAAACAATTGAGGCTCCAATCAGCGTTCCCACGAGCCAGCCACTGACCGTTCTCCCTATCCCTATTCCCGTTAAGCATACTCCGTGAGTTTTCATTTCCACCATGCTGCATCCCATGCTATCACAAGCATGAGCTACTAGCCCTGTCAGATGGTATGTGCCTATCATGATCCTACGGCCCGACTGCAGTAACAACATCCTGCTGTGTACCCATCCACAAAACGTGGCATGGTTTCACACCACGGCCTTATGATGAAAACTGTATTTCAAGTCCAAGCGTCCGGAAAGGCTTGTCAAGTTTCCTCAGGTCGATGCTACTACCCAAGCTGAACAGGAGTGATTTGACCCGTCCTTCCCACAGCACCCCTATTCGCATGTTTTGGTCCATCCGGGTTTTGAGCACTCCAGCATATCTCTCCTCTCCGGGCTTTTCTGGTTCAATCTCTTCTTTCGGGGGTGGAGGAGGGGGCAGCGACGGCTTGACAGTAACTGGTTCGGGATCATCCAGACGCCATTCCAACTTGGCTTGGAAGCTGCGCTCCTTTGGTCGTTTGTCTTCCGGACTATCGTCGACAACCACTTTGTCATCAACCTTTGGTTCATCGTCAACAACTAGGCGTGTGAACGGCTTCCGCCAGAGCTCCATGCCTATAGCCCAGGTGCTTTCGTAGCTGAATGCATTGAACTCCATCCTAGTGGCAAGACTGCAATGTCTACCAGCCACTACGGCATAACTTGCACTGATATTACCCATCAGGGGGTTCAAGGTCAATGTCGCGGATAAGGGGGTCCCCTTGTGCGTAGGTAACGTCGCGAATCGTGTTCCAACACTGATTCCTCCCGACTTATTCAGCGTGCCGTAATAGATTTCTCCGCCGGTGCTGAACCGCCCGTACACTCTCTCCCTATCACTGTCTGCAGGCGCTTGGTCTTCCGGCTTCTCAGCATCGCCGCCGAAATTGTATACGCCCCTGAAGCCGAGCAATCCTCCGTCTGAGGACGCCAGACCTTCGAGAGCGTACTTGCCCACGTCATATTGTGCCAGCCCCAGTACTGTGCCACCGTTCTTAAGGTGCTGTGCAGAAACAGCACTGAGCTGGACCTGGAGCGCGGGCGACAATCGTTTGACCACCAGGGCTTCGAGTAGAGACTGGGGCAGGTAGAGTCGACCGTACAGAAGAGACGATTCCGGCTTGTCCTTGGACGTCTGGAGGAACGGATTTGTTCGGTGAGGGAGTTCGGCGAGGGGTTTATATGAGCGCAAAAGCTCTGGCAAATTGACAGTTTCCGACTGCGGTGTCAAGAGGAGTCGAAGCGGGACTGATGAGAACAGGTATGAGATGGATCCATCAACAATTCCCACTGAACCGAGCTGGTATGATGTCGCAAAATTGGTACTCGCGAGAGAGGATAGTGTGAGTCGCAATCCTAGAGGGGTCTGGAAGTTGAGGAGCGCTACACGTTATATTATCAGTACAAAGATCAGAGCTCGAGTCAATGCAAGGGTCTCACCATCACTCGTCACATTTAGTGCTGCGTATGAGTTGTCACGATTCCATCCTGTAGCTTCGTAAAAAGCGCTGTGGACATAGTCCATGAACTCGCGCATATCAAGAGTCGATTATCATGCCTCCCAAAGAGCGACGATCCGTCACTCCGGAAGCTAAGGGTTTGGGTGTTAAATATTGAGATACCTTAGCAGGATGAATGACGAAAGTCAAGCTTGCTGAGGTACAGCGGGAAAACGTCGGAGATCTGGCATGACTCCTACCCTGTACCGGTAGAATACACTCTGCATCTTGGTTGAAGAAGATGATACGATGCTCTCGTTTATAGTACAGGCAAGTAGATAAATGAGGAACACCTTTTGAATATGGTGACTGGATGATCTGTCAGGTGCAGGCTGTTATTAATGTAGCGGACTCAATAACAATTGTGGTTATGATATTTACACGACACTTGCAAAGATGACCATGCATGCGTTACACAGCTAAGACTTTCATAAAACGCACAGTTACATAATGCACAGCTTTCTTTACTCTGTTCTATTTGTTTGATCTTATAAAGATTAAAAATGTATTGCCAGAGAATTGTTTAACTATTCTCCATCCCTTTGCAACCCGGGTTCTCAGGGCACCAGAAAAGGAAATTGTTTAGATGCACAAGAGACAAAGCAAGCAGGCCAGGCCACCATGAATTTACAAAGTCGTTATGATTGTGCATTACCTTGGGACATTGGTTTCACGTCCATATCAGACCTGGGAAATGCCATACCACGTGATCAGATGAAGTAAAAGGTCTAATTTGTTGAATTTTCCATTGTTGAGAGCCACCGAGGCCTCGTGACAGCGTATTTTGCCTCTTCTCGTTTCGATCACTTACTGGAGGACGGACAGCTATCGCCAGACGCTGCGAATTCTCAAGAAACTGCATCCGGCCTTATTCAAAGTGGCAAGCATCTCAGCTGAGTTATCCCATCACACACGCCATTATCTCCTGCGGGGAAACCAATTCCTGTGCCACCGTTGCAATGTACAGGTACTTCCAAGTACGATGGCGTTGCTTCAATGTAAGTCACTCCTGGAACGATTTCGAAAAAGCCATGGCTTTTGACAGACGTCATTATCTCTTCTCGGCTCATTAGACCGTGAATAGGCCGCTAGGTCAGAATGAGATAATTGCACTGGATATGGATGGCCCCGACAAACATCGCAAGATGGTATCTTGCTATTTCGGTGGCTGGCATTCTCTAGTACTCATATTCACTGATTGGAGTAGGGGCGAGCGACGCTAAAGATGATGAGAGTTGAACTTGGTAACGCGGTCCCACGTGACCCCGCGTTGTGTTTGTCTTAGAAGCAGGGATTACCGACAGGGATAGTAACCAACTTAAGACGCCTGGTCTCAACTTAACGACATCAAAGAAACAAGACGTTTGCTAAATTGTAAATCTTTCAAATTTAGAAAAAAATCACTTTCATAACCGTCACCCGCCCGAAACTCAGTCGATCTTGCCGGAATCTTGCCCTGAAAACCGCTGCAGCCAAAAAAACCGAAATGGCTGGGTCTCGCCAAGATCCTTTTGAAGTGGGGAGTGATATGGACGAGGACGAGGCGTTGCGTTATGCCATTGCCCTTTCGCTTCAGGAACAAGAGCTCCCAGACGAGCAAAGTTCGAAGATCCCGTGCGCCTCGAGCTCAACATCCCGCCGGAATGGGGATGGTTTGAGCGGGGCTGGCCTCGGTTTGCTTTCGTTCGATCGCAAGAAGATGGAAGAGGAAAGGCTGCAGAGGTTAGCCAAGCGGCGTCGCTCACTTACAGAAGAAGATGTTGTAGAGGTCCCGCCGCCAAAGAGAATGACGCCAAGTGTTGAACCCCCCCGGACCGTAGCAGGTTCTCTGCCGGCGAGCTTGTTGCCTTACCCCAAGGGCGCCATCAAACGGACATGGGCGTATGGGTACCCTCGAACGTCAGAAGACATCAAGATCGAGGAGGTCCTTCAGAAGGACAAACTAGAGCTTGCTCTCCTAAGTTCGTATCAATGGGACGACGAATGGCTCATATCCAAGCTTGACTTGAGAAAGACAAAGTTGCTCCTCCTGGCGTTTGCCGACAGCGAGGCCCAGGTGTGTATCAATCATCGAACCCGACTCGTTCGGGATATCCCCTCGTAAACCCCTCGAATTGGGCAAATCCCGTAGGCTGACGAAACCTGCCACAGAAATCAGAAATGCGATCCAATGCGCCACCAGGCATCAAGTTCGTCTTTCCGGCAATGAATGGGCCTGGGGCGATGCATTCCAAGCTCCAGCTGCTAAAGTACCCCGACTATCTTCGAGTTGTGGTCCCGACAGCCAATCTGGTCCCTTATGATTGGGGGGAGACGGGCGTCATGGAGAACGTTGGTTGTCGAAATCAAGGCGCTCTGGATGGCGCCGGAGACGAGGAATCGCTAATGAATTGCATAGATGGTCTTTCTGATCGATCTCCCTCGACTAGAGGGCTCCGCGACTCATCGGCCAACCTCATTCAGCACCGAGCTCGGCCGATTCCTGTCAGCAACTGGTGTTGGCGAGTCGATGGTGAGCAGTCTAACAAACTACGACTTCTCGCAAACGAAGCACCTTGGCTTCGTGTACACCATGTAAGCACACCAGGACTTGGAACATTGGATCATGACCTGATGATGATCATGCTCGGACCCGCATGTGCGAATCAATGTGCTGATACCGAATTCTAGCCCAGGCGGACACCAAGGAGATGAACTGAAGCGAATAGGTTAGTGAACGTGCATGTATTCAATGATTTCCATGCAACCATGGCTCACGTCGTTTAGGATACAGTGGGCTGGGCACCAACGTGGCTTCTCTTGGACTAGCCACTGACGACCCAATCGAGGTCGATTTTGTTGTGGGTGCCATTAAAGCCGCAGGCTAGTCCAGAGAGCATTGCAACTAACCATACGTGAACTGTCTCCAGTGTGCCTCTCTTGGATCTCTCAACTACGACCTGGTAGGCGCAATCTACAATGCATGTCGAGGTAAGAAGATATCGATACTGTGCACCCCCAACCCCCTATGACAGTTCTACGCCATACATTTCCCTAAATTGCGATGATGTGGTCTGATGAGTGACAATTCGCAGGAGACGATGGCCTGGCCGAATACAAGTCGAGAACAGGCCGAGCGGGCGCAGCAGGAAAAAACAAGGCGTCGAACCCATGGCACGACAAGCTAAAGGACCGTTTCCGAATATATTTTCCGACGAACGAGACAGTAACCAGGAGTCGAGGTGGTCGTAATGTAAGTGTGCAAGGTTGGAGTGTCTGTCATTGCAGATCTCGAATAACTGGGGAATCCTCACATGTGAAAAAACCAGACCAAACGAAATGACTTAGTCAACGCTAACCTCTGAGGGCGCTGATGCAGGCCGCGGGCACCATCTGTGTCCAGTCCAAATGGTGGCGCGCACCAACTTTCCCCACTGAGCTCGTGCGGGACTGTGTTAACACCAGACATGGGCTCCTGATGCACAGCAAGATGATCTTGGTATCACAGACGGAAGCGGGAAGTCAAAACCAAAGTCAATTGCAAACGCGTCCGCAAACGCGATCGGAGCCGCGGGGACGCGACCAGGGGTCAGCTAGTACCCAAGGGGACCCGAAAGCGGCAAATATGTCTCTGGGCTGGGTCTACGTCGGCAGTGCAAATCTGTCAGAGAGCGCATGGTGAGTGAGACCCCAAATCCTACCACTGTCTGGGAACTACCCCTGTCATACCCCCTCTTTTCTGTAAGACATGGGGAGACTTGAGACAACAAGGCAAGAAGCGAGCATCAACGGTCGCTGCAATGGTGCGGTTGCGCATCTGTAGTGCGCAATTAGCTGCCTGTTGAGGATGTTTTAAGAAAGCACTGGCACGAAACGGCGACGATCATATGAATCTCATGCTGACGTTTGCGGGTGCTTTGTACCAAACAGGGGGCGCATTGTCAAGGACCGAGCCACAGGACAGCCCAAGATGAGCTGTCGGAATTGGGAGAGCGGTGTTGTAGTGCGAGTTGGCAATCGTAAAAACAGTAGCACTGTCTCTGCCAACTTCAGTGAGGGTGCTAGCGCCAGTACCAAGGTCAAGGCGGCGGCAGAGACAGAGACACAGACACAGGTACAGGCACGGTCATCAGTGCAGACGGGGAAGACATTGAGGCAGCCGGACAAGGGACGCGATACGAGCCAACAAGTTGACGTCCAGAAACAGAAGCAGCAGCAGCAACAACAGCAGCAGCACAAAGATCATCTCGAGAACACGGACGTAGACATGGAAATGGTGTTGGAGGGCACAGTCCCAATTCCAATGCAACAACCAGGACGACGCTACCGCGCGGGCGAAGAGCCATGGTTTTACAGTATGCAGGAGTGAATGACGCCGGAGTGCGCGTTGTTACATTGCGCGCACGTGCATGTATTGCTGGGCTAGAAGAGGGTCGAGAATGAAAAAGAAGACGATAATGCTGAGAACGGCAGTTGTTGGCGATAACCCTGTCTTTGTGTATGGAATCATGATACTGTCTTGATGCGTTACTGCTATTCTGTGTGTGATTGTTGCCGTCTAGCCTCTGTATATCTGCATCTCACGGCAGCGATCCAAGTTTCGGAATGATTTGGGAAAATGTGAATGGTTCATAAGCGACGATGATACAGTAATGACAGCGGATACCATGCAAGTGGCATTGCAGGAGATTGAAAGGTACGTAATCTGAATAGTGGCATCGGTGTCGATGGGATAGAGATGGGATGCGATCCATGGATGCAGTTCAATACCGTTTGGAGTTGTATGTACGTTATAGTTAGTGAGTGACCAGGTCAGATCAGGTATCCAAGGTGCTAAAAGAAGACGGTAAACTGTTATCCAGTTCAGGGCCTTCAAAAGCCGAGCGTGGACAGGGGGTGGTTTTGGGGTTTGGGGTTCTGTTTGCATACAAAGATGCTGTAGCTCGGTACTTGACGGGCTGACGGTGTTGGCGATGACACACGATTACAAAAGCCAATTGGAGAATCCCACCCAATGGGAAGCTGAAGTGCCGCCTTGTTCGGCTCTCCCACTTTTTCGCATGCACTTTTATTTCTGATCGCTTCAGTTGTCTCAAACCAGACGAGACAAGGGAATGAAAATGGGAAAAGGGAAAGGGAAGGGAAGGGAAGGGAAGGGAAGGGAAGGATGGAAGCGAAGCGACGTGAACAGGGATCATGGAGTGTGGCATCCCAGAGAAGGAACATCTGCCCAATTACGGGACAAGGCAAGAGATGGCCTGCAGAACGGCAAGTGCATCATCGAATCATGATGCTGCAAAAGGTACCTGGAAAGAGGAACGGGTGGAGGGGACTAACAGCGCCAGGCCCCACGAAAGACAGGCACGAAAGCCAATGCCGGAGGTCGCTGAATGCTGGCCCTGGACCTTGCAAGACCTTGACCATGTTCGTTTTCATCATCATTCATTTTTTTTTCACTTCTCTTTCCCTTTTGATATGACATCCATACCGCACTAGGTATCCCATAGTTATATCCCACCATACTAATATGTAGGTACCATGTCGACTTGTTTTATCAACGGTTGCGGTTTCTCCCCTCGCAGGGTACATTACACAGTAGGGCTCTGAGATGCAGGGAACAGGCATGGTAGGGTATCCATGGCATACTTACCTAGCCAGGGACCTGATCAGCAAGTGCCTTAATAAACTGGGCTGAGCTGGGCTGTCGGTCCGGGGAGATATCACAACAACACTCCACATTCATTACGATATTACTGTCTGTGGAATCAAATTCATCATCCTGGGCGTATATACTGGATTCATAGGGTAATCACGGTTCAGACTCAGCAGCAGCAGCAGCGCGCGTACAATACCGTGTCGCACCTAAGGGGAGATGACATGCCATGCCATGATATCCGTAGCCGTCAGTCAGTTAGTTAATTCGAGACAAGGATACGTCCGTACAGTACCGCTGAACTCAATTGACGCGCGGCAGGATGAGGTACCGCAAGTTGGAGCTAAGGGCGAGGCGAGGCGACGTGAGACGAGCCCATCAAGACAAGAACAGGACCTAAAGACAGGGATCAATGGAGCGTACCACCAACTTGACTTGACGAGTAACTACTAATAGACAAGTGACAAGATCGAGGAGAATAACGGGCGGGACTATGGATTGGATGGATGCGATGGATACGACTAAACTAATTACATGCCACCGGGGGCTGCTGCCAGTCACGAACTACTGTACACTGACTGCGCTACGACGACAGACGGCATGTTCCTACAAAGCTCCTGGTCCTGCAATAGGTAATTACATCGTATGGCCGTTTTTAGATGGGAAAGATTAGGGTGGGCTTGGGCTTCAAGTCCAAATCCAAGTCCAAGTCTTAGTACCAAGTTCAAGTCCAAGCTTGTAATAATGGGGAAATCGGAAAGAGGGGGGACCTTTTGTTCAACACCCCTTCTCTTTTTTCTCTCTCTCTCTCCTAGTTGGCACTGACATTTGCTTGTTGATCTTGGCTTTTTTATTTTAGATCAATTCTGCAGTACACACTAAATAATTTTACTGCACTGCTGCACTGCACAGCACAGACATGGTAAAACATGGAACAGCAAGCGATGGGAACGTGTATTCTGTGCCGTAATTGCGTTTGATATCATTCGTACAAACAACAGCAAAGGGTATAGATGAAAATACAGTGTTTTTGGTACCTGTACAGTAGAGTAGGCACCCCCAAGTCGTGTAAGACGGGAGACCCTTAAATGATCTTCACTAAGGTTTGGGCATCTTTGACGGGGTGCTGCTCTACCTGAAGTGATGCCGTCTGTAATATCAGGCACGTGCTTGGAACCTGACGCGATGTGCAGTCAAATTTGATGCCATAAGGTAAAGACTTTCTTCTTTGCGAAACCTCCATCAAACCCCCAAAATTTGAGGTGCGCACGTTCCAACTATAGTACACACATTGACCCATTTTCTTGTCCTTGTCCTTGTCTTTGTCTCGTCTTGTCTTTTTTTAATACTGGATTATCATCAAGCTAGTAACGTAAACTAGCAACGTTGAATCCTGTACTAACTAGTATCCGTATGTAACTTGGGCGATACCGGGAATGTGCTGCCGTTGTGTGTAATAGACAAGGCCTATCTACTTGCAATAGTTGGTAGGTGCCAAAACAATCGACGGGAAAATTGAAGCCGCAAGATTGCTTGCTGTACTATACCGAAAATAACAAACGCTTGCGTCGGAGCCAATCCGCCCATCAAATTCTGCATGCAATCTCACCTGTGACGCTTGTCTGACTCTATCGTTGCTATGTACGGATGCAACAATATCGACATTATGCACAAAAAGCTCGAAGTTGGGAACAAGAAGGAGACTACTACTAGCAGCAGCAGCAGCAGCAGCAATAAGAACGTACAGAAAGGACAAGGGCAGAATACATACGCCAACGAAAAAAAAAAACACCACCCTGTCTGTAATGTAGGTATGTACGTTGGTAGTGCTGTATACTAACCCGAGAAAGCGTTGCCGTCGGGTGGGCTTGGAGTGGCCGGCGTCGGAAGTCTCGGCCGTCTCCGGGGTTCCGGACGGGGGAAGGGTTTCTCCTTTAGTTGTTAATGGATGGATCATGGTGCCTATTCCTATTACAATTACTTACTAGCTGACCACTTTGCCCGCACTTGCCCTGTCGTTTTCCTTGCCTTGCCTTGCGCTGCCTTGCCTTGGGCTTCGCTTCGCCTACAATACCTGACCTTGTCTGGCTGGTCTGGTAGTCTGGATCGTACGTACTGTTTCGGTAGGTGTCTCTCAAATTTACCAACTCCACACACCTCCTCTCTGGAAATGGAAAGAAGGGGATGGGGGGAAGCACGTCCCATTATGTGATGATGCTGATGATGGTGGTGGTGGTGGTGGTGGCAGTGGCTGAATTGGACGGGCCTTTACGGCCGAGAGGAGAGGCGAGAGAAGAGGAGAAGAAGAGAAAAGAAAGAGAAACAAGAAGATGGCTTTACCAAAGATTAGATACAAAAAATGTTGATGGATTGTCTTAGAGTTCGTCAACAGGTACCAAAGATCCGGTTCACTCTAAAAGAATTCAATCGCCTTCGAATAAAAGGTTGGACGAATCATTGCATTGGTTTTCCTCCATCAATTAAAAGAAGCTCTTTACCGGTCTGAATCCAAAATAATTGAACCCTGTCTGTTCCTTAACTAGATCTGCCCAGGTCTCCAAGCTGTCGGGAGCTGGCGAAAACTTATCTTACAACCCACCTCATTCTGGTACATGTGGTATTGCAATATCTTTAATCAAAGATCGACGAAATGAATTTATTACATCCACAATATCACCAGTTGAATACGGATAGGATATGTTAACATAAGATAGATCGTGCATCTCTTCGTCTTTTGTGTCCTGACGCTCATTCGTTTCCCTCCCTTCCTGTTGTCCCTGTGAAATTGACCCTCTTTGATATATACACGCCTGGGGAAGATTTTAGACACGCCCCCCTTCTCAAGTCTTTTCATGCATCAGTGACGCACTATTCTTCTTTCTTGAGAATATGCCATGACAGTTATGATTGTCGTCTATCTCGATAAGGGGGCACGTATGTATGTGATGTGTCTGATTTGGTTCCGTATGAATTGCTCGGAACAATGCCTTTCTTCGGAACTTCTCGACAACTGCCGAAAGTTGAGCTGTTACAATGCCCCAGATTGGATGCCTCTTTTTTTCACATCTTTGTTTCTGACAGGCGGGAGATATTCATTTTGCCATTCAACAACCCCCCTCCTTTTTCCAATTTGATAGTACTATTTATTACTGGAGAAAAAAGGCCAAAGCACCACAGCCCCCCTCATTGTCATCAACGGCCATAACAGGCCATGTCCCTTCACATCACTTCATTCAATTCTGCAATGGGCTTGCGTCTGTCATGACTTGGCCGGCTCTTCTTTTTTCTGTGTGCTGGGGGCCCTGAACGCCACGAACCCACATGCATTCCTAACATGGCACGCCATCATTATGGTAATAGGAACCGTCTAATGTCGCCCCTCACCGTGGGTCATGGGCGTATGTACCTAGATAGATTCAATGAATGCAAATTCACCCAGATAGGTAATGCACCTATCTAAAAACTGTGCATTGAGTTGCGTTGCGCAGCGCTGCGTCGCAAGCCAAGCCACCATGAAAAAGGCCGTCGTAAAAACCTGTCACGGCTCTCCCATCCCGACTACATGGGATAGAATGGGATATTTGGTGTTTTTGTTAACCGACTTGGGTTGGCGCGGGCCACGGTTTTTGTACATGGTCATGGCTTTCATGTCACAGTCCCAGTCCCAGTCCCAGTCTCAGTCTGAATCCCAGTCCTAGTCCCAGTCCCGGTCTCAGTCCAAATTCAACACCGGTCATCGGGAAGGGTCCATGGATGAACAGCCCGAGCAGGAGGTGAATACGTACACCACAGCTCTCCCGCCCGTCGCTGCCCTACCAATCAATGCCTGCACCTCTCACCTCACTAAAGAAAGTACAGTACACGTACATACAGCAATGTACAGTACGGTATAGTGCTACGACTTTACATCCCTGAGGTTGGTGCAAGTACCTGGTACCTGGTCTCTTTCATGTTTGTGAGGAAATAAAGGCAGGCCGCGGGCACCGTGCTGCAGATATCGCGACCTCTTCAAGTCATTCGTAAAGTACGTAGTAAAAGAGACGAAATTAAACGAATCAGCTTGTGATATCTCTGACCAGGTCTTAACACTGAACAAAGTCCAAAAAGCCAAGTGCTTTTCGATACCCCCTAGCGTGTGTAGTGTATGTACCTGGCTGCTGAAGCCCCCTGGGTCTAGCTGAGAAAGGCCGGATCGGATACATACACACTACCTGCCAGCAGACGTATGTAGACGCAGACGGGAACCAACAAAAGCATGGCCCTGTCTCCAAGTTCAATGTACCTTTTAGTCTGGCCAATCCTGTTTAGTGCACCAAAGCTCGAATCGATTTGAGGAAGTACATTATATCCAGGCCATCCACATCCACTTACACTTGCTTGACTTCATCACATCCCCATCTAATTCATTCTACCATAACTTGCTCCTTCTTCTTTTTCTTCTTCTGCTACATTATTATTTCTTCATTCCCACATTCCAACTAAACTTCAACAAGAAGTTTCATTTGTCAATACGCTGCTCAATTAACTTCAGTACAAGCTAATCAATCATCTTACATTATTCACCACGCTCAAAGCCTCCCGCGATCAAATTCAAACTTAAACTCCCTGGCGGACCAGAAAGAATATCATCCGAGTTCTGACGTGTTGTGTTGTGTTGTGGTGACGACACAGTCATAGGTGTTCAACGGTCAAACCATCTCGTGCCTGACACTACGCCTTATCAAACTCTACTTTGAACCTTCTGGTATCAATTGAATACCCACGCAACCAATTCGGTCACAACTATAAAGCAAGATATCTCAACAGCTGATAAATAATCTTGCTCGGCCCGTATGGTAGTCATAACTCTACGAAAATCGGAAAGTCTATCAGCTGCGTGGCAAACCAGTCATATACATTCACAGTAATTACGCAAATTCAATATTCTTCCGGCACAGCAACACGCTTGTCCGGACAGGCAACGACTGGACAGTCAAGGCCCATGCGCACAAAAACTTTGGTCGACATAGCAACTCTGATATCTTGGACAAGATTTAATTCTTGTTAGGCACAAGAATTTATTATAAAAGAGTAGCTTCCCCCGCTACTGAGTTCGATCAAAACTCTTACAGAAACACAAACATATCTTGAGCTTCAACTCAAACATCACACACTATCAACCATGGCAAGCGCCCCACTCCAGATAACCTTTGAAGGGTTTATCAAATCCACTATGGATGCTCTAATGATCTTCGAAGCCTGCTTGAATGGTACCCTTCGGCATGCGGCTCGACGACCACACGACCGGGAACGCCAGGAGCTGATCAGAAGCGGATCGGTCTTCGTCTACGAAGAAAACTCCTCCGGGATTAAGCGCTGGACTGACGGCGTCACTTGGAGCCCAAGCCGAATCTTGCAAAACTTTCTGGTGTACCGGGAACTGACCCAACCCTTCCCACCTGGACAGAAGAAGCAGGCTATGAAGAGGACAAAGAAGCCACAGACTGGGATTACCAAGGCCTACAACAATCAGCGGTCGCGGGCCACAAGTTTCTCCAACATGCCCAATGGCGCTGGTTTCGATACTGGCGCTGGTTTCAATACTGGCGCTGGTTTTGATGCTGGTGCTGGTCTTGATGCTGGTGAACTTGGGGACGACACCCGGGAACTTGTAGGGTCACTCATTGACTCCTACGACTTCAAGGCTACTGGTCTTGTCAAGAAGACTATTAGCATCACGTACAACGGCATCCAACACCACCTCGTCAGCTACTATACTGTTGATGATATCAAGGCAGGACGACTCATGAGGCCTTGCGACCACCCCGCAGTTCGGAAAGTCTTTCCTCGGGAAGATCTCATCAGCTCACAGAATTTCCGGGTGCCGATACATGATGAGCTAGTTGGAGAGGAGGAGAGACAATTCCTACACTCACGAGAGGCCATTATACCACGTGATCAGTTCTATACTACCGCCAGCTATCCCGTCAACTACCAACACCAACACCAACCCATCTATCAGTACTTCCCGCAGCATTATGACACCGCACCACTCCCTAATGCCCCCACACTCCCTAATGGCCACACACTCCCTCATGGCCACACACTCCCTAATGGCCACACACTCCCTCATGGCCACCAACCTCAAGGTTTTGGTGTTGAGCACCAGCAGCATATCTATGCCCCGCAACCCCCGCAACCCCCGCAGCCCCCCCACAACCCCAACAACAACAACAACAACAACAACAACAACCCTTATGGCGGCCCTCCTCCTCCTCCGGGGTCTTCTTTTCCCGGGTCAAACAACTACAATCCTCATAACGGCTTCATGTAATAAATCCAGGATTTATTGCAAGTCAACAATCCTAGATTTCAAAGAGCGCTGTCTGGAAGCGCCGGCAGTAACTACTTTGACTAGGTATGATAGGCAGGAATGATAAATAAAAGTTAATTACAAAAATGACAACTCCCACTGGTGAACAATGAACAAAAAGTAATGCCTGTAAAAGAACAACTCCGGTGCGGGGAATCGAACCCCGCTCGCCGCGGATTTCTCAAGATGAAAACGCGGTATGCTAACCGATACACCACACCGGATGCGATTTGGATGAAAGACATTCAAGATAGTGGTGCTCATGAATGATTGTAATTATTTTTGCTAGCGTCGGATCCAAAGTGGACCCACGATCTAAAGGCTTCGATCTCCTTTTGTCTCTTCAGATCTGCCCATAGTTGAGCAAGTCTAGCAGCCTTGAGTTCCTCTATAAGCTCTGCTTTTTGTTGGCCTCCTGTGGATTTGGTAGGATCATCGATATTCTCTTCCTTGTATTGTGACCGTCTTCTTGTTCCTTCTCGTCAAGTGCAAATAGCCGACTACTACTAGTGTCTAACCAAAATATGTCGAAGCTTCAGGGTACGAAAGTAACAAACAGTATAATAAAACTGTCACAGAGGCTTCAAGTTTACTGTGTTTGAGTTACGTCTTATTAGGAGGTAGTTTTCTCTACTGCTTGGCACCGTTCATCTCGAACCAAAATGGGCAAGTTAAACATTATCGTCGAGTCTAATCAAATTAAATTAAACAATTATGTATCTTCGCAGAAGATCAATGCCAAAAATGAAAACACGACGAGATCAACACACTAAACGAGAAACAGATCATACATGATCCGCAGATGCCAAGTATTGGTGATCACCATAGCGTGGGGTGTCATGGCCATGGCCATATTCAACCAGGCGGGGTTCTGGGATCTTTATCGGGTCTTATCGCTTTCGACAAACCTTAGCACGACTCCATCATCGGATATACCTGGGCCAACAAGATATCGTCGTGGGCGAATTCGACCGATTGAGCGTCTGGGCAGCGCCCAATTCTTAAAAAACCCCCCCAAAAAACACTCAACTCAAGTCAAGCGAAGATATGAGTATATCCGCGAGGTTGGCTTGCCGGGCAGCGACAAGATGTGCTGCAAACATAAGCATAAGGCCTGCTGCTGTGAGGTTTGCGCCGAGACACACGACACCAGCAAAATTACAGAGCCTCTTCTTCACAAAAGCGCAATCATGGCAAGATAACAAAAACCACCAAAAGCAGCAGGATGAGAAAAATGTCGGGTGAGTACGCGACGGGAAACCTCAATTGGTCGCGGCTGACTGACCCGGCCTTGTCCAGAACACATCCCCCGACAACACAACATGTTACGCCCTCGCGACCCGCCGAAGTGCTGCACGAAGATATATACACGGTACCAAACATCCTGACCTTTACGCGTCTCGCTGCCGCTCCTGTCATTGGATATCTTGTTCTACACGACCAGCATGCGTGGGCGGTTGGTCTCTTTGCATACGCAGGCATCACCGACCTGCTTGATGGATGGATCGCGCGACGCTGGGATAGCAAGACTGTCGTGGGCACAGTAATTGACCCCATGGCAGACAAGATGCTCATGACCATCTTGACCATCTGTCTTGCTGCCAAGGGTGCTTTGCCTCGTGCGTTTTGCCTCCCCCATTCTAATCCATCGTGAACAGCGTAGCTAACATGCCCAAAAAGTCTGGTGTGCTACCATTATCCTTGGCCGTGATGTTGGTCTTGCCATCTCTGCAATCTACTACCGCTGGATCTCCCTACCACCACCAAAGACATTTGCCCGATACTGGGATTTTTCACTTCCCTCAGCTGAAGTGCGTCCTACAACTATCAGCAAGTACAACACTTTCCTGCAGCTTGCTCTTGTAGGAGTCACCACAGCTGCTCCTATCGTGACCGCAGACCTGACCACTGCATTAACAATCATGCAGTAAGTCCAATTCCTTAAAAGTCCTGTCGGCATCTGCTAACATGGTTGACCAGATATGTTGTCTCTGCCACCACCATCTGGAGCGGAGCGAGCTACATCTACACAAAGGACGCCGTTAAAATCCTCAATAAGCAAAAGCCAAAAAAGCCATAGAATTATGGTTTCTGTGCAATTTAGTAAAGCGGCAGACGATGAGAAAGCACGAGTGCAACGGGTACCTTTGTTTGATTCAGGCTTAAGTGCGGGAGCTAGCAAGGTCAAATAAAACATCAAGAAAGAAGAAACATAGAAGTCAAAAGGTCACTAGTGACGGCCCGCAACCTTGAGCCTGATATGTTATGTATACCCCTTTGTTCAAAACGAGCCCAAGACGAATTCTAAATCGCATGCTTCCGGAATCTCCGCCTGGAACTTTGTCAAGAAACGTGATTATGACACTTACATATGCTATATACTTTTCAAGGCCCCTATTTATAACCCCCCATTGTCCCATGTGAAAACGCCAAATTTATGCATCGTCCCTGATCATCGTACATTGAATCTCGTTATGTGCGGCTTACTTAGCCTCGCCTGCATACATGCACCAGCCCTTGGCTCTATGGAACCTCTGTTGACTCTCCCAATACACCACGGACAGGCTTGCGTCGGACGTATGCTAGTAGGCGCAAGCTACCTGATGGAGTGACACCTTCGACACGTCTTGCCTGTGCAAGGTTCTCTGGCTTGGCTGCCCTGAGGGCTTCCTTCTCCGACAAGGCAAGACCAGGAATTTCATCATAATCAAGGTCGATAGGGATGCGCACGCGCTCGTCGTTGGTGAACCGCTTTCGCTCCGCCTCGGCGATCTTGACATACGGAGCATAAAAGGCCTCGATGGCGACACGGTTTCGTACATTCGGTGAAAAGTCCATAATGCTCGGCACGACAGATGCAAGCTGCTCGAGCTCGATACGCGTGGTTGTGCTTGAGAGCTGGAGCATATCGATGCCATCCCGACGGGTTGAGTTGCGCTTTAAATGGAATCCTTTCTCAATCCATTGGCTTGGGCTCAAAGACACCGACTGCAAGGCCTTTGTGAGGTCGTCCATTTGCTGTCGCTCATCGCGATAACTGTCCCAGCGCTTGTCAGATATGACACCCCATTCGTGGCCCTTGGACGTTAGTCGGAAATCAGCATTATCAGCACGTGCGGCCATGCGGAATTCACTACGAGATGTAAACATTCGGTAAGGCTCCGTGACGCCTTTGGTGATAAGATCGTCCACCATAATACCGATATATCCATCTCCACGTGCAAGGGAAACCCCCGGAAGACCCCGAGCTGAGCGACCTGCGTTGATTCCTGCGAGAACACCTTGGCCGGCTGCCTCCTCATATCCTGTTGTACCATTGATCTGGCCTGCCAAGTATAAACCACTAATGGCCTTTGTTTCCAATGTTGATTTCAGGCCTCGTGGGTCAATGTAGTCATATTCGACACCGTATCCGGGCTGAAGCATTTTCGAGTTTTCCAGGCCTGGGATTGAGCGCAAGACCTTCTCCTGCGCTTCAGCAGGGATGGTCATGGATAAGCCGTTCGGGTAGATGACTTGGCTGTCAAAACCCTCCGGCTCAAGCCACACGATATGTCGAGTCTTGTCGGCAAACCGAATTATCTTGGATTCCAAGGAGGGGCAGTAGCGCGGGCCTCTGACAGTCTCTCGGATGTGGATCGTCTTGTCAAGATTATCGCGTACAATATCATGAGTCTTCTCGTTTGTATACGTCACGCTGCAAGTGAGCTGTTCTTGTACTGCCACTGTGTTGTTGAGGTAACTGAACGGTGACGGTGGGTCATCGCCGTATTGCCTCTCTAGAATGTCGTAGTTTATGCTCGCTCTGTCGATTCGAGGAGGTGTGCCTGTCTTGAGTCGGCCCAGCTGAAAGCCTGCATCGCGTAGCGATTTGCTCAATCCGAAGGTCGCTGCCTCACCAAGCCGACCGGCAGGATACGCATCAAGACCAATATGAATTTCACCACCGAGGAATGTTCCAGTTGTTATAATGACCTTGCTTGTCGGGAGAATCTGGCCCGACTCGAGACGTACTCCAGAAATGCGACTCGAAGCGCCGTCCGTCGGATCCTGAGGTGTGACAACGATGTCGGATACACTGTCGAGTACAATTGATAGGTTCGGATACGAAGTGAGTTCGGCCCTCATGTGCTTCTTGTAGAGATCGCGATCGATTTGCGCCCTTGGACCCTGTCGTGTACCTGTCAGCCATCAACATCTACCAATCATCGAGTTTGAGTTGACATACCCAAACAGCCGCGCCCTTTCGCCGATTTAGAACATGAAACTGTACACCAGACTTGTCGATGATCCGGCCGGCCAACCCATCGAGCGCATCGATTTCTCGAATAATTGTGCCTTTGCCAATACCGCCGAAGCTCGGATTACAGGAACATGTTCCCAGGTTATCCATCTTGGGAGTAATCAAAGCTGTTCGCGCTCCAGCTCTCGCCGCAGCAGCACATGCCTCAGCGCCAGCATGGCCGCCTCCGATTACCACGACATCATAAGGCCTGTAGTGGGGGTGTCAGTGACTGTTTGCGATGGATGCCAGCCATATCAAAATAAAATCCGCGGAGTTGGTTTGGCTTACTTTGTGTCGCTGGAGACGGTCGCAAGACATCTTCGCCTTGGGATTGACCATTGATGCCGTAAGACGGCTGTCCTTGTTCTCAGTAATGCGCGCATCTCATGTTGTTGAAGTTGTTAAAATTTGCCTTTTATGATGACCAATGTTTGAATTTCAAGGTGCCGAACCCCAGAAAGTACAATGCCTAAGTAGGTACCTACGGCTAGACTTGCGCTAAATTGATGGGCCATGCCTGTCCAATCAGAAGTTAAGATTCACACACTTACATCCCGATCCGATCCCATCATGGATTTGTAGTCAGAGATGAGATCATGACGCTCTGAAACAGATCGTCTCTTAGAAAGATCAAATCACTCAAAGTACAAGGGATGTGAGCTGACTCTCCTTTACAAACTTTCAAAGTATTACAATATCAGATACGGGAGGGCACTTGGGAAACTACTGTTGAGGGAGAAGTTAAACAAAAGGCAATTAAGATCAGGTGTCATTCGATCTAAGATGGCTTAAAAGATATACGCTATAATAAAATACCTCTTTATCTAGGTGAACTTATTTACCTTCTACCACGGCTCTCAGGCCATGAACTGACAGCATCATTCACCTCTTCCAAGAACGTCGCTGAGTTATGAATTGTGGTGCCACCTAGAACAACCCGTACACCTGGGCTTGATGCATTGAGTTCTGCAATCATCTTGGCCTCCTCATAAGTTGCACCACCAGCGATGAATACGATGATATCTTGCGGCTTGTCCTTGGTAACGCCACCACCCTCAACGAAGGGATATTGTTGATCCTTGAGTCGACCCTTGATCAAGTTCTGCAGGGTAGTTTCAAGCAGAGGACTGTGCTGTGTATAAACGTTTTCCACACCCTTCAGGCCTTTGAAGCGGTTTGAAGTGGCCGAAAAGATGCCTGCTGATTCGAAGATCTCTGAAATTCCGCCTTGAGATTGTGACGCCTGAAGAGATGTGTGGTATGCTGTCACCTTGCCAATCATATCTGCGTCTCGTGGCGACACGTTCCCAGCAGCAACGAGAAGATCCGTAAGCATGGCCAATGCGTTAGACGGATGCTTATGGTAACGGAGAGCGTACAAAGCTACAAGGCCTACTTTGCTCTCTGATGTAACGTTTGGTGACTGGATAAGTCGCTGGATATTCTGTCCACCGGGTTAATATGGACCAAGCTTCATGTGACAGCAATCATACCTTGACATCGGTTCCGTGATTGTCATTACAAGCCAAGCTTTGTTCCAATTCACTGACTTCGAGCAGATTATCGGCCGCCACACGTCTGCTGAGCTCTGACACCAGGGTGACATGCTTGCTGACGTTGCCAGATAGTTTTCGAAATTCTGGGTATTCCTCTATAAACCGCTTCATATCGGATATTGACTCGATGTTTTCATTATTCTTCGTTTTGGACTGGAATTGTCCAACATATTCCTTAATGTTGCCTCCAAGATCACCGAAGTTTAGGAACATGTTCTTCTTGAAGAAAGGGTCCTGATCCTGTGACAGAACAATTTCCTTCTGCTCTGGGCTGATGTCAGGGACATCGCTGAGATCGACACGACCGTTCTGAATGCCCAAGAGGTGGTGAACCATAGCCTGGTATGTCCATTGCGTGAGTAGCGGTGTCACTGGATCCTCGCGACGGTCCAGCACGAGCAGAATGGGGGGCGTATCGACCTTTCGAAAATCGAATAGTGAGTCTTCTTGTGTCATAAGATATCGGACCTCTGTTGCTAGCTTCTTTGCTAGTGGGCTCGTCTTCTGATACCTGATCAAAGGCTTCTTCTTGAGCGAGAGCAATACAGCGACAAGGCCTTCGGAGCACCTCTGCAGTGAGTCTGGGTTCCACGTATCTGGACTTCCAGCCCATATGCGTTGCTGTGGAAGAGTGAAGCCGAAGGAGAAGAGATCCGGGTTGATGACTGTATAGTCGGCAAAATGCTCCTGCACCAGTTTGACTACCTCATGGTCGTCTGCCTCGGCCAATCGTTCTAAAGATGACTTCTTGACTACATTTGTAAAGTACAAATGGTACTCGCCATACTTTGGGTCTCTTAGCTCGTCTATGAGTAACTGGATTGATTCAGGCGATGGGCGCACGAAAGATAGACATCGCAAGTGTCGCATCTTCTCACGAGATGCATTGTCTAGGCGGTCGATAAGATAGACCTCGTGGTTGAGAAGAGCTGACTGCGTAACCGCAGTTGAGACAATAGAGACAGTTTCTCTATCGAGCAAGAGGATTTTCATCTTGGCGGACGACGTATCGCTGGTCGCGACCACCTTATTGATGTACCCTGAAATTGCTTGGGCGACATCCATGATGATGGCTGAAGCGGCTCGCCGAGGCCACGTAATTGGCTATTCCTTGGCTGTAATTGAACAGTATTTAGAATAAATCTCACAGGAGTGAAGTTGATGAAAAGAAATGATAGTATATGACTTGGTGGTCCACTGCTGTTCTCTTTGATGATTACACTTCTCACCTACCTACCTATCACCTGCCTCGCTTAGTAGGGAGGACGTCAAATGTGATTACATAACACAAAGGCTACCTAAGCTACTAATAGCTCGGTCAACGGACCCACTTCCAACCATTTGCCCTCATCATGAGAAAGCTACCATGTTCAGTGACATCAATTGGTAAAATCGGCTAAAAATGTCGACATGCTGCTAGCTTTCGACTTGACAACTCGGGATTAAGGATTTGAACGTCATAGGAAAGAGCAAAAGCTTTTAGGTGGCAGTTCCATCAGCAACCTGCAATCATGGTTGGTGATACTTGTCCCCAACCGACAGAACCAACGTAAGTGAACACCACAAAATACTGATTCATCAAAGCCATTGCCCATGTCTGACATATCATCTCGAATAGTCTATCTTTCACTCAGGGTCTTATCGTGGGACAACTGTCGGTAGTTCTGGTGTTGGCTGCCTTTATAAAATTCTTCATCTTCGGAGACCCCCCCTCACCAGATGTCACAGCTTCCTTGCGGGCTACCGAGAGACGGTCACGGACGCTTGCTCACAAGCGTTCCTTGTTGAGTCTGCGAAGTCCTGGGAACCGCCAGGACAGGGAGCTAAATCGCAAGAAGTCTACTGTCCTCAGGAACCCTCCGGCACTCACCATTGGATCCATCCTCAGCAAGACATACTACAATGTTGACAGCCATCAACCCGAGAGTCTTGACTGGTTCAACGTTCTTATTGGGCAAACCATTGCCCAGTTCCGTAGCGATGCTCAGCACGACGATGCTATTCTTGACTCGCTGAGTAAAGCTCTGAATGGGGGATCAAGACCGGACTTTATCGATGAGATCAGGGTCACAGAGCTAAGTCTTGGAGAAGACTTTCCGATCCTGAGTAATTGTCGAATCATCCCTGTGGATGAAGATGGAGTGAGCCTTGGCCATGGAAAGAAGTTCGACCCGGACAAGGCAGCGAGAGATGGCACACGGCTCCAAGCGCGGATGGACGTCGATCTCAGCGACATGCTCACCCTGGCTGTGGAGACGAAACTCCTGCTCAACTATCCGAAGAAGCTCTCTGCTGTACTACCTGTTGCATTGGCTGTTTCGGTGGTCAGGTTCAGCGGTACCCTTTCGATCTCTTTTATCCCTAGCAACCCGTCTCAGTCAACACCTACCAGGATGATCTTCAACTTTCTGGACGACTACAGGTTGGACTTCTCTATTCGAAGTCTTCTGGGCAGTCGTTCTCGGCTGCAGGACGTGCCCAAGATTGCCCAATTAATTGAGTCAAGGCTTCATCGTTGGTTCGACGAACGGGCGGTCGAGCCCCGATTCCAGGAGATTGCTCTACCAAGTCTATGGCCGAGAAAGAAGAACACAAGAGGCCCGGATGACGGCCTGGCCGAAGGAAGCGTGCCCATCGGACGGTCAAAGGGGAGGGATGCTAGCCGGGACCCTCAAGAAGAGGCACGCGGCGACGCAGAAATTAGGGATCGAGGAACTGTTCGGCAGCGAAGAGGAACGAGAGGTAGCGATAGTGATGACTTCTCGATGCCTGGCTCTCTGCCCGGCTTCCAGATCCCGACTCCATAGCTGCCATTGGAGAGACAAAATAAAAGCTCTACCCATTGAATTTCTTAGACGAATGCCTAGAAATCCTCGCTTGATGGAACGGAAGATCTCAGTCACGTCAATATTTGGTCAATATGGGATTTTGGAAGCCCCATCCACGCACAGACGTGAGGTTGAGCCACCCTGATCTCCGAAGCAATTTAGTCACTATGTAGGACGGGACCAAAGCGTGGTCTGTGAGAGACCATGTTTCATTTTTTCATGCGATACATCACAAATTCTCCACGTGCGATATAATACATGAATTAACTAAGTAAACAAACAATCTTAGAACTTGGCCAAAGTCATGGGTGTCTCGGTCAACGAGTACAAGTTCTGCCACCAAGCAATCAAACCACCTACAAGGAGTACGTAATAAATCGCAGTCCAGATCTTCCTAGACGAGGCGGCCGCAGGGTCACCTTCTGGTAACCAGTACGGGTCAAGCTGGCCCCAAAGGCGTGGGAAGCCCATGCAATTGCAGAAAGTGTGCACGAGCACGACAGCCAGCAAGCTGCCAGTCCGCAGGAATAAAAATGTGGCGTATGCTCCGAATAGCGAAGTATACGAGAGCTGGAGAAGAGACCACGCAATGGCGACAGGCAGGGGAGTTCGAGGGTGCGTGATGCGGAACTCGTAAAAGTGATGAAGGTGAGCCAAACCGAAGATGAGCGGCGACATGAAAATAGTGCCAGTGAGACTAGCTCCAGAACGCAAAAGCAAGGGAACACCAGCGGAACGGAAAAGACATTCTTCGGTGATGGGGCCCTGATGAAATCATTAGTATTACATGGATTTGACAAGCGGTGTGAGAAGGAGGCTCTGTGGAGATCAATAGGCGAGGGGATTGACAGGGGAAAATATGAAAGGAATCTCTATAGCGAGATCAAATTGTTTCAAAGTGCACGTACCGCTACCATGTTTCTCCAGGTGGGCCAGTCAGTCCAGAGATCTCTCAGAGGTTCGAGGCGAAGCCATTGATGAGCAGTCCCGTCGATGACGAGAGACTCATACAGGGGGCCAGCGAAAAGCAAAGCTGTGAGCCATAGAGCACGAGCAGCATCGACAAGCCCGGGAGGCCAGTAGCCCATAAAATGCAATGGCTCGTGAACAGCTATAGCGCCATGCGATGAGAGCAGATACAGTGTTATAAGAGAGCAAAGAGCCGTCGAGAGCGACACGGCAAAGATGCGTGCGCGAATAGCTTCAGGAGCATCCCTAGACCGTGTAGGTGAAGGCCTGGTCGCTGCTGAAAAGTAGAGAGGGATTACGTAGATGAGGCAGTAGACGACCTTGAGAATGAGTTAGTATGTAGAGTCTCATGAGAGACGGTTGAGCTCACTAGCAAAGCTACTGCTTGAGGAGGCGAAAACCCTGTTGAACTAGGGTTGAACATTGTAACGTTCTAGGCTTTTGAAGTTGTAGTAGTAGTTTCGGGGTGTTGTAGATGGAAAGATGGAAGAAGTTGAGTAGAGAGGTTGAGGGGGAAAAGGACAATTGCGGGAATGTAGAATGGGGTAAAGTCAAGTCAAGTCAAGTCATCATCACGAGTCTTTTGTCAAAGAAACTGGAATACATTCAAAGCCAACACGGGCCAATATGAATCAATTCTGAAATAAGCAGAGGCCATCGCCAGCCACGAAACAGTCTATTCCTATTGTTCTAAGAACCATTGTTCACTAATAACCAACTATTCGTGTCTTGTCAGATTTTGCTTACTTATCCAATCAATCCAACCAAGGAATAGCCAACTTTGCCTCTGACTGGCGTACTAAAATGTTAGGGACCAACGAAGAAAAATTGTGCAGGCCTCTGAGGAAGCTAACGAGGGATGGCATGGTTTCGCACGTCTTCATTTTACCTTGCATATCGCTTCATGGAGTTGCATACGCTATTGTATGCGGTGAGCTGCATGGCACAAGAGTTATTGAAGGAAGCGAGATGATGTGGGGAGGGTATAAAACACGACCCAAACACAGTGACATTAGTCCAGTCAGTGGGGGGAATAGTTTTGTGAAAAAGGAATAAAATTCTCATCGACACTCGTGCATGACTAGAGGATATTCAATTCTTGAATTGGCAGACTGAGGATACTCCAATAACACACGCCGTATTCCCAGGTGGTACTAACAAGGACATGTCGGGCTTGCTCAGCCGCAATGACCCTTTGGCTAGGACAAGGCCATGAATCAAGAAGTGAGGTGACCCCAATTGAACAACGGTACCTGCATTAGTTAGGTGCAGCGGAATTTGTTAGTGCTGAGGAGAGAGGTGGTGATAGATGGGCTGGTTGGACCCCTAAGAGCGGACGGGCGATCTACCCGTACCGGTTTTGACTACTGCAATGCGAGTCGCTGAATGGTATACCGGCTGTAAAAAGGAGAGGAATAATGGTTGCAATGGAAGGGAATCTGTTAAGAATCATGTGAGTGTACCAAGTAGGTAGGTAGTAATGATGAAGGTGTACCTTTTCAGTTATAGTAAACTGCACATGTTGAAGTTGACATGTTCAAGATGTCATTGAGAGTCTCAATAACCAGTAACAATTGCTTGTACGACCTATTATAAGATAAACGCTGACACAAGAACAGCACTTCAGACCAAGACAAGGTTAGCTCGACACGTTGCACGGGAGTCGTTAGATTGCGCGCGGCAAAGCCACATCAACGCCTTCAACAACGCTTTCAACAACGCTTAAAGACCCTTTTGTCTGGTTTCATTGCCATCTGCTATTGAGGAATGGTTGTCATTACCCCTGAGCCAGAGTCAGTGAACGCACCTGGCAGTTCTGAAGGCAGCCAAGTGGAGAGAGTTTGCATGTCTTGACTTTTCTGCAGGTCTTGGTTTCGAGAAGCGCTGTTACGACAAGTGGATGAACAGGCGCCGGATTCTGGCTCTCGCGTACATGTATAAACGCCAGTTTTGATAAGCCAGATATGTACCACATCAATTCAAGTACTTTAGGCAAAACAAGCGCCTGGAAGAGAAAGCATCATAGACGGCCAGATAGGCGACCATGGAGGCCAGCTGGACTGTACGTGGACAACTACCGTTATCCAGACCGAACGATCAATTATTCCAGAATTCGTAGCGTGCATGTATGATTGATTGATGAAACAGTGAAACCTGTGCATGTCCTGCAGCTTCCTGGATATCTTTAGGAATAAGCATCCATTGATGATCTGCCACTTGGCACATGTGGTCCCAGTAATTTCTCCGGGCCTTGACTTTTGCTCAAGGTAACTATCCATTCCGTTCTTGTATATGTATATCGTAGACAAAATCGAAGGAATTGACATCTCACAGCTGCATAGACAGGGCCATTGGACAGTACACAGCCACACTGAAAAACGACCTTGTCCCCCTAGCGCCGGTAGCTCAGCCGGTTCAGACAGATCTGATCCGCAATAACGCAACCCCAACCTTAGTTCTTAAAAGTTGGTGGTGTGCTGAGGAACAAATCAGAGCTTGCCGCGAGTTGTATAAGGAGATCTTAAGATTTCTTCTCCTGAACTCGACATAATGATTGGGTTTCTTTGGTTAGAATCGATTGAGCACCGGGAAGCTCCCAAAGCCTTGATTGTAACCAATGTTGGTTCATCAGAGTCGCGGTGTCTTATCCTGTCCGTCAGAGATCCCCTTATCTCCCTCAGGTCACCCACCTAGCTCGTCTCGTTCTCCTCTACCAAGTCAGCCCCCCTGTCTCTCCAACGGTCCCATCTTGCGCGCGCCGAGACCTGCAGGGAAAGCCCCTGTTGCAGCAAGGTAATATCCCAGGGCCGCTAGTTGCAGACTTGTTACAATGGCGCTTCCAACCACTGGTTCATGTCTGTTTGCGCAATCCACGTCACTGGCCCAATTGAACCGCTCCAGCAGTCCAGTTCAGTTCAATCCAGTATCGTGTCGTGTCGTGTCGTGTCGTGTCTTATCTGGTCCCTAATATTGTCTCGTCCAAGCCTGCCCGACGGGAAAGATTCTGTAAGGGGGAGGCTAGGAAGTCTAACTCGGAGAGCTCGGATCGTTCCATACCCTCGTCTTTTCGTCTGGTCCGGGCCTAGGATTGTTAGTGAATATTGATTATCGTAAAGCCGTGACCTTGTACGCACGCAAGCAAGCAAGAAGCTGGTTTCGAGATACCCACATAATATTGTCCGTCCATAGCTTACCCAAAGCAGGTGCAGGTCGTTGGGCCTGCCGCCCTTGGTCGCATGGGGGAGGACCACTGTTGCTCTTTTTAGTTACTTTACCTACCCGCCCGTCGCTTCCTTCCCCATGATCCTAACTTTTGTCTTTCTCTCTCACGTTTCGTCCTTTCCCAACCAACCTACATACACTCGCTCTAATCGGCCGCTGGCCAGTCACTCATTCAGCACTTTGATATTCAACACACTCTTTGGAAACGGTACCGAACTAATTAATTAACCTAATTGTTGCTTCTTCGTTTTTATTTCTTCTCTCTGGATCTATCTTCCGTTTTTGGTAATCGGTCCAATTGCTCTATCCTCTCGATCGAGTCTTTTTTTTTCTTCTCTCACAGTCAGCCGAAACGCGAACGATCCACCTCGCGACGCTCAATCGACAACCCCAGCTTGTTTCGAATTAAGTTGTCTGATCTTTGCTTCATCCGATCTCTTTTGGAACGATTGATGCTTCATTGATGCCATTAAGCTGTTGTGGCCTTTAATTCTTTAATCGTTTTGTCTGAATATCCGACTTCCTTGACCCACCTCCGGCGCCAACCGAGTTCAAAGTATACTACAACGATATTCACGATTTCGAAAGTCAATTGTCTTGCCAGTTTCAAGGGCAAGAATTTTGGATATTATTCATAGATTTCTCATGTCCTGGAAAGCAGAGCTGTTGCCATTGTCGCCTTGTGCGTAGAGCATGTCGGTCTCACCGTCTGGCTCTCCGCCTCGTCGGGCATTGCATCAGCGAAGTAATTCACAGAACAACGCTCAGAACAGTCGTCTTGGGATTCGCCTTGTTCCTTACAGTCCGCCACGGGTTGCATCAGATGCTACTGCCACATCGTCCAAGACCATTACCCAGGCTGACACGAATACCGAGACCGAGACGGAACTTGAACGGAGTCAGACATCGCATTCCTCCAGTCCACCTTTTGAAACACCATCACCATCCCTGCAAAGGGCACGAGCGAAAACGACTGCGTTACCTCCGTCATCATTCAAAAGTCTGGCTCGATATCCATCATCCGATTATGAACCTAGCCAATCCTCCTGGGCACCCCATTATGATAACGATGACAACACCTCTATTGCTTCACGCCCACCTTCTCGCGGACCTTCAGCCTCACCAAGACCCCCCTCTCGCAAAAAGGTTATCAAGGTCAACCCTGACAAAACCTTCTCTGTACAATATCATAATGTTTCAATGTCTTCAAGAGTCGAATCTCTTTGGTCTCTTCCCCCATCTTTCACTACTGGTAACACCTCGTATGGTCGAGAATCTGTGGGTACGATAGGCGAGGATCGTCAAAGCCGGCCAACTTCACCTTTGACTCCTCTTGCAGAACGAGAGCCCAGTTCTCCAGTTATTTCGTCTCGGATTCAAGACCCATCAACCCCCGACAATTCGTCACCGTGGAACTACCGCCTGTTTGGGGGCCTGCGCAAAGTACCCAAAACTCCTGACGTGAAGCAAAAACAACCGGAGACCCAAGGTGTTCCAGCTGAATTGTCCCTCCCTCCACTGCCTGAGGTTGATCTTCCTCTTTCTGAAGCAGGTCCTTCTAAGTGGCTTAATGAAAAGACATCCTTCCACTCTTCGTCATCTGATCAAACAAGGACCACTGTATCCAACAGAACCAACATCAAAACTTATAGAGAGAGCTCACCGGTCAACGTCGCCGACCTGCGTAGCCTGCCACCGTCGTCGATTCATTCCAATATTGAGTTAATCGGTGATCCCTCTTCAGCAGAAGCTTCATTATACGCCAGCACTCGGCCACCAACCGAAGACAGTAACGTCAACTTTGTCACTCACGGTAGCCACCGCAGTCACTCCGCTTCTTCCTCTATCGTTGCTGCTAGGCATCGTGTACAGCCTGAGTTCTCTCAAGAGAGTTTGGTTGTTGCCCCATTACAGCCACGTAAGAGGAGGTCTTCGGATACCTTTGCCCTCGCCAGAACCCGATCCCGTGAAACTATCCGATCTCGCTCTGCATCGATAACTTCACTATCAACCATCTTCACTCAAGAGGCTACTCGTGCTCTCTTTGTTGGGCCACCAACAATACTCCAGCACGCTGGTCCTTCGTGGCAAGACCTAGGCCGACCCCAATCGCGAACTCACCAATGGAGCGGCCAATTATCAACAGTCATGTCAGAAAGCGAGGGTGGCAGCGAGCCCGCATCTCGCACCCTGTCGCTATCTTCCGTTCCACGTCGACGTGGCAGTGACCACAGTAAGCATGTCTTGAGCATGACTTCCTCACTCTTTGGCCTTGAAGAGCACATCGAGAGTCCTTCTCAGTCAAGAGGCAGCACCCCGTCCCACTCGAGAAATAACTCTCTGGAACCCCCTTCCGCAACATATGCCAGAAACTCAGCCCGTGATCCCGCGACTGGCACAATACGTTTGGTTCGCGATCATGATGAGGATGGAGACGGTCTCGCCGACTTGGAAGTACTTCATCATCGTCCTTCGCGAACCAGAATGGGAAGGTTCTTGTCAAGCTATGCCTCGGATCGTAGCCTGCGATCAACTGCCAGCTTCAACGCTGCAGTTCCTGCTTGGGCCAAGTGAGTACTTTTTTCAATACCAATGGAATGCCATGACTGACTCTATGATTGCAGGGTTTACTACGGCAGTAGTGAGCGTAAGTGGTTGGCTGCTCAGCCTTCAATGGAGTCCATGTATGACTCGGACTTCAACGAAAGCGAGTTTCATGAGCCTCAACTCAGCCGATCACCGAGCCAGGATGCCAATGCCACCAACATTCGCATTCCCAGACGCCGACCTCGTGACGCATTTCCCCGACAACATTCAAATGCAGGCTCAATGGACGCCAACGCGGCGCCAGCTCACCCCGTGCTGGCTGTTGTGCGTAACATCAAGAAGCAAACCTCCAGCATCTGGTCGCCTCATTTAGCTCGGGATCGACGACCTTTCCAGCACAGCATCTGGCAGCCTCCAGCGTCAGAATGGGAAGCGAGGAGCGAGCTGACCGGCCGACGCAATGCTCAAGTCACAATGTTTGTGGTGGGATTTATTTTCCCATTGGGTAGGTTCAGTACACCATTGTGTAGAAATTAAGTTCTAATATGTTTTAGCTTGGATGTTTGCTGCATTTATTCCTATTAGGGCGGCTACTCAAGCCGAAGATGTTGAGGGCAACAACAGTACGTCTAAGTCAGACGGATTCCAGGTGAACGGCAAAGAGGACGCCGTTTTTACGAGTGCAATTTGGTGGAGGAAGGTCAACCGAGGCATGTCCATTATCGGCTTGTTCATCCTCGGTGCCATCATCGCGCTCAGCGTGGTAGGCGTTAAACAACGTTGGGGACATTGATACCATTTTACAAAGATATCCCGCTTTGATGACCCGGATTACGAGAACAGTCCTGATTCTAAACCTCCCATGGAACTTCAAGGCATCTCAACAATTGACGACGAATTACGATTTGTTTCTGTTTTTGCTGGAATCATTTGAACACCTTTTCAAGACTCACGATTTTCATGCAATTTTATCTAAATTTCAACGACCAACGATTTCTTTCTGAGCATACCATTTGACGAGACACGATTTGCCTTTTCTTTTTCTGTCTCCATGTTTTGATGAAGCACGATTTCTTGAATTTCAAGATTTCTCTTCAGTTCTCTGCTTTGCTGTTTACCCGATGTTGTTCTCACATCTACTTAACAGCGATGAAACGAGAGATATTTTATTTTCTGCCCGTTTTAATGGACCTTAGCATATACATATACAACTAGGCGGTTGGATTTAACAGCGATTTTGAACAAGACGAAAGACAGTTGGCATAGACACTCAATTCACGATACCAAATATTGTAATTAAACAGAGAAAGAGAAACAGGCTACCCCGAGAAGCACACAATACGTTATATATAAATCTAATAAATTCAAAGCATCATCTACTCAGTAAACCGTGTATTTCCCATAGATTAGCCAGTGTCTCAGCCGCCAGCTCACAACGCCTATCTTCCAACACCTAAAATACCAACACTAACTACTCAAGCTTCTTAATAATGCCAAGATAGCAATTACGCTATTTTGGTATGGGCATACCTTTTGGTATAGGCATACCCATTCTGCGCCTCATCTCCATCTCTGCTTTAAGTTCCAGCACAGCCTCCTGGACATCACCTTCGGGGTCCTTGGAAATACCCAGTATAGGATCCTTGCCATTCAAACTATCCGTCGAGACGGAGTGCGCAAGCTTGGCGTTAGCACGGCCTTGACGCTTCTCAAGTTGTGTTTTGAGGAAGGCTTTACTGGGAGGAGAATAGAAGAAGACGAGGGAGGCAACAGTCCAAACGACTGCGTAAAAGTAAACACGGGACCAAGCAAGAAGTGAGCCTTGGAATGTAAGAACGAGGAACGGAGCTGTTGCGAAAGTGAAGGTGAGCTGGGTGACGAGGTACGATGCGATGTCATAGTATTTCTTCTTAGGCGAAGGGTTGCCGGAAATAGGATCAAGGAAGAAGGGCCGAACATGACGGCGGAAGTCTGAAGACTGTTAGTATTGTTACAGTACGATAATCTCAAGTAACTTACGCTTCGCGGAGTCCTGAATCAAGCTTGCAAGAACAAAGCTGAGATAGTATCCAGGGTAGAATCCATGCCACAGAGCACTGGTGCCAAAGGTCATAAGACTGGCGCGGAAGCCAGGCTTCTTGCCTCGAGGGGTAACCCGCAAATAGACGTAATTCCTCAGCCAGTTGCTGGTGTTAATATTCCACCCTCCAAGGTACCCACGCGGGTTCTGCGCCGTCTCGACGGCCCAGGGGTCGATATTTTGTAAACGATTCCAGAAGACCTTGCCCGTGACAGGATCTACGCCATTGTAGCCCATCCCCGTCAGGATACAAGCGCCTTCGGTAAGATACCAGACACCGTAGTACTTGAGTCGTGCGGTGAAACTGACCATGTGCATAATCCAGACACGGCGGAGGAAACCGTAGTTCATGTAGGTATCGACAGTGAGCAACGTAGGATAGTATGAACCACCAAGACCCATGAACATGGCGATGAGGAAGAGACCACTGGCGGCTTTCCAAGCTGCTGGACCACCACTTCGAGGAATCTTTCGCTTCTTCCTGACAGGAGGCTTCTTCGATGGGTCGACATTTGGTGCGTCGAAGAGGGTTGTATCAAGCCACTTGCGATAGTCGACGAAATCGAAAGAGGGGCCAGCGAAGAGCGCAGGGAAGAACAGCACCCAGCCAGCATAGTCCAACACAGGAGGCAGCTCTTTAAGCATGTTCCTCTTCTGGGGATCAGACAGATACTCCTCTGGGAGTTGACCATCAGCAACGTTCCAACAAAACGCGCTCAGTTTCATGAGAAGCACCATCTGGGCACCTGTGACATCGGCGCTCGACGGGTCGTTGACTGCTTGGCGGGCGATGTGGCTGATGGACATGTGGCCCATGACGAAAGCGAAGCCTATCCATGGCATATATGGGCTCGTTCGGAGGTATTTGGCGATGCAGTACGTGCCGCCTGCACTGATAAGGAGGGTTCGAGCGCCATCCCAAAGATCAAACAAGCCGACAAGGTAGAAGAGGGATACACTTGATTCGACATGTTAGCAGGACTGAAGATTGTGTTGACTGAAAAGCTGTTTTGCATACCCAATGCTAAAGAGGTTCTTGAGCTGTGGTTTCGAATCGGGGATCCTTTTGAGAAGGGCCGCGAGGGGGTAGGATATTAAGAACGAGGTAACGAGCTTCACTGGGCGTGGTGTTAGTGATGTGATGAGCTTGAGGAGCTTTGACGGACGACTTACGATCATCTGGAGCAGCACCAACAGTGCTAGCAAGGGCCACAAAAGCTACAAAAAATACATAATTAGCAAAGGCGAATGGTTACACGAATGATGGAGCTTGATAACTCACGCCTATGTAGAAAGTACAGCATCTTGCTGGTGCTCAGGGACTATGACCATACAAGAAAGGAGCAAGTACCAATACTCAACAACGTGTGATCCACGAAGAGAGGAATAGGAAATGAAATAATATAGGAATTGAAGGTTGTGCGTGGCCTGTAGTAGCTTATCCCCCGCTCATATCATGGCGTGAGACATACAGGGAGCTAGGTAGGTTGAATAGCTTGTTCAGAGGAGCAAAGAAGTCAGGGACGTCATTTAATAATTCCCTAAAAAAGTGATCCCCAACATTTTGGAGAAAGAATGCGATTACTTGTCCAAAATGTTGGGGATCACTTTTTTAGGGAATTTTTAGGGACGTCATTTAATAATTCCCTAAAAAAGTGATCCCCAACATTTTGGAGAAAGAATGCGATTACTTGTTTATTGCTTACACAGAGTAACCGAAACCTTACATAACCTACAAAACCTTCCTTCAACCTAGAACCCACAAAATCACCCAACCGACCCTTTCCAAGCAGCTGAACCCTGTACGCCGATTTCTTGTCCCTTCGACTTGTGGTCTTAGACCATGATGAGCTCAGTCAGTATAGTGACGTGCTTCAACAGCTGTGTTTACAGACCAACCCGGCCTAATGTCCTAGTTTATCTTACTAGGCCTTGTATATCTTATTATTTAGCTTCTGCAGAAATAGCTCCTTTATTAGGTTTAGGTCCTTATAACTATTTAAGATAGCTTTAAGAGCCTTTAGTAGCTATTCTTCTCTTATAAGCTAAATAGTATATTTAATAATAAATTTAAAAAGGCTATATAAGAGAAGAAAGCTATAGCTAAAGAAGGCTACCTTAACCTTCTAGTTATTAGATAATATATCTAGAGTATTTATAATAATCTTAATTTAATTCTTAATAAGGATAAATAGCTTATTTTCTAAGGCCTTAATAGCTTTCTTAATATTCTTTTTTATTAGCTTAAACTAAAAGGAATATTTATTATATTACTTTTATAAGCCTAGTTTAATAACTATATTAGTATAGCTATAGTTAATTAGTTATAAAGATTAGAGTCTAAGTAAATTAATTAATAAGTAAATACTTAGTCTTTTATATTTAAGGGGTCTAAAAGTAGTCTTATCTTTATATTAAAGAAAGAATAAGTAGGTTATATAGTAGGTATTACTTTTATATTTATATAAAATTAAGGTTACTCTAAGAGCCCTATTTCTCGTGATAAAGCTGCATCTATTGATTTTATATTAGACTTCAAGGGATACCTATATCAATTTTAGAGAAAGAAGCAAAAAAAGCTTGGACAAAAAAGTGACGTCCTCTCGGCTACGTTGCCCCACGTGGATCCTATATTATCATATTGGCACGTGTCGATCTTTCAACAGGAACATGACATACATACCATGACCATGAAGTTGATCATGAGCATCTTGTTTGGCTACTAATGAATGCCAATGATAAAAGAGCATGTTGCTCTCCTTATTTAGCACAGGTCGATTTATTTTCCCACATATTTCGAGCGCGGTGGGATGATACATATGTCATCTTAGATAAAACTCAACAGCGAAAGTTCAAAGCAAGATGATTCTCCAGCACGTTCTGAACTCTCTTGACTATGAGTTAACAAGTGCCGCGCGTTCTTTGCGTTCATTAAAAAGTCTACATGTTCCAAATCCTGGACCAGGCTCTACCAAATTCCCTGTATCCTTTTGTTCCGTATGCATCACGGAAGCTATCTATCCACATCACTAACGCCTAGCACAACACATACCCTCAAATGTCGCACCTTGTTTCGTAAAGTCTAAGAGTTGGCATCGCGGTTACTCTTGGCGCTGGCACTCATTGGAGGTGCAACGGTAGGCAAAGAAGGTCCGGACGACATCGACTGTCGCACACGGGACCAGGCATAAACAAGACCACTGATGAAACCGATGAAAATGGCAGACACGCTACCGAAAGTGACTGGAGCCGAGAAGAAGATCAGACCGCTAATTGCGATAGGAAGCTTATTCAAGGCGCCAACCATAGAATATGTCGTCGATGAGGTGACGCGAATGCACCAGGCGGAGCAGTAAGAGATGAAAATGGCAGCGAGGCCAGAGTAGATCATACCGATAATGATCTTGTTGCGAGTATCGTCAGGAAAGTTACGGGAGAAATTGTAGGCGGACCAATCCTCTGTCAGGAGAGAGCAGATGACAAGAACAGGGATCGTGAGAAGATTGTTGTAGTACATGGCTACACAAGGTCAGCTTGGGAACATCACACCGCCAACGTCTTAACTTACTGTCCCAGTCCTTAAAGTTCATCTTCTTAATAACCTTGCGCATACCGAGCACGTAGGCCGCACTGCAGAACACATTCATACCCATCCAGGCGTAACCAGCGTTAAGTGTAGACACAGCGGCAGCGGAGTCACCAGTACCAAAATCGCCGTTAATGGCACTCTGAATGTCAGCCCAAGCGGCGACGATTGAGCTCAGGACCATAAGACCAAACGAAAGTAGGGCCAGAGGGGTAACGCCACCACCAAACCAAAGCACCTCTCCATATGCGATCACGATAATTGTCAGGTTCTTGAAGATCGTGTAAACGGGTACCGAGAGGAACTGGAGCGACTTGGTGCTAGTGTAAATCATGCCGACGAGGAGAAGAGAGATAGGGAACCCTTTTTTTTTCTTTCGTATTAGCGACCTGAACATAGTGTTTGGGACTGCGATAACGTACATTTCCTTGCTCGATCAGCATCAAAAGGAGCGAGAACCTTGATCAGACCCAACTGCTTGCACAAAGTAATCGTGCCAATACAAACAATAGCCTATCGAGAATATACAGTTAAACTCTGCGCCTGTAGACAATTTGCGACAATAACCATACCTGAACAGTCAAGTAGAAAAAGTTGAGGTTCCAGAAGCTGCCCGAAACAACATACTTGTTCACAACGGTCATACTGATCGAGGACAGGCAGTACGCCGCGATAGACAGAGGAGGGCTCTTCTCCAGTTGTTCGAGACCATGGATCTGACTTGAGCCATACGCCATGGGAGGCGGTGACCGAGCTTGGAAGCTAGGCTTCTCATTCTTGTCGTAATTATCGTCGCCCATACGGACGACGTAGTCCTCGTTCTTCTTATCGGTCATGTTACCGGCGGGACGGGCGACGAAACGATGGTGGAAGTTGAAACGGGGATCAGCGCTGGGGTGCGACGGGGAGTAATGGGTCTAGCTGTCGAATTCGGAAACGAGAGGCGGGTGATGGGTTTCGCGGAAGAGGAGGTGTGCCCCAACGATATGGCAGGTCGTAGAATGTAAAAAAACGAAAGAAGGGTAACGCGTTGGACAAATCCCCAGCTTTTTACCCCCGTTGGAATCTTTTTCTCCCTTTGACTATTTGGCCAGGTACAAGCCACAGGGTCGAGGGGCACAAAGGGGAGACGTGGAGCAACTAAGATATTAGGCTTAGTAATTTTGACAGGGACGGTTTAGTGACGTTTGGTATGCAGCCCTTTTTTCGGTCCAGATCCGATAGATCACACGGCCGGCATCTTTGTCCAGGGTCCATCTCGTAAAGAATATATGTGTGCGTGCTGAGGCTCGTAAGGATGATTAGCTTTTGGCTACTCCACTCAGTACGAGGGAACTAATACGCGCGCCCGTTTTCGTGCCGATACCCATGGTGTTCATTTGGGTATTACGAAGTAGCCTCATTCGCATCTGGCATCGTCGTTTCTTCACCGGCTTCTCTGTCGTCATCCGGCCCAGCTGGGAAGTTGAGGTGCTTCCAATCTTCCAATTCTTCCGTCACAGACCGCATACGATCACGAATACTTTCAATCGCATAGCTTCCTAGTAAAAGTCGTAATGGAGGATACGAGCAGTGACCGAGTTGCCATACGAGTTCGGCGCATTTGATTGCGCTTGTAGGCCGATATTTGTCGCCGAGCCACTGAACGATTCGTCGCGCATGCAATGCAGGTGCCGTTGGATTGCTGTATGTTTCGCTCGGCGGCTTAACGAGAAAATGACCCCAAGATGTCGGAAGTGTCGAGTCTTGGATCTCGGGTTCTTCAGGTCTCACATGGCCTGGCTCGATGAGTGTAGCCTTGATGTTAAATGCATCAGTCTCGTAGAGCATGGCTTCAATCAAGCCTTCGACCGCATACTTGGTCGCGCAATAAGGACCCAAGCCAGGAACACCCAGCGCGCCTGAAGTAGAGCTGAAGATGAGATATCGACCAGCATTCTGTCTGCGAAAATAAGGCAGCGTAGCGTGAATGATGTGAAGCGTTCCCATAAAGTTGGTCTCGAACTGATTGCGTATATCATGCTCATCCTGATCCTCACAGGCGCCAATCACGCCGTAGCCAGAGCAATTGACAACAATGTCGATGCGGCCGAATCGCTGAAGCGTACGTTCAATGACTCGATTGACGGATTCGCGTGCGCGAACGTCACACAACGCGCCGAGACAATTCTCATGGATATTCTCCATGTCGTTGAGGCTTGTCTCAAACACGCGACCAACCGACGTCACCAAGTCTCCATGTGCGAGTGCGCTATTGACAAGAGTATGGCCCATTTGGCCTGTGCCTCCAAAAATCTGTACATTGTGAGTATGTCGACAATCAAAGAGAACATGTCGAGAGGAAGTCATACTACCCAGACTAATTGCTTCACAGCAGCGTTAGGCTGTGGAGGGTCACAGCTAGCAGGGAGCTGTGCAATTCGTGGCCTTGTTGACGCCTCGGTGGCATCCGAGACTTCTGTTCGTGCATCCATTTTGCAGTTGGATCTCAGCAATTGGGCTGTGAGTCTTGAATATTGTTGCTGATTCCAGGTGATGTTAAGAGGAGGTTCATATAACCTAGAGACGACAGGCGTCCAGTTGTTGACGATCAATGAAACACCAGGGTATCGTTGGTTTTAGGCGGGGTTCAAGCCTGTAATCGAGTTACATATGAGTGCTAAAAAGGCTGGACTTGGGCAACGCGCGTCATGAGGCTGACGTTGATGAGGTCAAATTGGAGTATCTAAGTCGGAAACTCAATACAAGTCGGCGCACATTAACAAGACATCTGAAGAGCGGTCAGCTTCTCTGGGGCCATGGCCTATCAACATGACTCTAATGATAGGTAGGTATAGGGTGCTTGGCGTGTGAGGAACTGCAGAATACGAATCATGCGTCCATTGCAACATGTCGTATTCAAACCTACAATAACCAGTATAGCTATACGAAAAATCAATTTATATATTATTGCAAATCGCAGTAGGCAGTTTTAACGAAAAACATTATACGTTGGCTCAACTGCAAACTTCATGCAGGATATTCTCACTTGGATATGCTTGCAGTAGTTTATGAACCAACAGCCAATGCCGTGAGTCCAATTGCTTGCTGACCATGATGAATTAATTAACACCAACTGGTACTAATTTATCCTAAAATCAATCGCTGCGCCGATCTAGACTGAGACATAGACATGGATGCACAATATTCAATTGCTATGAAACATGGCTTATTTGACTCCCGCTAACACCCATCTCGAAATCAACCTTTAACTATGTCGTTGGACGTTAGATGTTCAAGCTTTTGCAGACTGCTAACTTCGCTATGGCTCTTCCTTTGCAGACTCGAAAAGATCGCTCGCAAATCGTACGTTAGTAAGATGTTTGGAACCACGAACATGACGAAAAGAACCCTCCACATCACGTCAACCGCTGCGTTCTCCATCGCGGCGCAGAACCTTCAAGCAGCGGTATTTATGGTTGTTGGCTCTTGAGTTGGACCGGCAATGTGGTTGTTCTCCTGCTACTTAGCCGCTACAATCAAAGACGGCTTGTTTCCACGTGGGCTTCTTACTCGGTAGACTCGCCAATGAACTGCTTCACGTACTCTTGTCGGTGCTCGTTCTTGTCGACTTCGGGGCCGCGGTTCAGTGGCGTCCACTTGGGGTCCTCCTTGAACAGTCTCATGGCATGGACAAACTACATATTAATTAGTCAGCCTCGTATAACGTCAATGCAGTAATGTGTCTTTGGACTCACGTTGCTCTCGTCTGTGGTGAAGCGGTGGTAAATGCCAGGAGGGAGAATGAGCAAGTCATTCTTCTCGAGCAAAACGCGCACCCAGTCGTCGTCCTTGCTTCGAACATCAAAGTATCCACGCCCACCGAGAATGTAGCGGATTTCCTCGTCCTCATGTAGGTGCTCAGCGAAGAAAGACTTGACCTTTGTCTCGTAGATGTCGCCCATAGCCTGAGGAGAGACGGTGATCTCGTCACGGTTCTTGTATTCGCGCTCCTTCGCAAGGTTGTCGACCTGGTCGAGCTCAGGAAGATGGTAATAGTAAACGCCAATGTTCATAAGATCATCGACGCTGACGGGCTTTCCGGAGTTGTGGGGGAGGCGCTGGTCACCCTGTGACTTTTTGTTAGTCGATAGGTCGGGCAGCGAGATGAAGGTACACGGACTGGAAGACCATCGTAGAAGTAAGCTCGCATGGTTGCTGTATAGTAGAGTTGCGACTCAAACAGTGGAAAGATAGGCCAAGAAGAAGATTAGAAGAATATGGTGTTGTGAAAGTCAAGTTGTCAGCAGTTGGGAGCTATTTGAAGCTTGTAAAAGGTGAGGGTCCAAAGCTCTTTTTGTACTGTACCATGGACCATGGTAGACAGACCACTGGATCTCAAAGGTTCCATCCATGACAGCGGGGTCAAATGGAATGTTCGGCCAAAGCTAGCGAGCGACGTCAGCACCGATTGTTGCACTAAAACCCAACTTAGTTGCAGTCAGTCTGACTTTGTTACACTGACATCACAATCACAAGCCTTTCAAGGCCGAGCCTCCAATGGACCGGCTACAGGATGGCCAGACTCTCCAGGGGCTTTGCAAAACTTGATGCCCGATTTGGCGATCATTCCAGCTGCAGACGGGAAGTGCGTTAGCCCATGTCATGTCATATCATGACAGGCTGAAATAGCCTCATGGTTGTACATTGTCGAGCGTATCAAAATATCGTTCTGGCTTCAAGTGATAAAGACAATTTATTGTTTTAATCTCCACGCTGAAATAAACAAACGCCATCCACAGTCTTAATGTCTGTATCCTGTGCAATGCTTCCATAATATTGACCTTTCAACGCCAAGCAATAAAGATAATCGAGGAAAACCTCACTGAGACGTCATGAGCCCGGCCTCGCACCAAGCTTCTCCAGTAGACTGCCGTCGCCTATCTCTCCTTCAAATTTTACAGCTCGTGAGGCGCCGCTCCTCTTGCTTCAGCGACTAGAAGTTCGTTTGTACTATCATCCGTTTCAACCTGGGGACGAGCCTCGAACAAGCGCCTCCACCAGCTGGGAGGGTCTAAAGGTCGAGATCCGTTGTGCAGAGGAGGGTAGACATCTGAAAAGAAATACCAGACATGTCCAATTACAACACCCATGATCTCGTCTTTGGGAACGGTACCATGTAACACAAGGCTGAAAGCCATCAGAACCCAAGGCAAGTATGGTGCAGTAAATACGAGCAAGCCGAGGAAGCTGAGTCTAGTCTCGGGGTTTCTCCGCGACCAAATGTACACGAGAGTCGAGGAAAGTGGGTGGCCGAGGAAAGGCATCGAAACGAGTGGTGACATGGCGATCAAGCAGGTCATTGAATAGAGCAGTAGCCATGAGAAGTGCGCAGGTGATCGACCCGAAGATTCTTCCAGAAGCCGTGCATATCGCTGGAGGAAGTAGACGTGGAAAAGCAGATCGAGCGAGAAGGGGCCGAAGTATAAGAACGTCGTCAACAGTCGCCAATACTGTGTCTTGTCAGCATAACCGCCATCACAGACATACAGCTTGCTGAGCAAAGAAAGACCACCCAAGAGCAATACTAACCTGCGACTTCCAGAACACGGCCCGGAAACTATAGAACAACTGGAAAGGCGTCACCATCTGGCATTGAACCAGGGCGGATGTAAGAATCGTAGCGGTTGTCCACCAGCGAGTGCATGTTGGCATCTCCCAAAACCACTCCTCAAGAGGCAAACGACCTCCGTCCATTACTTGATCCATCGGGTCGGTTTCAATATCGGGCGTTGTTGATGTCAATCCCCTTCCTTAAGTGATGTGTAGAATAGGTAGGCTTATATATGACGATGGTTCGGTTGAATGCTGACAGGAGCGATTGTTGTGATAAAGAGAGGCCGTCACTATCTTTCGGCAAAAGAAGTGAATCAGTTTGTTAAAATAATTGTCAGTGTCAAGTTCAATGACCGTTGATCGTTTAACTTTGATCGTTGAACTTGAGGATGACGGAATAGGACGAGCCACGTTACGGTACCTTTCCCCCACTGTTCCGGGGGGGTCAACGGACCTAACGTACCGTGTCTACAGATGCGGCGGAATCTACAGGAGGAAGTGGCCGTGCAGAATCTGTGGCTGTGCAGCACGCGCCGAAGATGTGGCTACAATTTCAATTAAAGAAAATCGCGGGGCTGGGAAAGCGCGCGCTCACACGATCACAAAGTCGCGGTGGTGGTCCTTCCAGGTTCCCACCCTGCGATCCTATACCACTCTCGGTTGTTTCCTGCACCTTCAATCTTCTTTCACTGTAAATCTAATTACATAGCTTCAAACCCGAGCATTTGGCGCAAAGCAACGTTTGCTTCAATCTTTCTTCATATTCATGTTGCTATAGGCTTGGCAAGCTTTAGGACCATCCTCATTCTTTGTCCTTATACGCTCCTTCGATGCCTCCCGTCAAGAAATCCAGAGCCTCGGGCGCTGGTAAGTCGCGGCCAAGTGCTGTTCAAGGTATGAAAGTTGGACATCCGATTATGCTTCGAGGAGTACATAAACTAACCACGTCTGCAGCTGGTGATCCAGTCCCCGTTCGCGCAAAGCGTCGCTACCGTCCTGGCACTGTCGCACTTCGCGAAATTCGACATTATCAAAGTGGCACCAAACTCCTCCTCCGAAAGCTTCCATTTGCACGACTGGTTAGCCATTCCAAACCTCAGTTGTATACACAATCAGTCACTAACACCAAGCCCCAAGGTCCGAGAAATCGCACTATCGATGCGTCCCGCCGACGCGGGTCTGCGCTGGCAAAGTCAAGCGATTATGGCTCTTCAGGAAGCTGCCGAAGCATTCATGGTACACCTATTCGAGGATACCAACCTTTGCGCCATCCATGCCAAGCGTGTCACAATTATGCAGAAGGATATTCAGCTAGCAAGACGGATACGCGGTATGTGGGGTGGATTGGGTTAAGGGACCGCAATACGGACAAGAAAAGAGTGAACGAAACCTGGATAGGAATTGGTAAGGATTTGGCTTGGGAGTGCGAACGGCGTTTGGCGCTTCGAGATATACCTACTGTCGTATTTATTTTATTCATTGCTTCGCATTCTGGTGTGCACGGATTTTGGCACTCGCAGTTGTTGCAAAGAGCGATTTTGTATATATAATATGCGGTGAGCAATCATCAATTTATCTGTTTATCTTGTTACCAAATGTTTCCTTTTGATACCTATGCGGGTTTTCAGGGACATGGAATTTCTTTGTTTAACCCACGCTGATTAGCCATTGGCTGGGAGTTCATGACGGGGAGACCAGTGTCACTGACGTAATAGGCAAGCTGCACACTAAGCTCCCTTTCCTCTTTGTTTCTGACCTTGACTTAATACTTTACCTTTTAAACTTCTGAATCAACGATTGACTCAATCAGCCCAAGGCGAGCTATACCAAACACAATGTACCGTACATTCAACTCTAGAATAGCTCTTCGAGCCATGAGCCGAGGCATTGCCCCTGCGACTTGCATCGGAGCTTTCGTTGCAACACGACCTGTCATCCGCTGTGATGCGCCCACCCTAGCTACGGGACCTCCACGACGAAACCGCTCTTTTGATGTTTCCCCGGATACTGTCCGTCAGCTTTCTAGCGGAAGTATTGCTGGTATGTTACCCAACCTTTGTGATCTTAAGCGAACGGTAAACTCATAACTGTCCTTAGGATTTGGAGTTGGGGTTGTAGTCGCCCTCTTTTCACGAACCCTTGCATTTCTTGCAGGAGTAATTGCCTTTTCCATTCATGTAAGTCATCTTACCTAGGTATCTACTTGCACGACTTGGTCTCACATCATTAGCTCGCCTCCCGTTGGGGCTTGGATATTCCTCGAACCCTTGGTATTGAAAAACTGCTGAAGAATAGCTCGATCTGGAATAAGAGCAAGAACAGGCCATTGTTTACCGCCTCTTTCCTTGCAACATTTATACTAGCTACCTTTGTACGTATATAGCGTTATGGGTACCGATTTCGTTGCTTAATCAATGCGCACTGTCTCTCTCTTGAGCCAGGCCGTTGTCACGTCATCACCATCGAAATAACCTTGCGTCTTCTCAAGGACCTTCTCATTGTAGGCGTTGAGCCAACCCTTCTCTTCCGAAGTGAGTAGTGTCGTATCGATCAGGTTTCGACAGTAAGGTACCATGGTGACATACTCAAAGCCCAAGAAAGGCTTGTCACCAAAGGAGTGCTTAGTCTTGACTTCCTTGACAAGAACCATATTCTCGATTCGAATGCCGTATTTTCCATCCTCATAGTAACCGGGCTCGTTGGACAATACGTTTCCTGGGGCAAGGGCCACTTCGGCGTATTGGACACGAGTGCCGATGCCAATGGGACCTTCGTGCACATTCAGGAATGATCCGACTCCATGTCCAGTACCATGTCTATAATCCAGTCCGTTTTTCTATCATAGTGTTAGGTATCACAGCTGATATGTTCTCAATGGCTGCTTACCCAAAGATGTTGTCTCGCCAAGCTATCAAGGGCAAAACCAGTGGTTCCCTTGGGAAAGATGGCTTGGTCCAGAGAGATGTGTCCCTTCAGAACCAAAGTGTATGCTTCCCTCTCAGCATCCGTCGGTGTTCCAAAGTGCAGTGTTCGAGTGGTGTCGGTGGTGCCATCGCGGTATTGAGCACCAGAATCACAAAGGTAGATGGCTTCGGGGTCAATCGTGGCACAGTTTCCACGCTCGGGGCCATAATGAATGATCGCAGCGCTGTAGGCAAATGGTCAGTAAATCTTAATAGCACGGGTCGATAACCGGGTTCTATGGATGGCAGATGTCTCAACAGCAATGACCAGTATACTCACTTTGCACCAGTAGAGGAGATAGTCGGGAACGATAAGCCAACAAAGTCCTTCTTTTCTTTGCGAAGCGCCTCAAGCTTGTCGGCAGCCTGAACTTCATCAAGTGTAACCTTCTTGTTCACTAGCTGATCCTCGAGCCAAGCAAAATATTGGATGAGCGAAGCACCGTCCCGCACATGGCAGTCCCTCATACCCTTAAGTTCTGCCTCGGTCTTGATGGCCTTTGCATCACCAATCAGGCTTCTAATCTCATCAACCGAAGAGTCACCTCCAAGAGCTCGCTTGAGTGCCCATGAGCCCTTGTTAGAGATCAGGAAGTTTCCCTTGGGGGCCTTATCATCAGCTTTTCTCTTTTCGGCAACAGCAGCGTGGAGTGCTTGAGAATCCTCAAAGATAGCATCGTATGGTTTGATCTCAACCTTGTTCGAAGTGAGATGAGAGCGGCACTCATCACTCAACTTAGAGTCATCAATGTAAAGCTTGGCAGCATCGGGTGTGACCGTGGCATAGGCAAAGAATACGGGGTTGTAAGGTATGTCGCTACCACGCAGATTGAATAACCACGCAATCTCATCCAGCATAGAAACAAGAAAGCCGGGAGAATGCTTCTTTCCTATCTCCTGGCGGACCTTGTTTAGTTTGTTCAACACAGACTCTCCTGCAAGCTCGTCTGGCTGGATGATGACATTTTCTGAGGGACGGGCAGGACGCTCATCACCCCAGACCATATCGACGAGGTTTCCATCAACAGCAACCAGTTCAGCACCGCCGTTCTTTCGAATCTTTTCAGCCAGACCCTTGGCCGTAGAGCCAGAAATGAGAGTCGGGTCAACTCCCACATTCTTCCCACCGGACGATTGTTCGGCGGACCAGTCCTGCCAAGTAGGGACATCTTGAAGGCCTTGTTTAAGTAGTGTCCAATTATCGTCGAGTTGAGATGCAGCCTGGTTGAAGTAACGACCATCAGTAGCAAGGGCAGCAGAGTCCAGGGTCACAACGGCACAACCAGCAGAGCCAGTGAAACCTGAGATGTAAGCCCTCCTGGCATCGCATTCTGCGATGTACTCAGACGAGTGGCTGTCCTCAGAAGGAATAACTGTGATCTATCGTTGGCAATGCTCTTTCGTAAACAAAGAGCACCGGCGAGCTCGAATACTTACTGTAAACTTGGACGTTACGCTCATTCATCAAGCCCCTCAGGCGGGTGAGCCTGGAAGTAGAATCGAGTTTGGCCATGGTTTCAGATGAGGTCCAGCGGCGAGACGATAAGCGTGAAGCTGCAGCTAGTCGACGAGGTGCCGAACGGAGGAGTGAGGTCACAGTCTGGAAAACCATTGAAAATCAGACGCACGAAACAAACACACCTCGAGAGGGAAGAGACGAACTGGGATGAAGTAGGCGAATCAATTGAGGAAGTTGGGAGCTCAATGTCCCAGTGACTTCAGAGAGGGGTGTCAGTGTACGTTCAATGAGATGACTTAGATGCCACAGGGCTTAAGTGATGTAAGTGAATGCGATGAAGATGAAGAAGAAACCGTTGAATGTTTTAGGGGGGGATTATTCTCAAAGCAGATATGAGGAAGAATGAAGCTCTGTATCATAGGTAATGAAGTGTCATGATGAGGAGAATGAGGGGCTCGGGGATGGAGTCATGGCTATGAGGAGTTGATGTGTTGGTCTGCTCACCTTGATAGGAGAATTGTAGTAAAAACAATCAAGAGCTGCTGTAGCTACTAAGGCAAGTTGTTTACAAAAAGCAAATATTATCGTTTTCGTACAAGACAGAATATAAGATCACGGGTCAAGATGCGTCGAGGCAAGAAATGCGAGTGTCAATCATGGATAACCTGTACCCGTTATGTAACACACCTTCCTCATGCTGGGTGGCGCGGGGCAAACTGAGTGAGCAAGCGGATCTTTGGAATGGCCGTTGCCCCGAAGGAAGCCGCTTTCCTTCAATCCAACAGTCACTCACTGACTGCCCTGGAAGTGAAAGAATTAGCTCAATACTAAAGCTGCTACTTATCAAGTACTAATTCTTCTCGGCCATGGGGGGATCAGTAAAAAAAAATTAAAAAAAATACATTGTCTCTGAAAGAATATACATTCTGCAGTTAAACCCCCACGCTTAATTCGACACAAGTCACCATCATCGTGACAGGCTTCCCATGTACCCCACTTCAGGTACATGTACCTTTTCAGCGACTGGCCTGGCCTGGCCTGGCCTGGCGTTGCCTTGCTTAGGCTCTCAATATCTTACCACGCCCAGGGTGTTTAAACCTCTAACCTGGACAACCGGCCCTTTCGAGCATCAATTCATTTTTATTGTGAGGCGACTCTATCTTGGGTAGCCTCAGTACTCGACACACCGATATTTCTTGTCTTGTCTACCTAGTCTAGTCTACCAAACCCCCGCCAAAGGGTTCTGTGCATTAAGGTAGATAGACACCCCAGCAACAATCCCGGCAACAAAACTGCACTTTGATCCAGTCGTGTAGACTAATACTTCGACACAACTACCTACCTACCTACGTATTTCCAGAAGGCTTCGAATTTATCACCATTTAAGGCAAGAGCAACTTATCTCAGGTATGGCCTTTCCCTCTCTCTTCATCCCCTTCTAACAAATGTACGTACAGAGTCATCAGAGATTTTCTAACGGAGTTACAAGGGGTGTGATACCAGGCTCCTTTTCTCGTATTTGTGATTCTTGGGAAACCTATCTGTCCTTGTATGATACTTAGCTATCTGAAAGTCACCAGCTTTAAAATAGATCGCTGTGATCTATTCTCATCTTCTGAAGCGCGAGCTTGTCGGCCACGGGCAAGTACAGCCCACTGCTTTCGCAAGTGTCAAGCCGACCGTTGTTTGAGCACTGTCGGATATCCCATCTTCGCTGTCTGACTGCTTCCGTTGGCACTCGAGAAACTTTACCAGCACTACTGGGAGTAGCCTCCAATTGTTCATTGGAACTTTTCATCATGGCTGAAGATCAGGTCCCAACGTCAATACCAGAGGTTGAGAGCGTGCGTGAACCAAACACAAGCTGGATCTGCTTTCTTGCCAGGCAGAGAATTCAACTAGTTTACTGACTTGTTTGTAGCTCATTCTATCTCTATACCAGCCAAACCCCCCTGAGATCATCAAACGAACACAAGCTATTCTGTCACGACTTCAGGATTCCCCAGAAGCTTGGGGCCTTGCTCGTGATTTGCTTGCGAGACCCGAAGAACAGGTCAGGTTCTTTGGTGCACTCACCATTGTCATCAAGCTCAACAACGAGAGGTAGTTCTGTTCTGCCCAAGACGGTTTATGTGTATTCGCTGACATCCCGCAGCTCGTCTCTTACCCCTGAGAATGCTGCTGAGCTGCTGGAAGTGCTGATAGGAAGATACATCGATACTCTTCGCAGCGGAACCTCGCCACTAGTCGCTAGGAAGCTTGCTTCGGCTCTCGCCACCTTCTTCCTCAGCTTCCATCAGGTTTGGGGCACCTTCTGTCATCACCTTGTACTATGTTTGGTCTCAGGCCAGTCATGCCGGCCAAGCGCTCTTCATAATGCTCCCGATTCATCCTCTCTCATTGACCGTATGAACCCTTCGCAACTACAACCCGCTCTCTGGGTTTTGAGAAACGTGTTGGAAGAAGCTACCAAGATCAACCTGAATTCGCCCAAAAAGTTTGTCCTACCATGTTCCTTAGAGTACGTCTGTTGACCTTTTAATAGTATTGGCGTCTATGATGCGATTCTCGAAAACCTGCCTGGCGCAGTGGCTCTAATGAGTCGTGGCATGTCACCTCAAGTTACAAACGAGGCTGCTCACGAGGATGCAATCCAGTGCCTACAGGTAAATCATACGAACTTTTCTTCTGCTAGTTACTAATTTTGATCTAGTCTTGGGTGTGGTTTGCTCAAAAGTCATCATCAAGAGACACTAGACTCTCTGAGCCCATTGAACCGTTGATCACTGCTGTTATTAATTCTCTCACAATCGACGAGCTTTACAGTGTATCGACAGAATTGATGACGGATCTTTTGTCTAACTGCTTGCCGTTCCTGACCGATTCACATCTTGAGAGCCTCAGTCAGCTCTTTGACACTCCTTGGTTTCAGCGCCGTTATCAGGAATTGATCCAGGGTGATTTTGACTTTGAACCGGTTCAGTTTGGGCAACTCATCCTCGCATTCGGCGAAGCCAAAATCGACAGCTTGATGCAAAGTAACGACAGTCGATCCCAGAGGCTGCTATCAAATCTGTGCGGTCTGCTTGCTGCGCAGGGCGATCTTGTCGAAGATAGGATTTTTGTCCCGGCCCTTGAGTTTTGGCTAACTTATGCCGAGACTATGACTGACTCGATGTACAGTGACCCGGAGTCAGTCAATACATGGGTTCCACAAGCACGCTCGCATGCATTGCAAGCTGTATCGAACGCGTGGCAGAAAATAGTCTACCCACCTACCAAAGACTTCCTTTCTTGGGACTCAAACGAACGGATGAGCTTCTCCAGTGCAAGAAAAGACGTTGTAGATCTGCTTCAATCTGTCTATACCTTGGTAGGGCCGGAACTTGTAGCAACATTCGCAGACCTGGTGCTCAAAGCGTTGTCTGAGTCCGCATGGCTACAGCTCGAGGCCGCAGCCTTTTGTCTCGGTGGGCTCGCAGATTGCACCAGTGACGACGGTAGATGCGATGACGCGCTTGCCGTTGTTTTCAGGTCATCCTTATTCTCAATTTTGCGATCTGGACAGGGGGAGGTCCCTTCTAGAGTTCGACAGACTTGTGTTGCTCTAATTGAGCGCTACACAGAATATTTCGAGCGAAATATTGCGGAGCTACACCCAGCCCTGAATTTTATTTTCGGGTTTGTTGGAGAGCATGCAATGGCAAATGCAGCAGCAAAGTCTATACTTAGGCTGTGTGGCTCCTGCCGAGGAGCTCTGCATACAGAGGCCCATGGTTTTTTGAACGAGTATCAAAATCTGGTGTCTGGGGAACGACTCGACTGTGCAGCCAGCGAAAAGGTCGTAGGTGGCATTGCAGCAGTCATCCAGGCGATGCCTGATACAAATCAGAAATACTCGGCATGTGCAAGACTTCTTGGGTTTATTCAGGCTGATGTACAGCGTTCTTTGGAACTGTTACAGTCGCCGCCTGACAATCCCCTCCCCTGTTTTGGCCCTCCCCGATACTGTGCATATGCTGCTCCCGACGAAAATCCGGCTCTCCATACCGCATTGAGATCTCTCAGATGTCTTGCCAGCATTGGCAAAGGTCTCCAAGCTTCATCTGAGCTTTCGGTCGACCTCGAGGGCGACAATGTCAGTACTCAAGCTGTGGATCCTCAGCTTATACAACTGCAGGAGACTATCATGTCTATTATTAGCCAGATTCAAGAGTCATTCAATAGCAGCGGAGAAGTTGTAGAGCTAGTGTGTAGTGTCTTACGCAGTGGCTTCTCTGAGTCGGAACCTGGCCCCTTCGTACTGCCACCTCACAGTGTTGCGCAGTATTTGACATACCAAGGTCTTCAGACACCAAGAGTTGGTTTACTTGTGAAGACAGCTTGCTCTTTCGTAAGCTCACTCGAGCACGATGGGTTGGAGAATCAGCAGGAAATGCTCAATTCAGTGGTGCTTTGGGTGATTGGTTTGCTGAAGCAGCTGCCCAGTAAGTCACCTCTCATATGATATGCCTTATTCACACACTAAACTTTACAACAGGCCATGAGGCAGACCCGGAGCTCTCACAGAACGGTATCGATTTCGTTACTCGCCTACTGAATAAACGTCCAATTACCCTACTTCGCCTGGAGCCATCCAACGCAGCCGAATTCTTCTTTCTTTTTACTCTCGAGGTATTGGATGGGAAAGAGCCGCTCCCGAAAACAAGCGCAGCAGAGTTTTGGGTAAGAAGAGCCAATGGTATTCTCCGATTCCACTCGTATCTAACTTTGAGATAGTCTACCTTTGTGAGTATCAAGTACGAGTCCCAAGAGCTCAACGATATTACCCAACAAGCTATGCAAATGTTGGGTCCTTTATTAGCACAGAGCCTTGCCAGGAATTTGGGCGGCAACGCATCCAGAAGTGAGCTGGATAAGTTGAGCGAGCCCCTCAAAAAGCTTGTAGTACGGTATCCCACGGCTAAGAGCTGGCTCGAGTCGGGGCTTGCACACGAGACCTTTCCTAGTGATAAGGTATCAGCCCAGGACAAGGCAGTGTTTGTGAAAAAAGTTATCAGGTAAGCCAGCTCATATAACCTTCAATGTCAGTCTGACTAAATCATCCATTCATAGTCTTCGAGGGGCGAGGGCAACAAATCAAGTCGTGAGGGACTTTTGGCAGTCATCGCGAGGCTCCAATTTTGCTTATGCGTCATGAAATATGTTAGAGAACAGGAGTTGGAAGGATTCATAGATAAAAGCTTGGGCGGAGTCTGTACATCATAAAGCCAATGATGTTTCAATGCTGTCTATTTACTCGTACATATCGTTCTTACATGTCTTGCTTACGACCCGCAAATGTACATTGTATCGCTATCAACATCTCAAAGCCCGACGGAACCTCGAACAATTTGCATGGTGTCGTCGGCACTCTTCTGTGCCTTTTGGGCACCAATACTCTCGACTGAATCAAGATACTGGTCTCCCTTGTTCAGCAATTCTAGGTACTTGTCACGAATACCAGCTAGACCACCAACTACGGCATCGGTAACCATCTCTTTGAGCTGCTTGGGGCTGATGTCGTTGTACTGCTCTGCAAGCTCCACGCCTTTCCTGCCCTCAGCATCAAAGATGGACAGGATATCCAATAGGTTGGAGATTCCTGGCCGTTCAGCCTGGTTGTAAGTAATGCCGGGGATGGAGTCTGTCTTTGCGGAGCCAATCTTGGCCTTGATATCCTCAGAGGAGTCTGTGATAAGAATGCGTGACTTTTCTGATTTGTGAGATTTGGACATCTTGGATGTTGGATCATTGAGAGACATGACTCTGTGAACCGGGGCTGCACCTTGTGAGTATTGGTTAGGGGAAGACAAGGAGGAGAGCTTACGGATGAGAGTTTGGGGGGGAACGAGGTGATTGCCGTAGGCTGCATTGAAGTTTGTCACGCACTCACGGGCAAACTCAAGATGTTGCTGCTGGTCATGTCCAACAGGGACATGTGTTGCTCTGTCCAGTGTTAGTCTATGTCAATGGCGTTTGTCACAAAAACCACACCTGTGGACGAGAATGTCGGCGGCTTGGAGCACAGGATACGAGAAGAGGCCTAGCTTGAGGCGAGAGCCGGCTTGCTTGTCGTCTATGGTGGACTTTTCACCAAGATTGAGTTTACTCTTGGTTTTTGTCAGGTTTTGCTCGGTGGCTCGTGATAGAGAAAGGTAGAACATGCCTTCCATTGTGTCATCCGCGAGAGATATCCAACGGATGCTGTGCAACTGAGAATCCACATAAGCTCTGAATGAGCTGGGACCTGTATATCGTTAGGTGATAATGATACAGAAGTACTTACACATATAAGAACAGTGTCTTCAAGTACTGCAGGACCATACTTACAGAAGACTGATAGAACAAGGTCGCCCTCTCAGGATCAATGCCAATAGCCAACAACGCAGCCAATGCCTCCCTCTTCCTCCTTCTCAACTGATCCGGCGGTTGCGGCATAGTGATAGCGTGAAGATCTACGATGGAGTAGATGAGCTTGGCATCTGGCTCGGTGTGTTGAAGTTGAACCCATTGCCGCAAGGCGCCGACATAGTTACCCAAGTGAGGCACGCCCGTAGGCTGGATTCCTGAGAAGATAACCCTGGGATTGGGTATTTTTACTGGTGGCATTTTTTAATATCGTGTCTTCAAGTTCATGTAGATTGTATTGATGCGCTAATACGTCGTGTCAATCGATGAGAAGTTTGTATGCATTTACCGGGGCACGTGGATTGAAGACTATCGAGACGAAGAAAAGCCTCAAGAAGACGGCGAATTTAGACAACACATGTCTCGTCGTACTGGAATTATAATCTATAATATTGTATATACTGTATAGGACTGTTGTATCAGTGTGTTCGTTGTTAGGCAAAGTTACGCCTGATCGCCATCATTTGATGAGCATGCGAACAAAGCAAAGATATGCCGATACCACGGACGACCTCAAAGTCCAGTCCAAGGAGCAATTATTTCACCATAGACACAGAAATAATCTTGCTGACTTTTTGTCATTCCAAAAATGCTGATTTTACAAAGCCCAAGCCTTACATGGCCTATTGTACAACTCAAGATAGATACAGTATACCTCTGGTTTCCGGCGAAGACGGCTACTCTTCCCGGAGCACGGGGATCTCGCTTCATTTTATCATGTTCTCGTCCTCCTCTTACGCTTCCGTTGTAGGAGGCACCCTCAGGCCAGCAGCCTCTCGGAAGCGTCGCTGGTTAAGAATCTCCTCAACCTTCTCCATTGTTCCAATGGTCTTGGTCTGTCCGAGATGTGACCACTTGGCGTCAATCTCGCCCTTCTCTGCCTCTGGTAGAGCATCCATCTTCTTGCCTTCGCCTAGCTCGCTAAACTCCCACATGTTGGCCTTCATTCCCACGCCGTAGAACTGGTGCTTGCGGAGGTAGGCGAGCCACAGCTGCACCGTCTCGGGGTTTCCATCGCGGATCTGAATGAGTCGACGTAGCGTCTTTCGCTCGAAGTTCTCCTGCGACTTCTTGAAGATGAAGTTGTCTCGTGGGACAGTCCAACGCTCGGTGATGCGTGGGAGAGGGACGGGTCCGTAGGCGGGGAGTCCGAGGTAGTAAGCTGCTCTTAGAGCAAAATCGGAGAAGAATTCGAGGGGTTGAACGCTGAAGGATCGGAGCTGAAGGTCGCATGAGGGGATGCCGTGTTCGGCCTCTCGCTTTAGAGGCTTCAAGTGCAGGGCCTGGATGGATCGGGGAAACCGGGGCTCTTGTTCGTCCTTGCTCGACTCTGGCTTGTTTGGTACAAGATCTCCTGGCTTAGCCCTACGTCAGTTAGTATCAATTCGTTCGACAAGGTAATTTTCGTTTGTAAAAGGCGAATCTCAGTGGGGAGACGTACAGTGAGGCCTGTGTTCGACGAGCGATCCATGACACTTCGGACTGGACCGTATGTTAGCTCTAATAGGCATTGAGTGTAGTCATTGCACAAAAGAACATACTGAGAAAGCCCGCAAGGGTCTAATACTTTGGCGCATCATCTTGCCTGTCCCTTGACGTCGACAACGATGAGTCTCGAAAATTGATTCGAGATGCCGCCAACCAGAAAACATCGGGTCAACGTATGTGCACGGGCCACATGTATATGCTACACGCCATAAGCGCGCGTCTACCATCAAATACCTATGTTACTTTCAGTTGTGTAATATCTTGTAAAAATGAAATCCATGTCCACTTATACTCAAATTATACAATCATAAAGAGATATTTTAATCTAGAATATTGACCGGCTTAGTGGTACAAATGTGTTGGAACCTCGCATACTCATTCTTCGCCGACCGACCTGGGGCCGTACAGAGGTACTAAGTCACTCACAGGTAGGTATTGACTTGAGTTACTCAAGAAAACAAGGTCTTGACTCTTTGAGTGCCACGAAAGTTGACAAAGCACTCCAGATTACCATTATTATGCTACTTGATAGATAGTACACATCATACTCGCAAGATCTAACAATGTAGTTACACCATGAGCATTGAGACATCACTATTCTGTCCGGCTGGTGACGATACACAGTTCAGTGCAAATTTTGCAACACAGCCAAGACGAGACATCATAATCACTAATGGGGAAGAGATAACGAGATTTGAGGCATGGAATTATTATTAATTACGCTTGCGACGTGTCGCTACTACGTTCTTATAAAACGCCTTCTTTCCGCTTGACTTTTGCTTTTGGATGCCAGCGTACTTGTCGGTGAACTTGTGGGTATCAATACCCCTAGTGACCTCGTCAAGGATATTTTGCTTTCTCTCCTTGCGCGTCAACCTGGCGCTGAAGAACTCGGTAGGTCCTTCGATGATCTCGCCAACTTGGGAGTATTCAGGAGCGCTCGCGCGGAGGGCCTTCTTCTGGTGCTTAGGATCCAGAATGCCTCGCATGCGAAGGACTTGCCACTCTCGCTTGAATTCGGGGGTCATGTTCGTCTTGGGAAGATCGAACCAGTCGGAGCCTGCAGTGGACTATAGCAAAATTTATTAGCCAGATGCTTCAAAACATGTTTTGTAACAAGTAACAAAATTTTTGCGCGAGGTAGTAGTCAGAGTAACTATGATATGAAAGGATCATGTTGTCATGGGCGTTTGATCCAAAACGGATACTGTCCCATGTCACAAAGATTTGGGATAAATTTTCTTCATGAAGCGCGTAGGTGAAATAGCAAATGACGGATAATGTATCTTACCTTTTCCTTGACTTTGAGTCCCGATAGCGGTTGGGGAGGTGCTCGAACAGTCAGACCATCTTTCTTGCTGCTGCTGTTGGAAGACTTTTGCTGCGTGACATCTGTCAAAGCGTCGCCAGCTGAGGCTGGGACTACAGCAGTAGAGGTGGTGGTTGCTGTGATAGCAGAAGCAGAGCCATCTTTCAGGCGCTGCTCAGCCTTGCGCAGCAGCTCCTCGACCTGATCATCTAAGATGTCTGTCATGGTCTGCTGTCGACCGGAAGGAAGAGAAGAGGAAAGAGAAGTGGACGAGAAGCTGCGCGAAAGAAATAGTTTCGAGACTGGCAGAAAAAATTATTATGGAGACGCGAGTTCCTTCCGAGGTGGAGAATCTGGGATGTGGCTGTCTGTTCCTGTGGCTGTTGTTTATTGCCGATGTGGCCGTGCTTTCTTGATTCCAGTGTTGATTCTCATGGTGTCGGAAACGTCAGATGCTGGAAGTATGAGAGATAGAATTAATATGCTGGCAGTTTATGCCGTAGAATCATTATCTTGGGCTATTAGGTACCTATCTTGTAACTGGAGTTTAGAGGCCGGGCAGCATTTTTGTTAGGTATTTGCCAGCAGTCGCCGGTCGCTATCACCTTATGAATTTGACTAAGCCTCTAGGAGGTAAGGACACACTTTCCCCACTGACTTCCTAGACATTGTACCTAATTCGTCATTGTTTTCATGCCCATCCACCACCACCACCAAACCTTCCAACGCGATCCACACATATTACAGAAGCTCAAGTTAAGGTGTCAGGCCTCAAACCCAAGAATTTTATAAAAAACAAGGCTTTCCCTCATCAATTTTTTGAAGCCCAAACATCGCTTGATAAATATTTGACAAGATGGACCCTCAAAACCCTCAAGCTGCGCAACAAACTCGTCAAAGACCTGTCTATGATCCCAGCCAAGGTGGACATTACGGTAAGCAGCTCACTCACGCGCGCATCCATCACCAACTCAATACCCCTCCAATCTCAACGTGTCATGAGGGCTAACCATGATTTCTAGGTGCCTCCACTCAAGTATGTCATGCGCTTTATTGTTCTTGCCATCGCATGCTTTTTTAAGTCGCGCGATAGCTTCAATCTTGATCTCGATATCCTGCTGACAATAGATCTAGCTCGCGTCGCAAGGCTTCGCGCCAAGTGAGCTGTATACTGGTCCCTGGGCCAATGTAAGTCAAAGCCATACTTATCATGGCTCGACATGATCAACATGCGTATGGAAGGCTGATTGCGACTCAATGTAGGCTCATCAAGGTCTAACCGGCCAGTACAAAGACATTCTCACGACCTACTGGCAACATACCATCTCACATCTCGAGAATGACAACCATGATTACAAGATCCACCAACTCCCACTGGCCCGTATCAAGAAGGTCATGAAGGCCGATCCCGAAGTCAAGATGATATCTGCTGAAGCGCCAATTCTCTTCGCTAAAGGATGCGACATCTTCATCACAGAGTTGACAATGCGGGCATGGATTCATGCCGAGGAGAACAAGCGCAGAACTCTTCAGCGCTCTGATATTGCATCTGCATTGGCAAAGTCCGACATGTTCGATTTCCTGATCGATATTGTTCCTCGCGAAGAGGCCTCCTCTCACGCCAAGAGGGCAACCCAGACTGCTGCTGCTCAACCACTACCAGCTGGTCAGGCTCAGATGCCGGGACAGCATCCCATGGCCCAGGCGCCCAACCCAGGTCACCCAATGGGTACGGAATACATGCCTAGCCATGGCATCGCTCCTGAGCAAGACTATCGCAACCCGGCCAACATGTACCCCGACCAATCAGTGCCCAACCCTCAGGCCGCTTATGGGCAAGCCCAGCCGCCCAACATGAACCCTTACGGAGCCATGGGTGACATGTACCCGTATCCCGGCATGGCACCCCAACAAGTAAGCATCAATGTCCCGCTATCTACAGTCGTGCCGTACTGACCAATTTGCAGGCTACAATGCCTAACGAGGAATTTGGGGAGCAGTAGACCCGGTCTCTGCTTCCACGTTTACTTCTCTCTAGCTCGAGGTTTCAATAAGTTGTGCCAACTACTAATTTGAGATGATTGTTGGGGACTGAGCATGCTGTCACGCGTCAACAAAGGATGACTTGAACTATCAACTTTGCCAATCACGCGAACAATTGGCGAGCGCTGTATCGCGCTAGAAAACATACGTATCGTGTACGTTTAGCAGGATCACAGCTGTGGTTCATGCAAAGGGTTATGGAGTATTTGGTGTTTTTCTATCAAGGCTAAGGCACACCGTCTAAGAACATAAAGGCGAGTGATGCTTATGGAATTATTACGATAAACTTATGATAGACTTAGTTGAGAACCATCTCCTATTTCTTATCATGAATACTTGCTCTCGTTGTATTGCTTCCATTTTCTCGTGCCGTAAAACTCCTGCGCCAATGTCATTATGAATTTTCGATGTTATCATGATCGACCTATGCCAAATCTCGATGAGAACCCAGCCAGCGGTGCGCTTCTAGCGGGACTCGCCGCAACCGGTGTCAATCTGTCTTTGTCAGTATTCTGGACTGAGCGATAGGTGGGCTGAGCATACTTCTCTAGCAACATCGGTCCGTTGAGGGCATTGACACGTCCATATTTCTTGTTGCGTGTGGATATGTCGAAGAACTCGTCCTGGTTATCAGTCTGTAGAAGGGAGATAGTCTGCGACAACTCATCGAGGTTCTCGCGGAGCATTTGTCCATTCTCAAGACTGCTGACGAACTGGACAAGGTAGTCTACGTCCTGTGCAAGGGCTGCCACGCCATTGGGGTTGATGTGCTTCACATCACTCGAAAGAGGAAGGGCCTGGTACAGTCAGTGGCAGACAAAAGACTGGGAACATAACTGCCTACCAAAATCTTCTCGGCGGTGTGACTCAGCGCATCGAAGTAGATGAGCTCTTTGATCTCGCGAGGCAGACCAAGTAAAGTAGAGTTCATAATGTTGGACAAGTACCTCGTCAAAGTTTGCATGTAGTTGCTGGGTTCCTTCTCAACCGTTGACGCGGTCCTACGACACGGTTAGACAATGTCTATGGGGCTCATAATTGCAACTTACCACTCGTATTCTGCTGTATCGATCAAGTCGTCAATCTTTGAGTTGACCAGCTCGAAGATTCGCTTCTCAGCTGTCTTCTTGTTGTCGCGGAATGCGTCTGTAGCCTTGAGTGTGACCGGGCCGCCTGCCGATGTCGAGGAACGCGCCCGAATAAGCAGTTGCTCAAGCTCTCGACAGGCGATCTCGAAGTGCTCGAGGTTGATGAGGATTTGGACGATCTGACCCAGGTATTGAGAACTCAGACGTTCCACAAGCGATTTACAGACCTTTTCTGTAAGAAGTTCGTCTAGGGACTGGGACGATTTGTGTGAGCAATCAGTTATCTATTGAAGAAGGTGAATTACCTTTCTGAGGGTTTCGTCAATAACAGTAGGGTGTTGGAAGTGGTCGTCAGAGAAGAAGTAGAACTGGTTTAAGAAGTTGCGGATATCTATGCAACACAGGGGGTACATCTGCGAGAAAGGGAGGACGCAAGGGTATCTGCTCTGTTAGTTGATTGTATTGCAAGCTGGATATAGAAACGCACGTAATTTGGTCTGCTGGCTTTTCTTGAGAGAACCAACTAACGTTGACCACCTTTTCGTACTCCTCGGGGTTGTTGATGGCCATCGGCATGTAGTCATCCGTGGATACTATCTGTCAACATGTGAGTAACGACACGATCATTGTTGCGAACAGGAAGAAGCCTACCTCATGGAAGTCTTCGCTGAATCGTTTCTTCAGAAGCTCCGCGTATTTGTCGAATAATTTTAGAAGGAAGTTATCTAGCGTTGTCACTGAATATCCCCAGCCCTGAATAGTTTTTAGCAATGACCATGACGCCGTGCATTGGGGGATGGCGCATTTCATACCTCCATTGTCTGGATGAAGAGAGCTATGATGGTTTTGATCTTGATCAGGGCCTCGGCATCCTCGACATCGCCCAGCCCTTTCGAGGTCAGGTTGATCACAGCCGTACACATGGAATCCCATAACTCTTCGACCTGTTTTGGAACACGTCAGTATAAATAGAGGGGGCGAATATGTGTCCGGCTCTCACATCACTAGCTGAGCGCAAATGCGGAACCCGCTGCATTGTCGCCTTTTCAATGATGGCAAATCCTGCTATTCCTTCCAGCAAACTACTCAAAGACTGCTCATCCTCGGCCAAAAGCCCAATGAAAGAAGGAAGAAGCAGGTCTTTTTGTTGCCGTCGTGTAGCTCCATACTCTGACCGGAACTTGTCAAGTTGGCCCAGCGCTTCATGAATATGGAGTGCCTCAAGCAGAGGATAGAAGTCAACTTGTAATTCCTCATTGTTCAGCACGTCAAAGTCTTCATTTTCGTCGCTGACTAGCTCAATAGCTGAGTTCAGCTTGAAATTAGCTAAAAACGGATCATCTTCCACCCTCTTCTTCTGTCGAGTCCTCCTCATTTCGGTATGGTAGAATGCGACTTCGCCCAGAAATTGAGATGTTTCTCGAATGCGGAACAGCCATGTATTCAAGTCCGTCATAACAGCTTCTGAAATAGCCTTTTGCGACGCGGGTATCGATTTTTGTATGACATCGGCCAGCCGATGCTGCGTAGAATAGCGATTTTGGATAATGGGGACAAGATGTTCATTTTGGAGGTCATCGAGTGATTTGAGAGCGGCATAATATTTCTTGCGGCGGACAAGATCATGTGCATTGTTGACGGCGCGGAGGATGGTGAGAGAGTCATTCAAAGCATTGGTGGCGTCGGCAATATTCTGTCGTACAGCTGAAGTGTTGACCAGGGCTTCCTTTTGCGTGGCCAACTTCTTTGTGCTAGTAGCGATCGATTCGTTCAAACTCAAGATCTCTTGTGTTAAAGTAACGGTTTCCGCGCGAACGGTTTGTAAATGGTTGATGGAATCAAGAAACTCCTCGTGTCGGGTTAGACCGATACGTTCGATCTCAGCTTCTCGATCTTCATAGTATCGGCTTAGACACTGAGTCAAAAGAGGTGTTCGATTTGAATGGGTAGCATCTTTAAGGACGGGGATCAGTTGGTCGAGGAACTCGGCGTCAGAAGAGGCGAGGATGACCTGGGACGGATGTTAGCGCAATGTTCCTAAGCGATTTGGAACTGGTGAGAGCTGTACATGTGGTACCGCAGACGCATAGTCATCCACTGCTGGTGGACGTCGCGGCATTCCTGCTGCTTGGGAACTATTGAAGTTATCTGCAATTGAGAGTTGATTGACGATAGACGTCGCGTGTCGCAAGCTGCCCTCTAGCTAACAGTAGCTTCCCCCAGTCTCCCCTCCAACTCCCAACTGACAGTAGGTCACAGCGAACTTGCATCGACTGATAAGATAAGAAAATATACACAGCCACACATCGATGGGGCTTCTGGAACGCCACGTTAGCAGCGAAATGTGTTACATAAGCTGTCTTTCACTTGTAACAACATGCCTGCCTCATTGAGAGGCAAGCAAGTAGTACTAAGGTAACTTAGTAGGTACCTAGCTTACATATTGAGAAAGTTGTCTGTTGAAAGTAGAAATGACGACGATGACTCAGTTTGTTTTACTCAGATAGATTGTGGTATCAGGGTATTTATTCATGTATGTACACTGAAGCTCAATTATCTGGAAGTATATTCCACATGCCATCTCCTATTTGGCGTTTACTTTTCCACCACTAAAAAAGAAATGAAGTACCTACTTGCCGGTAAGAACTACTGTAAGCATTAATATGTGTACTGAGTCTTTTAGTTAGTCAGATTTGCAGCGGATATAGACGTCAGCAGTCCTGTTCACCAAATCGCCATTTGACAATGCGGTGAGTCTAGGGTAGGCCTTGTAGTATAAAAAAATGTATTATGCAACTCCCCATTCAATGGATAGCCTTATTGATGACTAAAATTCGTATAGGAAATAGTACTTGGTGTATTAAGCCGTACTTTAAGACTTCCCTTAAGCATTCATTGTTACCTACGTATCATCGGACTGTGTCTCCAACGTTGACTACATAGTCAAAGGCACAAGCAACCTAGAATACCTAGTATCAAATATAGCTTTGTTATTTGCCCGAAGAGACTGATATCCAACACAAGATGCATGCGACGTATCTGCCGTCTGATTTCTCAAATATGAGTGGACAGGCCAGTACACAGATAGAGAATACAGTCCGGGGTCCCCGACTCATGATTAATATCGGCAGTAGATCAGTCCGCTATCACTTGGAAATATGATGTGATTCATTTAGAGACCAAAAATTCATTCATCGCTCATACTATAGGGGAGGAAAATATCAGACGGCAGGTTACATACAAGAAAAACACTATGACCCTAGAAGTCGCGCGACGGTGGCTGGAGGTGTTGAAATTTTGAATCACAAGGAATATTCCATAGTCACAGGCTGAAAACACAATACAGCGCTTTCTGTGTATCGTCAAATATGACGTCCTTGATTGTTCTTGCTGTTTGAATAGTATATCGCCATGCCGACCTAGGCCAAACGACACCAGAGCAAAGACAGGTTGCCATTAGATAGAAATGATTGGTAGATATGGTATATAGTGTATAAAGAGGCACATGAGGTGTACGATGTTGTCGTGGGAAAGCCAGAAAGGCAGGTGGTTCGGCGCTAGGAAATCCAAAAGGGGGAATCCGTGAAAGATATATCCCGCCAATGGCCAGCAACTTTTGTATTCGAGAGATGAATCCTACGTAGGTGTGATACAAGGTACTGTGATATCAGAGTATGTAGGAAGATGGAGTAGACAGAAGAATCGTGCAATAGTCTCTGGTATGAACAATTAGGCACAGAGCAGAGCTAGATACAGCTCGTTTGGAGGACTCACGAAATAAGCTCGTTGGATTTGTGAGATAGTAGCGGCAATGGTGTCTATATAATAGAACCAAGAGGGTCTGCAGTTGGAATAGGCTATGCCATACGGTTCAACCCGAACTGTGAAGGCTCATCCGTGGATTGCAACATGAACCTATGTCGAGGTTTTGACTCCTGCCCTAGTCACATCTGTGACCATACTGTATCGCATTTTCATATTTGGTCTATGAGAGTACTGGGATGAGAGGGCACGAGGAGAAGTGAGTAGTAGGTATGGTCAAGTGGTAGTCGGCGGTGGAGTCGAGATCGCCCTTCCAGTCGACAGCAACCAGAGGCTCATCGGTTGATGTGAGAAGTTAAGCTTGGCGGGGAGAGGTTAGTATATTTGACATATCAAGAGGTATAAGAACTGTGTGACTTGTGTTAACTAACCTTGTTAAAGACTTTGTGGTCTCATATCTGCCGTGTGTGACTGGAGGGCATACACTGCCGTTTTAACGATTTGGCGTGAAAATAGTAGCCTGACGACCCAACAGACCGATCGAATGGGTTGATATATGTCGGTACTGCTACGTATTTCCGTGATACTGAGTATGGTCGAATGATACTGAAGAACTCGCCCACCAACCAGGGGATGAAGTACCCGTTCTGACCTCTTGATGAAATTGTTTCAATATAATGCTTGGCATATCTCAGAGAGGATAGATGTGATATCGCCAAGTGTTCGTTATGTGCTCCTATGTGGTCTTTTAGTCTTTGTAATAGCCAGGACCCTTCCCAAGGAAAAGTGTTTTGCTTCTTGATACGCCTCTGGAATGGAAAACCAGAGGATTCAGCCTGAACTCTGTAGTTGTGATAATATGAGAAAGGGATTTGAACTCCGAATCTTTCGATGTCGATTCATGTAGTGATGGTAAACCATGCCGATCTTCAATATTCGAACCTCAGGATTCAACTTGGACAAGTTCACAATTTGTACTTAGCTCTTGTGATCGGAGAAAGAATCTTGCTATGATGGGTTCGATCACGCCGAAAAGGTCTTCACTGCAGAACTTGTTGGGGTTGTTTAGAGTAAAGGGGCTGATCGATGAGCGTTTGAAATTGTCAAATAGGGGTCGAGGCACATGGAGGATGACAATTGTATTGATCGAAGGGAACTAGAGGCGGTATTAGCAATGGAATTTGATGTGACTGGCCTCTAGACTATTATATTTGTAGCAAGTAGACATCGATGAGCATGCCTTAGTCAAGGATCTGGAACCCAATCCGTTCGTACTAAAGACACACGACGATGTCTCTAGTACGTCCGAACAGTGGCGTGTAACCTTGATCAATTCAGTATGCCCCCTATTCTAGGGTTGAATTTGACTCAAATAGCCATATATCTCTCATTGAAGCCGAGTATGAATCGAGAAAGAGGAACGAAGCTTCTACACTAGTAGCATGGTATTGAGAATGGGATAGCCGAGTTGAACAAATGGTTAGGCGCCCGCAAGTTCTTTGTATAGGAGGCCGCGAGAACCTTCTCTTAGGTATAGTGCCTGGGACTGGCACTTGGTGTCCGCCCAGAACGAATGGGCTTTCGTAAAAGAGAGGAGCTCTGAGTAGGGATCAGATCATCGTACTAGATCCTGCCAGCAATTTCGGCGTTGGAACTGTAGTCCTTGCGTCTGCGATGAACTCCTCAGCTTGCGGCGAAACAATCGATCTAGACCCGGGTCGATGGCTAATACCATACCGTTGTAACTTCATCTTCGAGACTGGTAGATTCGATCCGCAGGTTCAAGGTAAGACAGGCCGATATAATACTGAAACACGGCTGACTCGACAAAGGACTTTGTAATAGTATGCGCAGTAAGGTATACACAGGTTGCTTCCTGTGCTAGCTAGAGCCGTCGTATAGATCTCGGGTTTCTGCCTATAAACTGATTTTTCAATAGACCTGAAGATCTGACAGAGAAGAATTAAATAAAAGGAGATCCTGTTCTTAGCTGTCAGCTGTATGTAGTGATTGCTGTAAAGGAACACACCTAAGATCTTTCATTAGGTAGGATGACAATTTTGGAATTGCCCCTTAAAAAGGTCAGTAAACGGACTAGATTTCTAGCGGCGTGACACGAAGAGAGCAAACAAAATGTCAAAATGACAAAAACAGAGAGGAATACCTATAGTCCTTTGACAGAAAAAAAAAACATACCTAATGTTGAAGGGATTGGGTGGTCGGGTGCCTGCAGCGCGTAGATACTGTAAAGTGGTTGACTGAGGCCCTGTGACACCCCCACCAAGCATTAGGCGGATTATGTGTCTTTGTAATCGATGCATTCGCGCTTGTTAGGTAGGTAGACATGAATCGATCGCGGGAGCCTTTCTCTTCTTACCTACCAAATATGATCATTTGCCAATAGGCAATCTGCGAGACTTTACGTGATTTCTCTCATAATGATGATCAAACAGTAATCTTAGGCCGAAAGAGCCATTCTCCTTGATCCATTCGGTCTGTAGTACTATTGCTAATTATTGTTTCTCTAGAACTGTTTTCATGAAGACCAAGATACAATCCGAAGCATCCGAAGCATCTGACAAGCCGGCTCAATTACCTGCCTGTTCAGGTAGTTCCAGACAAAGAGGACTCGGAAAAAACCATTTGGTCTCCGTCCATTTGGTAATCTCTCCCTCCAACTACAAGTCTGGTGGCCTCGCGTTCACCACCCACGAAACGAGCTCCGAAGGGCTAAGGACTGAAGAAGATCAGTAAAGAATCATCAAGTATGAGGAGGTTAGTTACAAGAAGGAGAAGATCTTACGGTAAGTCCTTTATAGTGGATCGAAGAGCTTTGATAGTTAATGCTTGTTGTAAATAGGAGACTCAACAACTAGATATCCGTCAGCGAACTATAGAGAATTAGAATGCATCTGATTACTCGACCTTTAAGACATACACGAAGGATAAGGAAGAACTGAGCAGACTTTCAGTAGTTTGTTCTTGGCGGTGTTGATGGCCAGAAAAGGGGGTCATAAATTGAAGACAACCCCTTTCGAATACTGGTTCGAGATACGAATAGGAAGATAGAAGCATGTATACAGATAGTTAAGTAACCAGATAAAAGAAGACATTGACATGGAAGAGGTGATGGAAGAAGAAGAAATTGCATAACTTCCATTTTGTCCTGTGACCCCTTTCCCCAAATACTACTTTCTCGTACAGAACCGACTACGTATTCCAATCGAAACAATCCCAGTATTTACTAGCCTTGATGTTTGGAGAGTCGCTCGTGTAAAACCTTAGAGAAGGCAAGGCTCCTTACTCATTCCCAGACATTGGAGATCGAAGTCGTCTCATCCTTGAGAGAACGCTTAAGCACCAACTTGACGTTCTTCTAACAGGAGTAGAAATACAACGCTTGTGAGAGATTGGAACAAGAGCTGGAATGTAAAGGCAGGCATTCGTAAGAGTTGTCCTTGAGATATACGCAACGCGGCATCCGACCCCTGAAAGTTGGAATGCAAGTGAGGTCCTACAGTCAGAGGAACCTGTCAGTGGGAAGCACCATAACCCGTAGAGCTATCCATGAAGCAAAAAAAGACATACACTGGAGAGACGTTTAGTCGTGATAACGGAAGTCTTATACTGATGGACCCAGAGGCGGTGTTAGGCTTGGGAGCGTAGTATCGCGCCTCTTAGACGGCCGAGGACAATCAGAAAAACTTGAGCTATTAGCAATTGATTCAATGTACGCACAAGAGAGGAGAGATACCGACAGGGATATTAACAAAAGACCTTGGCGGCTTTGTATAATCAACCCGCTGACTCTGCAGTTCGTTGTGTGACTCCTGAACACAGAGACTTGCGCGCCAGGTCAGTAAAGTATTCCTATCAGATTCTTCGGGCATTGGCTTGTACTTCTCCAGATCCATTATATGTAGTTTAAAACAAAACGAGAGATTGCGGTACAAGATGGTCCAATTCCAGGTTTTGAACTGACCCTCTTTTGTTCGCTGTCCATTCTGACACTGTTTCCCAGCACTATGTGCAAATAAAGTGCAAAACTCGACATATATAGACTTTCGAGCTCGGAGATCACAGAAATGGTATTGTGAATACGAATATCTCAAGGTTGAAGCTTCAAGGTCTCGCGGCGGCCTTCTTTGTGTCGTCTTCGAGCAGGTGTTGTGGGATCCTCTTTTGGAGGTAAGGAGGTCAAGATAAGAGATTCAATAATCAAATGGCAAGGAACGAGAAACATAATAGTTCTAGATATAAGAAAAACCATAGTATTAGCCTTGTAAAAGAATGTGTGTCATGCTAGAATCAAGTACAAACCTTGGAGCTGGGCTAGGCTGGGTAGGATCGTGACACTCACAAGACAGAAATCTCAGGGGTATAAGAACAAAGTTTACATACTATTCAAGGGATAGCAGCGTATCAGTGGCGGCCGCAACAACTAGGCAACTCGGAGCCTCGATCACGAACTCACCTCACCACAAGCGAAATCACGAAATATCAAACGCACAATTACGAATTCAGATAAATCGAATCAAAATTAGATATGCACGAGTTCCTCTGAGAATCCAGGAGTGTTGTAGAGCGGTTGACTGGGTAGCAAGAGATCGAGACCTGCAGCTCGCTGAGGACGACGCAATTATATCAAATGTAGTAGAGGCTCAGACGATTATAATAGGGGATATAAACCTTGAACTGGTCGTGCATATACTTGATTTCCCTCTCCCATGTCCCTGTTACCCATCAACTTTCCCCCACCACGTCCCTGTACCTGGTCCTCTTGAGTTCAAGTACCCTCTGATCTTGCAGGTAGGCAGCCAGTTCGCTCCTTCCCAAGCAAGTCCCTCCTCGCGTCGTAGGGCTTGATCTTCTCGCAGCCCCACATCCTTGACTCCCCCAAGTATTTCCCACCTTCCTTCCCCTCTGCCTTTCTCTTCCTCTTCTCTTCACCCAACATCAACAACAAAGCCTGATTACTGTAAAGCATCGACTTTGGTCTTTTGACTTGGGTTCTTATCTTGATCCATTACTTAAACACATTCAAATCTATTTTGCATCCCCTTCACGATCAACAGTCATCATGGCATCCCGTCCCAAGGCCATGTCATCTCCCCCTGAAGGAGTCATGGAGTCATTCCAGGGAACCCCTGACACAAGACTCACGATGTTTTCCCCTGGTGAGGATACTGTAACGTACCATCATGGTACATCTTACAGAACTGGAGCTATGCCTCCTCACGACCCCTACGAGGGCGTTGATCCTTTTGTTGACACGTCCAACTCTGGACAACTGTCTGCAACTGCCTCGGCTTTTAAGCCCAACAAGGGCAAGTCGGCCGCAGTTCTACTTCCTCATGGAGGACTTGTCATCGCTTCTGCTCTGTCCCACGAGATGGACATCTCTCACCGACTGGAGCTATGTGACACACCTACTCCGGAGCCTGAGGAGGTGCAGGCTTTCACCGAGGTAAGTATTGACACCTATGCTACATCTTGAATCCATTCTAACGTACAATCAGGAGCTCCAGGCTGAGGGCATGGCGTTCTTCGGAGCGCGTCACGTTGAGACCGATGGGTCTCACGTTTACGTTTGCTTCGAGGATCTCCGCGGAGCCATAAACTTCCATGACGCTGTCCGCAAGTCCGTAAAGACTTGGCTCCCATCCTACATCAAGGTCAAGCAAGAGCGAGTAAGTCAACGTCTTTCTCCACTCGGAACCTCATGTCTCATGTTTCTAACTCTGAAAGCTTGACCGCGGTGACGTTCGACTCGCTGAGCTTAGACAGCTTGACGTCTCGATCGACGTCGTTGACTACGCTATAGCTGACCCTATCTATGTCGATGAGCTTGTACAGCGTCAACTCTGCAGCTTTGGATCCCTCTTTGCTTTGGTGCGCACGATCAACTTCCCTAATGGAGGCTTCCGTGGAGTCGTTCAATTTTGCAAGGCTGCGAAGGCCGCCTTGACCTTTCAGCATACCCGCCAGATCGCTGGCGAGGTGAGTGTTTTTCCTTTCTACTCGTACATTCAGTCATCTTTTGGTATCTAACTTAAGCAGGGACTTGTCATCACTCTCATCCGCCCCGCCGACATCTTCCCTGACATGGATGGGCTTGTTGGCAACATGAACGGTCTGGCTATTTCTAGCAACCGTCGAGGCTATGCTGCCGCCAACAGCATGAGCCTCATTGCCCCTCGCGCCCCTCAGGGTAACCCATGGGCTCCTGTCGCGTACCAGTTCTCCGCCGGACCTACGTACCGCCCCTTCTACCCACCTACCCCGGCCGCAACCCTCGTCCACTCACGAGGTCCTAGCTACCATGCTGGTCCTTCGTTCATCAACTACGGACACATGAACCATCGTCGCGGTCCTCGCTTCATCCCGCGTGGTCTCCCTCCACGCAACAACAACTTTGTCGACCTCTACGACTTGATGGCAGGACGAGACGTACGCACTACTGTAAGTCAACTATCACTTTTAACTTCTCATATGTCGTGTCGACTAATATGGAACAGATCATGCTCCGAAACATTCCTAACAAGGTTGACCAACCGCTACTCAAGCGGATTGTCGATGCGTCGTCGTACGGCAAGTACGACTTCATGTACTTGCGAATCGATTTCGCAAACGATTGCAAGTAAGCAGATTCACCATACACTTGCAAGGTCTTAGCTAACTATTATTCAGTGTCGGTTACGCCTTCATCAACTTTGTAAAGGCCGAGTACATCATTGATGTAAGTTCTCACTCTTTCGCCTCTATTGTGTTATACTAACTCTTGAATAGTTCGTTCGGGCACGCGCCAACAAGCGCTGGTGAGCAATGCACTACGTATCATCTGACTGTTCCTTGACTGACGTTGATAGGAACTGTTTCCGTTCCGACAAGGTCGCCGAAGTCTCCTATGCGAGTAAGTGATGATCTACACTGCACTGCTTGACCTATGCTAACCATCAGCAGCTATCCAAGGCAAGGATTGTCTCGTCCAGAAGTTCCGCAACTCTTCTGTCATGCTTGAAGCCGAGCATTATCGGCCCAAGGTCAGTAAATCATCAAAGAATATACCATCTATCACCAACTGACCTGTATAGTTGTTCTATACTATCCATTCCGACGATCCTGGTATGGCTGGACGTGAGGAGCCGTTCCCAGGCCCTGACAACCAGTCCAAAATGAAGCGTTCTGTTGAGAACGCCGAACATGTTGGTATGTTCTTCTTCTATCGCATGTCTGCCAACTATTTATAAACTAACCATCTATTCTCAGGCCTATTTACTCCCACGGCTGGCCAACACTTTCGTGAGGCCCAGCGCCACCGCCACAGTCAGTTTGACCGCGGTACCCGCCTGGCAGCCCTTGAGGAAGCCACCTATGAGCATTCTGTTGCGCACAGTCGTCACTCGCGCTACTAGGCGTTGGACATCCTACAGGCATCTTGATTTTTTTTCTAAAAAGATATCTTGAGGTTTGAGGTTTGAGATTTGGTGGCTCATCATGTTGTGACACTTAAGCGCTTTGTGCGCGTGTCAATTTTCGGACGACCTTTTGCGAATGTCAAGGTCTTGAATTTGCAGTATCTCGAGTTGGACCATACATAGTCCCAGTTATACTAGATATAACTCAAGTAGATACATGCAATCATTAGATTCATCATAGAAGCTGTCCCATCACATTGTAATAACTATATGTGCATACGTCTGAGGGAACACATGCAAGAGGTAATAGACTATAATGCAGTGACAGTGCAAGTTCCATTGTTGTATCTAGTAATTTTGATTTGCTATAATTCTCACTATCCTTCTTACTACTTCTAGTTACGGCGACGCAGGGTTCTCAGGTAAAGCCGGCAAGGGCTTACGTGAATTACCTGAGTGAATCGCAGGTGTATGGCGCAGAATACTTGATGGTGTTTCTCGATGGGGTGGTGAGAGATCCGAGGAAGATGAGAAACCGTCGGCAGATCTTGGTGTTTGGGGTGGTGAGAGTTGCTCACGCTCGGCTCGCTCATTACGCATCTCGTCAACCAAGGAAGCACGCTGTCGAAGCTCTGGGGAATCTCTATGCTCTTCCGCCTCAGTCACAGGCACAAACACTCTCTGGCGGGCAGCGAGTATAGCTGCGTTTTGTCCATCTGCGCCGTAGACGTCCCCGTACAATGCCCGAAGACGAGCTGCAGGCGATCCAGTATCGTATTGAGCAAGATGAGCTTGATCTACGAGGGGCCCGAGATAAGGTAGTGATCCACCTCTGGAGAAGATGACGAGAAGGAGGCAAGACAGGAGAAGGACTGCTTGCACGATGGCCATGCGCTTCTGGAAGACGACCTCATCGGCAAGAAGGTTGAGACGACTGCTGAGCGCTACTATCTCTCGGTTGGACTGCTCGCGCTGACTTTCTAGTGCAATCACAGTCGACTGCCATATCTGTTCGTATTGCTCACGGGCTGAGCGCAGCTCGGCAACGACAGTACGGTTGAGTTCCTCGAAGAACAAGTTTGCTTTTGAAATTTGCTTCTGCTCTGTTCGTTGCAAAGTCTCGGACATGTGGCGAGCCTGGTCTTCGACGTATTTCAGGGAGAGAGTGAGGTTAGTCTCAACTGCGATGAGACGTTTCGATATGGCTTTGAAGAAACCTTCCTGCACTGTTGGCGAGGCCGGCGAGCCAGAAGCTGTGCCCGTCGTGCCCTTTTTGACATTAACAGTATTGGCAGGTGAAGGCTTCGCAATGGACGAGCTTGTCGCGGAGGAGGGTGTTGAAGTTGTCTTGGGGCTCTGAGTCTGGGAAATAAAGTTTGAAACTGATTCGATGTTGGACGATGATACGGAAGAGGGACTGGTGGGAGAGACGGCGGGTGTGGCGCTTGGGGAAACTATCTTGGAGAACGCAGAGGATGTGGGCTCATCACTTGCCAGGCGCTCTGCTCTGGGATTGTGTTGAGTTGAATGGCCTTTCTGTTCTCTGTCTTCGGAGGAACTGGGGGCGGAGGCAGCACTTGTTACTTCCACAGAGCTGTTGTTGTTCGACGTCGTGTAAGTCGTATGGTTGAGCGAGACGCAGAACAGTGGCACCATGAAGATATGCGAAGTGGAATTGATTTCACAATAAGGCATCGGCTCGATCAAGGTGGCCTTGACAGTCTCAGGGGTTGGCTCAGTTCCTTGTATCTTTAGCGCTTCTTCCCCTGGAGGCAGAGACTGTTGAGTCTGTTCGGCCTCTTCTTCGGGGCTCGAATCATCATCACGAGCTTGGTCAGCTTCTTTCCACGAATCGAGCATGCGTGAACCATGAATTCGAAGTAACGATACCGGACAATAGAATTCTTTCCCCCAATGGGTAAGGAACTCGATCCGGACGTACTTTGAGAAGATCTGGGGATTCTGAACCAGAAAAGGCTGGATATCACGCGAGTTTCGTGCCTCAAACAGTCCGATCTCTTTCCACTTGTCCATCTTGACTGGGTATCGGTCACTAACGCTGACAGTAAAGTGGCGGAACATGCTGGAGAAGAACTCGAAGTTTGCGAGAACGACAGTGTCGATGAGGACATCATCACTCAATTCGACGATGACGAATTTGCTCTTGGCAGAGCACTCAAGAAGCATATAAGAGTCTTTGTTTTCAACAAGAATGGCCTTGGCGTTCTTTGCGCCAGAGCTTGTCTTGAGAATTGTGGCACCAGCGTCGAAAGACGAATAAGAAAATCGTTCCTTGCACGTCTTGCCAGCATCTTTACTCCTATGGATCGATGCGCGACCGTCCTCATAAACGATTGCCTTGCCGGATCCATCACCTTGAACTTGGTCGACATCGGAAGGAGGCTCATTTTGCTTCCCGGCGTTATCCAGATAACTCTCAAAGTTCAATGATATCTCATCTTCCTCTCCGAGGCCGGCGTGGCCCATGTCTGGTGGTGTCCTGTCGCGCGGCTTCGTGTTTCTGGCGTGAAGGTCTTGAGGGTCTTGACCTGTCTTGCGTAGCATCATCTCTTTCCAGTCCTCGAAGGACATGAATGGTTTCTCAGCTCCATCTCCAGCTGCATCTTGCGATTCGTCTTTGGGTGGAGTAGCGGTGGACGAAGGTTGTTGGGATTGGGACTCGTTCAGTACAGTGGAGGATGTAGGGTGGCTCTGTGTCGGCTCAGAAGAGGTATCGCTAGTCGAATTGGAGAGTGAAGGAGTGTAAGTGGCAGCTGAGCTTGTCCAAGAGCTTGTGAGACATGATTGGGGAAGGGTGTGGGTGATGTAATTGATAGTGCGGGCGTCGCAGGACGAGACTGTCGAGATGGAGTCAATTAGACTAGGGGCGGTGTTGTTGGGATCGGAAGACTGAGCGCGGACTTGTATAAAGAGTGAAGAGAACGCTAGTATTCTCCAAGTGATTGTGCCTAGCGATGGCATCGTAATCTCGGGGGTCGACAACGCATTGAAACGTCGCTGGAGTAGATTTGGCCTGGCTGGTGCAGGACTGAGGTTGTGGTTATTGTTATTATGGGGGGTTGGTGTCGTGTCGTCGTTGATCAGCATCGGACTAGACACGAAATGGGCGTAGCCGAGACTGAAACTCGTCTAACAGAGATTGGTCCACTGACGTGGGTGGTTGAGAAGTCAGATGCTGATTGGTTCGATACAAGGATAACCTGTGTTGTGTTGCCAATGTTAGCCAAAATGTTTTGAAGTGAATTGATAGGTTAATAGTAGTTTGTAAGTGTGTCTTGATGCGGGAGTCAGAGGCGCAATAGGGAGTAGATAGACCTAGGTTGCTTTTATGATTTCGCAGTGGAAAAGGAAGGTGAAAAGCTTAATCAATTTGATGCCGAGAAATGAATCCGCACACATGGAACACAAAGGTACTTCCTACTACTACCTAGATCAGTAGTACTACCCTCCAGGTTAGTAGGCAGGCATCAAACATTGTTGAATAGGTACCTTAGTAGTATGATTCTTATTTACAAATATCGATTGCTGGCACTGGGAGAATTCAATAAAGTATTCAAAAAAGATGAAGATAACATAACTACATGCAGAGATAAAGATTCCCGATATGTATGCTTAAATACCAAATGGCTATGAATCATGCCTGGCTCATGTAGTTTAGATGGCTGTAACTGTGGGACTCAGATCATGTGTTTCTCTCTTGAGTAACGAACAGGGAAATCAAATGCTAGCATAAAGGGCAAACATATATCAATTTGCCCAGAAACCAGTTACCACCGCGCTACAGACAAACGAAACAGAAAACCCCTCGAGGCAGACAAGCATTTTTATTATTATTAGCCTATCAAAATTGCCATATGGATGACGCTATCTACGAAAATACCTTGCTGTTGCCGGCCAGGGGTTCCAGTGGAACCAAAATCGCAACTAGCATCATAGTTGCTGCAACCACGGTTTAACTATGCCTTCTAACATCAGAAGAACTGGCTATTGCCACCATAAGAGACGAAATCACTAGTCCAATTTATGCTACTCTATTAGGTTACCTATTTATCTACCTCGAGACATGGAGGCTGACGTTTCTGCTACCTAGTAGGCATTCTATCGGACAATTCCTTTCCTAATAGAATGAGGCGCCAAGAAAGCATGGACAACACCACAGCCCAGCAGTACCACTCCGACCGTTGGCAAGGTTCAATTCATTCGAAATCATTTAAGAGTGTTGAAAAAGGTTAGCATACCGAGTCAACCTTGATGAAAACGTCTGACAAAACAATAACATGGGACAATTGGGGCGAAACTGCAATCCATCCCCACTAACAAATCAAACTTTTATAGAAGTGGCCGAATGGAAGAGTCTCTACTGCCCAAGATCGAAGCAAAAGTACTGCCAAGCAGCTCTAAGTGTTCTATTTTGCCGCAATTAGGCTTACACCCAAGCATCAAAGCAGGGCAACGTCGACAAGAGCCTTGGCAAATGAGGTACATCTTTTACATAAACCTGATTCATCACCGACGTACAATCAGCTATGAGCCTTTGAACTCGTCTTTGTTCACTCTTCATCTTCTTTCCCTATCTTGCCATCCTCGTCGTTCCATGGGCCTTGACCTGCATCTTGATGAACAGGCCCTTGACCAGGCAGTCATACATTGATCATCAAGGTTCAATAGGCCCTCCTGAAGTCAATCGACGGGATAAGTCACTATCCAACCTAATAGCAATCAACACCATTTCAGGGGTTATTGGTCTGCCAGTTGTTCCATGTCTCCTGTCTTATGGATCAGTGGTGTATTGTCAGTGCCACAGCCCGGGACAGAAGCTCGGGGTTGTGCAGCTGTTTACATTAGCAGCAGATAGAGAGTCGCTCAATCCCACCTTCTTTCTGTGCAGAAACCCCTTCAAATACTCTTCGTCCTAAGTCTTCCTAACGGGCGTGCTGATGCTGATCAGTGAGTCCAAATCTCTCTCTGCGTTCAATGTCTTATAATACCCCATGCTGACTCAGTTGTTAAGCTTCCATCCAACCACTTATACACGCCATCTTCGTTCGGTATGGGAACATAAGAGTTGTGACCCGAAGGCCATCCTCGAAATTTCTTTCAAGAAAACTTGTTGCACTAGGCAACAGCTATATCTACAGGAATATTCAGATTGCCGCTTGGGGTGCCGATCCTGCAGTATTAATATCCATATGCCCGCACAACTTGGTGATACAAAACACAAACTATAAACTCAAGGCCATGGATGGTAGAAAAGACGACATTCAAACATACTTATAGAGCGAAAACTAGTGTCCAAAGTACGGAGACAGAGTACAACATTGTTTTCTCTTCCAGTACTATCGGGGCGATAGACTTCAGGGACGATATTCTGTTACTTCTGTTGCGAGTGACACTTCAACTGGAGTTTATCGCCATCGCGCCGTGGGAATAGATTCTACAGCAATCTGTTTGAAAGAAAAGAGTTTCCCAAAAAGCTTCAAAGTTGAAAGACCGTTCCAGACTATTATTATTTGGTGCTTTTCGAGGCGTAAATCCCGAAGTATACATTAAAAATCAACACAATAGACCGTTCCAGACATCTCTCTCTGTTGAAACTCTGAAGATCGACACTTGCGTTAAGGGACGTTACGATACTGCAACACGGAGCAAGATTCGAGACGAGCAAGAGCTTTCAGAGAGAATATAACTGGCCTAGACCTATAATGACGACGATGTATTGGATGAATCAGATCGAATGGGGTTTCCGAGACAGATTAGCAAGATTAACTACGTACTCAAATACGAAAGCGAATCAAGTAGAGGATAATTTGAGATCCCTAGCAATATTAACGGATTCAATACCGGGCCTCTCCTTGATAATTGGCCTTCACGGGATGAAGTCATCGATGACTATAGCGATATAATACTATACTCCGATAGGGAGGCATATTTAACAAAATACGTTCTGATCCAATATGGTTTATCCTAGTCGATTAACGTATGCATAAACTTACTAACCCTATCAATAGCGATGAGCCGCAAGTATAGGACTTAAGGGACGACTTTTCAGTCTGGCAAAGTGACATATTCAGTTCTCGTCAAGGGGTAACAATAAGACCTCTTATGACATTAGATTTAGCCTGGGTCAGAAATGGGACGTCCTTTTCTATAGCTGGATTAGTTGCCAAAGGCTCTTATGCGCAGACTATAAACGATATATACAGTCAGTCTGCGATTCCATACTCTGAGAATGATTTCGTACTAAACTTAACCGATCACTGTAGTCTAAAGCTGCTTTCTGAGAAACGTTAAAGCAACTAAACCTGGACATCCGCTATAGATATATTCATGGCCGAATACTTCCTTAGATCTAGCAATGAAGAGCGGACGGCGAAATGGTTAGAAATGGCTATGTTTTTCGTAAACTCTCTGGCTAGTTCCGGGGCATCACATCGAGGTCAGCCTCTATATTCCTACCCAGTGACTACGATTATAAAACTAAAGCGGGATTTGAGTGTGGTGATAGTTATCAGTGTATTCTCGGTCTGCAGGGTATAGGGCTTTCTCTCTCCTGATGTTGTTTATCTTGCGAACGCCTGTATAGATGGATACTCTTGATGCAGACGCTTTAATGCAGATGGATAGTCTGTTGAAGAAATAGAGAGAGCCCAGACCAAAACTATTACCGACTTCTGGTATTATTAGAGTAGAGAGAACTGGTCAAAATGTGGAAACCTCAACGGCGGGATTGTCGACTACACAGGATGCTGCTTCTTTTCATTCGGGTAGCATTTATCTAGGGCTCGGCCGGGGAGGCTTGGTAACTCGGAGTGCGTTAAAGAGGATGGAGGTAGAAACGACTGTTGTATGTAGCTGATGAGTGTTTGTAACCGATATATCTATTATTTCTTATGTTAGCTTTTTATATATACCAAGGTTTTTTGATAGCATATAAATATCCCTTTTGAGTATATATCTTTGAGTATTAAGTACTGAGTATTGTTGTTGTTTAGTGAAGATTTAACGGCAGTTAGACTGATAGGCAGGCATATATAAAATAAAAGGTAAGATAGCAGTACTCAAATGGCCAATGCAGAGCTTGGATCGTAAATATGGAACTAAGTAACGTAAGAGTGACAAGGTCAAGCAGACGTCTAACTCTAGGCTCCCACCAGAAATAAACCAAGACCTGAACAGTGGAGCTGGATCGGACTCTTCCTTTACTACTACGTCTTCTCCTATCCACTAGAATACAAAACACCAAATCATCGCTCACACACTCATCAACCCGACGCGCTGCGTCTTTCAAGTACGACAATAATAGCAGTACTATCCACATTCTTTGAATCATTCATTCATTCATCATGGTATCTCTTGTGGACAAGTGCGGTTATTACATTCGTAATCCGCGTCGAATCCCTAAACGTTTGGCTGCACTATCTGTTTTGCTTTCACTATTCTTATTCTTTTTGTTCACACTCAACATCGAGTGTTCTGGTCACTCACAGAGTATCAGCATTCTTCCTCCCCGCGACCGAATGGACACCGTCAAGACAACAAAGTTTCTTCTCAACAACCCCATCGAGTCTCCCTACAAGACTCAGTTTTGGGAGGTCGGTCAGCGATCTAAACAGATCGGGCGATGGCTGGGCGCTTTGGATGCCCTGCCTCCGAAATCCAGGCAAAGTAAAGACATCTCTATCGCTGCCGAAACAGTTTCCCAGAACCTCTTTCCTTTCATCCAGAAATCTGATGAGGATCCTGAGTCTGTCACTCCGCTCGCCGATCTGAGAAACTCATACAGACGAGGATCACGGGGCATCATTATCTCTGTCGGTGGAGGCGAGGAGTCTGTCCGATTCGCGAGCCACTTGATAGTTTCACTCCGACAGGTGCTTCATTCAAAGCTCCCCATCCAGATTGCGTATGCCGGTGACGAAGATCTGTCCCCTCGAGACCGCGTCAGAATCCAATCTCTGAAAGGCGCAACAGACATGGAATTCCTCAATGTTCTCAGTGTCTTTGACGATTCGACACTCAAGCTTCAAGGTGCCGGCTGGGCTATCAAGCCTTTCGCACTACTGGCATCCAAGTTTGAACAGGCTATTCTCATCGATGCCGATGCTGTCTTCCTGCAGAAACCTGAAAAACTATTTAATGAGGCTCCTTACGTCAACACAGGCGCGTACCTGTTCCATGACCGTTTGCTCTGGAGATCCATGTTTCCCGAACGGCACACTTGGTGGAGGGATCAAGTAAAGGAGCCCTCTGACGAACTCAAAAAGTCCCGGGGATGGCGAGAATGCTATTCCGAAGAAAGTGACTCGGGTGTCGTAGTTGTTGACAAATCGAAGATTCCTGTATTTACCGGACTACTCCACGTCGCCTGGCAAAACTCACTTGCCGTCCGAGAAGATGTTACGTACAAGCTTGGTCATGGCGACAAGGAGTCCTGGTGGTTGGGCCTCGAGCTTTCAGGAGCGCCGTATGAATTCGAAGCACACTACGGGTCCGTCATAGGATGGGGTGACTCTCTACATGTGCACGAAGTCACCATGGTGTGCTCCTTCGGCATTGCACACCTCGACACCAAGGGCCGGTTGATGTGGTACAACGGCGGTTTGCTGGAGAACAAGAGAACCAATTTTGACAATTATCGGCTGCCGAGCTACTGGATGACAGACGGGGTGTGGGAGAAAGATGCCGCCGGAAGCGACATGAGCTGCATGAATAATGCTACGGCTCACAGATTGACTGATAAGGAGAAGACGATTCTGGGCGAAAGCATCGATGCTGCCATGAGGGTTGACGCTGCTCTTGCGAAGAAGAACTAGTGGATTTGATTAATGGAATGAAACGAATATCAGGAAATGTATGAGTATAGAAAGGACAGACAGATAAAGCCTTGGTTACCGCAAGGTGACAAGAAAGGCAAATGATAATCAAGGATGATTACTTTACAAGTCCCACTTCACTTGATAGGAGGGAGTGATTGCCTTCTCCTACAATTGTCTGTGATTCAGATGACTTGGGAAGTGTGGGGGGGGGGGGGAACAGATTCGTTAGGACGTTTACAGTAACTTGAAGGTAAGTAAGGTTCGATCTACTGGTTTCCTAGACTTTCGCTAATACCTGCTCATCTCTCTAGATACAGAGTATTTCTTCCGTTCCAATTCCGATGTTTGAAGCGAGCGTCCCATCAACGGAAACGCCAAGTCGATACCAGGGACGAAGAAGCGCCGATGGAGTTGAACCGTCCCGAGTCGAACAGCAGCCCATATACCCCTGCAGACCAGTCGACAACTTCTTCAATACCTCCAGCCGGTTGCAGAATAGGTTCTCCAAAGTTTGAATCGCGGTTCAGCTCAAAGTTTTCAAACCGTGAAACCGAGTACGAACAAGGCAACGATACCGCCAAGCAAGTCATCAAACATTCAGCTGTATTCCATTTGGTGGCATTTGTATTTGAGATCTTGAGACAGATTGTACTATCGTGGAAGACCAATTTTCTCAGGTAACGCCTGATACAGTTAGGGCTACGACAAACATGCCATGCTGGGCTGTCAGTTGATATCAGGGCGGAATATGGCTGGTCCGGGAAGTTGCCTAGGCGGCAATTCATATAGAAGAAACAAAGAGTAAGGGTGTGTTATATGTGATGTATTATAGGGCTTTGTTAAGCTCACCGCAGAATGCTTGCTTGTAGTACACAATAAACAACTCCATTATGACAGTGGATATTGGAAACGAATGTCAGTCTTTGTCAAGAAAAATCAACAACCCGAATTTTGTGTCAGTGTTACGCATCAAGGACTTGTATGATGACAATCAACAATTTGGCAGATTAATTATACGATTTAATTTTATTCCTCTACACTTTCTTTGGATTTGTCGTGGTCTGTTGTTGAGATTGATTCTAGACTACCCCGATTACCCTATATCGAGTGCCTTGGTTGACGCATTTTCTACTCCTACTTGGCTACCTTACCTTACCTACTTAGACTAGGTATCGAGCTAGTATCAGCTCCAGTTGCCGGGCCTCTACTATCCCGCGGTAGAGCTGAGACACTTAAACAAATTCCCGGTCAATGCCTGGTAGTTCATCTGCCAGTTGCGACGTAACCCGTCTCGTCCAAACTCGAATGCGACGAACCCCTGCAAGTTCCCAACAAGCATAACGCCAAGCTTAAGGCCGATACGACACAACCTGACACCTTATTTCAATTCGAAGCCTTATCGTTTCATCGCTAGAGAGAAAGCTCAGACGTCTCATCCTTGAAGACTCGTCCAAAGGCTCCACGGATAGAAAAGAAGCCATCTTGGCACCTGCAGGTTGCGGGAATACGTCGCATTCTATACCCTCGTCCTCGGTAGTGAGACCGCCGGTTGCTGAGTTTCCGAGCACGTTGGGGTCAGTTTATCGTTTCGGCTGGACCATGGTGAATCTGATTCTGGGGATGAGCTGGAAATCTCAACAAGAAACGATGGCGGATGGATATGGATGAATCGACCTGTCAAGACTCAAGACCTTTTCAAACATTTCTTCCTATATAAACGTTGCACAGCCTCCCTTCATCTTCAGCTTTCATCCTCACTCACCATCCAATCCAATCCAATCAACCAGTCCATTCTTCCATTCTCCAGTCATTTCCTACGAGGTAAGCTTCCTCTTGTCCCGATCCATCACGATACCTTCATTTGCTAACATCCCAACTCTAGCTGTGCTCTAGTCGACTTCCATTCTTTCTACTTATTTTAACCTTTAGAGCTGTGCTCAAGTTTACGTCCATTCCTTCGATATATACCCATCCGACTGGTTGCCCACTCCTTTAACTTATACACCACCACAACAAACACCAACTTCTTTCTCAAATCCTTCAACATGAAGTTCTCTACCTTCCTTATTGCCGCTTCTGCTGCCCTTGTCTCTGCCCGACCTGGCTTTGTTTCTACCTTTGGTAACGAGCGCGCCGCCCTGGCCAACGAGACTGCTCCTACTCCCACCCCTGGTCTTGAGGATGGCCGCGAGCTTACCCCTGGACGTGGAGAAGACCGCGAGGACCGAGACCGCGAAGAGGACCGTGCTGGCCGAGAAGGTGAAGACCGTGACCGTGATGACCGCCGGGGTCGTGACCGTGAGCTTGCTTTCGGCCAGGTCGATCTCAACTACCTCCTCCAGGTCAACAAGCTCGACCTAGTCAGACTCCAGACCCTTAGCATCAAGAACAGATTCGACGTCAACATCTTCGCCGACCTCTTCGCTGCCGATGAGTTCAGCATCAAGTCTCTCCTCCAGCTCCAGCAGCTCTCCACCATGCTCGCCATTGCTGAGACCGGTATCTTTGACCAGTTCGAGCTGTCCAGCCTCAAGCTCGGTGATCTCAACCTTGGCCTCATCGATGGCATTGGCGGTATTGATCTCACTCAGTTCATCGACGCTGCCACAAGACCCAAGATCACTGTCATTGCCAAGCAGGGTAAGGAAGCCAACCAATCCATTAATACAACTCACGCTAACAATCCTTCAGTCAAGGTCAAGAACACTATTATCGTCGCCGGAAGGAACTAGAGCTTCTGGGAAGCCGGTTAATGAGGGAGCGGGTATCCCAGCCCATGAGTTAGACTTCTGGTCAAGTCACTCGCTATGAGGCATAATGTAGTAATGAACACGGATGGGCTAGGACTAGGGTTAGGATTAGGGTAATAGAAGGTATTAGGATAGATACCACAATGCCCAAGGTCACTGGTTGACTTGCAAGCAGCCAAAGCTGACCTAGGGTATGAACCAAAACAATAGTTATGACGAAATATCAGTTTCTATGTTCTCTGTATTCGATTCCAACTCTGTTCGTGTGATACGGTTCTTTGAGTCTATCAAAACATATTCAACGCCTAACAGGTGACTAAGATTTTATTCCCTCTTCTATTACATGTCTACTATCATCCCGCTGACTTCTATGTCGATACCTACTTGATAGCCTTTTTCAAATTACAATCTTGCCACATTCCCATTCAGTTCTTCCGTAGAACTATTCCTTCCGAGACTGAGTTGTCTTTCTTTCTCCGGTTTGGGCTGTATATAATCGAGAGGAACCTCGGATATTGACTCATTATGCTTCGGGTCAGCTCCACTGCCGCTCTTGATGTAACCAACTGCGCTACGCATCGGATGTTTATCCTTTATAAGTCGAATGAGCGGTCTTAAGGTCGGGACGCTTGCGGCCATTATGACAACGTTTTGTTCAACCCTGAAGTATGTATATCAGTATAATATGTAGGTCGATCGAGATATTAAGAACTCACAAGCCCCAAATGATCAAAGTCACGACATTGTATACTGTAAAGGGGGTTGATTAGATATTGGAGTGATATAACATGGTAAAGTCAAGTGATCATAGTAAACTTACAAGGATCTGTTCGATCATTGAAGGTATACAAATACGTTGCCTTGACAATTGTGAAAACAGCAGAAAGGAATGTCAAGCCCAACATGAATGTGATCTCCAACTTCTCTTGTCTCTTCAGTTGTAGTTTCCAAAATGCGTGGATCGGGACAACAGCAAGGACGAGATCAGTCAAGACCGTGAAACTGCTGACGACATAAGAAGACTGGTTGAAGACGTCTGGACTCCAACATTCCCCCTTGGCCGACTGATCCCATAGCATCTTGGTAGGTCGGCATTGAGCAAAGATTATGACAACCGATATTGTAGCGAGAAGAATCTGTATAGCTACGACAGCACGGAGGAACCGACGGGTCATTGTTTTCGTGTTGCCAACGAGACGTTCGATCAGGATCAAGATGGCAACGTTAGGGAGACTGTAGGCCATGATGTTGAAGGCTGGAAGCGGGAAGTCAGCGATCAGACAATTGAAGTTAAAAGGACCACTTACGATAGCCAACAACTTGTAGAATCTTGGTCTTGACCATCCTTTGTACGCCTCCAGGCTCTGCAGCGACAGAAGCTGTGTGTCGACCCAAACCGAGATCTGCAGAGGCCTGCACCAGAGCAGAGGCAACGATGCTTCCAAGCAATGATAACAGAATCAACAGGTCATCCCAGCCAGGTCTTTGAAATATGACTATCGTTGTAAAGAGCTTGGTCAGGACGGTGACAATGGCCATGCCGGTAAATAGCCATGCTACCAGACAGAGCTGAGTCTGTCTCGAATCGGTCGGTACATCGTTGATTTCCATCCTGCCATAGTCAGTAACAAAGCTAAGGATGTATACAATTCACATTTGCGAGGTTGTGGCTTAATAGTATATATTAAATCTCCTGATTATGGGCAATCTTTCGCCTCTTGGCATCGTTCGTTGAGTCCTTCCCAGGATTACTTTGTTGGTCAGGGCATGACCAGAACATCTTAATTATATCAGTACCAACACTCGGATGATAGAAAAGAACCCCGAGAAGACAAGAGTTGTTGGTTGTAGACTCAGTTCTTTGCAGTTGTTGCAGACACAAGTTTGGGAGGTATTCTTCCGGACGGTATCGAACTGGTCCACTGGGAATAATACTTTATGTTGGCGCTAACAACCAACAACATGCATGAATTGTCCACCTGAGGGACTCGGTTATGCAGGTTCCAGGGCCCCCTTGAAGAATGGACTTTCCGTGCCACAGTTGAGTACAGAACTCTTCGGTCCTTGTTTTTTGACTCGATAAAAGATTGTGACTTTATCTCGCTTATACTGCAATTTTTAATATTGTTGGTTCTTGAAAACAAGAGGTAAGAAGAATCACAAGAGATGTTTTCTTCCCTGCCTACTTCCTACTCCGCTGATTATGTGACACAGCAACTTCCTTTGTACAAGTCTCAAAATACTTTCCTACCAAAACACAATCACGAATCCAAAACATGACAAACTCTGTGGTGGAATATTGAATACGAACAAGACGACACTCTACTCCTAATCTGGATACTCAACGCAAAGTTATCACAAACATGCAGGGGATACTTACCCAACATACAACCACCCATTCAGGCGGGATCTTGGCAGGTTCAAGTGGGCATCTGTTGGTTGTATACCATGAGTTATCCTTGAAGCCAACAGGAAGAATGCCCCTGCATAATCAAAAGGTGATAAAAGATCCTTGAATCGCCCACCTCCATGAAGACTGAGGTAAAACAAACCCTCGCAACCTTACCCATCACTTTTGAACTCCCTGGAACCAACAGCACTCTGATATGACGCCTTCAGAAATCATCAAGCGCATGCAAGATGCTGCTGCGGCATACGATAGAGAAGAGCTCGGAGCTCGAGCAACTCTACTGGACTTGAATCGCCAGCTCCTGGCAGAACTGGAGACACCAACCGATTTTGTGCAGCGTATCTGGTTCACTACTGTAAGTACTGCTCCTACCACTACGAAACAATAACTGACTTCCAACAGGCTTCTCTTGGTGGTAGTCTCGAAGTCGCAAACAACACAAAGATCTTCCAACATCTGCAGAAAGCTAAAGATGGACTTACCACCCAAGCCCTTTCTGAAAAGACTGGTATCGCCGTGCCTTTACTCGATCGTTTCATGAGACATTTCGCCGCTCACAAAGTTGTCCGTTTCTCCAAGTCCACTGGTTGGCATGCAACGGATCTTTCCAACACCCTGGCCAAGGAGAACTACCAACACAGTATCTCGTTCTGCCAACTTGCCGCCGCAAAGTCGTTTTGCTTCTTCCCCGATCACTTTAAGCAGGCAAACTACCAGCATCCCGGCTTACATGATGGTCCATACCAATATGCCCACAACTCTTCCCTTCCGTTCTTCGACTGGCTAGTTGCAAATCCTCCTTATGTTAACTGGTTTGGATCATTCATGTCAGTATATAGGGCTGGTAACCCGGATTGGTGGGAGTTCTATCCTGTCAAAGAGCGTCTAGCTGTCGGTTTTGACAAATCTAACAGCGATGTGTTCTTGGTTGACGTTGGGGGTGGCCGAGGGCATGATCTATTGTCTTTTTCAAACGGAATCCATTCATCTGGCCGACTAGTCCTACAGGACCTACCAGAAGTCATCGCAGATGTGACCGAGACAACCGCCTTTGAAAGCCAAGCTCACGACTTCTTTACACCGCAGCCCATACATGGAGCTAGATCATACTTCCTCCACTCCATCCTTCACGACTGGAGTGCCGAGCATGGTGTTCAGATACTGAAGAGCCTGAGGCCTGCTCTGAAACCAGGATATTCGAGAGTCCTGATCAATGAGATCGTCCTCTCCGAGGAGAATCCTTCCCTACCTGCTACCTCGATGGATATGATGATGCTAGGACATATCGGGGAGGCCTGCGAGCGTACCGAGGAGGACTTCAGAGCCATGGCAGCAGAAGCTGGGTTGGAGGTCGTTGGGGTCTTTTCCAATGCCGCATCACCTGAGAGTGTCATTGAGCTCATGATTCCATGCAAAGAGAATCGAGTCTAGCTTGTCACCTCTGCAGTCTTGGCCAGTGGATGACAGAAAGGCTGGCCTCCGAGACTTAGGAGACAAGACTTAGAGTCTAGTATATACATCGTAGACCAACTTGCTAATCGTTTTCGTCATGCTTCAACCTGCCACCTCCTCTGTTACCCTGAGGTCTGGGTATTCTCTATTGCGTTTGCATAGTCAGCCTCACACCCGTGCGTTCCGGTTAGCGAAAGATAGAGTTTGCAACGGTCGAGAAACTCAATATGGGATAACTATCCACCAACAAGATACCAGCACTAAACCAGGGTATCCCAGACCGCTTGGTTCTGGAATCTCAAAAGCCATTTGTCAAAATTAGTATTTGGCGGTAGTTGCAATCCGACAAGGGGGTCAAAGCATGTCCTATCCGGTCACTCCGCTACTAGGTATATATATTTCATGGCCCCCTTCTATCAAACACCGCGATGCAAACAACTCATATATCAAAGACATCATGTTACTGGGAAAGTTGCTTGCTTTTGGATCTCTGGCTAATTGCCTAACCGTGCACCAGAAGAAACCGATATGGGAAACACTTCCACCGACACCGGATCTACCAGCTCCAATCAACACCAAAACAACTTTGATTAATGGAGCTCACCTTTGGATGCAAGAATACAACAAAAACTCGGGCAGAGTCCCAATAGTTCTTGACCACGGTGGTCTTGGCTACTCCGCCTATTTCGGATCTGTCATCTCTCGTCTCATCGACAATGGGCACTATGTAATTGCCGTCGATCGCCGAGGTCATGGCCGATCGACCTTCAACAAAGACGATGTCTTCACGTATGATCAGTTCGCCCAAGACATCGATGACCAGCTCAAAGCCGCTGGTATCAAAGAGTACAACGTGGTGGGCTGGTCCGATGGCGCCATAACGACACTATCTGCCCTTCTCAATCCAGTCACAGCAGCACCTATTCAAAAGGCATTTATCTTTGGAGGTTCCGCCAACCCTGAACAGACCAACGCAACCTTCTCGAACACGGCAATCTTTTCCGAGTTTGTTTCACGATGTCGCACCGAATACGCTCAGCTGCAGCCGAGCGCCAACTTTACCTTGTTTGGCAGCAAGGTCGTCACCTTGGAGGCGACACTTCCCCAATTCACCGACGAACAACTAGGATCTATTGATGGAAAGAAGGTCATCATCGTTGGCGCGGAGCATGAGGAGGCGGTCAATCTGGACGTGCCAGGGAAGTTGCACAACGCCATCAAGGGCAGCAAGTTGCGGATTCTTACTGGTGTGAGCCACTTTGCGCCCCTGCAGGATCCTGATCAGTACGCGTCGGCTATAGAGGAGTTCTTTTCTTCTTAAGCGATGTACAATCAAATCCTTGATAAACAGGCTACATATCTTCCAGCATTAGAAACTAGAAAACATAAAGAGACAACTGGTACCGCATATTACACTATACAATGTTACTCGCAACATCCCGTCAAGTTTTTAACTACAAGAGACACTGTTTTCAAGTTTCACCATATATTCGTTTCGTGTCCATATGTGTACAACGCCTCCGCAAGGTCTCTCAAATAACTCAGAGGTTGTGCCATACCACATTACAGTAACGCTCAGAACATCAATCTGTGAGTAAGTCTCTCTTTTGTTGGGTGATTTTCGAGGCGTAAGTCCCGAAGTATACATTTGAAATCAACTCATAAAAAAACACAGTTTTTGAACCTAGATGCTGATATAGGTCCTGTCTAAAGGTATATATTATGACTTATAAAGTTAGAATCATAATGATTACTATAAAAGCTCTTATTATTCCTTCCAAAGGTTAGTTATTAAACATTTCCTTATCAATATCAATATCAACATCAACATCAACAAAAACACTGCATAAGATGACAGACTTCAGAGTCCTTATCGACCCTGGCTATGCGCCGGACCAAGGAACCATCTATAAGAGCTTGGCCCCTATAACCGACTTCACTTCTGAGGAAAGAAGTCTAATAAAGTTATCTGATGGCTACGTTTACCTGAGTAAGTCTCTCTTATTATAATTCTACAGCATGTACAGAGCCTTGGCGTCTAACCTACTTGATAGTTTACTCCTCAGTACAACAATGGATACTATATCTACTACCAACTATAAGCGCCATTAGATTGGTATAAGTCCTTTGGCAATACACGTACTATAAGAGATATATAGCTTGTTGGCTACACGCCACATATGAGATCTTATCCCTGAAAAGAAAACATGTTTGTATAAGCTGAATACACGTTACATTGATTTGGACATAAGGCTGATTTGTAGTACAGTATTCGCAGATACAACACGAGGCGTATGCCCAGCTCGACTCTATCATAACCTCCATGCCTACACTGGCCACCCTGGTTGGAGACATATACTAAGACGAGGGGCTACCCGCAGCCAGTCCTGCAAGATATGTCTCGCAGTTACCTCAAACTACATTATAACGGAACTCGCCTTCATTCACGAGTGAAAGAGGTTGACGAATCTTTACGTTGTCAAGTCTAAGTCGCAGAACAGGGTAGCCAACCTATTCACTGACGCGAGACTCGCCTAGGACAATAAACACGCCCGGCAATGATGGTGCTTCAGAACGGCCTCAGGAAGATCTCATGGGGACCGCCCTCATAAGGTTTACTTTCTTTGTGAATTTCCCATGGATCTATGATGAACTGGTTGATCCATAAGCCATACACGAACACGGAGGAATGGAAAGCTGGCTTATCTCCGGATTACAAAAGGCCGACCCCGAGCCCGAACCCGAATTCCTTTATCGAGGAGTCGGATTTAAACACAGATATAAGAGCACACCTTGACTTTTGTATTACTTACAAGAGAATGTGATCAAATATCCTAAGACTTTCAGACATTATTCTAAGCGATCTGTTTACCATGGAAGCTGTCGCTGTTAGTTACGCCGTCCCTGTCTTACACAACATCAACGGGCTAGAGATCAAAACGAGCATTATACACACACCGAAAAAGTCTCCTTCAGAATACATTGAGCTAAATGAAGATGGAGTGATTGGGAATGCGACTGCGGTACATGACGGTCCCGTATACATCTGCCTCGCCGAGAACTACGACTACTGGTGCGCAGACCTTGGTGTTGATCGATCAGAATGGGACTGGTGCCATTGGGGAGAGAACATCACTTTTAAGTGTACAAGTAAAACCCTGACTGAATCTGACTTTCGGTTGGGCGATGTATGGAGAGTTGGCAGCAGCGTTCGCTTGCAAGTCTGTGGATCTCGTATCCCTTGTATGAAGTTATCATGGAGATGCGGCCAGAAAGACTCATGGCTGAAAACACTAGCCGACACTGGTCGGGTGGGTGTCTACTTCAGAGTCCTCAGCAGGGGCCGTATCTATCCTGGGGATCGCGCGGTCCAAGAATCATCATCGGGAGATACTATGGATGCGGCAACTATCACTCGGCTGGCCTTCGACTCGGACCTCAAGACCCGCGACACTCTAAACTTATTGGCAAACCATGATGCCCTCCTCCGATTGAATCGGCTAATCATCAATCGAAAGGTTGCCGGGATCGATGATAAAGTGAACAAAGGTAGAAACGCGTGGAAGGGGTGGCGAGAGTTGCGAGTTTCTCGAATCGTTGATGAAGGCAATGGTATAAAGTCATTCCATATCTGTTCGGAAGACGACAAAGACCTTGCTTGGTATCTACCAGGACAATTCCTCACCATACGGCTACCAACAGGCGATATCCGCAGTTGGAGTATCTCGGACTGGCCAGGACGGATCCAGCCCCAATACTATCGCATCAGCATCAAAGAAGCAGGGCACGCTTCTTCATGGATGTGCAACGAATGCGAAGAGGGAACTATCCTCTCAGCACGTTCCCCAGCTGGGAGGTTCGTTCTAGATTGGTCACAGGCGGTAACTCCCCGACAACTATACTTATCCGCTGGAATCGGCATCACGCCTATACTTGCTATGATGAAAGCTCATGCCAATCATCCCAACATGAATGTAGTACCAGGCATCTGGATCCATGTGGTCAAAGATGGGAGAGGTCTGCAGTTTGATAACGAGTTCCTCCAGATTGAGAACAATCCTATCAAGAAGTTTGTTTTCATGACACAGCCTCGTGACATTGACATACACGAAAAAGACTACGACTTCTTAGGAAGGCCGAGTTTGGATACAATTACAGAGCTACTGGGAGAGACATACAAGTTCAACCCATTTGGGACCACTGCAATGGACTTGCCAGCTAAGTTCTCAGCAGCATATATATGCGGCCCTACAGACTTCGAAGAAAACATGAAGAGTATACTTGTGAACCGAAATATTCCTCCGCCTTTCATTCATAGCGAAAGCTTCTCGGCATCTGGTCACGCGGTTGGAGATTTGGAGAGAGCCACAGTCCGATTTACCAAGTCTAGCAAGACTGCACAATGGAAGAAGGACAGTTCTATGTCATTGCTGGAACTCGCAGAGTCTGTCGGTATGGCACCCGATTATGGCTGTCGCGTAGGTGCTTGTGGAAGCTGCGTCGCGAAAGTAACTTGTGGCTCAGTTTCAGGAGGTATTCAAATGGATGGAAGCGTATTGACGTGCTCAGCGATTCCTACATCAGATGTGGTTGAAGTTGAGCTTTGAGTTTGTTGGCGAAAATTAGGCTGAGATATAAGCTCAGGAACAGGTCCATTCCTATGATCTCTATTCTACTGGCTAGATATGTACAGAGAATACTTTGCAAGAGGGGGTTCTGCAAATGCTTCGCTCCAATCGTGTTATCCATGCTAAACAATGTTCACCCTGACCTCTCAACATGTTACTTCGTCTACTGCATGCAAACATAACAACTAGACATCACTGGTTAGCAATACTTTGGGGGGAGTCAAATGAGGTAAACTTACACTTGACCAAACCCAAATCAGCATATGTATCCTCCCTGGCGGTATTGAGAGATTCCAAAGGGTATGTCTTTGGTCGAGGTCGTCACCAAAACATGACGACCAGAATGATCCCGGCCGTTCATTCACTCATTTCCTTGAGCTTGATGGCACTATAAACAGTTTAGTCATAATTGTTTCCATAGTTAGTAGTAATCAATAATACCTTGAGTCCCAGTACAGTCCCCGGTCGTCGAGGCTGATGATGAACCCGACGATGCCAATAATGATTCAGGTGGCAACTTATTTCATTCGGTGTCCGTCGGTAATCACAGCCCAGAGGCTAGGAAGTTGAATCTCGGCCAGGGCAAACGACATGGACAAGAAGTAAAAGTACGCGACGCAGACAACCATGTACGTGACAGAAATGGTGTATGGCCAGTCGCGAGTCTGACAAGCGATGCCTAGATGGACGACCAGGTGCATGAGCCAGAGGCCGCAGTAGTAATCCCACCAGCGCATTTGGTTCATAAGGTAGATGATCTTCTCTTCATACGTGGCCTCGGAGAATTCGAATTGCTCTACTGCTCGGCGGTGGGGACCAGCACCGGTACGAAGTGAAGAGTACCAGACGTAGATGAGGAAGGCCAGTGTACCCAATAGGTACGGAACGATACTCTGCGACATTGCCGGAGAATGGTAGTTCAGGTCTTGATCGTCGTGAGTGAGCAGGTGGAAGATAGACATTGTTAGAGGGGAGAGATACTTGGTCAGATACGTTGGAGGATGGTTGTATTGAGTTTGTGAAGAAGCTAAAATGAAACCAGGGAAACGATGATATGCCGTTAAATAACTTACAATTCAGTATATTCCGTGTGCAGAACTGTGGCAGAGCTGTAGCAGTGCCACGCATTGGCGATAGGAGTAGGCAGCATATCACTTACAACTGTATTCTGACACTCCCATGACAGTGCTATAGCACTGGAACCTCAATAAGTACTGCGATTGCAATCATTACTATGAATACGTTCGAATTCCCGGATCTCTACTACATCACCGCTAATCTAAAGTCTGAGACCTATTTTGGAGCTCAATGAAGTGGTCTCCTTGTTCCGATATCACCGTCTACTTCTTAGTTCTCTGTCTAACCTTTATTCCCTCCACAAGTCGATTGCGATCCCCATGCTCTAGGCGGTCCCTGTCAGTGATAGCACGACCAACAGATACGTTGACGATACAGGGTGGTAGCGATACCAAGTGCGTCGTTAAGTGCGTTCCGGATGATGGCCAGGCTAACACATACTGATTAGCCATCAACATGATCTAAACTATAGGTCTATCCATTCCATCTATTTTGACAGCGAGGCCTTGCAGCCTACACCTAGGAGATAGTATGATAGAAGGGGGGGCTGTGATGACCTGCAGTCTGAAGTGGTCTGCAGGTCTGATGTTGGCCTTGAGGTTACCTTTCTGGTACAATAAGCTACCATCTATATGATCTTTATGAACCGAAAACATGCTTATCTTTAACTTGAGTGTACTGGTCGGTCTAATCATCCCGTATCAAGACTTCGGTCATGTATGGTCAGTGAAAGTCGAGATATTATAGCCTTTCTTAGCACAACCCATTGGAAAAGCTCTTTGACGATGAATACAATACAGTCGTGTCAGAACGGGGAGTCAAGGCCAACAGTATGAAATCGATTGTTTTCGTCTTTGGTATCAAATTGTGGCAGGTTGCCTGTACTATACACTATTATTACATCTCAAACCGATTACCCATCTGTCCATCAAGCCTTTCAACGCCATTCGACTCTATAATATCGCCTTGATACAAGTGATTAAAATCCGCTCTGCTCCTTTCTGTGATCCCCATCGCCGCTACCACCACCCTCACTATCTTTGGCGCCTGCAGCAGCTTCCTCAATGCCTTTCTCGTCACCTCTGAGTTTTGCAAAATAAGCCTTGATGTCTTCAGCCCCAATTGCCTGTCCACTCTCGGCGAATTGCTGGAAGAATGGCTTAAGCTGCTCCTTGAGGTGGTTGTAAGCCATCACGCCTTCGATGGCTCGTACACGGTCGACGTTGCGAAGAGCGCTTTCACCACGTTCTAAAAGACTACCGCTTCCGTGGGAGCCAGCACCGTTGCCACCGGCTTGAGAACCCCCATCAGACAGAGGAGGTTCGTAGACCTCTTCTTCCTCGAGAAGCTGTGGGTGGGGGTTGAGATGGGGGTAGCAGGACGAACAGCGGCAGAAGGCTTCACGGAAGTCTTCTTTGAGGAATAGAGAGAACTGTCCTTCGGGGGCAGGAGGGAGGTTCTTTAGCTTGCAGGGGAGCTTGTCTGTGGATGTTGTCTCCTCGGCAGGCTTTTCATCCCCGGATTGAGATTCACTTTTGACGCGCTTGACTTCTGTAGGGCCCTCGACGTCTTCATCGGCCTTACGCTTGCGTGAGTCCTGGCCACCCTCAATTTGGACTGGGGCTTCGGCTGTAGGAACAGGTTCATCCTTCTCAGGTACTGGCTCTGATTTTGGCTTGGATTCCGCTTGGTTAAGGAATACTGCTGGAAGGAAGCCTGAAGTACCAGCATAGCGCTTGATCCAAGGGTGCGCTTCGACACACTTGTAGCACAGAAAGGCTTCGAACGCATCTTCTTCGGGGAATCCAGGGGGCATAGGAACATCTTCATCCTCGTCATCTTCTGCTTCCACTGCATTTTCAGCCGGCTTGGTCTTCTCTTGGTCAGCGGTTTGAGCAGGGTCTTTTTGCTCTTCGTTGTCCTCAGTGATTGTTGTCAACTGTCCTTCTTCCTTGTTTTCCTTGTTTCCCGGTGCTGTCTTTTTCGGCTTTTCCATCGTTTCGAACCAGTTGGGTCCCATGCCAACCAAACATCCGGGGTGATACCAGTCCTCGCCGCATCCGCCCGTTTCGGCCGTTCCCAGGCCAAGACACTGGAACATTGTGCCCTTTTGTTGGAATGGGTCATAATCACATCCACATCCGCAGAATCTGTTGCGGAAGTTGTGATTGTATTTATTGTTCACGTCGGGCTCTTCGGAGTGCACCCCACCTCGAGTGTTGGTTGCCTCGTTCAGGCGGAGGGTGCATGGGCTTGTCGAAGGAATACGCTTGGTACCACAGTCGCATGTAAAGTTGCGCTTTTGGAAGATTTCGACGAGGTTGTGTTCGCCGTGGCATTGAATAGAGCAAGCGTAGCATACACCGGCGGGTGTCCAGTCGTCGCCCTCTTTGGCCGGAGGCGGATTGCAAGTCAAGCATGCGAAGACAGCTTGTCGCAGAGGGCCGAGGATTTTGGTGCATGTGTCAATACTCTAAAGCGATTATAAGCAATGGTATCAAGGTCGAGTGAAAGGGCAAGCATACATAAGGGAGAGCCTCGCGGGCATCAGCTTCAAGAGCTTCTTGCGATCGAATGAACCTAGCAAAAAGTTAAAATAGGATCCCACAGATGATCGAATCGTGATCATACTCAGCCGCAGTCTGTGAATTCTCTGAAGTTTGCGACTTGCCGGAGAAGCTGTCTTTGCGCGCTCGAGATTCTTGTTGAGTCGCATCTTGCGCGGGAGCCTCTGTAGACATGATGACGATAGAAGTCAAGATTTTTGGGTGTCAAAGGGTGGTTTAAGAAATGAAAGAGAAGAAATTGAAATAAAAATCAAAGGATTGGATGACAGATTTGTCAGAATTGATGGGGAACTGAAGTACAGAAACAAGATGAGGAGAAATGTCAGCTACAATCACTACTTACCTTCCATCAATGCAGTGCAACACAGAGTTGGTAGAGGAACTGGAACTGAAACAATAACGCGGACACCAAACCGCCTATCAACACGAGTACCTGTAGCAAGGATTTGAGTTATCAACGATAAAGCACTTTACGCGTGCGATGCACCTGCCAATCAATTTACGCGTCGAGTCGCGCTTCCACTGGCAAAATTACCCCTTGTCCAATTGCTCCACTTGGCTTTCATGGTTTCCCTCCCAACCTAATACAACAAAATCAGCCCCTCAGTCTCGATAGGTACTTAGCATTAAAGCATACCAAAGCTTTGGGTTATCAACTACACAAGTGCTCTATCCTAGTATCTCACACCAACGAAATACTTGAAGAGTAAAAACATGAGGTACGGTTCACTAAACAGCCTCTGTCATTATTGGAGCAACAACTAACAGCTTCAAGCTCCCCCCTACACCCATCTTCGGCTCGTCCGAATCGCAAGCGGTCACGCACAGGAGGAGATGATGGACCTTCACCAGCAAACATGGCGTCCAGTCCCATGCCTTCGTCTCCCCCCGAGTTCAACATGGCACATGGTGTCGAAGATGACGACGACATTGAGGAAGAAGTACTCATCGAGGATGATATCGATGATTTAGACGAGATGGCCGACGACGAAGTTGATCTGTTCCGCGAGGGTTACGAAAACGATTATCGAGATGCAGAAAACGACCACTATGGTAGCGAAGGCATCGATGACACGCGATATGAGCCTATGCTTATTGGCGAACGAGAGCAAGTCGACAGGGTCTTGAATCGACGAGATCGCGAGATCCAGGAAAGAAGGGGAATGCCCCAAGTTTGGGGAGCACTAGACGAAGATGGTGATGATATCGACTTGTCTGCTCAACCTCGCCGCCGCCGCCACAACTATGACGAGAATCCTGATGACATGATGGACACGGACATCATGTCAGAGGAACTATCACTTGAGGCGCTCGGCGATGTCAAGGCTGCCAGCTTGACCGAATGGGTTTCGTTACCTTCAGTTCAACGTACCATCAGACGCGAGTTCAAGGCTTTCCTCACATCTTATACCGACACATCTGGCTCATCAGTGTACGGCAACCGAATCCGTACGCTTGGTGAGATTAACGCCGAGACTCTCGAGGTATCGTATGAGCATCTCTCCGAAAGTAAGGCTATTCTGGCCTACTTCTTGGCCAATGCGCCTGCTGAGATGCTCAAGCTCTTCGATGAGGTTGCTATGGACGTTGTTCTTTTGCACTACCCTGATTACGAACGCATTCACTCCGAGATTCACGTTCGCATATTCGACCTCCCTGTACACTACACCCTCCGCCAGCTCCGTCAGTCACATCTCAACTGCCTTGTCCGAGTCAGCGGTGTCGTCACCCGACGATCAGGTGTCTTCCCTCAGCTCAAGTATGTCAAGTTTGACTGCACCAAGTGTGGTGTGACGCTTGGTCCTTTTCAACAAGAGTCCAATGTCGAAGTCAAGATCACTTACTGCCAGAGTTGCCAGTCAAGAGGCCCCTTCACCCTTAACTCGGAAAAGACAGTTTACCGAAACTACCAAAAGCTTTCTCTCCAAGAGTCGCCCGGTACCGTTCCTGCTGGTCGATTGCCGCGATCCCGCGAGGTTATCCTTCTCTGGGATCTTATCGACAAGGCAAAGCCCGGTGAGGAGATTGAAGTGACCGGGATCTACCGCAACAACTACGACGCTCAGCTTAACAATCGTAACGGATTCCCTGTATTTGCTACCATTCTCGAAGCCAACAACGTCGTCAAGTCTCACGACCAGCTTGCTGGTTTCCGCATGACAGAAGATGATGAGCAGCAGATTCGAAAATTGGCACGCGACCCTAACATTGTCGACAGGATCATCAACTCGATAGCACCTAGCATTTATGGGCATACTGATATCAAGACTGCCGTGGCTTTGTCGCTCTTTGGCGGCGTTGCAAAGGTTACTAAGGGTGCCCACCACCTCCGAGGTGACATCAATGTTCTTCTTCTGGGTGATCCTGGTACAGCGAAGTCTCAGGTCCTGAAGTACGCCGAGAAGACAGCCCATCGAGCCGTTTTCGCTACTGGTCAGGGTGCTAGTGCTGTTGGTTTGACTGCTAGTGTTCGTCGAGACCCTCTCACTAGCGAATGGACACTGGAAGGCGGTGCTCTTGTGCTGGCTGATCGCGGAACTTGCCTTATTGACGAGTTCGACAAGATGAACGATCAAGATCGAACATCCATTCACGAAGCCATGGAACAACAGACTATTTCCATTTCCAAGGCTGGTATTGTTACTACCCTGCAGGCTCGCTGTGGTGTCATTGCAGCAGCCAACCCCATCGGTGGACGATATAACTCTACGGCCCCCTTCTCTGCCAACGTCGAGCTGACAGAGCCTATCTTGTCGCGTTTCGATATTCTTTGTGTTGTTCGCGACACAGTAGAGCCTGAGGAAGATGAGCGTCTGGCTCGTTTCATCGTGGGATCCCACAGCCGAAGCCATCCTGTCAGCCAAACAGAACAGGACTCCATGGAGGTTGAACACGATACTCAAGCTGAGACCCAAGCGTCGACGCGCAATTCCGAGGGCGAAATTTCACAAGAGCTGTTAAGAAAGTATATCCTTTACGCTCGTGAACACTGTTCCCCTAAGCTCTACCATATCGATGAGGACAAGATCGCACGACTGTTTGCTGACATGCGACGAGAGTCCATCGCTACAGGTGCCATTCCTATTACAGTAAGTCATGTCAATTGCGCCTCAGTACAAGTCCCAACACTAACAACTCCAGGTGCGACATCTTGAAGCTATCATTCGCATCAGCGAGGCTTTCTGCCGCATGCGTCTATCAGAGTACTGCGCAGCACAGGACATTGATCGCGCCATCGCCGTCACGGTGGACAGCTTTGTGGGCAGCCAGAAGATTAGTTGCAAGAAGGCCCTCGCAAGGGCGTTCGCCAAGTACACGCTGGCAAGACCGGGTGCTCAGAAGAGAACTGGCGCCAACAGCCAGGGCAGACGGTAAACCACCGTCGCCAGCTAAGGAGTTTGGTGTAGAAAAGACATGTGATGTACGACGGTTTGTTAGGTCTCCCTTTGGCGAAATGGTATTAGGAACGGATATGCAATGACGGATTGCACAAATATGTTGGGGCGATACCTTTGATAGATATAATGCATCATGAGTTGAATACGTATGGCGTTTACAGCTACGATCCGGTCCTCAGGGTATCAGAAAAATTGGCTAAGAGACGAAATTAATGGGCCGCTTTATCCTCCTCAGACTATGGCTCTTAGACTATTTATTTTTGTAACCTAAGACTTAGGAGGTCATTTTTTCTGCTACCCACTACCTAGCCGGTTTACCCTGTAGGGTTTCTATTGATGAAAATTAAGACAACACATAAGGCCATTGCGAACCAAGCTGCCTCTCTATCCTACCTATGTTAACAGCAACATTTACTACGAGAACGGGATTTCGTACAAATAGATTGATGTCTCAAGTATCTTTCAGAGTCGTTCATCGCAGAAAGCACAATGTTTTATCAACTAGAATGAATACTAGGTACGTGTCAAAGCACACGTCACAACCAAGTTACAAAGTAGAAGAACTTGTAGAAGGCACGGTCAAGGTTATGTTTACAGATGCCATCCATTCATTGCTTTGTAGTACATATCCATTCATGTCTTGGGTATCGCTAAATCAAAATATTCCCCGTTTTCATCTTGCAAAGCAAAACTCATTGCTCACTGACCTGTCGAGCCTGTACTTGATGCCGCACTTGATGGTCGAGGAGGAAGCGAAGACACGCCATGTCCAGACCCTGATTCTTCTCGCTGCATGGGAATCCCTCCCATCATGCCCATACCAATTCCCATTCCTGGTAGCGGCAGCTGTGGGGGTGGGCCCTGACCATCACTATCTTCTGCCTGGCTATCGAGCTGCTCTTGTGCAGCCTTGAGGTCAAGTTCATGCAGGCGCTCCTTCTCAGCCGGGTCGATGATATCGTCGTCGTCGCTCCAGTAAGGGTCGTCGTCGTCCAGCTCAGGCATTGCCATGCGTTTCCAAAACCGTAGTTCTTGGCGATGTGCCTTCTCATCGACGAGTTTGTTCCAACGGCCCTCGTCCTCGTCGTACTTTCGTCGGTACTCGCGCAGGTTCTCGTTGGCCTTGCCAGCGTGGGCCTGCATTTGCCAGATTTGTTCGCGCAGCCGGGCGTTTTCGTCGCGCGCGTCAGCGAGTTGCTTGCGATATGAGCGGTGCCATGAGGCGACATCACTGACGTGCTTAGTTTTATACTCGTGGAACTGTCGCAGAAGGTTGGCCATGGCGTTGGCGTATTGGGAGAGAAGTTTGGCGTTGGAATCGCGGCTGAACTTTGCCTTTTCGAGGGATTCAGTAAGGAGGGAAATGAGAGCGTCGATGTTTTGTTCTTGGCCTATGGGATATTAGTTTGTGAATTTATTGAGGTAGAAAAAAGGTCGCAACATACCGTTGATGTCTTCGGCGGCGCTTTCAATAACCTGTGTGTTGCTAACACCTTGTGTCTTGGCCTTGTTCCTTACTCTTCCCAGTCCGCTGACGATATCCTCTGTAACTCGACGGTTTTCTGCCAGTTGGCGGCTAAGCTCCTCGACCATACCGTAGATGTAATTGAGTTCAGCCTGGTGGCCCGCAGGTGTGGGTACAGGCATACCGGCCGCCATGTTGGTCCCGTTCATACCATTCATCATGGCGATCTGTTGCTGCTGTTGCTGCTGCCACTGATGTTGAGATTGTGGAGAGTATTGGTTTGGGAGCTGCTGCTGCTGTTGCTGTTGCTGTTGGTGGTGCGGCGGTTGTGGTAGTTGTGGTAGTTGCTGTTGCGGAAAGTGACGCGCTGAAGAGGTAGAAGAGGGAGAGGGAGCGGGAGAAGGAGCAGATTGTGATGAATCGTAGGAGTTTGAAAAGGTCATGTCTTGTCCACCCGCGAATCTGGGTCCCTGAGCGTTTGGAGGATGGTGTTGGTGTCTTTGATGGAGCTGAGAGCTTAATTTGGTATAGTCTGACATTCAATTCTGCCCCTCAACTTTTGGAACACATTTACGAATGCCATCTCCCTGTATTCGGGACGGCGCAAGTTTATCCCGTATACCAAGCATCAATACACTTATTAGGCCTCAGGGTATCAGAAAAATTGGCCGCTGGAAGCATAAGAGATGAAATTAGTAGGTCACTTTATGCCCTTTAGACTATAGCTCTTAGACTATTTTTTTTTATGATCTAAGACTTGCGACTGGGACTTCGTATAGACAAATGGCACAATCGGTTTGACCTTGAACTAGCAATAGTTGCGTTTGGAGTTGATCTATCTCGCTGTGGAGGTGACAGATTTACAAGACGACTCCCATTATCGACCCAGTTGACAGATGTTTTGGGGAATGAAGATTGTGCAGGGGGAGTAGGAGAGTACAATAAAGAAATACCGGAAGGCAAAGGCAAATGTAAGTTTGGATTGATTCTGGGAATACTACCTACTAACTTAGCACGGAGAATTGTCCTAGTTGAAGGTGTCGAATGTCCGGGGCCGTATCCCCGACTCCGTGTAAAGAGCGAGCGGGGAATTTTGAGGCCGAGATTCCCAATTCCGACAGGCTGAGGTGATGGATAGCCTGATAGGTCAGGGCATTATTATCACCCCACGGATTGTGCACGGAGGATGTGCTTTATCAATCTTGGGCTTTGGCTTATCAGATGGAGAAAGGTGTCGGGATGTCGAGGCCGATGTCGCCGGGCATATCCCGAATGAATTGTCTTGAAAAGCGTTATTAACTATCGCTGTCTTTTTATTTGACCAGTGAGCAGTCGATCAGCGTTGTTAGACGACTGTAGTTACGGAGTTGAATACCGATAGTCCGTTGAATGACGAAGGTGATTCGCCTCGGCATGTCACAGCCCGATTACTAATGAATGCATCTTATCAGATGAAGACTAGTCTTTGGTCCTTTTCTTCTCACCAGATAATTATCGATATGTAATTTTTTTAATTTTTTTATTTCCTTTATTGGAATGGCGTTGATATGTTAATATCGAAGGCAATTATCAAGAAATCTATAGATTGTAAATAAAAGACAGGAATACATCTTTACATGATTCCATATCGACAAGTGGGTCAAAACTATTTGTCTGTTCTCCGAGGAGTACCGAGCTAATAAAGACGTAATGGCCGAGCAATCCAAGCTCAATGATTGGTTTATCTAAGGCCCACACCACCGTGAGCATGGCCCGAAATCGCCATTCTCCTCAAAAGTCAAAGTCCCGCCCGCAAAAACGAAACCAGCATCTTTTTTCTAGACCCAGAACTTCAACTTCATTCCCTTAATCTCCGTCATCGTTTTTCGCCTCCCAACAATTCAACTTTGATCTTGCATCATCACTCACCTAAACACAACACAGCACAACACAACACAACACACAACACGAACTCGATATATCGCAACAACCACACTCACATATTCATAATGTTTGCTCGAGGAATCCGTGCCGTCTCCCGAAGAGCCGCTCTTGCTGCTCCTCTCGCTCGCCCTACCGTTCTCCCTGCTTCCCGACAGATCGCCCCCGCCGTTGCCGTCAACGCCTCGCGCTCTTACCACGAAAAGGTCCTCGACCACTACTCGCGACCCCGAAATGTTGGCTCCATGAACAAGAAGGATGCTGATGTCGGTACCGGTCTTGTCGGTGCTCCCGCCTGTGGCGATGTCATGAAGCTTCAGATCCGTGTCGACCCTGAAACCCAAAAGATCTCTGAGGTCAAGTTCAAGACATTCGGATGCGGTTCCGCCATCGCCTCTAGCAGTTATCTCACTGAGCTCGTCCGTGGCATGAGCCTGGATGACGCCGGCAAGGTCAAGAACACTGAGATTGCCAAGGAGCTTTGCTTGCCTCCCGTCAAGCGTAAGTTGCATACCACGCGGCATATTACATTAACATACAAACTAACTAATCTAGTACACTGCTCCATGTTGGCTGAGGATGCCATCAAGTCTGCCATCTCCGATTACTACACCAAGAACCCCAACGCCAAGGTCAGCAACCTCAGCGGTACCGGCATGAAGCTCCCTGAGGCCGATGCCCCCGCTGCCGCCACTGCCTAAACGTCAAGTTTGCGTCATAAAATCTTACCACACATAAAATAAAACCAACAAATCACTCATGGCCATTATGCCATGTCACAAACGATTGGGAAATTAGGAAAATGATACCCTCTTTGAGGCAGGATGGAAGAAGAAGAAGAAGCGTCTCGGAATCACAACAACGGGGGGCATCTTTGAATCTGGTATGAAAATGAGAATGTCTGATGGATGGAACGCCACCGTCTATTCACTCCCTTTCCTTCATCCTCAACATTCAACGGGAACAATTCTTTAGGAGTATGGGGTTCTATTTTATTTTGCTTTTCGGCCTGAACCGCAGGGGTTTTTGATTGGGCTTACTGAAGAGGAGGGAGGCCTGTGTAGAATGAGATGAACTGTAACAATTAACTACAAAGCATGAAATGTCAAACGTTTGAAGCCCATGTTTTGGTGCGTTGATCATATATGAGTGATCGGATTTATCAGGTGTGACACATGTGTGCTATATTGTGCCTTTTCATTGAACGATGCTGAATTGCATGATAATCATGAGTGTTGTCATGATTTCATGTACAATCCACAGTCTTACAGTCAGAGTTACTGTGAATCTGACAAGACATTGAAGTCATCACATGTTAGCTTTGATGTAGTTGATCTACTCGGTTTAACCGCCTCCCTGCCTAGGCCTAGGTAGTGTTTACACTCATTAAGAACGTTGTATGCGCTCTTGGCAGTGGAAATTGCATGCTCAGCAGAGACGACGATCCCGTCATGTCTCAACGACGAATGCGCAACTACGGATACCAACACCGATATTAAAAATACAAGGGTCTTTAAGCAGTCAATCGATCATATGCACTCACTTACATGGAAACCGATCTAGCCGCAACTCATGCAAGGTCCAGATCTGTTTCAATGCTTGGTAGCGCGTCAGCATCAGGCCATTTTTTAACAAAATCGAAAGAGAAAAAGGAAAAAAAGAGCCTCCACCACGTTGCATTTCGCGGGGTAGTTGGTTACCTAGTCGTTAACTGAATTGAATTGGGTTCCAACCGTTCGGTTCAATGGGCATTTGTGGGGTTTAAAAATGATGATCATAACGGTTCCATGGCTCGTAATGATCATACACAGCTTAGGTATGGCTTAGGTATTGAGCTATCTATGAGTAAACTGCTTATTCTATTATCATCTATGCTTTCAAACACTAGGGTCATCGCTCCCTAAAACATCATGTCTATATCAATCCATCTGACCCTCTAAGCAGCGGGTATATGAATGCCATGGAATCCCTGCCCAATAGTAAAATCAGCTTCTGCCCTTCCCATTTCTTCCATCGTTTTGCCATCCAAGCACACGATATATGCTGTCTCGGCGCCCCCATCAACAATCAAACTAAAAACGACTCCGTCATCTTCATCCTCTGCCCCCGGCCTCGGAACAAAGACTGGTTCTCCGGGGGTGTGACCTTGGGGTCCCGTCCATAGAAGCGCATCGCCTGTCTTCAAATCTGTCTTGACAAGAGCATCGACTACGGTTGTCAGACCGCGCAATGCAGTGCTGTAAACATATCGGTAGGGCTTTCCGACACGCAGGGGGTGTATGGAGGGAAGTTCGCCTGTGTGTGGGCTGAGGATGGCGAGTGTTTGTTCTCCTTTAGAAGCAAATGACATATCGGGTGTAGGCTTTGAAGGCAAGGTGAAGCGATATCTTGTAAGTGTCGGTGCACAGTTCTTGTAGCGTTGGTTCTCAAACCAGTATTTCTTGGCGGCGTCGTTGCGGTCCATGATAACATCATAGTAGAAACCCTTGATGATGTCCATGTTATCATACTTGGCGAGATCAACGGAAAGATGTATGCGCTCATTTCCTTGTTCGTCTTTGACCTTTTCTTCGAATGCGTTGATGCTGTGAAAGAAAAACGCAGCTGGTGTTGAAAAGGTTGCCACAAGCCCCTTTCCATGTCGTCGATCAACGACGAGCCACTTGCAATCTCTATTTTTGTCAAACGGTTTCATTGAATCAATTATGTTCCCCTCCCATTGCGTCTTGAGTCCTCTCCATGCAAATTGCGATGCAGGTATGCACAAGATGACGTGGTTTTCGCTGAGGAAGAAACTGTGCATGTATGCAGGAGGAACATTGAGGTCAGAGATTGTAGCAAGAATCTCAGTCTCCCCAGAAGCAGCATCAACTCGAAATATTCGATAGGTAGGTACACGACCAAAGGCAAGGTTGAAGTTGAACATGTCTCCTGATAATGGATCACGCTGGGCGTGGGCGCATGAACAGGGACCGCTGAGGGACGGGTGAAGGTGGCTCTGCGTGGTCTCACCCAGAGGTTCCAGAGTAGACGGGTCTATTCGACGCATTCCTGAGTAGTCTGTAGCGACAAAGAGATTACTCGTGTTGACACGATGCCCGAGAGGGCCAGTGACACCGTTTACCTTCTCATCCACCTCCTTCTCTTCATCCAGCAGACCAGGGATGTTAGCCAAGAGGGCAACATTGTGGTTTCCCAACTTTGGCTCGAAAACAGTCATGACTTTTGCAAAGATTCCAACACAGGGATCAGCCTTTTGGCCAAAAGTCATGCCCGACCGCCATCCTTTCTTCTTGACATCGGCGACCCATTCATCTGCCTGCCTTCTTGACGAGTACCACACTTTCGTCTCGCCATCTTCGGAGGGGACAATGTCAAAACGATGTGTCTGCGCAAAGCCATCAAACCAGTGTGTCGTAAAATGTGTTCCACGAGATGTGTCTTCTATGCGGCTTTGGCCTGGGCCGGTGCGGTAGAGTGTACCGGCAGCCCAGGAAGGGATAGAGCCTTTTACGGTGAGGCGAAGAGGACCGCGATGTTCTTCAAGACGGTCAAACTATACATGTTAGTTTTTTATACATCTTAGTAACTAGAGATGACTTACGGCAGCTTCATTGGGCCAGGATCTCCACGATTCGGCGAGGAAGTTTTCGATAATGTTTGAGGCATCTTCTGATTCATGCTCGCGGGTACGACGGTGGACGCCAGGACCGTTGAGCGCCATCGCAACGGTAGACATTAAGGTTATAGTGTAGCTTAAAGATAATTTCTGAGAGAGTTTTGGATTGCTTGAGTTGTTCAGGTATGCTGGTTAGGGGGCAAATTGACAATGACAAAGGCCGTCTATCAGAGACATTCCCATGAAGTAAAGCAAAGATGGAGACCTGACTCATGTGTTGAAAGGATTCAAATTTTGTTGGTTTTATGCAAACACAGTGCACTTTGTTTGTTTGATAGTGACTCTCCAGTGTTGGTAGTGAAGCAAACTGACGATTATTAGTGTGGTAAAGATATCAATAATTCGCAGTAGTCAGTAATCCAACAAAACAAAAAGTGATATTAGAACCGTTGGAGATTGTTGACTACCTATTATAGGTTGCTTTTTACTATGGATCGTCAAGTTATAAATAAATACCCGAGGAAAGTTGTCGTGATTTATTACTTTTGGTCTTGTAAAAAGTCAATGACGCTACTATAGCAAATGAAACCGGATTCTCACGCTAAGAAATCCATAATACAGTACCAAGAAAAGACAAAGATCCCCCCGAAACATCCGCTCACATGGGCAATTCTGATAATTGGCAAACATAGTCTTTCTCCCGAAGGCTGAAAGTTAGTGCTTCAATATTCATGCGCCCTCGCTTCGGATTCGCATACAACTAACATGACTATGCGCTTGTGCTGATGTAGTGCGATGCTTCCCCTGTTTAGTAGCGGCATCGTTCCGCTCCGCGTCGCTTCACTTAGCCTATCACGAGCTGAAAACAACGAGATGAAGTATTTGGGTGTACAAAATGGAGTAAGGGGTACTATGGCATCTGTCTGGGCCTCAAGTGCTGGTGGTTGATGAGTGTTAGTGATCAAGAGCTGAACTTGGGTGAGATTAGCCTTGCACCTCGCGATACTGTATAAGCGAGAGCGAAAAGGACAGACAACAGTGAGAGTTCCATTCCCATTATCCCTTTGTTGGTAACATCAAAAGACTTTCTTTTGTAACACGACAGGCGGGTGACTGAAGACTCGAGATTCCTGATTGTTACACTAGGGCTGGGTTCTAGCGTTGTCATGAGGATAGGCTATTAGATTTCCACGTTGCACTTGACAATCCGACTAATGGCAAGGATGCCTTGCAATCCATCCAAATCTATATTTGCAAGGGGAAGAGGAAAAGAGTGCTTGTCCTGTATACCTACCTACCTTCAGAAGCAATGCAGTTAAAGAGATGTTCTTATAGAGGTTATCATGGAGGTTGTCAAGCTGCAGGGACTCTAGGGGTCTTATTCGCCAGATCTTGCTGATCTTAGCGGATGCCCCTCTATATGTGCACCATACCTGCCCTGCCTCTATGCTTCAACCACACGTGATTCAACAAACATAGGTCAACACCAACACCATCATATCACGATTTACAAGGGATCTATCTCAAGTATTAAGAATACTCTCATAATGTCTGCTCGCGCATCTGCACCGACAATTCCGGCGTTGAAACAATCATTCCTCGCCCACCAAACAACACTTCTTGCCCAACCTCTTGCTCCATCTCGGTCATGGCAAGCCACCAACGACGCGTCCGATGAGCCTCTCGCTGAGCGCGTTGTCCAAGATGTTCTTTTCAACCTAAATCACACTATTCAGCAGCACTGCCGTCGCGTCTATGCCCCACAGGCTAGTCGAAATATCGCTGAGCAAATCGATAACGTCTTCACCCAGGAAGCTGAGCGTAAAGTAGGAGGCCCTGCTGATACTGAAGGCGGTATCGGCAGAGAACTCGATCTCAGTGAGTTTTACTTATATGAACTTCAAACCTCGACTAACTTTATCCAGCCGATAGTGAAGCTATTGAATCATTGCACGCTTCTTGGCATATAGAAAAGGATGTCAATGACCATCCCGAGCAAGTCAAGCGCTATGCAGATGCTGTTGCTCGACTAACTGAGCTCAACGACCAACGCAAGCGACTAAGAGAGCAAGTGACACGCTTGAAGCATCTGAAAACCATCATCGAGCCTCTTCAGACGACAGATAATGGTGCCGGTATTCAGGAAAATCTCCTAACCCGCAACGGCCCTGTTGAGAAGGAGCTTGAGAAGATGCGCTTCTTGCTGGCTAGAGTCGGTGGTCGTGTCAATGCGCTACCAGAGCAAGCTTCAAGTGACGTTCCTAAGGAGATAAGTCTTTCTGAGACAGGTTCCCAGGGTCGGAAACGACGTGTTGATCAGTTCCTTGCTGATGAGGTGTTTCAATGATGACCACGGCAACGAAGCTATATTCCGGCCCTCATCCATGGCATACTTTACACGTACGAGCCTATAGCAGCGCCATCGGAATGGCTTTGTGCTCAAATGAACATCTTTCATGACATTGAGCCCCGCGAACAGTAGACTGCCGTCTTTCCGGTAGCATCTGTGTCCGCCGCCGGGTCCGCAAACCCCACGAAGCCCGCGCCTTTCGCATATAATGTTGAATACCACCAAAAGATATTGTGACTTTCTGTCCCAGACTCTCCATTTCTTGATCCAAAGCTGGGTCACGCGGCCAAGTATGTCAGTGTATACTATACCTGTATACTCGGCTCAAAAGCAGACCAAAGATGATCCTGAAGATGCGGCTTTGCTACGATAGGGGCTTCTTTCATGCCTATCATATGGTCTCGGTGCGATAACAAACTATCTAGACAGGTGGAGGAAGTCTGTTTCGCAGCAATGGCAACTACGCAGTGAGTGGCCTCGGTTCTGCCAGACGTGTCGAGACAGCTCATGATCTCGATACATCAATGCGTGCGTCACCAGCAACTTGAAGAGACTGAGGAAGTAGACATTAATGATGTCAAATATAGATACAATATACACTCTATTGACAAATCTCGTTGTTCTATCATGAGCTGCTTTCATGCAAACCTCGCTTGCAGTAATGCAGTGGTTGTCATCTTCAGATAGTGGAAATGTGAAACTCTGAGACGGCTACCATTTATTTCAAGCCACTGACATAATTGTACTTATACTCTGCTCTTTCATTGAATGTGATTCATACATATCCAGCCTATTAATGTTGCAATTCGCTGGTGTCAAAGCCTGTGCATCTATAAACGGCTTAATCGCCACACCTCACTCGCAATATTTCGTCCGATTTGGTCCTGAGTCGTCTATTTTGGTACAATATCTTCTGATTAGTCCCAATGAATTGCTCTCTGTACTACTGATGATTCATAAATCGACCTATGTTTTCATCCGACATTGAGACTCTGTTCAGCCTTGCCGCACTACTCTTCTCTGCTGGTAACGAATCACACAGGCTTTTGGAGCAAATTATCTTGTTCGCCAAGCACTTCTACTACTCATCTTGCCAAACGATCACATCATGTTGGTTTGGCTGCTTAGCCGAAGGTGCACAAGCTCCACGATAGAACCAACACGGAAGCTGAGTCTTGTTGATAGCCGCCCAATTAAACATTTCAGAGCTTTGATACATATCTGCATTTGTGTCAGTGGCTTTATGGCTCGCTATTGTAATGCATATGTGTGAATAACTATCACCAACTCATCACACAATGGCGTTTGCTGATCTATCTTGATTCAAACGAAATGCTGCAGATTGTGAATCTATTCAGCCTATTTACGGTGAAGGTTTATTAGTGAATATACTCGCGAGGCTGGAATAGACATGCAATGGCTCAGGCGGACTGACCATAAATAGCAGCGGCGATGTATGCCGTATGGAATGCAACAACTACCAGTCATTCTTATCCATATATCTCTATAAACAACATGACTACGGACAGTACTCAACCTTCACCTTCTCCTACGCGTCTACAGCGAATATATCGTGCTATAGGCTTCACCAAAAGCTACAACTTCATTCTTTGGTTCCTCTTTGGCGGAGCTTTCCTAGCGTTCGCACTCTCTCGTTTTATATATCTCGACTTCAATGGCCATTTGTGTCCTAGTGAACCACCTACTGGTCGGATATACGGATCAAGGGGAGCGGCTCCTGGCGAGTGCTACTACTACCGACATGGGATCGGCAAGGCGGGTATCATCATGCACCTAGCTGGAATCCTTCCCGCTGCCGTGTTAGTCGTCTTCCAGTTCATCCCTGCTATCCGACATCGAGCTCTCCTAGTCCATCGGATCAACGGCTATGTCGTTCTTCTTCTCTCGGTTGTCGGCATCATCGGGGTGTTTATGATCACACGGCACGCCTTTGGTGGAACTTTGGAGATGCAGACTGTTACTGGCGCTGCGAGCATCATGTTTGTTATTAGCATGGTCTTGGCTTATGTCAACATCAAAAGACTTCAGCTAGAGCAGCATCGCGCATGGATGTTGCGAGGCTGGATCATTGTGAGTGTTCGAGTGTAAATGTTGTATGCAAAAGGGGGTGACTAACACGTCTACAGGCCGGCCACATTATCACCATGAGAGCGATCTCAGCTATAATGGCACAAATCACAAGCCATACAGGTCCTTATTCCACCGTGACGCCTTGCGCAGTCCTGGACTCCATGTTCTACCACAACAAACCCGCCGTTGAGGCCTTATATCCAGGCTGTGTGGATTTCTACATGGGCAAAACCCCCGACCAGCGGGTCATTACCGAAGGGATCCCTGGCGAACGTCCGGACGCGATCGCTGCAAGACTAAACAGCGCTTTTGGAGCTAGTGCTTGGCTTGCTCTTCTTGTCCATGTTATAGCCGCCGAGGTGTATCTGCGACTCACCCCTGTTGAAGCTGAGAGGCTACGCAAGGTTTCGTACAGGAGGCAGATGGAGGCGGGTATGTGTGACCCTGGGAACTCAGGGTTAACTGCGCAAAGACTTGGGGATGCTGTGCCTTGGACATGTCCTGACGATGGAGATGCTGTTTGTGATGAAATGGTGAGTTCTAGACATACGAGTGGGAGCCATGAGATGCCGCATGATAAGTTCTAGGGGCTTAAAGAGCTCAACGTTGATATCTTATTTTAAATATGTAATGCAGTTACCATACCCCGGTTTGATTCTTACGGTTAAGTATTCGAGATATAAGTGAGTGACTGTTATCATACCTAACATTTCAATACCAGGTCAACCCCCAGAGTCCTCATCTCGGAACATAATAGGCCTATGTCAGATATTATCTCTCTACTAAACCGAACAACCGCGATGGTTTGGAATTTGGTATTAAGTGATATATGGGGATACGGATGGTAACTTCTCAAGTATAGGGTAGGATAAGTCGAGATGGATAATCAAACGCAGCATAGAGATACCAACTAAACAAGCACGCTAGGGCACTTGTAAAGAGGCAATTGAATTTGGTTTCAGTTGTTTCATGTTTCGGTGTCATTCTTATCTTCCAGAGATCAAGAAGCTTCTTTAGTGCCCACATTGGCCGCCGCCACGCTTGAGTATCCGGAACTCTCGTTCCTGACCCGCGCCACCAGAGACCAAGGAGTGTCAACTGGTGTCGTAGGAGACTCTTGGACATTGCTGATGGGGTTTCTATGCTTAGCAGCGATCTAGAAAGAGAAAGATGACTAGGCTCTGGCTAACATGTCCGCCATACCACCGGTTCCAAAACTTGCAGAGCCGCCCGCTCCACTGAACTCTGTTATAAGACCATAGTACCCGTTTTCCGTCACCTCTCACATGCCTTAACCGGGGAACGGAAATGCAACTAAACTATCGCTTAGACAGAAAGACTAGGACTATATGGCACGCTAAGGCAAATATGAGTGTTCCTGGAACGGGGTCCTGGAGGAGCAGGACTTGAGGTCCAGCTAGGGTTTAGTGACTAGGGTGTAACCACTTGATCGAGTATAATGGCATGATATCAGTAGAGAAACGACACCGCTAGAACACAATTATGGGATGTGTCATATTAGCAAAGCTGAAGTTGGTTTCTGCTGTCAAAGCGTAACTCGGATGAGTGAGAAAGTATGTGAGTTGTGAAATATGGAACGAAGACGCCCTAGGCGATGAGAAAAAGATTGAGGTTGAGTTTGTGGGGGCACAGGAAATGATCTACAGGGGATCAGATGGAGGTGGGATGTAACGGTGATGTGCTGTATCGTATCTATCTATCTATCTATCTGTCTGTCTGTCTGTCTGTCTAGGGTGTTGTAGGATGAGATGCATAAGTGAGTGGGTGTGTGTAAACTGAAGTGACTGGACTGATGAGCTGGATGACATTAGAGGCGGTGTCACAAGTCATGGGCATGGTTAAGCAACATGGCTTTGGTGATACAAGGGTGCAGTTGATGGTGAGTCGAGCGGTGTCGTCAACCTACATTAGACCAGGAGAATCACTGCATCTTGCTTGAACCAACATGATTCTGTAGCAGAGAAGGTAATAAAAGCAAGATGCCACTTGAGAATACTCACTCCATCCATGTACCATGTCACGTCAAAGCTGAAAAAAAGCCAAGCCGCGTTCGCGTACCTGAAGAGGGCTGATAGTGCTACGCTTAGGACTACCCGAATAGGCAATCTAAGCGTATCGCGGTAACGGGCGGTAGTTGCGTGCCGTGCAGGTTACAGACGTATGTACATACAGTTTGAAGCTGTATTATCTGTACGTAGGGACCCATCAGTTTGCATTCGTATATGGGTAGGTTTCATGGCAGTTGGTGGTGGTTGGGGTTGGGGGTTGGAAACAGGAGGACGAAGAAGGCCTCCCTGGTTGGAAACAAGATGCAATGCACACGCCCCGCCACACCTGAAAGTATCAAAGTTTCTTGTCTGTTTTTGATGATTTCGATTGCTGTGCGAATCCATGCATGACGGTTTCGGCCTACCCGCACTACCTTGTCGCTGTGCTTGACACGCATATATTACTATTAGGACAACGACAACTTCCCGTGGGAGTATTCCCCCACAAACTCATGACGTCAATTTGGTCACGGCGGTGAGTGAAACTACCAACATAGTTATCTCCGCGATGTTGTATTGCATATAAACTCTAAATTCGTCAGACCATTCAGCGAAGAGGTTAACCAACACAGAACATCTGTCATGAATTCTAATAACTTGACTAACCAATACTAGCCAGCCTAGGCAATTCGCTCCTATTTCCAACTATTTCATGGCTACAAGGTAAGATTAACAGCAGAAAACAAGAATTGGAAATACAAAGATATTCAAAACGGTCGACCAGGATGTGTATGTTGTGGAGACTCTATGATGATGATGATGATGGATGTTGAATGGAGGGGAAATGAAACCCCGCCTCCAAGACTTTCCTCTCAAACAACTGCCGACATGTTGATAGCTTTCTGTTGCCTCTGAAAAAGAACCTCAAAATAATAACATAATGGCTCCTATCGTCGTAGCATTGATCGGCGGAGGCCTGTTTGCCAAACAGGCACATATGGTGCGAAGTCATGATCCATCCAATTACGTATTCGACAAATGCTAAACAAATTTTGTTTCCCAGCCTGCCATTACCAAGGCCAACAACCTTGATCTCAAGGCCATCTACTCGCGTTCTCTCAAGTCAGCCAAGGAAACGGGTGATCTAGACACCCGCGAGACTGGTGCAGGCCCAGCTCTCTACTCGGCCGATTCGGGATCCGGAAAGTCTCTCGACGACCTCTTGGCCCGGGACGATATTGACGCTGTCATTATCGCCCTTCCTATCCCGAGCCAGCCCGAATACATCCAGGCTGCCCTCGCTGCCGGCAAACATGTTCTCGCCGAAAAGCCGATTGCTCCCTCTGTTGCGGACGCTAACAAGTTGATCGAGTACTACCACGGCCTGCAAGGTAAAGCTACCTTTTCCATCGCCGAGAACTTTAGATACAAGCCGTGCTTCGAGTACGCTGCCAGCGAGGCTGCCAAGCTTGGAGCGCTGCAGCACTTTAGCGTGCGAGTCTTCTTCTTTATGGGCGAGGACTCCAAATGGTACGGTACTTCGTGGCGCGCAAAGCCCCAGTTTCAGGGTGGTTTCCTGCTGGATGGTGGCGTGCACTTTGTGGCGGCCATGAGGCAGCTCCTCGACGAACCTGCAGCCGACGTGTCAGCTTTCACCTCGCAGGTGCAGCCGCATCTTGCACCCGTCGACACAGTGAATGCGGTAGTCCGGCTCAAGAGCGGTGTGAGCGGCACATATCAGCAGTCGTGCGGCACAAAAATGAGCACGTCTGTGTTCCAATTTGGATATGAAAAGGGCTCCATTGTCGTCGACGGAGACAAGGTCACTGTAACGCCGTGGGAAGGCGAGCAGATTATCAAGGAATTTGAGAGGACGAGCGGTGTAGACGAGGAGATTGAGGCCTGGGCGAATGCGTTGGTCGAGGGAAAGCCAGATAAGAGGCAAAGCGTGGAGGAGGCATTGGCTGATCTTGAACTATTGGAGATGATGTTTGAGAGCGGATCTGATGGAGGTGCAGCCAAGAAGTATCAGCATCAGTTTTAGGCAGATGATTACCGATGTATATGATACATGTGTTGTATCGTTGAATGATGTACACAGTTGTACACATGGGATATAATTCAAGTCAGTACATCAATCAAGTTGAGAATATATCCATATACGAACAGCATTAGTAGATAAAGTCATGTCAGCCCGTGCTTCTGTCAATGGAGTAAACTATAATTTAGGTGCCGTAAGTGGAGGCTAGGTATACGGGAATAGTGCCTAATCTACCACTAAACCCACTAGCGAGGTCCCCGGCCCTGTTGGACAGCGCACCTAGCACCTCCATAGCCCTAGGTAGACTTATTCTAATACCAAACACTCACAGCTTGGGCTTGACAACAATCAATTTCTCAAGTTCCTGACGAAGTGTCTGCGCCATACCGTCCTTGAGTGGCCGGTTCGTCTCACGATCCACATAAACCTGCACAAACTCCCCAACAGCCTTGACCTCATCCACCCCCTTCTCAAAGAGTGCAGTCTCGTAGGTGACACTGGACCGACCAAGCTTGTTCACACGCAATGCAAGCTCGGCAACGGCAGGGTATGCAATGGATGAGAAGAAGTCGGTGTGGGTGTGTACACACATGCCAAATTGCGATGCCGTTGGAGGATGGAGACCGCAATTGTCTATGAGGTATGCGTTGATGATGGAGTCGAACCTATTAAACATCCATGGGGATTAACTTTGATTGGACCAAGAGCTACATGCCCTAGTAGATCGCCACTTACAAAAAGTTATAGACTGAATTGTTCATGTGATCATACATGTCATTATCGTTCCTGTTGGTAGACAAGGGAGTTAGTCAGTCTGTTGAGATGAATGCATACTACCTAGATGGCCCTTCCATTCCTCTTCGCCAATACATATGTCGCAATAGTGCTGCTGTCATGCTGTCCGTATTTGGCAAGTAAATGGTCCAGCGACGACATGGTCCTGTGGCCCGGAGCAAATGATGCGACATGGCATCCTAGGAAAATGAGAAAAGAGCCTCAAGTTCCAAATGAATATGATAATGACGCGCAACTGAACTCACCATCGCGTGCGATACTCAAGGAAGAAACGATAGTCGTGTCTTTTGCGGGTCTTTAGCTCCGCTGGCGAAGTCTTGCTACTCATTCCGTAAATACGTTGATTGTTTTAGACGTTCTCGATTGGCGATGTTTTGTTCGAATATGACATGCCTTAGGCAGAGGCGTGAAGTTTATCGGGTCGATCAGCGTGAAACAAGTACAAAGACGATGAATCTAGATCCTGGCTCCAGTGCTTCAAGATTGTGAGAAGTGATACAGTAGTGAATCGAGGGGCTGCAAAGTGCGCAAGGTTGTTTAGTGCAATTAATTGTATTAGGCAGGATCTTTTGTTTCTGGTTGCAGAGACCTTTTGAAGATCTAAATATTGGGCAAACGCAAGACAGAAGTGAGTGAATGGTTTGAGAAATGAAGTAAAATGAGTTCTAAAAACAATTGAGTTCTCGATCTCGGGTCCCAAAAAGGAAAAGCCGAGGTCTAAGTTAATGCCATTCTTTGGGGAAGGAATTTAATTCGTCGTGTCGCGGGGGAGCTTAGCGGACGGTTTACTTGAGATCTAACTTGGAGCTCGGGCGCTCAAATCGCCTGGAGCACCCGATAACCCGAGCGTTGCCTTTATTCAAACAACAGAGTAAATAATAGCAAATACTAAGTTAACCTAAATAGCATTTAGAGACCAGTGCAAAGGATAAAGTAGGTTCTATCTTAGTAGGTGACGCCCAGGCTTTGTTAGTGGAGACTCGATGCTATTGGATCCATCAGTGGATCGATCTGTCACAGCGGACAAGTCACGGCTTTACCTTAGGTTCCGTAGGTCTAGGTTCCAGTGCTGTCCCAGGATCCTGCCTGCCCGACGGTCCACTGGAAATGGTCAGACCGCCCAGACCTTGCTTGCCCAAAATAGACAAGAGCCCATTCTTGCCGTATGCCACCGCTCGTTACTGCCGTTAACCTAAATCAAACCCACAGAAATGTGCGCCCAGTAACGGGTGCAATATCATCACAATTCATGTCGACCTATGACCTTTTAAGGCAGTTGGGCAGGAAGCAGACAAGGCAAGGCAAGCAGGACGAAGCGAAATAAGACATTCTTTTCCAAGGGAGTCTCGCTTATCCCCGGATCCACGCATCATCGCAAAAGAACCTGCGTCTAAGTCCATCGCAAATCAACGTCAAGTTCTTTCTTTTTCTTCTTTGTTTTTGCTTTGCCTATTGTTGCCTGCCGCCGCAAAAGCGCCGCATTTCCCGCAACACTGCAGCTGAGGAATGAGGGCTGCTCTTCGCCTCGGCCCGTACTCCTCCGCTTTACACCTACGTAGATCAAAGCCCTTGCCCAGAGCCTCTTCCCTACCCCCTCGTCAAAGACGCCCCTTCGCTATGGTCTCGTCCTCGCCAAACCCAGAGGGTGAGCCCTTTGATGAGCAATTCTTTATGAATTCTTTCCAGGATCTCGATATCCAGGGCGAGAATGGTCTCACACCCAGCCAACCAGCCTCCGATCCACCACTAACATCCACTACAACCACAACCACAACCACCAACAATAACAATAAACAGCAACAAATTCCTAAAAAGATCAAGCAAAAGAAGAAACAGGATCCGCCCCAAGTCTCGGCTACAGATGAGCCCCTTATTACACCGGTGGGAGATCCGTGGCCCCGACCCTACCACTTTGAAGGCGATGGGTTGCGTCGGGTAGTGCCATACCACTACACATACAACACCCACTGTAAAGAGAGATGGCGCAACAGACCTCTTCTCGAGATTTACGAATCTGAGTTTAGGGACCGACCGCTTGAGTACTATCGGCAGTCTATGGTACGGGGAACCATCTTTGTCAACGGTCGTCGGGTCGGACCCGATTATATTCTGCGAAATGGTGACCTCATTTCTCATACCCTGCACCGCCATGAACCTCCGGTTACCGAGGACCCTGTGCAGATCATTCACGAAGATGAAGATATGATTGTTATTAACAAGCCTGCCGGTGTACCCGTCCACCCCGCTGGCCGATACAACTTCAACTCAGTCGTCGAGATCATGAAGTCAGACCGCGGTCCAGCATTCTTGCCATATCTCTGCAACCGTCTGGACCGCCTCACAAGCGGCATCATGTTTATTGCAAAGAACCCAACTGCGGCGGAGGCTTTAGGCATCAAGATCAAGGATCGCACAGTGAGAAAGGAATATATTGCTCGGGTAATGGGCGAGTTTCCCGATGGCGAGGTCGTATGTGATCAACCCATCTTACAAATATCCCCCAAGCTTGGCCTCAACCGAGTACGTGCCAATGGCAAGACCGCGCGAACTGTATTCAAGAAACTGGCGTACTACCCAGAAGCCGAAAGTGAAGAGATGGACGAGCGGCCCAAGACACCCGAGCAGCTCCAAGATGAGAAGCATCGGCCTTGGGTGAACAAGAAGGGATATTCGATTGTCCGCTGCCTTCCCGTCACTGGACGTACTCATCAGCTGCGTGTTCACCTTCAGCATCTTGGCCACCCTATTCAAAATGACCCCATTTATGCCAACCGGCGAGTGTGGGGCATGGATCTAGGACAAAACGATGGCGATGCCACTCAGAATACAGATGAAGACATCGTTAGCCGTCTGTCTCGCATGGGCAAGGACGAAGTGGCCGAAGCTGTCGCTTACTACGACACCATGGTGGATAAATATGAAGAAAAGAGGGCCGAGAAGTTGACCGGTGAGCTTTGCGAGATATGCCAGACACCTTTGTACTCCGACCCTGGCAGTCATGAGCTGTCATTGTGGCTCCACAGTCTCCGGTATGAGGACGCAGGAGGTAGCTGGTCTTATGTCAGCCCTCTGCCCCGATGGGCAATGCCACCAGAGGGCATGAGTGGCCCAACATCAGTCGGTGGCATGGAGGAGTTGGTGGAGGCCGTTAAAGATGAGAACCCCGAGATATCATGAGAATTGTTATTCCATACAACAAGCACCACCATGCTGCCACAGTTACCTACATACTGCTGTCGTGGACAACGCCACCAAATAGAGTGGGCGCCAACTCGTAGATACACACATACACAGCTGAACCCGCTCGGCGCAATGTATCTCGGATAAGAGACGTTGTGCTGCCGTGCCTATCATATCGTAGACAACGAAAGAGTCTGAACTAGGGTCCGGTATCCGGGACGTGCTGTGGATCTACTATGCATGACCAGGGTCACCACTGATCCCCGTCAGTAATACAGGCATGCTATTATTATTTGGTGTGCCTGCAATGCATATGAACTTCCTAGACCATACAGGAGGTTGAGGCAAGATAGGGCTAACTCCCAAGGTTCAAGCAACCACTTCACCAACCCAAGGTTCCCGGACATTGTGATCCTCAAAAGAAAACTGGCCAGATATCCGTGTTTACGTGTGGAGCTCGAGGTTCCCTTCATCCGGGCGCGTGGTGCTGACGTTGAGACGAAGCAAAAGTCTCGAACAACTCAGCAAAATGTACGAAGGCAGTGAATGGCCAGTCGCGAGAGGCTCCGTTTAGACGAGAAGTCTCATTAAGGAAAGAATGGAGACCAGTGGCAGGGAAACCTGACCTCGTTCACCTCGGTCTCCCTATGCCCTAGCCGGAGGAGACACCTAGAGGACCTAAAGCCAATAGTCTTGGCGGCCTGGCTGGGTCCAAAACGGTCCTGCTATTTTGATGGACCAATATGGGGGCTCTCATCATACAAAACTCCCAACGCATTCCGCATTGAGTCCAATATCACAAGATCTAGGGCCCAAAGAAATGGATCCCCTCTCCGAGCCACCATGCTTTTGCCAAGACTTGTGTCGTTTGATAATCATAGACCAGGCTTGAGGCCTCGATGCGCTTTCTAAACAGGAGACTTGGAGGATCGCTTGTTGTGATAAGCTTGATGGTAAGACGGGGACATACTCTAGCCAGCTGGATCGCTCGTGGCTCAAGGCTAGGCCCCTAGCCTGATACCCTACAGGCTGACAGACAATTTTGAGGGGCTCTTGCTCTCGACTCCAATTTTCAGACACAAAAGGGTAAGTCTGGGTTTACTGCAGATCACCACAGGGATCCTGGGTCGAATATTAATTACTTCAATCAACACGGCTATACCGCGCGAAGCCTCACTGGATACATTTTGATGTTCCAATATGGAAGATGAGGGGACAACCCCCGACAGGGTTTGATAGGGCTTATTATTTTACCCACTGGCTAAAACAAAAGAGATGGTCGAAGCACTCGGATCACACATCACGTCAAGCTCCACGAAGCATGGGCTTAATCAACGTCGGTTAGGAGAGGGGAGGGGGTCCTCTAGCAGAGCCAGGAATTGTGGCTTGCACAAGACGGATTACTGCATGCAAGCAAGCCATGATCGAGCTGCGGGTGGCCCCTGGAACTGGCTGTTTCTCTTTCTATTTTCTGGGGTAAGGGAAATAATTACAGTTCATGGCTTGGAAAATGCTTGCTTTTTTCTCTTTTCTATTCTCCACAGGTTCTTAACCCTTGCCCTTCGAATTCAGTTTGGTCAACGGCAGTACCACGGTCCCGGGTCCCAAGTTGATTTATGGCAATTACTGCGAGGAGCTTGGGCTTGGCGTGAGAAATCTTGCAAACGAATCTCAAGATCGAGTCCTTTCGCACAATACGACGCTGGGCAAGGTTCTTGCGAGATTGGGGCTGACGGGAGATGAACTACTCTAGCCTGGCAGGCCTGCTGTTCAGCAAGGAACACTTGGGCAGAACGTCATTGATGCTACCTAACGTCGGAGCGACAATCCTGAAGTACAGTGTGCTGTTGCAGATAGGCGGAGTGCCGAAGAGTTCAGCTGTAGCATGTAGCTGCCGAGGAAACGGGAAATCACCGTTGCAGAGAGAATACAAGAGAATAAAATTTGTGATGCGATTCCGAACACCCTTCGACCACGCAAGCTGAAGCGCCTCACAGATGACGCCATGAGGGCTCTTCCCGGTGTTGGTTGTGGCAGGGTCTGCCGTGTTTCGGGGACCATGTTTGGCTTGACAGAGAAGATTCTTTTTTCCTTCTGAAAGAGGGAGTTGGTCTGCAAGGCGAAACTCAAATGGCACAAATCATCTGTCACAGACGGCTTACCACGGCCTTTTGCTTTTTTAGCAGCACGTACCTGCACTGCAGTACAGCTCAGTACATCCTTAAAACCGCGCCTGCTGTGCCGCCGCACAGGCGCTGTTAGGTTTACAGTAGTGCTTCAAGCCCGGAAATGCTGTCGCTACTGCAGTATTTTGCTTTTTCCCGGGGGCTGCGAGCTGTTACGGGTACTGGCCGTTTGCCCGGTGGCCACATAGAGTGCATATGGCGACTCCGAGTGGAAGGTTTTGTGTTGAGTACACACAGCATCTCATCTCAATGGAGACATTTTATCCGCTACCGAGGTGCATAATTGTATGTATTCCGAGGTTATCAGAGTGCGTGGCTTTTGGACTGCACACATACACACACATACAGACAGCACCATAGAAAGATCTACGGGTAGTGTTTCTTTTCCAGTGTTGGTGGAGAATTGAAGAGCAACACGCACAGGGAAAGGGGATGGGGCTCCATAACCATGTGCGCTGGCATCTGATCTGGGGATTGGCACTCGACTTGACCGCAAGATGGTCATCACTGTACCGTACACACACACAATGGACGGACTTGAAGATCAGACGGCGGACGTGATGATGCCATCTGGGGGCGGTTTAGATCGACGCCGTCGAGTAAAGTCACATCAGAAGTGCGACTCGCCATGCTTTGGCGTGTTTCCGTTCCACTTGACGGCAACGCTCCCACGTTTTGCGATGCTGATACAAGCTACGGGTGCCTCATGGCTCCTCATTTCGTGATCAAGGGTGGTTTGCTTTGGCTTCACAGAAGTAATCCCCCCTGGCTCCACGTGCTCCACTGCTGCGCTACAGACCTTGGATCCTTCGACTTGTGGGCTCCTACAACCGCAAAGCGCGCTAAGTTGGGATCCGTCAGTGGTCCTCTCACACCCTGACCCCGACCCCGACTGTGGACGGATTTCGGCTAGGGTTTAGAGGACTAAAGTCTATTCTTGCAGGGAGCACAGTGGATACAGTGGAGATGCAGTAGGCATGGGTTGTCGATTCACTGCTGCAGAGCGTTGTCCAACTCTTCCACGCTTCTGGGGGAGCTTCCTGGGGGCTACGCTACGCTATGCTTTGCTATGCTGCACATTACGGCTACCTTGCTCTATGTCCAGGTTCAAATCCAGGGCCCAGGGCGGCATAAGTGGCCATCATAAGTGCACCCCGGTCTTCTGGTTCTTGAGACAGTACATACACCCTTGTTTTTTTTTATGGACAAAAGATAATATAGTACCACATAACACGAGACAGGACAGAGCAACGATATTCAATCAAGGACGGCAGAGCAGAGCATGGTATTTTAGCATGTTGTTGACTGGACCCACCGACACCAGGCCAGTGACATCTGGCTGCGTTGCAAAGTACCTTTTGGTGTATCAAGTTTATCAAGCAATTGGTTCATCCAAAACCAATGGCAATGACTCCGGCCGGCAGAGCAGAATTGCGAAGGCGGCGAACTCTTGACGGCGAATTACAGGCAGAGGGCCATAGCCATACCCTCGATGAATCGGTGCCAAAAGTTAAGATATCAAGCCAGGCACGGCGATTGTATGTAATTGGCAACGTCCCTTCAAAAAAACGAGGGAGTACCTTGAGTGGGGATCATCTTGCGATACTTGCTTCAACAGTCAGAGGCCAAAGTCTCCACATTGGTAACGATTCCCAAGCATCCGCGGTCCGGTAGACGGGGCCTCTGCCTGTTGCAGACAAGAGATTGAGCGGTAACGGGTACAGTATAGAGAGGCCTTGGACTCAGCTCAGCGCAAGAGAAAGGGTCCGAGGGCTTCTTGTGGAGCGTCTATCAATCTTGGAACCACGAGGAGGAGACCCGCTGACATTATTGCACTATCAGACTGTCTAAATGTTCATGAAGAATGAGGGGCGAAGGAGTTGAATCGAATCGAGTTCTAGCCTTCCAAGACCAGGCCAGACTCAGACTGAGCATCTAACGTTTTCGCTATCGCTGCTCGTCAAGCAGTCAACGTTATGGAACTCCATGAGTTACTATGCAACGACATAGATCCCCCCTTGTCATGCATAGTCGAGGTTCCGCCTGCGTTTCTGGAGCCAGACTGTGTTGGTCAAGGCAGGCAGGAAAGTCTCATGAAACAAGGACAAGCCACCCAGACACCAAGCAAGAGAGGAGAGGTACACACCTGAGGTTCTCAGTACATGCTCGAAGTACTCAGCCAACCTAGTAGGAGCGTGGCGTACCGGACCGCGCACCAACGCCAACGCCAGCACCAGTGCTGTACTGTCCCAGACGACGACCCACGCTCAGTACAGTACTGGACAGTAAGTAGCCTTGCCTTGGCCCCCTCGAAGGGACATCAGCCCGACCAGCGCTAGCACCAAGAGAGAGGAGAATGGGACTCATGGTGCAGGGGTCTGCATAGAGGGTCCGGCTCGGGGTACGTATCCAAACAGCCACCCTCCCTTGCTATCTGTACACCGTTCCAGGGCGAAAGAAGGAAAAAAAAAGATGGTTCTCAACGCCAGCGGCGCCAGATGAAAATGGTTATAAACAACACCCCCGGTCCACGTCGATCAACCTCTAGTAGTAACTAGGTCGATCTCTATGCGAACACTTGCGCGACCTTGGACTTAAAGACGACAAGGACTCCACAGATATCAACAGCTATTACCTTCATCTCATCTTAACTCAACTCATCTAAATACTCCCATCAAGGACCCTCTTCATCTTTGAAAGCTCCCTCCTTCTCCTTCATCTTTCAACATCACTCTATATACCTTGTTCACAACATAAAGGTCTTGGCCTTTATACATACCCACTTCTTCATTCACATCACATACACATTCGTACACACAAACTCATCGACTTGACATGATCGCATCGATCTCATCGTCGCCACCCACGTCCATGCCTTACTCAACTTCCCCCGACTCTCACATTCACAACACCGACAACATGGTTCGATCATCTTCAGCAGAGCCCGCAAAGAGCTCTAAGAGAAAGGGTATGTGGTAACAGTCAACAAAGCCAGCAGCGACCAGCCCCAGGCAGATCAGCAATACTAACATACAGCAAAAATAGGCACCCGAAGCGTTTCCACACTTACACCATCACAACTTGCGCGCAAGAGAGCCAACGACCGAGAGGCTCAGCGAGCTATCAGGGCGCGAACCAAGGAGCACATTGATCGTTTGGAGCGCGAATTGGAGGAACTCAAGAGCAAGCAGAGCCGTGATCAGACCGTCCAAGAGCTTCTGAGACGGAACCAGGCACTTGAGGAGGAGCTTATGCGACTTAAGGAGAACATGGGCGTCTCAATGACCTCATCACCTTACTCTGCACCTGGTACGACTCTCTCAGTCACGATACCTTGCTCGGTTCCCTCACCAACCTCCAACGGCATACTGACGGCTCCCTCAGTATACGATGATAACCTTAGCTCCGGCAGCGGTGCAGTCCCCAGCCCTCGCGGCTCCCCCTTCCCTTCTGGCGACTACAGCCCCATCCCCGACTATGGACAGCAATATGTTCCCCTTCCTACCAACTGCGAGTCATGGGCCAACACTGTTTCCTGCCCTGTCCCCTCCAACGTCTCAAGCCCCTCATCGTCTGCCGACGACTACAGCGCCGGCTACATCCCCACGAGCGTGCCTACTTCATTGTTGCCCTCAAACAACACCAGCTCATCCAGCATCGGCGCCGTTGGCCACGGACACAAGGACGTTATCAAGATGGAGTATGAGGATGTTGACTCTCACGGTACGATTCCCCAAAAGCGGTGGCAGCTCCAGCCTCAGCTACGAAGTGCTCTATAACCAGAAAACTAATCACAATCAGTGTCTAGACGCCGGATACCGCCTCAGCAACCCTTCAATGCAACCCGTTTCCCCCCACACTTACATGGCTCAGCAGCAGCAGCCCGCCTGGAACATGTATCCCGTCTACTACCCCCAGGCTCAGTCCTCGGTCCACTGAAGGACCAAAATCAGCCGGGTGCCTGTTGGCCGGTACCCGTCCTGACTACTCCGCCGGCCTGCCGCTTCGATGAGCTTTTGGTCGGTTTCCTCCAAGACTGCCGTCGTATGGCCACTACAGAGTCTCTTGCCCATACACTGGGACCGACTCGAATAGACGTGCGGTCTGTGTTTCGCAGTCACGACAGCCATGGCCAGCTTGCCTGCTCGCCTTATCCGATCACGGATTTGATCCGGAGTCTGATAGACACGGCAGGCATGACGCGGCTTATGGAGCGCATCGCAATCTTTGCGCCCCTTCAAAAAATGATCTGTTGGCTTGCACAGCCTACGCCAGAGAGACGCGCGCGCCTGTGCCATGACTACGCACCGCGCCAGTGTCAGCTGACAACTCCTCACCCCCAATGGCTTGATCTAGTGCATTGGGGCTCTCTGCGCGAAGCTGCTATAAAGCGGCAGGATCTCTACGCTACAGAAGAGTTTCAGAGGATCTACTTTGACTCCCTGCGCCTTGTCAACTGGCCTTACCAGCCGCTAGAGAGTCTAGTCACGGATTCCCAGACGGGCCATGTTGGTCTCACAGACGCTCTTACGGCCCATGCCATGAATGGGTCCAATTGGCGTCTCAATGAGACGTTTACGCAGCGGTACCCTGAGCTTTCTGGCCTAGTGGCCTTGGAGCATAGCCATCCTTGACCTCTCCCCTGACTGCGACCAACCTCGATATACACACACTCTACTATCACATCCATTTTCACATGATCGATCTCGATCATGACTTGTATCAACCTGATAACGACAAAAAAACCATATGCTGAGGCATGACTCTGTGGGTGAACACAGCACCACATGGGTTGATCCATAAAAAAAGGTACAAAGCTTACCTCCGGGACTCTCCGCCGCGGCAAGTCTCCATCTTGCTCCAGCAATGTCGATCGTATTACCACATAGACACACACATACATCCTCGTTGCTGGGGAGCTACATCATAATCATCATGATTGCTCCCTGTCGCAAAAATTATACAAGGCATGACGCGAAACTTGGAGGACGAAGTTACCCCACACATTTCTAACGGCCACTATTGATTGTATTGTATAACCTTTGGAGTTTTTTTTCTCTCTTTCTTTCTTGACATTGTTATTTCTTTTCCTATGTTTTCTTCGCTGGACGGTTCATTTGGGTACACAAACAATTACTACATGATGGATGGAGGCGTGCAATTTGGAAACACAAGCATTGGGACACTTGAGCAATTTGGCGATAAGGGGTTTTACTATTAGAGGAGTTTGAATGAACAAGATACTGGGATGGAAAGGAACATGGTATAACACAACATAACATACTGGGCACACTCATCGAGATAGGATGACCCATGTCTATTGTTTAACGAATCAAGATAACACATTGGATTCTTCACTCTCTTGACCCCGTACTCCAATTTCTCTTGACAGTGACGGTATCTACACTATTACCACTAGCTTGACAGACCAAACATGAAAATCCTCTCCAGTTTCATTTTACCCCATATGCACTTTGTCCTTGGTTGATGACATTCCAAAACCCTGTCTTAAGCAAGCCCTTGTCTGTTGGACAATGGAATAGTATGTAATAATATTCATGACGAGGCCAGGGTGTGCGCAATGTAACATGAATGGATAATACAGGAGGAGCGGGGCCTTGACACGTTATTGTGTTTTTTTTTTACCTCATCCTCCTTGTTGTTGGTTTGTTGACGACCGAATGAGTTGTACTACTGTACCAAACGTACAGCAAGAATTGGCCATCATGGTTGCAAGAAAAATTGCCTTGTAAATAAGTGTATGTATGTATGTATGTATGTACATATCTCCACCGCCATGTCGTCCGTCCCGTCACGCACATGGCCTAGAGGCTTATGGTTATGGAGGGAGTGCCAAAGATGGAGAAGGCATCAGCTCTTGGAGAAATGCCAGGCTACATAGTCTACATACCCAGCTACCCCTACTTTTGGCGGTTGCATGGGGGGTTGCTAGACATGCTTGGCTATCAACTAGGCCGCTAAGGGTATAAGCGCTGGACCGAGATCTATCCTCTTCTCTTTTAAGCAATGAATTCCTTAGGATATCCACTTTTCCTCCCCTTGTAGTCTACATACACCTTGGCTTCACTCCCCCCAGCCGCAGTCGTAGTCGCAGGCACAGGTAGAGAGAGTCTATCTTTGCTTTCTGACGTTGAAGGTTTTGGGCAAATGAGAACGAACAGGCAGGAACCTGATATCTATCGTACATACTGTAGGTGTAGGAGCGTGTGTACATACAGTACAGCCGGCAGGGCAGTTGTGTCGATATCATGGTGGTATTGGGGATGTCATCGCTCGGCCCTCCTGCGTTGCGTGTCTTGTCTTGTCTATCATGAGAACTATCTACTAGAGACTGTAAGGTAAGAAGAAAGAACATTGAACCGCAAGAATCCAATGTATTGTGACATTGAATACTTTCATCTTTTGCTTTTTTGCCTCTGGTCTACCTATGAAAAGATTCTCATTGCTCGGATCCGTATGCACCACATCTTTGGGGCTGTGGCGAAAGCACGTGGCTGTTGATGCCTTTTCTTTTTGCCTTTTTTTTTACTTTCTGGTCCTCTCTTGCAATGACAGCTTGACACAATCTCATACGGTGATGATGCGAATTCCGAACATGGACTTTTGGGTTTTTTGGATTCCGAGGGTAGACATAAAGTCTAATGAAACAGTGTGTTGGTGGTGGTGGTGGTAACAGCCTCCATCCAATACCGTGCCGTATCGTACCCTGCAATGCCGTCCCTGTCTCCATATGCCGTGCTTCCTGTTGTCTGCAAGAGCCGAGTGGCGTTCTCACGGCCTGGAGCATGTACCCAAAAACAGTGTTTTGCACCTAATTTTGTCTCAGTTGCCCTATACGTCATCCTCCTTTCTGGCCGGAACCTAAGCTTTCTGCGCTTGTCTTCCGGATGTGTTCCGTAGACATTTCCTCTTGATGATTCCGGACGGACGTCTTGCATGCAATAAGAGGTTTGGGTCTCAGTCAGCAAAAACAAAAGTAAAAGCAATTACAGTCTCAGCCACTGACTGAGCTAATAAAGATGATTTTGCAACTTTTCTCGGGCAAATGGAAGAAAGAAGCGAGACAGTTCCTGATAGGCTTGTCCCGGGGCTTCTTCAAAAATGTTCCCGCGGGAATATTTGACTTTTGCGTCCCCCTCACTCTCAAGTCTCAATCAATCACAAGTCAAGTCAAGTCAAGTCCTCCTCAGCACTGACGTTTCTGGTGAAACTGGTGACAGATGGGATCAGCAACTCTCGCTTCCATCTCTTCTCCATAGACGCTTGCTTCTAGGTTTGGGCCTTGCCTCTACAGAGTATGCACCTCGTCAACTAAATTTAACGCTGCACTACAACAGCACGCGCTGCTTGCTAGCCGTATGGAAAAATCCCGATAAGGCGGTGCAACGGTACTATCCCGAGTACCTGTCCTTGCACTTCATGCGTCGGTGGGGGTACATCTTTTTACTAATTTGTTCTACCAATTAATTCCACCAGTCTTTGAAACATAGAAATACATTTCAGTGAGAAAAGACCGTATGCCAGCAAAGGTGTCATGAAAAGGAAAATGCGTCGAAATGTGCCACTGCACTGCACACCGCAACATCCGACATTTAGTAGTAATTCCATGGCAAATCAGATCAAAGGCTAGAAAACCTAGAAGGAGTCTCGAAGACTACTGAGGGAACCATGATCAAAGCCAGGAAGACGGCATTGGCTCGTTTTGCGTGGGTATAAAGCTGCTGCTGCTGTTGGGGTAGGGTATCTAGAGTAGAAAACAACTGATGCACGGCCGTTTCGTCTTGTCCAGAGGAGATTGCCAAGTGCTGTTTAGGCCAGCCGTGCGTGCGTATGTATGTATGTATATGTGTGTGGACTGTAGAGATAGGCGGTATCAGCGGATGAATGGATTCGATGCAACAACGGCTTGTGAGAGGCTCAAATGCGATCGAGCAAGACAAGCCAGTGTAGAAGAAAATCAAGGGGTATCGCACTGTAGGGTTGGAAAGTTTGCGCTAGAAGGATGCTGCAGCTTCTACGGTACCAAAAGGGCTGTCGAAGAATCATCGACAGCCAGGGGGGGTCCATGAAATGAAAAGGTCATGGGGCCTCGTGCAGATGCAGGAGCAGCAAAAAGTGAGACAGCCTACGTCAAAAGAAGGTGGAAAGAAGTCTTGCCGAAGAAAGGTGTCATCCTGTCGTGTCTCTGTCTGTCCCACTCTGATGGTGTGCTCCCCAGCGTCGATTTCCGTCCTGTTGCCGTTTCTGTCGTGTCGTCGATGCAGCCACACAGACACACATGGCTCAAAGAGGACAGGCGGTCGCCATATTATTCTGGCCGGTCTTGTGAGAGTGAGAGAGATGCCACTTTTTCCGATTCTTGAAGAAATGAATCACCGCCTAACTAGTAATCACAGCTTCAGACTGTTTTGTCCCGTCTGTTGCTATCTAGTGGGGAGGGTGAGACGAATTTGAGTCGATCCAGTTGAACCGGCAAGATTGAGTTTGCCGCGGTCAGGAACCATGTACTACTTGGCCGATCAATTCTGGTAGAGTCGTATCACCTGCGGGCTTTGCTTCTCTCTTCAATGCAATGATGACATCCTGTTTCGAGAACTGGCAACTTGAGCCAGATGAACCGACTACCGATAGGCACTGTTTCCTGATCTTCATCAGGTACTGTACACACACTTGCACTATCAGATGCAGAGATACGGCGCTGCACATGTGCCAGCACATCCTCAAGAATGTGAGCGAGCGAGCGAGATGCCATGGGCATTTCGATATGGCGATCTGCCATGAACCGTTGAAATGATCCTGGATGCAAATTACAGGCCTTCTTGCCACGACCCCTGAGCCGTTCAACTTGTACCCACTGTCCACACGGCCTGGGCGTGAGGACGCTGCGAGGGTTCGAGAACAAGGATCCCGGAGATCATGACGCTAGTAGGGGACCCTAGAATCGCTCACTAATACCACTAACACCCGGCAAATAACTCATGCACAAATGCTTTAATCGATGTGCCGCGAGTCAATCGATAGACGGTGAATGGCATGTAGTGGAAGGGGGAAAAAGCAATAAACATGTGAAGACGTGCCGAGAGCTATGGGCCGCTGACCCATTGATGACAAGATCTTCAATTGGGCTTCAAACCAGGGATAATTCGATAAGCACACATCCTGGCTCGTGCAATTGGGGTCGATTGAGAGTGGACCACTACCCTGAGAGGTAATCCAATGAGCATCGGTCTCATCTATGCAAAAACCACGAGGCAAGCAGGGATGAATTGGATGGGGTCTTGAGGTGGCACTGACTGAAGTGATAAACGCAGTGCAATAAACGAAACCCCTGTATGACACAGACATATTGACAGCCAAAAAAGGCCAAAGAACATCATCCAAGAAACGGAGTCAGACGAACCCCTGTGTCTGTCAAGACCACAGAGAAGAGATGACTTGTGATGTGTGATGTTGAAAAATCGGTGATATCTCATACGTAAAAGCTTCCAGCTCGAGGTACTCATCATGTATGTATGGATGTACGTACATACAGTGATCGCGCTGTGGCTGGGCGACCATGTGGCGGCGAGAGTAAGCTTCTTCGAGAATCAGTTATAGAAGGTGATGGACTTTGCCATTACGGTATCTGGAATTCTTGACACACGCCCAACCTTTTCCATCGTCCACTCAAGCACGTGGCGCGGTTGAGTCGTTCAAAGGCAAAAAAGGGGGTCCTTTCCGAGTCCAAGTATCTCAAGTACTCAGTACTCTCGTGGCCAGAAATCCTCCGTGCGGCGAATTTCTACCTTCTGAGATAACATTCTCCAAACTAGAAGGACAAAGTTCGACGGTTGGTGTTTCTCCAGCGGCAAGCCATGTGGACGTGACACGCGTGCACTGCAGGGCTGGCTGGAGGAATAATGTAATGTAATGTGCTTGCACATTCATCTTGTTTCCATACGCTAGTTGGAAATTCTTGTTCTCCATTCAGTAACCAGCTCACGGGTGAGGCGCACACACACCGTGAATGTGAAGAACAAGGTATGTGGCTGATGATGATCCTCGACTGCGGCACTAGCTGGTCAACGGGACTGCAGTGCCAACGGTATAATGTTGCGTTGACTATCAAGTTGTCTCACTTGGTGACTTCAAGGCGAGTTTTGGCAAAGACATACTTCCAAATTGGATTGATAAACCGAGACATGAATAACGAACCGCCCTCTTCATTCGTTCGGCCATAAGGAGATGAAGATTTTCACTCACATCAACGAACACACCCAGCCAACGTGCGCTATCTCTGTTCTGTAAGATTTTCCAAAGGTTCCTTGGGAATGCGATGGTAGGCATCATGGCCAGCAGGAGGTCCGGCTTCGTGTTGGAGGGCTTCATTCTGCCAGCTGGAGATTGGACAAGACACACGAGGTTCGACCAGCATGACTGACAGCCTGTAATGTAATGTCAACTCTCGAGGCGGTCTGTGGGCTTCCATAACCAAGATGTCTCAGAGGATCATCACTACGGCACTGTTTCCCAGAACGGTAAGAGTGCCACTAGAATGAGCCTAACCCTCTTATGCCTCACACGTTCAGCTGGTGGCTGGGACCCTCCCTATCTTTCTCACTGTAGGTAGTTGTACAGCCTGCAGGGGTTGCAAATGTGCAGTCAGTACTCATAAAATGGCTTTTTCAATGGCCAATCATTTATAATTCCCTTGGAGATTTGTCCAGTATTATCTCCATCTTCTTCAGTGGCCAATCATATATAATTCCATTCCATGAAGATCTATGCATATTTACAAACCCTGCGGTCTGTGGCTGTAGCTGTAGCTGTAGCAGTTGGCATGTCGAGCAGACTGGTGTAAGCCTTTTGTCTTGGTGGATAGTTCGTCTTCTCCATTTTCCTTTTCAGGCGCCGGAGCATTTTTATTCTGTGGGAACATTTCGAACCGAAATCGCCGGATTTCTTCGGGAAGCACATCCCGATTTTATTCCACAATTTCAGGCCCGTTCGGTATGTATTAGTCCTTTGATCATCTGCAACATAGATTGGGGTCGCCAATCAATTGACGGTGCTGATGATCCATCACGTTGGTACTCTGTATGGCTTCGACTCAAAGCTCTTGGTGTGGAACCGACTTGGTCGCTAGAAGGACCGGGCCAGAGGAATTTCGATGCTACTGAGCGACCTTGTGGGACTTGGCGTGGGTCGATAGCAAAAGCCCAAATCAACAGGCTGGATTTGTGCAAGGGTTCAAATAACGGGTAGAAAGATGCCGGTGCCAAGTTTTACAGCACCCTTTCTGCAACTGTTGTGTTCATCACTTTAAATTCGTCTTCGTTTTGTTCTTTTGATCTTGAACCCTCCTCACTGGGCTCTAATCCACTAGCCTTCCGCTTCACTAGCCGCCGTCAACAAGGCGTACCTAGCTAAGTGCTAAGAAACGTGCCAAACTTCGTGCTGCGGATGTATGCAAACATACTTTTGGGTCAACCAGTGAAGACCAACCAGTATGTGGTCCGTCTGGTGTGTGAAGAAGAGCCCATCAGTGATCAAACAGATGTTACGGGGCTAACGATTGCCTACGACAACACAGCCTAGAGACCGTTGCCGTCATTTCGTTGCAGACCCTTGATCCCTGGGCTTGAAGTTGCCAGCTGTGCATGTCACTTTAGACCATGCTCAACTTGTTGTCGATAATGAACCCTGGTGCCGCGCAAGGTTGGATTGAGTGAGCTTTGGCCATTCGCAATCGTTGCCAAAAAGCGAGACAAATTGGCATTTGGCATAAAATCTTTGGATATTTCCTGACAAGCGAACCACACGTGCAACGTCAGTTTGAAACGCAAAGGGTAGTATTGATAAACAGGCAGTTAGAAGAACTGCCATTTGGACAGGCACCACATGCAGTCATTGGCCCTTTCAGAAAATGGTTGCGTGACAGACAGTTATCAGTGTTCCTGAAACGATGATGCACTGGTGATCGTCGGCATGAAAACCGCGAGTAAACCGTGCAGTAGGAACGAAGACCGAAGACGTATTGTCGATACGGCCCTGTATAAACCGGTACTTGGGTGATCTAGGGTATCTAATTTGCCAGTAAAAACGGGTTCAAGGTTTCGAGACCAAATTAGTCGATGCCGCGGGGTGATCTGGACGCCGTCCTAGCTCCACTGTAGAGGAAAGAAAGTGCGCCATGGCTGACGCCGATCTAGCACTGTCGCTGTGCAGTTGAATGATGTATTGCGAAAGCCTGTCAAGGAGTCAGATACATGTGGATGACTGCTTGATCGACGCTTTGCGTACCATCATAGAAGGATATGATGAAAGAGCAATCGCGATGCTGAGCGATGAAGGTTCGATGCGCGTTCGTGATGGTGAACAAAAAAAAGTTTCTTATCTGTTCGTCATGGGCGTGTTGTAGTATGCAGTCTGACAGTACATACAATGGGTAGACGTTTTTCCTGATGTTCCTGATGGACTTGCCACCACGGAAATTCCTCGTGGGCCCCGGATATCTCCCTGGCCGTTTCCGAGGTATCCGGCCCGGGTGCAATCGGCGCCGTCGAGTTTGACATGATCGGAGACATTTAGAGAGTGCAACTATTCCCAAAAGCTGCCGTTTTCCGGTCTCTTTGCGCAAGTCTGTTGAGTCTCGATGTGGACCTTTCAATACTTAGACTCATCGGAAAGCATCTCATCCGCTTATGAAGGACCTAGATATGCTGTGTGGTCCTTGCGGTGGCCGATATACCACGGCCTTGATAGTGTAAGAAAGAGCTGGTTCCTAGGCTGTGCAGTAGAAGGATCATCGCGGTCCGTTCAGATTACTGATCCCGCGGCTGTGGTCTGTGTTTGTTTGTTTGTTTGCTGCCAAATCTCGGCCCGTTTATAGATGAAGGTAGGCGTGGAAACATTTTGGCCCAGAGATTTAAGGACAAGAAAGAAAGTGGTGTTGAGTTTAGCAGATTTGAATTTTCGATTCGCCTTTGAAGTTTATCGATTGATCTCGAATTCCCATCTTGAATCGGATTGTGACTTATAACCGGCTTGTTCCCACCTTCCTTTGTCAGTCAAACAGCACGTGATCTGATACATATCACGTGACTTACTGAACTTGACACTGCTCTATTCTATTTTCTACACTGCTAGTATTATCATTGTATACCTAGTAAGATGATTCTTGAAGACCAACTTCTCTGTCATCATACTCAATCCCCCGCTTTGTTAATTCTTCTCATCCGAGGTTTCTGAAGCGGAATCTCGTCCCGACGAAGCGATAAAGTTGGGATGAGGCACAAGCAACAGATCGTCATTGGACGAATCCACGGTTGAACGTCGGCTAAAACGGACAAATCCATCATCCAAGATGCCTGGTATGCGGCTTCGTGGGGCTTCACCACCAACTAGAGTGCTCGTCTGCTATCATGAGAACAGCTTATTGTGTTAAATTGGCAAATGATGAGCGGAATGAGCTGTTTTATCACCGAAATGCGCCTGCTGTATCAGGCAGAATGTGATACCGAGTTGTGCGGGGTTCTATTTATCCATACAAGTCCTTTGTCAAGGAGTATATATATATTGCTGAAGGAGCGGATCGGTCCTCCTAAGAATTGACATGTCTTTCTCATTCTTTTCGTGTTTTGAGTGAATGAGATTGCTTTTTAGTGTTCAAAATGGCTGATATCAATGTCGAAGAGATCCTCAAGAAGTTGTCTCTGGCCGAGAAGGTCTCTCTTCTTGCAGGTCAGCATCACTAAGATAACATTTGCGAACCTTTACTTACGATTTAACACAGGTATTGACTTCTGGCACACAAAAGCTCTTCCAGAGCATGGCGTTCCATCCCTTCGTCTCTCAGATGGACCCAATGGTGTCAGAGGCACTCGTTTCTTCAACGGTATTCCAGCAGCATGCTTCCCCTGCGGTACTGGTCTTGGTGCCACATTCAACCAAGAACTCCTCGAAGAGGCAGGAAGGAAGATGGGTGAAGAAGCCATCGGGAAAAGTGCCCATGTAATTCTTGGACCTACTATAAACATGCAACGATCACCCCTTGGGGGTCGTGGTTTCGAGTCCATTGGCGAGGACCCCTTTCTCGCTGGTCTTGGTGCTGCTGCCCTTGTCCGCGGAATTCAGAGCACAGGCGTGCAATCAACTATCAAGCACTTCGTGTGCAACGACCAAGAACATAAGCGTATGAGTGTTCAGGCCATTATAACTGAACGTGCCCTGCGCGAGATTTACGCTCTCCCATTTCAGCTTGTCGTGCGCGACTCACAGCCTGGCGCTTTCATGACATCCTACAACGGCGTCAATGGAACGGCCTGCAGTGAAAGCCAAACGCTATTAAAAGATATGTTGCGAGGTGAATGGGGATGGGAGGGTCTGATCATGAGTGACTGGTATGGCACCTACAGCGTTACCGATGCCATTAAAGCTGGTCTTGATCTTGAGATGCCCGGTCCTACCCGCTGGCGAGGTGATGTCCTTAACTTCGCTGCTGCATGCGACAAGGTCTGGGGCCATGTCATTGATGAGCGTGCTCGAGAGGTCCTCAAGTTTGTTAAGAAGTGCGCGGCTTCTGGCGTCCCAGAGAACGGCCCCGAAAAGATACTCGACACTCCCGAGACGGCAGCTCTCCTCCGCAGGATTGGAAACGAGAGTATCGTCCTTCTCAAGAACGAGAAGAGCCTGCTCCCTCTGGCTAAGGACAAGAAGACGTTGGTGATTGGACCCAATGCAAAGGTCGCGACGTACCATGGAGGTGGCTCGGCCTCGCTGGCTGCATACTACGCCGTTACACCATACGATGGCATTGCCGAAAAGCTTGGACACTCTCCGGCGTATACAATCGGCGCATATACGCACAAGCTAAGCCCCCTTTTGGGCAGTCAGACCAAGGGTCCTGATGGTAAGGCCGGCATGAGCTGGAAAGTCTACAACAAGCCACCCACAGACTCGTCCCGCAAGCCCGTCGACGAGCTCTGGCTGGCCAAATCCGAGATGCATCTTGTTGATTACTACAACTCCGAGCTTGAGGACCTTTGGTACGCCGACCTCGAGGGTATTCTCGAGGTCGAAGAGGACTCTACTTATGAGTTTGGCGTTATCGTTTGCGGTACCGCTAACCTTTATGTTAATGACGAGCTTGTCGTCGACAACAGCACCAAGCAGGTCGCCGGTGATGCCTTCTTCGGCACAGCAACACATGAGGAACTTGGCCGCAAGGATCTGAAGAAGGGAGAGAAGTATAACATCAGAATCGAATTTGCTTCCGCTCCAAGCTTCACACTCAAGCTAGACAACCCTGTCGTAGGCCACGGATCACTTCGTGTAGGTGCTTGCAAGGTCATCGATGCCAAACAGGAGATAGAACGATCTGTGGCCCTCGCCAAGGAGCACGACCAGGTAGTCATTTGCGCTGGCCTCAACTCTGATTGGGAGACAGAGGGTTCAGACCGAGAGAGCATGAAGCTACCTGGTGCACTCGACGAGCTGATCTCGGCTGTTACTGCGGCAAACCCCCAGACGGCTGTTGTGATGCAGACCGGTACACCCGAGGAGATGCCCTGGCTCGACGAGGTGCCTGCTGTGATTCAAGCTTGGTACGGCGGCAACGAGACGGGCAACTGCATCGCCGATGTCCTCTTTGGTGATGCTAACCCATCCGGAAAACTGTCACTCAGTTTCCCCAAGCGCTTGACCGATGTTCCAGCATTCCTCAACTTCCGCACTGAAGCTGGTAGAACTCTGTACGGCGAGGATGTGTACATGGGATACAGGTACTACGAGTTTGCCAACCGGGATGTTAATTTCCCATTCGGCCACGGTCTCTCTTACACCACGTTCGCCTTCTCAGACCTCAATGTCTCATCAAAGGATGGCAAGCTCACCACAACTGTCATTGTCCGCAACACAGGCCCTGTTCGCGGCGCAGAGGTTGCCCAGCTCTACGTACGTCCATTGCAGAATGCAAAGGTCAACCGTCCGGTGAAGGAACTGAAGGGCTTTGTCAAGGTCGAGCTTGATGCGGGCGAGTCCAAGACCATCACTATCTCCGAGCTTGAAAAGTATGCTGCCGCTTACTTCGATGAAGAACAGGATAAGTGGTGTGTAGAAGCTGGAGAGTACGAAGTTATTGTAAGTGACAGCAGTGCTGTGGGCGATAAGGCACTCATGGGCTCTTTCAAGGTTGAAGAAACATATTGGTGGTCTGGTATTTAACGACTGAACGATATAAATAGATGTAGATAGCTGCATAATGCTGCGAGTTGAACGAAACGACGAGATGTATCATCTTGATTTCCTGTGATACCCTTAACCATCATGCCAGACCTAATGGTGTCTTATCCTCAGCAATACTGTGCCATTTGCTGAACACGTTCTGTGGGTCATACTTCTTCTTCAACTCCTTAAGACGTGGCAGATTGGCTCCCCATGCATCGTTGGGAGATATGCTCTCTGATTCTACGTTAATATACACGCCGACAGGTCCCTTGCTCCAATGGCCACCGGCACCTGCTTGATACCCGTTCGTCTCCCGGACCTGTTTGCAAATGCTCCTGTTAAATCCACGTACTTCACCATCATGGTCTGGATTCTCCCAGCCAAACAATGTTAGGACATCGTAGTAGTCTCCTCGGTTGGCGTAAGCAGTTGCGTCCTGCGCAATTTCCCGAATCTTGTCTGTCGGGAAGAATTCGATAGCAATGACGGATTTACCCATACCCCCACGTACTTCACAGAACTCCCAGAATGTCTGTGCAGTCTGTAGCATTGATTTGATACTCAGAGGCATCACGATATTGCCTGATCCCGTCAATCGCCGAATCCCGTGGCCCATGATTGGGTTCAAGAGGGTGTTCGTTTTCGCTATGGTCATCATCTCAGTATTATCAGCAACTGAATCCAACTCAAGAAGGCCAGAAAAGTAACGTTTGGCATCGGATGCCGGACCATGAAACAGAGGGATGGCTGATACGATGCGTGTTCCATCTGGGCCAAAGCCTATTCCTAAAGCAAGACAATGACCTTCTATGTTGGGTCTTTCATGTAACTCGTTTGCAAAGCGTAACAGGTCGGGCAGCTTGTCAGATGAGTACACCAACGTACCACTCCAGACTTTGACTTGCTGATGGGCTCGAGAAAGAAAACGAGTGACGACTCCGAATTGTGCTCCTGCGCCACGAAGAGCCCAGAACAAATTTGCGTCTTTGTCCTCAGATGCTTCGACTGTCGTGCCGTCTGCAAGAACCACTTCGGCTTCCAACAAGTTGTCTATGGTTAGACCATGACGAGCTGTGAGATAGCCATGGCCACCTCCTAGTGTTAGCCCTCCGACCCCTGTGTGATTGACGACACCTCCCACAGTAGCCAAGCCATGCTGTTCAAGGGCAGAATCGACGTCTTCCCAGAGACATCCACCTCCGAACTCGACAGTCATAGCTTCTGTATCAACTTTGACTTTCCGCATCTTCCTCAGATCAATCACCATGCCTTCAGATGAAGACGTGCCGCTAGAGGAATGACCGCCACCACAAACAGTCATTGGTATCTGGTTCGACACTGCGAATTTGACAGCCAAAGACACCTCTTTCGAGTTGGAAGGCATGACAACAGCTGCCTGTAAGATCTCAGTATTTTCCGACCACAAGAACGAGTCCAGCTTACTGCTCTTTTCACGCAAGCCGAACTCCATCTCTGCAAGTTCTCCTCATATCCTTCGTCTTCAGGGAGCAGAACGTTTCCATGAGCCATATCCTGGCGAAGTCGAGCAAAGTCGCACATTGTGCCAAGTAAATGATTGAATTCAGCTTTGTGAAACCCAACACGACTCCTTTGTAGCATAGAGAGAAGAGAAATAGGAGAAAACCCCTCGTCTCAGATCATGGGGAAGGAGGCGAGTATTTGACAGTTTTCAGGGTCCCACAAGAATACGGCTATGCATGTTGTTGACCAACCTGAGACATTTCGTCATCGAACAGTTGCAGCCGACCTGCGACAGATTGAAGCTATTCGGCACGCTGGGACCTGCGAATGGCTGTTTGTGAAAACACCCTCTTGTGGAGTTTTGGTCCTTGGCCATCTCACAGCTCGTCTTCTGTCGGAAGAGGATGTTCTGGAAAAGCACCATCCATCGCGAACTTGTCGTACTGATCCACCACCGCCCGACCTCCTATAAGTTGCTTTGTGCTACTGTCGTCATCTCCTTCTGTCAGCCATCTCTGGATTCGAAAGGCCGTTATCATGGCATCGAGGAAAAGATGCCAGTCGTCCATTCCAAGAGACATCATTGTAGAGATGGTCAATGTTTTGATGAGACGTCCGAATTTAGTCTTATGGCAGTTAGTAGAAAGCGGGATCATAACCCATACGAAGACGCCAAGGATTGATTTCCAAGTCGGCAATCCAGAAACCCAGATGGCAGACCAAATCTCGTTGATATCCTCTTCAGAACAAGCAGAACTGATTGGGGAGCGAGTCGCAACCGCCTTGCAGTAGATCAGAGCGATCTTCCGCACAACAATATACATCCTATCTGGAAGATTGGTAGCGGGGGAGGAGGACTTATCAGTCCTGGATGAACAAGGAGATTGGTCCGGACTCTCGACTGAGCTCGATCGGGAAGGATTGCAAGAACTTTGCAAAGATGGAGCGTTTTCCGGGCGATTGAGTATTTTGTCATGAAGACTAGTGGCGGTGACACGGACTGTCTGGATTTGTTCGGGAGATGAGTCTCTCGGAAGTGATACGATAGCGCAGAATAGGCTTCTCACGGTGTCGAGTATTTCGGCGGTGCTAGGATGTAATTGTAAGGAGTTCGAACATTCTCTGAAAGATTGCCAGTTGCATAAGAACGGCGTGTTGTATAGAGTCTTGATCGGCGTCCTCTTTGGGTCATGAAATGGGAACCCAGGGTGACCGTATATGGAGGGCGTAATCTCATGTGCCAGTGCCATGCCGATATCATGACTAGATTGTGTCAGCAATCGAAGGATATTCGGAACATAGCTAGTCTAGTATTTCACTGATGTAATTGATTGACTCACATCAGTATCATTTTGGCCAGATAGCCACGTAAACCAAGCTCGCCTAGCCCACCTCTCATCCTTACCATACGCTTCAATCCTGAAAGATGAAGCGTTAGTTGATCTGTCTCGCCCCAGTACCAGGAATCAGCGATCATCTGTACAACGGCAAGCAATAATGTATCATTTCCCCGGGCGTTTTCATCCCTCAGCTGTTTGTTGAGCATGAAGTAAACATGGCCCTGGTATATCTGCCGTAACTTCTTGGGCATATCGCCAGTCTCAGTGAGGAAACATGCTGACGTGAACAGGACGATTTGCAGGAGCAGAGGATCCTGCATAGTACAAGGAACCCATATGTTCATGAACTCGTTCGTAGGGTCTGGCTGCCCGTCTATTGAGCATTTGAATCGTGACAGTAGTGACAGGTCTGGCGAGAATGTGTAAGCAGAAAAGACGCAAGAAAGAACATGATTTACTTACGAATTCGGACAAGATCCTTGTTTAGCTTCGTTGGCCTCATGGGAAGGTAGTTGAGCTGTGTCATGGAGCCGCCAATAGAATGACCCATCACCATACGGCCCCATGATTCTACTCTAATGCCCCCCTCTTCGAGAAAACTGCGTTTAAAGCTTTTGATGCTTTGTTCCTTGATGAGCTGAATCGTCTTCGTGATTGTCTTATCAGTATCACCATCAGGTGATGCATGTGTCAGGTAGGGTCTCCAGAGATTTCTTGCTGATGGCGTTGATAAGGCTGTAGATGGACTTGCTATTGGTGGAGGCAAAGTGCTCGGCGAGGAAGCTGAACTGGGTGGTTGGTCGCCAATATAGTGGAGAGCACTCTGCATGGCAGCTGGGTTGAGATGGGAGTATGGTCCATTTTGTATATCGGCGATTGTAGGTAACTGGGGTCGTGGGGTCAAAGGGGAGGGTCTATAAACAACATTAGCAGTGACGAATTTACAGACCACAAACGTGAAATCGAAGTAGTCTGCGGGGAGCAGGTTAAGTATGACCTTCTTGAAGATTTAACCTCGTATATGCATTCAGGGGTGGGAAACCGGCGAAAACAATTCGTGCATGGTTGTCCTTGAGAACACTATATAGAAATTAGCTCTAAGTCGCTTGGTATAAGTGCTCTGCTATGAGATAGTGACAAAGCCAAGCTGTCGAATGAAGATATCGTTTAAGTTCTGATGCATAAAAGTGTTGTCTTATTATAGGAGTAAACGACGAAGAGAAGTGATAGTTAGGGATGAATATTGAAGTCTGACCTTTTGCTTGCGACGACGGCACTCAAGGCATGATGACGTTTGGCGTTGGGCACGTTTTCTGGGTGGTGCGGCCTGCATCTGCATGGCTTCAACTCCCGGCATCATGGCGCTTGGGGTCACCATCGTGTTACACCAACAGAATGGGCCCGGCAATAATGATATGCTTGTAATATCCAAAAGTTGAGGTGAGATGAGACCAGATGACAGGCTAAAGTAGGGGCCTCTATAATGTTCAGTATCCTTTACCGAAGTTCAGGAATAATGATTGGCCTAAGCAAAGCCAACAGACAGTCGTCGAATGGGCACCGTTCAGAGACACTGAATGAGGTTGTTGGTTCAGCAGCACAGCATGGCACAGCACGACAGGCCGGGGTAACAGGCAAGGATACGCCAAGATGGGGCAACGGTGTTGGTTCTGTCCAAAGTGGCGGCTGTTATTTGGAGCGATGTGGTGTGCAATAGAGCGCCTGTCTCAAGTGCCGGCCCAAGGTTCTCGCAAAGATGTGCTTTTGATCAGCGATTCCAATCAAGCTCAGGTTGTTGAAATTAGTAGAGAACCATGGCGAGCTGCAGAAGGACGGGTTGAACAGACAGAATATATCTGAATAGAGCGCGAGACCGAGGCCGAGCACCGTCGCTTATCAGCCAAACGCGGCAAGCGGGCGGCTGTCCGGGCTATGAAGGGCACTCCAAACTTGTCTAGTTGCAGACAGCACTGTAACCGTATCTGTCCGTGCCTGTACCTGGACCTGGACCTTTCCCACTTTTGCAGGCGTGGGTGGTGTTGCGTGTCTTGGGGGGCGACGTTTGGACGAATGTAAAGAGTTGTTCCTCTCTCCCTTGCGTGCTTAGGAGATGCAGTGTGACAACCAGTCAATGGTTGTAAGATGCAACTCAATGTCGCCTTGATGAGCGTGGCTTGCGTTGGATCTGAACTAAAAATGCAGTACTGTATTGATGTACTGTATGCTGAAGATGGGCAATCAATCTCTCGAGTCTTCAGAGGCGTTCGGCAACCAAAATGTAATCCACCCACGCAAGCGAACAAAGAAAGGGCGGTTCAAAAGTTCCGGCTGTCGATCGCGACAATGATAATGACAGACAAGTCCTGGTCAGGCAGGCAGGCAGGCAGGCAGGCAGGCAGATGCAGTGTTAGGTTTGTTCCCACTTAATACCTGGATGATGGTGGAGATGGATGTCATGCTCTTGACAAGCTGCATGAATTGTCACAGGAGACGACTTCTTGGCGAGGGGATGGATTAAAAGCTAAGAAAATAAGAACAGGATCGGCAGATGAATGAAGTGATTAAGTTGTCGTAGTGTAGTAACAAGTAGAAAGACCAGGCCAATTCTAATAAGCAGTGGTGATGCGGTTGTAATGCACCAAGCTGTGATTGTAGGCTCGGCAATCGACCTAGACCCTGCAATAAGCAGGCACTAACACACACTGTTTTCTGTCATAGCTCTTAGCCAGAAACATGTTGGAGCAATCTCTCCAATCAAACCAAACGAAATTGAAGATGAATTGAAGGTTAAAAGGTTGAAGCTACCCTGATATGGTCAAGCACCATCGCGGATGCCGATGGGCCTCCCAAGTTTCCGTTTGCATTTGTGTTCAGTTCTCCTTTTGACAGCGTCTGTGCAGCAAGATAGGCGGCTCTAGAATCAATATTTGAACTCACCGTAAAGGCGACTGCATCTGCTTTCGTATAGTGACGTATAGGATGATTCCCTTCAAGACAAATAATTCATCTCGAGAAACATGGCAAGGCAGAAGCAAACCTATTTTCAAGGTCTAGACCCACCGCCAAAACGAACAGCGGGGTCCGGGCACTGAACGGATGGATCCTCAATCAGCCCCCTCCCTACCTAGTACCGCTGGCCCGCCTCCAAGATCTGCTTACCCGCGACTCTAAAACACCACATTAACGCTTAGATCAAGGCTTACTTTTAGAACACAAAACAAAAGTATGTAATATTCCTCCTGTATCATTAAGAGCCTTCAAAGTTGGACTTTATCTCTGCTCAAGAAGCGTTAACTACGAAAAGGCGTTAATATGTCCGTATATCGTATCCCCGTAAGATTGGCTATTCAGGTCTGTCTCAGAGCGCCACAAGAGGTCAAAAGGCTCTAGTCTTTTTTTTGACAGGTAGGTAGGTAGCTACACAAACTCTTAGATTATCAGCTAAGACCTGGATATTCAGGGTATGTTTTATACGGGCTACGGGCGGGCTGGCATGAAACCTCGTCGCGGACCTATCAAGGTCGAGACTCACAGCACAAACAAATTACCAACGGGATACAGCATACAGCATGGCCAAGTCGACAAATACGTAAATTGCAATTTCCTGGTATCATGCTTTCAAACACAGGGGCGATATGCCGAGTCACAATCACAGCATTGACGCTTCTAACACAAACAAGCCTGAGACATTCTTCCATATGATCAATCAGCTCTCATTGTACATAAAATAGGTAGGCTATATAAGATAAGAATCCTTGCATCAATCCATCAATCTCGTTCCACATTCAAAAAAGGTGTATCAACAAAAACCAGGTGGTATCTAGTCGCGTAGAAGAAGAAGCAAGAAAAAAAAACATCATCGTATTACTCATCCCCATCCTCAACGCCAATCCCGTATTTTGGGTACTTTAATCACTTGAGCTCGTTCCAGGAGCGAGTGTATATCATCCTCGTCGCGGATTTTGTTCTTTCAAAAAATGTTGAGTAAAGAGAAACGTATCATTAAGAAGTCGATAAAACAAAGTTCTCATCGTCCCCTATAGTCGGGCTTTCGAGCCATGTTGACCGGTGGGGGCTCATCGTCGTCCACAGGGTATGGAGGCGGAACCGTCGGTATTCTTCGGCCGCCATGTTGCTGGCTCTCTGGGAGGGGTGTCTTGGGTGGCAAGGGCGGGGGTTCAATTCGAGTTGGTGGTGGTGAGGCCACGTTTGGAGCCGGTCTAGGATATTCGTCTGGACTGACAATGGCTATCAAATCCTGCCCATTGACGTGGTCACGATACTGTGCTGGCGTGGGTGATTGTACTGTCAAATGATCCTCTGGGTATAAAGCAGGAGCACTGGCGCTGGGACTACGAGGTCCCAAAGGAGGAGATTTGGGGGTTGAGCCATCGGGGTGTATACGCTCATACGAGCTTCGAGGCGAACCGTTGTGATGCATTTGTAAGTTGTCTGAGCCCGACTCGAACGAAGACCGGCTTCCAGGGCTGTGAGGGAGCGGGACAGATGTTGGGATGTCCCCAGGAAGTTCAAATGCCATGGGCATCTCCCATGTACTCGATGTCGACTTGACGATCTCTGGGATGCCTTCGGGAGCCCGTGCGTGACGGATTCTAGCTCGATGAATCCTAGCAAGCTTCGACGAGATGCCTTGAATCATTCTTTGCTCGGCTTCTCTTGACATGTACCTTCGAGTACCCGTGCTGATCTCACCAAGTCGGTGCCATTCATTCATGCCAAACTCACCAACGCCCACTTCCACGTTAAGACGGTAGTAGGCATCGATACTGACATTTCGTTTTCCAAGATGCTCGCGCATCATGTACTCGTGGATCTTCTCGCAGCCCTCGATTTTGGAGATCAACTTCCTACGGGCCTCAGCAAACTCGCCCAGGAAGCCTTCATACCACATCTGTGAATTTGAGTCCGTGTTCTTAGGCCGTCTGCCAGTACCGACACTAACAAAGACACCCACTTCACGACCGGGCCATTCGTTCACCACCGCTTCGTCCAGGGCTTCTGGACTAGGGTTGAAAGTGCCCACGCCATCATCATGGAAGACTGATTGCCCGATGGTGACAGGCTTGAAAGCAAGTCCAATAGAACAAGTGGCTCGGCCAGCCTGCCAAATTTTGCAATCAAACTCAGGCGGGGGTTCTTTCCGGGAATCGTAGGATCGTAAAAGAACTGCGGGGGTGCCTCGAGGAGAGCCCTTATAAACTGCTGTGACCGCTCTATAAATTTGTTAGTAATTTTGTCAAGCAACTTGTTACTGTGTAGGAATGACTCACGTTTTAGTGCGGTTTTCTCTGTGATCATACAGACGAGCGTTGGGATCGCCGTATCTTGAATTGTACGCGGGCCGATGCGCCATCTGCGAAGCGGGACTGCGAGCGCTGAAGCTAACGGTGCTTGCATTGCTTTGATTCCGACGAGGGAGGCCGGCGCTGGAGTAAGACGCAGCGTTGAGGGGGTTGGTGAGAGGGGATTCGGCACTGTCGTTGCCCTCTCTTTCCTTGACGGTATGCTCCTGGACAGCCGTCTTGATGGCCTCTTCAAGCTTGCTAGCCTTGAACAAAGTCGACCGGTATGGGATTCCAGCGATGGTCTTGTCGGTTTGAAAAACGGTGCGCGTCATTCGAACGTAGAGCTCTTTGCAAGTCTCGAGATCAAGACGAAGTCGACCCAACATGAGAGCAATCAGGCCTCCTGTACCGGTACCGACAATTAGATCGAAATGGTCGCATGGCTTGGGAATCTCGTGTCGCTTAGGAGCGCGGCCTTCGATTTCGACAAAGGTTCGGTGCATAAGCTCTTGAATAATAATGAAAATAGAATAACCTCGGACGCCTCCTCCATCTAACGCGCGTATTAGCAGCTGAACCAAACAAAGACACCATTCTTCGTGAATACTTACCGAGCGATAGAACTCGAAGAGGAGGTCCTTTGGTCGTATCCTTCCTCCTGACTCCGCCAGAGTCCATGGGCGCAGAGGAGATAATTCTGTCGCGGCTTGCGCTTCAGTCAATCGTAGAGGGGTAAAATTATGGATAGCTCGGATGCTCAAAAGAAGTGGCAGAGTCGCGCAAAAGTTTAAGCTGGCTGTTGAATGTCTCGGCGGTTGTCGCTACTAAGTTGATATCAGGCGGGATAACGTTGAACAGCTGAGCCAGTATCGTCTCGTGCGCAAAGGTAAATCTTCTTTGATGTCTCAGAGAAGTGAGACTTTAGAATTGTTCTTGAAATGGGTTTCCAAGGTAAAGTAATAGAAGGTAGATTGTGGGCAACCCAGGCAGTCTTGGCTGGCAGTGACTTAGTCCAAGAAATGGACACTACGTAACGTAACTAGCGCAGGGCAGGTCGCCCCGCCATCATTGACCATCAAGATCCCTGAAGCCCTGACGCAACAGTGGACGGGCCTTTCGGAAGCCCCCTGTAACCTCTCGAGATCGTAGGCGGGAACTTGCCCAGGACGGGAAACTCATACGCCACCTCAAAATCCTGACAGCAGCTCGAGTTACGGTTGGGTATGAGTTTCCTGGCTACTGCACGTTTAATGGGTGATGTAGACGAATATCATGTCCCTCTTGCCGTTGAAATCCTCTCGCGACAGAGTTGGATGGATGTATTATAGATGCGCTGGGCTGAAACGAAACGATGACCCAATCCTTTTCGTCCTTTCGTCTGCGGTTCGCACGACACGAGACGACTTGAGAGTGGCTGTGTAAACTTGGCTTTCCGGTTCTTGGCGTTGATGCCCTCTCCCGTCCATTTATGGGCCTTCGCTTGATTTTGGGCCTCTTGGCATTTCCCAAAGCTCAGACCTTTCGCCTCGGTTGAAAGATAAAGTCATCTGTGACTCGCAGAGCGCGTCCACGATCTACCGAGCATGTCTGTCGGAGAGGGATATATCCGTCGGAAATCCAATCATTCACATGGCGTTTTTTCCACCAATTTGGATGTGATTAACAGTCATGGAAATAGAACGAGCAAAAACGAAGCACCAAGCCTGTTTATTGGTCAAGCAAAACATTCTAGCGCGAGACTGTGGCTGTGTTGAACCATTTCGCCACGTTATTGCAGCCGAAACTGGGTCGTATTCTTCAGGGTTTCCATTTAGAATCAGGGTCGAACGATGTGGGCTCCTCTTTGGGAATGTCGGGTTCAAGAATCCGAATCTAAACGACTTTTCCATGAGGTAGCCAAGTGATGTGATATTCAGGAGAACCACAATTGCCCCCATCGACTTACATGGAGTGCCTGGAGATCTTGGGCTTCTACGGAACCCGGCAGATTGTACAAAACCCAATCTTCGGCATGTGGCACCAAGGCGGCCTCTTCCTTCACGAGTGACCGACGATACGCGTGTTCTTCTACACATTGCCAGAATCATCTGACTGGGACACGAGAATTGCAGCTTCAATCTCGTAATCAACAATACTTATCTGACCAGTACCTGTCATTGGTATCAGTAAAATAAAATGGCACAGAATCTGGCTGCAGATGTGAGACTACCAAGATGAAGTATGTCAGTTCTTGTAGCAATTTCACATCATAATTACATATTCATGATCTAGACATTCTGTCCCTGACTTGCAAAGGCTTTCTTCTTTAAGACCAGCCGTTGAAACTCAAAGCTGTTCTGTAACAGAGATTCTCGTGGTAGAGGTACCCAAACCTGACAATAATCCTTTTAGACACATAGTTGAACTCAAAACTATTCTTAGTAAGTATTTGTAACCCCAGCCAATTCTACTCGGTTACAGTTGAGGTGTAGGATTGCGAGGATTCTGCCTATTCTGGGAGTTTTTGCGTCAGCATCCACTTACATCCGCTCACTCAGGACCTTACAGAAACATTCAACTTTGTTAGTCGCCAGCATCTTCCGGCTTTAGTGGCATCGAATAGAGAAAATCCAGAGATGCGTCCAACGTGATTATATACGTATTAGACGCCTGTCGTCTCTAAATGACAGGCTGAACGGCTTTTGGTCCTCCTCACCAACACGAAGCCTTCACATGCGGGCAACTTCAGTCAGCTTTTGTTGAATCAACATTGATGCATCTCAAGGAATTGGATGCATCTCAATCTGACAATCGTTCCCACACGTGCTGATCCTCCACTATAGTATTGCTTTTGAATGCGACTCTGCAGACACAGCCGGAAGCTAGATGCTAGGCTGCGAGGTACGTGATATTTTCACTTCTGCAGCACAACTTGGCCTCACGTTCAAGTGACCAATCCGCCAGGTTTCAAGACATTCATAAGCTAGACCAGAACTCCAAGTCGCATGATTCCGTGTAAGAGAGCACAATGCATCGGGTTCAGGCTTACCACAACTGGCGACAGAGGTTGTGCTTCTGCAATCGGTGTTACCATAGCGCGTGTTCAAGGGCAAAGCTGCCGACCAGCTCTCGTCTGTTGTTATTTTGCATTCATTCGTTACCGACCCGTCTGTTTCGTGTTCTGGCTTCTTACTCGTCCGCCAGCAAGCAACACCTCTGCCGGCTTGTCCACAGCGGTCTTGACAAGTCGTCGCTCACCATTGACAGGTTCGCCAGGATGGAGGAGGGGGTGCGCCATTGCTCCACTTTGAAAGCTCACTGCTGCATCGCTGTTGATTCGGGCATCCCGTGGCAGCCTTGGGATGTTGGTTGAGAGATTATACCGTGCTGATGGATGAGAAGCAGCCGGAGCGTTATGGAAGGCAATTGGGGGAGGCTTGCGCCGTTGAAACCTTGGTGTTTAACCAGCATGAGCTAAGAAGCAGATCTCAAGGCCTCGACAAGTGGCCCACAAAGGGCAGACGCCAGGCCAGTCTGTCGTGCATTATTGATATGATGATCGTGGTTAGCGTTCTGTGTTATATCTGCAGTACGGAGCATCTGGTGGTGACGGGAGTCTGGGAGGGGAAGGGGAAGGGATTGAGGTTGAGTCGGATTGGTTGAGGAAGCGTAATCAGCCGGCTTGTGTGAGAACAAGCTGTAGGAGTTGTGCTGTCTGTGGATGATTTGTGCAGCTCAAGGTATAACAACCCAGTACTGTAGATAACACTCATGCTCTTTGCTCCTCCTTCTTTTATCAGCTGAGAACTTTTGCGAAGTCTCTCATCTTTTTTTGGTTTCAATCGTCGAACCCCTCCTCTAGGTCAACCAACAAACCCCTGATTTTTACTCCTCAGTCAGTCCCAGGGTAGGTGGTTTGAGCTACCGAGTGTCCTCAACGAGGTACATAACAACAGAGGTCAGGCCAACTGTTATCGTGGTTCCAATTGATCATCAAGTGAGTACAAAACCAAGACATTGTACGCTCTTTGTGCCTTTGTGGGATGGAGGGAGGCCACCAGCCCCATCTCAGCCAGCTCGCTCACTGCAGCTGACCCTTGGCTTGACCTGGCCTGGCCTGGCTGGCCTGGCCTTGCATTACCAGGCCTTGCATTACCTTACCTTACATTACCTACCTTCCTTGCCTTTTAGAAGACGGTGAAATAGAGAGGCTGACAATTGCGGAGGCAGCCCCTCTTTGAGTTTTCTGCATCTGCATCTGCATCTGCGCCTGCGTCTGCTCGCTACACGCTTCTCGTCCGTTGGTTCTCTTCATCTCTTTTGCTCGTTTATACTGCTACTAAGTTAAAAAATCTCCACCTGCTTCTGCTTGGCCATTGTGGGAGGATTCGAGAACCCCGGCCTGTCGATACACCAACCAATGAGAAGCCGTTTCCCTCCGAGTACCCCCACCTCTAATCTTTGCCAGGCCTGGGCCCCATCAAGCTTCTAAAAACAAATCCACACAAAGAGGACAAGCAATAATACTCAGACACTTCCCAACACAATCTTAGCGTCAAACTGACTGCTTTATTTCAATTCGATACTCAAACCCTGGTCTTTTTCTGCCGTATTCTGCCACGACAGCCTCGTGCGAGCAAGCCTTCCACGGGCATAGCCTTCCCTCTGTCTGATCTTCTCTTACTCTTCATCACCCATGCGACGTACGTTCTTTCTCCAGTGGTCAGGCTTGTTGGCTTTTCACAGTTTCGCTGCCATTGGTACTTGTTTTCCAAGATCCCTCCTTCTCCTATCAGCCGGCAATTCCTAAACCGTGCGATTTTACTTCAATTCCCCTCGTATACTCTGGCCATCTCGATTCGCTTCTTGGTCAACAAACAATTCTTGAGCCCACACGAGTTTACATGTATATTGGATTTTAACGGAAGACTACTTAGATAGCAGATAAATTACCCTCCGTACTCGAAGCTTGCTATCCAGTCGACTTGATACTTGAGTGCGTAGCCGAAACGAAATCCGCTTCGGTTCAATGACCTTCGCCGACCTGGCTTGCTGACGACCGCATCACCTCCCAATTCGCATCCTTGCTCGTCTTTGTCGATGGAACCCAACAAACGACGCAAGCTTGCCCCCAAGGTCAACGCCACGACTCCAAGCAAGCCGCCGCCGCCGCCGCCAGCACAATTCCTCCACGAATCGGTCAGCTCTTGATTCTCTAGCTTTCCGCGTCCTCTTCTTGCTAACCCGGGCTCTGGCTATAGCCTCAACAACACCATCCAGCTCAGGAGGCTGCTCCGGCTCCTCTTTCTGAACGTCATGACTTCGAGTCCTTTGCGCGACATCTGCAAGATGCTGCTATGCTCATCCAAAGACAGACCGAGCGTCACCCCTATACCGATGTCTCCGTTCTGCTGCTAAGATGGGAGGATGATGAAACTGTTGATGAAGATCTGGTTGCTCTTGAGCAGGTTCTCCAGAAGCAGTACAGATACAGGACAGAGAAGTGGCACATCCCCACTGTGCCGAATCCTAGCATAAAGCTTGGTGTTCAAATTGCTTCCTTCCTCGAGCATGCGAAATCTAATCATTTGCTCATCATCTACTACGCTGGCCATGGCTATGTAAGCTCCGATGGTCACCTTTTCTGGGCTTGGTGAGTTGATCATTTTTGACATGTGCTGTTCCACTCGCCTTTGGCTAACATCTTCCCCACAGCAACTCCAGAGAAGATGCTGCAAAACTAAAATGGGATGGCGTTCGTTGCCTCTTTGAGGATGCACAGTCTGATATCCTGTTGTTACTCGATACATGCGCGGTGCCCGATCCCCCTATGGCCGGTAGCCATGGCGTGAAGCAAGCCATTGCGGCTTGCGCCTCAGATCGTAGTCCAGATAGCTTAGAGAGGTCATTTACCTCCAACTTGACCGAGGCTCTACAGAAGCTTAGTAGTGGACGGCCGTTCACGACACAAAGACTCCACGAAGAAGTGTTATTTCTGAAGAAACAACAACAACTACTTCAAACTCCTCGGCAAACCAACGGAGGCACCTCGAATACGCAGTCTTCTCCACAAAATCCGGTCTTCATACCTCTGACACCCGGAAAAGGTCAAAGTATTGCCCTTGCGCCAATGCCCTCAAGACCACGTACTGGTTCACAAAACGGACATGACACCGATGGCCAGGGTAACCGTGAAGAACAGCTGATCGATCCAGAATCTGTTGTTGACCTCAGATTTGAAGAACCCCGAGTGCTTGTTTGCACTACCTTCGTTGGCGATGCAAGTCCGGACATGTCTTTTTTCTCCCAATGGCTGCACAGCACACCACCTTTGGGGGACAAGATCGCGGTCGAAGGCATGTTTCTCGGCCCACCTACTATGTTACTCATTTCTATGCCTCACTCGATCTGGAACGTGGTACAGCACGACAAAGTATGCTGCTTTTTAGGGTATATTAGCTCCCACAACATGATCCACCTCTACCACAAGCTAGTAGGTTCTTCTGGTATCAAACCATCAGCTAGAGAAGTTGAGGATGGCCGGATCCTCCTCGAGGCAAGGGATCACGCCTTCAGTACTCCTGCCCGCGTTCGACGAGAAGAAGGCCATTCTTTTCACTCCCCAGCCACCAGAGAAGCGCCTAATTCTGTCGAACGAACAGAGTATCTTCCTCAAGCTAGTCCGTCAGCTCCAGCATATGCCAACTCAACAGGGGGTCATTCTAAACCCAAGGATGAGGTGGAAGATTCGGCAGAGATGCAGGAAGCTGCCGAGCAACTGAAAGCTTTGAGTCATGTTCGCCACCCAAGTGACGAAGCCGCAAACATTAACCGACCTCGCACAATTCTTCCCGACGGAATGCCTGAGATCAGACCAGAGGGGGAGAGCGATGAACACGGCAACAATGACCCTCTAGCAACACTTCGCAACGCCAACGCAGCAGTGAAGCCCCCTCGAAGGTCTCTTCCCAAACAGGACACTCGCTGCAATCACTGTAGCCATGCCCCTTTCAAGGATTCCTCATCTTTGAGAAAACACATCGCTGCAGCCCACACTAGGCCATTCCCATGTGCATTCTCGTTTGCGGGATGCACAAGCACCTTCGGTTCGAAGAACGAATGGAAGAGACATATTGCATCACAGCATTTGTGTTTGCAATACTATCGTTGTTCTTCCTGTCCTCAGAGCACTGCTGAAGGGAAAGGAAACGAGTTCAATCGCAAAGATTTGTTTACCCAGCACTTGCGGCGTATGCATGCGCCCTTCCAAATCAAAAGGGCACTGGCCAAGGGGGACAGCAAGCTGCAGTCTGAGTGGGACGCACACGTCAAAGAAATGCAGGTATCATGCCTTGTACAGCGTCGCTTACCTCCACAACGCTCAGCGTGCCCGAAACAAGGTTGTCAGAGTGTCTTTGAAGGTCCTTCCTCATGGGATGAGTGGACTGAACATGTGGGCCGGCATATGGAAAAGGGAGAGGGCGGTGGCAGACTCGGAGTAGATGGCCTTCTGGCGCAATGGGCCTTGGATGAAGGCATCATTGAGCGCAAGACAGACGGCGAATATCGCTTGTCAACCAGTAACGGAATGAGTGGGGGAGGCAACAGCGGAGGCATGCCTCCTGTTTTTGAACAAAAAGAGTCAACCTTAACATCGGTTTCAACACTGGAACCGTCGCAGCCGGAGAAATCCTTGATCGCGGAGACAAGCACAAAACCTCCAGAAGACAGAATGGAGGTTGATACCTCCGAGTAAAGGGTGCGGTGACTGACTATAGGACTCATTACGAATCTAGTGCGATGCGATGCACTGCAACGATATGACGATACGAGTGAATGACCAATTTTCATACAGTTTTCCTTTCTTACATAGTGACGGTCGCTACCTTGTCCAGTCACTCGCTTAGAAGACGTTCTCATGAACAGGAAGAAGTCTTGCGACTTCGAGGCTTGAAACAAAATTCCAATTGGAGTCAGGAAATATGTAAAAGGGTATAAAAGTTATCGGTCAATGAAAAAAATCCAATCGAAAGCTCGCAGTCGTGTTTATGTTGGTCTGTAGTCATAACTCCTATGGCGCAAAATATGACTAGTTAGCAGGCATGTATCCGTATATACCTGAGTAATCTCTGCTGCAACACTATAAACGCTGAGTATTTTTTATTTGTTTCCTTGAAATTATAAAAGAAATATTCTAAGTTATCTATGGAGATGGGAATTTGCATATCTTGATGTTTGTGTACTGGGACATAATTTAAGGCGTACGTAGGCCACGCTGCCGCGCGGGCACAATGACCCCTCAACCCACTGAAGCCCTCTGAATTTAAACATTAACAAAGACATCGCACCGCTCATCAACACGTGTCAAAACACCATCGCGATCTCCTTATTGCCGACCTCTCAATCCATTATTTCTGTTGAACTCATACAAAAGCACAAACATGTCTCCGTCCCCTGCAAATGAGAGCCCTCCGGCGGCCTCATCGCCGTCCATGATCAAGGGCGCATCGCTTCTCATCATCCTCCAGTTGGCCTCCCGTCTAATAACATTTGTCGCCAACCAACTCCTTCTGCGCTATCTCACTGCCCCTCTTCTAGGCATTTCGACGCAACTCGAGGTGTACTACCTTTCTGTTCTCTTTTTCGCGCGCGAAAGTTTGCGCGTGGCGATTCAGCGAAGGGACGCTGGGTCCAAGGCCAAAGAGGAGAGTCAAGCAGTGGTGAACCTGGGATATCTCTCTATTGGCCTAGGAAGTCTTGTCAGCCTTGGTCTGGGATGGATGTATCTCGCGTATGCCACCGAGGCAACGCTCTCGACACCGTATCTTGTCGAGTCGTTGTACTTGTACGGATTTGCAGCCATGGTTGAGCTGTTGTCTGAGCCGTGCTTCGTTCTTATGCAGACTCGACTGCAATTTGGTACACGAGCTGCTGCAGAGTCTATTGCGACATTCCTGAGATGTATTGCCGTGTTTGGATCTGCGGTCTGGGCATCCAAGCACAGTGATATTGGAGTGCTTCCTTTCGCTCTTGGACAAATTACCTATGGCGTTTCACTGCTTCTTGTCTACTTGGTATCGGGATATCAGCTTGCCTCTTCAATCGGCTTCTCTCTTTACCCCAAAACTATCGTTTCAAAGGATAATCGGTTCTGGGGATCCATGTTTGATAGACCCACGATAGGTCTTGCTGGTAGCATGATGGCTCAGAGTGTGGTCAAGCATCTCCTTACTCAAGGAGACACCTTTCTCATCTCCTTGCTTGCCTCCGCCAATGTCCAAGGAGCCTATGCACTCGCAAACAACTACGGCAGTCTACTTGCTCGTCTCCTTTTCCAGCCTGTTGAAGAAAGCAGTCGAAGCTATTTCTCTCGATTGCTGTCATCAGTGACTCCCGTCAAACAAGGCGGCAAGCCCTCGCCTGTTGTTACTGAAGCGAAGCAAAACCTGTCAACCCTGCTTCGGCTCTATATCCTTCTGTCGTCAGTCATCATCAGTCTTGGGCCCTTTGCTGCTCCGCCTCTTTTGGCTATTGTAGCTGGTAAGCAGTGGGCTGGTTCGGGGGCTGGTGACGTCCTTGCGGCGTATTGTTTCTACATCCCTTTCCTCGGCTTGAACGGCCTTACAGAATCATTCGTGGCATCTGTCGCCACAGAGGCCGAGGTTCATGGGCAGTCTGTCTGGATGGGTGCCTTTTCCGTCGTGTTTGCTACTTCAGCTTTCCTCTTCATGAGAGTCTACCCTCTCGGTGCCATCGGCTTGGTGTTGGCCAATATCATCAATATGGCGTGTCGCATCGTCTGGAGCGGAGCATTCATCAAGCGCTATTTCAAACGACATGGTACTGAATTCAAAATCAAGAGTCTACTTCCTGAGAGCACACTCGGCGTCTCAGTCGCTACAGCCATTCTTCTCAGGCAACTAAAGATCGCAGACAACGCGGATCCACCGATTAAATCTCTCGTCAAGATCGCTGGCTCGGCCATCACATTATTGATTCTCATGTACGTCTACAAAATTCCAAATATCAGACTTTTCAACAAATCTAATTCATCGCAGCCTGGTCCTTGAGCGCCGTTTTATCCTTGAGTGTCTAAACTCGGTCCGCGGTCGGAAAGCCGCTAAACAATAGTGCTTTTTCCATAATAGTAATTTTAATCAAATGTGATTTTGGTGGACTTTGCGTTCATGTCGACATCCTTGAAGAAAGCGCCGTACATGTCGTGAGCCTTCTTCTTAACGGTGGTGCCGAACTTGAGGAGGTCATCAGGCACGGGCTGGTTGGCACCTCGGAGAATGTTGACGAGACTAGAAGAGTAAGCAGATGCTCATGTGTGAGTGCCTGGTGTACTTACGAGCCGGAGTGAGACTTGTCCTCAACAGTGAAGAAAGTGATAGCCTGGCCGGTCTTGCCAGCTCGGCCAGTTCGTCCGATACGGTGGACGTAGTCCTCGATGGTCAAGGGGAACTGTTCATGTTAGCGAATATTTCAAGAAACCGTATGGTGAGAACGTACTGTAACGTTGATAACGAGCTTAACCTCGGGAATGTCCAGACCACGAGCAGCGACATCAGTGGCGACAAGGACAGGAGTTTGTCCAGACTTGAAAGCCTCGAGACTCCTTGTTCGCTGCTCCTGTCTCAAATCACCGTGAATGCCGCCAACGCGGATACCCTTGCGGCTTAGGAAGTTCTCAATACGAGTAGCCTCCTTCTTGTACAAGCAGAAGACAAGAATACGGTCGTTCTTCTTGCTACCCTGCTGGTGCTCCTTCAGGATCTCGAGCAGACGGAACTCCTTCCCTCTAGGCTCAACAACCTCGACAGTCTGTGAAATTCTTGCGTTGGCCTGAAGCTCAACGGCTCCACCAGCTGTCTCCTTACCACCAGATCCAATGGCGATTTTGACAGGGCTAACCATGAAGGTAGATGCGAGCGTCTGCACGGACTGGGGCCATGTAGCCGTGAACATGAGTGTCTGGCGCTTCTCGCGAGGGGGGCAAGCACTGAGAATCATCTTGATATCCTCCTCGAAACCCTTGTCAAGCATACGGTCGGCCTCGTCAAGAACGGCGAAGGCTGCGTGGCTAAGATCGACAGTTCCATCGGACATGAAATCCTTAAGACGACCAGGGGTTGCGACAATGATGTCAGCACCACGGTTGAGGAGGTTTCGCTGGTCATCCTTGGAAGCACCACCGTAGAGACAGACACACTTCATCCTGTTGAGGGCCGCGACGGAAGCCATCTGCTCATAGGTCTGCATGGCAAGTTCTCGTGTAGGCGAAACAACAACAGCCTTGGTGTGCTTGTGCTTAATAGCAGAGATGGCCTCGACGCAGGGAAGTGCGAAAGCCATGGTCTTTCCGGATCCTGTCTCAGCAACACCGATCACATCACGGCCGGAGAGGGTGAAAGGCCACGAAGCGGACTGGATGGGTGTAGGAGCCTTGTAGTTGGCGAATGGCGAGGGCTTCTTCTCGAGGAGGTTTGTAGCAGGGAGTTGGTGGAATTCCAGTACGGGACGAAGAGTAACGGTCTCGGTCTTGGGATCTGTAATGTGGATTTCGTTCTTGGAGAGAAATTCGTCAATCTCAGCTTGAGGGACGTTAGAGAGCGCAATGGTTTGAGCGTAAGAGCCACTGGAAGGAGCATCGGCGTCAGAAGAGGATTCGGTGGTGGTCTTCTTCTCCTTCTTGGACTTCTTCTTGGGAGCCTCCTCAGAGACCTCGGCGGCAGGCTCAGCAGATGCCTCAGCCTCAGCCAGCTTCTGCTTCTTCTCCAACTTCTTGGCCTTCTTGGCCTTCTTGCGCTCCTTATCGGCAGCACGTTCAGCGTCAGAGTCCTCGGCACTAGGCTCAGACTCTTGGCTCTTCTTCTCCTTCTTCTTCTCCTTGCGCTCTCGCTTCTCGGCCTTCAAGCGGGCCTTCTCTTCGGAGTCGACCTTGGTCTTCTTGGAGGGTCTATCCTCGCTGTCAGCGAGAGAATGCTTAGTGGCAGCCATCTCGAATATTTGAGCGTATTGAAGCGACCGGAAAGAAGTTTGCAAAAGACGGTCGATGTTATCGCAGAATGGCTGGGAACTTGCGTCGCAGAAATTTGGGTGGGATAAGACATGGGACAGAAAAAAAAGTGGCTTATCGATAAGAAATCTGCCTCGAAACGACCCACTCAACCTGCATCTTATTCCGCGCCAAAACTCCACTACTAACTTTACAAGCTACTAAGGTTCCTATCATCGGAGGACCCTGAAATATAATATCAAATTGTTCCTAATTGGCTTTTACTTACCCAACATCGCCTTGAAAATGATGCAATAATGTTGACTTCCATACCATAAGGCTCTGTCTGATACATGGTTCCCTTCGTGACCGAGTTGGGTTCACAGTTCAACCAGTCGGCAACACGTGTATCCTGTTGTGTCTTGGCTACAGGAACCATCAACTCTCCAGATAACATACTACAGTTTCCAGGCTCTCGAGTGCGTAACGATGCTGTATTATTCTCTGCCATCCGATATCCAAACAGGACGGGTGTCATACCTACACAGCTGTCACAAGGGCTCTCACGATGCAACTTCCCGTTCGGTTATGGCAACTTTGGATATTGAGTTACCATGACGCCTTACTTACCGGGCAATGCAAGAGAGTTCGAAACCGGTTTGGCAGAGTTGATCAACTTGTATTATCATGCTGAACTGGCCTTTGAGGCTCTGATCTTTGGCCAATGAAATAATGTCTGTTGTGCTATTCCGCCTCACAAGGTTCGCCGCTTCGAGTATTGGACATCTTCACGATCGCCTCAGCACGCTAGTCGCGGACCCTCTGGTCATGCCTCCATCGTATCTTATGCACGAGTATGCTGTGCTGAAAGGTCCAACCCGTTCACGACGCGGCAGATGGCATACAAGTGTAAGCCGGCCCCAGTCACAATGGCATCCATGTCTTGGATCCATATCTTTTCATGAGTCTTACAGATATCTTTTAACGGATATGACAAGCCAAGGCCTTTGCTCGCTTCCAGGTCGACCTGATATCTATGGAGTCGGTGTTCGCGCCGCATTCTACACACAATGGCTTGGTACGTTGATCATGGAGTATATCTCTGAAGACGACCTCTCGGATTTGCGCTTCATCAGCCTCTTCTCATCTGCAGCTGCGTCCATTTCCCTTGTTATCGGGATAGCATGTAATGTCTTGAATCCGCTTGATATTTACTTCTTACTCCTCTTTGCTATGGGCTTCTTTTTATTTCTGATGCCATTATGCATATGGCGTGTGATAACAAGATGTCAACCACACCTCGACCCTTTTTTACTCACGAAGGAAAACCATGGAACATTTTACTATCTCGTGGCCCTTACAATACTCATGGCTACCGTGTCAATGGGAACATGGTATTACACCGTGTTTCTGCCACATCTTAACCGCAACTGTCGCGACGTTGTATTCATGTTAGGAAAGGTAAACTTGGAGAGTAAGGGTAATGTTATAGTTGGAGCGGTCTTTTACATTGGTGTTCTTTCCAGTATTGGCGGTTTTATCTTTCTGAAATCCTGTTGCATTCCAATAAGACATCAAAGTACCCGAAGCAGGAGAAACAGGTATGGAAAGCTCCCACTTCACTCAGCTTACAAACCTGCTGAATGTTACCAGGACAAGAATTATCTGGCATCTTATGAAGCTTCGTCTCGTTTCTGGGCTTATCATATTCACACTTTTGGTCGTTGCTATCGAGCTCCCCATACAATGGAACTATGTCCAGGGCGTCTATGACTTTGCGACCATTACTCAATTACTCCCCTTTCTCTTCTCAATTGGTATATTCTTACGCTCTTGGGCGCTCTACGCCAGCAGCGCCAACACAACGGGAGGCGAAGCTGGAACAAGGCCGAGTCCAAATACATCGTTATCGTCGTCATCTTCCTCATCATCAAATGGCGAAATGGCCAACGTGGTGCGGATTTATCGATCCCGCAGTCCTCGGTTGTATTATCCATATGGGTATAATAATCCTTATGGATACAATTACTATGGGCATGAACAGTACCAAGACAGAAGCCCGTACAACTACAACGATAACTACTACAACAATTACGCAAATTTGTCACAGGAATCTCAAGAGCCTCGATGGCCTCCGGGGGTTTACTATAGTCGGCGACCATAGATTGACCGGTTTTATAAATTATATTTTATTTGTATCATTCTTTACCCACCGAATTTCAAGGTGAAGGCTCGGTGAAGCACGGTGAACCCCGCCGCACAGACCTCCATTAGATCGGATTGCCTTTCACCCCGCAACCGCAAGTAAACAAAACTGTCCATCTTTAAATCCAAAACCGTAGCCTTCCATCGTCGTCACTAGAGTACCTATTTTTCGACAAACACTCACAGAAATACACAAAAATGTCGTCGAAAGAAACATCAAAGAGCAAGGACAAGGATAAGTCCAAGGTCCACAAGCTTTCCCTCAAAGGCAGCGCCCGTCTCGTCGCCGAATTCGTAAGTCTACACAGCTCCTGACATCATTTTGGTCTGCGCGAGACTTTGCTAACGGTCTCCAGTTCCAATATTCTATCCACAGTATTCTGTACGACAAGCCCATCGATTGATATAGATCGATTTATTAACATATTCATAGCTTCCAGCGAGGAGTCTACCCAGCAGAAGACTTTACAGTGTACGTCCTCCCGACAATGGATCCCCCTTCGAATCGCTCGAACTAATTGTATAATTTAGCGTCAAGAAATATGGCCTCAATATGCTAGGTAAAGCGCATACTAGCGATATTCCCTGGCAACATATCGACTAACAATGACGTCCAGTCTCGGCCGATGACCAAGTAAAGGCATACATCAAGAAAATCATGTCCCAGCTCGACAAGTGGATGGTCGGCGGCAAGATCTCCAAGCTTGTCATTGTAATCACAGATAAAGACACAGGCGAACACGTCGAGCGTTGGCAATTCGACGTACGAATTTTCTACAATCCTTCTATTTTTCACATCTGACAAACAGACAACAGGTCCAAATCTTCCAACCCGTCAAGAAATCCAAGTCCTCCAAATCCGCACCCAAAGAACAAGAAAACTCCGCTGGCGGAAGCGCCGCCCCTACCGCTCCCGAAAAGACAGAAACCGAGATCCAAGCCGAGATTGCTGCTATTTTCCGTCAGATTACAGCCTCTGTTACTTTCCTCCCCCAACTCAACGGCGACTGCACCTTTAACGTGCTCGTCTATGCGAATGCCGATAGCGAGGTTCCTGTTGAATGGGGTGACTCGGATGCCAAGGAGATCGAGAACGGCGAAAAAGTGCAACTGAGAGGTTTCAGTACTGCGAACCACCGAGTCGATACATTGGTCAGCTACCGGTTCTCGGATTAGTTTTGGTGTAACGGAAAGAGTGTAAGAGAAGGACGAGTTGTTCTTTATGGGTTTTTTGGGATATCTCAGGGGTAATGGCCCTGAAGGGCGTTACAAGGCGCTATGGGGACATTATTTGTCCATGTTCAATTTTCGGCGACCACGATGGATTTGTACGATGCGTATCAGGATGTTTTGTTATCTAATTCATGTGTACACAATGGCTACTCATATTGACGATGCGTGCCTCATCTAGCCCTTTCTAATCTTGCAAATCAAAGTAAAGGCATGGCATAGCCGCCTGCTTCTCATCAACCACACGCCATTCACCGTCTGATGCAACCCAGCCCTTACGCCTCACCCGCTGCTGTGCTATCGATGTTCTCGACTAGACGCGCTTAAAAAAGTACACATACGCAAACTTGCGCATCTCGTTAATATCATGTGCCTCGACAACCTTTTCGTCATTGAAAAGAACCCAAGTTGGGACATTGGCATCTCCCAAAGCCTTGCGGATAAAGGCAACATAGTGCCTAGGTACTGGTTAGCAATTTATACCTTTGAAATTTTTCATGAAATACTTACCCAGCATGAATACTTGTGCCTTTATGGCACACGATTGACCGAAGCTGGAAGGTTGCTGGCAGATCAGCGCTTCCGGCTGGTTCCTTTGTGGCAGAAGCGACCTCCCCAGCCGGAGCATCCTCGTCAAATGTTCCTTGATCTTCAGGATGGCTAAAGAGCCATTCTACAGCTCTCTCAACGTCGCCGCCAGTCTCCTTCAGGGCTTTCTTGGCTTGTGGAGCACCAAAGCCCATGGCCCCGAGCATTTTGATCTTTTCAGGATCAGCAGTATCAGCTGCTCCAGTTTGAGCACCCAAATCAAGAGGCGCATCAATGTCAGGGTCTTCCATATGTCCAAATAACCATTCCATGGCGACGTTAGCGTCAGAGTTACCAGTGGCATGGAGAGCACGCGCGCAGCGGTTGTAAGGGAATCCCATGGCTTCCAATTGGACCAGGGCAGTAGCATCAGGTTCAAATGCAGGCGCTTTAGCCTCGGGCTCATCAGGGAGTTGTTCCTCTCCGGGCTGCAAGCCTTTCGAAAGATAGGCGTCCAAATTGAAGGGCTCATCAGGCACAAGGACAGGGACGTCCACCTTAATTGGAACCCAGTTGACAACTGTCATCTTTCGCGCGTTGACGACTAGAGTGTCAGGGAAGGTCTTGAATAGAGACCGCTTGGTAAATCCATCCTTGCTTCCGCAAGCGGAGCAGGTTAATTCAACCTTCTCGGCAGCTGTGAAGTTATCGAGGCACTGTGTCAGAGATACAGGCTTGTACGCATCTGGGCCATCTGATCCTTCCTCACGTGGGAGCTTTTCCAGGGGGACGTCGATAAAAATATTGTCCTGCTCGTTGCTGCTGTATCTCACCTTGTGGCATCCAAGGCACTGGAGTCTTTGCTCAAGCACGAAGCGGAAAGGCTCTGTGGGGTCTTTTCCATCGGGATGAGAAGATCGATTAATGAACTTGAACAAATGCTGAAGAAACTCGAGCGCATCTTGCTGTCTCATGGTAGAAAATTCTTCGTGGCCTCGTCCAATAAGATGCTTGAGCATCGCAGGTGCCAGTCCCTTCTGATGTGTAATACCCTCTCCAGCAATCTCTGCGTCAGGCTTGGAGTACCGTCCAGACAAAAGCCCATCAGCTACCTTTCGCAACTGAGTCTCAAGATCGGCAGCGGGGTCAGTGACAATGGGTAGGTCGGCGCCAGGTTGGAAGTATCTTGTTTGGAAAGAAGGCATGTCGAATAAACATTGAACGATACTGGCGAGATAACAACTGTTTCCAAGGTTCTTGAGACCAGTTAGGCCAGGTCCGAATAAGGGCTTCAGTTCTTTTCCATCTTCGGTAGTCATGCTAAAGTCCCACTTCAGGTTCTGTTCAATTTGCATCTCAGTCAAGCTCTTCTCGGTCTTTTGGCGCTCAGCAAGCACAATGCCCCAATGGTTCAAATGCTCGCCCAGCTTGTCGTCGACTCGCTCGTCGTCGCACTTGTAGCAGTAGATATCTGCGGTACCTTCGGGAGTGATAGATCCAAGCTTGACGGCAACTCCATGGCCTGACTCATTCGCGTGGGCAAGGGCATGCGAGTTCCCGTCAACACCACCCATCTGCTTACGACCGCATCCAAGGTTGCCACATTCGATGCAGAGCCAAAGGTTCTCAGCCAAGTCACAAGCGTAGCAGTGGCTCAGGTCGTTTTGCTCGATCTTCTTGGAAGGCGCTTGCTGAAGCATCAGAATGTGCTCACAGCTGGTCAGCTCCTGCTCCCAGGCCTTAACCTCCTCCTTTCGTGAAAACGTATTGGCCTTGAGAATACCGTCAATCATGGAAGAAAGCTTGGGATTCGTTCGGTCGAGCTCGGTGTTACAGTCGAGGCACTTGACAGTTAATGCTGTGTCGTATCGATCCTCTTCTTTCTCGGCGGCAATGGCCAACTTGGACATCTTGGCAGGTGGTTCATCTCGTTCAACGACTTTTCTAGAGCGGCGAATATTGAGAGCAAGTGGGTGCTGGGTCAGCGCATAGTGAAGACTATCATGTTTTCGGTCGCCGGCACATCCTCCGTTGAAACACTGCAGACAGACATCGAGGCCAGCAGGATCATCCTGTGAAGATTCAAGGTAAGCAAGTGATTTGCGATAGCGGTTGATGATGTTGGATCGAGGAAGTTGGGGTCTTACTATCGAGTCAAAACATTGAGTACAGTCTTCGCGGTAAACGGACTGAGAAGGATTGGGGGGTGTCAGCCCTGTAACAACGAATGTCAGTTTGTGAATCGGCGGATTGAAACGGCTTTGAAGCTTGTCGCAGCTATCATGACCGGCCGATGGTAGATCAAATGGCGGGGTTGCTTTTAGTGATTGACGTACCGATCAAATCGAGATGCGGGCAAGCCATGGTGGATAATATTGGGGTTTGCCTCTTTCCCGGAAGAATAATCAGAGAGTGAGAGATATAAAGGAAGTGATGGCAATTTGTACAAGTTGATGTGGAATCAGAAACTTTGCGTAAGAACCGCCTGCTATTGAAGATGGAAGCTTTTGACAGGTGCAGTGCATTACAGTAGGTAACTGAGGTACCTGCGCAGTGGGCCGGGCAGTGATAGGCGGTAACACACGTCACTGGAGCTCAGAGCTGCCTGGGGAAGGCGGGGCGATGGATGGATGAGTCAGCAATCTATGGGGCCTCTCCTCTCTACCATGATTCTATCCAGTTCTGAATGCATACCTTCTACTAATAATTGCCAACGTCATGATTCCACATAAGAAATATTGTTAATTAACGGGACTCATATTTGTAGTTGATTTCATAATAAAACGTTGAGTATGATACCGGAATTCACAGCCCTACAAATACCCGAGTAAAATAGTAAGACATTAGATATAACTTGAAGGCTGACTTACCCGGGAGTCATTGTGTAACTTACATGGGTATAATGAGAGGTCTCATGCCAGGACAAATCACTGATCATGGCAAGATACTGGATACAAGAATGAGAGTTGAATAATCAATTGTTTCATAACATATCTGGTATTTCGTAGATAATCATAATCGGCCACCAATTCGGCAACACAACTTCCAACCTTAATAATTCTTACAAACTCTTCACACCAACATTCCCTTATTAAACTCCGTTCTTCTCGTTATGAGTAGCCTCTCCCTGGTGATCATTTCCACCAAACATCTTGCCATCAGGTCCCGAGACACTCTGGCGATGCTCCCAAGACTCAGTGGGTCTCCACTTCTTGGACTTGCTAGCAACACTGACTTCGTCGTACAGCTGATCAACCTCCTCGAGGGACAGACCCTTGGTCTCGTAGATGAAGAAGTATACGAAAGCAATGCACAGGAAACAGCAACCGAACCAGATGAAGAAGATCTTGGACTGGAGATTGGCCTTTCCGGGACCGAAATCGACGAGGTAGGGAGTAGAATAAGCTACAATGTGTTAGTAACATGGCGGTGGAAAATTGTTGGAGCAAGAAACATACCGATAGCCCAGTTGAAAAGCCAGTTAGTGGCAGTGGTCATACTGAGAGACTTGGCACGGGTCTTGAGAGGGAAGATCTCGCCAGTAACGACCCAAGCTAGAGGACCCCAGGTAGAGGCGAAGAAGAAGATGTAGATACAAACAAAAGACACAGCAGCCTTTTGACCTGCCAGATTCTTGACAAAGATGGTTCCATCAGAGTTTTGGCCCGTGGAGAAAGTACCACACATGGCCACGATGAATTGCGAGACACACATGCCAATAGCACCCCAGAGGAGCAGAGGTCGTCGACCCCATTTGTCGATGGCGTACATTCCAGGGAGAGTAGAGGCGACATTAATGGCTGAAGTAATCATGGAAATAGTGAAACCGCTCGAGATTCCCGAATTTTGGAAGTACTTGGTACCGTAGTAGAACTAAAAGCTTATTAGACATATTCTCGTGAAACTGGAGCTTTCGCAGAGGGGTTGATTACAATAAAGTTAATACCAGTAAGCTGCTGCAGAGCTTGGAGAGCACAACCAGTGAACTGTCTCTTCAGAATAGGAGGCTTGAAGCAGTCGAGGTAAGAAGAAGTTCCGATGCTCTTCTCGAACTCATGGTTGGCCCTGACCTCGGCGAGCTCAGCTTGGACAGCGGGGTGATCAGGACTGAGTCGACGGATTTTAGAGAGGGCGCGGGCTGCAGCGTCATGGCGATCTTTCTTGATAAGGAATCGAGGAGTCTCGGGGAGAATGATCATTCCACCAAAGAGGACGAGGGAGTACGCGAACTGAACAGCGACAGGGATACGGTAAGAGCCTGTATCGTTGCGGCCACCTGTTGCATTGTTGACAATGGCTGCTAGTAAGAGACCGATGGTGATGGCCCATTGATATGATCCGACAATGGCACCTCGAATCCACTTAGGAGCTGTTTCTGACTGGTAGAGAGGGACTGGATGGTGTTAGTGGTTTTCCATATTCTCATTCTGATATTGTTGAAACTTACTAATAGCAGAAATCTGACCAACACCGAAACCAGCAAAGAATCGGCCAGCCAAGAACAGGGGAATAGAGGTGGCAGCAACTTGGAGAGCAACACCGAGGTTGAAAACCCAAGTAGCAATCATGAGACCAGGGCGACGGCCGATGGAATCAGTCATGAATGGTGAAGATAAAGCACCGAAGAAGGTACCGGCAGAAAGAATCGAGACAATGCTGGATTCCTGCCCTGTTGTAATGTTCAGATTGCCCTTGGCGTCTTTGTAGCCGGTGCTGAAGAGGCGCTGCCAGTATGGCATGGCCAGAATACCAGAGATGGTACCAGTATCATAACTGTGAGCGACCTGTTAGACCGAATTGACAGATACCTAGGACTAGGGAGGGAACATACCCGTAGAGAACACCACCAAAGGCAACGAAGCAACCGATTGCGATAGCAGGCCATGCCTTGCCAGCCTCCTCGGGCTTGCTGAGCGATGCCCTTCTAAGAGTATTCATTTTGGAGGTTTGAGCTACCAGCCAAGAAGTTCGAATTGAAGGTGTCGGAGCTGTATTTGCTTGGTAGGGAGGAATTGGAGGAAAGCAAAGCTTAGCGATGCTTTGTTTGTTGTGTATGAGTGACCTGGGACGAAAAAGTCTGTTGCACATGGGGGAGATTGCTCCCTTTTAAAGATAAATAAGGTCGGTCGATCACAGAGGCTAATAAGCTTTTTAATCTGTGGCCCCAAACTAAACGGCCACAATCAAAGCCAAACTCAATGGGCATAACATGAGGGGGGCAGAGGAGAGCTCTCTTTCTGGTAGTGTGCGGATTGACCGGCTAGTGGTGGTGTAGCATAGTAGCTAGGTTAGCAGATGCGGAGTAGCCGCACCATCAACTTGTGACGAGGAAGCTAAACCAGCAACCTAATAGACTAGAGTCTGTACAGTAGTGGGTGAAGCTGGGGTTGCCACTGGGTGAGATTGTGGGGTTATCAGACATGGGGAGAGAGGCAGGGAGAGGAAGAAGGGGAGGGGGTGAGGGTGATTTGGTGATTGGTGCAGCAAGGATCTCTTCTGTGTAGAGTGTTTAGACTGTCGAGGGCATCCATGTCGTCACTGGCGGAGTTGACCAGATGCCTTTGAGCGCCTCGGCCGCATTGAGCCCGATGGTGTAGGACTAAGAGTAGAGAGGAGGAGCTGAGGAGTTAGGCTTGGGCCTCAGAGTAGGGAAGACGGATAGATGGTGGCGCTTTGATGATTGAAGAAAGATGAGAGGGGAAGACGTTTTCTGTCTATTGTAGAGAGATACAATTCTGTATTCTGTCTTGTGTAGTCTTTTTCCTCTTTACATACACTCACAGCTCAAGGGTTGGATTCTCCAGACAACTCCGTTTCCCCGGGGCTATGCATTCTATGTTTTGTTTGTGGAGTAAATGTTGGAGAGACCTGGGGAATAGTTAGAGAATAGAGACTAAAGCTAATGTATGAAATGCTGGGGTTGAGAGTGGATACTCTCCCCGAGCCAAGACCCGGGCCAGGCCGGCTCGGCGACGCAGATGCCGAAGACTATTACTCTTTTAGGTAAGTCTCTATTATCTTTGCCACGACTAAATAATATCGCAGCGACAAAGAATACATTTAATTCTGAATTTCAACATCATAGTGTAGGTATTCCAGTAAAGGTGTGCTTTCTAAGAGAGTCGGTCGTCAGCTCGTGTGTGTTGCCCCGACTTGGTGGCATGGACATGATCGCGAATGTCAATTATGGTGCGCGCGCAAAGGCCATCGAGTTCGGGCCTTTTGTGGGAAAGCTTTGGTTCCTCTGATGATTGCAATCACATCATAGAGTGTCTCGTTTAATTGTCTAGATCGTGTCTGACAAAAGTAATTTCATCTAATCATGCAGATGTGACATTTGATCAACGCGTCCCGTCTACACCATCAATCACCTCATCCAAATGCGATGCAGCATTGCAAGGCTGAGAGGGTCTTTCGATGATTAGGGATGGAAGTAGCCCTTGTTTATGGGGTTAACCTTGCCCGACTGTGTTACTCTTTCACCTGCAGGACAATCCGTCCCCTTACAGCTGCACTGGAGGCTCTAACCTTAACTTTGTTGCTCCTTGCCCGCAGGACCTCAACAGATTACAATATCCTGCATTGAGTTTTTCTTATGATAAACAACAATACACAAAAATATGATGATTCCCAGTTTAGATGTCCCCGTGACGAACAAAGAAAATGCTATCAACTCAAACTCGACTGATCAGTGGCTGACTCCCTAGCCAACTCGGCTCGCAGACTAGACTAGGTAACTTAGTCACTTCCCCATCCCCATCCCCATCCCCGTCCCCCGGACATCCATCCTTCACAACCCCGCATCTTGGCTGGACCATTCTGTCAGTTGATCGATCCCTCTCCCATCTCCAACTTCTCCCCAGTTGTCGGTCCGGTGACCTAACCCGGACCCTGGTCTAGCGCAACTCTTGCTTTGCGGTGCCACCGAAAACTGCACCGTTCTCACTCGCTTCAACGGTTATCGGCATTAGGAAATGGAGTCATGTTGAAGTCTGGGCAGGGATAGATCAGTAGATGTTTTTCAAACAGTGACAACCCTTGGGTTGCAAGTCGGCGGTATTATGGAGCATGGTTTTGCATTTGAGCCTAGGATTGAGAAAGATCGACACTGACCGTTGAGGGGAAAAGACGAATCATAGGTTGGGAGACGTATTACTCGCAAAGCAGACACTATATTTCGACACTTGTCGGACCGTTGGGATTCTGACTTGAGACGACTGCAACCTAAAGTTGCAATTCCAACACCTCCGCAAAATGTGTTGCAACTGGGGATGCATATTGTCTGTGTCAAGATAAGCGACAACTCCAGACTTGAACATTCTAAAATATGGAGAAGACACTCATCTGTTCTGGGGCTGAGTTAAAAATATTAAAAGTAATCCTATTGCAGAATTGCAAGGATCGTCCACCTGCAAATAAGTTGACCACTAACCTTGAAGTCCTATCCAACTTTGATTCCCAATGGACTGTTATATTTCTACCTATACCAGTGACTAGAGTGTGCAGTGTATAGTACATCGCATGCTATCTGCTTCTAATCCCTGAACCCCAGTCGAGATTTCTGCTGCCACTATTATCTACGTACACTCCCGCAATATCGGTAGGTACTTCGGTCTCATTCTTAAGTTCAGCCCAGTACAATCTGAGCCCACAAACATCATCCAAGTCCTCTCAATCAGTTCTCGCGTAGTCGCTTGCTAGAACGTCTGGCACCATCAGAAAAGCCTTTGCCAGGGCGCTTGCTGCTCGAGTCTAGACTCTCCATGAGCGACTTGACAATCGAAGCAGCAGCACTTTCATGTTCATTAGCCCTTTCCCAGTAGGCCTGAGCCTGTTCTTTGCACCTGCGGGATCTGCCAAGGTGGTGATGGATCTCCTTGGTCTTCTCCCGAGCTTCGTCAAGATCTCGCTTGGAGTCTTCCTAGTCCCCCACAACATCCTTCTGTCGCTCGTAATCGCTCTCCAATTCGGAAAATCGCTTCTCTAATTCGCTTCGCAATTCGCTTTGCATAGTGGCGAGCTTGTCTTTATAGTCGTTGCTGACTACCTGATCGTCGGCGGTGGTGGGCAGGCTACAGTTACGGTCCTGGTTGGATCCGGAAGAACTACTGGTGCTCTGACCAGTTGACAAGCCTGGGTATGAATTAAGTCTTGACTGTACCACGGAGTCGTGTTGGCTGGGATCTTCTTCGTCTGTGACGTGTCCCATGATGAGTTTACGCTCTTGTTCAGCGTCAACGAGATGAGGGTAGAATGGCTGCTTGGGGTCAAGTCTTACTCCCCAGTGCTGCTCCATTTCTAAGTACATTTTCCTGGCAGCCTCGCTGTCCGGGTACATAGCTTGTATGACGAAGAAATAGGGGTAGTACCGCTGAGGTTTGTTCGGGCGGTGGGATGAATTTCCTCGAAAGTACCTGTAGGCTTGATGATTGCTAGGTCTGTCGGCAGTGCTGACCCATCTGGATGTTTTGAGGTACAGATAAAGCTCATGAACACTCTGGCGTGACATGAAGGTGTTGGCCTTTTCGTAAGACGGGAGGATCTTTTCCATCTGCGATAGAACCAGTTCGCGACTGGCCCAACCCTTTTCCCAGTGGCCGAGAAGCTTTCGGCAGTAAGAGTGTGATCGCAGTCAGGCGAACAATCAGAAGGGACGTGCTCCATGGTGGTCTATAGGAGTGTTAGTGATAGATCTTCCCAGGTTATGCCCTCGGATGTGACATGATAATACAAGTTGCTTGAGTAGATAGATATTAGACTTGCCTTTTATATGGCCCAACATGAAAAACTAAATGGGCTCTAGTTAAGGCCGCATCTGTTGTGAGTCGAACTACAGTAGATGTAGCATAAAGAGAAAGAAGGTGAAAAACAAGATCTGGGAATTCGCAACACGTAATGCACAAATATTGTGATTTATTTACCTGGCTGCCTAAGCTAAGTGAATTACAATACCTGTGACTGCCAACTGTTTGCTAGTGCTGGCTGTAGAATACTAACAAATACATGCATGACAATCTTAGACGTCGGCTAAAATAAAATATAATTAGTTCTTCAAGGCAAGTATCTATCATTTACAATAAGCAATCTCACTTTTAGTAGAGCCATGGTATCTTTCAGATAGAAGAGGTGAATAACAATATTCCACACTAACACGTCTAGAGACAGAAACGAGTATTGAATAGAACCCAAGAAATTCTATAATATTCTAATTACTTTAGATATGTATATTCTGTATGATATTATACCAAACACTTGGCCAAGTAGCAATTCAACTAATTCCCTTTCTATAACCTAGGTATGCAACGCTTTCTGATCAACTCATATATAACTGAACCGCTTACAGCCAAGTCCTACTCATACTAAGCCTCTTGTAACTACTCTGCAGTGGCTTCCCATACTCTCTCGCCGTACTCGTCGCCTCGGTAGCAACTTCCTTCTCACCCGACTCATCCTGGAAGAAGTAATGATTCGCACTAGGCGCAAATGCAACCTTCCAGGGCACGACAAGCTGCTTCTTCTCAGGGCCGCCTCCACAGCTGCCGTGGAAGTTGTTGCTGGGCGGACTGTTAATCGCCAGCGAGAACAAGTTCTGTGGTTCTGTAAAGTCGGTAACCAGACCGGATCGCATGATGAAGTAGCCGAGGCAGAAGAGATTGATGGCAAATACAAGAACCAGGATCACGTAAAAGATGTTCTGCCAGCCCTGTGTGTGGCCCGACGTGTACTCCTGCGTGATGAGCGACGCGTTGAAAGCTTGGAGGAATCCCGGCCCTTCAGTGATGTGGTTGTCAGGGAACTCTTTGGGGTCCTGGTCCCAGTAGTGGCGGAAGGGCGTGTCGATAGCGCTGATCATAATGAGCGAGCTGGAGTAGACGGCGAGGGCCTCGGCCATAGAGGGATGTGAGGCGGGCATCTTGGGTTTGTGGAGGGCGAGTTGAGTGAGAATGCGAGCGTTGGAGGCATTGTTGTTAACAGAACCACCGTTAAGGTCCATGGACAGTCGCCATTGATCGGCGAGCCACTTCCAGTCAAGAGAGGGGAGAGACCAGCCTTGATCAGCAGGGAACGATCGACGATAGGCGTTCTCATCTTGGTCATCTTCACAGTGAGCGTTCATGTGAGCACCAGCTGTACCGGAAATACTAAACTCTGTAGAGCAATTGGGAGAGACCCAGGACCGAAGCTGACAGAGGGTATAGTTCTTGCTTTTAGCATTCTTGCCGAGTGTGTAGATGGCATCACCAGCATAGACGGTCGCGTTGGCGAGAAGGTTAAAGTCGAAGGGGTACTAGATATGTCATATTAGACACCATCCTTGTTATTCAGGTCAACTGGACTTACCATTTGAAAGACAGGAGGACGACGCTCATATTTGGGTCCCCACTTGAAAATGTCATCAACGTCAGTTCGGTTGAGGTAATAGGGCTTATTCTTGCTGTCTATCGGCTGAGGTATTTCACCCGTCCAACCGTTCCATCCCGTCTTCTGGCCAGGAATAACCGTATTGTTGTTTTTGGCATTAGGCCATGTTGTGTAGACGAGAGGTGCAATCTCATCCTTGTCCACGTCGACACACAAAACATTGACGGAAGGTGAAACGACGCCAGCTCGAATCGTATACTCTCCTACACCGGCGAGGTCATCGGGCTGAAGGATGCCGTTCTTCTTGAGGGTGGCAGCACCGTAGATTCCAGGGTGAGGAAGAGCCAAGGTAACATTATTAATAATTCGTCCCGTCTCCTCGAACTGCGCAGCAACATCGCTGTGCTCCGTCTCGATCCACTCGGAGAACATGGTCGTGTTGTCGAACAGAAGTGTAGTTCCACCAGGTCTTTTCTTCGGGTCTGCAGAGATCTCGGTTCCGTTCTGGTTGATGTTTGTCCAGACTGTCATGTAGTTGAGTAGGTTTCGGTACGACTGTCCAGAAAACTGCACGTTCATGCATGACTCTGCGGCGTGAATATCCTCGGTGATGTTGAAAAGATAAGGGCAGTCTTGACGGACGTATGCGGCGTTGGCATAAGAGGCCTTGACATAACCCTCGAGTTCCTTATGTTGCCAGTTTCCAGACTTGAGCTTGGGCGAGACCATTGCGTCTGAAGCGGTAGTGTAAAACGCAGCAGCAATTGTAGCAGTGAGAGATAACATGCCGAGAAGAGTCAGTGATGATGAAGGAAGAGTCTCAAAGTGAGTAATTAGAGATCCAGGCTGAATGACCCAGTTTCGCATCGTCATCTCAGCAAGAGACATTCCGTGCGCCTTTCGGATGAAAGCTCGTCGAGTGAGAACTTGGCCGAGACACGAGACAAAAACTGTGACAAAGGACATTTCGATCGTCTTTGCTAAAAGGGCGGCGAGAGTTGTGGCGGTTGACGGTGAGAGTGAAGCGCTTGATGCGATCTGATGTCCCCATCTCGGTTGAAGGATGGCCGTTACTAGCCAGATACCACTTCCGACCGTTGAGTAGATAGAGAGAGCATAAATGGTGATAGAAAGCCAGCTTGATCTAGGCTGGTGAATATCTCGATTTGATGAGCAACCCTTGGGAGGCTCAGCTATAAGATATGAGTATGACAAAGATATACAAGAACGAAAGAAGAAGAAAACTTACCAAATTTCTTATAAAAGATCTCATCGTCAAATTCATCATCCATCTCGTCCCTTCTAGGCTCGACAATCTTTGGGAGCTTCTGTCCAGACGAGGATGAAGGCATAATCTCTCTCTCCTGAGTTGTTGAGGCCTGCTTAGCCTTTTCAGTAGTACCGATATCTGTCTGCGAGATCCCTCTGGAGTGAGGCATCGACGGGGCCCAAATCTCGGAATATGGCTCTGGGGTTCCTTGAGAGTCGGCGGTGCGCGGACTAAAAGAGCCTTGAGCAGGAGTATGACGAGAGGAGTCGCCGCCCATCAAGTTGTGAAAGGAATGCGGTGTCTCAGGCGGACTCAGTTTGTGATGTTGATTCGGATCCGGAGACTGGGACTGAGACTGAGACTGTGACGGGGCCGATCCCATTGAGATTCCCAGCCCGGAAGCGGAAGTTGAAGCTGCTCCGAGGTTGGACATTTCGTGTTGATTATATTGTTGCTGTCGTCTTTCCCCTGCTGTCTCTGACGACGACATCATGAGAGGAGAGTAATAGCCACTACTATTCCCAAATATGTTGATACCGTGACTTTTCCTCGGTGGTTGGAGACTCTCAAAGTGATCGTCAGAGTAAGTGAAAGGACTTGAAGCAAAAGGGTCGGCCATTGCGGTGGAGGGGGGGGACAAGACGTATTTTTCTTCCTTTCTTTTTTCTCAATCATATGCAGAAAATGATGCTGATGCTGGTCTGAGAAGCTTGACCCATGCTCTCTGCTCATCCAGAAGGTTGTGAGTTGCGAAGGATTCTCGCTTGAGCCTGTTGGTTGAGCAGGGATATCACTAGTAACTAAAGTCAACGTGGCGCAGGAACAGACCCAACAACAAAGAAGCCCGTACAAAGAATTACTCTAAATGTCTTGAATTTATGTCTAAAATTACAGCGGTCAAGCCTGATTCGACTCCATATTGTGGTCCTTGCTTCTTGTCACAGACACAAACACAAACATAAACATAAACACGTAACGTAAACACAACATTCTGCTTGAGATTGAGATGAAATAACAAGGACCCATTTTAGTCGGTTATTAGCTACAGCTATTTACTGCACTGTAATAAGGCTGAGTCCTCCTCGAGTGGATGTTCGTCAGTTACTAACGTGGTTAAAAGGGAGGCTGACCGCTATAAGTGAGTGGACCAGCAACGATCGATCAGCAAACAGGGCTATAATAGAAGAGGCTATTCAAAAGGAACTGACTGTACTCTGATGTTGTCAGCTTTCGAATCTACTGTGTGAAGGGTAAAAATAGTTGCTGTCTTGATTCAACAATAGCGGTCATACTGTCTGAATCATATGTCAACCTAAGCCTTGATGAGCTCGTGTAGTGGGCTTTATGTCTTCTCACATGAGTTCGCCTCATAAGCTAACTAGACAATTGAGTAAATAGTTAGGTAGTCCGCTAATTTACTGTAAGCAAGCCACTTGCAGGAACGGAACGCCACTGTTTCATCAACTCCAGTCTAGTGTATTATTATATCATGATACACTCTTCGATCAAAGAGATTATCGCAACCAATCTGATCGATTTCTCTTTAACTCTTTGAGTTCATCCTAACTAAGGCTGTGTAACGCTTCGCTTACTGCCATGTAATGCAATGCAACTGCACTTCGCCTCCCATTCCCTCAACGGGTGGATCATATCATTGCTGACAGGTTCCACCTTTGATCCTTTATACCAGGCTAGCCAGGGTACTTATTTATCATGCTGTCAGCATTTGATGCCAAGGCTTGTCCGGTCTTTGCGCAGTATCCGGTTGCATACATACTGGTTGATAGAGTTCCCTAGGCCATATGTGAAAGGATTACGAATACAGATAGACTCCATCAAACCATTTTAACACATCGGAGACTTTTGGGTGGCTGCAAGTAAGCGTGGCAATGTTGCATTTTGGGATCTCGCCCCCAGTCTTGGTCATCCTGTTAGTTTACAACTCATTTCAACAGACAATCCTGGCTGGATCTGGGGTTACCAAAGTCCCAAGGTTATAGTAACAAAATATTAAATGATTTACATGATCAACAACTCAAACTACTCATTATTAATACAGCCATACGTATACTCACCCTACATATCCCATCAATCACGATATGTACACACGCATATCACTCCCATACAATTCCCCTTTTGGAATCTGCACATCATCACCATGAAAATCATGCAACATAAGCCAACAAATCATCCGCAGAACCAGAGTGCACCACAACTCCTTGCAAGCCAAAAGATACGCTGCGTACTCTGCTGTCTGAGCATATCCCCCCTTGACGACGTTGAATTCGGAATCAGCCGTCTTCAAGTTGAAGAATCTGGCTGAGCAAGAGATCTGCACGGCTGGGAGGATTTGTTGGAAATAAGTTGACATCAAAACGTCTTCCTTGTCGCTACTATTCAAATGCGGGAGTGTCTGGCCATTCATTTGGGATAGAACCTCGTCAAAGTGAGAGCCAATAACATCCCGTACAAGCGGCGTTTGCATAGAGTTTATTAGCGTCTCGTCCAGCTCTTCGAGTACCGAATGTAGAGCATCCTGAGCCTGCCAGCTATAGTTTGTCGGGATTTCTCGCTGGAGTTGAATCTCCGTCTTTGGGGCCAAGAGGGTGTTGAGGTGAATAAACAGCTGTCCATGCGCCGTGTCTTTATCCTCATGTAAGTACTTTCGATACGAAATGAGTAGCTTTGGCAGAGAGAATCCTGTTGTGCTCCAGGCACAGTAACACGGGTTCGGTATGTATCTGAAGCAGAGGTCCTTGATGTGGAATACCTGGCCTGTCATTGCCATAAGTTCAAATGTTACTGGAAGGCATTAGCAATAATTAATATCAAGAAATAGCGTGATTTACTTGGAAAGATATGGGATGTCACAGCGCCATCTCGTAGGAAATGGTTTGACGACGTGCGATCACATCCAAAAGTAGTCAGGCTATCAGCCATATCCTTTCGGCTCCCCAAACGAACAACACGCGAAAAGATAGTCGGAAGCTGTCCAAAAGCAAGCCTCGTAACCGCTCTGTTGGGAACCGGTCTGGTCTCTTCAAAAATAGCCTTATCCAGAGTCTGGAGGTAAAACATAATACCAAGACCACTAATCTTGTGGCCTTTAACAAGGAAACCGTTCCCTTCAGCTTGGTAGATGTTGTAGGTCGGATTAAAGTCACGCCAGTATATGCCCAACATGGCAAGCATCTCTATCAGCTGGCTCATGGTGGTGGTTGCATATGGACGGTTCACTGAAGGAGGCATGTCGTCCCAGCTTTTCCTCTCACATTGCAAAGCTGCTCGCAGAGTGTGCTTGCCTGCGACGGAGCCGAGGATTGCTTGGGCACTGGCTGGTCGTGGTCTGAGACTCATGATTTGCTGTCTTGTCCAGTTCTGAGACTGATTCTCCATCTTTTGCAGACTCGATAGGAGTGTGAGCCATGTTGCACGTTCGTTCTTTACAACCCTGCCTGCCTTTGTCCTTGTGCTTGTAGGAGGTGGTTCAAGATCTGTACGTGTAGCATCCAGGCTCTTTCGTGTTCCGTCGATGAAGTGGACTTGCGCACCTTCGATGTATCCTCCAGTTGATCCCGGAGTTGATACAAAGATAAAGGGAACTTCAAACTGGATCTCTGTACGAAACTCTTTAGGCTTCCACGTTTTTGTTCGAGAGTTGCTCCATCGACCAATAACGTTCTCTCCGCAGTTGGGAGGTGGACGGAACTGCTTGAGAGAAAAGGGTGCTTCGGGGCTGGGTTCTATGGGAGACTTGACGACACTTCGCATTGTAATGGCCCTCATCAAATCTTTGGATATGCGCTGGTTTCCGGCCATTTGCGCGTAGTACTCGGGATGCTTCAGCTCGGTCCTGCTCATGATGGGAAATGCTGAGAGGATAGATGAGTTGTCGGCGAGACTGAAGCTGGTCATAACTGAACCTGCTATGGACCGATTGCGAGTAGAGTATATCGAAAATGCGTCGGTAGAGTTATACACTCGTTGATAAACATCTGACTTTTCAAGGGTTTCTTCAAACTCCCTTCGTGGTGGTGAAGAGACACCATTGCTCTCCAACTTGCTGGAAGTTTCCGCTGAAGAAGTGCGCTTCGGCACAGGTCGAGCTATCTGAGGTACAATCGCTCCCTGCGACGGAAAACTCAGAGATCTTTCATTACTTGAACGAAATGTATTCCAATCATCGTGGTCTTTGTAGGATGTGACTACAGATGAATTGTCCGTGTCGCCGTCTTCTTCCTCTTTCCAGTTAGCCAGTGTCGTTCCCACAGATGTTCTATTGGAGGGGAATAGAATTGGGTTCTCTATGATGTATGTGTTGAACATGGCTTCTATCTTCTCGACGCGCAATTGAGTCAATTCGCTGTTTCGTACGATCTTGTCGATCTTTCTAGCCAGTTTGTTTTGTGATTCGATAATGACTACGTCTGAATCACTACCTGATGTCAGCATTTATGATAGCAGACATATAAATATTCTCACCATTGCAATATGTTTAGGATAAGAGTCACAGAACCCTTGTGAGCTTGTATCTCACGTACGTACTTGACCACATCATCTTGCACCCGAAGCCACTTGACCTTACCCAGCTTTGTCCGAGCCAAAGCACGGTTGTCGTCAAACGGTTTAAGAACCTCGATTAGGCCGTCGCAGGTAGTTACTAACTCGCTGATGGTGACAGTCGCATCATGAAGACCGAGCGACGTTCCTGAAGTCTTGGCTACTGAGTTGGGGTCATCGATTATGCTCTTGAGTCGGTTAATAGCCCAGTGAAGTTCGCTGGTCTCGGCCTGTGCCCATTCAACTGTTCTGGGACAATCTTCCATGTTGGTTTTTATCTTGTCAAAGGCTTTGATGATGGCGGCTGCGACTGTTAGTAGACCAGCCACGCCACTGGCGATACTAAGAGGATCCATAGCTGGAGAAGGGGAGAAAGGTTGATGAGAGGCGTAATCCTGAGAAGAGGCATTTTCTGAGAAGAGGCATTTTCTGAGGTCCATCCTGCAAACACTTATATCATCAGCTGGAAATCAGGCTGGCAACTCCTGATTCCTATAGGATGGGTAGCGATGCAGCCTTGTTGAGCAATGATGTAGTGGTACATATTGGTTAGTACCTATGCAAGGAACTGCTAAAGTACAGAAGGATCACTAGTGTTTCGGAGCTGAATCACATTAGATGTATATGAAATGTATTCACTGAGTCTGCCTTGGTTATCTGGTGAGGCGTTTTAATGGTGGTGAATTTCCTGCATAATATGTCCAGATATGTCACCGTCTAAAATACCTAGCTACTTACCCAGTTAGCTGTAATTTGTATTATTGAAAACCTTCTGGGATAATATCATCATGTCTGGCCTCAATTTATCATCCTTTAATAAAATTAAGTATTCACTTACCATTATCGGTCCCAATACCCGTCCATGCATAATCAGCCGCAACATACCAGGATTATCCAAACTCCACCACCTCTCAACTTCCCCTCTTTCTTTCCCAGCCCTACGAGCCTAGAGCCGAGCTTACTCTAGGGCTGACGGACCGGGTCAATTGCGAGCTGCATACTACAGGGGGCGGCTGGACCTCTCAAGGGACTTTTGGGGGCCAAGCTTGTTTGCTGTTGGACCAAGGCGTTCTTGAGTAACGAGAGCGAGACCTATCCTGGTCATATTTTTCTTATTTACCGTCTTACAGCATAAGATATTCATTCACATGCAGTCTCAAGCCAAGACAGGCGAAGCGCTTCAACGGCGCCAAAGTTACATCAAGAAGGAATCCAACCATGTCTCTCCCTTGTCTATGAACTTACAAGGAGTCCTTTGATGGCTTGGCGGCTGATGAAATTGAAAGAATGGGACCATTTAAGCGCCTATATTCCTGCCGTGCATACGATAGTTGTTGCTTCATCGATTGTATAAAAGGCGCTTTGGGGTCCGTTCTTGAACTTGCTTTCTTTCCATTCTGTCTCGACAACTCATCTTGACACTCTACGTCCTGTCTTGAGTGAGTAAGTTGTGAACATGTCTTCGTCTCCTTCTCGTTCATCCTCTCCCACTAGGGCTTCCATTGAAGACTTGGGGGACCGATCAAAGGTTACACCTCAGCAGGTGATTGACAAGTTCTGGAAGCAGTTCACCACAAAAAACCCAGGAAAGGGTAAGCTAGCCTCCTTTCACAGCAAAGGGTAGTGACTCACAAACCTTAGCAACAACTGTCATTCCCTCAAACACATACACCGAATTTGCTGCCAAAAGAGGTAACCAAGTCACCACAACAAGCTGCCAGGCCTCGTACGAAGACGCAGCAGCAACATGCCGCGCCAAAGTCGAAAAGATTGTCAAGGAGTGTCGTCGCATTAACAAAAAGTACCGCGATCCTCACTTTGACATCGAGCAGGACCTCAAATGGGGTCAGAAGGACTGTCTTAGGTCTCTCTCCAACAGAGATGATTTTGTTCCTGGTGAAGACCTCACACCTGAGAGTGTCAAGCGTGTCGGTGATATTTTCGATAAGCCTCGCTTCTACATCGATGGTCCCACTGCCAACGATATCCGGCAGGGCCGTAATGGAGATTGTTGGCTCATTGCTGCTCTTTGTACCCTGAGTGAGAAGCCGGGTATGATTGAGAAGCTATGCGTTGCCCACGATCAGGATGTTGGTGTCTATGGTTTCGTATTCTACCGCGATGGCGAGTGGATCTCGGAGATTGTTGACGATTTTGTAAGCCTCATGGCCATTCCCACAGTGACGCGGCACTAACCATTCCCAGCTCTATCTGATTAAGCCCGACTATGACGAGGGTTACCTTGACCGAGTTCTCTTTGATGATATCGAGCGGGTTGACCCAGACGAGGCCTACCGCCGCATTTACCAGTCCAACAGCAGCGCCCTCTATTTTGCACAGTGCGCCCACCCTCAAGAGACTTGGCTGCCTCTCCTTGAGAAATGCTATGCCAAGGCTCATGGTGACTATTGCTCTATTGAGGGTGGCTTTGGAGGCGAGGGTCTTGAGGATCTCACTGGAGGTATCACATCTGAGCTGGCCACAACTGATATCCTCGACAAGGTTCGTAGCCCATTCATTTTCTAGGAGGGCCAACTAATATTCTCGTAGGAGTACTTTTGGAAGGAGCAGCTCCTAAAGGTCAACGATGAATTCCTGTTCGGCTGCAGCACTGGAATCTTTGGCGGCGGCTGGGGCGAGCGTAAGGGAATTGTTGAAGGCCACGCCTACTCTATCCAAAAGGCTATCGAAATCGATGGCAAACGATTGCTCAAGGTCAAGAACCCCTGGGGCAAACATGAATGGACTGGTCCATGGAGTAAGTGAAGGTTCCCTTTCAACACATGATGCCTACTAACAGATACTAGGCGATGGGTCAAAGGAATGGACTGCCGAATGGCTTCAAAAGCTCGGCCATCGTTTCGGGGACGACGGAGACTTCTGGATCTCATACGAAGACTTACTTAGAAAGTACCAGGCTTTTGAGAGAACACGTCTCTTCACCCCTGAGTGGCGAGTCACTCAGCTCTGGACATCGCTATCCGTCCCCTGGGCCCTTGACTACCACGACACGCACTTTTCTTTCACCCTTTCTAACTCGGGTCCTGTTGTGATTGCTTTATCCCAGCTCGATGATCGTTTCTTCCGAGGTCTTGAGGGCCAATACCGTTTCGAGCTTGGCTTCCGTCTTCACAAGGCTGGCCACTCAGACTATGTCGTTCGCAGTCAGACTCCCTTCCGCATGACACGATCCGTCAATGTCGAGCTGGATCTCGAAGCAGGTGACTACGAGGTCCGCGTTAAGATCAACGCCACACGCGATCACGAAATCTTGCCCATTGAGAATGTCGTCAAGAACAACGCCAAATCACGACGCGAGAAGCTCCTCCGTATTGGTCTCGCCTACGACCTGGGCCACTGCAAGGGGCGATTCGTCGAGACGCCCGAAGAAAAGATTGCTCGACAGGAGCACGAGAAGAAGATCAAGCAGAAGAAGCGGGACAGAATCAGGGCCAAGATTCTCAAGGATCGCGAGGACAACCACTATCTCGTGAAGCAAGATTTCCAGAGGAGCGAGCACAAACGACTCAAGAACAAGGAGAGGAGGAAACTCAAGGAAGCTGCTCTGAAGGCTAAGCGGGAAGCTCGCCAAGCTGAGAAGAAAGCTATCAGGGCCGAGAAGGCTGCTCAGAGGGCACTGAGGCGTGAGGCTAAGGCCAAGGCCAAGGCAGCAGCAAAGGCAGAGGCGGAAGCAAAGGAGAAGGCTGAAGAAGAGGCCAAGGAGAAAGCAGAGGCCGAGAAAAGGGTTGAAGGGGTAGCTGAAAATCCCGAGACCGATGCTCCCAAGCCAGAAGAGCCTATGACTCCTGAGTCTGACAACTCAGATGAGAAGGAGGTCGCTGAGGAGAATCCTACCGAAGACACCCCTGCTGAACAAGCCACCGAAGAAGCCAAAGAATCCAAATCCGATTCTGATTCTGATTCTGAGTCGTCATCTTCGTCTGATGAAGACACCGAAGAAGAGGTCGAGACTGACGTTGAAAGTGTCGGGACCCTTCTTGACCTAGCTGACCGAGAGATTTGGATCCACGTCGATAATTTCACTGGTGAAGTCCCAGCGTCAGACTCAGACTCGTCCTCCGACTCCGAATCCGAAGCCGGTGACGACGCCGAAAAGGACCCATGGAACGCTGTCGTTGTCGTCGGCATTCGCATCTTCCACAAAAGCCTGGGCGAGGGTGAAGAGGACGGCGATCTCAACCTCAAAGTGATCCGACCCATTCGGTTTGGCAAGAATGACGAGGAAGTCGATGTCGAAAAGAAGTGTAGTACCAAGGTCTTGGACGTGGACGATAGTGCTAAGGACGCTACGCTCGTGGGAGACACCCAGGAGAAGATCCGGTTCATCAAGGGGGATAGTGCGAGGAGAAGAACTGTTACGTCCATGTTCTGATGTGGGTGAATTACGATGTGATTTTAGCGATGGATTCAACTGTCTCTTGTTATGATAGCATATGAAGAACTCTACCCAGCCTTTTGCTGAAAATTCCTTGTTGTACTGTTACCCTTGATAAACTATTCCTGCTCGCAGGATATTCAAATTGTGAAACCCAAACGCCAGAGCGTGCAAGCCACTGTCCCATATGTCCACCGGTACTGGACAAAGCCATGATACAAAAAAACGCCAATTGTCGTACTCATACTCATACTCATACTCATACTCATACAGATCTCATACATCAACACATCTCGCTTCTCTGGTGCCACTTCGCTTCATTTGGGGGGTTATGGGTGCGTATCAAATCATTTACAACTCTTCTCACTGCATCTGCGCGTCTGTCACTAACCACCACTGCAGCCTCACTCCTCATCCATCAGACCCACGTCAAAGAACAACTACATTCAACACAAGCCGTTGTGGAGTAGTCTGTTATTCTCTCCTCACAACTTGTGTTATCTGCTTGTATCTGTCTGCCGTTCTGTAGGACGCCATCCTCCGCATCAAACAGGTTTCTTCTTGCATAATAACAAGTCACCTGTCGTCCACAAGAAACAGCATCTTATCCCCTCTGATCGTCGATCAATCTGGCCTTCAGCCCACCACTCTCACGCACGCATCCACTGGTCTTTTGTGTTCCCAGGCGGCAACACAAGCTCTCCCGAGGCTTGATCTCACCCGCAAGTATGCGGGGACTTCTTCACTGATCAAAGCCTGAGTCTCTGCGCTTTTTTTTTCCCAAGCTCAACAACCCAACACATCGCCTCGCGGGGTATATCCTTCGCAGTGTGCCGTAGAATTTTCGAAAGTCGTTAAGAGCTACGTGACAGCGTCTGTCGTTCAAATCGTAGTAGTAGTCCTTGGGTGAATGATCCAAAGTTGTGTCTGGGGAAAGGTGCCAGATACGGAGAAACCGTCTAGTGACCCCCTAGTAACCAAGGATCCATGCAAACAAGTCTAGGTGAATGTTGGAAAAAGGAAATTCGTTGGTAGATGTCTTTTTCTGTCAAGGGCCGGTGCTTCCCATACGAACAGCTGTGCATGGTCGTGGCAGTGCTGCTTTAATCATGCATGTTCCCATAAAGTCCGGCTGTTGTCCAGGTAAAAGATAAGAAAGAGGTTCAAAGATGAATTTAGACGGACCGAAGATGTCGTGCAAAGCCGAGGCCAGTCAAACGACGCTGGCAATTGCATGCTTCGGATCAAAATAAACAAGAACCGGAACAAAGAAACAATACGAGGTAAGGATGATGAGTATGTTTGCGTGTCGGCATCAAAAAAAGAAGAACGATTAAGAAACAAAGTTGGAGGCCATCCCAGACCAAAGCCTCAGAAACCATCAGTTCCGAGGGGCCGCTGTTGGGTCGTCTGCAACCAAGGCATATCCCCAACAGCCATCTTCATTGTGTTGTCTAAGCCACGGGAGCAATAGAAGCAACCGGGGGAGCAGGAACGCTGCCGATGTCGACCTCAGCAGGAATCTCGCCAACGTTGCCAACGTTGCCAACAGGGCCAACGGCACCAACGGCACCAACGGCACCAACGCCAGGGGCGTTCTTCTGGGGGCAGTCACGAGAGATGTGGCCGGCTTCACCGCACTGGTAGCAGGTCTTTCCAGCGGTGTTGAGAGGGCCACCGTTGGGAGCGGTGCAGTCTCGGGAGATGTGGCCGAGCTTGCCACAGGCGTAGCACTTCATAGCCTGAGCCTGGCAATCACGGGCAAAGTGGTTGGGGCCACCGCACTTGTAGCAAGTGGCAGGGCGAGGGCCACCAGCGAAGCCGCCTCGGCCGTAGCCACCAGGGAAACCACCACGTCCCATAGGAGCACCGCGACCCATGGGGCCAGGACCGACAGGGTTGGGGCAAGCGCGCTAACATGCGAATTTAGTTATATATCAGAGTAGCGAGCAGAACTTGCACATACAGCAAGGTGACCGGGCTGGCCACAGTTGTAGCATCGACCGCTGGTACCGGTGCCGCTGAGGCGGAGAGTAGGGCAGTCAGCCTGGACATGGCCGAGACCCTGGCAGTGATAGCACTGCTTGGCCTCGGTGGTTCGGGGAAGAGGACATCCGTTGGACTCGTGGCCTTGTGAAAGTTAGATGCTGATGACTTTCTTAACTTGAAGTTGAACGTACCGGGCTGCTTGCAGTTGTAGCAGAGACGCTCAGCAGAAGAGCAAACCTCAGCATAGTGGCCAACATTGCCACACTTGTAACAAGCACGTCGAGAGAGAGAAGACATTGTGAAGGTAGGGTCTAAGTAAGCCTAGTTAGTAACAAAGCTTGCCTCGGTAGAACATTGCATGTGATTTGACGCTGCCATTGCTGTTGCCGTCCTTCTGGATTGAAATCGATCGCGCTGTTTGGCGCAAACCCCCAACAGACCCGTGGTATAATATATAAACCTTTGAGCTTATGGGAGGACAACCTATATCGGTTGATCATGCATGGTTCATCCATGTCAGATTGATAGAACAATGCCCCGGAACTGTCGGAGAGGGATCTCAAATTTCGATAGATAACGACCGGACGCCAATATCCCAAGAGGAATTGCTCTAATTGGATCATATATTCGGTCGTCGGAGAAAGTAAATCGTGTATATGTTATGCCCACGGTTGTGGACAATCATCATATCCGGGCGCTGATATTTCCGGATCGCAAAACCCCGCACTTGAGCTCTTGCCCCTCGGCATCACCGAGGCCAAAGCACTCGTAGAGATGGCGATATCCAGTATTTCTGTTCAGACTGAGCCGTTATGAACCGGAGGTTGCGCCGGGATGTCGGGTCGTACACGGAAGCCAAATACGGAAACCAGTTGGAAACGTTTTGAAGCTAGATTGAAGTATCAATGCGGGATTTGTTGGATCGGCGACAATGATAGCGACAACCAAAACATAGAGCGCAACAGCAAGTCGATCGATAACAATGCCATTTTCGAAATATTCGAGTGCGAGGGGTTCAAAGTCGAGACTAATAATTCCAGGCGTTGTTGTCGGTTGCGCAATGAAATGGAGGGGCAGCACAGAGCAGCACAGCACAGCACAAATCGCAATGCAAGCAATTAAAAAGCATCAACAAACGTACGTACCTTTGTGGCTCGGGAGGGGGAGCTTGATGGGTAGGTAGGACACAAAAGTAAAAAATACTGCCTAATAGGTGTATTTATAATAAGATGCAGACAAAAAAAACACTTTCAACACCAAGGAATTATTCAGAGTTGTTTGGTCTTTGTTCCAAAGATGGGACTGGAAGTGATTTTTTTGTAATTAAAAAATTTTCACAATGAGGGGAGCACACGCAGAAGGAGCGAATGACACACTACCTGCCTTTTCTTTTCCATACGACTGGGCAACACGACACAACACGACACAAGTGGGAGGAACTAGGGAGCCCAAGGGAACCTACCTCCAGGCTCTAACTACAGCACTAACTTACCACCAACGACAGAGTGGAATGGTTGGATTGTGGATTGGATTGTGGGGAGGGGTGGCCCAATTCGATACAGTAGCGTACTCTCCAAAGTAAAGTAAAACCTCCGAACTGATGAGGGCAGGAGGGGGAGGGGAAATAGTATGGGTCAAATTGCCTCGGCGGACGAATACACTTGAATGTTGTCATGATGATCTTTGGATAGATGGTGGGCTTTATAAGTGATTAATGGCTATTAAAGGCAGTTATATAAATCAAATGTGAAAAGCTTGAGAACTGAACATTACTCTTTCACTTCATCTTGACTCAGTTCATATATCATTAAATTCCTTCTTACTCCTATTCTTTCCCATCTTCAGTCACGCGTTTTCAAATGCAATGACACTAGAGCAGATCATGGTGGTTCCGTTAACCTAGATAGTCAAATCAATAGTTGTCCAATGTCATTCTTCTCCTCACATCTGCGATAACGAGTGATCATTATTAGGAGGAAGCTTGGTCCAGTAAACTTTTAACTAGGTACGAAAGAAGGTTTCCCGTTGGACCATTCCTGCCAAACGGCATGTTCGATTAAAGTATGATGCACGTGATGAACGTAACATGTGTTGACTGACCCTACAGTAGAGGGACTCAACGCCTTCAATTTAGATTCTCAACCAGTTGGTGTCTACATACTATCCAAACACCGTTCAATTCTTTATAATTTGAGCAGTCGAATTTCCCAACCGCAATTGTAAGCGGCAGGGGGCAGAAGTGAGTGATATAAGACCCTGTCAAATTTGACGCTGGAGATGGTTTTTCCGAGAGTTACCAAAAACAAATAATTTATTTTGAGGTCTTGGCTCTGCCTTACTTGGGAAAGCGAAATATGTTGGTCCTAACCATGGTCAAACATTCACCTGTTGAGTATCATTGCTACTGGGGCCATCACCAAGTGCTATGCTTAGATGGAAACAAGTCCGTGATATTGCTTTTTGCTACCTGCATATCTCAACGTTGTAAGATTCCCCGAAAACTCCCAACTTGTGTCTCAGAACAGCAATAATACTACCTATGTAAATGACGCTAATATGTAGTTACAATGCCGTGAATACTCGTATACGCTCAAATTAACAATGCCCTTCATCAGGCTCTGGGGTGTTCAAATGCTTTTTGCTCCGTGTAGCTAATAGTGTATGGGTATGAATCCTGAGACGCTCTCAACCATCTCCTCACTCGGTCGGCACCCGGCTCACTCTGCCCATCTCTGACGGGTGAGTGGGAAGAGGGACGTCAGTGGTCGGCGCTGTAGATCGAGGTTGTGCCTCAACTACATACGATATGCCATCCTCGGACGCATATGAAGGTGGTCGGGGACCAGATCGTGTATTGGGTCTCAGCTGTGAAATATCCACATTCTCGTTACGTTGCCAGAACAAACGATTTGGATCAACTCGCTGCAAACTATTAGGTTGTGATCGCAGATCGTTACTTGGGACTTTCAGAGCTTACCACTGTTTCGCGCCAGCGGCCGTAAGCAGGAGGCATTACTTTTGCCGCTTCACTATCCCCGCCAACGGCCTCTTCATCTTGTGCAAGAACAACGGGGATAGGAACTGGAGGTACTGCATATCGTGGGCCACGGTATCGGGGAGGTCGGTTGGCCCGCAGAGCAGCCTCTCGGTTGCCTTTAATTATCAGGAGGCAGAGCCTTATAAGTCCGTGGAAGAAGAAAGCTGCTGCAAATAGGATGACGAGGATGAGCATGATATTCATCTCGCGCGTATTAACCTTGCTGGCCATTGACAGGCAGAGGTCTATGCCGTTCTGTTAGTGTCGCATTCGGATATCAGTCTCACAATCGGGCTGTGACTTACAGACAGTAACGAGTATAATCAAGAACAAACCCGAGGTCATACACCTCAAGATCTGCGCTCGCATACGTCTTGATCGCACCCATGGTATACAACCCAAAAAGTATTTTGGGTGTTGCTCACGACTTCTACGCGATCTATGACCATCACGCCCTCCCTCACGGTGATCCCTCCTCCTTCTTTGCCTGTCAATAGGTCCACCAAGAAGTTCAGAGAGATGCGCTTCTAAAGGAGAAGTCGGAGAGCTTTGTTGACGACGCTGGCGTCGAGATTGTTGCGATTCTGAAGAGGGTGTAGCGACAGGTTCCGGTCTCGTAAGTGACAAAGGCTCAGCGATGGGTAGTAATGGTGAGGGAGAGGCTGTCGCATTACGAATATCGTCAGTCTGCGATGGGTTACTGTTACGATCCCATATTCGCAAAAAGCTTGGTACCGCAAATCGTCGACCAGCGTTGGGTCGGTTCGAATTGGAGTCTTGGGATTTGACGCTTTCGATTTCGGGTAGCTGAGGTTGTCCAGTCATTGAAGCAGGTTCTCCACGGCCCAGTAACCTTGACAAAGGTGCAATTCTTGGACGAGGCTCTGGCATGATGGGCTGTCCCTGTCCAGCTTCGATATCGACATTGGCGTTGGCATCGGCATTGGCAATGCCTTGATTCGAATTTCCATCTCGCTCCATGCGTGATCGTTGTATAAGATCAGCACGAAGCCTCTCCATGTCGGTGCGATCCAAAGTCATCTTTTTCTCAGCGGGGACCAAGGCAAGTATATACGGTGCGATGGGTACCGTTAAGTACGACTCAGGTAAAGCGACTAAGATGGCGCTATCGTGGATTTTCGACAAGGTAGCGAGAGTGTACAAACATACGATTTACACGATTGTTATGATGAAGCCGAGTTTTGTTGTACCATCACGGGCATTATTAGTCGAGAGAAACAACAAACACGCAGAAGAAAAGAGAGCAGAACTAAAAAAAAGAAAGGTTCAAGAAGCCTGTCTTGAACGTAAAATTGCGACTGCACGCACACAACAAGGGACGACGAAGACGGACGAGAAGAAACGATGAGTGACAAGAAAACCAATAAAAAAGAGGAGACAAGAGTCGATAAATCACAGCCAAACCCAGCCCGTTCAGCTTCGCTATGATCTAGTTATCTAGCTAGTGGGTTCTCGAATGGGCAGATGCCCCGGTTAGACGTTTGTTATTCACACACACACAAGGATCCCTTTTCTTAACCCCCTTGATTGATACATCCGGCCCATGTCATGACAACCTAGCTCGGCTTCTAGCTCTGGTCTAGATAGGTCACTTGCAGTAGAAAACGGGTCCACCGAAAGGGACAAACCGTGTGTCAGGGATCTCACGATCCTCGTGTTCAAGGGTGTTGGCTGTAAGGTTACCAACACACACTTGGATAGACGTAAACAGCATTCTCCCTAGGGATTGATTGATAGTAAAAATCACCAACCAATTACTAGTAAAATGCGTCTGTGTCGCTGTTTGCGGAAGAAGCATTCGTTCAATTGGTCTTAAGCGCATCTGCTAAGAAATTATTGCGCAACACAGACGGCTGATCAAGCTGAATGGATTGGCCGTTCCTTGCGGTAAAAACGTGGGTTGTGGAGATCTACAAATTACCTGCCTAGTCCGAGCACCTATCCAGGGGTAAAACATAAACCAGACCAACTGCAGCAAAGAACTAGCCTTGATGCGGCTGTCTTTCTGACTCCTGTCACTGTTGACAAAGCTTGGCCGTCTCGGGTTGGCTTGAAAGCTCATCACGATCAACCAGGTCTGATGCAGGGAGAACAGAATATGAAACCTTTAAATTCTGGCTATTCAATTGTGTGGATGAAATCATGGTAATTATTGAGCAGCTAACGAGGTATAGGGTTGCAGTGAGCATTTGACAAGGGCCTATCTTCAACTCTGATTGGCAGGCATCGTGGCAATCAAGCTTAATCGTGTTTGAGTGTGGTTTGTTCTTCAAGGGCATGCCAGAGCTCCGTCTGCTAGTAGTATTCATCGACTATATGCAGTTGTTGTTGTTGTTGTTGTGAGGGATTGCTACGAAACATCTAATGCATGCCCTAGCTCGTGTCTCATATTTGATGCAAGCCAGAACGCCTCTTTCACCCTCCCCATGTTTGTGTTGATACTATTGTTAAAAATTGCACAGTAAATGCATGCAGCAATCCGCTTTTCTAAGCCGTCACCGCCAACGACTCCTTCAGTTTAAATATTATTGCTCCCTGCAATAATAGTTGGAGTTGCACAGCACTCCTCCCTGGCCATTTTTCAACCTTGGTTAGATCAAACGCTGTCCTGGTCACTTCCTTGAGTTGCAATTATGAAGCGTCAAGGGCGTAAATCCTCACCAACTGTCTTGGTAAACGGTCGCGTGCATCTCCCAGATTGCCATCACCAGGGAGCTATAGTAAATTAGAATATCGGGTCGTTGCTGACACCGCTCATTTCAGCTCGCCGAGAAGCATTTTGCGGTCTGATGATGCCGAAAGCACTGTATCTCGTTAGTTTACCGACTCGAAATGGGATTGCAAAAGACTTACGAATGGGCTCCTTTCCTGGCGAGAACTCAGCGCAGTTGACCGTACCCTTGTGGCCAGGAAGCTTGTAGGCGAGCTTGCCTGTTTCGCTTGACCATACCATGACTGTTCCGTCACCTGATGCTGCTGCAATTCTCTTGCCCTCTGAATCCCAGCTTGCTCCCAGAAGGTTCTTCTCAATTCCCATGTTCGCGCCGTCAAAGGTTCGGATGTGTCGCTCTGTAGGTGCAAAGGGTCGGATATCCCATGTTCGTACGGTAGAGTCCATGGCATATGAAACAAGCGATTGAGAGTCTGGCGAAACTCTCAACGAAGTGATGGTATCTGAATGGCCCAGCATCGAGTAAACAACCGACTTCTTTCGCAAATCCCACACTCGGATATCGTTGTCGATACCGCCTGCGTATATCTCGTTGCCAGCTTCTGACACAGCAACTGCGGTGACGGGAAACTCGGTCTGAATGTAGTCGACGGCGTTCTTTGATCGAGGGTCCCAGATTCCGATGGTCGAGTCGTCGCTGCCACTGACCAATATCTCCTCTCCTCGTCTGCTGATGCCCAATGTGTTGATGACCTCCTCGTGCCCAACATATCTACGGATTCGGGTACCTGACGTCAAATCCCAACTCGCGAGGTGCATATCAGCGGATGCACTGTATAGAATTTCTGAGTCGCGGGACCATTGCAAGTCCAAAATAGCACCTTTGTGGCCGTTCAATAAACCGTAGTTTTCGCAATCACCGTATGTTCTCCAGAGCACTACCAACGTCAGTCATCGCTGTGCGTAGCTTGTACTTCTTTGCTTACTAATAGATCTATCCATTCCTCCAGATGCAATCAGGTTGCCTGTAGGATCGAATTTGGCTGCAAAGATCTCGCCCGAGTGTCCTGATAGTTCCATAACAGGAGCTTGAAGCCCGCTTGTTCTCGGTGCCTTTGCAAGTCAGTCCGCTTTCTCAGCACAAAGACCATTCGTAAACATACAGATTGCACCAACGCATTGCTTGACGCGTTCAAACGCGCAACTGCGCCTGTGGAAGAGTTGACATTCTGTCGCTTCACGAGCGACTGAGAAGAGCTGGGATCATCGTCGGCGGGACGCTTTTCGGCGGACATTGTGAAGTTTGAAGATGATTAAAAGAAAGATCGAACCAATGCGACTCTATATGTGTAAATGCGCCTGCTTTGCGTCGTTTGCCGGAGCTATTAATTGAGCTTGGAGCTTGCTGCGGCTTCACTTTGACGATGGTGATGGTGGTGGACTTGATGCAAATCAAGCTCCCAAATAATTAGTGGCCGGGCCGGAATTGTTCCTGGCGTCGGCGTTCCAACACTCCGTCTACCGACTGCCCAGGGCGATGTTGGCGCCATTGCTTCACCTCCCTGGTTACGGTTAGCTACCAACTATACATTGCAGCTCTGAAAGCGCATTGCAATTTTGTGCTATCAGCTTTCTTACAATCTCTGCATATCATATCAATACTATCAGCTCAGTTCAAGGCCCTATCGTCGTCCCAAGTTTGCTGCTTGTCCCACGTTCATTCCCCTCACAACCGCAACGATGGCATCTAACAAAGCAACTCGGTTGGGTGAGGAGTACGTTCACCACGATACCTATCTATCTTAGTCGCAAACATATTAAAAATACTAACTTGAATTCAGGATCTGGAAGTAGGCAGCAGTTGCACAATCTCAGTCGAATGTTCCTCTAACCAGAATAACAGAACCCGAATCGATAAGGTCAACGCAGAGCTCGTCACCTTGACGTACGGAACCATCGTCGCACAGCTCTGCAAAGATTACGAAAGCGATTATGCGGAGGTGAACAAGCAGCTCGATAAGATGGGCTACAACATCGGACTGCGATTGATCGAAGACTACCTTGCTAAGTCCAACACCATGAAGCGATGCGCCAACTTCCGCGAGACAGCCGAGATGATTTCCCGTGTACGGACAAATATCATATAGCACTCGACATCGACTGACAAAAGAACAGGTTGGATTCAAGATCTTCCTCAACATCACTCCTCAAGTCCTGAATTGGACAAGTGAAAATGACCAGTTCTCGCTGGTGTTTGAAGAGAACCCTCTGGCCGACTTTGTCGAGCTTCCCGACGATGGGCGAGCGCAAGATCAGCTCTGGTACTCCAACATTCTATGTGGAGTGCTACGAGGTGCACTGGAGATGGTGCAGATGCAGGTTGAGGCTCACTTTGTCAGTGATGTCTTGCGAGGCAACGAAAGTACAGAGATGAGGGTTTCGCTAATTCGATACCTTGACGACGAATTGCCACCTGAGGATGACTGAGAAGTTAAAAGGGGCACTTAGTTATGAAGGTGATGACGATTTGGCATTCTGCCAATAGAGCAATAGATGGCCAAGTGGTAATCTACATAATAGATATCGAGGGAAAGTTCATCTTCGAAATATTACCGACGATATACATGACGGCATGTCGGCCAGAACACTCGGTATGCAACACAAACTCAACAACAATATCCATCTATCAGTTGTGATAGTTGGCTATGGATTATGCATGGTACATGCAAATACCCTGGAGGAGGACAGCTGTCAGCCACGTGCTAGCCTAGACACGCACGTTTAATAAAAGATCACGCCAGACATCGGCGATTAACATGACAGATCGAAGAAAGGGCTGTCATTTCTTTACGCCGAGAATTAAGTACAATTGGGCTTTATCAGTAACAATCTATGCGCGCCCAACGATACAAAAGTCAACTCTGCCAGCTCCCAAGTAACAAGGGACCAATATAAGGTGCCGGGTAATCAGGCACATAGATTAGTATAATTTTAAAGCTTTAGTAGATGGATATGGTCGAATCCCCCACGATAATGGAACACGATCAGTTGACAGTCTGTTAGTGGAGGTACGAGCTCAGGCCAATGACGAAGATTTATGCCTGAGGCGATATCGAAGTAATTTCTTCATCAAAGCTTGAGGCTCCTTTTTTGTCGGGTCTTCAATATCATGCCTCAGGTCTCAAGGATGACCAATTTCAACTAGAGGACTGAAAATTACGCACCTTGTTCTGACTTTTACGTACCCCCGTCGTAACGCGCCAATCCTTGGCGCGCCAGTTGTCTGGAAACTGGAAATTGTCTAGACCAGGGCGCGCGCCTCTAGATCAGGGTCCAGTCCTTTTCCTGTGGAGTGACGCGACCCGACTTCGATCATTCGGGTCCGCTAACTCTCAAACCTTGAATGAAAGGCCCCTGAAAAGCATCCACTACAGTTACGGTCCAAGCCGCTGGAAGTGATGAGGTGCCCTGAATTTACTGAGCCTCACAGGGCGGGTTAGCCCTGTGGTTAAGGTATGGAATTTTGCCTGGGCCTGGGCAGCCTCCCCAATCCTGGTTAGAAGCCGCTTCTTGCCGTCCACGATCCATGGACATCAAACCAGTCTCGGTAGTTTTAGCCAGGTTGAAATGTCTTTGAGCCAAATGATAGAACAATGAGGGTCTAGTATACAAAGCTTCGGCGATATATCAGACTGAAGATCAATATCTCGACTACCAGGCTGACTTATATGTACAATTCCTATACCCATGATCGACCGACCCGACTTCTCTTAGCTGCAAGGAGGCGACGCATCGCATTTTGGTGGATCTCTCCCCAGGTCCCAGAGAAACCTAACTTTGGTAGACGCCGTGTAGTTTTGTCTCTTACCGTTTTGGACAAGATCTGGCGTACTTGTAAATTGCATGCGTCTAAACGTCGGGATACATCACTGTAAATTCAAGATAGAGAAATATTTGCAAGTTGCAGAACATATATGTGTAAAACACGTATAACAGTTGGTTAAACATCAGGTCATGTTTATTCATAGATTCAATTGAGCTTATCAGGGTCTGGAAGGGAACAAAAGAGGAGCGAGAACAAGAAAGTTTCCCATCCTCCCACTCAACGACCCTCCACGTTTTTCACCCACAATCTCTCCGTGTTGCTCCCTTTTCACACTCACTCACACCCCTTTACTTTGCTTTGCTTTGCTCGGTCCAGTGCTTCTTGATTCTGCAAACTTTAACTGTCGCGTTTGACGGAGAGGCAGATGTAACAAAGACAGACTCGTTGGAGTCCTGTTCCCATCCGTCTGACGTTTGAACCGTTTCCGTTAGGTTTGCTATTGGTACTTCTAACAGCGGGTTCCTTTACATACAACTTGGAAGTACCCGTTTAACCCTGGGTCGCGTTCCGTCGGATCTCTTAGGGTACTTACTATTTGCCCTGGCGCCCGACCAGATACAAGTATCCTCCCACCCCTGCTCGAATCCAACACCAGGCAGTCTCCGTCTGTGTGCTGTCTCTCTTTTTTTTACACTGAGAGCATCGAGCACTGAGCATCACCTCAGGGAAAAGGAAAAGCACAAGCCCAGCGCCCACTTTCCACTCCCAGTTAACCTCGACACTCCGCCAAATCCAACCTACGCCAACCACACCATATTCATCCACCATACTTCACATCTCCAACTCATCACCGCGACATCGACTTCCGGTCGACTATCGCATCGCATAACATCGCATAATTATAGCCCCTTTGCTTTATTCATTGCTAAGTACCTGCGACACATTCCCGCCCGTTGCCGACGTTTGACACGATCTTCCAATTCCCGCTACTTGGGTTTCGCCTCTCTTTCTCCTAGTCTCGTGGTTCTCGCGATTCTCACCTCGTCCCCGCCCTACCGCGCGCCTGGCAGCTTGGACCGCGTCCACGCCTCTTTCGTTGGTGATCCCTTCGCTCGCGCCTTTTGGGTTCATTGCCCGTCACATCCACGTCGGGAGGCTATCCAGCGCAGCTCCGCCTGGTGGCACGCCCCCGTGGCTACACGAGCCCCCGACTTGCTGCCGATACGGCAGAGCCTCTAGGCCTCTCTCTGCTTTTTCTTTAGTCCTCAAGTATCAACCGTCATGAATCCAAACGTGAACATGGCCAACATGAACCCTATGGGTGGCCCTGTTGGAGGTGCCCCCATGCCTATGATGAACAACGGCGCCGTCAACCCCCAGCAAGCTGCTGCGGCTGCTGCCGCCGCGTCTCGTCAGGCAAACGATAACCAGCGCAGCATCCTTAACACTTATATTTACGAATACTTTATTCGCATGGGAATGTATCAATGCGCCCGATCCCTCCTCGAAAGCGATCAGCAGGTCAATGTCCTCAAAGACGGCGCGAACCGTCGTCGCGACGAGAACGGCAATCTCATCAACGGCGTCGGCGATGACCCCATGGACACCGATTCCAAGGACGATATCGATTCCAAACTCCCCGAAGACCTGCCTCCGCCAAAGCTTCCCATGCCTGCTTCCGACACTTCTTTCCTCTACGAGTGGTTCTCCGTATTCTGGGATATTTATTACGCGCAGCGAGCAAAGAGCGGAAACAATACCATCAACCAATATGTCCAACACACTCAGGTATGTCTTAATCTTTATTTGTCTATGCCGTAATGCTGCCACCATGGGCACGATCCTTCTGTGACCGCTTCCAGTCAATGGGAGATGGTGTCAGATTGACTGCTCTTACCCCTAACATTTGGTAACCACTTTGGCTGGTGACCAATGCTGACCCTTGGTGGCAATGTAGCAGCAATCCCGGCTAAAGCAGAATCAACAGCAGGAACTTCTGCGACAAATGCGGCCAGACATGACCCCGCAGCAGTATCAAATGATGCGAATGCAAAACGGTGGCATGGCTATGAATATGAAGCAGGGCAACCTTGCCCGCGCTGCCATGGCGAACAACCAAAACAAGTGAGCTTCCCATATCTCATCTTCTTAGTAAACCCTTCGCCTAACTATTACATCCAGCCCCCAAATGATGCTACAGCAGGCCAAGCAAAACCAGATGCAGCGAGATCCTTCCGGCATGGATGGCCAAAACAGACCTTCATCACCAGCTTCTGGGGAGAACGCTCCCTCGCCGAAGCGACAACGCATTGATGGTGCGCCTTTCAACCATAACCAGCCTGCTGGCATGATGCCCAATGGCCGCCAGATGCCTCAGCAGATGAACGCACCCAACACCGCCGCCGCGCAACAAATGCTCACTGCCAATGGCATTAACCCTAACTCGCTACACCCTCAGCAACTGGCAAACTTTGCCTCCGCCCCGCCCGCCGCTCAGCAAAAGTCGATTGCAACATACTCGCAGAACCTACAGCAACACCACGGCACTCAAATGGGAGGCAAGCAGATGCCAAATGCTGTTCCTCAGGGTCAAGGATCTCCAATGATGGCACAGGGCCCCGATGGAACTGCTCTTAATGCATTCTACAATCCAGGTGAAATGGGAGGCCCAGGCGGCATCCGACCGGGACCTGGCGGTCCCCAAAACGGAGGGGGAAGCAACCATGCCCTCCAAGACTATCAAATGCAGCTAATGCTTCTAGAGCAGCAGAACAAGAAGCGACTCATGATGGCCCGCCAAGAGCAGGACACTGTTGGCGGCAACGGCATGCCCCGGGAAGGTCAACCAGGACCCGGCGGCCCCCCTGGACCAAACGGCCAGTTCCCGGACACATCGCCTCAGGCAATGCGACCAGGTGCTTCCCCCAACCCTGCTGAGCAGATGAAGCGCGGCACACCTCAGATGAACAATTCTGGTATTCCCTCACCGATTCCTGAGGGCGGCCAATCCCGTGGCTCACCCAACCCGACCATGAATTTCATGGGCAACAACATGGATCCTAACTTAGCGCCTCACTTCTTCAAGGGAATGGAAGGTAACATGGGCGGCCAGCAGCCTATGAACGGCATGCGACCACCGCCTAGCTCTCACCCTGGACAGCCCGGACAGCCCTTCAACGGACAGATGACACCGCAGATGATGGCCGCACGACAACAGCAGCAACAAGGTCAACTAGGACAAGGACCACAAGGAAACCCCCAACAGTGGCAGCAAGGTCCAAACGGACAAATGGTGCCTCAGCAGATGCAACAAAGTCCTCAAATTCAAAACACACCCCAGCAACGATCTATGCCTCCTCCCCAAGCACCAACTGGCGCCGCAAACGGAGCCAACAGCCGGACAACAGCTTCTCCTCAACAAGCGGCCGCCGCACCGCCAACTCCCAGCCAGACTAATAAGGCCGCTCCCAAGAAGAAGGAATCCAAGGCTGCCAAGGACAAGGTAATTAATTACATCTCTTCATCCTCTCGGACAGCAGAAACTGACAATTCTAGCGCGCTGCTGCCAACAAGAAGGCAAACCAGGCTATCAACAACGCTGGTGCAACTCCTTCTAACGACAACAACGATTCACAGGATACTCCGGCTCCTGCGACGCCTATCCAAAATGCTAATGCTGCCAACTTTAACAAGAATGCCCAGGCCAACGCCGTCCAGAACGGTCAGCAAGCATCTGGTCCAGCTAACGCTCCTGCGGTAACAACCGCACCACCTCCAGCACCACCAGCTCCTCAGCACGACCCTAATCAGATGATGGGCATGGATAACAGCTTTGGCCCATTGGTACGTATAAACTCAGTACCATTCGAAGTTCTTGACACTAACATGAATTTCAGTTTGATAGTGGCGGCATGGAACTGGCTAACCCTCTTAACTCGGGTGACGTGCTTAACGACTTTGACTTTGATTCGTTCTTGCACGACCAGGATGGTGACACCACAGCCTTTAACTTTACGGAAGCATTCCCAATGGGTGATGAGATTGGAGCAGACTAGCAGTCTTCTGAGAGGCTGTATTGGCATTACACACGAGCTTGGGGTCAGACTTAATCAGGCATCATTTGTCACGGCGTTCTGAGTTGGAAACTATATCATGGTCAATCGGCGATCTGGTCCAGGGGGCAATTTCCCTCCTATGTGGTGGTTTCAGGGGAAAAGAGCACTATTTGTTTTGGTTTATGTTACCGACGCTGGATGTGGTGTTTGACTGAAGCTGGTTGGTTTGACACGCACACCCACATACTACGACTCGGCTTTTTCTTCGGAACTCCCCACGTTCTCACACGTCTCTTTCTCTCCTATCATTTCGTTGTTTTTACAGTTCGCTATCTATTGCTTTCGGGTATTATTATCACGGGTGCACGGTGGAAATCCCTGGTGAGCCGGGAGATGTTATTTAAGATGAGGTGGAGGATAGTTGGAGCGAACATCCATCTGTGTAAAGTGTCGAATTACGTATCTGGTGTACCCTAAGCTTACGGCGAAAATTACATACCACGCTTGCTATTGTTCTTTTTCTACATGTTCAGAGACAGGACTCCCTATTTCCTTTTTTCTCTTGTGTTTGGTGGTTTGCTTGCAATTTTCATGAATCTCGAGACCCAGCAAAAGATTAACGCATTAACTGATAGTTTTGTCTTTAATGAGTTACAATAAAACATCTCTTTGTCCTCTCTTTGTCTCAGTTGATCGCTACCAACACGAACAGGTTTTGGTTAACTATTGGACATGTCAAACACACTTGATTGCTATGTCTCCAACCAACAAATATTTTCGGGGCGGTTGCAAAGTACCTTGTAAGGGCCACAAGATCTCGTGTTGGAGTTTATCACATTACTCGGTCAGGTCAAAATTGAGTCATAACATCGTGAGTCTTGTTTTTGTTTCCAAATAACTATCTACACAGATCCGCTGTAAGGATATTTGAACCTTGGGTATCCGCTATTTCTAAGACAAGGAAAACAAGACAAGCCAGCTGTAAACAGCAGCGTTCAATGAGAAACAACCGTCGGGAGAACCAAGAAAGCCAGCCTTGAAGATACTCGAATGGTTTCCATCCCTGACATGGGTAAGGGTGAGATGAAATGAAGAAAGCCGCGCGACAGCTGGCAGAAGAAGTATATAAGGCAGAAGTTTGAAAGTGGAGAAAAGGGTTCTAGCTACGTGAGTAACTATTTCGTTGTCTCGTAGACGGCGACGTAGGCGACCTCCATCATGTTCTTGTAGCCTGGCTCGGTGGCCTTGTTGGGGTTGCCCTGTGAGTTTGTGTCAGTACTCTGATCTTTTCTCTTGTACGAGACAATAAGATATATAACTTACAGGCCAGTTGCCGCCGACAGCGACGTTGAGAAGGACGTACATGGGAGAGTGGGCGAGAGTAGCCCAAGTTCCCTCGTCATTGAGAGTCTTGCCTGAGATGCTGTGGAAAGGTGTACCGTCGAGAAGCCAGGTAATCTTCTCGTCCTGCCAGCTGGCGGCACGTCGGTCGATAACCACAGACCAGGCATGGAAGTCGTTGTCGGGAATAGTAACTCGCTGGCCAAGGCCCTCTGGCTCGTTGCAAGGGCCGCCACCCTCGTGTCCACAGTGAACAGTACCAAAACCCGTCATATCACCATTGACTCGCTCAAAGATGTCGATCTCACCACAAAGAGGCCACCCTGTACCATGGCGGAGAGCATCGCCAAGCATCCAAAAGGCAGGCCACATGCCCTGCTTACGAGCTGAGTCGCCCATTCGAATGCTAGCCTCGACACGGAGAGCTTTGTTCTTGTCTGCGTGCCAAGCCTTCTTAGACTCGAGGCGTCCAGAAGTCCACTCACCCTTGCCATCCTTCCAGGGGACGAGCTGGAGGGTATCGCCACCGGAGAGCTGAATGTTCTTGTTGGAAGTGCTATACACCTGAAGTTCGTTGTTGGAGTTGATGTTGAGAGCTGTGTTCCAGTTGTCATCCTTGGGAGTGCAGCCTTGACAACCGGTGAACTCGTCCTTCCAGAGCAGCTTGAGTCCGGGACGATGGGGAGCAGTGGTGGCAGAAGCCAAAGAGGCTAGGGCGGCGAGGACGGGGAGGAAGTTGAGCATCGTGTAAGTCGAAGTGGAACCTGTTGTCGAAACGGAGATAAATATGTCTTGGATACTGAGACTTCTGGAACAAGTTTGAAGTCTTTTTGAAGAATTGATCGAATGTCACAGCCAGGAAGAGCAGATAAAGGAATGTTATGCCTCCAGGGCTAAAGGAATGAAAACCGAAGAAGGCGAGAAAGAGCGTGTATCAAAAGGAACGAAAGAAGCTTGAGATGATCGAATCTCGAAGCAAGGATTTAGAAAAGAATGTGGGAAAAAAAGGCACAAAGAATGGCTGGACGTGTGGTGGAGAACAAGAGAAGAGAGACATCACTGGCATGTGGGATGTTTTATATATAGGTCCTCTGTCTATAATACCTACCCAAGCGACCCGAGACAAGAATGACTCCACTCCTTCTACGAAAACGAGATGTGAGGATCAAGAGACCCGGCATAACTAAGTCATAGAAGGGGGTTCTTGCCATCCCCTGGTTTTTGCGCGCCCTATACATAGAAATAACATTCAACTAATCGGGTTAAGGCATTACCCTGCCTGCGCAAAAACCAGGGGATGGTAAAAACCCCCTTCTATGACTTAAGCCTTCTTCCAAGAGGTATGGGTATGGGCATGGGTATGGGCATGGGTATGGATATGAGACTGGAGAAGATGGGGTAGACAGCATGAATCACATCAAGGGACCAGGATCTAGAGGCAACGGATGATGTTCAGGCACAGGAGCAAGCTGAGTGGATGGTTACTAGACAGCGGATACGGATATGTAGGTCGAATATGCAGGGGTATGAGGAACGCTATGTACGGCTAAGAACAGACTTGTCTTGTTTTCTACTGACTCGTCTTCTTTCTTCTATGCACTAATAGACTATGCACTCTTGAGCAAGATGTCGGTCTAAGCCGGCCGGCTAGTCTGGTGTATCGGAAATAAAACCAGGGGCAGGCAATTACAGATTTTGCCCACTAAGCCAATACAAACCCTGTATACTTCCATTTGGGAACATGAATTCGGAGATGAGCTAAATGAGACCATGACTCTCTCTGTTGCTTTTCTTCAGCCTGTTGATATTACAACAGTTCAGCAACAATGCTGAGCGCTTAATGGCGATGAGAGCAAATTGGTCTGGAAAAGAGCCAAGGGTTCTCAGGTGCTGCTTGAATCTTGGCAGCCACTTGAAACAAAATGGTAGAGAATCATTAACCAACGAGGTTTAGGCAGACCACGCGGCTCAAGAAAGGAGGTGGAAAGTGTCAGGGATTAAGCGTCCACTAAGAGCAGGGACAGGTTTAGTACAGTGACCATAGTCTGGAAGAGAGGTATAACGAAAGATACAGAATATCGTGTATGCATAAGCACAAGACTTGTTGTCTTTCTTGGATGCTTCACTGGGCTTCTTTCTTGGTGGTTGTATTTTTAGCAGGTTGATCATTGACTTTGCATGGCGATGTTCGTATCGAGGTTCGGGAATGGCGCCATTGGTAGGTATTATCTGGGAGGCCCTGGGTTATAGTAGACGAAATTACCAAGTCATTTCACGCTATTTAACCCTCTTCTTTTAGTCTGGCTATTTTTGTACCACTGAGCTTGAAGGTTCACTTTTCTGTTAGACCAAGATTGAGTTTGTGCTACTGTAAATCATCAATTAGATAAATCTACGACCCGAAAGGTTAAGTTATTTATTGGAAGAAAACCAACATCAACATCAATAGAGCCGAACCACCGAAAAAAAAAAAGTTTCTTCGTCTATTTCACTTGACAGTGGGATGCTATGGAGACACTAATTAGAACACGACACTATCGTTTCATGGTTCCGATAGTGAGGCCAACCACGATCAGAGAGAGTCGACGATATGTGATCAATTAATTAATAGGCCGCCAAGCATCTTGGGCTGGCAGATGGTTAAATCGGGTTTCCCACTCCACTGATCTACCACTTGTTTGTTCAGCAAGCCTCCCCATATTCATATTCCTGTCTCGTATAGGTCTATGCAAGAAACATCCGACGTCTTGGTTCTGTCAGCCAATTCATACTTGATCAATGCTCAATGCCAAAGGCTCAACCATCGTATCCGTGCATAGAGCATCGACCAGCCTGAAACCAACCAACTCAGCCCGGTCGTTTGAACAAACGTGGCGCCTGAAATACCAAAATATAGCCCATATTTTCTTTTGTATAAATTAAAATAGCCTCAATCGGCAGACATTTGGATTGGTTCTAGATCGCCAAGTCTTTCGTTGAGCTGCACGATTGTCCTTTCAAAGACACGCGCTGCATCGAGCTGCAGCATCATTTCGTCGTCGTCTTCCACGCTGCCCCAGCCTTTGATTGCCGGTGTTTCCGTGTCTGTGTCCGTGTCCATGTCGGTGTCTGTGTCTGTATTTCCACCTTCTTCATCTTCGTCTTCCTCGTCCTCCTCTGCGGGGTCTCTCATCACCTCGACCATTAATACGCGACATTGGTCAACCAAACTTCGGCATCTAATCATCTCTGTAGTTGTCATACCACCGCGCAGCCCATTCTCAAAACCCGGCAGTGTCTCGTGAGTTTCAACATCTTGGCCGGAGAGAAGACTGGCGAAGCAGTGATCTAGTTTGCGTAGAATGGCGAATGACGCTTTTGGTGCAGGCGGGAAGCCTCGAACGTACCGAGTAAAGTCACTTGTGAGACGTAGTAAGAATGGTATTTGTAGTGTTGCTGAAAGACTTCATTAATAACAAACTTGTATGATTGAGGGTTCAGCATAACTTACGGGTTCCTGATCGCCATAGAACATTGATGACGCTATCCAAATCTTTACAAACCTCACCAAACCTTTTGTATCCTACGACTGAATCGTCTGGCTCAGCATTGCCAAACTTTTTGACGTAGCGTCGTGTAGCCAGCATCAGCTGCTCTTCTGCATATCTCCTAACCATAAATTCCTTGCTGAAGTTTGCCTTGAGTGCCTTGTTTCTTGGTGCAGGAAGACCTTGGATGTTGTTTGCATAAGACGAGGTTGTTGAAGGCGCGGGTGATGGAAGGCCACCTGACGCTGGTAAGAAACCACCTGGTCCTGGTGAGTCCATCTTGAGGTTGTGTTCTTCTCGAGGTTAGTGTGAGTGAGTTTGGCGATGAAGATGAGAGAAATGGGATCGATTAGATTGAGGGTGGTGACAAGAAAGTGAAGTAACGTCGCTCCTATACGACGTCTTTGATAGAATTTAGTTTGTCGATGAGGTAATAAACATTCAACCGACATAAAAAGGCTGAGCAATCTTGTAAAGGATTAGGATAGGTATTGACTGGTATGTTTGTAAAATGACAAAGAATTTGTTTAATTAATTTATAAGCCTGTAATAATGAAATGTTGATGGCATTAAGAGTACTGGTGATGGTGGGGCAGCAAGTATGCCTATAACTCAATACCACTTTCGTCACAGGCTGTGTATCATGTGACCTTATCTGCTATCAGCAAGAAAGCTTCAATTGAGCTGTATCCGAAAATTTCCCTCGAATTCAACGACGACGTCAACAACTTCAATCGAACAGCGCGCACGCTTCTCTCGACTCAATAAAACTCTTCGATTTCCCACGCGATCCCGATACCGAATTTACCACAATGGCCCCCAAGCGCATCGTCGTTGAGCCTCGATCTCGCCGTGCTCCCAAGGGTGTTATCGGCTCCACCTATGACGCTCTTACCTCTTCCGAGAACGCCGCTGTCGTCCGTAGCATCGCTATCTTTGGTGTATGTTTGGCCCTTTTCTATTCCTGAAATATAGGAGGTCGGTGGATGTAATTGTACTGACAAAGTGGAATAGTTTGCTGTGACATTCCTATCTAGCTCTTGGGGCGAGATCCTTCTGCCTCCGTAAGTCGGCCCTCGATGCCATACTCTTAACGAGCACCCTGTTGACCTCTTGACAGCCAGTAAATGACGCTGTAACGATATGCGACCAAAGAAACTGCGCGAGAATGGAAGAAAATCAGTTTAGGAGTTAGGAATGCGCCAACATCCGCCTCCCCTCTGTGCATTATTTAATCGAATCACTTGTACATTAGTTGGAGTCAGTGTACGTTTTAGACAGGAAGGGATTTCAAGGCTGGCCTGTGCCTGTCCAAGGGCATTATGATACGGGCTACATATAAATCGACATGAACAAAACTCATGGGTTGGATATGATGCAACTCCTCTATCGCTTCTGTTCTGTGTCAAGCTACATTCTGCATATTTCCATTCAACTTGGCTCGAAGCGCAACCGGTTTCTTTGTCATACCTACAAATGGAAGATGGTGCCTTCTTTTACGGGTCATGAACGAACAGCAGGATGCTCCTGCCATCTACTTCAGAGATATTGATCTTCAACTGTGATGTGTCTTCGTCTTCAACGCTAATCCAGACACAGCTCATTCACATCATATCAACAGACTTTGGCGACATCAACACAGACACTTTCTCTTCGTCTTCAAGCATCACGGCGTGATTTATTCATCAGCATTATCGCCTCAGCTTGCACATAGCTCCAGGATATCCGCTTCTACTAGAACAACATGACCTCACCATTGTTATCGTCTACAGCCTCGCCGCGCAAGATTATATCCGAGAGTTCAGACCCTCGTAGCCTGGCCGGTGGTAAATTAGCACAACTTGTTTCCAAGTTCGAGTTCCTTGATGCTGTTGCTTCGGTTGGCAATTCGCCTTGTGGTTTGTCAAAACCCAACCCCGTTGCTGCTATCACTTCCCCTTCTATAGCTGGACAGACTCCGTCAAAACCATCGAAATTATCGCCTCAAGAGTCGATCAATGCACGTGAAAGAAGCTCGATCGATAGTTGTCTCTCATCCAATCGCTTTGCTACTTCAAGTCAAAAACCCATTCCTGCCCGCCGAGTACAAACCTTGGGGACCAAATCACCCGTTATCCCAAGCAAAAGTGTTGACACAAAATCGAGGCAAAAGTCTGTTGCAGAGAGGAGAAAGATATTTGAGACAGCAAGCCAGCAAACTGGTAAGAACAAGGCTGGTCTATCTCTGCCAAACATTCAATGACAATGCATATAGGAATCTCAGTTTCTCCCTGTGCGCCTTTAGTTCCTCGGTCACCATCACGGCTGGCCCATTCCAAAAGCTGGCGGTCGCTCAAGAGCAGGCGTTCTGCCGCACAATCTTCTGCAGATCATGAGTCAACAGACCATGACCCAAACGCAACCTCAAAAACACGTTCTCCGGCATCCCGATTGATCCCCTCGCCCAGGACTCTTCTGGCTTCTGACGATCCGTTTGTAACGTGGCGATCCCCATTGACCCGGCCAGACGATTCATGGACGTCCTTCAAGTATAGCAGTCTCGCGACAACGACACCAGATGCAAGCCCAAGCTATATAAGGTCCCAGTATACCGAAGCGTCATCGCGAATGGATAAGAGACTATCGGCACACGATGTCAAATTCGAGTCTGTACGCCCCAATGATCCTGCCCAAAGACAAACCTCAACCGAAGAAAATCGACATCACGGATGGGTGCGCCATGCTCAAAAGATAGCATCTTCATTGTCTAACACAGTATATGGGGGAACCTCAAGCACCCGAAACAAATCTCTTACACCTCCTAATACCTTTGATCAGGTTCCCTTCAGCAAGAATGATCACATGCCCTTCAAGCTTACGAGCGCAAGCAGCACAAGTCGTCCCAAGCTGCCACATTCTAAAATCTCAGGCTTTCGAAAAAGACTTGAACAGTCAAAAGAACGACCATCAGTTGCATTTGCGCTTATTAACAAGAAGCGTCACGAATCCGTCCCCACAACGGTTGGAGCGCCAATTTCACATCCGGGACTTCCACTACCCAAGTCTTTTAGTTCAACAGAGTCGGAAGTTTTAAATACACCAAAGGTTAGGTCCAAAAGCCATGCCCCTTACCGAAGCCAGACCCCTGTGAGATCACTTCAAAATTCAGTTGGACGTCGGAACACGGAGAAAAGTGACTCGCCTCTGAAGCAAAAGATCAATCTTTTCGAGTCATTGGATCGCCATAATTCGTCTTCTCATGATCTCATCGTGGGAATTGACAGCCAACAAACATTTGCCAAGCCTGATGAACGAAGGGGCTCAATCATAGCCCCCCTCCGATCCTTTCGGGGAAAGTTACGGCGAATATCTACGTCTTGTCGAAGAACACCATCAGAATGGAGCACTACGAGTTCGAGAGATGTCGGTAACTCCGCAATGCAAAGTTCTGATACCAGCCTGGTGGCTCAAGAAGAACAAACTGTTACGGCAACAGCTGAGGAACCCTTGTCACCCCACACGATTGATCCCATTCCATTGCAGCCTATTCTCAAGCAGACCTTTCTCACCAATGAAATATCACCTCTTGTGCTGGAAAAGCCTTTGTCTTTCCCTCGAGCTTCCGTTGCCCGAACGGGCTTTAATATTGATGGTGAGGCTGGCTCGGGTATAGCGCCCCTTCCTTTGTTCGCCGAACCTCAAAGACGATTCTCTCGCACTAAGCATGTTCTCTCTCGAGCTGCCAACCGGTTTTCCCTCCCAGATACTGAAACCGAATTTGAGTTACTTGAACTTCTCGAGGACAATCTCAAAAGTGTGTCTGAAGAGAGTCCCCCCATCTCTAATGCGCGCTGTTTGTTAGAACAACCCAGACCAGTGCGCGCAAATGAGCTGAGACGACTTGTCAGTATGTGCAAGGACAAAGTCAGAAAGATCTCAGGTGGTCGTAGCGAGTAAATAAATACCTCATCACACGATTTCTGTCAAAGTGGACAAGTAAGTCATTGGGTCTGCTGTCTTGGTGCGACTGGGGCTTGGATGGGAGCTGTTATGCAGTATATAAGTCAATCAGTTACATCACTGTCACTACTGTTTCATTTGCCACTGGCGAGTGTCACTTAAGGGTCTGTCGTTTAGTATCACAGTTGACACGGCCGGGAATGGTTGTCAACCTGATGTATTTTTCATCGTTACGGTGCGCTTGGGCGCTAGACTATCTTTCGACTAAAGAAAAAGTAATTAACATGAATAGTATTTTCTTGATTAGAGACCATGCAAGCCGCAATAAATTGGGTAATGAAAGTAAGATAAGATGCGAGTCATCTCGAGCATCAACGGCCTGGTTGGGGTATCAAGGCTGTTCGCAATGGAAAGAAACGGATACAATGTGTAACTGAGGATTTGCCGATACGCCACGCTAGATTTTGGTATTTTGAATCGAGGCCTTAGCTCGAAACATGTAGAATGCTTTAACTCCGAAATATAACTTTTGATGAGTGAAAGGGGAAGCAATTGTTGTACGCCGCTTAAAGAGGAGCCCGGATTCGCTCCTCACGCTGAAGAAAGGCTCTGTCAACTCGGACATGGTGGTCAGTTTCAGGGTCCAGCTTGGCGAGTTCCACATCTTGAGGGTTGATGTGCTCGCGAGATGACGTGCCAGCCTCGCACCGGGCGTAGATCGAAACGTGGGGTCTGTCGGTGGTGCCGGTACTGAAGCTGGGTGCCTTGAATCCTGAGAAGGAGCTGGGCCCGCTGACACCGTAACGGATTCCGCTTGAAGCACCAGTCGAGTTGGCGCTGTTGGGAGCGCTGCTGGCGATTCGCTGGGCCGAGAGAGTGCCGAGAGGGAGAATCACGGCGACAGAAGTAAGAGTCAGGGATGCCGATTCAAAGTCAACAAAGTGAGCCCATTCGAGTGAAGCGAAAATGACTGTAATTGATTAGTTAGATGTTCTTTGAGGTATTGGTACAGCAACAGATGGGCACAAACCTGGAATGATCATCAAGATACCATTGGTCATGATGAGAACTTCCATTGGAGTAAATGTCTTGTAAGAAGGGAGAATACCCCGGTTTGAAATGAGATGCCAGACAAGCTTGATGTTGAAGATGGCACACCACCAGGAGATGGAGGCGACATTCATGATGACTGTCCACTTAATGAGCCAAAACATGTGATACGCCGGCTCCAGCTTGAGAACTGCATTGTTCTGAATGATGGTGTAGGCGAGTCGGACACTGATAGCCATGATGGACACGACGAGTGAGATGCCGGCGATGATGTACTTCCACAAGTTGGGCCACAGTCTGACCATTGTCCAGGCCTGGCTCATAAGCATTGTCTCGACAGAGACAACGAGACAGAGAGACATGGTGTTGCCAGCCACCGAAGGAGCGTAAGCGCTGCGTGGGATACGACTGTGGTCGTCGCCCCAAAAGACATAAAAGTCGAGGAATTGCGATGAGTGAAAGATGCTGAGCAGTAGCATTCGACAACAAGCGATGACAAGACTGGCGATTTGAAGAATCATGAAAGGTCTGCGGAACTTTTCCTTTGGAACCATGACGAGGAGTACGACCAGCATAATGAGGCAAGCGCCGAGCTGTGTAGCATAGTTGATGGTGGTGTTGACCATCATGCGGCGCACCTGGTCAATGGCAGCTACAGGGATGTTGATTTCCGTCTTTCCATCGGGAGCGAAAAAGGTGACGTTCTGAGTGAACGGATCAAAGGGTTCCTTTGACATGGTGGTATCTACTTATCGACTGAGAGTCGAAGAAGGAGAAGAAAAGAGGGTCGTTGTTGTCGGCGATGGTCTATCTAAACGATGTCAACTCCAATGAGTGGTAATGAAAGGATAGTTAAAGAAGCCGCTATGAACGGAAATGTGAAAGGTCTGAGCTCGAGATATATATGGAAAGAAGACACGGGAACGATCTGAGATAGTCTTGGTTTAACAACAAGCTGTGACAGGACAAGATTGACGTTGAGAGGATGAGCAAGTGGTGGCAACATGGTTAAGGGATCACAAGAAAAGAAAGGGAAAAAAGCCAAGATTAGTACAGGCGAGAACGGTCTTGAAGACAAACGCTAGTCTATCTAGTCATGATATTGTCAGCGGTGGGAAGAATGTGAGTAAGTAAACTGAGATAAGTGCATTTCAAAGAAGCTATCACATCACATCAATCAAGTTAAGAATGCCAAGGCCGGCGGGGAGAGGCTGGCCTTAGTATTGTTCTTGCATTTTGTGGCTTTGAGGCTTAGTATTGTTCTTTGAGCCGCTAGACTCGTTCTGTTTGATTGCTGCTCAGGGATCGATCCGTGCATATCTTGACAGGCCGAGAGCTGGCAATGGGTGTGCTCTAACGGCCATGGCAATGGCGCTGTATGGCTGAACAGGCGACGGATTCGTTTCTTTTTCCGTTCCTGAAGCCGTGCACGCAAACTGCCGTAACGCGATGTGTATTTGAGATCAAGGGGAGCCATCCGCATTGGTCTGGATCGTCCAGACTATATCATCTTCCCACGTGCCCAGCAGCTCAGATCGTATCAGAGCCTATGAACTGTGCGAATGGCTTTAAATTGCGAGATAGACTTCGCAAGTCTGCAGCTAGCAGGATGTCACAGTCCTTTGGTTTCGTTTCATAGCATGGTTTATGTCGTAATTCACCTCGTGGCTGTCAGATCTCGCCAAGTGCCTGTCACTTCCCCTCCATGCACAACCCCAGAACCAGCTATACGAACAATACCAAAATTTCCACCGCTTAGCAATGGAGTTGCGTCAAGCAATCCCTTCTCGTGTTTGATCATGCGGCTAGGCCCATTCCTTGTCCAATCTTACGCACTAATGCCTTTTTCAAGTACCACTCTCTTGCGAGATGCCTCGTCATCTTGGCAAATACTGCTGGCGTAATGCGCCCGCGTTCGACAGCCCGGCCGAGCATGAATATGGCGTCACCAAGGGCTCTCTCTTCTGCCACTAGCGTGTAAAGCTGGTTTGCAACCACAGTAGGAGCTACAAGCAGCTCATCGACGTCTGGCACAGGGTGGCTCTTAGAACCCTCAATGACTGCATCCGCTTTATGAAGAGCATCATGTAAAATATTAGAGTTCGACGTGAGTACATTTGAAAGTTGCGCCAATTGGCCACCTTCAGCTTGGAAAGCAGGTATTGTTGACAACATTGCTGTTCGTTGTGCTTGTAAGCCGGCCATACTCGAATCGTTTTGCTGTCTGCTGCGCATTCTGATAGAGTACAGTGTCTGGGCTAACTGTCGCAAAAGCGCATCCTTCTCCGGATTGGGTGGGATTGGAGGAGCCGCTACTGTGTTATTCGGCAATGCTAGTTCCAAGGGCTCGTCTAGTAGATCAGGAGGTGGAGGTGGCTGCGCAGGACTTGGCTGTGGTGGAGCAGCTTGGGTCCAAGTCGGAGGTTGTTGATATTGCTGATGCTGTGGTGGCATTTGCTGCCATTGTTGTTGAGGTGAAGGCGCAAATGACTGGGCTTCATTCACATATCTAGGTTGCGCAGCCATTGGCGGTCCAGCAGGCGACATATGACGAGTCGGATTCTGTTCTTGAGGGCGAGGTATTCGCGGATCTTGCGCATTTGGGCTCCCAACTTGTGGTGGCAGAGGAGGAGCTGAGTCGTAGCGTGACATTCGATTAGACTGTGCAGGAGATTGTCCTGGAATTGGAGGCAAGGGTGGCCCAGTTTGTGGCCTGTTTGGCGCGGCATTCTGAGGGGCTTTCGGGGGCGGAGGAGGAGGACGCGGCTGTTCTGAAGAGTGCGGATTCTGTGTCCCAGGTCGCGAGGATGGTCCCATGCCGGGAGGCAGAGGTGGGAGAGGAGGAGGTGTCGGGGTCGCTTGCGCAGGGGGCGGCCGAGCTTGTGGTTGTCGAGCCACGACTGGGGGTTCTTTTGCGAAGACGTCGGTAAGAATATTGAGGAAATCCCGAAGATTCGACTTCTGTGTATCTTGTCAGCGACTACACGTCACAAATAGCTGTAGCTTTTGGAGCAGCATACATCCCAGAATTCAGCCCATCCCACTAGATATGGGTGATATACGAAACCTTGCGGATCAATGTGTTGTCCCGGGCGTATCATCATCGTCTCGGTTGGTACAACGTATATCATGGGTGGTTCTCGTGGGTATGCGTGTGGCACCCATATTGATAAGGGGAACCTGTATGTCGTTCCACGAAAGTTGACAGGGAGTGTCCCCGAGAGATGAAGTAGTAGGGCATTGGCGCCGTTCGAAAACGCTGGTGAGGTCAATATCTGGATGCGACGGGTTGCTAGAAAACGCGAGCCTGGCGATAGCTTCTGGTAGGTCTCGCAAGGTGGAATAGACACGTACTATGTACATCGGTTCGAGGTGATAGAGAAGAAAACCTGTCAAGGGCTTGCGCAACATCGTTGTAGGCACGATTCACATCATGATATTCCTATTTAGCGCGTCGATATTAGCCGTGGTCTAAGTGATGGATGATAAGCGGGGGTTGGAGTCTCCAAGAGACACATACGCTGGTGAGGACACTGTATAGCCAGTTCAGCACATGCTGCTGGACGGGCATTATATCGACAGCCCTACTATTTTGGGCGGGTCGATTATATACTGGGAGGTGAGTAATGAAACAAGGAAGCTATTCACGGTCAATTAAGTTGACCTTGAAGGTCGTCGTGGCTTGCCTTGTTGGTGGTTCGTGCGTTGATGGAACCGACGTAATGGAGATACGTACCTCGCACCTTCCTAAAACGATCCGACCCACGGTTAGTGGGGGCGGGGGGTTCATGTCAAACTTGAAGATTGAAGGAAGGAGGCGATCCTCAGGGTATCAGAAAAACTGGCCGCTGGAAGCATAAGAGACGAAATTAGTGGGTCACTTTATGCTATTTAGACTATAGCTCTTAGACTACTTATTTTTGTAACCTAAGACTTAGGAGGTAATTTTTTCTGCTACCCACTAGGCGATGTCTAGCATCTGCGAAATGCGATACTCTTGAACAGCCAACTTGTTTTTTGTAGGTAGAAAGTGATTTCATTCAGATAAATGTGATCAATACTTTCCTGATGAATAATGTACACCATTTAGCTAAAAGGAAGATAGTTTCGACTGAACTGGTCTTTATTCTCTAATTCGGTAACACATAGGTATCTAGATATACATGATCTATAGGGTAAGAGCCGACCATTCAGAGCCTCTTCTGCAACTAAGCAACACATTGCTGTTGTCATATGAAACTTTAAAATACTATTGCGAGTTGCTAGCATTATTAATACAGGACTTGCTTATTTTCACGTGCAGTTTCATCATACGCATGCACTTTTCGCATCTTCATTACTAACCGCCGAAGACGGAGCTTTTATCAGATCAGATCACATCATATCAGGGCCAGACTACCCAACTCGATCTCAGGTCCATAAGAAGCCGGCATCTCCGCAACCTCTTTGGCATTCTTATGCCGTCTTGACACTGGTGAAAAAAAAACTTATTATGCGCGCTAATTAAACCCGCATTGAAACTGTCCACTCATCCGAATCAGCCAATCATAGTCTTTACTCAACCGTTTCGCCGCAGAAACTAGCACGCGGAAGTATAGGAAAACACGGACGAAGAGTCATTTATTAGAGGCAATAATCGGTACAACTTGGACTTTTCCCCCAGATTTTTATTCGACCATTTCTTTTTTTATCATTCTCCATCATCTCCATTCTTCTGAACTACTACCGGCTTTGGCTTCTTTACTACCCCAGAAAAGTATTGAAAGCCCGTTGGCCCCATTTGCTGTTGAATTTACCGGAGCGGCCCCACTCTTCCGTCCTCCGTTCGCCGGACACCGGCTTCTTCTTCTCCCATCTTTCGATTTCTCTCACGTTTCATAACTCCTCTCTCTCTCTCTATTCTCTCACATACAGCCGATCAATTTATTAGGCCAGGAATCACTTCATAATGCTGCCTTCTATTCCGGTCCTAGTCGAGTATGGTATCTCTCCTACCCGTGGTTTCCTTCCGGATACTCTACCATTGACTCGTCTACCGGACCCTTACTACAACAAATGGGAGGCCATCGCAGCCAACCTACAGGCCCTTATTCTTAGCCGCAGGTTGCGTGGTGTCATCGATAGATTGCCAGTACTCTCTACTATCGGTCTTGAACATGACGCCGAGTGGCGCCGTGCCTATTCACTATTGGGTTTCATGGCCCATGGATATATCTGGGGAGGTGATTCACCATCAGACCGTCTGCCAGCATCTATATCAGTTCCATTTCTAGAAATTTCAGAACATCTGGAAGTACCACCAGTCGCCACTTATGCGGCTGTATGTCTCTGGAACTTTAAACCGCTCTTCGTTGACGAGGACATTGACAATCTTGAGAATCTCGCCACCCTCAACACTTATACCGGAGCCCTCGATGAATCATGGTTTTATCTTGTATCTGTTGCTATCGAAGCTCGTGGAGCTCCCATTATACCGCTTATGTTGACAGCTATTGCTGCTGCCCGCCATGGCGACACTACAGCCGTCACTCGGTGTCTACGCACTTTCGCGGAGCGTTTGACAGACCTTACAAATATTCTCCAGAGGATGCACGAGAGTTGTGACCCGACCATATTCTATCACCGCATTCGACCCTTCCTTGCTGGAAGTAAGAACATGGCCGAGGCTGGCCTCCCAAATGGTGTGATTTACGAAGATGGTTCCGGCGAGGAGATATATCGACAATACAGTGGCGGTAGTAACGCTCAGAGCAGTTTGATCCAATTCTTTGATGTTATCCTCGGAATCGAGCATCGTCCAACAGGCGAGTCTCGCGATCCATCCTCCGATTCTGATCGCGGTCGCACTTCCAGCCGACACAATTTCATCATGGAGATGAGACGCTACATGCCCGGACCCCATGCGAGATTCCTCAATGATGTATCCAGCGTCGTCAATATCCGTCAGTACGTTGAGGAACACCAATCCGACAAGCAGCTATGCCTTGCGTATGATGCATGCTTGGCTATGCTCAGCGCATTCCGCGACAAGCACATCAACATTGTCACACGCTACATAATCAATCCCTCAAAGCAAGTCCGTGCTCGCAGTCGCTCAAGAAGCCCTGAGGTCACCCGGAACAAGGTTAACCTCGCCATTGCATCACGGAAGAACAAGGATAATCAGAAGGGTACTGGCGGCACAGCTCTGATTCCTTTCTTGAAGCAGGCGAGGGATGAGACAGGCGAGCCTGCCGTTGAGGAGTGGACGAGACGCTTCATGAAGAGGAAGATGCACACCGAGGGCAAGAATGATTTTTTCCTCGGCAAGACTCTCTCACAAGATGTGAGCTTGACGGAAGATGTGGAGATCAAAGGTCTTGCAGGATCATGGACCATGGATGATGAGATTGGAGGCATTTGCTTATACTAGGCGAAAATGATATCTTTAAAAGAGTGTTGGCTTGACGTTTGACGCATTTGAAAGGGGATACTTGGCGTATTTGGAAACACAGCAGCAAATATCTATTTGAGTTTTATAGAGTTGAATATAGGCATTTAGATCAACCAACAGAGGTTCTTATCTATTTTATCATACTACGACCAAATCAATATTTTTGAACGGGATCATCTCAGAAAGCTGATAAAGCATTGTGCAAGTATGCAAGTTGATTGTTTATAGCCAGTTCGTCGCTGACATAAGGCTATACATAAATATATACAGAGAAGACAGTTTTGTAAAGTAAGGGTCGAACACCAGGTCCAGGATGTCAAGCAATGACACACCGACAATTCTGCTCATAAGAGAAAGTCCCTTTTGAGGGATCTTCAATCTCACACCAACTTAGTCCATGGATTTCCATTTAGTTGGGGACACACTGAGAGTAGTAATCGTTCATCTTGACACACTTGCTTCCGGAAGCGCAACGGAGGCTGCCGTCGGGGTAAGCAGACTTGGAACCGCCGCATTGATGGTAAACAGCGACAGCGGACTTCTGAGGGGTGGCAGGCTTGGTAGGCTTAGTGGCGGGACAATTTCCATGAGTCTTGGTTCCACCAACCTTTGAAGTGGCCTTGGGCTTGTTGACAACCTTGGTGGGTTTGGCGTGAGCAGGCTTGGTATCAGCAGGCTTAGTAGCAGCGGGCTTAGTAGCAGCCTTGGTAGAGGGTTTTTGAACAACAGGAGAAGCTTGCTTGGTCTTCTGGGGCTGAGTAGCAGCAGCAGTATCCTTTCCACTGGGCTTAGCCTGGCTGGGAGTGGTATTGCCCTTGAATGCAGGGAAGCTGGAATCATCGTCACGCTTGCAGCCACTGATGGCGAGGAGCTCTTTGGGGCACTGGACCTGCTCGAAGGTGAAGTCGGGGTTGTCGGCGTTCTTGAACCAGTCGAATCGCCAGTGGCAACCGTCCTTGAGCAGCTCGGGGAAACTGTCACATTCGCTTCTAGAAGAAATACCGCCGTACTGAGCACCACCAAGGGCCTTGCCGAACTGAGATGTGCATCCATCGAATATACCGACACCACCGCCGGGCATCATGAGGTCAAAGTGGTTATCGCCGAGATCACCACCAGTGTTGGTAGATTGGACAATCATCTTCTTGCCCTTTACGGGACCGGTCGTGAAGGTGAGACTGAGAGAGGCAGTTAGCACAAAGAGTTGTCAAGATGACACGAGTAACCTAGACATACGCATAGCAAGCACAGCACCAGCTGGCCTCAGTACCACCAGCAAGCTTGGTAGCAGTGAAACCGTAAGCAAGGTCGTCATTGACAGCCCACGGGGAGTAGTTGGTGCAAGCATAAGCAGAACCACCACCCTCACAACCGTTGACAGCGTTCAGGTTAGTGATAGGGTTGTCTTTCTTGTCACAAGTCAAAGCAGGGGCGCTGACTTTAGCCTTGCCACCCCAAGAGCAAGAAGGCTTGCAGCAGTCCCAATATCGAGTAGAGTGACCACTTCCAGAAGCAGCACTCACGGCAAGAGGACCAGCCAGGGCAAGGAGAGCAAAATAGCGCATGTTGGCAAAGGATTGCTTAGGTTGAAGAACGAATGTATTTGAATGAGAGTGTATATGATTGAAAAGAATGAATGAATGAACGAAGTGAATGAATCCGAATAGAGTGCTTGAGTATCCAACAAGCAAGAACAAGAGCAGCAAGCCACCATCTTATATACACACCTCAAACCCTGGTCCTGTATGGCTAGACTCTGCTGCGCCGTTACTTACCCACAAAGTCTAGATGTCATGAGCACATTCCTTCAAGTGGTCTGTCAGTTCAACCGACCTGCATCTACACTAGTGCAGGTACACCGCGAAGGATCATGTAAGTCAAGAGGAGAGCAGATGGTGGTGCAACGAATCGAGCTAGTCAGCATATTATGAACGGAGTCAGATCTCCCACTAATAAGAGGCTCTGGAACTGGTGTGAGGAACAAGGAACGGCAAGGCTGGACCGAACGAGCGAGAAATGAGAACGAGGAGAATTTGGTTTCAGGATTAGTTGTGGAGATTTGACAGCTTCTCGGCCGACAGTTCCGAGATTGTGCAAGGATCCAGACACTTGGGGTTGGAAGTTGAGTGATGGAAGAAGACATTGGGGTTCTGGAAATGGTCAAGACTGATGCAGAATCCAGGTGGTTAACATAAGTGACCGAATCCGATATGCCGGGCCACCGTGTACCAGGAAATTAGTCGAGTCTTTCTGGAATCCTGCGGTAGCAGTACATCAAAGGGCAATCGCCTCGACGACAACGAACTCCAACTCAATAAGCTGAAACATTCCATTTCAAAGTACAAGCTGAGGAAATTTGGGGTGAAATCTATCCCGAACGTGATTAGTGTTGAACTGATACCATATCTGCGGGCCGCATAAACCGCCGTTGATATAGCTAAGACTGGCATGCCACTCAAGTACCTAGCCGAATGAAACATAGTGCAAATCGCCAAGATATGAAACAGATAGACTTTGGATTCGCGGATGTGACAGATCTAGGGTAGATTTTGAATTCACTATGAGCCCGTAGTTGAGGTGCTAGTTCACTCCCTTACAGTAGAAAGCCCCTGATTCATTTCATCGCCACGCATCTGCATCGCGAGTTGAAAGGGACGGTTGAGAGAATATGAGCTGATTAGCGCAGGGGTCTCGGCCGACAAGCATGTAGGTTATGTCTCCCACAGAGGATTGACGGGATATAAGCATAAGCTACATGAAAGTTCTGCCTCAGGACCTCAGTTAAGCTTTCGAGAGCCGTAAGCACCGCCGCACTTGAATTATTCATCAACGTGGCGGGATTCAGCTGCACTAACCGTAAACAGACTAGCATACTTCTGTCGCGTCTCGACGCCTCAACCTCAGGCTCCTGAATGCTAAGTTAATATTCATTGTCTAACAAATTCATCACCTCTCCACCCCGACTCTCATACCTTGCGCATTCCCTATAGTCACTCCATCTCCTGGCCAGAGATTGTCGTCCATCTGCCAAATTTATAGACAGATGCTCACGGGGTGCATCAGGCGCCAGGTCCAGAACTGACCGCCCTGACTTCGCTGTCTTAGCTCCTTTGTCTTTCGCTGAATAACTTCCGACGCAACTGCCTACGGGCGCATTCTTATCGACTCAATTAACAATTCCTTGTCGCAACTCTTAATCAAAACCGAACACCCTATTATAAAGGCTGCAGCGATTGAAACCGACATCATGGACGATTCTTACGAGAACGACTCCGACTACGATTATGGCTACGATGAGGGTATCACCCCCGAGGATTGCTGGACTGTGATCTCGTCCTTCTTCGAGACAAAGGGTCTTGCATCACAGCAGACCGACTCGTTCGATGAGTTCACACAAACTACTGTTCAGGATCTCGTCAATGAGTACGCCAACATCTCCCTCGACCAGCACAACCCTCCTTCGTCTTATGGAGTGCCGATCGCTCTTCGCCGATACGAGATCAAGTTCGGAAGTGTCATGGTTTCTCGCCCGTCCATCAGTGAGACAGACGGTACCGTTACTTCCCTACTACCCTACGAATGCCGCGACCGAAACTTGACCTATGCTTCACCGACTTACATCAAGATCACCAAGAAGGTCTCTGTTGCTATCGACAAGGAAATTCCTCTGCACGAGATGGACGAGGAACAGCAGGCAGAGTACAAGCGAACTGGAGAGCACCCCACAAAGCTTGAGTGGGAGACTGAGGAGAACGGCGGCAGCATGAAGACCGAAGGCGAGTCAGACATGATCTTTGTGGGCAAGATGCCCATCATGGTTAAATCCAAGATTTGTCATCTGAGCCAACATACCGACGAAGAACTGTTCACGCTTAACGAGTGTCCTTACGATCAGGGTGGTTACTTCGTAATCAACGGCAGTGAGAAGGTTCTGATCGCGCAGGAGCGTTCTGCCGCCAATATCGTCCAAGTTTTCAAGAAGGCTCAGCCCAGCCCTTTCACCTACACTGCTGAGATCCGAAGTGCCCTTGAAAAAGGTTCGCGTCTTATCTCTAGCTTAATGATGAAGCTTTTCGGCAAGGGAGACTCTGCCCGTGGTGGCTTTGGCCAGACTATCCAGACTTCACTCCCATTCGTCAAGTCAGATCTTCCCGTTGCCATCGTCTTCCGAGCTTTGGGTGTCGTATCTGATGAGGATATTCTCAACCACATTTGCTACGATCGAAACGATAGTCAGATGCTGGAAATGCTTCGTCCATGTATCGAGGAAGCTTTCTGTGTTCAGGACAGAGAAGTTGCTCTCGATTTCATCGGTAAGCGTGGAAACAGAGACCAGGCCAGTCTTGGTCGCGAGAAGCGTGTCCGTGTTGCAAAGGACATTCTTCAGAAGGAGACTCTACCCCATATTTCTCAGTCGGAGGGTAGCGAGACCCGTAAGGCGTTCTTCCTGGGCTATATGGTGCACAAGCTTCTTCAGTGTGCTCTCGGCCGTCGTGAGCCGGATGATCGTGATCACTTTGGAAAGAAGCGACTCGATCTTGCTGGTCCCCTACTGGCAAAGCTCTTCCGTGGCATCATAAGGAGAATGAACACTGAGCTCTCCAACTACCTCAAGCGCTGCGTTGAGAGCAACAGAAACTTCAACTTGAATGTTGCCATTAAGCCAGGAACCCTGTCCAACGGTCTCAAGTACTCACTGGCTACTGGTAACTGGGGAGATCAGAAGAAGGCTGCAAGCTCCACAGCTGGTGTTTCCCAAGTGTTGAACAGATATACATTTGCCTCGACACTCTCGCATTTGCGACGTACCAACACGCCCATTGGACGTGACGGTAAGCTCGCGAAACCTCGCCAGCTGCACAATACTCACTGGGGCTTGGTGTGCCCTGCCGAGACGCCTGAAGGTCAGGCTTGTGGTCTGGTCAAGAACTTGTCGCTGATGTGCTATGTGAGCGTGGGCTCACCAGCTGAGCCTCTGATCGAATTCATGATCAACCGAGGTATGGAAGTCGTTGAAGAGTACGAACCAACAAGATACCCTCACGCAACCAAGGTTTTCGTCAACGGTAGCTGGGTCGGTGTCCACCCTGATCCCAAGGGACTGGTGAACAGCGTCTTGGATACGCGACGAAAGTCTTATGTCCAGTTTGAAGTCTCTCTTGTTCGGGATATTCGAGACCGTGAATTCAAAATCTTCTCTGACGCAGGCCGTGTCATGAGGCCAGTCTTCACCGTGCAACAAGAGGATGACTACGAAACTGGCATCAACAAGGGACAGCTAGTATTGACAAAAGACCTTGTCAACAAGATTGCGCAGGAGCAAGCAGAGCCACCTTCTGATCCATCAGAGAAGATTGGTTGGGAGGGACTTATTCGCTCCGGAGCTGTCGAGTATCTTGATGCAGAGGAAGAGGAAACCGCTATGATTTGCATGACGCCTGAAGATCTCGAAATCTATCGTGAACAGAAGCAGGACGAGATCAATCTTACAGAAGAAGAGAAGCAGGCCAAGCTAGAGGCAGAGAAGAGGGAACAGGAGGAAGAACGCAACAAGCGTTTGAAGACAAAGGTCAACCCCACAACTCACATGTACACACATTGTGAGATTCATCCTAGTATGATCCTGGGTATTTGTGCCAGCATCATTCCTTTCCCCGATCACAACCAGGTATGTGCCACCCCCCAAACTAAGTCGAACGCGTCTAACAATTCGTAGTCTCCTCGTAACACATACCAATCTGCCATGGGTAAACAAGCCATGGGTTTCTTCTTGACAAATTACTCTCGACGTATGGATACCATGGCCAACATTCTATACTACCCCCAAAAGCCTCTCGCTACTACACGATCCATGGAGTTCCTCAAGTTCCGTGAACTGCCAGCCGGTCAAAACGCCATCGTTGCAATTGCTTGTTATTCAGGATACAACCAGGAAGATTCCGTCATTATGAACCAGAGTAGTATTGATCGAGGTCTGTTCCGCAGTCTGTTCTTCCGATCATACTCGGACCAGGAGAAGAAGGTCGGTCTGAACTACACAGAAATCTTCGAGAAGCCCTTCCAACAAACAACACTTCGAATGAAGCACGGAACATATGACAAGCTTGATGAGGATGGTATTGTGGCCCCTGGTGTGCGAGTGTCAGGTGAAGATATCATCATTGGCAAGACTGCCCCTATCGACCAGGAGAACCAGGACCTGGGAACCAGGACGCAGACACATCAGCGTCGTGATATTTCGACACCTCTGCGAAGCACGGAGAACGGTATTGTCGATCAAGTCATTTTGACAGTCAACGCCGACAACGTCAAATATGTCAAGGTTCGCGTACGAACAACCAAGATCCCCCAGATTGGTGACAAGTTTGCTTCTCGTCACGGTCAAAAGGGTACAATCGGTGTTACTTATCGACAGGAGGATATGCCCTTCAGCAGAGAAGGTTTGACACCAGATATTATCATCAACCCTCACGCCATTCCGTCTCGTATGACAATTGCCCATTTGATCGAGTGTCTTTTGAGTAAGGTCTCAACACTGGAGGGTATGGAGGGTGACGCAACGCCATTCACTGATGTCACCGTCGACTCCGTGTCCGAGCTTTTGAGAAAACACGGTTACCAATCTCGAGGTTTTGAGGTCATGTACAATGGCCATACCGGACGCAAGCTCCGCGCTCAAGTCTTCTTCGGACCTACATACTACCAGCGTCTTCGTCACATGGTGGACGACAAGATTCACGCTCGTGCTCGTGGTCCCGTTCAGATTATGACCCGACAGCCCGTCGAAGGTCGTGCTCGAGATGGTGGTCTGCGATTCGGAGAGATGGAACGTGATTGTATGATTGCCCACGGTGCTGCTGCCTTCTTGAAGGAGCGTCTGTTTGAGGTGTCGGATGCTTTCCGAGTCCACGTTTGCGAAATTTGCGGACTTATGACACCAATTGCGTAAGTCTTACTACTCTAATGACTATGAATGACTCGCTAACATGAATTACAGCAACCTTTCCAAACAGTCGTTCGAATGCCGACCTTGCAGGAACAAGACCAAGATTGCTCAGATTCATATTCCATACGCCGCTAAGCTGCTCTTCCAGGAGTTGCAGGCCATGAACATTGCCGCCAGAATGTTCACCAACCGATCCGGAGTTTCAATCCGTTAAATTGAGCTTGATTACGACAAAAAAAATTGAAAATACAGATGAGGCATAAAAGGACATTTGAAATAGGAAGCCTCGAATGGTAACGTGGCATCGAAAGCTTGCCAGCGGAGCCTAATAACGCTTTGTAATGTAGAGAAGGGGACTTGTCCAGAGTTAGTATATCAAATAAGGTTAGGATAGCAGAAACAATGAAATGCATTGATGCAACTAAATATAGATTTTAACCATGGTATTGTGGTCGCTTAGAGAGTAGGATATGTTTGATTGTACAATTGTTTCTTGAGACTTGACGCCATTGCATTATCGATCCGGAATGCTTTTCTCGGCTGCTGCTATCGAGTCGTGGACTGTTTGTTCGCGCTTGTACTCTGCCTCCAATTGCTTCTGCAGATCGAAGTCTAATTGTCGTTCTCGCTTTACTCGCTGCTGTTCCATATCGCGGACAACGCCTTCGTGCATGGCCTGAGAAATCGAAATTAGCTTGGGAGCTGTGGAATGAATGGCATTGAAGAAATATGGCAGAGGCTGGCTGATGCGTAAAATCGACTTACCGCCTTCTCGAATTTTTGTTGGTAGTGTACAGCAATGACTGTGCCGGCTGTGAGTAGCGACGTCCCCAGTAAGGTCAGCTTAGATGCTTGAGACATTGTGTCGAGGTTTTATGTTGGCTTCTCTGAGGTGGATTGGTGATTGATCCGGATGATCGGTTGCCTCAAATTCGAATTATTGATCGGAATTGGCCGGAGGATTTATTAGTTCGATCAAAGACAATCGAAATGTCAAAAGATTATGATTCAATGAAAAAAGAAGGGACTTGTTACCATGACGTGAAATGACATGGCGGTTGATACGCGGCTACAACACGCGCTAAGCGCTACAGCTCTTACTGGAGGGGGAGCCCACCAGCCCAAAGATACTAGGTACTAAGGTACCTGCGAATCATCTGGCTCCAACAGCAACTGCCCAAGCTCAGACGTAATCCGCCGTCAACTGCTAGGTACCGTACCTTGTCTTGCAGCCATTCGCAACTCATCTTCAACTCCATCACCATCGACTCTTCATCAACGCAATCACCAACAGTCCTCGAACCTAGTACCACGTCTCTTCCATATACGACCGATCCGATCGCTATTTTCCACGCTTTTATATAAACACGACATCATGGTTAGCTGCTATCGCGACCATGAACGAATCATGTTGACCAACTAACTCGCTTCCACAGTCTGCCCAGAACTCGGCCGGCATCAAACAGCTCCTCGACGTACGGCCCTCCTTGCGCTATTATTTCAGTATGGTCTTGTAGCTGACTTACGTCATTAGGCTGAGCAAGATGCTTCCAAGATTGTTCAGAAGGGTGAGCTTGATTGCCTTTACTACTCCCCGCCTTGTTTTAGATCGCTAACCCGACGATGATGCACAGCCCGAGAGTGTAAGCGCCATTTCCCTCCCCGGATGCGATAATTAGTCCGTCTAACACCGAACGATAGACCGCACCAAGCGCGTCAGGGAAGCTCGCGATGAAGCCAAGCAAGAGATAGCCGACTACAAGGCCCAGAAGGAGGAGGAGTACAAGAAGTTCGAGGCCGAGGTAGGATACTCTTACGTTTTGTGGAATGTTTGGGATCGCTGACATCTCTATAGCACAGCAAGGGTAACGAGCAGGCCGAAGCCGAAGCCAACAAGGACGCTGAGACTCAAATCAAGGGTATCCAGGAGGCTGGTAAGAAGGGCCAAGCTGGGGTTATCAAGAATCTCCTCAGCGCTGTTTTCGACGTCAACCCTGTTCCTCCCACCAACACCAAGTCCTGAGCGGTTCCCCGGCGGAGTCACGGTGTTTATAATCACGAGCGTTGTTAGCTCTGCACTTTGGAAGACGATAGATTAGGTACGAGGAGGATTTGTTACGAGAGAGCAAAGCAAGGCCATGCGTTCTATACCGGTCACCCTGCGGCGTTCCGTCTGGACGCCTTTTTGATTATTAAGTTTACTGAACAAACTCGACTAGAGTGCTCAACATGTCCCTCAGATCCTGGTTCTCCTCTGTCGTGTCTAGACCATCCAGCTGCTCCTTTAATGTACGCCCGATTAGTGACACCTTTTCGTCCCGCTCGGCGAGGACCTGCTTGACCTTGCGTGACGCGCCCGTGTCTTCTGCTACCAACCAAGCCAGGACCGTGTCGATAGTCTGTAGTGTGAATAGGCCAGCATCGATTCTACGGGATAGCCATTCCAACTCGGCGGTTTCTCGATCGTTTGCTGGAGTGACGGCCTTTTCAGCGTCATTTTGCTGCTCTGCCAATGAAAGCCGGGCAACGTAGTCCCGTCGGAACTTGATCAGTTTCGTTATCTTCTCATAGTCCTTCTCCACAAACTTTGCTAGTGTCCTTATCCTTTCTGCTGAGTTGGCTGGCAAGAGCCGCAACATGGAAGCGAAGATTTCCACCAAATGCTCTGCTAGTCTATGGTCCTGGGTTTTCATGAAGAGAGTGAAGAGTGTTTTGAGACCCCCAGCCTCGACGATCTTCTGACAGACTTCCACACCAGAATTGCCGCCCGCTGCGTGGTTGAGGAGACGTAAAGAAGGTGGTTTGCTCTTCTTTCCCTCCTTAAGCATGATAAGGCACAGTTCTACACCCTCGGCATCGATGAACTTTGATTTTCCGGTACCCTCGTCTGCCAAACATGTTAGAGAGGCAAATATGTTTTCCATGTACTCCTCTTCTTCGCCGCCCTTATCCGGGTCACGTCGTCGGTAAGGGGCCACCAGTTGGAGAAGGAGATCCACGGCGTCGAGGCGTATCAGTTGAGTTCGATTGGCGACGGCTATCTGGGAGAGAATAGCTAGAATTTCCGCAGCATATTGCTTATTTTGCGATACGATATCCTCCTTTCGTTGAATGCGCTGCAGAAGCCATTGTAAGAGCTTTTCATCCTCACCGACACGCTCAGCAACGGATTGCCGAGAACACAAGTTCTCAATCACTCCTAAAGCATGGTAGATACCACTGCGATCTGATTCGTCATCTTCATTCAGACGAGAGAAATTGGAGACCAACAGTCCAAGAAGATCTGCATCCATCATGGCGTCAACCAACCCATTCCACTGTTCATCCTCTGCGGAGACGTCTTCGTCGGTCAACTCGCCCATGATCTCGATGGCATCAATGGCAATGTCGGTGTTCTCGTGCGCCAATAGACTGACTAGACTCGCGACACATCCCGTCTTGACAAATTCTGGGTATAGTTCAGGGTGTTCGGAAAGGAGAGACAATCCCTTGACATCGGCATCAAGATCAGCTTCGCTACCAATAAATTTTTGCGGCTCGTCTTCGAATTTGGCGCGAAGCTCAGCGTTCTTGTTGATGCGCTTCTCGAAGTTGAGAGCTGTTTTTCGCAACCATGCTGCATCGATCTTTTCGGGCGCATTTCCAGCGTCGGCTTCGTCTACGTAGTCGAGGATCTCTGATTCTTGTTTCGTGATACCTCCGCCAAAGAAGCGGCCTTCGTCATCATCGGGAGGCAAATCGGGTCCGAAATCTTCCTCGTCGGGAGGAGGTGCTGGGCCAGCTTCCATGTCTTCGTCTTCGTCTTGCGCATCGTCGACCTGGGCGTGTCGATTTGAGCCACTGTTGTTCAATTTTGCTGATTTGTAAATTTCATCTTGAACCATGTAAGCAGGAGTACTTCGCGACCAAGTTTTGATAGTCACTTACTTGGATCTCTAATAGGATCAAGCCTACGCTTGCTTGAGATGCCGGAGCTCTGGAAGCTTGTTAGAGATTGAAGCTATAGGTCGCATCAAGAAAAACAAACCTTGAAGATTTCGTCAACACTCGCCATGGTTGAAGTTGACGGGTCAAACGAATGAATCGTCAGAATTGTTACTCCCAACGGTTGATACCAAAGTTATCCCTTCGCGACAGGATACCTTGAGCGACGCGCTGCTTGACTGGTTATGATGAATGTTCGATGTTTGTTGCAGGCATTACATAAGGCTACGCGCTAGAGCTGAAACAAGACAGCGTAGGTAAGTCGACACTCAGTACTGTCCGCATAGTCATTACCCACACAGTGTTTGGGTTCATTCAGTACTAATGAACTGCATGGGGCTGTGGTGTCGATAGGCTCACAAAGTGCCATCAACTGATACAGTGACTACTAACCTAGCGTGTAACAGAAACGTTGACCTCTAAAGTTTAAGACATCAAAATGTACAAAGGAGGAGTCTGGTATAATTACATAGCATGAACTGTTATTTACTACTAATGTCGTATTATCTTATGCTTCAAGCAACCAACTTTTGTAATAATGCCTTCAGTTGTGGAGATTTGGTTGAACCGAAGCGCTGAGGAAACTTTAGTAGACGCACAGGGCAAGTGCCGGTAAGCTGTCACATATTGGAGACAGTAGGAAACGCAATCCCCCTAGGTTCCAATGTGTGATGACCAGCTATTTGCACCATATTTAGCATAAATTTTAAGGTATTTAATAAGCCTTATTTTTCTATCTAAGAAGTAGAATTTTCTTGCTTTTAATAGAGGATTATAACTAATAGAGCTATTTTTATTTAAATTAATATTAATTTAAGCCTATTTAATTAGCTATTTAATAATTAGTTTTATTATTAATTATTACTTATAAAAGTATTTTTAATATACTTTTTAATTAAAGCTTAATATTATAATATTAAATAGTAATTATAGCCTTATAAAGAATATTTTTATAAATATATATTTATAGAAATATAATTAAAATATAAATAAAAATAATAATTTATTAATACTTTATAATATAATATTTATATAGCTATATATATATATATTTATATTTTATTTTTAAAAATTATAAATTATAATTTTTAATTTATTTAAGCTATATTAAGACTATAAGCTTATTATTTCTCTTTTTTTTTTTTTTTTATATAATATTATTAATAGCTTTTATTTATAATAATAAGCTTTAATTTTTTTTTTTTTTACTTATTTAAGCTTATTTTCTAGCTTTATTATATTAATATTAAAATATAATTTTTTTTTTTAAGATTTTAATAATTTTAATAGCTTTAATTAATATACTTTTTATTATATAAATTTAATAAAGCTTATAATAATTTATTTACTTATTTATTATATAGAATATAAAAAAAGCTTATTAAGCTTAAACTTAAGCTATTTATAATACTCTTATTATATATTATAAAGCTAAGATTTAATAATTTATAGCTTAAGTCTATAAGTCTTTTACTATTAAAGCTATTAAATAATAATTTTTTAAATAAGCTTTATAATAGCTTTCTTTTTATTTTTTAATTAAATTCTTTAATATTAAAAAATAAAAATATTTTAATAATAATAATTATATTATATTAAACTAGTTTATATTTAAGACTTAAGTTTCCTTAGTTTAAAATATAGTTTAAAATTATAATATCTTAATATAAGTATTTAATAATAGAATTTAAAAATAATATATTATATAATTAAATTAATTCTTATAAAGTTAACTTTTACCTTTAAATTAACTTATATTTTAACTTTTTATATCTTTAATAAAATCCTATTAACCTCTAGTTAATCTTATTAACTTTATTAACTTTATTAACTTTATATATAGTTTTCTTTATAAGGCCTTTAATATAAGAGTTTTTATTATTTTAACTATTTTAACTTTATTTTTTATAATTTTATTTTTAATTAACTTAATAAGATTATTAAAGACTTTATTAATTTAAATTACTTAAGACTTAAAGTATTAATATTAGATTTTATATTTATAATTTAATTTAATTATTTTAAAAAATATAACTTTATTTTTATATATATTAAGCCCTTTTATAAGCTTTTTCTTTAAATCTCTTAAGTATTTAAGCTTTTACTTAAGCTTTATTATTATTTAGCCTTATTTATAAATTTAAAAATACTTTATAAAAAGTAATAAGACTTTATAATTAAAAATAATTAATTTAATAAGGCTATAGTTATTATTATTATTATATTTAATCTTTTAAAAATATTTAATTTTATATTTTAATTATTTTAAGTTTTTATTATTATTATTAAATAAAATAGTATTAATAGTATTTTTTTATTAAAAAATAGCTTTTTAAATAGTTAAATATACTATTATAAAGGCTTTTTTTTAATATTTAATATTAAATTATTTCTTTTTAATAGTATTATATTAAATAAAGACTTTAAAGTTAATTAATATAAAGTAATTAATAATAAATAAACTAAAGATTAATTAATTATATAAGTTTAAAGGTATTTAATAGTAAATTATAAAAAGAAAAAGTAATTATTATATATATAAAAGCTTTTTTTATTTTTTCTTTATTATAAAGTTTAATTATTATTATATTATAGTCTTATTAAGAAAGTTAATTATTAAGAAAAAATTAAATTTAATATATTAGGTTTTTAATCTATATAGATCTTTTAGTTTTAAATTTATAAAATAGCTTTAAAAAGACTTAGGCTTTAGTAAAAAATAAAAAATAAAAAAAATAAAGACTTAAGTTTATATAAATATTATTATACTTAATAAAGAGATTAAAATTCTTAATATAATTTAAATTTATATATAATATCTCTTTTTAATTTAAAATTCTTATATTATTTTAATTTATTAATTTAATTTAAATATTTTTATAAGGTTTAAATCTATTATTTCCTTTAATATCTTTATAAGAAATATATTTTCTTATTAATTTAATATTTTTATATATTTTAAGCTTTCTCTTTAAACTTTTTTTTAAATTCTTATTATTAATCTATTTATATATTTTATTAAATTAAAGAATATTAATTAAATAATAAGCTACTTTAAAGGTATATATATTAATCTTTATTATTTAAATTAAAGCTTTAATAAGAATATATTTATTTATTTATTTATTTTACTCTCTATTAAAGCTTAAGTCTTTTTAAAGCTATTTTATAAATTTAAAACTAAAGGATTTATATAGATTAAAAACCTAATATATTAAATTTAACTTTTTCTTAATAATTAACTTTCTTAATAAGATTATAATATAATAATAATTAAACTTTATAATAAAGAAGAAATAAAAAAAGCTTTTATATATATAATAATTACTTCTTTTTCTTATAATTTATTATTAAATATTTTTAAACTTATATAATTAATTAATTTTTAATTTATTTATTATTAGCTATTTTATATTAATTAACTTTATAATCTTTATTTAATATAATATTATTAAAAAAAAAAATTAATATTAAATATTAAAAAAAAAAGCCTTTATAATAATATATCTAGCTATTTAAAAGGCTATTTTTTTAATAAAAAGAATACTATAAATACTATTTTACTTAATAATAATAATAAAAACTTAAAATAATTAAAATATAAAATTAAATATCTTTAAAAGATTAAATATAATAATAATAATAATTATAGCTTTATTAAATTAATTACTTTTAATTATAAGGTTTTATTACTCTTTATAAGATATTTTTAAACTTATAAATAAGGCTAAATAGTAATAAAGCTTAAATAAAAGCTTAAATACTTAAGAAATCTAAAGAAAAAGCTTATAAAGAGGCTTAATATATATAAAAATAAAGTTATATTTTTTAAAGTAATTAAATTAAATTATAAATATAAAACTTAATATTAATATTTTAAGTTTTAAATAGTTTAAATTAATAAGGTCTTTAATAATCTTATTAAATTAATTAAAAATAAAATTATAAAAAATAAAGCTAAAGTAATTAAAATAATAAAGGCTTTTATATTAAAGGCCTTATAAGGGAAACTATATATAAGGTTAATAAGGTTAATAGAGTTAATTAAAAATTAATTTAGGGATTTTATTAAAAATATAGAAAATTAAAATATAAGTTAACTTAGAGATAAAAGCTCTATAGGAATTAATTTAATTATATAATATACTATCTTAAAATTTTATTATTAAATACTTATACTAAGATATTATAATTTTAAATTATATTTTAAATTAAATAATAAGAATATATAGGCTTTTAAATATAATTTTATTAAAAATTAATCTTTTTTTATAAATAATAATTATAATTTTATATTTAATAATAAAAAGTATTTTCTTTTTAGCTTTAATAATTTTAAAGAACTTAAGCTTTTTACTTTTTTTTTTTAAAATTCCTAAGGTATTAATTACTTTATTACTTATATTAATTAAATCTCTTTATATTTTAATTTAATAGAATAGCTTTCTTTAAATATTTATTTAATTTAATATTACTTATATATTTTATATTTTAATAAATTATCTTTTATTAAATTAATTTATTAAATATTTTAAAATATTCTATAAAAAATACTTTAAAAGTCTCTTTATTAATAAATTATACTTTATTAATTATATAACTATCTATAGATTAAATAAATATTATTATTATTTTAATAGTAATTATTATTATAAGCTTATATAAGTTTTTTTTTAAGTAAATTTATACTTTAAAGTATTAATTTCTTAATAATTATAATATTATATTCCCTTTTACTATATATTTTTATAATATTATTTATAATTTAAACTTTTAAACTTTATTAATTAATAAGACTAAAAAGCTTAAAAAGATAAAATAGCTACTTTTAATTTAATATTTATAGCTTTTTTTATTAATATTTATTTATCTTAAAAAGAAAAAGAGTATAAAATTACTTTAAAGTATATTATTAAGTTTATAAATAACCTTAAATACTTAAATTATTATTATCTTTATAAATTAACTTATTTAAATAGAGGCTAATATAAATATATTATTATTAAGGAATTTAAGCTATTATATATTATTATTTATAAGAAACTAAAGACTTTTTATAAGACTTAAGCTAGGTTATAGTATTATTATAAGCTTAAAATTAGTATTTATATATAAGCTTTAGCTTATAAGTATTATTAAATTTATTTAATTTTTAAAATTAAAAGCTAAAGAATAATTAAAATAGCTATAAATAATTAAAGCTTTTTACTTTTAATTAATTTAATATTTTATATTTAATCTTTACTTATAATATATTTAATAATAATATAAATAGCTTAAATTTTTATTTTAAAAAAGCTTTTATTAAACTATTTATTAATATATTTTTTATTTATAAGTAAGTTATATTAAATAACTTCTTTATAAATTCTTACTTAAATTATATATTTTAAATACTTATATATTATAAATAAGTAATTATTTTTATATCCTTATTAATTATTAAATAGATTATTTAAAAATTATTATAATAAATATTTTATAGTTTTTTAAGATTAAATTTAATATTTAAGAATAATTTTTTAATATTTATTATTTCTTTTACTATTTACTTAAAGGCTAGAAATTTAATTTCTATTATTAAAGTAATAATAATTATTTATCTTAATACTTTCTATAAAATAAAACTATTAAAAAGGCTTATTAAAAAACCTTAAGATAATTTCCTTAAAGCTTAATTATTAATAAATAATATATTTAATATAATTATAAATATTTTATTATATTTTCTATAAATAATATAATAATAATAAGTTAAGTAAAAGTATTTAATTACTTAATTAATTACTTTTTAATAAATTTTATTTAAATTAATAAGGAATTTAAAAAGAATATTTATAATAAATATTATATTTACTTTAATTAAAATAATTATATATAGTATAAAACCTATTTTTTCTTAATAAATCTTAATTTCTTTTATTATTATTTAATTACCTTTAAAGATAAACTTAAGTAATAATATAAATATTATTAAATAAATATTTCTTATATTTTAATTAAATTTATTTATAATTTTCTTAATATATAAATTATAATATAAATTAATTATATAATTTTCTTAATTATAAATTATTTAAATTTTAAAAAACTATTTTACCTTAAGCTTTATTATAAGCTTAAAGCTCTATTAAAGTCTTTTTATAATTCTATTTACTTTAAAAAGGCAGTTTTAATAATAAAAAATTAAAATATTATTAATAAAGAAAATTAAATATATTTCTTTATTCTTTAAATAGAAAAAGTATAATTTTTTTATACTTTATTTAAGCTTTAATCCTTATAGTTTAATAGAATAAATATTAAACTATAACTTAAATAAATTATAAAGGCTATATAATACTTATTATAACTATAAAAACTTCTTTTTATATTTAAACTTTAATAAGAATTAATAAATTATAAATTTAAAGTCTTTTCTTTATTTTATATTTATAAATATATTCTTAATATTAAATTAAAGAATCTTAAGGTTAAATTTAATTATTATATATAACTAAGATTTTAATTATTTTATAAAGAAATAAAATACTTAAGAATAATAAACTTTAATAATAAAATAATATTATAAGGCTATAAGGCTATACTTTTTAATAAAGTTTAATAAAATTAACTTTATATTAAAGAATAAAAGCTCTATTAAAATTATAATAATATTATATACTTTCTTTTTCTTTATTTAATAAGATTACTAGGAAAAAAGATATAAATTATCCTACTTTAATATATAATATATTAAGTTAACCTAGATTATAATTATAATATTAATTATATATTACCTTATAATTTAATTAAAAGATAATAGCTTAATAATTAAATAATATATATAGTATTTCTAGTATACTTATAGCTAGATTATTAAAGCCTTATATATAACCTTAATTTAATTCTAAGGTCTATATACTTTTATAATAAAGGGGCTAAGATATATCTCTATAAGATAATTACCTTTATTAAAACTACTAATACTTGTAATTACAAGAGATTATAGTAATTATATAATATAGTAAGAGGTTAAGTATGTAATTAAGTTTAATTATCTATAATATTAATAAAGCTATTAGTAAATATAGCACTGTAATTAGCCTAGCTTATAGTTATATAAGTAGCTACTTAGTTAATTAAAACTGCTTATTATACTTACTTTAAATAGAAGAATTAAAGCTTATTAAATCCTCTTTAATATACTTTATTTATAGTAAAATAGCTATTAATAATAATTATAAGCTTAAATAGAAATATCTCTAGTAATTTATATTACTTTCTTTTTATTATTTAAATTAAATTTATTATTTTTAATTAATCTTAAATAAAGTATTATACTTTTAAAAGGTAATTCCTCTCTTTATAAGAAAATTATATATTTTAATAACTTAAGCTATATTAAGTAATTATAAGCTTTTTTAAGTTCTTTTTAATATTTAAATTAATTAATAAAAAGGATCTTATTAAACTTAATAAATAAGCTTAATAAGTATATTAAATCTAAGGAATTAAACTCTTTATATACTTAATTAATAAATAAGAAAGGCTTAATTTAAATAAAAATAATAAGCTTAATAATATTCTTTAATCTTTTTTAATTAGTAAATATAAAGAAAAACACTTTATAAAGTACTATAAGCAGTAAGCTAAGCTTAAAAAGAAGTATAATAAGCTTTTAAAAGGTAATTTAAGACTTTTTAAGCTATTATTACTTATAGAGCTTATTACTTAAGAGATTAAGTATAAATTTAAAGAGATATTTACTTTTAAAGTATTATTTAATAAATCCCTTAAGTAATAATATAAAATTAATATTAAGATTAACTATATAATTTATAAAATAGTTAATTAAAGTATATAAAGTATAATATTATATAAGCTTAATATAAAATACTTTAAAGGCTATTTTATATATTAAATACTTTATAAGCTTAAAGATTATTTTATTTTATAAGACTTTATAGTAATTAATTAATTTTATTATAAATATTATTATTATCTTAATATTATCTTTAAGCTTTAAGGAAATTAAATATAATAGCTTAATTAATAATATACTTTTTATTTTAAAGTATAAGCTTATAATATATTTAATATAAAAGGTAAGCTAGTAATTATTAACTTTTTATAAGCTATAAAGAAGAAATTTATATTAAAATAGGCCTATTATATACTTTATAATATTAAAAGAAAAGTAAATAATATAAAGGATCTTACTTATTATATAAAGTAGCTTTAAGTTATAATCTTATATAAAGTATTCTCTTTAAGCTTTTTAATTAATATAATTCTTAAGAGTAAATTTAAGTAATAATTAAGTAATAATAAGTATTAAAAAGCTTTAAAATTATATAATTACCTATATAGAAAGCTTAATTATTATTAAAAACTTAAAAGCTATAAAAAGGTTAAATATATAATTATAAGAAGAATTAATTATTATTATAAATAGCTTATAGAATAAGAGGCTAAAGTAATTAATATAGAGTTAGATTTAGGCTAGAAAGACTTTAAAATTAAGCTTATTAAAGTAGAGATTAATAAGAAATAAATTTCTATTCTTAAGAAGTTAAGCTTTATAAGTAATATTAATTAAAGCTAAATCCTTTAAGCCTTTATTATAATTTCTTTTAAGCTTATTAAGAGTATTAATTTTATAATATATATTAATAATTATAATTACTATAAGCTCTTTATAAGTATTATTTTTAATATAGTAAATACTATTTATTTAATTAATAGTAAAAGCTTACTTAAGCCTAGGTCTTTTATATTAAGATTAAATAATATTATTAAAGTTAAAATAACTTTATATTATATTATAAAGAGAGGTATTTAAGTAATCCTTAAGTTCTTTAATAGTAAAAATAGTAATTATATATATAGTATTATACTTATTAATATATTTATTATAGAGGGTTTTTATATTAATATTATATTAGAATATTTCTTCTTTAAGAAAAGGCTTTAATACTTAGGAAAAGACTATATACTATACTTTAAAGAGGTAAATAATAGTTTAATTATTATTAAAATAAAATATTATTTTAATTTTATATTTTTTTAATATAAGCTTATTTATTTTTATTTTTTTAATATTTAAATAATACTTTATAGTAAAATTCTAATTATATAATAGCTTATTTTATTACTTATAATATATATATAATAGTATTAATTATTAATTAACCTAGTAAGATTAAAGAATAACTTTAAAATATTATAGTATTTATAAATAGGCTACTTAAGAAAAAATATTCTTTAAAGCTTAATAAAGAATATTAAAAGGGTTTAAATTAATAGAATTAAGTAAATTAAGTATAAAATATATATTTAAGTATATATTAAAAAGGTTATAAGTAAGAAGCTACTTAAAAAGTATTTCCCTAGATCTTTTTAATATATATATTAAGACCTTTAAGACTATAAATAAGGATATAATAGATATAAATAGCTTATACTAATAAAGAATAAATTTAATAGCTACTTATATATTTTACCTTTTATAAATAAAAGTAAGATTTCTATTTTTAATATATTTTATTTTTATAATATTTAAGTTATATAGTAATTTAAGCTATTAATATATATTATTTATTATAATAATAAGCTTACTATAATATATATATTAAGGAATATAGAATTTTAAGCTTAGCTATATAAGTAAAGTATAATCCTAGAGACTAGCCTTATAGGTATATATAAGCTAAATAGAGGAATAGAGTATATAAATTAAAAAGTAATAAATAAGTTAAATACTATATTAAATAAAATAAGAATTCTTTTTATTATATAGCTAGAGAGTATATTTATAGCAGTTTATTTACTTAATAAGAGCCTAAGGATATATAATAAAGGGAAATCCTTATTAAAAGCTTTAGACTTTTAATTTTAAAATTATACTTTATTATTAATAAGAAAGTATATAATTAACTTAAGATTTAATTAAAATAGTATTTATATATATAATTATAAAGTATACCTTTTTATAAAAAATAAAGAGCTAGATAAGTATTAAAGAGTATTTAAGATAAGCCTTAGAGTATATATTAAGTATTTTATAGGCTATATTACTTATAATATATACTATATATAAGTATTTTACCTTAAGAAAGTATTTATAATTTAAAATATTTAATTTAATAAGATAAGATTTTATAAGCTATAAAATATAAGCTCTTTAGAGCTTATAATAGTAAAATTAGAAAATTAAATTATAAAATTAAGTATTTTTAATTATAAAGTTAATATTAATATTTATAAATCTCCTTTTTAAGAAAAGCCTAAGGGTTTAAATTTAAAAGTAAAGAAAGTTAAGTTATTTAATAAGCTTTAAAAAGTAAATTTAATTACTCTATTAAAAGCTTTAATTAGGCCTAAAGAAGCTAAAATAAGAGGCTATTATTTACTTATATATATATTAATTTAGACTTTTATAAGACTTTAAATACTTAAAAAAACCCTAGAGTTAAGTATAAAGCTAGAGGAAAAAGGCAGTATTTAATAGAGTATAGATTATTAAATTAAAAGTTTATTTTAATAAGAAGAAGTATTAATTAATTAATTAAAAGAGTAAAAAGCTATAAAAGATTAATAGTATAATATAAAGACTTTTACTATAAATTTAATAAGACCTTTTTTATAATTAAAAGATAATTATAATACTAAAGATAAAGTATTTAAATTAAGATTAAAAGCTTAAAAAGCTAGATTTATTAAAGCTAAATAAGATTATAACTTAAAGTTAAAGTTATTATTATTAATAATAATATTACTATTAATTATAATATAAGCCTTAAGAAGCTTTAATTTAAAATTTAAAGCTTAAGTAACTCTTAAGGTAAATAAAGATTAAATATAGCTAAAGGTAATAAGAGCTTTTACTTAAGGCTAATTAAGAAGAATATAAAGGAAAGTAATATATACTTAGCTTATAGCTTAAAGACTTATAAAATTAAGCTTAAGGTTAAAAGATAAGTAAAAATAAGGGTATAAAGTCTCTTTTAATTAATACTTATATAAAGCTTATAGAGATACTTATAATATTATTTTTATATTTAATTAGCTTAATAAAGTATATAAAGACTTTAATAAGCTTTATATTATATTTTATATAATAAAAAAAGTAATTATACTAGCTATAAAGGCTTAAAAGGGAATAAATAAAGTAATATTTATATCTTTAATTAGCTCTCTTAAAGGAAAGAAGTAAATATATTATAATAATCTTTTTTTATTTCTTATAATATAAAAGAAAATAAAGAAATACTTAATAGTAGCTCTCTTTAAGAAAGTAATATAAATTAAAATAAATTCTTTATATAAGAAATATATTTAAAGGGAGATTTTATATAATAAAGTTAAATTTAAGCTTTTTTTAATAAAATAAGTATTTATTTATAAATTAAATTAAAATAGCTATTTAGAGTGCTATAAAGTATAGCTTATAGTATATAGAAACTTTTAAGAAGTTATAATTAAAAGTATATATATAGTAACCCTTATAGTATACTCTTTTTAACTAATAATAATAATAGCTATTTAATTTAACTTAGAAATTAAATAGCTAGATATAAAGAATATATTTATTAATACTAAGTATAACTTAAGTAATAAAATAGTAATATATCTTTTCCTTAATAGCTTTAAGAATAAAGATATAGTTTTAAAGCTTAATTAAATATTATATAGGCTTTAAGATTCTCTTAAGCTTTAATTTAAGATATTTATTACTATATTAATTAAAATAAGGCTTAAAGTAAATAAAGAAAAACCTTACCTTTTTTATAGCTTAAAGAGAGATATATATTTAGTCTTTTTTATAAATAATATCTTAGTTTTTTATTATTAAAATAACTTAATTATTACTTAAAAGCTTATTAAAAAGCTTAAAGAGAGCTTTAAATTTATATATTAAGTAAAGGCTAAATAGTTCTTAAGTATTTAAATTATTAAAGACTAAAAAGTATAAACTATTTCTTTTTATTATAATTTATATATTAAGAAAATAGCTATATACTTTAATTAAGATATTTAAAATATTTTCCTTTATATATTTATATTATTAATAGAGTTTAAAGTATACTCTAATTAAGTAATAAAGTTAAAAATTAAGGTTTTTTAAGAGAAAATTAACTTTATACTTTATATAATAATTATAATTTACTTAGATACTACTTTTATAATAAGCTTTCTCTTAAGATTCCTTATTAATTTAAGTATATAATATTAATAAGCTATTAATTAAGTAATTTATTTCTTATACTTTATAAGATTTAATTATATTATATATAGTTAATTTAATAAGCTATAAATATTTATAATAGTAAGTAATACTTTATTTACTAATAATATAAGTATTTATTAGTCTTTATAAGGTTATTTTATTAGCTTATTTAGGGATATAATTATATAAAAAGCCTTAAAGTAAGTAATTATAATTATATTAATAATAAAAATAGAGCTATTTACTTTAAAGTAAATAATAAAAGAAATAATAAGAATTAAATGCCTTTTCTATAATTTATACTTTAATTTAAAGACTCTTTATAATATTAAGTATAATAATTAGTAAATTATTTAATTAATAGTAAATTAGAGTACTTAAATAGCTATAAGGTTATATTATATAAATATTTAAAGTATATAGTTAAGGTAAAAGTATAAAAAGAAGTTATTTAAAGTAATATATTTACCTATAGCTAAGATATCTATAGATAGATTAATAAAAGTATTATTATAGTAATAGTTTAAGTATTTTAAGGAGCTTTTAAATATATTATAAGTATATATAAAGTAAAGAAAAAGAAAGTAAAAAATATAATTAAGTATATAAATAATATATTTATTTAAATAACTAGCTATAGCTAGAGATATTAAAAGCTTACTTATAATATAAAAAATTAAATATTAAAGTATAATAATAAGAATAAAGTTAATATTAAAGTATATAATATTAAGAGAATATTTACTACTTTAGTTAAGCTTATTATAAAGTAATAAGCTTAATTAGTATAATATAAATAATAGTATTAAGAATAGTATTAATAATTATAAAAATAGTATTAAAAGTAAAAAAAAACTTAATTTAACTTAAAGGGCTTAAAGGTATTAAGGCTACTTTTATAGTACTTAAAGAATATTATAGAGTAAACTTTATAATAAAGAAAGATAAAAGCCCTTTAATATTTTACTTAAATATTTATTCTTTCTATATAATAATATATTAATATAAATTTAATATTAAAGATAATTAAAATATAAATTACTTATATTTATAAGAGTATAAATTAATACTCTATAGATTAGAGTTTAATTTAAAAGTAGTTTAAAAAGTATATAAATTAATACCCTAAGGATTAAGTTTAATTTAAAAAGGGTATAAAGAGTATAGAATATATAAAAATAAGTATAAAGATAATAATAAAAATATATAAAAAGAGCTTATTTTAATAAAATAAATAGTCTTAATTAAGGAAAGAATATTATTTTTTTCTTTAATAAATTAATTTATTATAAAAGTAAGCCTTTAAATAAATAGTATTAAAGCTATAAGACTAAAGTATAATATTAATATCTTTAAAGCTTACTTTAAGTAAAGTAAAATATATATATATTAATATAAATATAATTACCTTTAAAATAAGCTTTATATTACTTTAAAGGGCTAAATATAATATAATAGTATAAAAGATTATCTTAAGTATTTAAAATAATACTTTAAAGGTAACTTAAGTAAAGTATAATAAATAGTATATTTACTTAATTAGTAAAAGGCTTATAGCCTAAAGGCTATATATAGTAAAAAAAAGAGACTATTTTTAAAGTTAATTATTATATTAAGCTTAAAATATATAGTATTAAGCTTATAAGGGATAAAGTTTTACTTTAGAGAAATATTTAAAGAAGTTAAAGAAGCTATTTATATAATTAATTTTTAAAGTAAGCTTAAAAAGTAAATAAATAGAGCTTATAAGTAATAAAGATTATACTTTTTATTAATTATTATAAAGTTAAGAGAAAAAAAAGGATAATTTATAGGTAAGTTAAGTAATAGTAATAATTACTATAAGCTATTTTACTTATATAGAGTAAGCTATAGTAATATATATATAATTAGCTTGTTTTTTTAATTATATTAAAAAGTTAGCTTTATATTATATTATAAGATCTTAAGATATAAATATATATATAAGTAAGTAGGCTTAATTATTAAAGTAATATAAATAGTATAACTAGAATAAGTATAAGTCTATATATAAAGTTAATATTAAGGCTTTAAAATACTACTCTAGTAAGTATTATAAAGGTATTTATAATATTAACTTATTATTATAATAATATAATTTAAGGAGGAAAAGAGAGTATATATAAAGGTATAAAGATATTACTTTTTAAAGTATTAAAAGTAAAGTATTACTATAAAGGCTACTTTATTATTACTAATTATTTATATAGCTGCCTATTTCCTTTATATTATAGCTAGATTATTTACTTTAAAAAGCTCTTTAAAGGGCTATTTAAAGTATTTTAAAGTATTTAAAGACTTATTATTATAATCTTTAAATAGAGAGTATATTAGTAAATATAGTATTATAATTAGCCTAGCTTATAATTATATAAGTAATTACTTAATTAATTAAAATTATTTACTATATTTACTTTAAATAGAAGAATTAAGGCTTATTAAATCCTCTTTAATATACTCTATTTATAGTAAAATAGCTATTAATAATAAAAGCTTTTACTTTAGCTTTTTAACTTTATATTAAACTCTTAACTATATATATAAATTTCTTTATTTAACTCTAACTTAAATAGAGTTTCCTATTTAGATTACTATAGCTAGAATATATTAAAGAGCTATTACCTAGAATACTTATACTTATCTTTAATAGTCTAAATAAGAACCCTTAGTTCTATAAACTATAATATATATTAACTTATTATATTTTAAAAAGTAATTTACCTTTTTATAAAGCTAGTTTTACCTTTAATATAGTAATATATTATATTAAATTATTATATTTCTTATTAAATTTACTATAAGTCCTTGTAAAAAATAAGAAAACTAGAGAATTATAGACTTTTATAGCTAAATATAGTTAATACTATATTATCTTTAATTAATAGTAATTATCCTATAAAGATATATTTTAACCTCTTTATTATAAGAGTATATAGACCTTAGAATTAAATTAAGATTATATATAGGGCTTTAATAATCTAGCTATAAGTATACTAGAAATACTATATATATTACCTAGCTATTAGGCTATTATCTTTTAGCTAGATTATAAGGTAATATATAATTAATATTATAATTATAATTTAAGTTAGCTTAATATATTATATATTAAAGTAAGATAATTTATATTTTTTTTTTTAATAATTTTATTAAGTAAAAAAGAAAAAAGTATATAATATTATTATAATTTTAATAAAGCTTTTATTCTTTAATATAGAGTTAATTTTATTAAACCTTATTAAAAAGTATAACCTTATAGCCTTATAATATTATTTTATTACTAAAGTTTATTATTCTTAAGTATTTTATTTCTTTATAAAATAATTAAAATCTTAGTTATATATTATAAGATAATTACTATTAATTAAAGACAGTATAGTATTAACTATATTTAACTATAAAATTCTATAACTCTTTAGCCTCCTTATCTCTTAAGGAGACCTATAGTAGATTTAATAAGAGATATAGTAATTTAATATAATATATTACTATATTAAGAGTAAGACTAGCCTTATAAAAAGGTAAACTGCTTTTTAAAATATAATAAGTTAATATATATTATAGTTTATAGAATTAAAGGTTCTTATTTAAACTATTAAAAATAAGTATAAGTATTTTAAGTAATAAGAAACTCTATTTAAATTAAAGTCTATAGATAAAGAAATTTATATATATAGTTAAGAGTTTAATATAAAGTTAAAAAGCTAAAATAAAAGCTTTATTAATATTATAAATAATTAAACTTAATTATATATTTAACCTCTTATTATATTATATAATTACTATAATCTCTTATAATTATAAGTATTAATAGTTTTAATAAAGTTAAATTTAATTATAATAGCTATTATTATTTAAAATAAGTATATAATTAAAATAGCTATATAGATACTTTCTAGAGAAAAAACCTTTTAAAAATTATTATATATAACTAATTATATTTTATCCTTTTTAAGATAATTTAATTAATTATACTTATAGATAAATATCTATTTTATAAAAAAAGGCTTTCTTTTTATTTTTAAATAGTTAATTTCTTTTTATATATTTAAATTTTATAGTAAATTTACTTTAAGTTAAGTAATTATTATAAAGGTATCTTTAAGGGAATATTTTAATATTATTTTCTAAAAGCTTAATAATAAAGGGAATTAATCTTAATAATATTTTATTAAATTTATTAATTTAATTAGTTTTTTTTAAGTTTTTTATTTTACTTTATAATTTATTACTCTTAATATTATAAAAAAGATAGTTTTAAGCTCTTTAAGTATAAAATTTAAGTCTTTAAAATAATTAATTATAAAGATAATTAAATAAATATCTTTAAGAGGTTTAAAAGTATCTTATTTATTAAATTTAACTTAATTTTTATATTATTTAAGATATATACTTAATTATATTAATAATATATTTTTCTTTTAATATAAAATTATCTTTTTTTTTTCTTATTTATTAAGTAATTTAAATAGAATTATATCTTTTAAGCTTATTTATATTAAAATATATAACTTATAGTAAATAAAGCTATAAACTTAAAAATTTAATAATAATATAATAGTATTAATAATAATAAGAGTAGTAATACTATAAGGCTTAATATAAATTTAAACTTTATATAAGAATATAAGCTTTAAATAAATAGTAAAAAATTCTTCTTTTTTATAATATAATAATAAAAATAAAGAAATTATTAATATTAATATTTAAAATTAATATAATATATAAGTTATTTTAATTAATTACTTATATAATAATAGTTAATTATTAATAGTCTATATAAATATATTTTATTAAGTAGGCTTTAACTTTATAAATAATAGCCTTAAGGCTTTAGCCTATAGAAATAATAATTAATATAATAATAAAGAAATATTAATTATTATATTAATTAATAATAAAAAATAAGCTAAAGATCTATATTAATTAACCTTTAATTATAAAAAGCTTAAAAATACTAAAGTTAATAATATATATAATAATAAGCTTAATTTATTTATTTATTTATTTTTGTACTCTTTATTAAAGCTTAAGTCTTTTTAAAGCTATCTTATAAATTTAAAATTAAAAGATCTATATAGATTAAAAACTTAATATATTAAATTTAACTTTTTCTTAATAATTAACTTTCTTAATAAGATTATAATTAATATAATAATAATTAAACTCTATAATAAGAGGGAAATAAAAGAAGCTTTTATATATATAATAGCTACTTTTTTCTTTTATAATTTATTATTAAATACCTTTAAACTTATATAGTTAATTAATCCCTAGTCTATTTATTATTAATTACTTTATATTAATTAACTTTATATTCTTTACTTAATATAATATTACCTAGAAAAAGAAGCCTTTATAGTAATATACCTAGCTATTTAAAAGGCTATTTTTTTAATAAAAAGAATACTATAAATACTATTTTACTTAATAATAATAATAAAGATTTAAAGTAATTAAAATATAAAGCTAAATACTTTTAAAGGATTAAATATAATAATAATAATAATTATAGCCTTATTAAATTAATTACCTTTAGTTATAAAGTCTTATTACTCTTTATAAGGCATTTTTAAACTTATAAATAAGGCTAAATAATAATAAGGCTTAAGTAAAAGCTTAAGTATTTAAAAGACTTAAAGAAAAAGCTTATAAAGAGGCTTAATATATATAAAAATAAAGTTATATTTCTTAAAGTAATTAAATTAAACTATAAATATAAGACTTAATATTAATATTTTAAATCTTAAGTAATTTAAATTATTAAGGTTTTTAATAATTTTATTAAATTAATTAAAAATAAAATTATAAAAAATAAAACTAAAATAATTAAAATAATAAAGGCTTTTATATTAAAGGCTTTATAAAGGAAGCTATATATAGGGTTAATAAAGTTAATAGGGTTAATTAGAGATTAATTTAAGGATTTTATTAAGAATATAAAAAATTAAAATATAAATTAATCTAGAGATAAAAGTTAACTCTATAGGAATTAATTTAATTATATAATATACTGTCTTAAAATTTTATTATTAAATACTTATATTAAAATAACGTACATGATAAGCGGGTGCAACAGACAAGCGAGTGCAACACAACATCACAACATCTCAGATAGAAATAGCAATAAAAACACAACAGACTATTAATTAAGTAAAATTAATCGCTATATTCTTCCATAGACATAGCGACAAGTATCTGACAGGTCCTTGCATTATGTCCTGTCTTGCCGCACGCTCCACAGCGCCTTTCCTTCATTCGCGGAGGCCCTCCTTGACCACCACTTCTCGATGGTCCAGCCACCGCCTGCGCATCAACATCCGTTTGATCAATTACTTGCCTTCCTTCCTCTACTGTCATCACCCCTCCTTTCTGTAGCCGGGTTCTTTTTGCCCTCCGCCGCCGGCTTAGTATCTTATTTGCCTGTTCAAGATCTTGGACCCTGGCCTCTAATAAGGCAACCTTATGCATAACTATCTTTGTTCCCTTGGAAGAAGACCTCAATGCTTCTAGAATTGACTCTGGAGAGCTACTTTTATGCCTTTTGATTCTCTTTTCAAGATATTCAAGCTGAGAGTCGGCTTCAAGGATAGTCTTTGGGGTCTTTGAGACCCAAGGGGTCGAGGGGCTAACTACCTCCTCCACAGGCGTTGGAGTCCGCAGCTGCACATCGAGCTTCGAGATTACACTTTCTGGGTCGAGAGGAGCAAGTCCGGCTCCTCTAAAGGCTGCTTTAATATTTTTCTCTGTCATTGTGGCCTGGTAGGCGGTGTAAAAAGCCGGCAAGAACTCGGTTTTGGAAATGTGGGTTACGGAGCATCTGATCAAATGCTCGATTTCTCGCCCGTAAGCCTTCTTAAGCAGGCCAAAGCACCCGACATCAAGAGGCTGCAGCAGATGAGACGAATGAGGCGGTATACAAAGCGTGATGATTTTATTTGCCTTGCAATATCTCTCAAAGTCGACCGAGTGGTGACTTTGGTGTCCGTCGAGGATCAGGAGACGATAGCGATTCTTTGATTGCTTGGTAGTACACCGGTCGAAGTGCTTTAGCCACTCGAGGACTATCTCGTTATCTGTCCAGCCATTAGGACTCGTCGCAATAGCCCAATCGCCCGGGAGGTTGCTTTCTCGGTACCAGTGGGCGAGGTGATATTGGCCCGCACCTATGATGAACGGCGGGATCGCTTGGCCCTCGGCATTGATCGCCTGAATGACTGTAATCCATTCCCGGTTTCCAGGCTGCACTGATTTTGGTCTTCCACGCCTTTCAGCACCTGTGACGACCATTCCGCTCGCAATAACGCCCATCATAAAGCCAGTCTCGTCAAAGTTGTAGATTTCATCAGGTCGGATGCCATACTTCGCAATTACATTTGCTACGAGCCTAAACCAGTTGCGAATAATGGTCGGATCTTCACATTTGGCTCTCTGGTAGTCATATTTACGGGGGAAATGCGTCTTGAGGTCTTTGTGTCGCTTGACGAAGTTAGAGGCCCAGCGCTTGCCGACAGGCGGCGTCTCGCGGTCGGCGAGCAATCGGTTAGCCATCTCCTCAACACAACGCAGTCGCGGGGGAAACCCTCGCGAATCCAGATCGAGAATGAACTGAACTATGATCTGTTCTTCTAGATCAGATAGTTTGCGTGATTTTGGGATAGAATCACGCGTAGAAAGGATACCCTTCTGTCGGCGATATAAAGTCCAATAACGGACCTGGTAGATGCCTGCGGCGCGTCGGAGACTTAATTTTGGGTCATTTTGAAGGGCACGAAGTGCAAGAAGAATCCTAGCCTCAATATTTGGGTCTGGCATATTTGGTGGTTGAAAATTAATTGATTAAGTTGAGAAGATGTAAATTACGGGATTTTTTGTTGCACTCGCTTGTCTGTTGCACCCGCTTATCATGTACGTTACTATAATTTTAAACTGTATTTTAAACTAAGGGTAATAAGCTTAATATTATATTAACTTAATTTAATTATTAAGTCTTAGTCTTTTTATATTTTATTAAATTAAATTATATTAATTAAATTCTATAAAAAGAAAAGTAATTTAATACTTTATATTAAAAGCTAAATTAAAAGATTAAATTATTTATATAAAAAAAGGTATTTTTAAAAATAATATAATTAAGTAATTATTATATATAACCAAGATTTTAATTATTTTATAAAGAAATAAAATACTTAAGAATAATAAACTTTAATAATAAAATAATATTATAAGGCTATAAAGCTATACTTTTTAATAAAATTTAATAAAGTTAACTTTATATTAAAGAATAAAAGCTTTATTAAAATTATAATAATATTATATACTTTCTTTTTTCTTACTTAATAAGATTACTAGAAAAAAAGATATAAATTATTTTATCTTAATTATCTATATAATATATTAAGTTAACTTAAATTATAATTATAATATTAATTATATATTACTTTATAATCTAATTAAAAGATAATAGCTTAATAGCTAAATAATATAACGTGCTTGATAAGCGAGTGAGTCAGATAAGCGAGTGGGTCAAAAATCTTAACCCTCTTTATTATCTAGATGATAAAATTGCTTCAATTCATTCAATTGACTATAACTACTCACTATACTCATCTCCAGAGGCCTGAATATCCTCTTGACATGTTCTTGCGTTATGCCCGGTCTTGCCGCATACACCACAACGCCGAACACCCGGTCCAACCGACCTTCCTCGACCACCACTTCTTGATGATTCTGCCACTACCTGCGTATTCACATCTATCTGATCAATTGATTGTAATGCTTCCTGTACAGTCATCGCTCCTCCTTTCTGTAGTCTTGTTCTTTTTGCCCTCCGGCGCCGGCTTAGTATTGCATTTGCCTCTTCAAGATTTCGGACCTGATCTCTTAATAGGACAACCTCATGCATAACTGCCAATGTTGCTTTTGTATTTGACTTAATAGCCTCAATTATTGACTCTGGGGAACTGCTCTTATGCATAATAACTCGTCTGGTAAGGTATTCAGATTGAGATTGAGCCTCTGTTGCTGTCTTTGGGGTCTTTGAAACCCATGGACTTGGTGGTTGACTTGCCTCCCCAGGAGGCGTTGGAGTCCGTAACTGTATATCAAGCTTCGAGACGACGGTTTCTGGGTCAAGAGGATAAATTCCAGCTCCCCTAAAAGCCCCCTGGATATTGCTCTCTGTAAAGGTAGCTTGAAAAGCGGCATAAAAGGCTGGGAAGAACTCGGTCTTAGAAATGTGGGTTATAGAGCATCTGATCAGATGCTCTATTTCTCGACCATAAGCATTCTTCAGTACTGAAAAACACCCGACATCGAGAGGCTGGAGTAGGTGGGATGCATGAGGAGGCATACAAAGTGTAATGATCTTGTGATCCTGACAGTATCTCTCAAAGTCGACAGAGTGGTGACTTTCATGACCATCGAGGATCAAGAGACGATAGAGACTAACTGATCGCTTCGCTGTTGATCGATCAAAGTGTTTTAGCCACTCAAGACCCAGCTCGTTATTTGTCCATCCATTTTGGCTTGTTGCAATAACCCAATCGCCGGGGAGGTTGCTTTCTCGATACCAGTTTGCAAGATGATACTGGCCTGAACCAATGATAAACGGCGGGATCGATTGACCTTCGGCATTTATCGCTGGAATTGCAGTAATCCATTCACGGTTTCCTGGCTGCACTGATTTTGGCCTTCCTTGCCTTTCTGAGCCTGTGACTACCATCCCGGACTGTATAAGGCCCATCATAAAGCCGGTCTCATCAAAGTTCCAGGTATCACCTGGTTGGATACTGTATTTAGCGATTGTGTTCTGTACAAGCCGAAACCAGCCACGAATAATAGTCGGATCTTCGCATTTAGCTCTCTGATAGTCATATCTCCGAAAGATACGCGTCTTTAGCTCTGGTTGTCGCTTTATAAAGTTATGAGCCCAGCGCTTGCCGACAGGTGATGCATCGCGGTCTGCAAGTAGAGAATTGGCCATTTCTTCCACAAAACGGATTCGCGAGGGAAACCCTCGCGAATCTAGGTCAAGAATAAACTGAACTATAGTCTGTTCTTCCAGATCAGATAGTCGCCGCGAGTTTGGGCCGGAATCACGTCGTGATTGAATGCCATTTTGGCGGCGGCGTAAGGTCTCAAATGGAACCTTATATATACCTGAGGCGCGTCGGAGACTAAGATTTTGGTCATTTTGAAGGGCCTGAAGGGCAAGAAGAATTCTAGCTTCATTTGAAGACTGTGACATAGTTGCTGGTTAAGAAGTATCTGATCAGATTGAAATGTTGTAAGGTGAGGGATTTTTGACCCACTCGCTTGTCTGACTCACTCGCTTATCAAGCACGTTATATAGTATTTCTAGTATACTTATAGCTAGATTATTAAAGCCTTATATATAACCTTAATTTAATTTTAAAGTCTATATACCTTTATAATAAAAAGGCTAAGATATATCTCTATAAAATAATTACTATTAATTAAAAATAATATAGTATTAACTATATTTAACTATAAAATTCTATAATTCCTTAGCCTCTTTATCTCTTAAGGGGATCTATAGTAAATTTAATAGGAAATATAGTAATTTAATATAATATATTATTATATTAAGAGTAAAACTAGCCTTATAAAAAGGTAAACTACTTTTTAAAATATAATAAATTAATATATATTATAATTTATAGAATTAAAGGTTTTTATTTAAACTATTAAAAATAAATATAAGTATTTTAAGTAATAGCTTTCTAATATATTCTAGCTATAGTAGCTTAAACTATAAGAAACTCTATTTAAGTTAGAGTCTATAGATAAAGAAATTTAAATTAAGTAATTATATACTCTAGATTATAAACTTAAAGATAATTATTTATATTATAAAGATATTTAAACTATTTAATAATCTATAATAAATAATTAGCTATTTATTTAATTATAATAATTAAAATAATAGAGTTAATTAAAATTATTAGAATTTTAAAATATTAATTTTTTATATAGTTATTTTAAGTTTAATAGGAAATTTTAAGCTTAATTAAAAGCTTCTTTTAAGGATTAATAAATATTATATAAATATATTATATAATAACTATTTAAGTAAATATAAATAATATACCTTATAATAAGTAGAGTTTTAATAAGTAGTTTTAACTATAAAAGCTTACTTATATACTAGACTATTATAATATATTATTACTAGGTATATTATTTTATATTTAATATATTTTTAATCTCTTTCTTTATCTCTTATATATATTCCTTAAGGATTTATATATATTTCTTAAGACTTAATTTAATTCTAAAGATTAATTAAACTTTAAAATAATAAACTTTAAATAATATAAATTAAAGGGTATAATTTTAAAAGCCTTAAAATATTTTATATTTTCTCTTTTTTTTAAAAAACTAATTAATATTCTAGAAAAAATAGTATTTATTTCTTTATTAATAAAAACTTAATTAATTATATAACTAGCTATATTATTAATAATTATTAATATTTCTTAAGTATTTATAAACTTATCTTAAGTATTCTTATTATATTTATAAATATTAAATATATTATTACTTAATATTATAATATTTAAAATTACTATTTTAAAAAGAATAAGTTTAATTATTATTTAATCTTTAAGTCTAGAATAATTTTTATTACTTAATAATAATCTTCTTCATTTAAATATAAATTTAAATAGATTTATATTTTAATTATTTAAAGTATTTAATCTTAAGGTAAAAAAGCTATATTTATTTAATCTTTATTATAATATACTTAAAATAATAATATATTCTTTATACTATATATTTAGCTCTAGAGTATTCTTTAATATTTAAAATCTTATTAATAATTAATTTAATAATAAAAATAATAAAAAGCTTTTTTTTTTAATTATAATTATTTATATAGTAAATTATATTATTTTTTAAGCTTTTTATACTTTTTAAGCTTTAAATTAAATATTAATTACTTTTACTTTTAAATTTAAATTTAATAATATAACTTAAGGTAATATTATTATATTATTAATATTTTAATTTAATTCTTAATATTAAATAACTTAATTAATTAAGTTTTATATTAAAAGTAAGATTTTATTTTTAATTTTAAGTTTATAGAATATTTTCTTATTAAATTAAATATTTCTTAAAATAATAACTTTTTTAAGTTAAAATACTTAGATTTTATAAATATATTAAGATTAATATTTTACTAGGTATTTAATATATATTCTAAGGCTTACTTTAAATACTTATTATTATTTCTCTTTTTTATATTTCTTTATAAGTAAATAAGCTTTATAGCTATAAGTATAAATACTATTTTAATTAAGGTAAAGATTAATATTATATTTCTTTAATAGTATTAAAGTATATTTATAAAATTATAAATCTATTACCTTTAAAAGAGAAATACTTTAATTTCCCTTTTTTAAGCTTTTATTTAATAAATAACTTATTACCTTTATATTCTTTAGCTATAAAATAAAGATTAAAGATACTCTATTTAATATAATATTAAATTTCTTTATTATTTTCTTATTTACTTATTTAATTTATTTATTTAATTTATATATTAATATGTAAAGTTAGTTAGTATAAAGTAGCTAGTAGTAAATAGACTAAGGATTAACTAACTATATAAGTTTAAAGGTACTTAGTAGTAAATTACAGGAGGAAAAAGTAGCTATTATATATATAGAAGCTTTTTTTATTTCTCCCTTATTATAGAGTTTAACTATTACTATATTATAGTCTTATTAAGAAAGTTAATTATTAAGAAAAAGTTAAGTTTAATATATTAGGTTTTTAATTTATATAGATCCTTTAGTTTAATTTATAAGATAGCTTTAAGAAGACTTAGGCTTTAATAGAGAGTAAAAAAAAAAAATATATATATATTAATATTAATATTAAAATAATATTAATACTTTTATAATAAGCTTAAGCTTAATAATTAATATTTTTTAATAGATATATTATAGCTTATTTATTATTATTATAGTATACTTTAATATTAATATTATACTATTTTATAATAAATTTATTAAAGGTATAAATTATATTAAAAATAATAATATTAATTTTATTAAATTATAATTATATAAAAATTATTTTATTAAACTTATTTTTAAAAATTAAAAGATAATAATATTTATTATAAGTAAGTTTATACTTTTAAAGATCCTAGTTAATAAACCAGTTAATAATATACTAATAAAATCTTATAAAGTAGAGTTAAAAGGTTATATAGCTAGATAATTTATATTAAGATAGCCTTTAGCTTTAAGCTTTATTAATATTAACTTTAACTTTATAATAAACTTAACTTTTTTATTACTTATTTAATTACTACTAACCCTGCCTACTGCCTATTATTACCCTTTGCAATTATATACTTATAGTCTTAGGCTATAACTAGTATACTATAACTTAAAGGCCTTAATTATAACTACTACCTACCTTTTTAACTATTTAAACTAGTTAATATATAAGTGCTTATTATTATATATATTAATTTTATCTAGGAATTCCTTTTATATATATAATAAACCTATAGCTAGCCCTTTAATAAGCTTCTTCTTAAGCCTATATAGCCTCTTTAATATTATTTTTATTTTCTTACTTTTTATATATAAAAAGTAAAGCTTATAATTAAAAGCTATTAATTTAACTTTAATAAGGCTATTTATCTTTTTAATTATATAAAGGTTAATAGCCTTTATATATAATTCTTTTAGTTTTATTATATTTTTATATAACTTAATAAATCTTTTAATAGTCTTAATATTAAAATTAAGAAAATAGCTATTATTAATAAGTCTTAGTTTAAAGATAATAGCTAGTATTATATTATATAAGACTTATAAAAGTAATTAGTAAAGTGCTATAAAGGATTAGGATTAATTAACTTAGTTTATCTTAGTAAGATAATTAGTAATAACTATAGATATCTTAGATAATTAATTAAAGTTAAAAGAGGAAAAAGTTATTACTATTTATATAGTTTAATAAAAGCTTCTTTTATTAATTATTAATATTATAGAGTTTAAGTAATTACTTTATTAATTATATTTATATTAAAAACCTTATTTTAAGAGAAACTATATATAATTCTTTAATCTATATAAATAAATAAAGTATTATAAATAACCTTTAATAAAACTAAAAAGAGTAAAAGTAATCTTATAATTATATATTAAAAAAATAAATAAATAAATAAATACTTTTAAAGATCTTAATAAACTATTTTAAAAAGTTATATAATACTCTATTTAAAGGGTTTTCTATTAACTATACTATAGATAATAATTCTAATATATATTTTATAGTTAATTTACTTTATTTTATTAATCTTAACTTTTTATATTTAATTTATTAATTTTTTTAAAGCTTATTTACTAAGATAATTAAATCTTAAGTATTATAAGTATTTATTATCTTTTTTTATATAAAATAAGTTAAATAAAAAGTAAAAATACCTTATTTAAATTATATTATATATAACTATATATATTATTAATATTAATATTAATATATTTAATAATAATTAAGCTATAGAGGAATAAATAGAAAGAGGCTTATATTTAAAGAAAATAAAGTTATATTAATAGATTATATTAATTAAAATCTTATTATTATTTAATATACTTTAATATAAAGTATAATTATATTTAATAAATTAAATATTTAATTAAAAGATTCTAGTTTTTAATATAATATTATAATAAAATCCTTTAATTATATATATATTTTAAAGTATAAAGTTATTAATCTTTTTTTTATTTTTATTTTAAAAGATTTTATATATAACCTAGGTTTTAATTCTTAAGATAAAAAAGCTAGAGTTATTAGCTTTTATATTTTTTTTAATATAAAATATAAAAGAACTTAATTTAAAAAGATTAATATTATTAATAAGATATATTATATTATAATTATTAAAAAAGATATTCTTAGAAAGTAAATATAGTAAATAGATATTAATATATATTATAATTAAGTTTTATTTTTAAATAATAAAATTAAAATTAATTTAAATTAAAATTAAATTAAAAGCTAAGCTATTATTTATATTACTATTTCTATAGCTAGAATTATTATTAAATTAAGCTTTACTTTTAAGCTTCTTATAAAGGTATTATTATTATAGTTTTTAAAGTTTATTTTAAATAGCTTACTTATTTTCCTTAGATAATTATATAGCTATTAAGCTAGTCTTTAAAAGTTAATATAACTTAAGAGAGAAATAACTTTCTTAATAAACTTAATATAAAAATAATAAAGGGGAATAATAAAAAGGGCAATAAGGCTATAAAGCTATATAATTTAATAAGATTTAATAAAAACTTAATATTAAAATAAATATATAAAAAGAATCTAAGATAATAATTATATAGCTATTAAGCTAGTCTTTAAAAGTTAATATAACTTAAGAGAGAAATAACTTTCTTAATAAACTTAATATAAAAATAATAAGAAAGAATAATAAAAAGGGTAATAAGGCTATAAGGCTATATAATTTAATAAGATTTAATAAAAACTTAATATTAAAATAAATATATAGAAAGAATCTAAGATAATATAGTTATTTTTCTTTATTTTTATTTAATATAATAATTATAATAAAAGATAATTAAGTAATTAAGTAAGATATTCTACTTTTAATATATAGTATATTAAGCTAACTTAATTATAGCTAAAATATTATTATATTATACTATTATATTATATAATTACTTAAATTAATAAAGCTAAAACTACTATTTAATCCTTAAGGCCCTAGGTTAAGCTAGCTAATTAACCCTTAATAAGCTATATAGTCTAGTGACTTTACTAAAGTATATCTTAATAAACTAAAACTAGTTAACTAAGGCAAAAGACAAGGTAGTGCTAGTAATGTTTAACTATAGACTTTTATGAATTTAAGATAATATAATTATTTTTCTTTACTTTTATTTAATATAATAACTATAATAAAAGATAATTAAGTAATTAAATAAAATATCTTACTTTTAATATATAGTATATTAAGCTAACTTAATTATAATTAAAATATTATTATATTATATTATTATATTATATAATTACTTAAATTAATAAGGCTAAAATTACTATTTAATCCTTAAGGCCTTAAGTTAGGCTAATTAATTAATCTTTAATAAGCTATATAGTTTAGTAATTTTACTAGAGTATATCTTAATAAATTAGAATTAGCTAATTAAAGTAAAAGATAAGGTAATATTAGTAATATTTAACTATAAATTTCTATATTTCTTTTTATTTCTTTAAATCTCTATATATAATATATATAAGGTTATAAAGAAAGAGAATTTATTTAATAAGTATTATTATAATTTAAAAGGTAACTCTAAAGAGATTATATTCCTTAATAAATTATATTATTTAATATAATTAATAAAGATAAGGCTTTTTATTATAATAGTTATAATATTTTAATATACTTAATAGTAATAGCTTTTCTATAAGTTTAACTATAAAGGCTTAATTTATTAATAAGGAAACTCTATTAAGGTTAAAGTTATAATAAAGAAATTTATATATATATAAAAGAGTTTAATATAAAGTTTAAAAAAACTAAGTAAAAGCTTATATTATAATTAAATTAATAAAGTTATATAATTTACTTTCTCTCTATTAACTTAAATATAATATAACTATAATAATTTAAATAATATTTTCAATAGGGGATTTTCCTTAGATATTATATAAGCTCCCTTATAGTTAATAAAAATCCCTAGAGTAAATTTAATATAGAAATACTTCTTAAGATCTTAAATATACTTTAGCCTTTTATATAAATAACTCTTATTTAGCTTATTTTTTTAATTAAAATTACTATTATAATTTAATTATTTTATTAAAGTAATAAAGAATATATTAAATAAGTTATTTTTATAAAGTTAAAATTTAATAAAAAGTTCTTAAGTATAATTATTTATATTTTTTATTTTCTTATTAAATTAAATTTAATAATTAAATTTATATTATATTTACTTTATTTAATTAAAAGTAATATATTACTTAATAGCCTTAAAGAAATTATATATAATAAAATCCTTAATTATTTCTAGGATATTAAAAACTATATATTATATATAAATAGAATTTTACTAATTAAACTAAGCTTAAGAATTAACTTTTATATATATTATTTCTTAAAAATAACTTTAATATTAAGCTTTAATTAAGTCTTTAATTATTAAAATATATAACTTATAATAAATAAAGCTATAAGTTTAAAAATTTAATAATAATATAATAGTATTAATTTACAGTTAAAACTACTTATTAAGACTCTGCTTATTATAAGGTATATTATTTATATTTACTTAAATAGTTATTATATAATATATTTATATAATATTTATTAATCCTTAGAGAAAGCCCTTAATTAAGCTTAAAACTTCCTATTAAACTTAAAATAATTATATAAAAAATTAATATTTTAAAATTCTAATAATTCTAATTAACTTTATTATCTTAACTATTATAATTAAATAGATAGCTAATTATTTATTATAAATTACTAAATAGTCTAAATATCTTTATAATATAAATAATTATCTCTAGGTCTATAATCTAAAGTATATAATTACTTAACTATATTACCTCTAGAAATACCTTTTTTTATATTAATAGTTTAATCTTTTAATCTAGCTTTTAATATAGGGTATTAAATTATTTTTCTTTCTATAGAACCTAATTAATATAATTTAATTTAATAAAGTATAAAAAGACTAAGACTTAATAACTAAATTAAATTAATATAATATTAAGCTTATTACTATATATACTATTAACTTTAGTATTTTTAAGCTTTTTCTAATTAAAGATTAATTAATATAGATCTTTAGCTTATTCTTTATTATTAACTAATATAATAATTAATTTTTCCTTATTATTATATTAATTACTATTTCTATAGGCTAAGGCCTTAAGGCTATTATTTATAAAGTTAAAGCCTATTTAATAAAATATATTTATATAGACTATTAATAATTAGCTACTATTATATAAGCAATTAATTAAAATAACTTATATATTATATTAGCTTTAAATATTAATATTAATAATTTCCTTATTTTTATTATTATATTATAAAAGAGAAAGAATTTTTTACTATCTATTTAAAGCTTATATTCTTATATAAGGTTTAGACTTATATTAAGCCCTATAGTATTATTACTCTTATTACTATTAATACTATTATATTATTATTAAATTTTTAAGCTTATAGCTTTATTTACTATAAGTTATATATTTTAATAATAGTATTAATAGTAATAAGAGTAATAATACTATAGGGCTTAATATAAGTTTAAACCTTATATAAGAATATAAGCTTTAAATAAATAGTAAAAAATTCTCTCTTTTTTATAATATAATAATAAAAATAAGGAAATTATTAATATTAATATTTAAAGCTAATATAATATTATATATAACTAAGATTTTAATTATTTTATAAAGAAATAAAATACTTAAGAATAGTAAACTTTAATAATAAAATAATATTATAAGGCTATAAGGCTATACTTTTTAATAAGGTTTAATAAAGTTAACTCTATATTAAAGAATAAAAGCTCTATTAAAATTATAATAATATTATATACTGTCTTCTTTCTTACTTAATAAGATTACTAGGAAAAAAGATATAAATTATCCTACTTTAACTATTTATATAATATATTAAGCTAACTTAAATTATAGTTATAATATTAATTATATATTGCCTTATAATCTATTAATATAATATATAAGTTATTTTAATTAACTATTTATATAATAATAGCTAATTATTAATAGTCTATATAAATATATTTTATTAAGTAGGCTTTAATTTTATAAATAATAACCTTAAGGCCTTAGCCTATAGAAATAGTAATTAATATAATAATAAGGAAAAATTAATTATTATATTAATTAATAATAAAGAATAAGCTAAAAATCTATATTAATTAACCTTTAATTATAAAAAGCTTAAAAATATTAAAGTTAATAGTATATATAGTAATAAGCTTAATATTATATTAGCTTAATTTAATTATTAAGTCTTAGTCTTTTTATATTTTATTAAATTAAATTATATTAATTAAATTCTATAGAAAAAAAAGTAATTTAATACTTTATATTAAAAGCTAGATTAAAAGATTAAACTATTAATATAAAAAAAGGTATTTCTAGAGATAATATAATTAAATAGTTATATACTTTAAATTATAAATCTAGAGATAATTATTTATATTATAAAGATATTTAAACTATTTAATAGTCTATAATAAATAATTAATTATTTATTTAATTATAATAGCTAAGATAATAAGGTTAATTAGAATTATTAGAATTTTAAAATATTAATTTTTTATATAATTATTTTAAGTTTAATAGGAAATTTTAAGCTTAATTAAGGGCTTTTTTAAAGATTAATAAATATTATATAAATATATTATATAATAACTATCTAAGTAAATATAAATAATTACTTATAGTAAGTATAATTTTAATTAGTAGTTTTAATAGTAAAAAGTCTTTAATTATATTATTAAATAAAGTAAATTTCTCCTTAAGACTATAAATAATTTATTTATAAATAAATTTTTTTTTCTTAAGCTTTATTTTAATTACTTAAAATATATTAATATTAATTAAAATAAAAATCTACTTTATAACCTTATTAAGGATATTATATTATAATATAAATACTTTAAAGTTAATATTTATAACTTAAATTAATATAGCTTAATAGTCTATAAAAGCTTATTTCTCTTTAATAGAGATTTTTATTATTTTTATAGAAAAAAAAATATAAATATTATTTCTTAATTTATAAAAGTAATCTTAATAGACTTATTTAACTTTACTATATAATTAATTTTATATTCTTTTTATAAAATAACTTTAAGATTAATAATATTATTATATAAATAATTTATTTTATTTAAATTAATATATTTTTATATATTAAATAGATTAATATAAATCTTTTATATTTCTATTTAAAAAGCCTAGTTTTTAAGCTTATTAAGCCTAATAAGCTTAAAGCTAAAGTCTAAAGATATTATTATTTAAAATAAATTATAATATTAAGTTTAATATAGATTTTAAAAGTATTTATAAGAGATAAAAAAGAGAGATTTTTTATATATTTATATACTTAAAAGAATAAAGGGTTTTATATATTAATTAAGGTTATTATACTTTTTTATTTATAAAGAAAAAGATTTATAATAAAAAAAATTAAAATAAAAGTAAATACTATAGAAATTATTAAAGATAATTCTACTTAGGCTTATAATTATTATAATAGACTACTAGGCTAAAGTACTTAAAAATAAAGGCCTTTACTCTTAAGAATAATAGTACTTAAGTTTATATCTAGTTTTAATATACTCTTTATTTCTTAGTAATTCTTTTTAATATCCTACTGATTTTCATTAAAAATACCCTTATAAAGAAGGCAGCTTATATCTCTCTAGGCTCTCTCTAGATTTATCTAGGGGTAATTTTATATAAGGTAAGGTTTAAATATATAACTTTTACTAATAGCTTATAGTTTATAGTAGAAGTTATAGGCTTTATAGGCCTCCTAGGCTTATAACTATAATAACTAGCTATTTATATTATATTTAATATAAATTTTAAAGTATTTAATAAGCCTTATTTTTTTATCTAAGAAGTAGAATTTTCTTACTTTTAATAGAGGATTATAGCTAATAGAGCTATCCCTGCTTAGATTAGTATCAGTCCGAGCCTATCTAATCAGCTATCTAATAACCGGTCTTATCGCCGGTTGTCACTTGCAGGGGCATTTCTAACACAATGTCTTAAACCACCAACCAGAACTCGGGGATGCAGGTACGGCTCCTCCGATCACTCCCTCCCCTGACATGGATCGATTCAGTTTTGGTTTATCTAAGTTTGCATGCTTTGTGGTCTGCCTCTGCCGTTTTGCCATGGTCTGGCTGGCTGGCTGGCTGGCTGGCTGACTGGCTGACTGATCTGTTTCTGTTTCCGGAACGGGTTCGACTTCTTTAACGCTTCAACTTGTCCTTTGCATACATCCCTTGGCTCAGCCACAGCTTCTATGACTGTGAATAAGAGAACACCGAAATGAGAATGCCGTTTTGCAACCATCCGCATTTAAACTCTACAACTTTCTCGTACCTGAACCTACGCTACCTACAGTAATCGCGCCGGAAGCGGACCTCGCTCCATCTCATTAGCTCGCGGGCCTTTCTCCACGACGCACCACCGAACCCACGAGTTGACACTTGAGAGGTGCTGTTCCGCCCAGTGGAAAGGGCCCTGGCTTCCACTAACCCGACCTCCACTACACTTACAGAGTAGTAGTCCCCTAATCGCCAGGACTGGTGTGCAACCTAGGGAAAGGGGGGAATTGCTGGCTTTTGATTTGCGTCCAGTCATATCGCCGGATTGGTTTGACTGGAAATCAGAGAGATGCACGACAGCCAGAACTCGTCTTTTCGAATTCACGACCATTACCGTCCGAGCGCGTCGTTGCCATCTAATTCCACCTCACCTGGTGTTGCCGTTGCCGTCTCGCCGTCTTGGGCTATACATTCGTACACATCGTCTAATAATCCGCCCGCTTCCGTACCAATTAATTCTGGGCCTACTAATAATCATTATCGCGACCCGTCGAGATCTGCGTCTTCATCGTCCCCCTCGCTAAACGCCTATCATCATCAGAAGTCTCCAGGGCCCCGACCCCGACTCCCTCGAACTTCTTCACTCCTCCCTCCGCCCCATATCGAACCTTCACCACGAGCTGTGACTTTCGAGAGATCCGATCGCTTATCTCCCACTACTCCTGGGCACAGAATCCCCCACAACGCCGCCGACAGTTCGTGGCTTTTGAATAGCCTGTCCTCACCTGCGTCGATTAATTTCAGTCGTATTTCGGCGCTACCTCCCCACGTTAATCATCCGCGACTTGGTGGCCGTCGCCCCAGTATCGATGCGACTACTCCCATTGACAACTCTCCACCGCCTTCCAAACCGTCGCCCAGGAAACTCCAAAAACACCGACGCAACGCCTCCTCCGTTTCTAACTTTGACGGCTCTGCGTCGCGTGCTCGAGAAGAACGAAGTCAATTCCCCCAATCTCTACCGCTGATCGTCGCATTATCACCCTTGGAACCACCCCCAGCTCTGGACGATTTCCTCAACGTAAAATCCGAAGGGGCTGGCCCTGGCTCTGGTTCGAGTGAGCCTGGGCGATCGACCGTCGCTCGCCAGGAGGGACAGTCCCTGAAGCGTTCCAAGACTCCAGACTCGCAAGTTCAGTCCACGACATCGACCCCAGCAAGTGCGCGCTCAATGGGTACCTACAGACCCAATATGCCCTACGACCAAGACCAAGAGGCGTATCCGCCTCAGAGAGGCCATTCCAGAAATCCCTCTGGCAAGGGGAGTGCTGACAAAGGGCGCGGACCCAAGCCTCCATCTCAAAAGGCTATGCTACATCGCGCATTACAAAAGGCAAATACGGCAGTACAGTTAGATAATGCGCAGAACTTTAAGGGGGCACGGGAGGCTTATGCAGAAGCCTGTGATCTTCTGCAGCAAGTGTTGCAGAAGACGACTGCTGATGAGGACAAACGTAAACTTGAAGCAATTGTAAGGAGATCGACTTGAAGAAATGAAGCACTGATGCTAACTCGTATACCTTAGCGAGGCACTTATACTAGTCGAATTGACGAGCTGGATCAAATGGCTCCTTGGCAAGAAGAAGAAACCAAGGCTCTGCCAGCCCGACCCGAAAGTCTAGCTCAGCGGTCCGAAACTGAATCCATGCTACAATTGGACGACGATGATGATCTTGACGAAACCACTGTCTTCGATACTGCGACTGCGACCACTACGAGAATAGACAACCGCAGTCCACAGCCCCGGTTAATTAGCCCCCCGCCCCAAGACGAAAATACAGTCTTCAAGAGACGAAGCGCGCAGAACAAACCTAATCCAATTGTTACGACTTTGACTCCTGAGCCAGGGCTTCTGCAGTCGTCTTTCTCGCGATCACCTGTGCGCCTTCGAACTCCTGACCATCTACTCCCGCAGCGATCTGCGGCAGACCAATATATGCCGGCTCCTTTGTCTCCAAGGCGCGCTCCATCACCATTCAAACCTGAAGTGGATGATGTGAATGAGCCTGTACGATCAGATTTCTCGATGCGCCATGACCAAACGGCTGACTCGGTGCCCGAACCTAATGTATTGCACACTCATTTCCGTGAAGACAGCATGAACTCTTGGTTGGACCCCATTGACGAATCAGGGGGCTCAACTACATCTTCTGTCCACTCACGGACATCGTCACTTGGTTTTAGAAGGAAGCATATTCGGAACGTCAGCGGAGAGACTGAGGCAGAATTTGATACAGCGATGGATGAGGCTATTGAAGCAGCTTACGAGCCAATGAGTCCAATGGAGAACGGACACATGATGTCAGTGGACGGGGGTGAAGACGTAGTGGCCAATGCCATGCGCAAAGTTGAACTCGCCCGTCAGAAAGTGAGAGAAACCGAACAAGAGCTTTATGATATGGAAAGAGATTCCCGAGCTCAACATTTTTACCAGTCCTCTTACACAGAGTACGAGGAAACCAACGACTTTTACAACGACAACTCTTCGGACGAAGAAGAGAGAATTCTTGACGAAATTGCTCGTGACTATGGTCTTGAGTCTTACAGACATCAACCTGCGCCACCTAGGGAATCCGGCTCTAGTGGCGCGACTTCGCGTACCTGGCATAGCTCACAGGGATCAAATCCTCCCACAGGAGCCACCTCACTCTCGACTGTTACAGAACTGCCACCTCCTTTTACAAACATATCACAGGGACCAGCTGCTCCTCCGCCGACAGGATCACTCCCTGAATTGCCTCAACGACCTGGGTCATCTGCACAAAGCGTACGCAACAGGAGGCTTTCAGGGCAGAACCCAAAGCAGCTCAAGATTGAGACATCTAAACTCAATCTTCCTATCCAGCATGCCAATGACTCGGTTCATGCCAGATCAGCTCATATTGGCAACCAGGAATCAGAGCATCAGGCCGACAATGATATGAAGACCACGAACGCGCCTTATAGACACCCTTCGCCACCATTATTCGAGGCTAGTCCAACAGATACGACGGCAGTCCGACCCGCAGCATCACCATTTGGTCAGCTGGGTTCAGAAAAGGGTGACGATGATATTACCGGATCGCCGAATGCACGCAAGTTAAGAAACAACTTTTCATCATCTAGTCTGAGAAGTATGAAGAGCCGCAACATGTCTTTGACACATCTTGAGGAAAACTCAGATGTATCTCCCGGTACTCCCGGAAGCAATCCCTTTGGATCTCTGAATGCTCCTTCGGTTCCAGCATTACCTACGCCTCTAGCAGCCTCATTCCGTGAGCGATCAGATACGAATGCAGCCGGGCTTTCTTTGTTTGAAGACTTTTTTCACTCCCCGACGAGCACGAGCTCGCCGAGTCCCCTTTATCCTGATGCTCCGGCTCCTTTAGAGCCCTGTCCCACAGATTTCATGCTTCGACCTTTTTGGCTCATGCGATGCCTTTACCAGACTCTGGCTCATCCCAAAGGCGGGTATCTTAGCAGCAAACTCTTTGTTTCCCGGGATGTTTGGAGGGTGAAGGGAGTAAAGCTTAAGAACATTGAAGACAAAGTGGCCAATTGTGATTTTCTCACAGCCGCTCTACTCAAAATAGCACGAGTTGATACCTACGACGCTGATGCCGTTCTGGAAGAGATGCAGTCCCTAGAAAGCATCCTTGAGCAGGTCCAAACAGCCCTTACCCGCAAACTTGGCAACGAAGTGGGTGTACAGGGATCGGGGTCTCTTTTCAAGGACGCATCCACTGGCGACGGCGATGCATCCACGGGTGTACCACGCTCAGCCAGCGTTAGTGGAAAATCATCGTTCTCGTGGCGACGCTTGCGGTCCAAGAACTCGGCTGTGGGACTTGGTAGCGCATACGCGAACCGTAATGTTGTTGATACCAATAAGGAGATCCCCAGTCTTGCTAGTCTGCCAATGACACCAAACCCGACAACTCGCCCAACGAAGCGGGATCTGACGCAAGTCGACTTTACGGGACCCAACGCGATGTACATGAGCTCATTGGCACGCCTGTTTGACGCAGCTCAGGCTATCGGTAAGTCATTATTTTGTGGTGAGAGTCTTCAATTCACTGACCACTATGTACAGATCAAATAGCTAGACAAGTAGAAGACCCTGGGTTGCGACACGCCGACAAGACACAAGTCGGGCTTGAGCTTTGTACTCGGCATGCAGCTGAGTTTTTCGGATTCTACGTATGTCGGTTTGTCCTGGCAGACTTGGGACTGTTGCTTGACAAGTTTCTCAAGCGAGGCAGCGAATGGGTTCTTACTTGAACTTGATGTGAAATGAAAGAGATGGATGACTGGGAATCGGTGGTTATGATGGATGCATGGGGCAGGCAGGCAATGGTGCCTTCGTTTTTTTATTCGGCGAAGTACTTAGATGTATCCCGTATGATGGGAAAGGCTCGATACCCAAGCGATCTATATGTTTCACTTTCATTAAAGCACGTTTGTTTGCGGTAAATACTATGTGATGGATGGGCATATATGCCTTGGTTAGGAACAAATATTCTGTCCGCCTGAGACATACATCTTGGACAAAGGAACTAGTTATACTGTATAAATACTACTCAACTAGTACTTTGTTTGTCCTTTGCATCCCCAATATCCATTTAATTAATCTACATGGCATTTCAAAGTTGGGACCAAAAGCGGCATAGCGCGGGGATATTCTGATAGGTACGTACCTCCACCACGTCCGAGGATTTCGTCCATCATGGGTAAATCTTTTTGGACTCAACCTCATTTTACCCGATCAACTCGTTCCACCAAAACGACTATTCAGCCATTGAATTGGCTCGACTATTCTCTACTAATACATTGGCCAAATGTGCCCGATTTAAGTCTAGATGAGCCTGGCTTGGAGCGCTGGCCGTGCCTGGAGTCGGCAATGCCTCTCACAAGCTAGACCATCATGGTCCGCATGCCACAATAGAACACTGCTACGTACCGCACCACGATTTGTCCCAGCCTTTCGCGCATACGCTTCCTCCAATACGAAACCTACCCCAGCCGAACTCGAGGCTCGGATTGCTGCGATTCCGATTGAAAGATACCGAAACTTTTGTATTGTTGCGCATATCGACCATGGAAAGAGTACCCTGAGCGATCGATTACTGGAATACACAGGGACCATCTCGGCTAGCGATGCGAACAAACAGATTCTGGATAAACTCGATGTTGAGCGTGAGCGCGGCATCACTGTCAAGGCGCAGACATGCACCATGATTCACAAGTACAAGGGCGAAGACTACCTGCTTCATCTAGTCGATACACCTGGCCATGTCGATTTCAGAGCAGAGGTTACGAGATCTTATGCCAGTTGTGGTGGTGCACTGCTTCTTGTCGATGCATCACAGGGTATCCAGGCGCAGACAGTGTCCAACTTTCACCTCGCATTTGCGCAGGATCTTGCGCTGGTGCCGGTTGTGAACAAGATTGACATGCCTGCTGCCGATGTCCCTCGTGTACTACAGCAAATGGAAGATACCTTTGAGTTGGATCCTAAAAGTGCCGTTTTGCTGAGTGCCAAGACTGGCAAGGGCGTGCCAGATGTTTTGCCTGCTGTCATTGAGCGTATTCCTCACCCTGTCGGCGATGAGAAGAAGCCGCTGAAGATGATGTTGGTGGATTCATGGTACGACAACTTCCGTGGCGTCGTGCTGTTAGTCAGACTGTTTGACGGTACTATCAAGGCCGGCGACAGTGTCATTTCCATGGGTACTGGTATGAAGTATACTGTTGGCCAAGTGGGTATACAGTATCCTCATGCCATACCACAAAAAACCCTTAGTGCTGGTCAAGTCGGATACGTCTACTTCAACCCAGGCATGAAGAAGATCCAAGACGCGAAGCTTGGCGACACATTTACCTTTCTTGGCTGTGAAGACAAGGTCGAACCCTACCCAGGCTTCGAAGAGCCCAAGCCCATGGTCTTTGTCGCCGCCTTCCCCACTGACCAAAGCGACTACAGCCGTCTGGCCGACAGCATCGGCCAGCTCGTGCTGAACGACCGTAGCGTGACTTTGCAGAAGGACCACTCCGAGGCGCTCGGAGCGGGTTGGCGTTTGGGATTTCTGGGGAGCTTGCACTGCTCTGTGTTTCAGGATCGTTTGAGACAGGAACACGGGCGAAGTGTCATCCTAACGGAGCCGACCGTCCCGTCCAAAATCGTCTGGCCCGACGGAACGGAGGAGATTGTGTCGAACCCGGCTCTGTTTCCGGAGACGAGCAACCCGAAAGTTAAACAGTCTCAACTGTTTGAGCCGTGAGTTTTTATGGGTTCCCATTTTCGCTTCACTTATGCTGACTGATGCGCAGTTATGTAACGGCTACCATTACTATGCCAGAGGAGTATCTCGGCCGAGTGATTGAGCTATGCGAAGCCAACCGTGGAGAACAGAAGAGCCTCGAGTTCTTCCACACAACGCAGGTCATTCTGCGGTATCATATTCCAACAGCTCAATTGGTCGATGATCTCTTTGGAAAGCTCAAGAGCGTTACGTATGTTTCTCACTATGCCTCGTTGTCTGAGCATCGCTAACAGATTATTACAGTAAGGGATATGCCACACTAGACTACGAAGATTCAGGTTGGCAACAGAGCAGTTTGGTCAAAATTCAGCTCCTAGTGAACAGGCAACCTGTTGATGCTATTTGCAAGGTTGTGCATTCATCTCAGGTTGACCGTCTCGGAAAGCAGTGGGTGACAAAGTTCAAGGAACATGTTGACCGACAACATTTTGGTAAGAAGATTCTCACTCGCACGTAGGGACCTTTCAATGCAGTGCTAACGTGTATCTCAGAGGTTGTTATTCAAGCCACAGCGGGCAATCGCATCGTAGCACGAGAAACCATCAAGCCGTTCCGCAAGGATGTGCTAGCCAAGCTTCATGCTGCTGATGTGTCACGAAGAAGGAAGCTGCTGGAGAAGCAAAAAGAAGGAAGAAAGAGGCTACGTGCTGTGGGCAACGTCGTTATTGATCAGTCAGCTTTTCAAAGTTTCATGTCCAGATGATTTGAGGTGGTGTTGGATATAGCGTGTACTCATAGTGTAACATCATGAACATACGATAGATATAAAGAAAATAGATTCTTGGCTCGTAAGATGTTGAAACTACATCGGTCCTACTTATATGTCATACATTCTTTTTACCGTTTGACGTGAAACTAGCCAAGTGAATATGCCAAAAAGTTAAAAGGCACCGGGATCAGTTTCAGGATCCTCCTCGGGAAGATCACCGCCCAGGGCAACAGGATCCTTCCACGACAGGCCCAGCCCACCAGCAAGAGTCCTCTCCTGCTGGACAACTCTCAATTCACCATCGGCGTTCCTCTCAGCTTCAAAGTCAAAGACACGATAGTCACTATTAAAGAACCAATATCCAACGACACCCAACCTGAGGAAGCCAGAATGGGACACGACGAAGATGAGCTTCTCAGGTCGCTTGTGGAGATCCTCTAGAGCACGCTTTCCACGAGCAAGGATGGAATACTTGGTATATGCGTAGCGCCGGCCCGCAGGGGATTTCTTGTCAGGCCAAACAGCGTCGACGGTGGAGAAGTTGACTTGAGGAAAGTCTTTAGATACAGTAGATATCTGACTTCCCGTATCACAAGGCTTATCCGAATTTTCTATCGAGAAACTATAAGTAAGATTTGCAACGGTTGTGGTTTTCTAGACCGTGGAGAATACCTTGCCAGTCTGCATTGCCTTCGATTTTCACACCACGCTCGACAAGCCAGTCCATGGAGAGCATGGCTGTCTGCAGAGTACGACGCATGGGACTCACGACGATAGCAATATCATCCGGGTTATCCACATCCTTTGAGAAGGTGGAGATGAGGTTCTCTCTCAGCTTGGCGCATTGTAGCTCGCCCTCGTCTGTGAGTGGGGGGTCAGGTAGAGTGTAGTCCTGTGGTTGCGGGGTTAGTCATCAATCTCGCCTTCTGGTGTGTATATAAGAAAAAGACTTATGAGAGAGGTTATGCCATGCTTGGGCGTGGCGGATGAGGACGACGGTTGGAGACATGGTGTTGTTTGGTTGGACGGGTGAATTGAGATGGTGTGGTTGGAATTGAGTTGAGAGAGAGAGAGAGGTGTGAGTCGAGTTACATAATACTAGATAATACTTGGGAGTGGGTGTGGAACAAGAAAAGCTTAGTTGACAGGAATTAAACATGTTTTTATAAATAGATGGTCTCTCAACAACTGATAATAGTGACTTGACATATTCTCAATGGATTGTAGAATATCATTTGATAGGATAGAAGATTCGATAAGAATTATTATATAGCCCTGAGGCGTCATTATGGCTTGAGTGAGTCCGTGTCTGACCATTCAACAGTGCCGGGTAATCTACCATCTCTGTAGTGACAAAAGCATCACCGAGGTCTTTTGTAACACAATCGCCCAGAATCTGATTACATTTAGTATTTATTATATTAATGAGAGTATAATGTACGTTCATTACGTCCGTCGACTGCAGCTTATTCGCTCAAAGCCACGAAAAAAAATTAAAAATGACCAAGCCCCTAACATGAATGGCTTCATTTCCTCCTCTTATATACAAGTTCTAGTCTTGTCTATGTGTATGTACCTCTATGTGCGTCTCACGTGTATATGTTATTCTTATCATCATTAGATATTAAAGTTTAGCCTCTAGATCGCCAAAAGAGCCGCAACGCCCATGATTATCCCCGCGAGAGGGACTCCTGTTGGTGCAGCTGCGTTATCTGTCGATGTTGACGACGCCTCTGCTGCCGCCGGGCCAATTGACGACGCTGCATCGACCAACGACGTCACCACAGCGCTGAGACCGTCTGTCGTAGAAGAGGCAACATCGTCGGTTTCTGAAGCTTCAGTCTTGGTGACAACCATTGTTGTAGCCTTTGTTTCGGACGCCATTGTCGTTGTGATCTCAACTGTGATGGCCTTGGTCTTGGTGGTAGCGCTAGCCGCAGCAGTCGAGCTCGATTTGTCGTCTTCGTCCGCTTCGGCAACACCACCAGCCTTCTTGACTCGCTCCTTGACCCAGTCGGCAGCTTCGTCTGTAAAAACATCAAAGTAGTTGAGATGCGTCTTTACGTCTTTGCCCTGCGCGCAGATGGGGTCTGTCGCAACGCAATATGCGTTTAACACATCACCGTAGCTTGCCAAGTTGGCGAGCTGGTCTGCGGGGCGAGGGAAGAGGCCATTCTTGCTAACGCCTGAGAGAACATTGTATGGCTGATCCGCCGTGTGCCGAGTATCGCCGAACAACATAGCAGCGACAACTAAGAAGAGAATGTGTTAGTTACGTCACAGACTGTTGGTTGAGAGCACTGGGCAGGATAAGGGCACGGCTTACTGCTGCTGCCGGGCCTAGAATCGGGGCTCAGGCCGGCGATCTTATCCTCGACACAATCTTGGAAGAAAACACCTCCACCACCGCCAAGGATATCACCGACGACCTGTGCACCCTGCGAGTAACCGCTGACGACGAGCTTCGATTTGGGACATTTCTTGTTGTATTCTGTGATTTGTTTCTTGCCATTGACGACACCCTCGGTGACTGAATCGCAAAATGGTGCTTCTAGAGGGTTGTTGAAGATGATGTCTTCGTAGTCGCAGCTCTTGTAGCCGTCGCAAATAGCTTTGGCCAATACGCCCTGTCGTCCTGGATAGGGCTCGTTATTTCCTTTTGCGAGGAAGACGTGGACGTCTTTACACTCGGAAGCTCGGATGCCAATTGAGTGGGCAGCAGCCGCATTGGTGAGAAGGAAGAGTAGTGATGTTTTTTGCTGCATTGTAAAGTTGTGTTTTGTTTGGTATGTTTTGTTTGGGTCTGGAGAGAGAGAGAGAGAAGGGAGGAATGAAGGGAGGACTCGTACTCTTTAACAAATACCTAACTAACTGATCAATGTCTTTGACTCCCTTGACAACAATTCGTCACTGACCCAAAACAGAGACGAGAAACAAGAGACGAGACCCGTTTCATTGCTAGGATCCCCTGGAAGCGCCCCAGGTTTTTTCTTCATCATGGCCCATAATGAAAGTGGGAATTTCAAGAGTTCGGCCCTGCAGGTTCCGACAGACAGTATTAAACGCTATAGTGGAGTACCCGTATGCACTAACTTCTAACCTGAGCCAGGTGCTATGGAGCCTGCAGTTAGGTAGTAGTCAGTGCTCAGCTGACCGATCACGGGTAGTCTCTCCACTATAGCGGACGAATTGCCTGAACAAGAAACTTCAGCGCTATCTGCGTATCTCCAAGACGCTGGAATTCAAAGATAACAGCTCGTATATCCGTAGGTACGATCTACGGATACGGTCCAACACTTTAGACAACAATACCTACCTAGCCAACAAGTTAGATACATACAAACTTAGCCTCCTTCCCGTCTGATCAACAGTAGCATCCGCTCCGCACCTCATTTACCATCTCATTTAACTTCCTAGTGAACATGTCCCCGGTTATCAGCATCCTTGAAAAAAGGGTTAAAGTCGTACGTCTGATGTCGCTCATCCTTCTCCCAAACCAAGTCCCCTCCTTCTGAGTGAATCCTGAAATGTGACTCTCTCAATCGCTCAGCTTGCTCAGGAGTCAAGTTGTCCGTCACCTTACCCGTGTACACCAGAGCTTTGTTACGGCCCTTGAAGCAATCATTTGTCCTGTCACCGTGGTTATTACCGGGTTCATAGTCGGGGAATGTTTGTAGCCGATCAAGCAATGACCGATGTAAGACTGCCCCGCGGGGAATGTCACGGTATGATCCCATGTTGGGAGGAAATGTGACAGGTTTCCACCCAAGAAGCTTGACATTGTCACTTGTCGCGTCGTCTAGTTCCCAGCGAGTGAGAAAAGGGAGCCATTCTGTTCATGTCAGACCCCATTCATAGGTAGATAGTCAATCAATCAATCAATGATTGACATGACATGACATGACATGACATGTACTTACCCATAAACTTCCACATGAGCACCTTGAAAAATGCAGTTCCGTACCCAAAAGCAAGCGTGTCATGCATGAACCCGTGGGTCGCTTCCACACGTCTCTGCGGATTCCTCATCATATTCTCAAATGGCTCAAGGCTGTGACACCAATGGACTTGAGCACTCGGGTCTTTCTCACCACACTTTTTGACTTCACGAATCATCCACTCCAGAGGAATGTCACTCATCTGAAGCCAGTCATTGTTCAGATCAGTGCTCGCCTTGTCGGCCTTCCACGTCTTGATGGCATTCTTGAAGCGACCCCAGAGTGACAGCTTTACCACCTCGGGCTTCAGATGAGCCGAGCCGTTCTCCTCAACCAGACTCTGCTCGGAAGAGCACAGTAGAGGCTGTTTCTTCTTGGTGCCGGCCTGCTCTGCTACCACGACGGGCCAACCACCACCGACATCGCCGTGGTTACCAGGGAACCACACCTCTTTAATGTCTTCTTCAGCAGCTGGCTTGCGGTTGTGAACCGCAGCTCTGATGTCCTGTGCAAGAAGAGCAGGCTTGAACTTGACACGACGCTCGTCGATAGCCACCGCGTGACGAACGTGATGTGCTGTCCCAGTTACGGGAACAGGCATGCGAGCCTTGCGCTCCAGAACAGCAACAGAAGCAACGCAATCCCAGATGCCAAGAAAGAATACCTTGATGTTCTCCTCTTCGCCATCAGAGTTCGTCTCTTTGCGACAAAACGTCTGGCTAAAGGCCTCAATCTCGTTCGAAGCCTCTCTGGTCTCGTCACTGACATCAGCGGGAGCCTGGCCCGGCAACCGGATTTCACCAGTATGGGAGTGAGATTCATCTCCATCATGCTCGTGGCCATGAGAGCACTGGGCTACCTCACTGTCTTTGATCTCGCCTTGCAAGTGACGTTGATAGAGACGGTATGCAAAAGGAACCATTTCTTCGTTGCCTTTGCAGAGAAGGCCGACCTTGTTGAGCATTCTGGCGAGGAACTTGGCAGTGAAAGCACCTCGGCTGAAGCCAAAGACATAGATTTTCGCGTTCTGGAGGTTGTTAATATTTCGGGCGGCAGGACGTAGAAAGCATAACTTACAGGCTCATAGTATCGCATGAGAAAGCGATAGCCAGCAATGACATGGGCATCAAATGTAGTTCCAAAGCCCTGATCTACAGTCTTTGAAATACTACTGCCAATCTCACCGACAAAAGTCTTGTTTACAGACTGTTCATTGATATCATAGGTACCAATACCGGCTTGGAAGTTATTAGCAACAGTTGCCTGAAGTCAGCGGCTGGGTATCTCTCACTTTGATAGTAGTGATACTGGTTCGGATGGTTACGATCCATCTTCCGTAGGATCTTGACCACGTTGGTATCCGCATTGGAACCGCTAAAGGTATTTCCCGTGCCATCAAAGCATAGGATGAGCTTCTTGGGCTCTGTAGAGTCAACTGTCTCAGCGTGCGGCATCGTGAATATCAGAAGAAGGATATGGGTGGAAAGTGCAAAGAGACGACAAGACCTGTGTCTGGGGGACCAGAACAGCTTTCTTTATGCGGGAAACAGCCAACCCCCCTTTTACTGATCACAGTCTCATCCCAAGCACCAGCGATTCCTGCAAAGTCACAGTCCATGTCCTCCCTTACGGACGGGCAGCTTCACCGTGAGTTGCGGCAACGTCCATCTAGTGTAGCCCCAGCATGAAGTGATGACGTGGAAACAACAAAAGTATACATGTGAATACAAAAGAACCCCTCTTGTTCACAGTCTCGTTTTCTCAAACTCGGACTCAGACCAGCCGCTCAAGATAACATGATTATGTAGGGAGACTAAATCGGAGAATATTGATTTGTCAACCCAACCACGCATGCCTCAGCAAGCCACAAGACGATAAAAGTTGCACTTTCCATGGCTGAAAACGACTGAGAGAAGAAGAAGATCAACAAGAAAAGTCTTGGTATCAGTTCCTCACTCTTCGGGTGGCCGAGATTGTTTGTGAGACCTTGTGCCGTGTCCTGTTACGAGCAGTTGCAGTTGTTGTTTCAGCAAGCCACAATTCAAGTTGCATTGCACTGCATGTAAAGCGAGTTACCTGCTGGACTTGTCTTGTCAGAAGCGGGGATGGGACATGCACACATCCGATGGGTTTGTGAAAGGTCGGTGATGGTAACACAGCATCTTCATCTTCTTGGACCCTGATGTTGGTCCATTGAGATTGATTCTGGTTAGTTTCGGCCTAGAAGCTTTGACATTGAAGGCCTCGTTCCTCATACTTGTGCTTGATAATTGTCTGGTCAGAAATGATCTTGAGATTGATACCAGATAGTTGTTGCTGAAATTAATTGTCTGACATTGAGCTGCAAGTCTGACGCATTCAGGCTCACCGTTTTTCACTTTGCTTTTCCTCAACTCAAAAAGTCTTTCTCAACGGCAATAATACATGTAGTATCGTCGTCGAAGCCAATCGCTTGGCCATGATAACAAATCATAATGATGCCATGAACTGTAGGTCTCACAACCCCTCTTTCAATTTCAGCTTTGGTACACGGCGGAATGGCTTGCTGAGACAAGGAGCAGCAGCTGCTATTTGCCATGACGGGCCGTGTCTCCTTCAGTAATATGATGCGTTATGATATGATCGACATCGAGTGTGTTGCACAAGGGAGAAGAGGGGTCCTCCGCTAAGAAAACGCCAGTCAGCAATATATGAGACAATGTCTAGCATCGGCAGATTGGGTTGGCCAATTGAGTCTCATCGGTATTTAATGACCCCGCGCTTGTTGACCGGAACGGACCGTATGCATTGGCCATTGCCAGTTGCTAAAGAGTAACAGCTAGAGTTGGCTGACAGGCCTTGATCTGCATACTAAAGTCGGAATGTGATGTGATGTGCCTGGGGTTGGCTCGGGGCTCCATTCCGATACATACATACAGGGAATATGACCTTGTCGAGATTAGTACTGTCCCAACATCAAAACTCAAAAGTTCTCACGCACCTGAACGGGTTTCCAGGCTGAGAAAACATCTGCATAGCTGAACTCTCATCTGCAATCTCACATGCCATTGTGACTGTCACCGCCAAAGCGGCAACGCTACAGTTGCCCACGTAGATAGATCTTGCATCCCATTGCATCCCGTCTCGAGGTATTACGAGTAAGACATCATGTTCTCAACCCCTCTTGTCGCCGCTTGCTTCCCATAGATCAGCTTGCGGACGAATCAAGTCACAATATCGTACTCCGGCTCTTGATGTTGTTCTTTCTTTCATTGCGGATCAGCTGATAGCTCCTCCTAATGAGCAATGGCATTGGTAGAGAGATGACCGATATGCACATCAAGTCCTGTTCCACAAACAGACATTGCTCAACATACGCCACTGACTTCGAGGCCTCAATGAGGGGACTCGAATATGTCTGTGCATGGCGTAGTTACCGCTCGCAACAGAGACCGGCTAATCATGAATCGTCTATAAAGACTGGAAGGGCATGTTGTTGATGAGAAGTCAGGAAGCCCTTCTTCACTTTCTTAGATCTTCTCTCTCAGAATTCAGTAAGGGTTTGGATCTTCATCATGTCGTTCAACGAAAAGTATCAGGCCGGAGAGTCCTACAAGGACACCTCCAAGGAAGACCCTTCAAGTCTTCTCGACAATCCTGAGAAGCTCGTTGCGGATCTGATGAAGGATTTTGCTGGCGTTCGAAGCCAAGCTAGTCCTGCTGATCTCTTGGCTCTTGTCAAGCAGCTTCTTCAAAAGGGACAGCCTCTTAATGATAAGAAGGGGTAAGTTATCGTCCGTCGAACCCAATTACTGTAACTAACAGAGTTAGCACAACTGAGCTCCTCATCGGTATCCTTACTGCCTTACCTCGGTCCTCCAAGGCTCGAACTGCCCTTACAAACAAGCTCATCGATACTCTCTGGGGCAACCTTCAACACCCTCCATTGAGCTACGTTGGCGGCGACGTCAAGTATGAAGTTGCCGGCGCAGAGTCAGACCACAAGAGCCACGGCGAACAATACGACACAATTGAGTTTCAAGTACCAGGCACCAATGTTACACTCAGAGAACAGGTCCCTCAAGCACCTGATGGTCTCCATCAGTACCGTATGCCTGATGGGAGCTTTAACAACATCCTTGAGCCAAACTTGGGCAAAGCTGGTACTCCCTATGCCAAGTCGGTCAAGACTGAGAAGCGCCTCCACGGCGTCAAGCCCGATCCTGGCTTGCTCTTTGATCTTCTCATGGCTCGTGATGAAGGCTCCTTCAAGGAAAACCCGGCTGGTATCTCGTCCATGCTGTTCTATCATGCTGCCATCATCATTCATGACATCTTCCGCACAAACCGCACAGACATGAACAAGTCCGACACATCATCATACCTTGACCTTGCCCCTCTGTACGGATCTTCTCTCAAAGATCAGCTCGAGATTCGTACCATGAAGGAGGGTAAGCTCAAGCCCGATACCTTCCATGAGAAGCGTCTTCTGGGCCAGCCTGCTGGTGTCAACGTGATGCTCGTACTTTACAGCCGTTTCCACAACTATGTTGCAGACATCTTGCTCAAGATCAACGAGAACGGGCGTTTCTCGCTGTCTACACCCCCCAACGCTACTGAAGAAGACAAGGCCAAAGCAATTGCCAAACAGGACCACGATCTCTTCAACGTGGCTCGGCTCATCACAGGTGGTTTGTACATCAACATCTGCCTTCATGACTATCTTCGAGCCATCACCAACACACACCACTCCGCCAGTGACTGGACTTTGGACCCTCGTGTTGCTATTGATAAGCAATTCGATGGCGAAGGAGTTCCTCGCGGTGTTGGTAACCAGGTCAGCGTTGAGTTCAACCTTCTCTACCGCTTCCACTCTTGCATCTCCAAGAGAGATGAGCGCTGGATCAACGGCTTCTTCCTCAAGCTCTTCCCCGGCCGCAAGGCAGAGGACCTTCAGGATGTTAGCTGGACTGAACTTGGTCAAGCTCTTCTGACCTTTGAGGCCAACACTCCTAAGGACCCTAGTGTCCGAACCTTTGACGGCCTTGAGCGTCAAGCCGATGGTACCTTCAAAGACGAAGACCTCGTCAACATTCTCAAGACAGCAATGGAAGACCCTGCTGGCTGCTTTGGAGCTCGCATGGTCCCCAAGGCTCTCAAGGTCGTTGAAGTACTTGGTATTATCCAAGGCCGCAAGTGGCAATGTGCCTCTCTGAACGAGTTCCGTGAATTCTTCGGCCTCAAGCGCTACGACAACTTCAGCGACATAAACTCTGATCCCGAGATTGCAAACATTCTCGAGAAGCTGTACACTGATCCTGACATGGTTGAGCTCTACCCTGGCCTCATGGTCGAGGACATCAAGCCCCAGCGCAACCCAGGATCTGGTATCATGCCGACCTACTCGGTCGGCCGAGCTGTCCTCTCTGATGCAGTCACGCTTGTGCGCTCGGACAGGTTCAACACGATTGATTACACGGTATCTAACCTCACTGCTTGGGGTTACAACGAAGTCCAGCAGGACTACAAGACCCTCGGTGGTTCAATGCTGTACAAGCTCATCCAGCGCGGTGTCCCTAACTGGTTCCCGTACAACTCCGTCTCAGTCATGCAGCCCATGTACACCAAGAGCGCCAATGAGAAGATTGCCAAGGAGATTGGCACTTTTGACCAGTATACAACAGATGATCCAAAGCCACCAGCCAAGGTCGCTGTGACAGTGTCCAACGAGACCATCAAGAAGGTCCTCAGCAACACCAAGCAGTACGTCGTGCCTTGGCTCAAGCCATTGAACGACCTATTCCCTGGCAAGAAGGAATATGGTTGGTTCATGCTTGCGGGCGATGAGGCCAAGAACTACCAGCATCGCGCCGACTGGACAAAGGCGATTAAGAAGGTTCCTAATCTTCACGAAGCCGTACACGCTTTTATCGAGCGTGAGGGTGGCAAGCTTATTAAGAAGGAGTCCTTCACTTTCAAGAAGGGTCTGGACCAGATTGACATCATCCGCGACGTCGCGATTCCCCTCAACGCGCAACTTCTCTCAGACATGTTCTATTTCGATATGCGCACAGATGAGAACCCTGACGGAGAACTTGGCGCTGCAGAGCTGTACCGCAGCCTCCTTGACATTCGCATCTGGGGAGTCAACAACAACGATCCAGGGCAGGCGTGGAACCGCCGACGTCGTGCCCAAGAAGGTGTTAAGAAGATATACGAGTCGACCAAGAAACTCGTTTCCGAGGTCGAGGTGGCACGTCCTCGAGGTATCGGCCTGATTTCTGCCGTTTCTAACAGAATTGGCGCCAAGTCGTATCTCAAGAAGGATTCGCTACGCTCCTGTGGTCTCAAGCTTGTCGAGGAGCTCCTTGCACAGGGCAACTCGATCGACCATGTTACTGACAACCTCTGGCTAACCGCATTTGGAGGGATCGGTGTTCCTGTTACGACCGTAAGTCTGCTTGTGAAAGGGTAGAGTGTCGCGTTGACCAAGTGTACAGTTCTACGAGGTTTTGGCCTTCTTCCTGCGCCCCGAGAATGCGTCCATCTGGGCTGAAGTCCAGGCCATTGCCCAAAAGGGTGACGATGCGACACTTCACGCCTATGTTGCTGAAGCTCAGCGCTTGACAAGTTCTCAGCGCAACGTTCGTGTCGCCAAGACACCTGGCGAAGTTGATGGCCAATCTGTCGCACCTGGAACAGCCGTTGTTCTCATGCTTGTAAGTAATTACAAGCCATTATCTCAACATCAGGTTTCTAACGATCACACAGGGCGAAGCCGGACGAAACCCCAAGGAGGTTCAAGATGCCGACAAATTTAACGCCCAGCGCAAGGTCCAAGATGTATCGGCTTTCAGCTACGGTCAACACGAGTGTTTTGCAAAGGACGTCGCCCTCGCTTTCGTCACCGGTCTGATCAAGCTTGTTGCAGATCTTAAAGAACTTCGACCGGCGCCTGGCCAGATGGGACTGGTCAAGACAATTCGTGTTGGCACCGAAAAGGCCTATCTCAACGACAGCTGGTCGTACCTTGGATTTGATGCCAGCAGTAAGTTTCTTGACAACCCGGGATGACTCCATGTGCTAACTGTGTTTCAGCTTGGAAGGTGCACTTCAATGGGCATGGAAAGGGTAACTTTGAGGGTGACAGAGTCCCTACGAGTAATACTTCCATCCAGGAATATTACTCTTTGCTCCAGAAGCGCAAGGACGAGATTCTGCGTCGATAACTTGGCATAGGTAATGATAGTTTTCTCCTCGAAGAGATAGTAAAGTCGACCAAATTGAACAGTTTCGAGACCACAATTCTTGTACATGTGATCAGCCGTAGTGGCGCCAGTTAATTGGAGTATCTTCATCTGTATGTAGATGACTAGGTAGTTAGACCAATTGGCCCGAGTGGGGACTCGATGGCAGAATCACCAGTCAGTGTAAGTGAAAGTGATGATCCATCAGATGATAGACTCACGGCATGCTCATTTTGTTATTGACAATATATGGCGGCGAGGCAGCCGATGCTTCATAGCAACATAGAGATTCTCTTTGACATGAGCTGTAACTGTTGTTCGCGCCAATGATGGCTTCGATGAGGGTTGATTCACCTCAGACTGGTCCTCCTCAGATTGGTTCAATGCACTTAATTCCCGTGTTTTCGCATTCATCTTGACTGGCCCACAGTCTTCCAGTATACTTCTGCGTTGAGTAGAGTAGGTGCTTTCTAGCTACTAAAGTAGCGACGGATTTGAAACGTAGATATGGGGTATTCGCCCGATAATCGGGCCTTTCCTGGTTTCTGAGAGCAGAGAATCGAGGGAGCATTTTACATCGGCAGGACCATGACACTCGCTGCAAGACGCGCATTCGGCTCTTGATTAACTACCTGAAGAATATTCGCTGCAATGTTTCGGCGATGTCATTGCGACCGAGGGAGTCGATGATGTGAATTATTTCTTGGTGTTTGTTGGAGGATTGTTTAACAAGAAATGCTCCGCTCGCCAAACCACAGAAGCTCCGCTTCGCTAATTAGTGAGTGGCTCCTTTCTAGCAGTCCCATCGAAAAGAAAACTTCTTAAATTGAGTAAGACGGCCGATGTTTTTTCTTTCTTCTTGTTTGGACGATTCTGTATAGGGGTTTAGTGGCCATGTTTGGTTGAGGTTCAATTGCCATCTTATAACACTCGTTAATTTGTTCATCGCCATATAATAGTCACCCGTATAATCATCCCCCATCGCTTTATCGAGAATGGCCTCCACAAGTGATCAAGTTCCCAAATCTCCTGAGAGGGAGATTGAGAAGGGAGACGATTCAAGTAGCTCCGACGATGAGCCTAGTCAGTTCAATGCAGAAGAAGACCCTGATATGAGGATTGAGCAAGACTATGACATTTGTCAAATTGAAACAGAAAAGGAGAGACAGCAACCACCAGGTACTCGCTCAGCTTTGGATCGTGTATTGAGTCGTACTTCAGTCGCCGACAAAGATCCTGGACCTCCTCCAGATGGTGGATTCTGGGCATGGTCGTCAGGTAAGCGCTTCTTGGACACTTACAGGTACAATAGAGCTGACAGTCTAGCCATTGCTGGTCATATCATGATGCTAAACTCATGGTACGAATCATCAGTCTGCAATTGACTATCAGATGAGTGATACTGACCAACTGTAGGGGATACAATAGCTCCTTTGGCGTCTTTCAGACCTACTATACAAACCATCTTCCCAATCCCGCAAGCCAAATCATCTGGATCGGCTCCGTTCAGATCGCCGCCTTGTTCTTTATTGGTACCTTTGCCGGTCGTTTGACTGATGCCGGATACTTTCGCGCTACCTTTGCTGCTGGTTCAGTCCTGACCCTCCTCGGCGTCTTCATGACTTCCCTCAGCCATACCTTCTGGCAACTACTCCTTGCACAAGGACTGTGCACTGGCTTGGGCAACGGCCTCATGTTTACTCCCAGTCTGGCTGTTGTTTCGACTTATTTTAAGAGACGACGGGCGTTAGCTTTTGGCATTGTCTCGACAGGAAGTCCCGTAGGCGGGCTCATTTTCCCTTCAATGGCGAGGCAGCTCCTCGGTAGAATCGGGTTTGCTTGGACGGTAAGGGCGATAGGCTTGGTGCAGCTGGTAACCCTCATCATGGCGAATTTACTCCTCCGCCCGAGATTACCACCAAGAAAGGCTGGTCCTTGGGTCGACATTGCGTCCTTCAAGGAAAAGGGGTACCTGTTTTTCGCAATTGGCATCTTCCTTGTAAGTTCATCAGTCCAGGTCAAAACAAATGGACACCTGCTAACTCGACCAGGTATTCTGGGGTACATTCTTTCCTTTCTATTACATGGCATCCTTTGCAACTTCGCAATTGGACAAGCCCCTGGCATACTCGGACGCGCTAAATCTTTTACTTGTCGTCAACGGTGTGGGAATCATTGGGCGATCGCTTCCCAACGCCATTGCGCATCACTTTGGAAGCATTACATGCATTATACCCGCTTCGTTCGTCTCTGCTGTCTGCCTCTTTTCATGGCCCGGGGTGTCCACGGTGGGAGGACTGTATGCTTGGGCTAGTGTCTACGGCCTCCTTGCTGGTGCGTGTATGAGCCTGTATCCACCAGCCTTGTCGGACTTGACGACCGATGTACGAAAGCAGGGCGTCCGAATGGGCATGATATGCACAACTAATAGTATCGCGACTCTCACTGGGCCCCCGATTGCTGGAATTATTATTAGACATTATGGAGGGCATTATCTGGGTGCACAGATCTTTGCGGGTGTTTCCCTGTTCTTGGGAAGCTTCTTTCTCTTCATGGCAAAGCATGCATCTTCGAAACAATGAAATGTCTTGATGGTCCTGGCGTGCAGATCGGGAAAGTGGCCGCCGCCAATAGGTCTTGACTTGAGGACCGGCATTACGTTATACAAGACCTGCGAAAGTGGTATACCGGGATTAACTGACTAGTAGTTTATCTTGATGTCTTTGACGATTGATCGAGGTTGCAAGAGAAAGAAGTTGCTGCTGTCTGTATAGCGTAACTGAAGCTTCCTTTATTATCGACATTATAGAGTTCAAGCCGTATAAGTCGCGCCTTAGTTAGGAAACCCAGTCTTGAGAGAACCTTAGATATAAAGATTTGTTAATGAGTTAGTCTGCGCGGACAAATTAACCTTTGTTGAAAACCTGGGACTAAAGCAGAAGTGGTGCTTTCGATTCTCAAATACTTTGTAACTAAAAGGTCCAAAGGGTACTTAGGTAAATTACCTGCCCATGCTGGCTTACAGAAAAGGTAATTTACCAACTGTACAAGACCCTTGATGCTGACTCCGTCATCCTAGGCGCAGGCAACGTCCCGGCCTAGGCATAGTAGGTCTTCTTACTATGTCTCTTCTTCTTCCTTTTAGGCCTCTTCTTCTTCTTCCCTCTGGGCCTCTTGCTGATTCATCGAGGTACAGCCTTTTCTCTTTAGTACCTAGCTACATAGGTAGTCTATACCTTTCTATTAACTAATAGCGCGCCGAATCTCACTTTCTGACCAATCAGAAGCTAATGTCAAGAGGAGGTTAGCCTCATTATAGAGAGGCAAAGGCAGGAGGAACTTCCATACACTTCATGATGCAAATTGCCTTCTTAGGTGGCTTTGCCTAGGTAATGGCTGATTATTATTACAACGAGCGAAAGTTCTTTTCCACTGGTAATTACCTATCTTAAGATTATGCCAGTATTTTATGCTTCTAGACTTACGACAGACCATGAAGCTTGTGTTCCCCGACACCGCCCATACCCCGTGCATCCTTATTCAGCTGACCCCGTCAGCTCGAGTGCCTGACGCTGCGCCCATGTGTACCTTTACCTTAGCCTTTTTAGACCGTCCCCCAATGGTTTAGCCTCATTCAATACCTCAGCTACGGACGACAAGACCAAAGTCCAGATCCGGAATGACTTCAACTAGTCTCCCCTTACTTTCCACCTCCACAACAAAGCTCATGTCCAAATCCATCATGCGCTCTGACAAACAGATGCCAATTCCGCACTTTGACCGTTATACTATCCTCCAAATGAATTTGTGCCTCTGCCTCTAAGGGATCTAGATGCGTCGCTAACAGGCTAACAGCTGATATTCCCTTTGACGATTGGGTCTGTGGCGTCAAGATCTCGCTCGACCGTTATCCAACCATGCGCTAGTAAAGAAAAGCATGCAAGGCTGAGAAGATGGCGATAGACTCTAGGTCCTAGTGTCCATCTATGGCGGCCGTTGAGACTGACTATGGGGTTAGATAACATATCGTTCAGGGGGAGATGTTTGCTCAAGTAGAGTTGAATCTCAGCTGAATCTTAGATCAGGTATAAATAGTTGGTCGAGTTACTGGGCATATCCAGGTTAGAAATAAGCATCAAACATTACTCCTCTCAACTCTTACCCATCTATTTTTGAAAACTACAAACCCTTTTACCATGAAGTTCGCCATTATTGCCGCTCTCTTGGCCCCTGCCATGGCTGTCAATATCCCTAGGGAACTCCAGGAGCGCACCGGTCAGTGTGGTGATAACTGCGCTCGTGCTGTCGTCCCTGGTTTCCGTGGCCCTGCCGTCGTTGCCTCTTATAAGGCTGAGTGTGAAGCTTACCTCAAGGTGACCACCACCCCTGAAGCTAGGTCAGTAATATTCGACGGTCTCCATTGGTCATCTAAGCTAAAGTAAAGTTATAGCACTGTATACGTCACCAAGTCTGTTCCGACTTATGCTAGTGCTTGCTCAGGAGAAACTCGCTATTTGACCGCTTGCTCTTGTGCTGGTGCTTCTGCTGTTACTGTCGAGGCACCTACGCCTACTGTTACCAAGACTGTCTATGTCTGAGTAAAGACTGCTCGTGTAAATAGACGGAGTCACTGGAAATTCAACTATGGACCTTCAGACAGATTATCAGAGTTGACATCCGAGGTTTTAAGTTGCGTTATTTGTTGATAAAGTTGGTGTTTTTGACTGTCCAAAAAAGTCTGATTCTGAACCTGAATAAAGTCAAAGAATACCCTCCTAGTTAAACTATAACTCACCTACTGAGTCACACCTTGGTTAGGAAACCTAGACTAGTCTTGAGAGAACATTAGATATGAAGATTTGTTGATAAGTTGGTCTGCGCGGACAGATTAACCTTTGTTGAAAACCTTGAGGAAATTGAGAAGGCCTGGGCGAAAGCTTAAGAGATCATAAAAAACAAAATAACTCACCTACCTAAGTATATAAGGATCAAAGCCTGTCAATCTTGGACAGATAATTTCCTTAACTTTTCGTAATAACAACGGGTTTCAATTCTGGCTCCCTCACTATCATCAAACACCAAAACCTCAACAATGTCACCCTCTTTCAATTCACTTACCAGCTGCTTATGGCCGACGGAGCAGTCCTACTCTCGCTTATCTCAATCTGAATCAGGCGAACCTGGCGAGTCTCTTGCCCTTGCCAATAATGCTACTTCCCAAAGCCGTCCGCCTACAAATAGAGCTTCCCAATTGTTTGAAAACGGATTCAGAAATGGCCACCCCCCAAAATCTTGGCGCGTCATCCTCAGTTTCGCGTCAAATACCGATGACATCGGGAAGGAGGGATTCAAGCCTGACCTAAACGGGGGCTGGGATGCCGCACTTGACATTGTCACTACGGACATTGTCGGATTGATGAAGGAAGGACTGTACGTGTCCCAGGATGATGTGGAGGTGCATGAGAACTATATTACCTGGACCGACAACACCGAAGGTCGGCAAAGGGTCTACTATCGTCATTACACCCTTGTTCATTCCAAGTGGTCCGGCAAACTGGTAGTGCAGTTCAGAAGACTTGATAACGTACCGAAATTCCGTGTAGAGCATCTATCAGCGGAACAAGTTTATCACGCCTCTGCTGCCGCCACGATTGAGTTTGACAATAGGGTCTACTATTATGAGGCAGGTCCGCCGCGAGATAGAATGAATTTTATCTTGGATGACGAGCCCCTGCCAGGACTGTGGCCATGGCCGAAGCAGGAGCTCAACAACAGAAGAGAGAGTGAAGAGAGCTTTGATATGGTAGAGATGTGAAGAGGGAAGTCGCAAGACGTGACAAAAAATGGACTTCCTTCTAGGATAGGTAGTTAACAACTTCCAACAATTGACCTGAGAATACAGGAGCGCGCTTTCCCATTGAATCAATTGATCTTGTATTTAGTCGAATCTTTCTCCATCTTGTTTTGTTTTCTTTTTCTTCTTCTTCTTCATCCAAACATCATCACAATGGAAGACTTGTAAGTCTACTCTGAATCACAATCATCATCCACTCTGAATCATAAACATCGTCCACTCTGAATCACAGACACTAACTTGAGCAGAATTTCACTCGCTTTCACCACCACCACCACCAGCGGGCATCGCCCCCAAACCACAACCACCACCACCGCAGCCATCATTAGCGGCAGCCAGGCTGGCCAGTCAGCCCAACCCTCCTCATCCTCCCTTCCCTACTCTCCTCCCACCTCCACACCCCGGGGATCTGGGGACGCCCCTACCCCCACGGACGAGTAAGTTTATCTCCCTTTGGACTAGTAATACTACAATTTGAAGATATTTAAGCTAACCTTTATGTACTTTGATAGAGACGCTTCGGAAACCGTCGAGACGGGGCGTTCTTCCCCAGATACCGGGGTGTGTCTCGAGGTGCGGGAGAGGACAATTTCCATAAGGGTGAATGGGGAGTTTGGGTTGCTGGTCTACACCTGGCTATCGCTGATGGTGACTGTGGTGGTGCTGGTTGTGGTGGCGATGCTCGTGGTAGTGGTGGTGCGATATTATCGAACACTGCTGGTATAATTATAATATAATTATCAGTAGCGACAAGACCATCGTTCAAGTTGACCAACTACACAGTCATAAAGTGAATAAATTACCTAAATCGTGAGCTAACGTAGGCACCTAACTTAGGTAATTTACCTACTAAGGTAGGTATCCTTTAGACTTTTGAGTTACAAAGTATTTGAGACTCAAGCACCACTTCTCAGTCAGTCCCATCACTCTCTACTCGTTGCTCTCGATATCATCAATATCCATCTCCACTTCCCGCCGTTTAACCATCAACTTCGCCTCCCGATCCCCCAGAAGAGTCGTTCCAAGCACTTTCGACTTGGGCACGACGCCCTCAGGCATCTTCCAGTCGTACTTTAGCAGCATATGACACAATGCAATCTTGATCTCGTTAGCTGCGAAGAAGCGCCCAGGACAAGCGTGAATGCCATGTCCGAAACCCAATTGATCGTGGCTGGTGCTGACTAGATGCGCATGTTTATCTTGGCCGGGCGTCTGGCGCATGCGCAAAAAGCGGTACCCGTCGAATTTGGAGGCATCTGGGTAGTATTCGGAGTTCCATTGATGAGCCGTGTCGCAGATTATCTTGGTACCTTTCTTGATGACGTCGCCGTTGGGAAGTTTTATATCCGCCAGTGCCTTTCTTCTGAACAAGCCTGTTGATGTGGTTGTCAGTGCATGATATATTCGCAGGAGCAAAATACGTCACTTACCTAGGCCGGCAGGTCTAAGTCTTTGGGATTCCTTGATAACACTATCCATGAGCTTCAAGTTATATAACGATGTCTTTTTCAGTCCCTCAGTACTGAGCACGGTGACAATTTCTTCCCTCAATGGTTTAAGCAGTTCAGGATGCATGGCAATGTTGAACATCGTTTCCATAGTCAGATCAGTTGTCGTATGAATTGCCACGAGAGAAAGTCTAATCTGCTCAGTCGCAGGGTCCGACTTGCCCTCATATTCCTTCTCGAACCATTCGATTGAGTCATCAAAAGGTGATGGTCGGCCCTCATCAATAGCCGCTTGTTTAGCAGCGTTTCGACGCTCGATGTACGGTTGGAGTAGATCACGAGCTTCTTGCAGCTTCCTTCGTACGCCTTGACAGGATGGTAAGAACCAGTGAACGTAGGGTCTGGCCCAACGAGGATAGCTACGGAGACCGTCGGCGGTCTGGAAGAGTTGGACGGTGTATTCAATTGAGATTTTTAGCCAGTCATCATCCGCGCAGAGCTCTTCGCCCATGAAGATTCTTGAGGACATGCGGGAAACGATTCGCATTATATCTTCTCCAGGGTTGATCGGATGCCATTCTATGCTGTATTAGCCTTTTCTTATTTTCCCTTTCGAGAGACTGTTGAGGTTGGAGGTACCTGTCGAGTTGCCAAGAACATTGTCCACTCCCAAAGAAGCCTCAACCCAAAGAGGTTTCGTCAGTTTGGCCAATACTCTTGTCAAGTATTTGTTCACAAGCGGAACTAAATTGAATGGGGACCCGATGGGTTCAAAACCAGGGATATAACCATGAGTATCCTATAATAGTCAGTCACACATGCATGTGCTATTACTCTCAAGTCGATACTTACATCCTTGGCAACTTCGGTAAAGTCCAGCTTACGTTCACTCTTGAGAGCGTCTATAAACTCGGGCGGAATCACCAGAACATCTCCCAAATCTGTATGTGCCTTGTACGGTGTGTCTTTGTACAGTGATCGACCTTTGACGAGGATTTCCTTGGCATTCTCAATGAAGTCTTGAACGACGCGTTGGTTGGAAAACTCGAATGGTTTTTTCGGGTTGATGTATGGGTATTTCGTTCCACTGTTGTCAAAAAAGGAGTACTTCAAAACGAAAAAGGAGAAAAATGTGATTCCACAAAATAGAGCATATTGGGACTTGCCCAGAATGAGATCTAGATCAGTCGCCATTGAGAATAACTGTTGAGCATTGGGTTATTCAACTACATGATTCTTGGACGTGGCCGGTGTTTATATTATATATCTGCAATTCTGTAAGAGTCGGGTCTGTTATGTTACGGGATATTTCGTATAGACTTGCTAATATCGCAGATCTTAACTTGTTTGGATCACGGGAGACGGATCTCATCCGGTCGGGCATTTACAAGGGCCCGACACCGAAAATAGACTCCACAACTACCGGTAGATGCCTAGATGCCTCAAGCGCACGGCATATTTATCCCTGGATGTAGTTAGATTGTAGCCAATCTTGTAGATCTTTTTGAATTGTATGCGCTTGCAATGTAACAGTCCGTGACGATAAAAGCGAAGTAAGCGAGTACGCGCATATAAGACTTTTGATTCTTTTTTTAACAAATCATATTCTTTATACTCCTTGTCCTTGTCCCGTTTCTACAGACTATGTGCAACAATATCAAAATCCAGTCATCTATACATCTGGTCCAGGTTAGCAACTTTGCTGTTTCACAACCTTCTAGACCAACTGCGTATTCGTATCACGGCAAACCCGCACTGACTGCTTCTGTTACCGTAATATTTCGTGAAATTGGTCGAGAAAAGTAAGAAGACTAAGGCAGCCACAGCGGGGTATGAGTAAGGCAACTTGATATTTGAGCAAATCAATAACAGTATTTTTTCTTTGTCATCTGGGCTAGATTGATATATGGAAGTGATTAGCACGGCAAGGCCCGGTGACATGCCTTAGTCGGCTTACTCCCCTCGACCAATTTCACGAAATATTACGGTATACATGTCTCACGTCATTGGTCCTGCCAAAATTCACGATTAAGGGGTACGGAAACTCCATGGACTGCTTGAATATGCCGTAGAAGAAGCCGAAGTGTTCTTGGGCCTTGAGTCATGGAAGAGCCGAAAGTATGAGGAGCCAGAATTAGAAACATTAGTGGTGGAGGAACAGACATAGCCGCCAACAACATGATAGGCTTTCGAAATGTCGTTGACTGATTGGACCATGTGAACTATAGTGACCTTGGCAATTGATAAATCTGCATGTGTTGAGACATTATGATCTGATTCATGCATTGTGGCTAAGGTCATAAGGTAGCAGTCCCCTCCATGCCCAAATTCGAAGTGTGCCAGATATATGCGAGGCGATGAAACTGGATACGGATTTACCATCACATCATATTGTAGAAAGATGCAATCGATTGTATATTCATATTCTGTTGAAGAATGAACGTAGAGTCAAGATTTCCAAATATTAGTGACGATGGGTTGAGCCTCGTTGAGCAAGATAATATGAAAGATGACAAGAGAAACTAAACCATTCCTTCGCTCGAATAAATTGACCCAAGAATAAAAGAATAGGAAAAGTCTCGACCCGGATACAAGACGTGTATGCTGGTCACTGAGATTTCGCGTTCGTATACTGTCCTCGTTGCATCAAAGTCGGATTGCTAGCCTGGCAAGCAAGAAAAACATGATCAAACACGTCACCTAATTTTATGTTAGCCTATCTTTACTTGTAAAAGCGTGCCACCTGAAATTCATTACATACCAGCGATATGATAAAAGGTATGCCTTGAGTGTAGTAGGAGACTGTCACAATGGGCTGTCCGATGAGACCACCAATCGTCTCCATTATGGCAATGCCGGCAAATAGTCGCCCGGAGAAGTCCTTGTCAAACTGTGAAGCAAGGAACGACCGCAAAGAGACAGGCATGATGTATCCAAAAACCGAAATGATAAATCCAATGATAGCGGTTGCGAGGTTTGGCGAAACTAAGACGATGAAAGTACCGACTGAACAGCAAGCGATACTGGTCAAAGACAAGATAATATCCCTTTTGGCGACTCTCCAATTTCTGTCTAGCCTGTAAATAGTCAACGGTAGGGCGATTAAGAATAGTATGGATAGCACAACGGCTTGTATGTAAATGAATACGTCCATCTGTAAGGTCTCAGCAGGCATCTAGATGAATTGTCCAGGGTTCAAACGTACGTAAGCCATATCATGTCTAAATCTTGACCAGACCCAAATCGTGGTATAAATGACAGCTCCTCTGGCAACATAAAACCCAAAGAAGCAGGCAAAGCATGTAGTGACGATGTGGAGCTTTTGACTGAACCCTCCGTCGACTTGAGTGAAATGAACGGCTTCACGGGTGGAGTTATCGCCAGCGTTAAGCAAAGGCTGAGTCTCGTCTGGTCTCGCGTCGTCTCGTGCTTCATTGTTCTCACCGTTTTGATTATTATTATTCTTGAGATGCAGTGCCGGTAAGAGAGTTAAAGAGTAGATAACAGGGGCAATCGTAAACGGAACCCAGAGGTCGGGACTCATGGATGCAGCATAGAGAAGCGGGCCTACAAGACCAGGAAGACCCGAAAGACCTTGTAGGAAGGAGAAGGCGGTAGTTCTAGCGTGTGAAATCAGCTTTCTGGTGCTCGGGTTGAAAACAGTTAGTTCACTCATACCTTTGTTCTGGTCTGACCGTGCTGCTTAGAGTGGCAAAAACAAGAGCGTTGATTGCCCATGGTCCACCACCTAGTAGTAGAAATATTGGTGAGATGTAAAAGCACCAGAGAGGGAATACTGGCACTAGCCCTACAAGAAAGTCAGATTGACCATAGCATTGAACAGAAGATACGAGCTGATACCAAAGAGGGCCATGGATCCCCAGTAAAGAACGCTGCTTGAAATGCTAATTGCAAATGCAAGACGTCCCTTTCCCTTGTCCAAAAGTATTCCCATGGGAATTAGTGCCACAGTAGCTGGAACTTGTCAGATAACGCACAAGCAGGATATAAGTCCTTTCGTCTTACCAGCAAGTGGGGAGAGGAATTGTATGGATCTAGACATTGATACCCAATGATTCATGACCCTATGATCGTCACAGAACTCATTCGAAGGATCTCCATGATGACCATCTTCGTTTCGGTAGTAATGTCGACAGATGGCAGCCACCAAGAGCTTGGATTTAGGGTATGCAAGAAGCTCAGATCCAATTCTTGTCAGAAATAGAATAGAGACACAAAACCAAAAGTTGAGAGGGTATAATTTGCGTTGCTGACGACCTGCTCCGTCTGCTCCGGCAGCGAACCAGTGACGTACTCGTCTGAAAGGCGCAGACCATGGTTGGCCATGGGCTGCATTTGAGGGTGATGGCATTTTTCTTAAAGAGTTTTGGGTATAGAAATCACTTCAAGTGTTATCTGGAAGAGAGAATAATAGCTGTTGAAGATTTAAAGAGGGGTGAAGTTGAAGGCGCAGTTTAGGTAGCTGGTTCATCGGGTAAGCATGACACTATTCAGGCCGGCGCGTCTGGCGCTTAAGCGCGGGTCGGCTGACTGTTGGGTTGCGGAAGAAGAAGCACGATCTGCCCAGAACCTATTTCATTGGCCAAGTAGCTATTGTTAATACCGTTCCGTTTATCATTTGAGGAGAATGAGTATATACCTATTATGTGCAATGGAATCCATCGACTCTGTGCATTAGTACCTGTTGCGAAGAGCTCTCTTATGCTTCCGTTGAGTACATTGCCTAAGTGGTTTATTGGATATCCCACACTCTAAATTATATATATCCTATACTCTGAATTATAGATATCCTATACTCTGAATTATATATATCCTATACTCTAAATTACAGAAACTAATTTAAACAGTTTAACTGTCAGAAGCTGATATTAACCCAAATAACCACGTTATCCTGATAACGGGGGCCTTCGTTTTTGGGGTATTTCGTCAAGCGGTTATCACAACATTGACACTCGCTTATACCACCGCTGCGCGCGAGCGCCGCCCGCGAATAACCACCACTACCATTACCGGCGGCCAGACTGGCCAGCCTACCTAATGTTCCCCCTCCTATCCTCCTTGCATCTCCTTACCCTAGGGATCCAAAGATGCCCCTGCCTATATAGACTAGTAAGTTATATTAATTACCTTTTTTTACTTAATAATTTAAGTAAATCGCTAGTTTTAAGATACTCTTATAGATATACTTCCCTTTATAGGCCTTTAGAAACTGTTAAAATAAGGCATTCTTCCCTAAAGATTACCTAGGGTAAGTCCTAAGACGCAGGAGTGCTTAAAGAGGTCAATAACCTTGAGGTAGGACCTGGAAATTAGGCAGACTGCCTAGACAGGGACCTCCGCAAGCTACTAGGTAGCTTTAAAAATGTATGAAGGTCAGGCTTACAGAAGTCATCGTGAACTTCATGTACAAGGGCCCGTGCCCGTGCCGATCAGGGCGTATACATCCAAATTATCCTCGGGGCATCAGAAACAATAGCCGCTGTAAGCATAGGGGACGAAATCAGTATGTCAATTTATGCTGCTTAGACCATAGTTCTTAGACTACTTATTTTTATATCCTAACTTAGGCGGTCAACTTTTCTGCTACACACTATCCTCTTCAACTAGACATCCATGCCATCACGGATGCGCAAAAAGTTGGCATATCGCTCTAAAGTCCAACGACGGGACGTCTTACCCCAGACTGCCATAGGAAGAGAAGTCATGATGATAACAAAGCTTAAAACACCAAGCTCAATGAAGCAGTTCTGCAGACCTGTATCAATCCAGTAACTACACACAAATGTGAAGATGGTAGCGATGCTGTTGTTGATAACAGCCACGCCTACCATGCCCTCGAGGACCATGTCCGGGTAACTGTCGGCAAGGTATGTGATGCTGAGATCGCCAGCACAGCCGTAGCCAAAGCCAATGAAGCCAAGAGCAACATACGGAATGGGCCAGTCCCAATGCTGAGCTGACCCAATGCCGAATAGCCACATACCCAAGGGAAAGATGACAACGCAGAGAACCATGAGATAGAGACGGTACTCGGCCTCCATGATGCCATTGTTGCGCTTCGCCATCCAGAGAATGAACTTGTCGCTGCAGTATCCGCCGTAGAAACAGCCAATGATACTTCCGATCAGAGTCGGAATGTTCATGTTGGCAACGGCAGAGTCGCTGTAGTTGTAGGGCTCATTCACCCAGTAATCCTCCTCAACCGTGAGGTAGAACGACAGCGCGATGTTTTGCATTCCCCACTGCAGACCTGCGAACCAAACAGCGGGAAAGGTAAAGACGCGCATGGTATGCCATAGGCGATGGACATACTGCACCAAGCCCAGTCCGCGCAAGTTGGACGCCGGTGTGATGAGGGCAATGCGCTGCCAGTACGACTTCTTGCGCGCGAATGAATCCGACAGTCTGTTGCGCTCAACCTCTTCACGGCGTCGCCCAGAAGCATCCCGTGTAATTGCAGCCTCCTCATCTATATGTGGAGATAGTCCCTTCTCCGTCGCATCCTTCGTGACGACGTGATCGCCCTGGTGGATTGGGGTGGGCTCAGTGACACCGTCAACGTTACCATGGACGGCGACTCGCTCTTCGACTCGGTCAAGATCTATGTAGCGACCGCGCTCGAAAGCAGTTTCCTCGAGACCAAAGTAGAAGAGAAGCAGAGTGAAGCCCGAAGCAATAGCACCCATGTGGCCAATCCAGCGCCAGCCAATGTTCTCAGCCAAGTGGCCACCGATCAGAGGCCCAACATAGGTGCCGACTGTCGTCGCAAGGGTATACATACCCAGCGATGTGCCATTTTGGTGCTCGAACCAGATATCCAGCAGGGAAAGCTGAACAACGGCCTCTGCGACAGACTCAGAAGCCCCGACAAAGAGCTGAGACCAGACCGTGTCGGAAGTGTTGGTCAAGTGACCGAACCAGATGTTTCCGATAAGACCCCATACCGTTCCTACCAAGTATAGAACACGTCGTCCGTAAAGATGAGTAGCCGGCGAACTCAGAAGAGTCCAGTATCCAATCGCCACAAAGAGCACACCTGCGCCAGTGTTGAATACATCGTAACTGATACCGTACTTCTCGTTGACACCCACACTAGCGGCGCCGGCAACATTGGACGTAGCAGCAGTCAAAGTGACAATGTAACACACCAGAAACGAGTGCCAAATCTTGCGCGCAAGACTCCAGTTTAGCGGATCGTTGGGAGACTTTGTCGGAGGAGGGACGAGGATGACATCGCCATGCTTTTCGATACTGGTATCACTTGAGGCGAGGCTTGCCCTTTCGTCGGCGAACAGACGTCTTGTGCCCGGGAGGACTTCATCGAGATCGCGAGTAGACGGAACGGCCATCCGCAATGATTTGCAGTGATTGGTTTATGTGGAGTTTTCGTATATACGTTTTTTTATCGTCTTAGGGCAAACGGCTCCTCGGAGCCGCATTCACTCGCGTTAAGGAGGATAGGTATGGGTATGTAGGATATCGATCGAGAGTCAGCAAGACATTGTACGATACGTCAGAAAATTGGAAAGCATGTAGCACAGAGTAGTACAGCAGGGAGGGGAGGGGAAAGGGAATTTTCCCCTCTTATAAGTATGGCGCGGGATCCCCATATAATCTTTTTTGACCTATTTTGCGATCCCCACCACCAGGTTCGTCAAAAGATAATAAACCCTGGTCGGGCCGCAATGGAGAGACCGGAGCGATACCTCAATAGGTAGAAGCGTTGTAAAATTGTGGTACGTTTGGTATGGGTTGGATCGACGGGTTTAAGCTGTTGTCGTCATGGTGGAAGGGCGAAGGTGTGCAAGGCGGCACACCACTTCCGTGGGGAGATAAGGTCGCGTGCATAGATATTGGACGGTGAGTGATGATTCTTGATTGCCAATAACGACTTCTTCAATGTGTGTGTTTCGGCGATTCCTATTGCTTTACAGCGCTGAACATGGTGTGGTATTCAGAGTCGACCTGTCGCATAGTTACATGTAGACGGACAGGACATATCGATGGCGGTTTTTACCGCGTTGGATTCGCGAGGAATGCTTGATGCGCCGCCATTGACGAATGGGCTTAGCGAAAAGCTTAGTCACCCGATAAAACACAATTAACCAGCGATTAGTCTACACGCCTCAGGGTATCAGAAAAATTGGCCGTCGGAAGCATAAGAAGCGAAATTAGTAGGTCAGTTTATCATACTTCGACCGTGCTTTCTAGGCTATATATTTTTGTACTCTAAGACTTACGAGGTCAACTTTTCTGTCACATGTAGACACGACAATATGAATGCCTTCTAATTGCCAAAGCCTAAACTTTAGATATTCTTTGTATATACCTACATCTTTATATCTATTATTGACTCCAACATAGCCATTTTCGGATTGTGATACTTGCCTCCTTTATTCGTGCACGGAACGTAACAAAATGTCTCATGGTCAAAGCCTCCGAAAACCCAGGTCAAGGGCAAGGATTGTCGCAGCCTAACGGGTATTCAAGGAAAGAAACCTGATCCTGATGAACTCCTTGAAATTTTTAAATTAAACGGAGTACAGAGTAGTCTTATTCTCAACATCGGATCGCTCTCGTTAGATGGTTCAATGTCATTGCTGTGGTATCAAAATGTCCTGTGTTCCCATGATCCCATCTCAGCTCCAGACCTACACCATCAAAAAGTCGACGTTCAAATCCTTGAGCTTCTTGACCCAATTCATGTACCCTTCACCTTCAGTATCGTTTTTCCAAAGAATCTGCAGCGTATCAATCGCAGAGTACAAAAAGCCCCACGGGCATATTGCAGCCACCATCTTTAATCGATCCATCACCCACGCCCGGCTCTCCGGAGTCCTTGCCGTCGTTCCATAAATAAAGGTGGGCCATCCCGTGGCTTTGAAGTTTGGGTCCTCGTCGGGTAACGGTAAGAGCGTGTCGTAAAGATCCTGGATGAGACTTTTGCAAACTTGGTCTGGCATCCTGGTGCGCAGCGCAGGCGCCGACTGTATGATGTAGAGGCATGTTGCTAGTCTGTGCGCGGAACCTGTTCGGCAACTGCTCCAGAGAGCTACTTCGTTGGAGTCGGGTACTCTGTCCTTTGCCCATTTCAAAACGTCAAGGCGTTGCGCGCGGTCCAGCAAGTTTGTGAATCCCATTAAAGCTTCTTGGCTGGAAACAGCTCCCTGCGATTCGGAATATAGCAGTTGTGCCGTTTCGCGCAGAATGTCGAGGACTTCGGGCGGACAACAAAAGAATGAGTTGTCGGTCCTAGACAGTGTCGCTTTGACTTGATCCGGGGCAAAGGACAACGCTTGGGTGCCTGGTGTTGATGGGTTGAAAGATAAGCTCAAAGTGCAGTAGCTGTTTTAATACCAGTTAGCCACTGGTCTGCTATAAATCAGGATTCTCCACTTACACATAGCAGTCCGCTACAATATAGTCTCGCAATGTCGTGTCGGAGCTTGCATATGGTTCCGTCATATTCAAAAGCTTCTTGGCTCCTTCAAGGTGAGGCCTCCAACTTTGCCAACCAGATTCGATAAGCTCCGAGTTGATAAGGAACAAAACAGTAGCGAGAATCACATCAGCTCCAATGGTGTCAATGTTCCGTAGTGCTTCGGGCATCATTTGCAATCCTTTTTGTTTGGCAACGAGAGCGTCCATGAGTAATTTCTTTGGTGCTTCTTTTCTGGTGTATGAGTTAGGACCCAACCAGGGTCTTGACAAGTTGCACATATGAGCAGCAGACACCGCGATGATAATTTGTTGCAAAAAGGCATGTTCATTTGTGAGTTGCAAAAGGTTCAGATATGGATTCCTGTTGCTTTTGGTCTGTTCATCACCAACGAGATCCATGCTGACTCGAGTTGAATCTGAGTTAAGGATTAGCATTTTTAAAAGACTAGCGTCCTGAGTGAAGTCGTACAGTAATTCAAATACCACCGTTGCGAATGTGTCATATCTTGAAACAAAGGATCACAAAGTGTCCATGGTGAACTTGGCGAAGTCGGTGAAGAAGGTGAAGGAGGAGACCACGGTTGAGTCTTATCTTGAAGGACGAGTTGATTTTCTTGGGATGACGCTAAGGCCCAGGACCCAGATTCGACAGCTTGTGCATCAAAGGAGCTCATCTGCATATCAGGCATTTCAGGGGACACTTCAGTGACTTGTGCTTCGCCCTGCTTTGGCAAACGACAAACCGAGGCACTGGAGCTCTGGCCAGCCAATTTTCCTCGCGTGGCAACTGATCCAGTCCATAGAAATAGGCGGCCGTAGCCTAAGCACTCAACCCCCCTTGAAGCGCATTTAGAACAGTGAGGGATAGACTTGTCGCAGCGTAATCGAGCACGGCGACAGCTATGACAGGCCTTTTTAGCGACAGGAGCATTACTAGCAGTGATAGTTCCGCTGTCGGGGGGTGAAGATGACATTGGATATCTGAGATGGGAGTTTCAATTGAAGCCTTTGCTCCTTTTGCTTATTAAGGAAACAAAGACTCGGAGGCGACTCGGAGTTATGCTAATGATGGTGGAATAAGCAGGTCAAGAACAGCGGTTTGTAGTGAGAAAGACTTTGTTTGTTGTTGGCAGAAATGGATATAATTTTGTTGATCTTGTAATCCTGGTTCTTGGTTTGTAAGATGTTTGGTTGATTTGAAGCCCAGGCTACAGAATGTCTAAGAATTGAGGTTGATAGTGTTTGCCTCATTTCCAAGGCCCCTATCTCGGCTTACGCGGGGACATTCCAGGCCCAGCACTAAAAATTGACCTAACTGGAATGGCTAGCGGACGGTATATTCCTTGATCACAGACAGATATGGAGGAGAAGCATTATTAAATAATATGCAAATCAAGTACAGAAGAGGAAGCGTCTTGTGAAATTAAATACTTTAACACACCGTACGAAGAATCACAGTTTTATGCAGTGCCACATTATCAAGTATAGGTATCTGGAATTTACACAACATGTACGCGCTGAGACATTATGAAATAAACACCTGCCTCTAGTGAAAAGCTGCACTGACCCTTCATATGATGGAGGGTTGAATGATAAAAGTTAACAAAGACGAGCCATCTTATTGGTGTATATGGAAATGACAATATCCAGACGTAGGTGTGCTAAAGCCTAAAGATGAATAGGTGTTCCATAGGTAAGATGCCGACCCTGTTTCTAACACTTCTTTCCATCATGACCAGACTCACTACTAGACCCAGAACCATCCATATATCTCCCAAAAACATATAGCTCAACATCAGAGATATCCTTTCTAAACTCCTTTGCAACATTCTGACGAAAGTAAACCCGCTTCGCCCACTTGTAGCTCTCCGCTCCAGCAAAGAATATGCCAACAGCAATAAAGACAACACCCCATTCCCAGTCAATAGGGCTATGCATGAAGACCACCCGGTTGATAACTGGGATATACAGTGTAGGCGGTATAAGGACGAAACTGAGAGTGACAGACCAGAACAGGAAAGGGTTTTTCCAGAGTTTCTTCACCCAGGCCTTGAAACCACCACCCTTCTCGAAAATCTCGGCAAAGAATGATCGCCGAAAGTCAACGAGTTGCCATGCGAATAAGAGAAAGTCCCACGTCATGGTTGCGAAAGCTGTTGACCGGGCAGAGAATACTCCCTCGCACGATTCCGAGTAGGTGCTATTGCAGTCGTGACCGAGTCCATGGCTGTTGAAGCCATAGAGGACAATGGCAGATGAGCCGAGAATGCTAATGAGCATCAGGATACCGTAAGTTACCAGATCAACGAGGAATTCGGGAGTAAAAACCCCGTACTTGAGCTATAATATGGTTAGGTTAGCCTTGACTTTTGACAGATATCATCTGATTTACTTACACTATGGGGTGGTCGACGAAGAATGTCAGGACTGGCTTGCTCAAACCCGAGACCCGTTTCGGTGAAAGCTCCAGCGACTAACAACATCCAGATGATTTCCACAGGTGTTATGAAAAAGACGGAAACACCATTTCCATCTTTAAAAGCCAATCCGACGAGAAGGCAGATAACGAATGCAAAGTTGGCAGCGAGCACATGAAGGATGAACTTCTGAATATTATCAAAGATTCGACGTCCTTCTTCAATGGCATTGAGAATCGAAGCAAAGTTATCGTCTGTCAAGATGATATCAGAAGACTCCTTAGCGACATCCGATCCGTTCAAGCCCATAGCGATACCAACGTCCGCATGCTTCAAGCTAGGACTGTCGTTGACACCATCGCCTGTCATGGCAACGTAGCGACCACGGCGGTGTAAAGCCTCAATCATACGTACTTTTGTCGTAGGCGAGCAACGAGCAACGACTAGAGGCAACTCAGGCAAAGCATCAAGTTCGGCGTCAGAGAGATGATCAAAGTCGTGAGCCGCCATCACCATCGTGTCTGCGATGTCTGCGCGCACCATCTTCATCCTTTCCTGAGACGGGATGATAGACACATCGGCAGCGATGGCTCTGGCAGTCTCTGGGTGATCACCAGTGAGCATGTGTACACTGATGCCAGCTTTCTGACACATCTGAACACTGTCCCGAGTTTCAGGTCGAGGAGGATCGTAGATGCCAACGAGGCCACGGAAAACAAGGTCTTTTTCAAAGTCGGACCGATTTATCGCGGATGATAAATCTTCTGGCAGGCCTGTGACAGGAGATCTACTAGCCAGGGCAAGAACTCGAAGACCGAGACGGGCGAAAGCTTCCATGTTTTGCAAAATGGATTCATGGGCGGCTGCATCAAGACGTACAATATCTCCAGAGACTTCCATAGATGAACAGCTGCTTAGGACACGCTCGACTGCACCTTTGGTGAGGATGTGCAAGTCGTTGGATACTGTGTCCTGGAAGATGACCGACATCTTCTTGACATCAGAGTCGAACGGGAATTCCGCAAGCTGTTTCCATCGTGGGCTAGGTCCTGAAGACAACGACATTCGGTTCCAGTTGAAGCGAGAGACAAAGACCTGTATGGCAATTTCAGTTGGGTCACCTTGCACAAGCCACTCTTCAGTGGCCACCATCCTTGCTTCCTTTCTCAACAACGGCCAAATTTGCAAGCGAGGCGATGTCAAGATAGTGCTTGAGTGTTTCATTGGCGTTGGGCTCTTCCGAGGGATTGATCGTGTGTGACTTTGACTCTTCCCCAGGAGCAGTTAGCTCTGTTGGCTGGACGGGGGTATAATCGATGTTGCCGACTGTAGGATTGTATGGTTCATTCGTGGAGGCGACAGAGTAAGTGCCATGTCCAGGAAGCCAGGCCATTCTGACGACCATCTTTCCTTGAGTGAGAGTACCGGTCTTGTCGGAACAGATGTCTTATCATAATGTTAGCTCACGAAGCCCTTAATTGGTATCGACAACTCGGTTACTTACTGGTAACGCCACCGAGAGCCTCCAAGCTCTGCATATTTCTGACGACAACCTTCCTACCCACCATTTGCTTCGTTCCGGCTGCCATTGTAATGGTCAACACCAGGATCAGAGAAACAGGGAGTGTTCCCACGGCTGTCGCAACGGCATAGATGATGACATCCTTTCGAGGATCAAACCCATTGGCTGCCAGGACAATGATAGCACAGACGACAGCAAAGGCAAAAACATAGAGAAACAATTGCGAAAGCTTTTGTTGTAACGGGGTTCCCACGTTGACACCTAAAAACTCGCCAACGATGTCTGCGACTGTCAGAAGCCACTTGGTAGCATGAGCACTGAAAGATGCTTTGCCATTCTCGTCTCTGGTGACCTCTCGCTTCTTCCGTCCAGTGTCCTTTAAAGCAGCTGCAATGGCTCCAATTTCAGTATAAGCTCCAGTGGCGAAGACGACACCCTTTCCACGGCCTTTTGTGACAATTGTGGAGCTGTAGCAGACATTGAGACGGTCGCCAGGTCCTGTATCATCATCAAATTGGGATGCAGGGGCTTTCCGAACAGGTAACGACTCTCCTGTAAGCAACGCCTCGTTAGACTCAAAGTTGGCGACTTCGAGCAGGCGTATATCAGCAGGGACAGAGTCACCCATCTTGAGATCGATGATGTCGCCCGGCACGATTTCGCTCGTTTGGATTGTCAAGGTCTTTCCATCTCGAAAGACATTTGTTGTAGGCTGGCTTAATGACTTGAGGGAGTGGACGGTTCGAGCGGCTTGGAGATCCTGGAAGAAACCAACGATGAGGTTGAGAAGGATGATAAGGGCAAGAGCGCCACCTTCTATCCAAGCTTGGATACCAAAGCTGGCAGCCAAAGCAAGTATAAGCACCTAGACGAGTCAGTCAAGCCCACGTATCACTGTTTCTGATACCTACCAAAGTCATGCAGTTGCAGATCTGGGCGATGAAAATCTTGAGGGGCTTGACACCCTCTTCTTCGCCGAGATCATTGGCGCCATACTCGACAAGCCTTTGAGACGCCTCAGAGGCAGTCAACCCAGTAGTCGGGTTCGTGCTGAGCTCTCGGACCACTGTGTCTGCTGGGAGAGCATGCGCCGGACGCGACAAGGGCTTGTTGGATTGTCCAGAGACATGATTCTCCATTTCTGGAGGTATCTGTTTGGGCGTCATGGTGGAAGACTTGGTTGACTGAGTTGGGTAAAGAATGACTGGGAAGAAGTTGTCGACCAAATCTTCCTGAAGATGGATCCAGGTTAAATTGATAACACAATCTTAGATATACTTTGACTCAACATGAGTACGGTCTTGGGTTTATATTTATTACCTATATGGAGATGCCAAGAAATACACTTTGGTCTCCTAATCAAGTAATTCTTACCGCGTTGAGTTTTTCTCAAGAAATGGGTCTCAGTTTGAAAAACGACGTAAAAGAATGAAAACAAAAACGAATGCCTTGGCAACCCCGGACCCCGAGAAGCCCATCTTCCGCCGCTCTGTTCTCTGCTCTTCATACTTACGTGATATTTGCTGCCGGTTCTCAGTCTTGATTCCGATTCAATGCCGTGCCAGAGAGCCACAATAATTGAAAAGAAGCCCGAGATTAGTCAACGGAACATTCTCATATGTATTGACTGGAATAGTGAGGCAAGACACCGATGCATTAGCGTATAAAGTAATTTTCCCATTGGATGAAATGCAATAAAGAGGTTGACCCATCAATATGTTCTCTGTGAGTTACCCTTTTGGGTAACTCACAGAGAACTGTGATAGCGGGCCGACAGGGCTTGGCGAGGAAAGTAATTTGCGTTTTAAGGTTATTCCCCAGCGAGTGGGTAAATAACGCGGGTTTGACGTAGCAACGGAAGTCGGTGTGTCTTTTGATTAAAGGTAATTTATTGTTGATAATTTAAATCAAAGCTATCAGACTTGGAGACATACCCACATCAATTCTTAGGTACAATATTGGCATAATCCAGCTTTATTCTTATCGATAGTGCGAACATGCATAATAATTCTTAACCTACGTCATTGTTCCTCAAACTTCATGTTACTCTCTACTCTTTCGCCAACCAACCTGTCATGCTTATTAATAATACACAAATGTCAACTTTACGCCCTTCATCAAGTATCTAGAAATAGTCAAAACGACTCGTCAAAACGTATTATGACATAGTTCAAAAGAAGGATTTCCAATATTTTGACTTTGCCTATTTGTCCATTAGATACCATGGCCACTCTTCCATCGCCTTTTAGCGACATTGATCGCGTCCAACTATTGTTCAACCGACCTACTGACATTGAACCACTATCTCGTCTCACAGAGACCGTTAATAATAATGTCAAGCTATGGATAGCTCGTGAAGATCGCAACTCAGGCCTCGCATTCGCCGGAAACAAAGTTCGCAAGCTTGAATATGTGCTAGCAGATGCTCTGGCAAAGGGAGCAGATACTATCGTGACCACAGGCGGCATCCAATCAAATCACATGTGCCAAACCTCTGCTGCTGCTGCTCGGCTTGGTCTACAAGTGAGTGAGGTTAAATCGATAAAAACTACCATAACTAACTAATTTCAAAGGTCGCTCTCTACCCTGCGGATCGCGTTGCCTCAAATGACGCCGAGTATAGATACTTGGGCAACATACAAGCAAACGCCATTCTCGGTGCTGAGACGTTTCCGGTCGATACTACTGAAGAGACTGTTATCAAAACTCTTAAAGAGCGTGGCCGAAAGCCCTACTCGATTCCTCCCGGAGCCAGCTCCCATCCCCTTGGTGGCCTGGGCTATGCTCGCTGGGCGTTTGAACTACTAGAGCAAGAGAAGAGAATCGGTGTAACGTTTGATGTCATTGCCCTCGTGGCAGGGTCTTGCTCTACCCTAGGGGGTTTACTCGCCGGGTTAAAGCTTGCGCAAAAAGAGCAAGTTCCAGGTTCCAAGAAACGCCTTGTTGGATTTTCAGTCCTGCACAAGTCCCAAAAGGATGCTCAAGAATTGGTTCTCAAAATATCCAAAACTACTGCATCAAAGATTGGGATATCTCCCGACAAGATTACTACAGATGACTTTGAAATCGATGCTTCCTATCTGGGTGACGGGTACGGGCAACTCAACGACCCCACAGCTGAGGCGATGAAGAAGCTGGCAAGGATGGAAGGTATCTTGACTGATCCTGTCTACACTGGAAAGGCATTTACCGGTTTACTTGATCTTATCAAGACAGACCAGTTGAACGGTAAGAACGTTTTGTTCCTTCACACAGGAGGACAGGCTGTTCTCTCAGCTTATCCAGGGCTACGGGAGTAGTCCCATGTTTTTTTTAAACCGTATCGTATTCTCCGTTAAGCATGGATTAAAATTCATTATCATTATACAACATCTGCGAAATGTCACCGCCATCGCCCTAAATGTCAAAGACTGCGATCTAACCTTCGAAGCACAACCCCATATCCTTTACCAAGTCTTCAGCCCGGATATCGATACCTCCCGTCCTCGTATCTTCAATACCGAACCCTAGAAACATCTCATCACCAATAAACCCGTGGTACTTTTGCTCTTTACTCTTCCAGCTCATTGAAGTAACATAAAACATATCCGAAGTCGACTTTACCGGATACTGTTTCCGACCATGAATCCATATTGGTTTCTTGGACAGAGCATGGATTTCAAAAGGAGCCCGTTGTTTAAAGAGCATGACGTATGGCTCATATACGGCGTGGTAGTCAAAGTAGGACTTGTGCTGGTATATGACCATAATGAAAGTATTTTCATCATTCGGCACGCACATTGGTTCGTCTCGACGACACATTGTGATCAAGAGGGAGTTGGTTGTCTGATGGATAGACTCAAGATCATTTGTGAGTTTGGGAATATATTTGGCCATGCATTGCTCATCGCCCGCTGCATCAGGAGCAAGGTCAGGGCCAGCAGAGCCATCGAAATTCATTTGAGCAAACACTCTCTTGGGTGCAATGTCATAATGAGTATACATAGTGCCACTAGAGTCCCAGAACAGAAAAAAGTTCTTCTCCATAGGTCTCCATGGCTGTGGCCTTTGGAGTTCAGTGCCTACTCTGAACTCGCTGAGGTTGGCCATGTCGCCTGGCCAGCTGACGAGCGTGCGAAAGTCTTGCACAAACTGACCCAGGCAGGTGAACAACGAGTTTGTGCCATACGTAGTGTAGGGCTTCTTGGGGCCATAGAAAACGCGTCCATCGTGAGGGCCCATGCTCATACGGAAATATGACAAGTCGCCTTGACAGTTATCACCTCCTACAGTAGGAGTGACTGGTAGCGTTACTGCGTGTGTAATACATGTGAGAACATCATTTCTAAAAGCAGCATTGCACACAAGCTCTGCAAACCAGAGTGAGTTGCCACCTTCTTGTAGCCATTGGGCCACGACGATCCATGTATTGTCGAGTGTTGGATGCGGGATGATGTTTGGATTGAGCGCAGTGAAGCCTTCGAACTCTATCTCAAAGAATTTTTTATTCTTTGTAGATAGCGAGAAGAGTTCATTGTGCGTTGAGCTTATATCTTGAGGAATGACACCCTTTCCGAATGGACTCTCGTCTTGCTTAGTAGGCTCTGGATATACCTCGGGTGTTGGCTGAGACTCTGATGCATGTGTTGACTCTTGGTCAGAGAGAACCTCTTCAGTCTTTGATGACTTTTTGAGCTGAGAAGGAACCCAGTCTTGAGCGCCAGCGGGGTCAAGATAGAGTTTTAGAGCAACGATGATGAAAAACACGACCGGGACAACAAAGAGCAGAAGCTTCCGCGAATCTCGGATGAGCATCTTGGAAACGGAAATCTGCAGATGCAGAGGCAAGAGAATGTGTTGGACAATGGATCCAAATACGTATGACGAGGCCGAGTAATGCTACAGTTAATTCACCCGTTACTATACGCGCATGCACCGTGTAATACTCTACCATTCCTCATTTGAACCACACTCCGAATGAAGAGCAGGGGATATGAATTGAGAGTAGTCATTTTTGCCGAGGAGGAGAGCTCAAGCCAAGTAGACCTTGATGACTGACAATGGCGGGGAAGATATCGGCAAACTAACTCAACCAATTCAAGGAGCCAATTGCTAACCCTGTCTTTCTAATCTTGGTCTGTGAAAACTTCAGCTGAAGAACTCCCCTAGATTGATGGAGAAATGCCTTGGCAGTTCCTGATTGTGACATTCAGTGTGGCTGCAATTCGACGTCGACACATGAATCATATGCATGCCGAGGCTTCTATTTTATTTGTAGTAGGTACTTTTTTACTTGATGCGGGGAGGCGCTAATGCAATGTCATGCTGGTCGACGGCGCATGTTCCTGAACAGGGGAGTTTTTGTCTGATCTTGGAGGGTTGCAGATCTTAATTGGGGTAAGGTGGTGTTTTGCGGCGTAGAAAAGAGGTTGGGCCCGATGAATACGAAGTCATATCTCGTTCCTTGTAGAACGCTTCATAGGTTGGTTGGATTTACACAGCATAGAAAGTGACCCTGAACTAGAAGATATCGGGCATCTTCATATCGAATCCTGTTCAGCTGCTGTCATCACAAGTCGAAACAGCTGAACATCATGATGACAATGCACAGTAAAGACACACACATGTCATCGAAAATTAAGCTTGATTTATTATGCATCTGCAATGGCACTGCACTTCAATGTCTAGCCTGTTTGCCAATTGGATCTCCCAAGGCCTTCTTGTATAACCATGCTGCAAATTTGACACTGGGCGTATCAAGAGCCCTCGTCACCAAGTCGGCTAATCCGAATGTCAGAGGCACAAGGATCAGCTGAGGCAGCAAGAACGCCAACTCCAATCCCGTTGGTCCCTTCGTTGACAGGGGCATTTTGTTCGCCCAGTGAGGAATATTCTTCATCATGTCGTCGTTCTGCCATCCTGCAGCCATGTATAACCGTTCGCCCACAACCCAGAGAATCGGACCGTGGCAGAGATATAAAGCGAACGAAATATGGCCCAAATACTGGCAGAACCTGGTCTCGAAAAAGCTCTTCAGCCAAAAGATTCGAGGGATCGAAGCTACCAGGAAAACAGCCGCGTAAAACAAGTAGAACCACTTGTAATCGTAAACAGCTTGTGGCTTGAACCACGAAAGGTAGTAGAAACCTCTGTTCTTGGCGAGTTGCTCAACATTGCTATTCTCAGAAGGTACGCCTCCAAGGAAGAGGCTGAAAACAAGGAGGTGATAAAAGATAAAGTCTTTCATCGGCTCAAGACGTGCCATCCATCGAGGGAGATCGCCCTTCTTTGCAAGGCCGTCCAGGTCGCAAAGAAGCATGCCTGACATGAACATGGCGTTGAAAGATCCATCGGCAATGTACATAAAGTAGAAAATGAGTCCAAGCTCACACCAGAGACGAGCATTTCTCGAACATCGAGAAAATGCCATCTGGGCGGTGAAAACAACTACCGAGCCTTTGAACTCTATGGGTATAGACCAAAGGTGTTTGTTGTATGACAACCACGGTTCTCCACCTTCTTTGAAAACGAAGCTGAAGTTTTTGAACTCGTAGTAAAACGCCCACATCTCATCGTACCAGTTTTTCTGCTTCGTCATGATACGCACCCACACGCCAAAGACGTGTAAATACGTGATGTAGATAACCATGGCCATGATGATCGGCAGATAAAGACGAATCCATCTTCTAAAAAAGGACGAGGCGATGACATCGCCTAACTGAACGTACTCTCCTGCTTGTATGAGGCTTATCGGCTTGAGAGAAAGCACGTAGCCTGAGATGATGAAAAACGTTGATACGGCATAGTGACCACCGGTGAAGAAGTGTCGTATGCCAGGAAACGCCGCAAAATAGTATTTTCCCTCGTATCCAAACGCATTCTCAAAGGGCTTGTTTAGCTCAGGAATACCATGAGCCCAAAGTTCGTGGTGGTGGATGTACACCAAAAGAGCTGCGAAACCACGAAGACCATCCAAGTAAGCTGTTGGACGGAGATTCTCCAGAGGAGGTCTTGAACGAGCATGGATAACGCCTCTGATTTTGTTGATAACTTGCTGTATCTTTCCACCTGCTTGAGATGGCTTCCAGTAACTTTTGCTGGTGGCCCAGTCTGATGAGGACGAGTCTGACTTTACTTCATCCCAGTCATCGCTGTCAAGAAGGCCACTTGTTCGAGGCGACATTGTAGGTGAGATTGGTTGTGGAAGGACGTTTCAGCTCTTTGGAAGAAGAGGCTAGCTGAATGGTGTTGAAGATGTAGTCTAGACATTTACCCGCATGCAAGTCGGAGAAAACAAATATCAAAAGCCGAGGAGGAGAATGGGATAGACAAGCATGTGGGAGATTGTGACGAGGGGTTCAATCCCTCAAGACCCACGGACTTTTGAACTGGATGCATGCAGTATTACTGACAATAGGAACTACATGGTCTCATTGTGTTCCTCTTGTGAGGGAAATCTCGATGGTTGTTAGGTTGTATGTGGGACATGGGATAGGTCATCTTTGCAAGGGTCCAGCCCGTAGAGCACGGGAAAGTCGGCAGACTGCGAACGAAGACCCATTATCTGGCCTGGTATTGGCTGGCAAGTCTGGGGATGGATAAAAGCTTGTTTGGTGTTGTACTGTAAAGGTTTAGACCAATGCGGGGGATATCAGACCAGAAGACAGGGGTTGAATTGTATCCGAGGAATCACAAGCCAAGACAAATTCTCTATCTCGTGAGGACAAATGAAGGGGGTGTGAACAAAGTGTCTAGTTGGATCCTGCAAGGCACGAAAACAGCCACAATATCTGCGGTCATCTTAACTCTATACAAACTGTAATCTCAGTAGACAACATGTGCCGCATCATCAGTCCTGGTCAGACTCAGTGGATATCTTCCTCTCATCAACTCAACAGGATGCCCCCGGTCTTTTCTCACTTACCCCATACGTGCTCACCCTCCATGATGTACGAGGGAACGGAGGAGATGCCCTTCTTGGAAGTTGTCAATCCCAGGCTAACAATGCTCCCTGCTGCAGTATCATCGATTTCCATCAGTCACATCACATGGGCCCAAAGTCCTCTCCGCTTTCCGGTGGCAGTCATTAAAAGGAAAGCTTTGCAGTTTCTCGGTATACTTACTTAGGTAGCATTGGCTGGTCATTCAGGGTTTCTAGGTTTCGCCAAGAGTAGATTTGGTTCAGCTCCGCCGTGCATTTTCTCTTCTGTATTCAACTCGCAGACAATCTTTCTTCTTTCCAGTGTCAGTCACTCTCCGTCATGGCGAGTGGCCCTCGACGAAATATCCCATCTAACCTACATATCCCTCCTCCCACCACCGTCGAGTGGACCGTTGCCAACAAGTCCAAGTCAAAGATGGGCTCTCCTCTGGGCTCGCCAACATTGGCAGCGTCGACAGCCAAATTCCGAAACAGAGTCCCAGCTCAGATGCAAAGATGCCTACCGTTGTATATCTGCTGCGTCATTCTGCTCTTCATCATTCTCAACTTCGACATCTTTTACTCCATACCCAGCCCGATCACAGCCTTTCGAACAGAGAAGGCACCTCTCGTGACGAGAACGCGCTTCAGCTCGTTCCCACAAAAAATCTGGCAGACATGGAAGGTCGATCCCCTCAACTTTGAGGACCGCGACCTCATCACGTCGCGGACATGGGTTAACAAGAACCCTGGGATGCGGTACGAGGTTCTTACGGACGATAATGAGCTTGCTTTTGTAGAAGAGCATTTTGGTGCGGGGAGTCAAATAAATCGACCTGATATCGTCAAGTTTTATAAGAGCATCAACTTGCACATTATCAAGGCTGATTTGCTGCGATACATGATCATGTATGCCCAAGGTGGTGTCTACGCAGACATTGATGTCGAAGCGTTGAGGCCAGTGCATCGATTCATCCCAGAGCGCTATGATGAACGAGATATTGACTTGATCGTCGGCGTCGAGATTGATCAGCCCGAGTTCAGCGACCATCCGATTCTAGGCAAAAAGTCAAAGTCTTTTTGTCAATGGACCATCATCGCAAAGCCTCACCAGCCTGTCATGCTGAATCTCATTGAGCACATTATGGCCTGGCTCAAGGACGAGTCCAAGAAGCAAAAGGTTTCTTTGGGGGATATTGAGCTCACATTTGATCAAGTCATTAGCGGCACCGGTCCTTCTGCTTTCACAGGAGCCCTTCTGGAACAGATGAACCACCACCACAAGGGTGGTAAAGTGACATGGGACCTGTTCCACAACATAGACGAGTCAAAAGTCGTCGGCAGAGTTCTCGTTCTCAACGTTGAAGCCTTTTGTGCCGGACAAGGTCATTCAGACTCTGGCAACCATGATTCCCGCGGTGCTTTGGTAAAACACCACTACCACGCATCCAACTGGCCGAGTAAGCATCCCCGCTATAGCCATCCAGCATACGGACAAGTTGAAGACTGCAATTGGAATGCCGAGTGTGTGAGGTTATGGGATGAGAATGTTGCCGAGTACGAGACGTTGTCTGAGGAGGAAAAGCAGGCCAAGATAGAGCAGGCTAAAAAGCCTGATATCGGGATCTGATGACATATATACGAATATCATGTTTGAATTAGGCATTGTCTGGTTGGCGTTTGGTTTTTTGAATTTAGATACCTGGTAATGAGTTAGTAAACACATATGAATAGTTAAATCACCGACACTTGCATGTGATTATAAATGGATCGACTGTCGTTAACTGCCGAAACTTAATCATCTTGAGCAGGAAGCAAAGCATTCCAAGCATTTGAGTTGATATCTTGATCAATTAATCAACCGATATTCCCGGACAACTAGATAGTCTTGGCGTAATCCGCGGACCGCGGCACCGAGAGGCAAACTTTGACCAATTCAGCTTGATCACTTATTGAGAAACCAACCCCGCGTCTCACGTACGATAATATATACTCACATCCTCGGCTTATTCTGTCCCATTTTTACTCGTACCTTTTCTACTCACCATAATATCTCTTTCCATATCATGTCTTCTTCAGAGCAGAAACCAGTCATTATTGTCGGCGCTGGTTTGGCTGGCCTCGTCGCAGCCTTTGAATTGTCAGAACAGAACATCCCAGTCCTTCTCCTGGATCAAGAAAATGAGCAAAACCTTGGCGGCCAGGCCTTTTGGTCGCTTGGTGGTGTTTTTATGGTCGATTCGTCTTACCAGCGCAGAATGGGAATCAAAGACTCTCGAGAGCTGGCCATGAGAGACTGGTTCGGTTCAGCGAGGTTCGATCGGGAAGAAGAAGATTACTGGCCGAGGAAGTGGGCCAAAGCTTTTGTCGACTTTGCAACAGATGAGATGGAAGATTATGTCAAAGCTCGTGGTCTGGGCTTCTTGTATAATGTTGGCTGGGCTGAGAGGGGAGACGGTTCTGCCACCGGCCATGGAAACTCTGTTCCCAGGTTCCATGTCAGCTGGGGTACAGGACCAGAGGTTGTCAGGGTCTTTGCGGATCCCGTCAAGAAAGCCGCCGAAAAGGGCATTGTGACATTCAAGTTCAGACACGCTGTCGATGAGTTGATAGTCGACGATGCCGGTCGAGCTGTGGGGGTCAGAGGGCGCATTCTCGAAGACGACGATGCTGGTCGTGGCATCAAATCGTCGCGCGTTGAAAAAGACAAGTTTGAAATTTACGGCTCGGCTGTTGTTGTTTCTTCGGGTGGTATTGGAGGCAACGTTGATGCTGTCAAAGCAGCATGGCCTGTTGACAGATTGGGTCCCAAGATACCAGAGAACTTTGTCGTCGGTGTCCCTGCACATGTCGACGGACGAATGATTGGTATTTCAGAATCCGCCGGCGCACACGTTATCAACCGCGATCGTATGTGGCATTACACTGAAGGCCTTCAGAACTGGAACCCAATCTGGCCTGGTCACGGTATCCGAGTCCTCCCAGCTCCTTCGTCGCTTTGGCTCGATGCTACTGGCAAGCGACTACCGCCGTTCCTCTACCCAGGCTCGGATACTTTGGCAACACTCAAGTATATTTGCAGCACAGGGTACGATTACACCTGGTTCATCCTCGATCAGAGCATCATAGCTCGCGAATTCGCCCTTTCTGGCTCGGAACAGAACCCAGATGTGACTGGAAAGAGTATCTGGATGCTTCTCACTCGCGTCTTTGGCAAGAAAGGCACGGTCCCTGTTCAAAACTTCCAAAAGCACGGTAAAGACTTTGTCGTCCGCGATAATCTGGAGGATCTAGTTGCTGGCATGAATGAGCTGGCTAAAGCACGCAATGGGCCTTTGCTGGAATACGATGATGTGAAGGAGGTGGTCGAAGCGAGAGACAGCCAAATGGACAACCCCTACTGCAAAGACGCCCAAGCCATGCTTATCCACAACGCAAGGACATATTGGCCCGACCGTCGTAGCCGTGTTGCACCGCCACATCGTCTTCTCGACAAGGCTCACGGGCCGTTGATTGCCGTGCAGATGAACCTTCTCACACGAAAGACTCTCGGTGGTATCGAGACAAATTTGGATAGCAACGTTATGAGGGCCGATGGTACCCCGTTCCCGGGGCTTTATGCTGCTGGTGAAGTAGCTGGGTTCGGAGGTGGTGGTGTTCATGGGTATAGTTCACTCGAGGGAACATTTGTAGGAGGTTGCATCTTTTCAGGACGGGCTGCGGGTAGAGCACTTGTTCGTGAGATCTTGGGAGAGGATGTCTATGGAGATGGGGGAGGTACAAAGCCCGTGAGCTCTCGACTTTGAGAGTGTGACTGTTGTGTTTGATTGATGCAGATCCTCGTATTTAGAGATGAATTTAGCAAGCAACGGATACAGTGGATGCTATGTATTGTCCATGTTGTGTGCTGGGGATAAAGCATGATGGCTGGCTGTTAGGTGACCGAATAGGAATGTCAGCTCAACTTGCTATGACGTAGAATTTTATAATATCAACTACCGAGACCCGTTGTCAAATATAGACTACACCTCCTTGCTCACAATTGTTCAATAAACAGAACTTCAGGGTAGGAATGAAGCCAAGATCCTGTCGGCACTGGCAAAACGCCTTACCCGTAGCCAAGCCTACCGGAGTGGACACTGCTGAGATCCACTGCAACGTGAACCCCTGACCTAGCCAAGGCTGAGTGAAAGACAATATCGGCGCCTAAAACTTTGGGTGGCTTATGTAGGCATGGCTGGGATAGTATTTTGACGGACAACTACGAGTAATTTCTAGCTATTACACGAGAAAGTGGCGACTGATCTATTTATTCTCCCTTGTAGTAGAATTGCTGCTTAGTCTACTCCGTAGCTGTGAGAATTTGGTCTCTCGCAAGAACTGAGACCTTTTCAGCCTTGAGCTCAGACAAAAAGTAAGCACTTGTTGTTCGTCTCATTTTATCCCTGTTCTCACCAATGACAAATTAGCATCATAGCCACTATTCTAGCTTCAATTTCCCTAGTCACGCCTCAGGGTATCAGAAAAGTTGGCCGATGTCAGCCTAAGAGATGAAATTAGTGGGCCACTTAATGTGCTTTAGACTATACCTCTTAGACTACTTATTTTTGTAACCTAAGACTTAGGAGGTCATTTTTTCTGCTACCCACTAGTCACGATAGCGCGACACTTGATCACCGGTCATCTCAGACAATTCAGACTTGATGACCCACGAAGGATATTAATAATGCCACAAGGATTGGAGCTAGCAAGTCCAGCATGTAAGAAAGCGGACCCGGTAGCTATTTCACCGCTGTCTCACTGGGTGAAGCTCTCTCACTCCCCGGCCCTCAAGACATCCGCTTCAACGCTAACACTGAGATTAACAAGGATCTTCGTCCATCGAGGCTGAGTGGTTTGTTGCGCCAAATGAAACAGTATGGCTGTTCCCCCAATTGCCTAAGACTTTCTTCTCTTCTTCTTTTGTCCATCTTTTGGGTCAGCTTGTGATAAACAGAAGGCCTTGGAGTTGTTGGTACCTGATCTTGAGGCTCGACAATCACATACCCTTTACAGCACCTTGATCAACATATTGATTGATACACAAAATGCACGCCCTGTTGCCGCTCACCGTTCTGCTGAGCAGCCTCGCCACCAGGGCTGCTGCTGCTACCTCCTTCATCACCCCCGGAGGATCTGGAACCACAGGATGGAAGAACAACCCATCTTACGATGTCGATGAGAGCATGAATGTAGAGTGGGAGACCGACCTCGACGAGACAAACCTTCTTCTGTGGCAGGACTATCCTTCTGCTGGCGGTGGCACCCAGTTCTTTCTGGGTCTGAAAGGTATGCGCGATACCAATACCTGGAACAGCAATGACTAACGCTGCATTTTTAGAAAACTCAACATCGACCAGCTTCATATGGCAAGTCAGCTTCAACGGCTTCTCCACCGAAGTCAAAGACGGTGAAGACGCTGTCTTCCACTTCTCCCTCTTCAAGTCCGGCACCAACGACATCTACGCCAACAGCCAAGCCTTCAACGTTACAGTTCCTCGCGACGCAACAACAAGCGCGGCCTCTTCCACCGTCGAGCCTAGCCCTACGCCCACCCGCGACGCTACCGAAACAACAACAGACGCCGCCACCGAGTCAACAACAGAAGCTGCTTCTGACTCGGAGGACAAGGGTCTTTCTACCGGAGCTGTCGCTGGTATCGCCGTTGGCGCCACCCTCGGAGGTATCGCTGTTCTTGCTGGCATCGGCTTCCTTCTCTGGAAACGCTCACGCAAGGGATCTGGTGCTGCGGCAGGAGGATATGCGCCTCCCAGTGAAATGCCTACTGGACCTCAGCATCAGCCCGTGCAGGAATACTACAAGGCTCCTGAGCAGAATGCGCCAGCTGAAATGGCTGGCCAGCCATGGGTTCACCCTCCTCAACAAGGCTATGGCCAAGGACCCGGTGGTCTCCATGAGGCGCCTTAATTAATGATTGGTAACTGTAGAGAAATGGTAGATTTCCTTATGGAAGGAGTTCTGCATGTCGTACATCAGAGCACGGAGTTGGTTGATCGTATCAGCTATTTATATATATTCTTTTTCATGAACACCTATTTACATCGATACCAAAATTATTATCTAACTAAATTATAATCCAGTTATCTTAACCAACATTCTTGACCAACACATATGTATATGTGTCTTGATAAGTTCAAGGTTCTGGCAGTTCCCTTTCATATTCCCCAGCACGTATCGAATATGACCGAAACATCCGTCTGGGTTTTGAAATATTGCCTGCGTCTTGTTGACTTGCAAGTGCCGTTTGGCTATCTTCAGTGAAGCGTTGTTCAAGATGATATGTCCCGTCGGTAATAGTGCTCGAAAATGTGCCCTCTGCTATGATACCACAGTGCTTGTCGCGGGCGATCTTGCCTATAAGGTCGGCCATGGACATTTCGATATGTAGTTTTACAGTATACGCCAATGGGTGGAATTGCATATATCTAATGGAACCGGTTAGTATGTGTGCTGTAAAGAGTGAGTCGAACGCATACACAAAAGTATTTCTTAAACTCATCATGGCAATAATGAGCACATCCATGCTCAACGAAAACCCAATAATAAACATGTTGAAATGCGTCAACCTTTTGTACTTTGTGAGACCATGAATGATGAGATTAACACGAACGATGCGTATAAAGTATAGGTTCAGACACGCGTCGACGATGAGGTATATGACTTTCTCGCATCGATCCCACCACTCGTTGATGTGGATATATCGTTGTGATATCTGTAGTCGGGCGGGAATCCATATACAATAGACAGAGATGTTGACGGCGGTAATGAGAACTGCAACGACAATTTTGAGACGGTAGGCTTTCTTTGTATGGGTGAGGAGTATGCCACATCGGTTGACGATAATTTGGAGGAGAAATTGGACCTATCGAGGGTTAGTCGAGGAATCGTGAAGTGATTTAATATTCATACTTGAAGGGCCCATGTGGTAACTGAGTGAAGTTAGCAGCAGCTCAATTAAGGATTGGACAACAGTAATACTTACGAATAGTGAAATAAAACGCAAAGCTGAAGGATATAAATCAGTACATGTCGTCGGAGTTGATCACGAATTGACTTACCTTGGGAGTATAACGTCAAGAAGATGCAAAATGCAAATAACAGCAAATATCGCACAAACCAACAATTCCAACCAGACCATTATAATATAAGCATTTCGAAACACACGCCTCCCATGGCGCCGGTATATCTGGAACGTCTGCCTGCAAGCCTTCCAGGTGGTGAGCCATCCGAAGCCGATGGTAAAGCCCAGTGCAGTGGAGGCGATGACCAGATCACCTCTAGTAACTTCCTGAGCCTTGTAGTGGGGGGGAAGGAGGGTTATCATTCCGACATGTCGAGGGGCGTCTTTGTACTGCTCTCATCTGGCCGTGATGAATAGAGATATTCCGGGTGATGTTTTCCATGTTATGAATTTCGGTATTGAGGGGCAGGTAGAGGTGCATATGGGGGAAATGAAAACAGAGCGTCATAGCAGAGTAAGGATTCCAGATTCCCTACTGTAGAGTAACGCGTGGAAATGGAAATGTAACGCATGGTTGATGATTGGAAGTAGTTGAGATACTAAAGAAAGCCATCTCATGCCTGATGCACCAATGCTTATACTGTGGAGGTATTCAGTACATGGAGACACAATCTTACTGTGGTGGTCAATAAGTATATGATACTATGAAGTTATCAAACTCTAAAACCCTGGTTCTCGGACCCCCTTCCCCATGCCGGCAACCTCCAACTACCGCTCAACCGTTACAGACTAGACAGTACGTAGCCTTTCCTTTGCAACTATTTGCCCCTTTCATCAATCACATGAGATCTACATCACTAAAGTCTTGCGAGGAACCAATTGGTGCCGTTCTGTGCCCTGTATGATCTACTGTATGGTTGATCATGGTCTTGAATTGGTACCCAACTCGTCTTGGCATTCCTTTGAGGCTGAGACTCTTGACTTGAGACTGACTCAAGAGAGAGTTTTCAGTGACATTTTCATTTTACAATTTTAACTAAGTTCGTATCAAGTGAAATTGATTTTGTCTTGAGTTGTCATGGCCAGGGTATGTCTTGGTGGCCTCTTTCTTTTATGCGAAGCCACCTACGTTTCTGCTTGTATCCCAATCACGGGATCTTGAAAGACAATAACATTCTATTTCTTCCCCATGATTCCTCTCCAGATCCCTTGCCGGTGTGGATGCACAGACGGCCAATTGCCCCAGTGCACTATGTCAACGTCAACTTGCATTTCTCCCCTCGTTTCCCAATAGTACGGGTAAGATTTCAGCCTGATTTAGTCAAATCGGATGGCCCAGTAAACTAATCCATCCCTATTTCAGCTACGGCTCGTGCCGTGAGTAATGTCTCCATAACCAGTCAACTACATAGCAATGCTTCTATTAAGAGGGACAGACTAACAGCGTCTCGACTACAGGCCGAGTTCCACGGGACCTTATCCAGACTGTCACTTCTAGCATTAGTTGCAGATCGTCATTGGAAGTGACACAAGCCAAGCGGCTTGATTTGATCTAGCCCTACGGGGGATCATCAGTAACGTACTGTACAAGTGGTTAAAGGTTCAGAGATATGGATGAAAGGACAGGGTATGTTGTTGTGTGTTGTCCTGTTTACTGACACAGCCCCGTCTCCTCGTTTCCTTTTGACCGAAACATAGCAGGAGCAGCCTCGAAAATATATATTCTAATGATTCTCAACAACATTACTTCCCCGCATGTTCTAGAGGTTGATCTGCGCCTTAGCTGAAGCCGATGCAGTAGACTACCGACGAAACAACACTATCGTGGCTTGAACTAAGGCAGGAGGCGCAACAGCTAAATAATTGCCGGAGCAGCCCAATGTCTGGTGAAAGGTGACCGCAACACCGTCCACCCACTCGAGAATTGGGATCCCAACTAGGTATTCTTCTCGTCTCGTCGATCAGTTTATAAGGTTGAGGCAAAGAACGCCCTGCTTCTATCCGTCTTCCGCTGACATATTGTTTACCATACTAGTTTATTTTGGGCCTATTTTCGCAAATTGGGTTTTCCGCTTACGAAGTGGATCGGATTCCAGAAGCTCAATTCATGTCTCATTGATGGTACCTAGTTCGATCTCCCTGCTGCTTGTCCTATCCCTCATACACAGTTGCTTCCACCGGGAATAAAAGTCCCATCCGAGTTCTCGCAACCGCAAGTACCATCGTTGGGATCCTTGATACATGTAGTACCGACACCAGAAGACTCTCCATTGTTGCTAAAAAAAAAAAAAAAAGTGTCAGTCAAGTAAACATTTCCCTACATCCATGATGTACTTACTTCCAGAAGAAAGTCCAGTAGTCTTCATCGGCAGTCATGTCGCCAGAAGTAGGTGCGTCACACTCATAAGCCTCACAGGTACCATAAGGAGCACCGTTGTTCTTGTCATACTGATGATCAACCTTGAAAATGGCAAAGGTCTGCTTGCCTGAGACGCGCGTGTTGTATGCGCACTCAGCAGCCTGAATGGCGTTGGATGTCTTGGAAGCTACAAGGAGCTGGTCAGTCTCAAAAGTCTTGCTGGATTGAATACTGGTGCGGTAGGCTTACGAGAGCATGATGGGCTCTTGGGATATTGGCCCTTGGTGTTACTTTTTGCGGGCTCAAGCGTAGCACTGACGGCGCCAGCGATGGCAAGGAGAGAAGTAAAGGTAACGAGAGGATACATGTTGATGAATGATTGATATAGAATACGGAAGATCTTGGCACGATAGTTAATGGAATGGATAAGATCCTCAGCTGTGAAGATCCTCTTGTTTTTATAATCAACTACACGAAGACCCATGTTTCAAGGAAATTGAAGTAATGTTTCCAAAACCCGTCACTGTGGAGAATATTCCATGATTCTTTAGGTGGATCTCACGCTCCTTGAGTAATTATAGCAGGGATATACGACGCATCGTTTGAATGAAACAACAAACAACGTGTTTTTAAGGCTACGACTGGTGGATATATATTTACGGGTTTCCATTGACAGTTCCGTTATATCCACTTCCCGGCAATGAACTTTAAGTAGTGGGTAGGCACTTTGGAAACCAATAGATTGGGTATCACTTTATAGGTGAGAATAGAAATGCGACTCGATATGGAATGTATTAAAAGGCTATAAACTAAACTAATCTATTTAAACAAGAACGACCTCCCAAATGAACCTACAAGTCCTCCACGTCCGTTGCGGTATGCGAATGAAATGTCTCAAACTTAAAAATAGCCTTTTTGGTCTCTCCCTTGGGCTCATACAGCACCAGCTCAGGACAATCATCCCAGTTACCAATTGCACCCGAATCAGTAAAGTAACCGTCTTGCAGCGTACCCGTAACGTTGAAGTGGTAACCAATCTCATGGAGTCGTTGGCCAGTACAGCGAAGTGACACGCGTGAACCATGCTGCTTCTCCAGTGCGTCTTGCATATCAGACAATTGGTAAAGCATGGAATACGAAGGAACGATGCCAGCATCTCGTAGCCACTCGTATGTTGGGAGACGTTTGAAGAGTGAAACCGTCTTTTGGAAATAGGGAACTACTTCTTCGGCTTCCTCGTAATTGCGACCGTAGCACTCTCGGTTCAGGCTGCTGAAGCACGTTCCATGGGCGACCCATTGGTCTTGCCAGAGATCTTCGTTGTCTCCCTCTACCGATTCCCATAGGTTGTTCATCTCGTCGACAGTATCTTCAGCACCGGCATGATACAAGATCTGTGTGATATTTGTGTATGTACGGTTGGTGTCGCAGTTACTTGGGATGGAACCGTCGTTGTGGATAGGCCAGAGTCCGTGGATGGTCCATGAATCTAGGTGTGTTAGCAGTAGATCTATGAGTTAAAGCAGAGCGCAAACATACCCAGAGGTCCAGAGACGGGCCTTGTATCCCAGACTTGTGTTTGTAGCAATCTTGCTGGAGAAAGATAGCAGCAAGTGTCGCCGACAGAAGCTTTATCGTAGCATGAAACTCGACGACCGTTGGCATACACATTTGGTGTTCCAGCAAGAGCCACTACAGAAGTGGCTGCTGCAAGAAGTGTGATAAGTTGAAACGAACTCATTGTTTATGCTTCAATGTGTTGAGGGTTCTTGTTGAACTTGTGCTGGATATCTCGACTTCTGGAGTCATCACTGCTTTCTTTATAACTTTTTCAAACACAGCCCCTGACTCTATGACAATGAGGGATTTCATCAAAGTGTTGCGACTCAACTGCTTGCTAATACCAAGCATCATGGAAACAAGGAAACTTGATACAGAACTCAAAAACAGCCAAGACAAGACACAGAAATGGCCCAATAGAACTCAAGATTTCGGCCGAAATACGTCAGCTACGATCTGAACGCGTATCTGAGACCAATCAGACAATGTCTTGGGCAGTTGAGAGTTTGAAAACGACAACTGACACGATACCGGATGCGGACCATTTCCTGGTGACAGACAGTGATACTTTTGCCGATCCATACCAACCACTTGTCTTTGAGTTATACGCAGGTCCACAAGTCGTTTTATTCGTTGATCGTTTTCGTTGAGCCTTCAGCATCCCGTTTGATTTCAGACTTTTGTTTCTATCAAGTCGTTGTGATGACCAACAGACAAGCATCTCTGCAGTTCATTGCCCTTTTTAAGAGGGTTAGTTCAGTCATTGGAATGCGGAAGCACCCGAGGGACTGCAGGTACATTAGGCATTGGATGGTTGATCGGGAGACGGAGTCCATGTGCATGACTGAGTGAAATGCCATGGCCACAAAAGGGTTGAAACGTTTATTACTCGTGCGCCATTCCAGAGATCGTGTCAAGGAAAGTACTCAATTAAACAGATAAAATTTCACCAAGAGAATAGGATGGTTGGTTTGATGGCTTAGACAATTTGAATTCGATTATCGAAGGCACCTAATCAGCTGAAACTTGGGAGATGCTTGAACATGAATTCCGAATTCGTCTAGATACTTATCAAAAATGGAAGAGGCTCTATGGACGCGGTTAAGCTGACACATTTGTGTATCAAGGTACTTGTTATATCTCCATGATTCATCGACAGATGATTACAGCAGATCCTCCAAGTGGTTGGCAAGCCGGTCAGCCTGATGGGCGGTCACTCAGCTGATTCCCCGGCGATCCGAGGACAACCTCCTTCATGATTCGATTTCCTGATGATAGGAATGTGATGGTTAAGGTTCAACTGACAGAGGCACGGCAACAGCCACGAGGCATAACGGCGAGAATAACCCCAACAAGCCACAAACACATCATACCTATACTTAGTATAGGATACAGAAATTTTGACGATTGGAAAAAATAAACTCAAAGGCTGGTGAACTTGGCTTTACCAGACTTTGCTCTATTTAGGCTATTGTAAGCTCCGATGGGAAAACTACTGGAATGCAGATGGATTGCTCGATCAACCTCATCCTTGGGGCTCAAGATACCCAATCCAAATTTAACACTCTTCAACGGCTAGAAGTTCTGATTAAAGTGTAAATTGAAAGTTGACGATGACCTCATCGGATTTTATGTTAGTGTATGTCTCGCTTTGAATTATACCGACCAGATCAAGGATGACAATCCTACCCGCAGTTTCTCGGACCGAGGCCTGAATGAGGGGAAAGAATATGTCATTAAGAACAAAACAGCTTGTAAACATCCATCACTTCTTATGTTTTTTTTGGTAACATGCTTAGGTCGTTGTGAAAATGCAGTTCTTTAGCATCGTCACAGGCCTTATATGCCTTTGCGCATCTTCATTAGCTTCAAAACATGACTCCAAACCACCCAAGTTCCACAACTCGGCGAACCATCCAGGAGCGGATCCTCACGTAATCTACGACTCCAAAACCGGCCAGTATTTCGCATACTCTACTGAAGGTGCAGATCCAGGCAGTCTCTTTGCCATCTATAGCAGCCCAGACCTGTCGACATGGCACAAGCATTCAGGTGGCGTCTTGAAAGCCTGCTACGACGACGACATGAACCGCGTCGAGGGTGGTCAGGCTTGTTGGGCTCGTGACTGGTACTGGGCTCCAGAGACGTACTACAACGAAAAGACCGGCTGGTACTTTTTCTTCTTCGCTGGACGCTTACGGGAGGATTTGGCCAAAGAGTATTTTCGCTACTCGAACTTTGAAGAGCCGTCCAAGATTGGAGTGGCTGTTTCAAAGTCACCTACTGGGCCTTTCAGGGAAATCAAGCCAAAGCCTATTGATTATTATCCCTTTGATCCTGACTATTACGATGTCAATCTCATCATGGATGAAAAGCAGATGCGTCCTCCGCAAACCCTCAAAGAAGGCAAGACAGCACCAAAGGGTACTTACATTCCTACAATTGACGTCAACATCTTTTTCGACAAGGACGGGAAGATTTATCTTTATCTTTCTCGAAACGCCTACCGCAACTGGAACTGGGATAAGAAGCTGGGTAAATACATTGAAGAATCCAATATCATCGTCGTCGAGATGGATCGAGACTGGTGGGATGACCCCAAAGCCATGACGATGCCTGGGATCATAGCTTCACAGAAAAACATACACGCTAAGGATGCACCAAGCCTCCCTCACAATATTACCTCCTATAACGGTACTGGCGAGATTGGCTCACCTCCGCGTAAGGATGGCTGGAAGACTGTCATTTCCTACGGCGCCGATCCCCAAGACTGGGAGAATTACCACGTCGACGACTACGAAAAGAACAACGGTACCAAGAAAGACCGTCGCTGGGCCGAAGGTAGCACTCTCATCAGGCGTCCTGGAAAGAACGGCAAGCCCGTTTACTTGCTCACCTACAGCGCCAACAACTATGAAGCATCCAACTACGGTGTGGGCTTCGCAACCTCGAAGTCTCCCTTTGGACCTTTCCTAAAATCATCAAACAATCCCATTCTATCGCAAAAGCCTGATGCCAAGATTCCAATCTACTCAACCGGTCACGGCAGTATCGTAGCTTCGCCCGCCAAGCACAACGAGAAGGTTGGTGCTCAAGACGTTACTCTTCGAACACCACCAGGCTCAGAGCTTTTCTACGTTCACCATGCGCGTAACAGCACAGAGCGTGATAGATCCATCTACACTACTCGCATGAATCTTGACGCGTCAGTCATGTACTTCGGCTCTGATGATGCTCTGAGTATGGACCTGACACCTTTTGACCAGCCATTGCCCAAAAATACGTACCCCATCAGCATGGACGCTCGGTGCTCTAAGAAAAAGGGTACGTATCAGTTCCATGTCAAGCTGGTGTCTAAGCCTGGGGCATCTTTTGATATTCTCGAAGGAACGAACAGGGTTGTGGCTATGCCTGGAACTATTTTGGCTACTTCTGTAAAGGTTGACAAGCGTATGGGGTATTTTATTATGTCTTTTGGCAGTGCTTCTGCCAAGGAGTTGGCTTATCAGCGGTTGAGTGTCGATGGAAGTTGGTCCACGGTCACAAAGAAGAAAGTGACTTGTAGGTAGACAATCTTGTATCACTAGACGTATCAGCTCTGCTATAGAACGTCCCACATAAGCTCTACTCACGTATAAAACAGCAACAACTGAAAGGTGCAAAAGAGTAATAAGCAAAAAGACATGCCAGTATGACCGGCAAAAGAAGGGCCTGACCGGGGATTGAACCCGGGACCTCTCGCAAACTATAGTCTCTTTAAATAAGACTGAGATGTCACTCCCGAAGCAAGAATCATACCGCTAGACCATCAGGCCAGATCCTAGATCCTTAAGTGAGGTTTCGGCCAAACGGTGATACCTATATAGTCATGAGTTCGATATTCAAGACCAGGCACCTTTGCTCGGTCTTTGAAACAAAACTGCTACCTGTAGAATCTAGGTAGCATCTAGAACACAATCCTTAGATGCTCCAGATGTCGAAAACATCAACCTGTGATGGGTAGGTTGTGAACAGATCCACTGTGGCAGGTACTAGAAATTCAAAGGCAACAACATCATGTCTAAAAAGCAAAGTCTATGTATTCACAACTTTATGAATATTCAACCATGGGATGATATACTATGATTGTGTGTATTTGGCATCGTGACTCAGCTTGTTTCAAGCTACAGTCGCTGGTAACGTCTATGCTAATTTCTAATCTGTCTCTCAGATACAACAAGTTGGACTAGTTTACGTTTGACCTTGGCAGAACTCATTCGGCTCTGTATCTTATTAATCCTTCTTCTTGCCGATTCTGGGTAAACATAACCACAGACCCAAGAGGGCAGTTAAAAACGCAAGTATAATAGGCTGAAGAGTCTTGACCCCTTTGGCCTGGGCAATAGCCCCAACAGCAAAAGGCAGAATCGCAGCTCCACTGCCTCCAAAAGCTGCAGCAAAACCGATTGTACTGACGTGCAAGTGCTTGGGCAGCATCTTTGTAGTAGCAACTACAATAGCAGGGAACAGAGGCCCAAGAAAGAAGCCCTGGAAAGCTACCGTGACAGCAGAAACATAGAAGCTCGGTACTAGCCAGAAGATCAACTGCATAGCCATGGCAGCAGGCAGATAAATGGATACGGCAACTTTGACACCAAGCCGAGGCGTGACGAAACCCAGGATAGCTCGGCCAACTGCAAGACCTAGCCAGAAACCCATTGAGGTCATACCTGCTGGATAGTTCTCGGCCTTTCGTACGCGAATCATAAATTGAACGATCCAGCCACCGACAGAAACTTCGACGCCGACATAGCAAAGAAGAAATGCGGCACAAAGCCAGGTGACGCGAGCAAATGGAAGCTTAAAAAGTGCGTCTTTCATACCTTGGTTCTCTTCATTGCTTGCATCCATGGTCTGACGATAAACCTCTGGTCCATTGGGCCAGAAAGCCCATGAGCAAGTGGCAAGCTCGATCACAGCCAAGCCGATCTAAGTACGGGAATGAGAATTTGAGTTTTGTTACAAGACAGGCATGCGTTGAACTTACCATTACATAGTAAAATGTGTACCAAGGAAGGCCAGCCTTTGCTATCATGTTTGTGGCAATTAAAGGACTAATTACACCACCAATACCATAGAAAGCGTGGAGGAAGCCAAGAGTCTCATTGGCTTTGTCAAGGTTACCAACCCAAGCGTTCCATGCTGCATCGCTGATGCCGTTGCCGAACCCAGCAAGTGAATATGCGACGACTAAAACAGGGTATGGTGGATGAAGCGCGATGATGATATAAGCGGCTATATGACAGAGACCGCAAGTGATGCCAATTCCTCTCTGCCCCATGCGTCGATGCAGGGTATTGTTCAGAACTGCAGCGAAGATATATCCCACGAAAGGAGAGAGGAAGACAAGAGACACCACAATATAGCTCAAATTATAGTATTCCTCCAACTGTTGAGTTGTTAGTATAGTTTAGTAGAGAAGTTATGTGCACATACGTAAGGGATCAAAGCCTGCGTTCATGTTAGCCATCGGAAACGAGACTTGCGGTGTGACTTACACCATATGCAGCATCGTTAGCACCTGAAGTCAAAAGACTCCAAAAAGAAGCACCAGTTTTGAAGACATTCTCACGGGGATACTTCCAACTCTCAATGGCCTCTGGGACGTTCTGGGCCGTGACACTTTCGAGGCCATTCCCGCTATCATCCGAAAACCCTCGATCTGCGTAAGAACCAAGCCTCCGAGACTCGTCAAAGTAATCTGAGCCTCTGAGGGATTCTCGAGATGCAGCGACAGGGGGCCCGTCAATTGTGCGAGACGTCAGCTCATACGAGTGAATGGTGGCTGTCGAGGATGCAGTCATAGTGGAGATGGTGATATGTTATGCTGACCGGAGCGCTACCAGGAACACAGCGCCGTATAAATTAACAGTTGTATTGAACAGGAGAGAAGAAATAGACCACGGGAAACTGGCGGAGGTCCATGTTTTAAACTTGGTAATTTACGAGATACTGTGGATCTATGATCTCAGTCCTGATAGTCGTTTATAGTAACGATTCGTGATGGGCAGAAGTTGAGAGTATAACCAGAAACGGAATAGAAGCACAGGAACAAGACGGCTCGTCGGTCCGTCATGGAAGAGCTTCGGTTAGACTTAGGATCATGACATGACATTTTCCCCATGTCGACTGTCTACGTAACCTGTAGTCAAGTGTATGTATTCCTGGCATCTAGCTGAAGACAAAGTAAGCATCCTTCTTCTCTCACATGCCATCAGCGTCAGCATCAGCAAATATGCATCGGCATCGGCCTTGGCCAAGCTTTACTGACGCGTGGTAATTGCAACACCCACAGTTTGGCAGGTGGTACATACCTTGGTAGGTACTTAGTAGTAATTAAAGTGGCGGAGGCAGGGATGGAGGCTTAGGTCCACCGTCTCTCTTCATCGCACACAGTCAGCACCCAGCAATAGCAAGACGAAAAAAGGTTCCCCATACATTAGTAGTCTACAGCCTAGACTAGACTCGGTGGGTAGGATCTATCCAAGACTCCAAGAGTCTAGACCGCGCTGGCGTCTGGCTATTGGACTGAGTGGCTTTTTGCGCTTCCTCAGCTTCCTCTCCGCATGATCCAATCAAGGAGACACCAGCCCTACAGGAACCGGCGATGCTACCCAGAACCACAACTCAGCCCTGGCGGTGCGATGGCAGAGATGGGTTTAGTGCTGAATGCCACAGTAACAAGGCTCCATGATGCCCATGGGGGTAATCTCTAAAGGTCAAGGGTCTGTTTTTTTTAATTACTTTTTTTTTCTTTCACTCTTCCTCTTTACCTTTCCCTGCATCTGTCGCTACCCGACGAACATCTGCCATACAATACTTCCATGACAGCAGTTGTCCTCATCCCCCAACGCTGCCTATAACCTCAGGGTCTTAGTTGTTTAAGCACAGGGCACTGCGGGGAACTCGCCTCCTACGGTACCTACCGAACGGGCCGCTAGGGCCTCTATCTACAGCGTCGGTCTGTACTGTCCATCCCGTCACCATGGAACTGAGGGATTACTCCCGTCGCGATCCAACATCACCGCCCGAGGATTGGGAACCAACGAGTCCTTCCATTGCCAGGAAGCCTATAGGCGTCACCAAACTATCCCCCTCACCATATACCTCCCCCGATTACGCCACGACATCCTTTTCCCAGCGAGCAGGTCAACAACCCTTCCTGCCGCGACAAGATACAACCGACACAGCTTACTACAGTACCTCAACACCATTGGGAATATGGGAGCCCTCAGCCCCTCATGCGCCGGGCTACGGACGACCGCAGCCTTATAGAGAGGATAGTCAAGCTTCACTCTTGATGAGCGGCGATGGTCCACGAAATCCTCCTCCGAATATGCCCCAGGACGGTCAAGGTCCCCCTCCGCAGACTCCCCCGCACAATAATGGATTTTGGGACTGGTGGCATCACAATTGGAGGCCCTCTTGGAGCATGTACATTCTCGTCTTGTCGGGAATTGCTTTTGCTATAGGCCATCATTTCTACTACGACGCCCTTCACGGCAAAGTCGCAAACGACCAGCAGGGCAAGCTTCGATATGGCGCACTTCTGGCCTTTTTGTCAAAAGCCTGTTTCCTCAATGCCGTCGTCCTAGCTTTCCGCCAAAGAGTCTTAATGATGATCCGTCGCAAGATGCTTACACTGGCTACTCTTGACTCGCTTTTCGCAGCGTCCGAAGACCTAACAGCTTTGCTCAATTGGGAGGCCTGGGTAAATGCCAAGTTCGCCATGGCTCTGACAATATTTATCTGGACGTCGCCTCTAATTGTTATCTTCACATCCTACACCCTTACCGTTAAACCTCAGAGAAAGGAGGAGACAACGCAATGCGCAAACATTCGCACACTAAATTTTGAGCACGAGAAGACTGTTTACTGGAGAGATCCAGCCAGGGTCAATGGTTACTTTGAGACTTCTACATGTCTTTGGAACACGACCGCACCGGGCGATACTATCAACAAAACTAATCCCAACGAATTTGACTATTACATCGCCAACAGTCAACAGTTCGAGTCCATTGCTCTCAAGACGGCATACGCACAGCAAGCTATTATGCGACCCAAGGCGCCAGAAGATATTTGTGGTACAGGTTGGAATTGCTCCTACACCATTGAGTTTACCGGTCCGGGATACAAATGCACAGACTTGGCCTCGGGAACTGACGCAGAAGTCAAGAAGCTCGGTGACGCAGAGTGTCCTTTCGACACATCCGTCCTTGCACCCCTGGGAAATCTAACATATTATGCAATGCTCGACCGAGGCGATTATGAGAACCCGCAAATTTTGGCAACGGCGGGCGGAAGACCTAAGCAGAAACCACCATATCCAAAAAACCTGGGTGCCTTTCGAACCGAACCCATTCTGTGGTTTGGCTATACTGAAGTCGACGACAGAGACAAGCCTCAGCCTCCAGAGCCACGCAAAGGCGACTGGTACAAGGCTTATACCCCGACCATCTTTGGATGCGAGCACTACCAAACCGAGTACAAAGTTCGATTAAACTACACTGGCGGGGTTCAGTCCCACAATGTGACGAGCCGCAAGTTCATCAGAAAGGTGGTCGACACGACCTTTTTACCTGGCAAAAAGGATCCCGACAAAAGACTTAAAGACCGAACCATGGCGGAACCCGAAGAGAATTATGTATATCCTCAAAACATTTCAGATTATCGACTGACTGCTGCGTACCATGCTGTGGGATACCAGCTGCGAGCGATTCTGAACGGCACCACGACGATGCCACATTTTAATGTCAATAGCAAGATCCTCCAGACGAGACTTGTTGATCGCCTCAATTATCTACCCGTCAAGAACTTTCCCCTCGAAGTGCAAAAGTTTTATGAGGAGATTTTAATATCGTTTCTGTCTGATCCGCAGATGTCTGCTGTTTCATGGGCCGCCAAACCCTCTAATTACTCTGGCACGGTCAAGAGCGCGAAAGGATTGGAATACCCTTGTGTAAGATGGCAAGAAAGGAACTGCTTCTTTTACAATTTTGCCCAATTATGGGCAGTCTATGCGATCTCCATGGGTATCACAATCCTGGCGGTCGCATCAGGTGTGGCGGCAATGGAAGAGAACGCCATCATGCGAAGCTTGAGCTTCTCAGCTATTCTTGCCGCGTCGAGAGCTTCTAGTCTCGATAAACTACGATGGGAACAGGAGGCTGAGCTCAAGAGTCGAAAAATTGGATTTGGAATCGTGGCAGATCCGACTGGAGAGAGAACATACTCGTTCGGTGTAGAGGGGGATGTCAGTCAGGAAAAAGAGGCCGCGGTGGCTACAGGGCGCTCGCCGGGTATCTCGGTGATGAACTGGGGTGACAGGGCAGCGCGCAGAATGAGTTATGCCATGTTGAACAAAAGAGACAGACCTGAAGATTAGAGTTGGAAGTACAAGCGTCGGAGTATTGGAGGGCATCATGAGCGCAGCGTTTTTTTATTTACTAAAATATTCACTCATATTTAATTCATAAAGATATGATTTGCATATTAAAAGTTGAAGCGCATTGTTAATAGGGCGAAACACTGAAAGAGCTTGGTGATGCTCCGACCGACACCGTACTCGCTAATTAAAGCCAAGTGTTTGGTGGAGCTAAGCTACCAGGTACCTACCTTTCAGCGCAGCAGCTTGACTCCCTCCTGTCTTGAGCTTGCAGGATTGCGCAACTCAACGTGTCCGTTTCTCAGATTCAATTACGCCCATTATGTCTGCCCACGCAGCAGTCGATCTCTCAGATGCAGCTCTGGGTGGTTCAATTCGAATAAAAAGCGACCACTTCGTCGACGCTTACGGACGCGTCATCTACCTCCGTGGCCTCAACCTCTCAGGCGCCTCTAAACTGCCCACTGAACCGAATGGCTTGTCTCACCTTGACCACGGTTTTTACGATAGCCATCGTATAGTGACCTTTGTAGGGAGACCGTTTCCTCTGGAAGATGCTCCTCTACATTTCAGACGGCTTCAGGCTTGGGGTACACCCTTTGTGAGGCTGCTTGTTACATGGGAGTCCCTTGGTCATGCGGGGCCTGATCCAGAGGATTTGGACCTCGAGTACATCGCCTACCTGCGCCAATTGATTGAAATGATGCCTCAATATGGTATCAAGTGCTTTGTTTGCGCACATCAGGATGTTTGGAGTCGGTATAGTGGTGGTAGCGGTGCGCCCGGCTGGACGTTTGAGGTGGTCGGCCTCGACATTGAAGCTTTCACTGATACAGGCGCTGCCTACGTTCACAGCCAGGATGAAAAGAAGCGCGCAAGCGAACCTATCAATCCCAAAGAGCCTGGAGGTCCTTTCCTTTGGCCATCAGGATATCAGAAGCTTGCAGCATCTACAATGGCTACTATTTTCTGGGCAGGCGATGCTTTGGCCCCCAACCTTAAATGCCATCGCAAACCAGGTGACGCAGAGGAAATCTCTGTGCAAACACTACTCCAAGACGCCTGTGTTGAAGCGTTTGGACGTCTCGCCGATGAAGTAGGTCATCTCGAAGCATGCATAGGCTTTGAACCTATGAATGAACCTCATCGCGGTCTGGTCAACTTACATCACTTCCACTCATGGAACTACGACACAGATCTACATATTGGACACTGTCCCTCTCTTGCTCAGTCACTTGCCCTTGGAAGTGGCTATGCGCAGGACGTCGATTACTGGGTCAAGTCATGGCCATGGCCAAGTCGTGCTTCCCACAAGTCTCGTATTGATCCCAAGGGTCGCTCCGCATGGCTGTCGCTGGATTCAAAGTCGGCGGGTAACGGGCGAGGCCTTGGCAAGTGCGTCTGGCATGCCCATGGCGTCTGGGAGTGGGATGGCAAGAAGAAGACTGCCCGTATTCGCGATAACGATTACTTTGAGGTCGATCATCGACCTGGTCGTGAGGGGAAGCCGATTGAGTGGTACAACGACTGCTATGCACCTTTTCTCCAGAAGTTCTCGGAGCGCATGTCGCGCAAGACACCCAGGACCATGAGCTTCATTGAAGCCATTCCCAACGAGTTCATCCCACCCTGGCCCAAGGAGGATGTCGACAACAAGAAATGGCGTCAACAAAAGTACGCCGAGAAGACTGTTATCATGTCACCGCGTCCGACCAACCTGGTGTATGCGCCGCACTTTTACGACCTCAACGTTCTCTTCAACAAGTGTCATTCGTGGATGAGCGTCAACGTGCAAGGTCTTTCACGAGGCATGATCCCTCTCAACGCGCTTTATTTCGGAGCGAAGGGATTAAAGAAGAACTACAAGAGACAGCTCGGCGAAATTGTCAAGTATGGAAAGAAATCACTAGGCGAAGTTCCCATGGTCATTGGAGAGATTGGTATCTCATATGATATCAACAAGGCAGAAGCCTATCGCACAGGATGCTACGACAAGCAACGTGATCTCATGAACGGTCTTATTACCGCCATGGAAGACAACAAGCTCAACTACACCTTGTGGAACTACAACCCTGCCAACAGGGTTGAGTACGGCGATGGGTGGAACAAGGAGGACTTCTCCGTCATCAATGGCGACGAAAAGGTCGAGAATGGTCCTATCAAACCTGACTACCGGAACTACATGCATGAGAACGATGAGCTTTACAAGGGCGGTCGTATTCTCGACGTCATCATCCGTCCGTATGCCGTCAAGACAGCTGGTATTCCCAAAACATCCAGCTGGAACCACAAGACACTGCGATTCGAATACTCGTGGACCAGCACGGCTACAAAAGAGTCCACAGACGAAAAGGCTCACCTCACGGAGATTTTTATCCCGTCGTACCACTATGACAGCCACGACGTACGCGTCCAGGGAACCAACGTGGAGTGGACATATGACAAGCCCCGTCAAACGCTGTACGCACGTAGCCCCTCACATGGCGAGCACAGCATCACCGTTTCCATTGAGAACGAAGCACAGCGTGTTCTTGATAGAGCTATTCGACGGAGACAGCTGTACCCTCCTGGTTTCCCGCTGAACCTGGTTTCTGCTGCTACAGAGGATGCTTTGGATGATATTGATTGGTCTGTTGCAATGAGTTGTTGGCCTGTTGTTGCGGCTATCTTGGTTGCTATTCTTGCACGATTTCTTTTTGTGTTTTTCATGGGATGAATCTGGAATGTCACTCGCTACATCTAGAAAGATAGGATAGAATATAAAGGTTAGATACTTAAGAGGCCTTTGCAGAGTTTCGAATAGAATTGGGTAATATATACAAGAGTGCTTATTAGGACCCCAGATCACGGTTTTGAAATAAGGTTGCTAGGTGTGCAAACAAGTGTTTAGATGATAATCATCTCTCATTATAATCATTATGTATGGAAGCCCGGCGATGGATCAAAGAACATGATTCTCACAAAGCCAGGTCTTCTGCAGCTAATTTACAAAGCAATACTTTTTACTCGGCATCCAGAGGACACCTGGGCGCGGTGTTGTTGACTTGAATTCCTCCTCGCTTCTTCTCCTTGCTATCGTGGAAAGGAAGAGCCCATCCGCCTTCTGTCTCTGGTGTAGACAACCATAGTCTGAGAAGATGTCTTCGAGGGGTAGGGGGGTTGTGGTCTGGAAGATATGGGTCAGTATATACTTGAATCAACATTGGGAAGAAGGTGTGCCTTACCTGTGTATGCTGTTCTAGCATGGAGGAGATGCGTGTTGCTCACGAACTGAATATCACCAACTTCCAGAATCATGTGTAGCGCCAACTTTTGGCAAGTCTCTTCCAAGATAGTGATAGCACGGTCCTGCTCCTCACTCAAGGCAGGAATAAGCCCCTTGTCAGAGAATCGTGTGAGAGATCGCACAAAGTATGGATCCCACTTGCAGTAAACACGTCCCTGACCTCCATTCTCAAGATAGAAAATCGAAGTGCGAATCCACTCCTCCTCGCCAACAGACGTTTCACCCTTGCGGTCAAAGTACCAGATAGGCTTGGTGAGCAACTCTGCTACATCAGGGTTGTTCTTCTGCAAGTCGTTCCAGACGTTGTGGATGCTGACAATGTCACTCTCGCCGCCCTCCCTTGCGCGGTGTACGCACAGGAGACCGACGACATCAGAATCGTCGGCATGGAAGAACTGACGGGCTGTTGTGCGGTAGATGCGGACTTTGTCAATTTGGGTAGCGTCGTCGCCCACATCCTTGACGTGACCGAGGACATGTCCCAACCTATTTTGTGAGACAAAGTAGCCGATGTATGTGCCGAGACCCATGTATGCTACTGCATTTTTGTGAGGGCCCCATACATCTGCTGGGAAGCGTTTGAAGAGGATGAAGCCTTTGCCGTTGAGGAGATCTTCTCTGAGAGTTTCAAGGACTTTTCCAAGCTTTGGGAGAGGAAAGTTGGACTAGAATGCGTGAGTGATAGGGATGGGTAAGATTTAGGTTTAGTTGCCATACCTTGGAGATACCAGTGAGAGGTGTACCGCTGGCGATGAAAGCATCAGCGGTATCACTCAACTCTTGAACCTCTTCGTCTGTGAAAGGATGAGTCCATCTTTCAGGTTTGTTCTCGTAGTCTTCCTTCTTCCATAGTGTAGGACCTGTGACCTCGGTTGGGAATTCAGAGTAGGGTTTTAGAGCATTGTAAAGAGGAGGATGTTGGCCTGATGTACGGATACCATCGGGGAAGATGGAACGAGGGGCTTCCGCGTTTTTTATTTGAGGGAGGGTGATGTGAGAGGCATCGTCAATGAGAGCACCTGGAGCCATTTTGGAGGTGATTTGGTCCAAGAGAAACAGACAATAAGGAGATGCTGTTACCGACGATGGATTGGATTACTGACAAAGTCTATAAATGAGCAATTGGCTTGTTTATATATTATTTCCAAAGCTTTGTCATACATTCTCCCCCTCATTAAAATGAAACATGACGCCTTATTATTACAACGTGTATAGACTCGGCTTAGTCGATCTGGGGAATGGATCGAATTGCGTGCTCGAGGCGTGATATCACGGAGTACCACCTTGACCAAATAGGCTAACTAGACTTGACCAATTAGAGTCACGAATTCAAGATGGCGACATCTGTTGCAACGAAGTTGACAAGACTCTGGGTCTATTTCTGGGGATAGAGCTTCTCTAGAATCTACTTCTTTGAGAAGTGACTGATTTTCTGCGGTATTTCTCAAATAGGTTTGACGCTTCGATTGCACCATCACACCAAATGATCAACAGTCGTACCATAATGCTAATGGCTTGCATGTGGTTGTTCCTAGGTTAGTAGTTAAGCAGGCGTCTGCAGTACATACATGATCCGTTCCATTCTTGTCTGTGAAACATTGCAAACTTCCAGGCACAGAAATTGATATATGAGGAGAACAAATGAATTCTATAGCATTTGATATGCATCAAGTCATGATGGCTGATAAGAGATTATTCAACTACAAGATAAGGATCTACAAGATAACAAAAGATAGGCGACCGCCGCAACCCGCTATGAGCAATCGCGTATAGAAAAACATATAAAAGAAAGACCTCATCAACCTTTCGCCCGTGATTGATATTTCGTCTACACAAACAATTACAGAACCAACAGCAAAATGTCATCCCAAATCATAGTCACGCCCATTTCTCCTTCAGCCAAGTCAACCATCGACTTTGGCGCAATTGTATCAAACGCCGACATTGAAAACATGACGGGTAAGATCAGATATACATGGTGAATAATCAAATAAATGGGAGAATACCCGTCAAATCGGTAACCTCCTCTGGTAAGAAAATACATCATCAAAGCCCAAGTCATCAGCCGCTGACTTTTCTCCCAGATGCCGACTTTGATGTGATCCGTCAAGCCCTTTTCACCCATCAAGTTCTCGTCTTCAAGAATCAAAGACATGTCTCGCCCAAAGCCCAGTTTGAAATCACTCGCCGCTTCGACCTCGACGCTGCAGGCTCATACGGCCATGGAAAGACCATCGATGCAAAGCGTTCCATCCTGCATCCTGATCTTAAGACCATTCCTCATCAACCCCAAGTTCAAGTCATTGGCAACGGCTTCGTTGAAGAGTACGAGGGCCTGAAGAATATCCAGCTCAGACATCCTCATCATCGCACATTCCACGCAACAACCATTCCTGATGAGAAGGACCTTGATTTCACTAGGTTTTACAGGTGGCATATCGACGCTGCTCTGTACGGTCTTGCTCCCCCTGTTGTCACGTCTCTCCTCGCAGTTCGTGTTCCCGGTGGTCGTAAGCAGACTCTTGTTTATGATGATGGTTCCGATGAGGAGATGACTGTGCCACTCGGCACGACCGCTTTCGTGTCGGGCTACGCCATGTACGACCAGCTCTCGCCTGAGAATCAGGAGTTTGTGCGCACAACAAAAGTTGAATATGCCCCGCATCCGTACGTGTGGATGAGCAGTGCAAAGTCCCGCCCCGACGGTCTGGGCCTGGTCTCTGAAGGAAAAGAGATTCCTCTCGACAAGTTACCTCCCGTCGAAGAAGACAAGATCCAGATCCTCCCCATGTGCTGGCGTAACCCCGTCACAGGCCGCTTAGCTCTTCAAGTGCACCCCTCTGCCGTCCGAAAGCTGCATCTTGCTGACGGTACGGTGATTGATGATCTCGCCGAGGTTCGAGAGCGGGTGCATGATCTTCAACGTCCTGGAATTGCGCCTGAAAAGGTGTACCCTCATGACTGGGAGCAAGGAGACCTTGTTCTGTTCCACAACAGAGGGTTGATCCATTCCGTCGTTGGAGCCTTTGCGGAGGACGAGGTTCGGCTGTTTAGGCAATGTAACATTGCTGGTAGCAAGTTGCCTGAAGGTCCAGTCTTAGCAGAAGCAGCATAGATAGTTGTCATTGATTAATATATATGAGGAGAGAGATGTGTTTCGTCGTCTAGATGCTATCTACTGGCCCATCCACCTTTTTATCTCTGCAACGCCGTCTCTGAATAAGTAATCCGCATAAATCTCATGGAATCCCATCAGCCATTGGGGACCCAGATGCTTGTTGATGGTCGGATTACACGTCATGTGTTGGAAATGAATCTGAACCTTTTTCCCTTTGATGTTACCGTCTGCTTGTGGTCTCACAACAGTGAACCTGTGAACACCAGCGAATGAAGTGCTGTCGTTGCCAAATCCGAAATCGACATAGCTCTCAGTCTGTTTTGTCGAGTTTTTGGTGATCTCCAAGTCCGCAATTCGTGAGTCAAGCACTTGGAAAGCACCGAACAGCACAGAGTTGATTGGGATTAAAGTCGTTTCTGGTATATCTTGCAGAGACCAGAGACTCCTCCTCGGAAGTGGTGCTTCTTCTGTTTTGAGATTAGCATTTTGACTTGGCAAGGATATCAAGAGGAACATACTTGAAAAATGAACAAGATCTATTCCGACTGTCTGCAGGGCTACCCTCTCAGGCCTGAACACAGCCCCTGCAAAAAAGCCCTTCACAAATTTGGCCAGCAAAACTTGATCAGAGACGGTTTCATATCCAGCGGGTATATCGAGGGTGATGAAGCGCCAGTCAGAGTGATAGACATGCTTTTTAGCGTTGAGCATTTCACCCGCAGACTTGGACGCAATAAAGGATTCTGGTATATCCTGAGAACGAGTGATGAGATTCTTGTCGACCAAGGAAACGCGTTTTGAGACTGTGAAGCTGTAGACACCGCCTGCAGTGACTGCGGCTGCCAAAGATGTAACGAGTATTTTCTGAGATAGGCTACGGAATGCCATCTTGTATTTATGTATGCTACAATTAACAGAATGATTCTACTATCAACGTATTTATATCTCAGACCCTGAGTCATCGTATCATGTTATTCCTGGTTAAAGTGTTGAACCAGCTGACTGCGGCTGAATCCGGTTCTACCCGGAAATGCTGTTTGGGAATCCCTTCGGTTGGAGTCGGTGTAGAATTCGTCCGAGAACAAGCCACTATTCTGATGCGGATATTTGAGTCACTCCGTTTTGTAAAACGAAAAAAAAACAGGGCCATTGTTAAACGATGAAGAGCTAGGTATATATCAACCAAAACTGCCTACATCCCTCCTCCCCCTGCACAAGGAAAGCAAAGCACCGTCGCGAATGTACTCCACCAATGCGCTGTACTGCCCATTGCTTTTCTTGATTTGTGATCTTGTTCGGGTGGTTTGTTGACCTTTTGTTGTTTCCGTACATATTCGGCTCCGTTGCCTTGTTTGTTTGCCATGATCTGTCGTGCGTGTTAGTACTGCAAAGTCAAGATATCATGCATCAAGGCCTACCGAGTATTTTTCTAGGTAAATGAAACAACGATATGAGATGCAAATCAAAGCCAAGGCAGTCAAAAGCTTGGGCACGATTAAGCTTATAAATAAGCAAGTGGTGGCTATGCAGGTTCCCTGTTATTGCAGATCACCTGTCAGCCTCGATGACGTTAAGGGTCTTTGAAAGATGGATTCGAATCCCGGCTAAAAAGGCAGAAGACGCCACTGATTTCTCAACAATATTCAATGAAAGTCTATAACACTTCTACAATAACATCTATCTAATCCCAACATCAACAAGCTAAGATGACTTGTACATCCCCGAGTTGGAACATAGTGAAGAAAGAAAAAGAAAAAAAGAGAGAGAGAGAGAGAGAGAGATCCCGAAACTTAACCCCCCCTAAGCCTGACGCTTCTGCTTACCACACTTGGCAAGGCATTGATCAATCTTGAAACCAATGTCCTTCGAAATACCACCCCTGATCTTATCAATATCCTCGCCCTTGATGACCTCTCCAAAAGTGTTCACAAGAGCCTCGTTCTTGACAGAGAAGAGTCCAGCCGCAACACCAGCAGCACCAGCATCCTCGGACGGGAAAGCAGCCAGCGCAAAAGCGCCATCGCACTCGGTGTTGATCTGGTAATGCATAGCTCCTTGGTAAAAGATAGTTGCTTCGCCAGCGCTCAGCTCGTTCCTGATGACACGAGGCTTGCCTTCAGCATCGAGGACGCCGCCTTCGGGCACAGCTTCGGTGTAGAGATGGCCGGATATAACAGCGAAGAGCTCTGCTGCTCGAGGATGGGTGTGGACAGAGATCATGGAGCAGCCTGGCTCAGTCAGTAATTTTCCGCAACAAGTATGGATCGTAGGGAAATACCTGGAATTTCAGCAGCAGCCAGACTGATTCCAGTTCCAGTAAGAGCAGGGAACGTCTTGCCATTGGCGAAACGAGCTGGAGTGCTGTTGAAGCTAAAGTGGAAGTCTTTGTCCTCTGGGAGAAGATTGTAGCGATCAATGGCACTGTCTATGTCAGTATCACCGCGAGTGAGAGCGTGAGAATAAAACGAACCTGTCAGCCAGTCGCAGCTTGGTGACCAGACTGGTCTCGGTGCTCGTGTCTTTACCCTGAGGGGCAGCAGTTGCAAGAGACGAATAGGCCAAAAAGGCAGTGACGATGGAGACCTTGACGTTGGAGAACATAGTGCAGATTGTAAGAGTACGAATGTGGTTGTGGTGGTTGTTGTCTTAGTTGTGTAAAGGATGTTGAGTGATGAGTTGCTGATTTGAACGAAAACTACTAGACATAGACCAACTTATATACTTATTCTTGAACATATGAGGCATTCTTGTTTCTATTCAACTCCTCAGTATCCATCTATCGTTGCGTATAAGTCACGCTGTCCTGCCTCAGCCCTATACGCAGTATCCTGGGCGTACCGCAATTCTGTGTAAGTGAAATAAGCATAATATCTTGGCGTAAGCATTGAAATTCATCGTCCCTAGTTTGATTGCTTATTAAAATGTTCTGTGGAGTCAATCGGCGTATTTATTTTGATGATATAGCGTATTCCGGCGTATTGAGCGTATTCGCTTGATCGCATCAATAAACATGTAAGCCGCCGCATAAGAGCAAAGGCGGGGAAAATAAATAAAATTATTCACATATCAATTGGGTATTACGAATTAATAACACATGGACAAGCTGCGAGGGCCAACTTGATGAGCGCAGTTACCAAGACGTGACCGTCGTCCATCGAAGGACTCTCTCTTAACAATAGAACCAGACTCGAAAGATAATCTAAAAGAGAGAAGTAAAAACAGAGCACTACATAGATTCATGTCTCAAATGTTTCCCACCAACATACCCCTCCGCTGTATCGACAAACAACTTCCTCCCTTTGACCCACGACACCATAAATGAGAACAACTTCCAGTTTCCAATCTGCCCAGTCGCATACTTCTTCCCCAACGACACAAAGATCATCTTTTTCGCCGCAGGCTCATATGGTTTAATAGACGTTTCTCCTGTAAGAACTGCGTCTAGAGCTGCTGCCAAGTGGATGATCTGATTGTCCGTAACGGTCAATTGCTTGGGATCGATATCGCCTACGTCGCCGATGGCCCAGATATTCTTTGACTCAACGACACGCATGGTTCGGTCGATTCGGATGTTTCCTTTGTCATCCAAGAATTTGGGTGGTACGAAGGATGTGTTGAGTTTAATGCCGTGGAGTGCCAAGTAAAGGTCGGTCTTGAGTATAGTCCCATTTGACAAGAGTAGTTCGGTCTTCCCACCATCTAAACTCTTCTTCGCTTCATTTACACGTGTGTTTTGAATGAGCTTCACTCCAAGAGTTGTGAGGTCTCTTGTGACAGAAGTTCGAACAGACTCAAGAGCCCCTTCCAAAGGTTGATCACCACTGATGATGAGGGTAATGTCCTTTTTAGAGCCATATCTCGCTGCCAATTCTCCCGCCACTTCAGTTCCTGTCGCACCAGCCCCAGAGATTATGACTGACTTTGCATGTCCAACTTGGCTCTTCAGTTGTGTCCAGGCAGACATTGTTTGCTCATGTGTCCCGACAGGTTTCAGTGGAAGGCCACTAGCCATGGAAGAGCCAGTGGCGATGACAAGTTCATCATAGTTAATCTCCCTCGTAGATCCGTCATTGCAGGCCACATCAACACGGCCCAGCTCTGCGATAATCTTGTCTGCTTTCCCAAGAACAAACTCAAAGTTCGCTTGGGGGTATTGGTCAAATGCAGGTTTGATGGGTAGGAAGAGCTGCTGGTCGGGAATAGCTTCTGGGATAATACCACGAGTGGCGGCGACGTTCCAGAAAAAGTGAGTGTTTGGTGAGACGAGTATGACTTTGAGGGTTGACATCTTTGGGAGAGTGTATTTGAGGAGCTTGTGTGTAAGTGGTAGACCTGCCCAGCCTGCTCCGAGGATTACTACAGTCTTGACCATGTTGAGTCGTGTGGATTTTTTTCTGTTGTGTGTTTATTGGATTCGGCTGTAACAATTGAGAGTGGTAGTACTGTTGTGAGTTTATTCCTTTCTATACATCTCATTTATATGTGAGCCATGATGCTCGGTGTCGGTGCTGGACTTGTGCTATCACTCAAATCATCTATCAAAGGTACGGTCATGATCATACAGATTTAGGTTTGATGGCATGTATTCGCTGTTAGTGTTGTCCGCACTCGGTTGAGTGGTAGAGTGTCCTCCGGTGACAGGGATCATGGCCGAACGCCGTGTCCGAAGTCGATCCCCGATCAGTGCCTATTCTTTTTGAAGGATGACTTTGATAAGCTGACAAAAGATAGAATTAGCATCTGATCAATTCATCCACTGTACATTTACTTCAATTGACCGATATATCCCTCATAGCAGTAATCAACAGATAGATACTCACTACCATACCACTATCTATAGTCGGAGCTTATAATCACCGATGGACCGATCATCATCATCACCCCAAGATGAAACCACCCTCAAAATCTGGAGCTGTGTAATCTGCCGTCGTCGCAAGATTCGCTGTGACAGAAAAGACCCCTGTTCCAATTGTGTAAAGAACAAGATTGATTGTCACTTCCCCGTGACAGGCCGTATTCCCCGTCGCAACCGTGGTCCTTCTACATCCAAAACACCAGCGCAGAAACAATCCGAATTGCTTAGTCGTCTGCGTCGTCTAGAGTCAGTCGTCACGGAGCTCGCGGCGCAGGTTGAGGATGAAAATGGGGCCAGTATCGGAGCATCGCATCAGAAGCAGATAACAGTGGATGCTTCTGCAACAGGCTCTTCCTGGGCTACGTCATCTACTGTTGCTGACTCGACAGATGAAGGTGAAGATTTCGGTCGTCTTGTCGTTGACAAAGACGGTGGATTGCACGTTGGGAATCGATTCTGGTCTGTATTTTGCTCCGAAGTAAGTGCAACAGTCCCAGACAGCATGGAGCGCCCAACTAACACCCACAGGTTGACAATATCCTTCAAGCAGTGCACGACGTAGCCGACTACTCTGATCCATCAAACACCTCAATCATGACTGAACCAACTGCCAATGGAAACCTGTCACCTCTCAGTCATCTGGGCTTTATCTTTGGAAGCGCAGACTTCTCAAAAGCTCTCGATGGCCTGAACCCCATGCCCTCTCAGATGCTATTTATCTGGCAGACCTATGTTGAGAATGTAGACCCCTTCATCAAGATTCTGCATATCCCAACTGTCGAAAATATCATCAAAGACCTGAAAGGAAATTTTAGTTCTTGCGGATCTACCACAGAAGCCTTGTTGTTTGCGATCTCACTCGCTGCCATCACGTCTTTAGATGATGAGGCGGTCGCTCACAACTTCAATACACCCAAAGAACAACTTCTGCAACGATACCAATTCGGCACAGAACAGGCTCTTGCTCGTGTCAACTTCTTATCATCTAAAGACATTACTGTTCTGCAAACTTTGGTTATGTACCTATCTCTGCTACCAAACACCGGCGCTCAAGATAAAGTGTTCCCATTGACAGGGTTAGTCCTACGATTGGCAAAGGGAGCGGGCCTTCATCGAGAAGACGATTCAGATCAGCATAATCAGCTTCAAAGGGAAACCAGACGTCGCTTATGGTGGCAGATCTGCTTCATCGACTCTGCCAGTCGACGACCTGAAGCTTCAGATTTGTCTATTACGCCAGCATCTTTTAGTGCAGGACTCCCGACAAACACAAACGACATTGATCTGGACAGTTCGATATCTCAGATACCTGATCCCAACCAAGGCTCAACATGCGTAACTCTTTGTCTCATCCGCTGCGAGCTATGGTACCTCACTCAAGCCATACGAGCCGACAGGACAAACTCCCTCGAAACACGGCTCGGCCTGTTCAACGCCCTGAAACAAAAAGTCGAAAACACATACTTCCAGCACCTCCAAACGAACAAATCGTGGGATTCCTTCATCAGAACAATGGCAAAACTCTTCTTCGCCAAAGTCGAGCTCGTCATCAGGCGTCGATCAAGGGACCAGCCGCCAACAGATGAACTGCTTCGCCCATCCATCGAAGTCATCCGTTGCGTCCAGCTCCTCAAGTCAGAGCCTTCATGGGAGAGATGGCGTTGGCAATTGCAGGGACAGATGCCGTGGCATGCAATGGGTGTCTTCCTGCGTCAGGTATCTCAACACACCTGGACTCACGAGCTTGAAGATGCGTGGAGCGCTACCGCAGCATTAAAAGAGAGAGCAACCAAGGATATGAAGACGGGGTATATGTGGAAATCCCTCATGAAGCTATATGCAGAAGCAGAAAAGCATCGCGAAAAGGAACTCAAGCGGCAGGGTGACAAAGCCGAACGTACACTACAGCGTGGAAACCGCGTCAACTCGGATGTACAGCAGATGCTTGACAATGCGGCCAACCAGTCGTTTGAGATTCCAGTCAACCACCCTCTGATCGACACCTCGACTTTCGACTCATCACTTCATATCTCCCTTCCGGCGGACAACGGTTCTCTATCTGTGGAACGACTGTCGACTGCTTTAGGTGCCGCATCTGACGACCTACCTTCCTGGACACAAGCTGGAGGCGGTATGGATCTTGGTCAAGGTGATTCGTTTGGCGGTGCAACTTCGAATGGGGAAGGCGATGAAGTAGACTGGGAGGCTTTGATGGATCTAGATGAGACTTGGAACTGGGATTTTCTTTAGAGCAGACTGCTTCATGCTCCGGGGGGTATCTTCTACATAGACTTGGCCATGCCATTGAGATGTCACTGTAGACCATTCCTTTTGACAGAGGTTGGCAAATTTCTGACCAACGACGAACAACTGGTATAGCCATTGTGAAAAGAAGATGCAAAATAAAGAAATTTTTCTATTCTAATATATACGTGAATAAAACACAATGACTACAGGACTCGAGGTACCCATCCTGTCTGACTAGGTTCGTTGATAGTGTTTCCTCTGGAGAGCCACACAAAAAGACAACTATGACGTTAAGACTTTATACACCCGAGATATCCTAACCGTAACGCACAAGGTAGAAGAATGTCCCTCTGCAATACGGGAGAGTATGCATCGTCAGGTGTAGGCTCTGAGCTTTGCAAGATCTTATACACAACATGAGCTGCAATGTACTTGACTCCACGATCAAAAGCAAGACTTACACAACCTACCAGCACTATCTACAGTCACTTACAAGAAGTACAGAAACTTGCAATGGAAGCAATCAGAGCTATTGCTAGTGCAACGCCCCTCTCCCTAGTTCTTCAACCCGGACCTCGACGATCTCAGCTGTCAAGATCGTAGCATCCACGTTGCATCGCGGGAACCAAGGCTCCGCGTCTTCTAGAACGAAGCTGACTTGATCCTGATTATAGACTAATCGATGATATTCGCTAAAGGGATATATGGTGGTGTATTCCCTTTAGTGCACTACGCAGCCACTCCTCTTCACAACGCTGCTCATACCCCAGCTTCGTATTACAGCTGCCGAAGAACCGACTAGCTCCAACACCTCAACAAGGGTCGTTTGAACATCGTGACGGGTCAGGGGTCCCCCACTAACGGTATAGATCCTGGAATGCTGGATACGGGTTCCTTAGATCGCATGCCCAACTGTGCTACGTACAAGGCCAGCAACTGGATACTCGGCCGCGAGATGACCCAACGGGGTGGAAATGAGGGCATCGTCAATGTAGCGCAGAACCCAGGTAACGTGGCGTCCAGGCAAAGGCCATGTGGTTCCTCGTTGTACTGCATGTACTTGCTTGTGGAGCGTATACGAACCCTGATGCCGGTTTATCCCCGGATGTGAACATCAGGATGTACATCACATCATACCCGCATGCGACCTGATGACGAGTGTTCTTGTTGGGACATAGTACATGCCATGCTACCCGAGAGGGACGGGAGGAAGCTGTGGGACTGGTATGAGGGATCAGTGGGCGGATGTCGTATAACGAAATGGAACCCTCGAACTCGGCCGAGATGGTCTTGTAATACGAGAATAAGCAAGCGGCCATTTAGTTGCTGAATAGATTCGGTTGGTGCGGTTGACTAGCGGAGGAGAAATCAGGCCTTTACTGATATGATCATTTTATGACGAATAAGCCAAGACACCACGCGTATATGATGATTGCAATCTGCAGTCTTCTGGAATGCTGCATACGCCTCTTCCGGTCACCCAGTGGACGTCGATAGAATGAGGAGTCTGGGCGGTATTCCCGCAGACACAATCTGATACGTACAATGTTTCCCTTGTATTGAATGTCATGTCATGCACGCCAATACCCTCGCTTCCGCCGTTAGTGGCTGCGCCAGATCTTGATCATCCTCCAATGAGGAGCTGAAGATATTTCTGGAAACCGCAAACGGTGGCGACATGAACCAAATAAAGACACGAAGACTTTTAATAGAGGGTCGGGAATCAACATCAGTGGTCAAAGAGTATGCAAGCCACACGAGTTGCCAGGGCGGAGCAGAACTGCCACACGAGTTTATTCCCCATACATAGGTATCATCTTAGCGAGGGAGAGTGATTGTATGAATAGTGTATAACTGCATATTCACTTATTCTTCATAAACCACTATAAGCCGCATAGGGTGTAGCGCGATCGGGAGGGTGTGCCAAGTCTGCAGATGCAGATTAGATTAAATGTTTGACAGGGGAAGAGAGAAAGGAAAGGAAAAATGAGGATAAGCACTGAACAAGTTTCACAACAACGGCTGTCAATTTGGGATCCCCCTTGCTAGTGTCCTCAAGGACTGCAGTAGCTTCTATCCTACAGTAATAAGACTATCCCTCACTATCACACCGAGTTTTTGCAGAATAAGCGCGAATAAGGAGGATTCAAATGATAAGGCTGTATGTTTCATAAGATTGGATGCAATTAAAATAGGGGGTAACGGGTAAATTGGGGGGCGGACCGTTGTTTAATGAACAGGGACCGAGATGAATTAGCGGCAACCACCTCCAACCCGTCACGTCAATCTTCGCCAACCAAAGAGAAAGAAAGTCTCAGCTTGCAAAAAAGACTGGACGTATGCCGAGACACTCTGCGACAAAGATCTTCGAGGCCCAAACACATATGTACGTCGACAATTTTTAAGCTCAGCAACAACCTTGGCTGATAAGCTTGTGATAATACTGGGTCGGTCTCCTGAATATCATAGAACAAAATGGAAGGATTCGCAGGATCGCTCGAGGATCGTACACCAGTTGATAATTTGACCCGTTTTCCTGCTTCTCGACGATGACCCCTTTGTTGTCCAGCACTAGCCCATGAATCTATCTATGTTGATATGTACTGTATTTTGGTGGTTAAAACTAGCCCAAAAACTAAGAGTGATGATGCATTCTAAAAACGCAGCCTCAGCGTCCATGGGTCAACAAGTATATATCACGAAACAGTCCAAGCTCAACGTCTATTATGGCATCACTTTTAAGAAACGAGCCTCACTTTCTTGGACGACAAGACAAGTCTCTCTCTCCAGTGTCCGGATTTCGACTAAGAAAGCTTGGCAAGAGATCCAAGATCTCGAATCTTGTTGGCTCCAGTGTGGCTTATCGGGAAGAAAGGCAGCCACCCTTCTCTGTAGATTCTGTCTCAAACCTGCCTGTACCCGAACAAGTTTTGTGTCATTTTGAAGTGCGTGTGGGGGAAAACAGTTTCAAGATTGAGAAACATATTCGAGGCGGTATCAAGATGAGGCGAGAGAAAGAAAGCACCGTACTATTACAGAGCAGATAGGTACCTATATATCAATTTAGTACCTACTACCTACTAACTCAGGTGCTGGCATGTGAACAACTGGCATCTCCCCTGTAAAGCACTCACCTAAAGTTTGACAGGTCCAAACTCTGCTGCAGGCTAAATAGGTACCAAGCTTTTTTATTGATTTCTGCGGCAGCCCGCCTCTTGTGATTGGGAACCCCAGCCCCTGGAGCGTTCGCGACGGAACCCCCGTAGGTTTTTGTCTCAATGCCCCTAACCCTTCGGCGCTTTTCGCGTCCATCAGAACGGAACCTCTGCCAACAAATCAATTCTATCACTTGCTTTTATTCTTTTCTATTGTTGGTAGGACTGTATATCGCATTTGGTTTAAACGGATCGCGACTATTGAAAGCCACCTGCGTCTACAAAAGTTAGTAGTGGGGGTAAGATGATAGATAGGAAAGATTAGCACTGACTGTAAAGAGAAAGAAAATAAGCACAAGGGATTGGTTGAGGCGTATTTTCAAATGCAATCATTTCCTTTTTCTCAACTCAATTCCCGCTCTTGCATACGAGAAACTATTAGTACCTAAGCTTTTTAGGTACCTGCTTCTTTAAACTGCCCGTCTTCCATCTCTCTGCCTACCTGTACCTAGTACCAAAGTTACTAAGGTGCCCGCTGAGGTCGGGTCCAGTGCTTAACTTGGTATTTACAGAGAGCCCGCCAACTGGAGACCCGCTTGCGCGTCCACTCCATCCCATCCATCCATCACCTTTTTAGTACTGGACCCCCTATCCATTCTTTATCCTACCTTATTCCTCCCGTCGTTATTCTTCTGTCATAATTCCCTTTCCCCCCTCTTGGTCCTTGTCGTCCAACCTTACCATTCTTCCCCCCTCGCCTCGCAGGTACAAAAAAATATCTCTTGGCTTCTTTTTTGTCCCTGCTCGAACCGAAACTTGAACTTTTCTAATCTTCTTCTCCCCTCCATCCTTTCCCGCCGGTCGAGGGTTTGTGATGCTTTGATATTTCTCTCCTTCATCATCCATTAATCGAATCGACCTTTGAATCCTTCGTTCGTTCATACAGATAAAGAAAAAGTTCCAAAAGAACCTCACAATCAAAATGGCCGTCGCTCTTCCTCGGCGATTCTATTCGCTGCTCTGGGTCGCAATCCTCCTTGCGCTCGTCGTCTTCTTTGTCTTCCTCCGTGAAGATACCTGGTCATCCATTCCTCGACCTCCCAACGGATGGAAGATTCCTTTCACCACCGACGATGGCGTCCTCTCTTCTTGGATGGGCAACAGCAAAAAGGCTCCCGCCAAGGACCCCAAAGAGCCTCTGCGCATCGTGCTCACAGAGTCCTCCGGTACTCACGACGAAGTCGCTGCTGCCCTGATGCACGCTTTCGGTGGCCAGGAAGGCTCTCAGCTCGACGTCTACTTCGCCAACCAGCGCTTCCAAATGCAGGACATCATGGGTAACTTCAGCCTCCCCGCCAACATCACCATCAACAAGTGGGACAAGTTCGCCAGCGCTGTCGCAGAGAACCCCCCTCACATTCTCGTATCCACCACCTGCGAGTTTGATCTTGACCGTGGCGCCGACCCTATCGTCAAGCTTCTCAAAACCGCCAGCACTCATCTCTTCTGCACCATCCACCACGCCGATCGATGGGCTCAGGGCAAGTACGTCCAGGCTGTCCGAAGTTTCGCTGAGCACCAGCGAGTCGACTTTGTCGGTCTGAGCCAGCACACTGTTGACTTTTTCCTCAACGATACCATTCCTAAGTGGCACACCGCTGCCAACCTCACCACCCGAGTTATTCCCCCGGTCTTCCCCGTCCAGATCCCCGACCCTGATCTCCAGCCCGGCATCTCTCTGTCTCTCCAGGGTGATTACTCTTCCGGCCGACGTGACTACAACGGTATCTTCAACCATCTCGGCAGTGTTGTTCGAAAGGCTGGCGAGGAGGCCGAGGGCCACAGCCCCAAGAACGTCAGCCTCCATGTTATCGGGCACGGTACTCCTCCTGAGGTCCCTGACCATGTCAAGGACCACGTCCACTTCGACCAGGGTCTCTCATACCCCGACTTCTACACTCTGCTATCCAAGTCGTTTGCTCTCCTCCCTGCGTTCGCCTCTGACACATACTTCGACCGCAAGGCTTCCTCGACTATTCCCGCATCCTTGATCGCCGGAGCCCCCATTGTTGCGACAGAGGAGCTCCTCAAGGCTTACTCTTACATGCCTCGCGAGGCTACTTGGGTGGCGCGACCCGGAGAGGGCGAGATGGATGTCATCGAGCGAGTAATTGACGACCGAGACGGCTTCCTTAAGCGAAGACAAGCCGTGAGGGATCTGACAAAGAAGCTCCTCGAGGACAACCATGCCAACACTAAGGCTTGGATCGAGGAGGCTTTTGAGAGATACAACAACAACTAAGCATGGAGAAACGCGCAATTAGATATGATTTATTGGAATTTTTGCTATTTTGCTCTTAACTGTACAATTACGCGGCACCATTTTACATGATCGGGAATCAAGGGTGAGCGGCTCTATGATTCGAGAGTTTTTATTTTATTACTACCCATGCATGAACAAAACATTCTTAATATACGGTTTCTCGGTAAAAAAGAAAATAAGAAAGTAAGCCAAAAAAAATATACAACTATGAAATACTACTTAAACCCCCAGATTCTACCACATTCCAGTGATGTCAGTTTCCCCATGTCTTGATTTAATAGTGTAGCGGGTGGCTGGCGGTAGTCTCAAAAACCATGCTCCCGCAGGCCGCATTCTTACTTCTCCCTTGCGTGAGATCGAATCCGGCAGTTTGGTTGTGAAAAGACAGGAATAGTGAATCATTGGGTAATAGGGTCATGTTCTAGAACTGGGGCGCCAATGGTAGAGTCGCGATCTGGCATTGAACCAACAACAAAGGCTAAATGGAACTCGTGTTGGTGGTCAGTGCAAATCTTCAACACGCTTACAGCCACCGTTTCTAGGGTAATAAAACTGCTTAGGTCATTACTCTTTTTTCTCAAAAGTTTGATAATCTATCACCAGACATGACATGGCCACGATCACTACACGAAACAAGTCATACATTTATCTGTAATTTTATTTTCAAAACATCTCCCTTGTTGCGCACTGCGAAGGGAGAAGATATAGTCGACTAGATACACCCCAGATTGCATAGTAAAACGTCTCTATGTCTAAGGTATGTAGAAGCTGAAAGAAGTATGCCAAAAAAGAATCTTGTCATCCAAACACCTGTCATGATAAAGCCACCATACCCAAGAATGAGAAAGGAAAATAAGGAGATGGTATATATGTGTTTGTGTTATATATGGCAGATAGGAAGTCTTATGATTTGACATCCTTAGCTTCCTTGTTGTCGGCCATCTCGGCGCGACCTTCCTCTTCGCGAGGAAGTAGTTGGTAGCTGCCAGCGGCCTTCTTGGCCTGCTGGTATCGGTCTCGGGCCCAGCCGTAGAGGGCGCTTCCGGCAAGGATGAGAGCCATGCTACCGGCGCGGTCGGCAGTGAGAAGTTCGCCGAGAAGCACAACGGCGAGAGAGCTCTGGGCGACACCTCGAGCGGCGGTGACAATCATGTGAGTCGTGGGGCTGGTAACCTCGATCTGCATAAAGGTGGCGATGGTGAGGAGGAAGGCCGAGACACCAGTCAAGCAGGCGGAGCTGAGGAACTGGCGGGCGACGTCCATAGACTCGACAGTAAAGAGGCTGCTCATGGTGTTCATTTCACCCGAGAGAGGGAAGAGAGGGATGTAGAAGAGGACGGCCATGCAGTTGGACATCCAAACCATCTGCCACATACCCTCCTGGCTCTTGCCGAGGAAGCGCTTGACAACGACGGACTCGACGGCAGTTGTGAAACTAGATCCGACACCGAGCAGGACTCCCTTACCTGAAGTGAGCATCTGGCTGTAGTCGGCCATCATACCGGTTCCGAAACCAGCCATGACCATGGCGCAGCCGACGAGGGAGATGGGAGGGTAGTAAGGACGAGGTCGGAGAACCAACAGCGACAGGAAGAGAGTGAACGGCAAGAGCAGACCACGGGCGATTTGGTAGACGGAGGCGTTGACTGAAGCGAGACAGTATGTCTTGGCTAGGATACCGATGAGACGCGCGACCGTGAGAGGTAGTAGGGCAATCCAAGCCTTGAATAATTTGTTAGCAAGATGTCCTTCGTATCTAAGATATTGTGTAGTCACATACATTAAGAGGTCGATATAGCTTGATCCATCCTGTAGCCAATCCGATAACAGTGAGTAGCAAGACCTGTATCGTAGTCTGTAGCGCAAGCAATGTGACTGGAGCTTCAACACCATTGAGGGCAGACTTGGAAAGAATAGTGCTCCAGATAGCACATGATGAATGGAAGAGTACCACCAGGGCGACTCTCATTCGTGAAGGCGGGGGTCGGTTCTCGACCTGCGGTTGTTCGGCGGCTGCCATTGTGACAATGTATTATGTATATGTCGACAAGATTTATTGAATAGAATGTGAAGAGACAAGTAAAGAGAAGAGAGTTGAAAAGGTAATGAGAAAGAAACAACAAGTTCAAAAGCGGGTAAACGAATGTCTGAAGCTGCTTTAGGCGAAGCTTCCAAGGGTCTCTCGGTTGTCTCTATTCGGACAAGGAAAACATGCAAAGAACAAGAAAATAAACTCTTGTGAGAGGGGAGTTTGTGTGTTGGATGGGTTGCCCGGAGGTTTTGTTGATCGATCCCGCTGACGGATGTCAAGTCTATTTCCCGAGCTAACACGAGACAGGTTCCCCCCCAGGCTGCAGACGCAATACATACAATGCAGGACAAGGCACGGGATGGTGGGAAAAAGGCAAGTGGGCGGCCAATTGGTCGTGGGTGTAAAGTGAAAAGGGGGCTCACTATGGATCGGACGCGTTAGCATGGCAGGGAACCTGAGGATACTGGAGACCCGAAATCTGGCGCCACACCATTTAGCCTTGGTTCACTGCTACTTCAATCTTGGCTCTCATCGGTGTCTGTCCAGTGATAATCCTCGAGGGTCATTTCCTTCCCTGTCGCCAATTCTCCATATGCCCCAAGGACCCCCAGTTTGCCATTCTTGGTCTGAAGCACAACCGAAGTACCGCTATCGGATCGGAGCCCTGACCACTGCGCTGAGCCTGGAGGTTTGGGTTTGGGTTTGGTTTGGGTTTGGGAGCGTTCAGTATCGCGGTTTATAGCATGGCGGCTGTAACAAGGCGGAGTGGGAGAGAAAATAGGTGCCGGGTGTAGGTAGATTCTCTTGGATGTTCTTTGGCAAATCTAGCGCTTAATTCTACCTACAGCAAGGGTGTGTACTTATCAGGACATGCTCCGGTGCATCAATATGCAATTAGAGGGTTAAGCTCGCAAAATGACGTATGTAGTATCTCAATTCTCCCCACGCTGGGAAATACAACTGTTGATCAAACTACCGCTCCTGCCTCCTGTAGCGGCTGTCTTCCCTGTAATGATAGTCCATTCGCTAGAAAACACCCCTTACTAAAACTCAAACAAATAAGCCAATTTTTAAGTCTATGTGTATTTAGTGTGATTTGTTTTATTACCGCTGTAACCACCGGTGATCTTTCGTCGTGGTCGACTGTGTTCAATACCTAGGTACAGGCAGGTATCATTGCTCTTCTCGGCTCTCTATACTCCGTAGTCGGTACACAAACAAAGTAACCACTTGCAGATAAAGCCAAGAACGTAGTCGCAAGCGAGTACAAGGCCAGGGATAACAATCAAGTTTTCAATCCAGCTACGGACAACCATCTCTTTTCCCCTCATCTTTGTGTTCAACAATTTCCCATCCTTCTCAACGTAGAATGTTCTCCGCGTGATAATACCATAAAGTCGCCTCAGTGGCTAAGCATTCGAGTCAGGATCACCAAGAGTGTTTCAGCGTAAAGGGACGATCCAAGCAAGGTCTTAGCGGTACTTGTTCCCTCCGTTCTTCCCTTTTCTCTCTTCTCTATGTATACCTTTCAAATAGTGAGAGGCGAAACGGGTCAGGCCACCAGTCAGGGTTGCGCTATCGCGTTGTGTTGCATTGCTATAATACTGCAGCCCCGATTAAACCCAGCCATCTTGAGCAAAGGGCAAAGCGCAGTCAGTGGAAAAGTGGACAACGCTTTGATGAAGATGGGCAACCGTCTCCGCTAATGCTGATTATGTGAAACCTGAGTAAGGACATTGGAAATCCCAGGAGCGCAAAAGCTTGGCAGTAAATAGAGGTACGCGGTTGTCTCAATCGTGTTTGCGAATATTGGGTCCGGATGTGGCCGTCAAAGTAAAACATGAGACTTGAACAGCCTTCAAAGTGACGTGATGTATGTTTTGTGTTATTTTTATTCTTCTTATTTGCATCGTACGCTTGTATGCATGATATCCTATGTTGTACTTTTGTCCTGCCACCCATCTTTCCCGTTCGGTAGACATGATGGTGATATGAGACGAAAAATCTAAGATGCGGTGACGAAATTAAGACAAAATAGTAGCGCCCGCTGTGCATGGTATCCCCTGTCCTGTTCCCATTCAAAGCCCTGTCCAGGGCCGAACCGTGCCATGACCACGTTCCATCATGACGAGAAAAGATGAGGCAACGGTTGTCCTCTTCAAGATAACAGATAATATCCTATCAGCCAGTTCGTGACAATTTCTCAATGCGAAACAAAACACCAATCAATAGTAATAATAACGATAACACCCCAATGCCAGCTAGTGAAACATGAACTCTAGTTTTGGAAACCAGTCCGTCATTATGAACTGTTCGAGACAGCCTCGCCTTCCGTAGAAGCCTCAGCCTTTGGCGTGGGCGCGGGCGCAGGCGTGATATCATCAACAGCCCTGACGCCGTCCTTGACCTCCTGCTCGAAGAACATGCGAGCGACATCGAAAGCAGAGTCAATGCTCTTTGTGATCTTGGTACAAGCGCAGTCGCGCGTCCAGGTGTTGTGGAAGTTGAGGTTCTTACCCAACTTGCTATCCATCAACACATGAGGAACGCCGATGACGGTGGAGAGAATGTGACCGTGAAGACGATCGGTAATGACAAAGTGAGCTGATCCAAGGAGGTCGAAGCCAGCCATTGACTTGGCCCAAGCACGCTGGTTCTTGCCCTGCTCACGAATGCCCTCGTCATCGATGGAGGGGGTCTTGGTGAACTTCCAGTCCACCTTGTTGTAGGTTACGTTGCCGATGCTGCCGCCAAGATCGACCTTACCCTCGCCAAACTCAATGTTGGCAGAGTCACCAGCAGAGATCTCGGCGTCCTTTCGGGCGAGAATCAGAATATCATGACTAGATAGAGTCAGCTTACATGTTTCCAAGGCACATAAAGAACAGCTTACGTCTTCTTGGTGTTGTGTCTAAAGTCAGATCGGTTACCCCACATGAAAGCAATATCAGGAACAAGGTCGCTCTGAATGCCCTCGGAGTTGCCAAAGTTGTCCATAAGCCAATCGTAGCTGGGTTTGTCACGAGCAGCCAATTGCAGGTCGTGGTGCTTGTTAAAAGACTTGCGGGTCTTCTCAATCCTCTCGGGGTTGTGCATGTAGATACTCTGAGGGAAGGCTCGGATGGAGATGTTCTGAAAGTTTTCAATCATGTTCATTCGCGAAGGTTGGTCCTCCCAGTAGTAATCGTTGAAGTTACCACCGCCAGCCATGATGATACCGGAGTGGGGACGGTGCTCCTCAAGCTTCTGGCGGAACTTTTTGATGTCGCAATCCTTGTACATAAAGCTGTATCACATCAGTATCACTGACGCTGTTTAACGTGACAGATATATCTTACCGGCAGGCTTCCATGGTTTCAATTCCAAGAATGCTGAGCAGAATTTGCTGGGCGGACCAGATGGCAGCGTCGCCCTTGTTCTCCGTCTCGAGATAACCCCAGATGTTGGCGTAACGGATTCCCTTGAACCGCTCTTGGTAGGCGTGGATGAGGCGCTGCTGGAGGTCGTTGACAATGTTCTCGCAGCCTGCGGTGGGTGGTCTCGTCAAATCGTAGGAGATATCTGTGTTGGGATCCTTTGCGTCCTCGGCGTCCTCCTCACCAGCACCAACGGCGCCAGCAACGTCTGTGGGCTTTGGAGGTTCGTCGATAGTAGCATTCTCGCCTTTCGAAGGCCAATGCCAGTCTGTGCTTGGTAGATGTTCCTTGAAGCTCTCAGGACCTTGGTAAGATACCAATATGGCAAATACGAAGAGCACAGCAACCACGGCTAGCGCGATGCGTGCGAAGCGGTTCATCGCTGGAAGCATGATGATGGACTCATAGAAGGTAGGTTAAAGTTAAGGTTGGGGAGTAAGGAGCGTAACACCCGGATATCTCTATCGCGGGTTGGTGAGGGGAGAGCAGAAACAATGTTGGAAAGAGGACAGAACGATGATGAAATGGAAGAAGGAAAGGAATCAGATCAGGTTAATAAGTCAACATCTCGAAACGTCTTTCAAATAAAAAAGAAGCGGATGTGACCCCCCCATCCCATACCATCTCATCCTAGTCCCATCTCCTGGCTACAGTCCTCCACTCGGGCGATTCGATGGGATGCATTCAAAGTGCGCCACCACACCCATGACCCTCTTAGCAAGGATGCCAGCTCTGTCTGTGCCTGAGCCTAAACTGCGTGTCTGATCGCTGTAACCCCTATTCACTCTACTAGTCGGTTGTGCAGTTATACAGTATACCCACATAAAACGCGCCTCGATATCTCCGATGCTGCACCGTCAGCAGACATATGCTTACAACCGACAGATGCACTTATCGACTCTTACGCGGCGCAAGAAAAAACAGTGGGCAAGTACTTTACCAGGATGTGTGACCTTTCGAATCGAATGTAGCCAAGCCAGAAGCCCCCTTTTTTTGCTCTGCATCGAATGCATTGGCTTGCACCGTTCAGTTACAGTTGCACACCCTTCCTTCTTTTTTTCCAATCTTCTATTTTATCCCTATCCACTAGACTTGGCATCTCCACGCTGGGCTTCTGCCAATTGACCGGATCGATTTAATTTGGAGACCATATCACAACGGGCTCTCATTTCTTGTCTTGTCTTGTCCCGTGCATCGCTTACCCTCTTCTCTTCTTGAATTCGTCACTTTTCTTATCGCGCCTTGAATCAAGTCTGAACGACTCCCTGCCGTTCGTCCACTCTTTTACAAAACCTCACCGTTTGCGATCGACGTCCGTCTCGACACAACCATGGCCGACCAGAATAAGAAGAACGACGACTTCGTGGCCAAGATGCCCGAGGTCGCCAACGAGAACAATATCGGTGACGGCGAGAAGGAGAACGACTCTCTTGTTGGTCGTGGCCCCGGCACTGATGCCCTCCCTGCGCAACCTGGAGGCTTCATGGCCAAGATTGAGAACAGCGGACCTTTCTCTATCCTCGCCTACTGTCTTTCCTCCATTTCCATGACTGTCGTCAACAAGTATGTCGTTTCTGGCACTTCATGGAACCTGACTTTCTTCTATCTTGCGGTTCAGGTAAGCTTTCGTTGTGCCCCGCGTTTTAGGAATGGAGTCTAATTTGGTATCTGATTTTCTAGTCAATTGTATGCATTGTTGCCATCACAGCATGCAAGCAGTTCGGCATGATCAAGTCCCTTGCTCCTCTGGAGATGGACCGCATTAAGAAGTGTAAGTTCCCATGCATACGTGCCTTGCATGGGCAATGGCTAATACGATCATGATCAGGGTACCCTATTTCGCTCGTCCTTGTCGGTATGATCTACACCAGCACCAAGGCTCTTCAGTACCTATCCGTGCCTGTCTACACCATCTTCAAGAACTTGACCATCATTGCCATCGCTTATGGTGAGGTTCTCTGGTTCGGCGGCTCTGTCACATCCACAGCTCTCGCCTCGTTCAGTCTCATGGTTCTCAGCTCCGTCGTTGCTGCTTGGGCTGATATCAAGAGCGCTATCTCTGGTGATTACAGTGCTACCACTGGTGATGCCGATGCGCTTGCTACATTGAACGCCGGTTATTTCTGGATGGCTATGAACGTTTTGTGCTCAGCCTCTTATGTTCTGGGTATGCGCAAGGTCATTCACAAGATGAACTTCAAGGATTGGGATAGTAAGTGAACCTTATCAGAAGGCTCCATCTCGGAAAGCCTTGGCTCGATAGAAAAGCTAACATCTTGCTAGCCATGTATTACAACAACCTCCTCACCATTCCCGTCCTCGTCTTCTGCTCGCTCGTCACTGAGGATTGGTCTAGCGCCAACTTGGCCAAGAACTTTCCTGAAGATACTCGCAACCGCATGATGATTGGCATTATCTACTCTGGTCTTGCTGCCATCTTTATTTCTTACTGTTCCGCTTGGTGCATCCGAGTTACCTCTTCCACCACCTACTCTATGGTCGGTGCCCTCAACAAGCTGCCCATTGCCGTCTCCGGTCTCATCTTCTTCGCCGCCCCCGTCACCTTCGGATCCGTTTCAGCTATCTTTATTGGTTTCGTCTCCGGTATCGTCTATGCTTGGGCCAAGGTCAAAGAGAACGAGGCCAAGAAGAACGCTCTTCCCACTGCCGAGAACCGAGATTCGTCAAAGTAAACTCGACCCCGAAGTGGATCACAGCGGTCAATTGAAATTACTTGAAGCACAAGCCAAAAGCTATTTAGCCATTCAGCCACAATTCTGGCCAATCTTTCCTCATAGTCTGGTAATACCAGCAAACGACAATTATGTACCTATCCATGGTAATTGAACGACAAACGTAATGTAGACATTTTTTTGTATAACGTCTGGAGCAATAGCTCAAATTTTGATGGGGTTTAGGGTGTCATTTAAAAGCGTTTATAGACCTGATTCAATACAAAGTCTCTTAATCCTTGCATTGCCTAGTATCCGCGATCTTTGACTTGTTCTTGATGACACAAACTACGAGAATTGGGCGATAGGCACAACTGTGGCCCATGACGTCGTTACCAGCAGAAGATGTTTTCAGCCCTGTCGTGTATAAGAGCGACTAGCCAACGTTAGAAGGCGTGGTTCGTGTCCTTGGCCTCATCTCACATAGCATGGCATGTTGCACAAGAGACAGCTGCATAAGTCCAACGTTACATCTCATGTATAGTTTCATCAACAGTCGTGTACTCCGATCCCTATAACTGACACAGTCCCGAGTCGACGGATTACCTTTTACCAGTAATCACTATCTACAATCATAATAACACCCTAGCTCGAGACAGATCGAATCTCTATTTATTTTCATAATAATCACCCTCTTTTCCGCCAGAGCCTCAAGTGACCTTCCGCTGAAAACTGTCATTTTTCGCTCTCAACCCCGTTTGAAGCATATGAACAGCCACAATCTCCCGTATGAATCTGACATTGTGCTTGTGGAGGCACAGCTTCGTTCTGCACACCCCCTTTCCAAAAGCCCAGCCAACATGGCGCAAGCCTACAGGCAGAATAAAAAGTAAATGTCCGTTGTGAACCGGGGCTTCCGCGCAGTTTCTAGAGCGGGAATAACAAAAAGAGATTCCGTCCACTACCGGTGACTTGGCTAGGATGTTATCCAGGGGCTACTAGGGAGTTTCGTTCCTGAGTTAGTGCTGGACTTATTTAGCGGCTGACCTCAGAGATGAGGAGATCAAATGGAAATCACCTACGGCGAGGGAATTCAATTTCGGTCTTTCTTCCCATGGTTCTACTGGTTTCTTCACTTATCTCTTTAGTCGATGGATATAGCGGTAGATCTAATATAGTGCGCGATTTGGACTCCAGTTGAAAAAGTGAATCAAGCTAGAAGAACGCCATCTGAGCTTTTGATCCATAAAGTGGCATACCTTAGTAGGACCTTCGAACGGAGACACGGGAGATGTCAACAGTCTCGATACGGAAAGGAATTCAGCGTGTTAAGAACAGCATCACTGACATCTCCAGCTCACAAAAAGGATACAAAGTGTCATAGAATCATAAGAATCTTTCAACAGTGAGTTAACCAAATCCCAAAATCGTTCTCATTTTCGTCTATCAAATCAAAAACGTAGATCTCATTATACGCCGTGCCATGCCGTTCAATCAATAGCAGATTCCTCCTTGGAACCTATCTAAACTTTTCCATCCTAGTCGTTCATCCCACACAACAAACTCCTGTACGCAAAAGCGCTCTATACGCTGATCGTCCTGAAGACGCTGAACTCCTCTCCTGTGGCGACCAAGCTTCCCGTGATCTGGGGGTGCCAGTGCACCTCCTTAACGTCCTTGAGGTAGTGCACGAACAGAAGCTGGGGCGGCACATCCTTGACGCCGGCTGTGTCCTTGCTCTCCTCATCATCCAGCTCGACGGCCAGATCCCACAGGGTAACAGTGTTGTCGGCGGCAGCAACGGCAACGATAGAGTCGTCGGTGGGATGCCATTCGACACTGGTGATCTGCTCCTTATTGAAGTTGAAGCTGGCGATGGGCTGGGGCTTCTCAGAGCTGGCCTTCCACTGTCGGAGATCCCACACGGCCCAGGTACCGTTGTCGTCACCGGAGGCGAGAAGGTGAGTTTGCTGGCGCGACCAAGACATGACGTTGACATCAACATTTGATACCTGCATGGTGATTGCAGGCTTACGGGACTTAGATCTCACATCCCAAATGCGGACGGTGCCATCGCTTGAGGCAGAGGCAAAGACAGAAGCCTCAGATGGCGACCACTGCAACTCCTCAACACTGCTTTGGTGGCCCTGGAAAGGACGGTTGTCAGTGACCCAGCCACCTCCGTCGGTGCGTGTTGTCACGTAGATAAGACCGTCGTTGTCACCAGTAAGAAGCTTGCCGTTGGGAGCAAGAGGAGACCAGTCAAGAGCGTAACCCTCAGTCTTGTGTGCGCGAATGGTAGAAATAGGCTTGTTCTGCTGGGCGGAGATGGTAGTACCAGGGTTGTCGAACGAGGCAAGATGAGGAGTAATGTCGTGAATGAAGACATTGCTAGACTCGGTCATGGTAGCAGTGAGAGTCGTTCCGGGTCGTCCAGCCTCCTGGCCAGGCATCTGATGGGCGCGGATACGGTTGGTGGTAGAGTTAAGAGGAATCGACTTGCTCTCCAGGATAGGATCAGCATCTTCGTCGTCGTCGTCTTCCGAGTCGGAACCCTCATCGCCGCGGTCCATCTTGCTAAGACCGCTAAACTTCATAACCATAATCTGGTTGTCCGAGTCCTTTCCGGTCTCAGCCTGGGTTCCGGAGACAGTGTACATGGTGGCAGGGTAAGCCTTGCGGTTGTCGCCGAGGTTGTCACGGAGAATGTCGAAGGAGAGACATGGCCAGGGCGTGCTGAGGTTGTGCAGCATCTCGTAGGTGGTCAGATCGGGAGCGAGGGTCTGGCCAGGCTCGAGTTTGCTTCGTCCGACGATAAAGGTTCCTTGGTCCTGGTCGACTTCCATAGCGTCTGCAATCGCATTATTAGAAACTATGTTACTCATTTCCGTGTCGACTAGATAGCTTACCCTTCTCCTCAGCCTCTCGCTCAGCGTCAGGGCGTCCATCAACACCAGCCTCGAGAATCTCATCCTCGCTCTCGAACTCGTCCTCGAACTCATCTTCGAACTCGCCCATCTCCTTGTTGTTGTCGTCAATATCCATTTGCTCAGGACGGTCACCGCCCTTAAGCGCATCGCCGTGATCGGCCTCGGCTGTTCGCTTCGCCATTGTTTCGGATTAATATGGCTGGTTGTTGGAGTTGTTTTTGGTGATCTACAAAAATAACTGAATTTTTGTTATCGCCGTTTTTTTTGGTGCCCCTCCAAGGATGGCAGAAAAAATAAATTGGAGACTAAAAAGAACCCCGCCATGACGCGGGGCTATAACCGAAGATCTACCGGCGCAGAATCAAAGAATGAATATTAATGCGATAGCTCGATGAGATGGAATAAGAGAATGGTGATACTGGCATGACATTTTCAGTCGCAAGTTGGATATTCAAGAGTGACCAATAAACTGTTACGTGTCTCATTTGGGATTACATAAAGTGTCACACAATCAAATCTCATTCATTTAGCCTTGATCTATAATACCCTGTAGAGTGAGTACCCGAGTACTATCCGTACTGCTGATAAATTCATGCATCGCCCCATATCACCCGTTCGGTCGTATTCGCAGATCCGGAACTAAGTATTGATTCCAAATGGTTTGACAAGCATTGAGTGTGTACATGATATACCCTTGCCTCGGCTCCAACATGTCTTTGGATTGGGTCATTTTTAATTCTGCTTTTGTCAGCATCCACTCACTCTCAATGGTTCCCGGCACTCGGGGCAGAGAACTCCCCACGTCATTTACGCCCTCCGAAATTTCACGATCAATACAGTAACTGATTGATTGTGTCATATAGCCTGGCTTGTTCATCACCCACCGACTCCCGGAGATTTGGTCGCTGTACACTAATCAGATCAATGTAATCGCCTGAAACCTGCCTGGGCTGTATCTTCTGGAAATTCTACTACCTTTCCTCATATAAAACGTAGTATCCACTTAACGTTAGATCTAAACTCGCATTGTTTTCTTTCTACTTCCAAAACTACCCCTCCATCGAAATATTTATATAAATCAATTCCCCCCTCTACTCCCCCACCAAAACCCCTCAAACTTCGGTCACCAACCAAAACACCAACCTAAACCTCACATAACCTCATCTAAAATGGCCGCCCCTTCTGCCGTTGTGGAGATCACCTCCAAGGCTCAGTTCGACGAGCTCGTCAAGAAGACCCCCTACGTCGCCCTCCAGGCCTCCGCCTCGTGGTGCGGTCCCTGCAAGGCCATCTCCCCCATCTTCAAGAAGCAGGCCGACCAGCACACCTCGGAAAAGTTCGCTTTCGCCAAGTTCGACACCGACGATGTCCCCGACCTCGCCTTTGAGATGGGCATCCGATCCATCCCCGCCTTCTTCTTCTTCGAGAACGGCGACAAGGACAGCGATCTGCTGGGTGCTGTCCCTCCCAAGCTGACCGCTGCCATCTCTACCTACGCCGATAAGGCCAAGGGCGGTGCTGAGGAGAAGCCTGCCGAGGAGAACACCCTCAAGACCGACGAGAACTTCTAAACGAGGACTTTTCTCTCAAAGAACAAAAGCATTACAAAGCAACCGCTCTAGAAGCGCAGGTTCGCAAGAATACCCCTAGAAACGAGGCGCACCATACGGGCAGCATATATCACCGCAATTTCACAGACCGTCATGAGCTAGGAATACGGCTTTGAGCATGCGAAAAGCATGGCTTCAAGTAGGATGGATGGCCCGCGCCGCTTAGCCAAGAATAGATCACATTTTACTTCACTGCATGGTTTAGTTGTGAAACTCAGTTGTCGTCTTGGTCTTTTTGACCTTAGAAGTATTTCGAGTTGTATATACAGATAAATCAAGTAAATAAATCTTTGCCGTGGCTTGCTAAGCGCAGTATAATCCGAGAACGTATCTCTTTGCTGTAATCTCGGATCTCGTACCGTCATCATACTCCTCTCGCTTCTCGAGAGTCCTTTCGTCGACCACCTTTTTCAATCCTCCTCCTAACCAGATTTCTGTTCCTCCTCTTCAAAATAAGAAAAACCAAGTGTGCTATGGTACATGTGTTGAGCACGAGTACTCCATCAAACGCCTCTCCAAATGGTATACGGCCTGAGCCTAAAATAGACTAACAACCAAAAACGCCAACCCCTTTGTATGCTAATAACATCAACCCCAAACCATCGTTCAATGTTATGGCTGTACAGAAGTCGCTGACTCGTCACTTATACGTCCAACGCCAGAATCCACCCGCTTCTTAGTCGGGGTGATTTGCTCGGGTGTATCGACTTCCTCTTCAACCAAACTTTTGCTATCGCCCTGCACCGACAATCTCGACGTCAACCGAGGCCCTGCTGATCTCCGCCGATTGGCTACCTCCTCGCGACTAGGCTTTGAGTCATTCATACCCAGACTCATCCTTAGGGATGAACGGTCCTTGGCGCTAAGAAAATCGCTCCCTGGACGGCTTTGGCCCAGGTTCGGAGATCCATTGGAGCTCGACAACACGGAAGAGTGACGGTTGCTCTGACGGGTACTTCTCCATCTGCTCAGATTCCAGAAACTGCCTTCTCGATCGTTCAAGCCGTCCGAGTCAGACGCGCTGATAAGACTGAAACTCGGCGTTGGTGGACTTGTGATACTGTTGCTTCTATCCCGGTCATTCGAAGCTCTAATCGTGGTACGGTGCGACAAGCCACTACCAGCGGGACTTGTTGGGGCAGGACGAGTAATTGGGCTCGATGCGTAAGGCTGTTTTCGAGACTCTGCCGCCAGGTTTGCAGCTGAATTGACAGGTGACTGAGCCTGCTTGCTTGGTGACATGGACCGTTCACTTCGTGCTGGTGTGGGGGCCAGACCGGGTCGTCCTCCATCGATATCTTGTCGCCAGCTGTTGATTCTGTCGGAAGCGTGCTGAAGTTGAATAGGGTTGGGGCTAGGAATGGTGAGTGATCCACGCCTAGACTGTACACGACTGCTAGCACTGGTTCTGGTCATGACACTTCCACTTCTACCAACACCAGACAGGCGATTGGACAACCTAGAGCCTGACTCCCACAATCCCTGCTGCCTCTTCTTATGGGCGCAGTCCTGTCGGAATACCTTGATCTTGCCCGTTCTATCAGTAGTGATGATGATGTTTCCGTCAAGGTGCCTGGAACGCTCGACATATGCGGGTGTTTCTTCCGGGCGCTTGTTGCTATGAAGGGAGTCGCCATTCTCTTCCTCGGACGGAGCTGACTGGCTTGGCGTACTCTCCTCAAGGCTCCTTAATGTCACGGGTGGTGGGTTGCAGAGGTCGTAGATGGGATCACCCGAGGCACTCAGCAGCTGCCGACTCTTCATGGGTGCCATCAGTGCTGTGGTAACAACTTCAGGATGGGCATCGAACGATTCGTATGGTTGCTTATCCTTGATGTCATCCTGGGAACCAACCTTCCAGATATATGCTTTGCGATCCTCACTTCCACAGATGATGTAGTTGGCATCGTCGCTGAAGCGTGCATTGATCTGACTTGACTGGTTTTCCAACCCTTTATACTTGACCTGGATCACCTTGTCGTTTAGGTTGTAAATTCGAACTCGGGAATCGTTGGAAGTAACGAGGACCTTGACTTGCCCAGCTTCGGGCCCCTCTGGGATGGTCATGGTTCGAATGCCAGTAATCTTGCTTCCTTTGGCATTCTTACCCCGCGAGGACCGCACATGGATTTGGTACTTGAGCTTCAGTCCCTCGGTAGTATAGAAAGTGCACAAGCCACTCAGTACACCGCAGATGGCTATGTTACCATCAGGGGAGAACGCCACAGCGGTGATAAACTCACCCACCGGCGCTTGAAAAGCCACGTTCTTGTCCGGGATACTCCATAATCGCAGTTGCGCATCCAGCGATCCTGCAAGAAAGAACCGATCATCCGTAGGGTGGAAGGCTATGGATGTAACCAAATCCTTGTGGACAAATGTGCATAGACAATCATTCCTGCTCATATGCCACAACTTGACAGTCTTGTCCATTGAGGAAGAAAGCAAAAAGTTGTTCTTGCTCCAACTTAGGGCAAGTACCTCGCCTGTATGTTCCCTGAATTCTCGTACGGGCTTGGTGCGGAAAACCGGAGCACTGAGCTTCTCGCCATGAGTACCATGTTGCGCCTCTTCTTCCTCGTGTTCCTTGCGTTCCTCGGGGGTTGAAATAACGGCAAATACGCGCACGATCTGGTCCTTTCCTGCAACGGCTAGGTATCGTCCATCCAAGCTAAATTCGGCCGCCCATATGGCATCACCGCCTCGGAGGATCTTGCTTCCAACTGCTGTTGCTACCGCTCGACCGTGAGTATTTTGTGGCTTGTGTTCAGAGGCGGTAAGTTCTTGCGCGAGGAACAAGTGGTTATACTCTCTTTCTTTCTTGTTGTGCGCCTTGACTCGGATATACCGTGGAGGTTCCTTGTGTAGTGGTATGTAACCGCCCCCTGCGCCCATGACAGACGTGAGAGCTCGAGCATACGCACCGTCGGTTCGTAGTTCACCCAACTCAGAATCAGAGTCCAACATGTCATCATCTTTCCTCCAACTTCCACGCATTCCCAGTCGGCTAAGGAAAGACACTCCTTTCCTCCGATCCTTGCTAGAATCCTGAGGGTTCCCGGCAGAATTGCTGACTTCTGAACTTTGCCTCTGGATGTTGTCACTTTCAGATCTACCCTGACTTCGAAGCCGTTGTGCAATAGTAGGCTCTGCAGTATTGCTGTTGGTTCGCAGGTATATTTGCTAAGCGTCCCTGTTAGTTGTGGTCTTGCCACACTCCAACCGGTTACAAATACTAACCGTACTTAGAGGGTCAAGCCCAGCATTGGGAGGGGGACTTGGTGAAATAGATTTAAACGAAGGTCTCTTGTCCTTTGCTTCTTTTGCATTCTGAGAACCAGACAAAGATGGTTGTGTAGTCGAGAGCCTGCTCGATGGGAGATCCAGGGAAGTACCAGCACCTTTGACTAATCGTAAGCTTACAGAGTAATATAGTAGCATGTATAGGCAGCTTGATATTGGCCAATAAACCAGAACCTGAGGTGCATATGAAGCTCCAGTAACAACAAGTCCCTGCATAAGCTGGACTAGAGCAGACATGCGCCTCGGTGTTTCAACAGTAGGGTATTGTGACTTGGCCACAGGGACAGATGGAGGGGCATGGGTACTAAGGCATATATATAAAAGACGTACCTTGGGAATCGGAACGGGCAGCGAGGCTCTCGCGGCGCACTTGAGGTTCAGATTCGGGAAGGGTGGAAAGGGCTGAAGAATCGCGTCGTCTAGACAGACCACCTTCGCCCCGGACAGTTGGAAATGACTTGAATGCCGACATCTTCCATACTGCGTGGGTAACCAATGCCTAAAAAAAAATCTTCTTTGAAGAAAGGTAGACCGGATCGCGCGGGCGGTCGGCCACGCGCAGGTTGTAGGAGTAGTCCAGTCCGTCCCCGACTCCGAGCAAAATGCAAGACTGGGACTGTGTGGTCTGGTCTTGGCTGACGGACTTGAGGAGACTCGTGGGGGTGTGAGCGAGTGGGCGTGGCGGAGACCGGGGTTCACGAGCTCCCAAATCCAATCCGAAAGGTCCGAGAGCGAGGTACTCCGTACGAGAAGAGGGAAGAGCGAGCAATGAGGCTGGGATGGCTTGCTTCAAGGCAGATCTAGTTTTCGGATGGGCACTGAGAGATACAGCAGCAATACCGGTAAGGATTTAGTGTGCTGTTATGAGGCCCTTTGGTGGATATTTGTCTCCTATCTCTTATTCGCATGTGGTGGACTAATATGCAAACGATGTTAGTTTGTATTCGATGGAGTGAGGGTCCAATTCCAGGTGTCAGACAAGTAGTGGTGGATGATGACAGGACAGCAATTCAAGGGAGACAGCGACAAAGAGAGGCGATACTTGTTAAAAGAATATGCGTATTCTCTTTGTATCCTTTTTAAATGTGGGTAGAATAAAAGAACTCAAAATAAAAATAAAATAAGAGGCAGGTGCTTGGAGTGCAGCAGGGCGGCGAGACATAAATTATTCTCGCATTGGCTTTCTCTCTTGAAACCAACTTAAGCGAAAACGAAGGAAGTCGCCTTGGCGGGGTTGGTAGTGGATGGTGGATGCGACTGGCGCTGTAGTGCGCTGGTAACAGCGCTGCACAGCAACCAGAGGTCCCTAAGGAGGTACCTAGGCGACTTACAGCAAGTAACAGCGTAGTGGGCCGTCAGGGCCTGGGTAAGCTTGACCAGGACGGTAATAGTGTTTAACGTCTAGAGGACCTCCTTTTGGTGCGTTGGTAGTATAAGAATAAAAGGAGCAGAAAGGGGGCATGAGAAGGGAAACTACGAATGAGAAAAGGGGAGCCTGCCTTGTGCTAGAGTAGAGCTGAAAATAATGGCAAAAAAGAGAACCAAGTCGAGTTTGTGACTGGACAAATGGAAGGATGAGCAGCTGATGCGTTGTAAGGATGGCTGTCAGCACAACCTAGTTCCGGTGTAGAAGAAACAGGTAAGCACCGAATCTGGTCTGGGCTGTGCTCCAATGTAAATTGAGAGAGCGAAACAGTCAAGGAGGACATGAACGAGATGGTATGTATCACACCTTTACCGGCTGTCGGCTTTCAGATGAGAGTAAGCAAGGGGACGGGATGGGCCCAAATGAGGTAAGACAAGACTCAAGCGCGAAGATCTGGGAACAGAGTGCATCAAATCAAGTTCTTCTAGGCTCCTTCATAGGGCAGACAGCCGATTCGGCAGGTCGATGGCTTTGACCAGGACAACTCTTTAGTGGCTGGGCATTTGCTGTATGGGAATTAGTTGACAAAGGCCCGCATTTGACGGCAGTGTTTCTACGTAACAAACCTACTAGTGATATCACATATCATTACAGTACCTATGAAAGGCTGAATGATGGACAGGCACTGCCACAATTCACTACAATGAGATATGTACATCCAGACCGCAATATGTAGCTGCAAGATAAAAATCAATCTGTGGCGTGTTTCAGAAGCTTATCGTGAAATGTCTCGGATTAAACGAATTGTTGATATCTCGTTTATTGTTCTCATGGCATGCAAAGTTATGGGGAGCAATTTGGGTGCATCCGCGTATTCGGGACACCTAGGTAATTTAAAAGGAAACAATTAAAATAAAAGTCTAGATAGACCACATCATACCTTAGTACCTACCTACTAACTAATGCACTCACTAACACGTGCTGCACGGGTAAATGGACATTCTAACTTTGGCATTAAACTCAGTAATTATCGATAAATAAATAGATACCTACTAAACATGTTGTCATATTTTAGGTCACGTCTTTCTTGGATTGGCCATGATAGAGAGGCTAGATTACTGGACCAAAAAGCACCATCGTCATGATGCCATATATTACTTGTCATGATCAAAACCAGCATGCGTTTAAATAAACGAGGATAATCATACGAAATGATCTGACGTCGTACTGTACTACTGCTCAATAGTTTAACCGTAGTGAATGCCTAATTAGGTTTTTAACCCCTGGTCAATATGGCAAAGTCAAAGACGTATGCCCAGAGTATAAAATGTACAAGTGAGTCTGTGTCGCTTTTTTGGTGGTTCCGTCTCGCACAATTGTCTCAGTTTAGATGCTTGCATTGCATTGCATTGCATGCAAGGAATTATTGTTCCCTCGTGTCCGAGGCACGGTAAGGCATGAAGATTAAGATTCCAGCGTATGTCGCATACCTACGTTCATATGTGTACGAATCGCCAAGAGGATGATGTACGTAGTTGCGTGGATCATATTGTGCCGGTCTTCCAGAAGAGGTTTATATTGTGCTATGCCAAGGCTCTGTTTAGCATTGGGTCTGAATCCAATCGAGGCCAAGAAATCGTTCTATTTTTCATTTGTCTACCTATCGATAGAACAAACACCTCAACTTAAACTCCGCTAGAGTTTAGGTTGACCTGTGAGTAAAAAGCCATGGAGTTAAATCAAATTCCACACTCCGCGGACAAACAGTAGGTGCCTATTCTAGTGTATGAATCTATGGATACCCAGTATTGGTTATGCGATTTTACTCCACAACATCAACTTCGAGACCGAGTTCTCGAACATTCAAGGATTTATCAATGCTATGCATCTTGTGGAGTCATCGTCTAACTTGTCCCACTCGGAATTTCCAACCAATCCTATGCTCCTTATTTGAACGGACTACTCGAAAACCCCGTCGGTCATACTCAACCACCGATACCGATAACGACATCATCATCATCGTCAATTTATCCTTGTTTGGTGGATCGACTGATTTTGACTGACAGCAGCAAAGCAGAGCCACCTACCTAGTAACGGTATTCGAACAACTGCCGTCAACTACCGTAAACTCCCTACACACTACACAGACCTCGATCACGCCCAAACAGCTGTTGAGCCTCAAGGATTCAACGTCTTGGCTCTTTTTTTTCGAGGTCGCCAGCCGAAACCAGTCCAGCCTTACTGGTCTTAGCCGCACTGCATCACCCATCATATTAGGCTGACTGACTTTTGGGTACCTATCAGAGTCAGAGTATCACTATCGTCATCACCACCATTAGATATTAACTACCTCATATCTATCTACCAAGTGAGACACAACTTCAGAAACAAACCATCATCTGCATCTCTGCACAGACACAGGCCACCTCTTGTTTTTCGCAGTAATAATCCCACCGAGGTCCGAGGCTCGAGATCCATCTTCACATTTCAGCTTTCAGCCACAGAAGCAACCACCAAAATGAAGTTGGTCTCGCGCAAGGTCCCAAAGACCCTTGAGGATGAGACCGTCTCTCTTCTCCCCGAAGATCCCGAAGATATGGTCAGTAGCCCCTGTTCCTTGTTGCTCCCAAACTTTACCACATGTTACTATCGTCTCTACCGTTACCCCTCCCCCCACCATCATTGTCACACCCTCATCTCTCGTCTCAACTCACGAGATAATCATCTACATCACTACCCTTGTAATACATGCTTTTACCTCCAGAGGCCCTATCTGTTCTGATGTGATCCATCTTCACCGCTTGTCAGAACGCTAACATTGTCGGTAGTGGCATGCATACAACCTCATTCTGCCTAGCGACATTATTCACGCCCATGCCATCCGTAAAGTAACCACAACTTCAAACACGGGCAGTACGGCTTCTGAGCGTGTTCACTCTGAGTTGGCTATCAAGGTCAAATCCACCTTCTTTGACCCCGTCATCTCGTCACTTCGTGTCTCTGGCACCGTTGTTGCAGAGAACCCATATGTCACCCTAGGCTCTCATCACACACTTGACCTCGAGGTCAACCGCCCTTTTACTATTATCAAACCAGAAGGATGGGACTCTGTCGCAAGAGCTACCCTCCAGGAGACTCTGTCCGATGACAAGGACGGCGCCGTGGCAGCTGTAGTTATGCAAGAAGGTCTTGCCAACATCTGTCTTATCACAGCGTTCAGAACTGTCCTCAAGGTCCGAGTTGAGAGTGTGATACCTAAAAAGCGCGATCTCGCATCCGACCAAGACGCAGGTATGCGCCGCTTCTACGAGAAAACACTGCAGACTCTTCTACGAACTATGGACTTTTCTCAGTCACGGCCGTTGTTACTGGCGAGCCCGGGCTTTGTGGCTGGCGACTTCAAGCAGTACATCGCCAACAAAGGACGTGATAAGGCAGACAAGGTGCTTACAGCCCTGGCAAAGCAAGCCACCGTGATTCACTCCAACTCTGGTCATGTCCACAGTCTTAACGAAATCCTCAAGAGCCCCGAGGTTCTGTCGAGTATGAAGAACATGAAGTTTGCTCGTGAAACCCAGTATGTCGATCAGTTATTCGATAGGCTAAAGTTGGATGACGGGCGCGCATGGTATGGTACCTCTGTCGTTGAAAAGGCTGTCAACGATGGCGCTGTGGGACCCGGCGGCGGTGTTTTGCTGGTCAACAACTCGCTTTTCCGAAGTGAAGATCTTGCCACTCGAAAGAAATACGTCGCTCTGGTCGAAAAAGTCCGAAGCGATGGCGGTGAGGCAAGGGTTCTGAGCAGTGATCATGAGAGTGGTCAACGCTTGAGCATGCTGGGTGATATCGCTGCCATCCTCAACTATCCTATGTTGGATCTTGACGAGGATGAAGAAGAGAGCGAGGAAGAGAAAGAGGAGAAAGATATCCAATTACCCAGCATGGCCGACAATGTCATTTAGAGTAACCGGGATAGAAAGAAAATAGAAATGAGATATGAATTGATGAAATCGTGTTCAAGAGTTACCCTACAACCTTCCCATACCAATCCTGTCGTCTTTCACACTATAGTTGCATTGCCCAAGGATACTTTGTATTAGTATATTTAAGCGACTATTGTTGTTTGCAATTAATTGTCCATAAGTCTTGTGTATAATAATTGATTATCCAGGTAAAAAGCTGTTATTGAAAGCCGACGTCGGTACCGGGTGGGATTCGATTGTCCCCACGTCCGTGCTGAATCCCGGATTCCGAATCAAATCAATCAAATCAATCTATGATCATCACGATAAGTTCACGATTACGACTTAGTCTGGTTACTTTTATCAATCAAAAGATACATAAATCACATCTTAATTCCGAACTCCGAGAGCACCTTGATGAGATTTCGTAGATATAACGTCGTTGGTTCTCATCAACCAACAACCGTATAAGTGAATCATCATTGTAACACCTTCCCCTCACTACCGAACCCACCGTCAACTTCAACTTCAGCTTCCACTCCAACATCAACATCAACTCAACATCACACAGAACCCGCGTATGACTTTCAGAATGACTTCCAAACTCGCCCTCAGCTCTACCAAGAAGCTCAATTCAGGCTACCAGATTCCTCTTCTTGGCTATGGAGTAAGTTATCCACTCTATCCCTCGCCCCAAAGCTCTACTAACTCTAGTGCTTAGGTATACCAGGTGTAAGTCCGCGTAATGCTTCAACAAAACCATGTACTGACCACGTAATACAGCCCGAAGGACCAGGCATCCGATGTCTGCAAGAAAGCCCTCGAGATAGGCTACCGCCATGTAAGAATTCTTAGATCTAATCTCAATGCGGTCTTGATTGACACTCTCAGATCGACTCTGCATCAGGATATTACAACCAAGGCCCTAGCGCAGCAGGAATCCAAGCAGCTGGCCTTCCACGCTCAGAAGTCTTCTTCACCACCAAGATCTTCACCAGACAATTTCCTCTAAACTACGAGAATGCCCACAAGCAGGTAGACATTGCCCTTGATGAGACGAAGCTCGATTACCTTGATCTTGTTCTTATCCACGCCCCATACGGTGGATCTGATGCCCGAAAGGGTGCCTGGAAAGCCCTTGTGGAGTGCGTCGAGGCAGGAAAGGTACGCTCACTGGGCGTTTCCAACTACGGAGTTCACCACTTAGACGAGCTGGAGGCTTACATCAAGGAGCTCGAGACGGAACGCGGAGGAGCGGGCAAAGGAGGCGTCATCTCTGTCGGGCAGTGGGAGGTACACCCATGGATGACACGACCTGACATTGTCAAGTGGTGTCAAGATCGTAACATCGCAGTTGAAGCGTATTGCCCTATTGTGCGTGGCGAGCGTTTTGATGATCCCAAGGTCAAGGCTCTTGCAGACAAGTATGGCAAGTCGCCCGCACAGATCCTGCTTCGATGGAGCTTGCAGAGGGGATATGTACCTCTGGTGAAGAGTGTCACGCCCTCGAGAATTCTGGAGAATACTCAGCTCTATGACTTTGAGCTGACGGAGGAAGAAGTGGAAGATTTGGCTACCACAGACTACAGTCCTTGTGCTTGGGACCCAACTGTCGAGCCTCTTGAGAAGTAGGGCCAATTGGTCTAAGAGTAATCTATGGTACAGGGAATTATTTCTGCATGTGATTAGAGACTTGATTGAGTCTTTCATGAAATTGTTGCCATCATAAGAAGTGGTTGTTTGACTGTTATTGTTGATGAACCCACGTGATCTCGTTTCCACCTCGCGTCAAGTCTATTCCCCGCGCGTCCCCAAACCGCTGTTGTACATCGACCAACACCGTCAATCCCCTCATCACCCTGGTCCGTTGTGCAAATCTGGCCAGATGTCGTCCCCAAGGACAAAATGGTGCAAAGAACCTTTACGCTCATCCCGAAATTCCCGGGTCGCGATGAAACTACCGACAAACCGCCCCCGCGGCCTATGACGTCGAAACAAGTTCGGAATGCATACAAAGCCGCAAATAAAGGACCGAAACTCACCCGAGCTGAGCAATGGAAACAAGAGAAAGCTGAACAGGAGAGGATAAGAAAAGAATTCGAACGTGAAAAGGCGGCGGCCAAGGCCAAAGTTGTACGGGATAAGAAGAAGGAGAAGGAATTGGCCGAGAAGGAAGAGAAGCGGAAGAAGAGAATGCCACTTGTCAATGTTCGACCAAGTCAAGAAACTATTTCGTGGTTTGTGAGAGGTAATGGGTCTACGAAGAAAAGGGATGCACAGGGAAAGGAAGTCGACGAGATTAATACGACGACGAACGAGGACAATGATGACACGAAAGAAACTACAAGCGCAAACGATGATGAAACGGAACAACCTGTTATGAAGATACGGAAGTTGGATGATATACTGGAAGACGATGAAGATATATCCGATCCTGAGAATGTCGGGTTAAGAACGAGGGAACCATCACCAAACCTCTCCAAGGAACAACAAAGAATCGAAGGGCCTTTGAGAGAAACAAAGGAAGACGGCGCTACCGAACCTGTAGAAGAGGCGCCACTAAGTGCTGAGACTCAAATGCCAGCACCGAAACTACCAATACCAGAAATCGAGCTTGAAGGAATGGAAGACGAATTGGATGAGGATTTCGAGGAGGATCTGGCACTTGGTATGCTGGAAGACATCGAAGCAGCCATGGACAAGCCGGCCCCCGAAACAACCCATGCTATCGATGCTGTCCCAAGATGCTCTATCAAACCAAACTCGGCAGTAACGCAACCGCCAGTTAATAACACCAAAAAACCAGCATCCGATCGCTACGCCAAGGATCTGGGTCTACACCGTCCGTCTTCCCCAACTTTTATCAAACCGCCTCTTCCCCAGCGTTCACCACGAAACTTGGAAGCAGGGTCTTCATCACCACCAAGACAGGAACCACCAATGAGTACTCAAGCTATCCTGTACAATCTGGACGACTTCTTCCCCTCTTCCTCTCAACAAGCACGCGAACTCGAGGAAGACCTGGACGACGACAACTTGATGCCATCGGCGCCCTTACATCTCGCACCGATAGCAGAAGAGGAAGAAGATTTTGATTTTGAAGAACTTGAGAAATCTCCAGAACAACTTCGCTTACCGGTACTCAATCCAGCCCTTGAATCACCACCTCCGCCACCGAGGCGCTTCTTCACATCCTCTGGGTCGCATGAACGAATGTGTCTTGCTCTCCAGCGAAGTCGCCGTACAGCAGCATTGGAGCAGATTCAACAGCGTGAAAGATCGCGAATCCAGGCCGGAAATCGCCAAGTCGTTAAAACCGACCAATCTGCCAAAAAGCCACAAGTTTTTGCCAAACCCCCACCACAACATATTCAACGCAATGAGCCTCGACAAGTTCCTTCCAAAACACCAGCACCGCCTCAACAGAAACATCACATTAACAAACCTTCTCCCCCAAAGCGTACGGAGACGCCAAAGCAACTTCACCAACAGCCCTCTAGAACATCACTCGCACCCCACAACGTGAACACTCCCAAGCGAGTTCATCCACCGAAACAAACGCCCCCAGTACGGCGGCCATCACAAGAAACCAAGGAGAACCAGAGGCCGTCACAAGAGCCTTTTGCGTTTAGTGCTTCGCAAGAGTCATACGGCGGAGATTGGGTAGATGACATTGCGCTAGAACTCATGATTTAACGACACGTCTTGGATGATTAGTATCGATATCAGAAGAAATGGTAAGGACAAGAGTATGATATGGGATGGCGGTCATGGTGCGGGAGGCCACATGTTTTTTTCTCCCTCGGCGTTTAGGACTGCTTCGTTATCTGGCATATCGCCCCTTTGCTTGGGGGCGAGTGGCAAAAATGTTTTTATATCACATAGCGACGGAGTTTAGAATTTAACCGTGTTGATTGATGGGTGATATCTTAACCGTTTTATTAGCTATTCTATTCATGACCAATTCACTGTCTATCAACAGTTAAAGCACGAGGTTTCACCACCAATATTGTACAGAAGTCCAATTCTGCTAACAATTAGACTTGGAAAGAGAGCAAGGGAAAAAAGAAATGATTGATGGTATACTGTCCCAAACGCCGATGCTATGCTATGCTTAATAGTGTCTCTTTCGTCATTCATGACTTCGTTGCCCCCCCAAATCCGCCAACCCGAAAGAAGATAATCAGCACTGACTGATCAAAGAAAAATCCCGACCCACTCTGTCTTTGCAGACACCTTTGTATCGCAGTCATTTACAGCACATCGGAGGTCATTTCCAACGAGATGCGGTGCCCTTGCATCTGGAGATCGGAAGCCCACACCGTCGCGATTCGTCTTGGTAGGCTTCCTGTTTTCGAAGCAATCGGCACAATAAACCTGTGATCTTGTTAGTTACGGTTAAAAAGGTGACAAGGTAGGTATCAAGGTAGCTTACATGGCCGCATTTCTTCAAAGCCCAAAAATGGTGCTCTCCGGGGGCGCGCTTGCGCTTTCCTTTTGCAGTACCAACTGAGCTCTGCGTGACATTCCCCGTAGGGTCGTAGGCCAGTTCCTCGTCACATGCTGGGCAAATAACCACGCTTTCTGACTCCTTCTCGGGATCGGTGCAGGTATTTCGGGTGAAGCCTTCTTGGGCTGGTGGAGGCGTAGGCATGCGTGGTTTGGGGCTCGGCTGGCGAGCATATGCATTGCGTGAAATGTCGAGATTGGGCGGGTTGAACACAGCGGCGATATCGATGTCAGCACCAATGACCAGTCTTCGGAACGGCCCAAATGCAAAGCTCGATCCCGCAGACAGAGCTGGCCGTTGACTTATTATTTCAACCTCAATCAGATCGTCTGGTCTTGGGAACATGCGTCCAGCATGTGGATAATGCCGAGAAGGTCGTTGTTCTTCGGGAGAGTCCACAGTAAGATCAATCACATTTGCCGAGCGACCAACAAATGTCCCATCCGTTCTTGCCAGTTGAGGGGGCGATATACGTTGTGAATTCGTTCGGCGTGGATTCCTTGCATTCTGTACCGCTTGTGCTGGCAGGGCCCTTGCCCGTGATAGGTCTGGAGAATCAGGCTCCTCCGTGAGGTCGATGAAGGGCGCTGGCTGAGCTGGTGCCGGGGCTAGTATGTTGCGCAGATGGGGATCGGGATGTGGTTGAGGTTGAGGAGCACGGCTTCGGCGAACTCTGACCGGGCGACCTGCTTGTTCGGTTGTGTGTCCTAGACTTGGGCGAGGGATTTGGCGTGGGCGTAGGCGTGGAGCAAATGTTGCAGGAGGTGCCGAAGGGTTGGGAAGAAACAGAGACGGCTCAGGGATATTTTGAGGCACTCGCGAGCCGAACACGAACCCGGGTTCTATCAACTGGTGATCCTCCAGCATCTCGAGAAAGTCGTCGCTGTTTTCGGCCATGTTGTTACAGGATGGAGGAGGATTTCGTGTGGGATATTTCGAAGTTTGTCAGACAGCAAGAGTTCTGATGTGCAGTGAATAGTCCACTATAATGACTTCACAGAACATGCGCGTGGTAAGTAGTCGATTGCACAGTGTATTGTGAGCGAAGTGCGGCGCGAAGTGTGAAGCAAAGGAGGAGCAGTGGCGATTAGCTCAAGGGTTGAGTCTTCCCGGTGCCCTATTCTGGCAGGTTCAGAATATATCATCTGTGTTATAAATTCATGAGCAAACTATTCGTAAGCATCTGTATTGTAACGAGAAGAGGCGTTTAAAAGGGATCCAGGGCGATAGTTTGGTAGGCATCAAGTTGAGTGGGATGTGAGTAGGTAGAAAGAATTGAAAATGAATTGTCGCTCGTTTGATACTCGATGTAACTTAGGCTCGTCCAGGCCCATGTGACGACAAGCGACAAGCTTAGTACCTAGCGCGCAGCGACCCTGCAGCCTGTGCTAAACAACCTACGATTACCCCACTAAGGACCGCTAACAACAGGCGTCAAGGTTGCCGTACAGGGGGGCAAATGACGGGCGCCTACCTAGGTACCTGCCCGAGCTCCACTACCTATGGGCTTTCATTCACGCTTTGAGGCTCATGCACTGAACTGCGTTTGTTTGTTGACTTCAAATTTAGAAAGTAAACAATGATGCTAAATAAACAAAACCCTTAATTATCAATTTTCAAACACCTTCTGTGCTTTGCTTTGACCCATTGTCGCAGGCCTTTATAAATACAGGAATTCCAGGGAATCATCCAGCCATCTCCTTTCAGTGCATAGTTTCGTCTAAATCCACCATTGTCTATTCCTTTGTTCCAAGTATGCTAACCACACCCTCTCCGTTAATCGTTACTAGCTGCTTCGCAGACTCTCCCCATCGAACCGAGACGGAAGGTGTGGAAATCTTCACGGGCTCACTCCACTTCTTGGTAGACTTGGTGAATTGTTGCACAGTCACTCCAGCAGCGCCGCCGGTGGCAAGGAACTGACCGCTGTAGTCCCAGGCCAAAGACTGCACTGGTCCGCCGGTCTCGAGAACCTTGGCCACGGCGGCATCTCCTTCCTTTCGCAGATCGAAGATGGTAACCATAGTTTGTCCCTTGGCTGTGGCAGCGAACCAGTAGCCGTTCTCGGAGAAACTAAGAGCCTGGATAGGGGCACCGAGGCTGAAGGAAGCAGCCTGCTCGAGCGTGTTGGTCATGAAGAGCTTAATCTCACCAGAAGTGGTGCCGGCAGCAAAGAGGTGACCATCGGGATGGAATGCGCAAGCGGTAAGAGCTGGAAATCATGTTAACAAATCGTCAATGTGCCAGGGGTTATGCAACTCACCAGCATCGGTGTAAGCACGGGCAGCGCGCTTCTGTGCAACCAAGTCATAAAAGACGATGCTTTTATCCGTACCGACGGAAGCCAGAATCTCACCGCTTGGGTGAAGGCCCAATGCGGTAGCAGCACCAGCATGCTCGCTCAGCGAAGCAACCTGGTTACCCTCCTCGAAGACCTTGACGCTTCCTTGGCCAGTTGCAAAGATAACACGGGTCTCGGCCCAGGCAGCATCTGTAATGGGTTCCTCCACGGGAATTGAGAGCTCGACCTTGTCTTCGGCAGTAGAGTAGATAACGGCCTGGCCCTTCAAGCCTCCGATGGCTGCGCTAGCTCCTCCTACGCTAAGAGCTGTAGCATCAGGAACAGGGAGTGAGTGAGTAGTTGCGCTCTCGAAAGCCGAGATCTCTTCGCCAGTGGCCCAGCCCTCAGGGACAGGGCGCTTCTTGCGACCCTTTGATAGTCTGGATCCAATGTTAGCTTTCCATAGTGTCTTCGTATTTGTCGACTTATCACATACGTCTGATGAGTCTCGTCCACCTTCTCAATAAGTTCTTGCGGCAGCTTCTCCACGCTATCAACTTGCATCTGATCGCCATCGACAGCACCTCCAGTCACAGTGACCTTGCTTAGAGCATCTCTAGCCTCGTCTCGCTCCCTCGTAAGTCGTGCAACAACTCGCACGGCGGCATCATGTTGGTACAGTGCTGTGGCAAGCTCCTCCCTGGTGCGCGCGAGCTGCTCCTTGAGGTTATATGTCTCGAGAGCGAGCGCGTCCCATTCATTCTGGAAGGTCGCGAGGAGGGCTGGGATGGATGTGAGGGTAGGAGGACGCGGTCGAACGATACGCGACGAATGGATAGGGAGGAGATCATCGGCGGTCAGGGCCTCTCCAGAATCGGGCTCTGTGGCATGTTCGTTGATGTATTGTTCGATAAGGCGCTTCTCGTAGACAACACCTGCGACAGGTTAGCTGCTGTGTTGATGTTATTGATGATACAACATACCGGACTTCTTAGACACGACGGGCTCTTGAGGAGCCTCTCCAGAAACTGTCAAGATATTAGCGCGCTGTTAGCTTCGGATGGTGAGCGTGGACAACATACTTCCACAAAGCATGGCGACTGCGATTTTGAGCTCGTGGAGCTTTCAATTGCTTGTCGTCAGGTAAAGCGCAATTCGTCGTCTCGAAGCTCTGTTGCGACGACAATCGCCTAGTCGAGATTTTGCCGGTGCACTGACCAGAGCTTTTGGAATCACGGGGTGATAAGATAAGGAATTGTTCGTCATATCCGTATCTTATCAGCCATCATCTTCATGCATGTCTCGACCCGGGGAGAACCGGTAATAGCAGTTTCGCATGTCTCCGGAATCCGATATAAAGTGGTGTAGTCTCGATAATGACATTTCAGTGATGATCTACCTGATTTGTGTCTGTTTATATTATAAGTGAATATCTGGTGATAATTGGCTGTCAACCCACCAACTTAAACACTCATCATGGCTCTCCCACCACCCAAAGAGCTTCGTATAGCAGATGAAGCCGAACAAATCAAGACTTTGGACCTCCTGTTTGAACCGAGTCCGGCAATTCACTCAACTCTGATCCCAGTCCTGAGAGGCTCAGAGTACACATCTTATCCCGAACTCATCGACGCCTGCAGATCTCGTTTTGTCTCACTTGCAAGCTCCACCTCTTCAACCAACCCAGACAAGACTCTCCTCCCCATCTTGGGATCTCACCCTCGTTTAGGGGCTAAAAAGGTCGAGTCTGCGCAGTCAGCAGCCGAGCAAGCCAACTTGCAAGGACAGGGCGAGGAGTTGGCTAGACTGAATCAGGAATATGAGGAAAAGTTCCCGGGATTGCGTTATGTCGTCTTTGTGAATGGTCGAGGAAGACCAGAGATCATGGAGAATATGAAGTTCAGAATCTCTAGAGGTGACTTTTCTAAGGAGATTGATGAGGCGTTACAGGTATGAATGAATTGCGTTTTGAGTTTCTCATACTGACTTCGTATGCCAGGCAATGTGCGATATTGCAAAAGATAGAGCCTCGAAGCTGGATTCAAAGCTGTAAATGTAACCAGTACTATCAGGAATAATCTGTTTCCTACTGTTGGTCTAAAAATCTTAAGCTTTCTCACAATCGAATCTGGGAATGCAAGTCAGTCATGATGTGTTTTATAATGCTCCAGGCCTAAAAGCTGGAGAGCGCTTCTAATGCCGCTGTATGTATGTAAATGTTAACAAGAACAACTCGCTGCCCAATGCCGTGCTTGTAAAAATTACATATTCCTATTACATGATTCTAGAAGTGAATCTGATGAATCGCGCCACTATCTAGACATCCAGCATATGCCATCAAGTTCATCCAAATATTCTTCATATGATCTGTCGTCTTCTTCGTTATTGTCGCCGTTCTGTCCAAACACAACGCTAAAGTCAGAGTATACACTGTCCTGATCATCACCGATGTCATCCCAGTCATCATCTGCCGGGTGCATATATGCGAAACTGTCTTCCTCAAGGTCATCCAGTGGAGGTAAATGTACTGTTGGCCGCAGCTCTGGAGACTGGATGGGGAAGAGTCGTGGTGATGTGCGCTTTTTGGTCGCAGCCACATCACCGACTGGGAGAGGCAGTGCCGCTGGCTTTGATAGTCGGCATGATGTGGGTTTGGAATGCTGGAACGGCTTGAGACCTTGTTGATTCGGTTGTGGTTTCGTTGATGAGATAAAACTTTGGGGCCCAGCAAGTCCGGTGCCCGTCGGAGCGATCCTGAAGGACCTGCTCGCTGCTGAATCTTGCAAAATCGGAGGTTTCAAGTTAGATTTGCTCGTAACTTTCGATGTTATGGCCTCGATTTCCTGCTCGTGTCTCCGTGCTGGCTGTCCTTGGTTTAGTCTCTGCCTGAGCCGGTTCATTACTGAGAAGCGCAGAAAGGATGTTGCGTGGAGATGTGCAATTCTTCGTGTCAAGTCTACCGAGGTCGCCATCTTCAGGAACCGTTTGTCACCAGCCTCTTGGCCCTCTCTGTTCAGGATGTGCGTTGCGGGTTGTGAATAGGGTTGTGAAAGACGGCTGGTGATGAGGTCGGCACGAAGTCGACGCTTCTTAACACTTAGACCGCCTGTGTTGAAGCCATCAACGTCGGATGTATAGCGTCGTCGCTTAATTCCTTGGGAAATTGTTAAAGTCGGTCGAATTTGAATACTGAGAGGGCTGAATATCGCGGTTGCTTCGTCTGAAGAAGGAAATGAGAAGCCCGCTGAGGTTTCAGGTCTCAACTGTGATACCCACGCCTTGGACCCTGTTGTCTTCTTCTGAGTAGCATCGCTGTTCCCTAACTTGCTGGTGGTACGATGCGCTGCATCTCCCATTAATGCTTCGAATAGAGGATCCGAACCGGGACAACGGGGTACTTGATTTAAGTCATCGGATGAGAGATCGAGCGGAGAGATGGGAAGGTCATCATGGCAACCGCCTTTGGTATGGCAGCGCCATGGCTCAAGCAGATTGATTGAGCTCTGTGCATTTGCCTCTACCTCCATTACCACACCTGTCGCTGCGTATGGCGGGGAGGAGAAAGCTCCGGTTGCTGTCAAAGTTGCGTCGTTGTATCCATCCGCTTGAACCTGTTTGCCTGTACACAGTTCCACGTCGATGGGAGAAGAGCCGAGTGTCTGGTTGAGGTTTAGAATAATGGACTTGGATCTATAAGAGTCCAGAGTTGAGGTTTCGAACCAGTTGATCAAGAATGCTCCGAGTTGGTAGTAATATCTCCAAGTACCTGGGTAGATGTGATGCGTAATACTTGTTGTTATAAGTTCGACCGAACTAATGCAACTTGCTCGACCACAGCTTGGCTGCAGATTCACAACAGGCCAATGCCATTCGCATCAATCAATTCTCCTCAAGCCCCGTCTTCTTTTGTTCAAAAAGCTCCTCCTCTCTAAGAAAAATAGAGCTTCAAAAGCTGGGAGTAACTGGCGTGATGCTTGACAAGCGAAGGTGGGGGGAGAGGACGGGCCTAAAGCCGCGACCGAAGCTAGGCGAGATCCCCGTCGGGAAAGAAGTAAGATGAGATGAGACAAGAGGGGAAAGTCTTTTTTGTTTAGGCAATATCTGTAGGTACCTCACAAAAAAAAAGGGAAGATAAAGAAAGTCCAATACGATAAGAAGAAAGGGAAAGCCAGAATAAGAATGGCTAGTAAAGAAGAAGAGGGGAAAGGGTCCTTTCGTTCTGGCTGGGAGATTCTTCTAGGTCAAGCAATAGCGTAAATCAAGTAGCGTAAATCATTACATTTCAGTTGCCATGCACAGTAGTCTGGACTGGACTAGGTACTAAGTCAGTCTAGTCTCCTGCAGCAAGGATCACGCCTGAACCAATTCGATGGAAAATCCGGGGCGAAACAACCCAACTAGACTAACACGTACCTTGCCTTGCACACAACCCAAGCTACACTAAAGCATGACCATCATTCAGCAGCTACAACATGTAATGGTTTCAGTTTGTACAAGACTATACCTTTCTGTAGACCGAGCACATCAGAGACATAGACAAAGCGTCGTCTAAACTAGATCTGCACTCTCACAGCCTATCCATCACCAAAAAGAAACGCCCAAGCCCAAACATCGCCGGGGAAGAAAGAATGTAAACCAGGATCCATGAACATCCGGGGTAAGCCATCCGGGGAGCTTCCAGTGGTTGCACAGCATTTCATAGGTCAAGGGCAGAGGCCGGGGATCCCCGCTGGGTGCAGTCAGGCGGTTGAATTGGAGCGTTCAAGGATCATCGAGTACAGGGAGAATTTTGCTTTTTCGTTGGCTGAGACTCGGATGGTCGGACAGGAAAGGGGGGGCACCACCAGTTATTAACCAAGGGAGGCAATCCGAGAGACTTGATCATACTACTATGGACTAATTAGACTTGATTGTTTACTGTTAGTCTCATAGAGAGAACAGCTTGGGCATGATGCATGCATGGAATCCTCAATGAAGCGAATGATGAACCCTGGTCACATTATATACTCTTACTTTCACGACCTGCTTAAAACAGTCGAATGGGTTTTCTCTCCATTATGTATGGAATTGATTCCGTATTACTCTTACCACTTCTACAGGATAACATCTCGTGACCGCCTCAACCCTCGTGACAAGCTCAAGCCACCAGATAACTCATCATATTCCACAGTACGTTACAGTTTGTATAACACTTAACGGTAGTAGCCTATCCTCGTAACGGTGAACTCAGACGACATGTCCAGACTGCCACCTCATGTCTTGCTGAAACCACCCCATTGGTAAATCTGCAGATCCAAGGCCATCCCTCCTTATTTGCTTCCCCGCCTATCTCGACCCTGTGAGTCTGGGAATTCAGCTTCAAGGCTTGCCAAATGGCGGTCGCTATTTCTAGGGCCATAATGAGACATCGTATCCCGCAATGCCAAATGCACACGCGTACATGTTTGTACCGTGGCATCCGCGTGTTTCGTTCATGCTGAGATGATCGAAGCAAAATGCACATGTCGATCTCATATGCTACGTTGCCTGATTCCGCCACTAATACAGCAGGCGACCCGTTGGACGTTTCATGATGTTTGTTGAGCACCATATTCCAAAACCAGAAGTACATATGTACCAGCATCAATTCATAGTCACCTGAGCTGAACCATCGACTGGTAAGAAATGATTTATTTAAGCCGACGCCATCCGGTGCGCTGCCTTTTGCTTGAACTCCATGGCATCCTCAAGACAAACTCCAATAACTCCAACATGTCTTGCTTGCGTGAAACAGCTAATGAGTGTATCGTATCATATCGTACCGTACTATCGTACACAGTGCATCATAAATTATAATCAAACGCGCCTTGTGCTAACATCAAAAATATCATTCTTCCATCCTCCTTGCTCATGCTCGAAAAGCTTTTGTTCCGCATCCCTGCCTTCCTCTTCCCACAGCTTGACAAGACTTCCAGGAGCATACCGCCCTTGGAATACACCTTGACCTGCCTGGACACCAATGCGTGCGTCAATATTAGGATCAGGCGCTGGAACAAGACGAGAAGCAACAGCTCGAGTGAATGTCCAGAGGTCCTTGGGGTCCGCAATGCGAGTAGCTCGAAGGCGTTCCCGTGCGTAGAGCATTTCTCTATTCAAGAAATGCAAACCTTCAGCGATGGCCGCAGCAACCTTGAGCTCAAGGGCTTTGCGCACGATAGGTCGAATGAATGGCTTCAAGAGCCAAGCCAGGCATGCAAACTTGGACTTGCTCAGCGTGTAGTTAAGGTGGTGGATTTTGACCTTGACGTTGCGCAGAGAGACAATCTGTTCCAGGCGGTCCTTGCCGATTTCCAGGTCGAGGGTAATGTCAACGCCACGTTTGTCGAGGTGAAACCCGGCAATACCTTGGTCGACCATGCGGAGAATACCAGAGTGCAGACGAAACCAGTAGCCCAAGTCGTCAGCAGCGATAGAGAGGCCAGACACGGTAACCTTCATCATGGAGGTCATAGTAGACTGCGTTCCATGAAGTGCCTTCTTCACCTGAACGTCATTGTAGCTTGAAATGTTGAGCTGGAAAGGTAAGAATGAGCTGGAATTAACTGTACGGCCAGGCTCGAGAACAAGATTCTCTAGCAGGAGGTCGATTGCCGGAGCAGACACTTCGACACGTGGAATGGGGATATACTGGATAGCTTGGATAAGAAGAGGGACAAAGATATTGATGGTGTCGGTAACCAGATCGCTATTGGCGTACTCTCCAGCAGGAGAAAGCAAGAGTGCAACTCTCTCAGTTGTGTGAACGAGCTGCTTAATGTCCTGGTCATCCAAGATTGATCGAAAAGCAGCATACAAGCTAGAGAGTAACTCGTCGAGGTCGTCTCGGATTGAAGACTTGGCAGTCAATTCGTTGGACTTTTTGCGCAAAGTTTGAAACCTCTCCTCGATGTTGTCGAAAAAGTCAGGGTCGCTAAGCATATCTTGCACCATGTTTCCAATTTGTTTCACAAGTTCATCAAAGTTGGGATCGGTCTTGCCGTCATCAATAACAGCCTCGAAGGATTTTTGGACATTATCCCAATGCTCACGCTTGCCCAAAGAAGTGATGAACAACCAGAAGTTGTGGACTGCCTTGTCAGCCTCTGGGTTAGGCTTGGTATCCTCCTCAACTGCTTCCACTGTCGCAGCGGCCGCATGCGAGTAGGCAAGGAGGTAACGCCGAATCAAGAGCGATAGTGTCGAGACGGATTCCTTGTAGTCTGTTCGTTTGCGAAGGTTCAAGACGGTGTTCTTGAGGCGCTTGACAAGTGCATCGCCTTCGTCGCCTTTAACATGCTCCTTGATGCTCTGTGCTGCTCCATCGGCTACCTCGAGGGCACTATCCTTGACAGTTTCGCCGACATCTGCAACTTCATTCTTGAGGTCTTGGTCTGAAGGGGGTGCGGGTGACTTTTCATGGCTGTTTGCATTCTTAAGGGCTTCCTCCTCCTCCTTGGAAGGCTTGATGGCCTCGCCAGCTTGTTTAGAGACGTCTGACAAGGTAAAGGCAGTATCCCGCAGTACCTCTCTTCCTACAGTACTGAGGTCGGATAAAAAGATTCGGAAGTCGGAATTGGTCAAGAGAAGAGACCCGACAGTCTGCAAGCTCTTGTAAGTAGCCACAGCATCAGCTCTAACCTTGGCTCTGGCAGCCCTCTGTTCGATATGGGCGACATCAACATCCAAACGTGCCTTGGTGAGGTACCAGATAAAATCCTGAATCTGGTCCTTGCCATTTTTGTGCTGTAGTACTTGAATGAACTGAGTGATCCACAGTTTGATGCTTCTGATGAGAGCTCGTCCTGAAGGGCTCAACTCCTGTCGCTCTGGGTTCAAGATTTGGGCGGAGAGAAGAGTTCGAAGATGGATGATGAGCTGCTCGTTGCTTGGCATATAACCCTTTGATATGGCGCGCAGCATCTGATATGTATGGAGCTTCTCATGCAGTCGCGTCTGCAAGCTAGTGTCGTCATTGTAACGCGGCAGCAGAGGTTCACGCTCTGCCTCTTCACGGTCTTTACCGCAGCCGAAGCATGACAGCATTTTTAGAAACTTCAGGCGATTAAAGCCTGTGTTGAAGTTATTGGGTTTAATGACTTTGTGAGTATTTTCTTGAGAGTGGTTGCTACAACAGACGAGACAGCGAGAAAGAGAGATTCATATCCATCTTTTGAGAGTGATGATGATAACGACGTCATGACTTGATCGGAGCTTCTGATCCTGGCATGCACCACTAACTTTAGGCTTGAAGCAACCACAAGCCCCCTGTGAAACGCGGAAGGAAACAGGCACGAGCTTGATGATTGGTCAAAGGGGATCTCATTATTTCGCATTCATGATGTCTTATTTTGTACCGATGATGAGTGGGCTTGTGTATGGGAATGCGCCTACAACGAATTCGTCCAAATCGCATCATGAAGCATATTGATGAGCGATGAATATTGAGAAAAAAATACCTGATAAATTGCCACTACCGCTCTTGACATTTAATAGTAAGAAGAAGGCATCCTCTCAGTTTATCCCATTCCATTTGCTTGGTATGGACACCGGCTCACTTTTAGCAGTAAATCCTGAGATCGGGAGCGTTTCTGAGCGATGCAGAACGAGTCACAATGTTTTTTCAATCGTCTTGACTCCTTTCTCGTGGGAATTGAAGCCGTATTGAAGGATTACATGGGTGTTCTTGCTTGTCGGCGATTCATCATCAATAGAATGGCCCGCGGTTACTAACCACGGACTACAGTCTGTGGACCTCGGCATCGTCAGCTGGGCGGAATAGCATTGGCAATCAAACGGAGCACAAACAAGGAGTCCAGAATAGACTGAACAACGAGGCCAAGCAATGCTTGGATGTTAACTTTGATTGTGTTACTTCAATTAACAAGTTCTGAATTTCGATGACAACGCCAAAAGAATGGAAGCGATTATCCTTCCAAGAAGCCATGGAGCTATCCAGACTTCCAGACGACGCATCAAGGATACAGACCATTCAAAGATTTATGAGTGTCCAACCGGCTTGGACTCCAGGCCAGGAGCTTCCTTGGGACGCTGTCGGTATTCAGCCGCCCAGAATTACAAGAGGGGCTTATGGCGCTGTCGTATACGCACAAGCTTCACTCGCAGCAGCTCGTGTAGTTGAACAAGAAGATGAAAGTGGACAAATAGAAAACAGGAGAGGCATTCATGTGCGTTGAACCCCCTTATAGCCAGCCGATCAAAGAACTTACAGTATTAATTTAGTCGATTCATGCTGTCTTTACAAACCCCGGACTTTCAGATCGTCCTTTCATCCTCGATGTCTCAGAAGTTCATTCGAGTCGTTCATTTTCCACACGCCTCGTCCATGCTCGTCAACCAACGCAACCTTCGACAAACCCATCAGGACCCTTTCCCAAATCAGACTCTGAAGTGCCCCTAGGCAACGCTTGCTTGACGAGTATCATCACTTTCAAACGACCTGTTCTTACCACTGATCAGATCCAAGGGATCCCACCTCAGGAGAGGTTCAAAGACATTCTTTCCTCAAGAAATCCCGATGAATGGGATCCATGTCCGCAGGCTGACATTGATGCCCTGAAAGCAAAGTTCCCAAATGAAGGCCATGGTGCATTCCCTATTCTGGACATGCACAAAGTCGACATGTCGGCGTTCAATGCCAATAAGGAAATACCCGAGCGGAGAGAATTGATCTACTATCGATTGCTCAAGCCTCTTGCTAGACAGGATATCAATGCCCATATTCTATGTCATGCGTTCGAGGCAGATCGTAATAGTCTGTTCATGCTCGGCAATCACCTGGGCTATGGTCACGATCTGGGCATTGCAGCGAGCCTGAGTTATTCTTTTTACGTTCACGTCAATGCCGAAGAAGCAGTTATGGAAGGTAGTAAGTGGTGGATACAAGAGGCTTCTTGGCCACGCTTCAGCGCAGGCAGAGGCGCAATGGAGAGCTTGATCTGGAGTCCAGAGGGGAAGCATATCGCGACTGGCTATCAGGATGGTATCGTACTGCCAATGGCATCAAATCCAGAGCGAGAGCGAGAGACAAAACTGTAAAGACGATGTGAGCTTAGTTTTGTATCAGCGTTGCGGTCAGGTTTTGGCTGCCTCCAACACGTAGAATATTTTCTATACGACCAGGAATGACACATTACCTTACACAGTCGATAATATAAAAACTCATCTGGACCAAAACAATTGGAAAGTGGATGTTCTCTCTTTTTCTATCCTTTCTGATGGTGCATTCCGTTTGTGATTCACAAAAAAGGACTCTTCCTCACAAAAGCTTTGCTTTTCAGGCTCCAGTCACCCCCTTATTCTCCTCGGGATCGCATACTTCGATTTGAGAATCACCTCAACCACTGAACAATCTTTCCTTGCAGCACGAAAACCATTCGGGGCACAGTCGATTATCCCAAAAAAGTTACTCTAGTACATTACTTCGTTTCCTCTCAAGTCAAGGTGAGAGTCGAGATCAGTAACATCTGACCGACTGAGTATGTCCATGGATAATACATCGTTAGGCACTATTAACAGACGCCATTCAGATTCTAAGGAAAGCTAAACGTTCAAGAAGCCATGCCCATATTCAAGTAAGCCTTCTTCTTGACATGCAGTAAACACGACGGCGACACAGGTTCAGATAAATCTTTGCATAGAAATCTTCAGACTCGGGAGATCTTTGGCCATACCTCTAGAGCTGGTAAGTACATGAATAAATATGCCCTTATCTTTCTATACTTGCTTGCTTAGCGGGTATCTGTCACCTGCAGATAATTAACACGAAGCTTGCATAGCAGCGCGTTGTATCGCATCTCTGTTTACTAAATAACCTTCTTCAAACACTACATCAGATCAAAAAAGGGGTAAGCCATTGCTTACTCTCCTCTCATTATCACTACTAAACAAACAATAAATAAACAGAAAAACTTGAAAGCTATCAAGAAAGACACTTCTCCTGTTCTATTCGCTTCCATTTCGTTAAAGCATGCCGCACACTGATTCACTGCTGGTAAGTGTTTCATCTGCCTACCCAACGCATCAGCCATCTTACACTGCCAATCTTCAACACTGAAACATAATATTCACAAGGTGCACCACCAAAACTTTTCATCTTTTCCCACCTTTTACCTCAAATGGATTTCTCACCTATCTTCCCCAAACATCATCTTCTTTCATAGAAACATATTGCTAATCCCTTTTACTTTACAAGGTACATGGTAATCCTCATTTAAATTATCAATATATTCGTTATTGCCCGTGGCTCCCCCAGGACGGCTAAGAACGAAACCTTTAGTAAGTTTGCTTCATTTTCTCCAACACTGTATTTTATTCCCTTACCGTGTTCCGTCTATTGGCCTATATTGATCGCCCTTTTCGACACAGCAGTTCTAGCACTTATTTCCCTTACTTCCCCTTTACGAAAGTCATAGGATAGGCCCCTACTATCCCAAAGTTATATCATCGCTCTAACACCTAGACAAAAAGACGCTTTCCTTGTAAGTGGTTCTCCTATAATGCTTAGAGTACATACTAACTGTAAATCCAGGACGTATTCACTACTACGCAGGCAATACTATTCAAGATGGCTGACCGTATCGGGTCCCAGTCTCAACCTGGTCCGGTAGCAACTGAGGATGTTGATCGGATGCTGCAGAAGTTCCCAGACGAAGTTTTTGAATTGAGTTCAGACGGGCAGACATACACTGCGCCAAGGTGTCTCATCGGTACTCCAGTACGAAAGATCACTGAAACCGACGACTATTGGAAGTCAGGATGGCTCTCTCTTGAATCGTTCTTCGCCCAGGAGGAAAACGAGAAGAAGGCCAAAGCCGAAGCAGATGTGCGACGGCAACTCAATCCTTCGGACAAGCACGCCGCAAAAGAGCACAAGATCCATTCAGACAACGTCTGCAAGCACAAGAAAATCCGAGAGATATTCGGTAAGGAGACAAATTATCATCCCAACCAGTTGGTTTCCAAGCACCACCTACCTGCGGACGGGCTTTGCTACATGGACATCATGTACAAGCTTGCCTGTAAGGTATCAGACCTGAAATATCTCCAAGATCGAAAGGAGCTTACTATGGATCCATGGGATTTCATCCGATGGAGAGTCGCATTGAAACTCCAGCCGAAACTTTTGTTTGCAGCGCAGAGTGGTCGTGAGTATGTTCGGGCCATCATTTCTCAAATCTTTGAGGGGCCTGGAACACCTTCATCCCCTCGTCCATATCATGATCCCCTTCTTCGTGCTGCCATTATTCGATCGGCTGGTTATCAGGGCCGCCTGAACAGCTACGGCAAGCCCAGCGATAAGCACAAGGTCGTCAAAGGACCTTCCATGATCACTTCTCGTGTCAGAGCAAGGCCCTCGTCACCTTTTGCACACAGGCCAGTCAATCCTTCTCGAGTTGAGAAACGTCAAAAGATATCTTCTCAGCCCAGTACCTACCACGGTGTCAACGCCTTTCGAGCCCAGCAACAAACGCGTCAGGGGCCGCAAGATAACCCCGAGCAATGAGCATACAGTGATCAAATGTGAGTAGTTAATAACAATCCCCTCATTCACTAGCTAATTCATCTCAACTCAGTTTTTTTGTTATGGAGTCCAAGGCCTGTTTCCTTATGCCAATTGAGCTCAATGGAACTATTCCGTACATACATCTTCTATCTCATCTATCGTTCGCATTGAGGTCACAAACTGGCAATGGGGGATACCCATCAGGATTTTGGAAGTGAGGTTTATGGCACATGGATACCGATTTACATCGGTCAGTCTTATTCTACATTATCTGGCAAATTTTGTACAAAATCTGTTCCCTCCCACTATTTGATCGCAATTGAGACGATCATACTCATAGTTCTTCCATGAGCCTGTGTTTCTAAGGGGGGGGGGGGGGTTCAGTTTGCACCAGGGATTATAGGCTCGTCAAAAAGAGTTTTCTTTCAATTGAAATTCTCATGATACTTTCGACGTCCACCTGAGCTGATGGTGTTAAATGCTGATCTTGTTTGTATCACGGTGAATAACATTGTGGTATCGTTTTGGCACGATAGTTTGTAGCTCGTGAAACGATTTGACAAGTCATAATAATTAGAAAGTCTTGTTGCTTTATCTAATAACTACATGACCTCATTTAACCCCGAATTTGTTGTTACTGTAAGCTTGCCGTATAGTTACATGGTCGGGTATACTGGGTATGCCGGGTATGCCGGGATAAATCTGAGGTCTTGACGATGTAAGGACAACTTGCCCATATAATTTCATGCGCACTGAAACCACTGTCTAAACAATCTTCAACTTCCTGATCCAATGCTCCTGGTTTGAGATCATAAGAAAATAACTTTTCCGTCTACCGCTGACCACGTGCAATCAAGACTTTTGGTTCGATTGGTTCCTGCATCTCAACTCTGAACTTACACCATCAAGCGCAAACAGGTAAGGTGAATCTCAACGCCCATATATCGTTAACCTTATTTAACCTATACCAAATGTTAGGTATGAGTTTACGTCAAGCAGCCGTCAGAGCCAGTCGAGCTCGCTTTGCAAGCCATTTCCCATGGACAACTTCACCTGCAATCATCGGCGCACCAATGCGCGTCATGTCGGGACCACAACTCGCCCTAGAGATCTCAAAAGCCGGAGGACTGGGTTTCATTGGCCCTGGAGCAAAGCCTGAAGACACATCCAATGACCTAGCTACTGTACGGGAGTTGCTACGTAATTCGTCTCCCAAAGCACTGCCATCCGCATTCCCCTCCGATCATCTCCCAGTCGGCGTTGGCTTTCAGCTTTGGAATGGGGATTTGGAATCAGCTGTTGAAGCCGTTCGAGAACACAAGCCTTGCGCAGCGTGGCTCTTTGCGCCACATCGAGGTCAAGAGGAGCTGGAAGAATGGACGGTCCAGATACGGGAAGCTTACCCTGGTATCCAAGTCTGGATTCAAATTGGTACCGTACAGGAGAGTATCCAAGCCGCCATGAGTGATCATCGCCCCGCTGCTCTTGTCATCCAAGGTGCTGAAGCAGGCGGTCATGGTCGAGCCACCGACGGCCTGGGTTTAATGGCCCTGTTTCCTGAAATCTCAGACCAGGTTCAAAACTTTGAGATGGCTATATTTGCGGCAGGAGGTATCGCAGATGGTCGCGGAGTCGTAGCGGCACTCTCACTCGGAGCCACTGGGGCAGTAATGGGCACCCGTTTCCTAGCAGCCACGGAAGCGCGCATCAGCAAAGGCTACCAACAGGAAGTCGTGCGAGCTACGGACGGAGCTCGATGCACTACTAGAACTATGCTCTATAATCAGCTTCGCGGCACAATGGGTTGGCCGGAGCAGTACAGCCCGCGTGGGATCGTCAACCAGAGCTTCCATGATCACCAAGCTGGTGTTGATTTTGAGGAGCTGAAGAAGCGACATGACGAAGCTATCAAGTCCGGCGATAAGGGCTGGGGACCAGAGGGGAGACTGGCTACGTATGCGGGTGCGGCTGTTGGCCTTATACATGATGTACAGGATGCAGGTGTGATCGTAAGGCGTGTGCAGAGTGAAGCCAATGAGATTATGGCAGACTTTGCAAGGAATACTATGTAATGAGATTCCCACAAATGAATATGAGCACTTTACCTTTATGGGATATACGAAGAAAGTTGGTTTGTAAAACAGTTTTGTAGGTTCAGTTTCCAGTTATCATCATTCTTTCGACCATGGACGAGGAGCAGCTATGAAGACCACCACATATTATCTTTCAGGCGATGCATTTCAGAATGACATGTTCAACGCCATCGCTATATAATAAAGATCTGATGTAGGTATATTATGGCTACAAGCTAAAGAGATGTTCTATTGTTGTTGGTGTATTTGCTAGGTAGATATAATTACCAAATATTCAACGGTGAGTAGTGACATATACTCTGTTTTGAAATTTTGTAAGCTTTGCAAGCCAGCTTTCGTCATTAGAATGACTTAAACAATATCGCTATAATCCTAGGATAGGATGAGTACATATAAATCCGATGAGACGAAGGCATTTGGTGTAGTTGAATTACGGTTCGTTCGTCACTTACACGCCCTTGATAGGTTGTGATAGTAAATACTGCAAGTTCATCTTTCATTATTTTATCAACATGACTCTATTCGATTTATCCTCATGTTTGATCTGAGGCTTACATCCTGATTTGTAATAGTGTTAGACATGAATGAAACCGATGAGTTGATCAATCTTCATCAGTGAGCCTCGGTAGTGAGTTGAGATGGAATAGAAAACAAATCTTATGACTAAGCATGCGAGATCTGAAAGTGACATTTGGAAATTCGAATGTCAAAATATAGTCGACTAGATATTTCTTATTTCATTCGAGCTATATCATCATCTTGCCAAAATAAACATGATGGAATTTGAAGCTCTTGAAGCTATGATGACGATTCTGAAGCCGCCTTATTCAGTGACTACAGCGAGAGCTTTGTAGGTCACGTGGCTGAGAATACAGCAACTTCAATTGGACAATTGACTTGCCCGGATGGGTCCAGATTCCAACTTCGACCCAAATCAGCCCATCCCTCACAAATCCCTCGACAACACCCTCTACCTCGCATCCCCCGAGTCATCCTCATTGCCAGGCGCAAACCCGATCCGATAAGAACTACAACAATGTTCCTGCAACGCTCCGCCATCACCGCGGCTCGCCGCGTCGCTGCCCGACCTGCTGTCGCTCGCACCTTTGTCACCTCCGTCGCTCGCCGTACGCATTTCTTTCTTTCCCCACAGCCAATGGTATCCGTCGTATGATGGCTGACTAGCGTTTTTGCTCCGACTACAGGTGATGCCAGCCGTCCTACCACCCCCAGCGAGCAGGCCGCTGCTCTTGCTGGCACTGCCGAGAAGAAGGTTGGATCCTACAAGGTTCTGAAGGGTACGTTAATCGACAACGACGCCGTCGACAGCCGCAATGGCGCGCCCCGTAACCTCGGTCGATGCACCGTGACGTGATATGCAACACCGGCTGACGAAAGCTTCCACTATTGCAGAGATCCAGACTGAGGAGGATCTCTTCGGTCCTGGTGCCGCCCCCGGTACCGTCCCTACCGATCTCGAGCAGTCCACCGGTCTCGAGCGTCTGGAGATTCTCGGTAAGATGGAGGGTGTCGACATCTTCGACATGCGCCCTCTCGATGCCACCCGCCTCGGAACGATGAAGGACCCCATCATGGTCCGATCTGCTGGTGAGGAGCAGTTCGCTGGTTGCACTGGTTTCCCTGCCGACTCTCACGGTGTTAACTGGCTCGGCGTGAGTCTTGACCTTTTTTTCGGCCCCCGGACAGATGGAAGTGAATTGCTGACATTGTAACTTCAAGCTCACCCGCGAGCGCCCTATCGAGCGATGCCCCGAGTGCGGCAGCGTCTACAAGATGGACTACGTCGGTCCTGAGGACGATCACCACCACCACCACCCTCCTGAGTTTGAGGAGCCCAAGACTTTTGCCGATTACATCAAGCCTGAGTACCGATACAAATAAATGCATTGCGCCGAGAGATATTGAGAAGATTGGGCTGCAGTATCAAGTGAAAACTAGACGGGTGTGATGCTGCCCCGGGGAGAGGATCCATTTTGTGTAGATTAGGGTGCCTTGTTCCCTGTGTCAATTTACTAAGTTAGCTTGCAGAAGTTGATGTTGACTATATAACAGATTCTCCAAGATGTGAAACTAATTTAATGTTTCGATTGAACTAGCAATCGAGTATTTCTTGAGCTTCAGGATAATCCACAGTATATAGCTGGGTTGTGATGTCATTTCGTTGGTTGAGGTGAAACAGTCTGCGAATGGTAACTCTCATACGGAGTACCAGGGCCCATGAATCGAAATGGTGTGACATGAGATATGGGTTATGCATATCCTTTTCAAGCAAGAGAACAAGCTTCGGTATGTCTTCATATACCTGTTGTTCTCATTTGTGAATTCCCTGTTGTCTATTTCCTGGGATGTCGAGGTGGTGTAATGACATCGTCTCGGTCATTGTGTGGGGAGCATGAAGACCATCTCAGATCGACTACTGTTGCATGCTTGAGAGTAAAGGTGATGCTGTTATGCTTATCGCCGTCCTTCAGCCTTCATCTTCATCAAAGCTCAACTTGATCTTCTTGGCCTTCTTCTTTGGCTTGCGATTCTTGGCAGCGTCTTTATCGGAAACATCCTTTTTCTTCTTATCCTCCCCGTCACCTTCAGCCTTGGCCTCATCAGAATCACCGCCAACGACTTTTCCAACCTTGCGCTTCCTTCCTCCAATAGCAGCTTTGCTTTCAGACTCTTTGGTGACTTCTTTCACGACCGTCGGCTCCGCATCGTGATCTCCAGTGTCCTTGACAACGCCGTCCTTGTCGACCTCAAGACTCACGACGTTCCCGTCTTCATCCACGACAAGCGGTACATCTTCGGCTTCCTCACTGCTGGAGCGCTTCTTGGCTGATCTCCGTTGTGCAGCGAGGAGTGGATCAGGACCAGTTGCGCCGGCAGCTTGGGCGCGCAGAGCCGCAAGGAATGGCGGTGCTGCGTTGTCGTATGACAGATTTTTTGAGTTAATCTTGGGAGTAGAAGCCATGGTTGAAGAGTTGGGATGAAATAGGATGAGTGAGTGAGTGAGCTGGAGGTTTGATGTGGTTAGTTCAGCTCTCACAAGCTGTCAGCGATTGGTTTACGGCTCTTTGTCAGCTTTTCGATACCGTCTTTTGATTCTCCGTGAAACTTGGATCCAGAAACACAAACAAGCAAAATGTCAGTCTAGACTATTCTAGGCAAAAAATAGTTTATCTACCTTAGTAGGTACATGCAAGCGCAATGCGAGTGGGGCTATTGCGCCAAACCTATTTTTTTCTGGCTATGGAAGACAAGATTGAGATGAAAATGAATTTCTTGCTTTTATCAGGTCCACTGTAAACCAATAAGGCAGATCGATTAAAACTTATCCTCCTAAGTCTTAGGTTACAAAATAAATAGCTTAAGAGCAATAGTCTAAGGGGCATAAAAAGGCCCACTAATTTCGTCTCTTGTGCTTCCAGCGGCCAAATTTTCTGAGACCCTGAGGCTAGCATCTACGGTGAGTGACAAGTGGTGAGAACCTAATTATAACCGAATCCTTGGCTTCTTCTTCTTTCTTCTTTTCCTGCTTCTCCTGACAGGGGAAACCTTTGGCCAATATGAAGAGGCGGACCGGGAGATCATGATGGATATTCCGCCCTTTTCATTTAGATGAAGTTGCGGTGTCTGATTGGATTGAGCCAAAAAAAACAAAAGGCAGGGCGGCCTATTGGGTACGGACGAGCCCGTGGTCCCCGGGCCTGTAACCATCCATTGACCTAGACTAATAGCAAGTAGCTGCTGGGCCAGTGCACCGGGCCCGGGATTTTAGGTGAATGCGGACGGGGATAGGTGCATGAAATAAACTGCCAATATCAGTCACTGTGCTACAACTGCAACTACTCCAATCTCTTGAGTCTAGGTAGCACATCATGGTTGCCCCCCATCCCAACCCATGATGAATTCTCCTGACTACCTCCCGTCTTTACATATGCTCTCTACCTGTGCTTTAACTCCCTTCCTTTTGCCTCTTTTCCGTTATCCCTTCCAAACTTAAGGCTTGCCCTCATTTATCAGAGTCAGTCTTATCTAATCGCTTCCATTTCCCCATGATTTAATCGCCCTTGCTTTGCTGTACTGTCAGACAACCACTCCCTTCTTTATTGGTGATTCAAAGTATCCATATTACTACTGCTGCATTCTCGTCCCTCGTTATCAACCGCCAAGGAGTTCCATGTCTGTGCCCCACTGTCCCATCTATGCCGGTCGACGCGTCAGTGAGTTGGGTTTCTTGCTTTGCTGGGTCCAAGTTTTGGCTTTTGCTCTCTAGTTAGCTTTGACTTTGGCTTGGGAACGTGTTCGGTCCCTGCCGCTCATTACTTAATTCCGTTCCCTTGTCCATCTGCACTGTACATCTTTTCTTAGATCCAGAATCCTTCAAGATCTCGAGGCGCTGCGGCCACTCTCTTTGCTTCCATCTAAGTTTAGGTGATGCCACCTGCTTGGACTACACGATCCGAACGACGAGCCACGACAAAACGATACCACGACCGTTTATTCTTTCAGCGACTGGACCAAACTGCGATTGCGTCTCTAGCACATACCTAATTCTCCCAACCTTTTGGTCCCACCCTGCCCCCAGATCGATCGACCTACGAATACGTACGGTAGGTAGTTACGATAGCCCCGTCCGCCAACACCCATCTTCCTCCTTACTCTCGACCTCCTATTTCTTCGTCGTCGACGGCCGTCTCAGGCGCCACGATACGGCGCAATTCATGTCCTCCCGACTACAATTGTCAACAATCGCACAACCTGCCGCCGCGGTAGGCTCTTCCTCGCCATGGACCTGATCAGAAGGGCCACCAGGGTGGCTCCCAGCAAACCTTCTCTACAACTACCCCTCGATGAGAAGAGGGACTCCAAACACAACAAGGCTGTCGACAATCGCATGGCCTTCTTCCGTAGACCGCTGCGATTAAAAGGGAACTCAACGATTTCTGTACCTCTGGGCGTGGTCATCTTTTTCCCTATGCTTGTTTTAATCCTTATTTTTATTCTTTTTGTCAGCCATCCCAGTTCTCCAGGCAGAGGTTTCCTTATACCAGGAGGTGCTGCCCCTAAAATGCGGTATGTTTGATATCGCCGGTTTCGGCAAGGCCCTAGCTAACAAGAGGAAAAGGAAAATCAGCGAAAAGTACGACAAGGTGTTTGTTGAGGGATGTGCCCAGCCCGACACCAGCCAGCCCAGAGCCAATGCTGCTTTTGTGATATTGGCGAGAAATAAGGAGCTTGATGGTGTGTTGCAATCCATCAAGTCGGTTGAGAGACACTTCAACAGATGGTACCATTACCCCTATGTGTTCCTCAACGACGGCGATTTCGACGACAATTTTAAAGAGGCCATTCGAAACCACACTTCAGGCGAAGTTGAGTTTGGAAAGGTTGGACCTGACATGTGGGGGTTCCCTGATTGGATCGATCCCAAGGTTGTCAAAGAAGGCATTGCTAAACAGGGTGATGCTGCCGTCATGTACGGAGGTCTTGAGAGCTACCACAAGATGTGTAGATTCTACTCTGGGTAAGTTGAGGCAACTTTTTTATTCAGCAGCGTAACTAACAGCGCACCAGCTTCTTCTTTAACCATCCGTTATTGCTAAAGTATGAATGGTATTGGCGAGTTGAGCCTGAGATCAGCTACTTCTGCGACATCACATAGTATGTTGGTTCCTCCGACAAGATTTATTTATGCATTGCTCACAACATGTAACAGCGACCCATTCCAAAAGATGATTGAACACAACAAAACATATGGCTTTACAATTGCCGTCAAAGAGCTTCGCGAGACTGTCCCCAACATCTTCCGATACGCTTCCGCGTACAAGCGACTCAACAACATCACATCCAAGGGTCTGTGGGAAATGTTTGTCGAACCACCAGAGGACGATGAGGAAGACTCGACCAAGGAAAGCGATACATCTCCAAACGATAACAGTTTCTGGGATACTCTCACAGGAAAGAAGAAGAACACCATCGACCCCGAGTCAATGGAGGGGGAGGCCTACAATATGTGCCATTTTTGGTCTAATTTCGAGATTGCCAAGCTCAGCTGGTTCCGCAGCAAGGAGTATCAGGATTTCTTTGAAATGATGGACCGAAGTGGTGGCTTTTGGATGGAACGAGTATGCAAGCCCAAACTCCCTTTTATAACAATACTAACATTCCTTAGTGGGGCGATGCTCCCATCCACTCCCTTGCCGCTGGCGCTCTGCTTGGACCCCAGGACATCCATTACTTCCGAGACTTTGGGTATCGACACACGACAATCCAGCATTGCCCTGCTAATGCGCCCAACAAGCAGCTCCCCCGTGAGCCTTACCTCGAAAAGACGACATTCCCGGAATATAAGCGATTCGAGGAAGACGACTATTGGGAGCAATGGGACGATGTGCAAGAAGGCGGCATCGGCTGCCGCTGTAGGTGTGATACAGATGTCGTCGATGTTGAGGGCAAGGAAGGATCTTGTCTGGCTGAATGGGTCGACGTTGCTGGCGGCTGGGCTCATCCATATTAAGGCGCCCGAACACTCAAGCTTGCTTCAGTATTTGTACACTATGGACCGATAGATGACACCATATTCGAGCGTTTCGATTATTAACGGCGCTTCAGGGGGCATGAGCAACTTTCGATTTGACCAGGTCACAGGGATTCTTACACATTTGGGGACAGGATAAAAAAGACGGGTGCGGCGTTTTGTTTTAACGAGAGTATCTGGTCGTTGCTGTTGCAAGGCTTTTACCTGTACAGTTCGTTCAGAATGTTCGTTCGTTGCTGTATTACAGTACAGAACATGGCAGATGCATTGTCTAGAATTTGCTTCATATACGATTTCGGAGGTCTTATTATATTCGGATAGATGATGTGGTTTATACTCAAAAGATTCTGAGAGTACCTGCCAGGTATTAATGATACATTCAGGATGAGAGATCGCTCATTCCTAGATTCTACGTCTACTTGAATTGTCTCATACGTTTCGGACTATCTGTATACTTGAAGACCATGCCCCCAGTAGTCATGTACTTCAGCATATGCATATTGCTAGCTTCGAACCAAACAACTTGCAGCCAGGTCTCGACTATGTTGATTCAGAGGTAGCATAGGCAGACTTTCAGGAGCTGGTTAGTTGTGGCGTTGGGAGGCCCTTGACTAACGGCACTGCCTTCAGCTGAATACCACAATTCCAGCCAGACCCACTGTTCATGATCTGCCTTACAAGGACTAAGTCCTAGATATATATATAGTCTTGGACGCCTTGATGGTGACTGACTCTAACATCAAACAAGCATACACTTCTGCTATATCGTATTTCCTCTGAAGAAGCCTCTTGATCACTCTATTTCACAATGGATACATTCCATCGTGTCTCCGAGTATATCTTTGGTCCTGCGGTTCGTCCCCGGGAACCATGCGGGAGAAAAGTGCAGATCATGTCAGACCTTCACCTGGAGCTCAATCGTCAATACGCGACTTTCGACTTTCTCGCCAAAGCACCTTTTCTCATTCTGGGCGGTGACATAGGCCGCATGGTCGACTATGACATGTTCCTCCCCTTCCTTGCTCGCCAAACAGCCCGTTTCGAAAAGGTCTTCTTAGTTCTCGGCAACCATGAATTCTACGAGATGAGCTATGAAGATGGTATATCAAAGGCTAAAGAATTGGAAAAGGAGGAGACTTTGGAAGGAAAACTTGTGATTCTGGATCGAAACCGCTGGGATGACCCTAATTCAAAACTCACCATCGTCGGCGCAACGTTATGGTCCAAGATCCATCCCTCGGCAGCCGAAACTATCACTCTCCGTGTCTCGGACTATAAGAAGATCTCGGGCTGGTCCGTTGCCAAGCATAACGAGTGTCACACCCGCGATCTCGCGTATCTCAGCGAAACCGTCACAGGCCTTGGTAATCTCCCTGCAGAATCCCAGCGGACCGTTCTGGTGGTGACACATCACGCGCCCTGCGTAGCAGGATCTTCGAAGCCAGAGCATTCAAATGCTCCGTTCAGGACTGCTTTTTCGACGGATGTCATCCAGGCGAGGGAGTTTGTGAGGGGTGTCGCGGTATGGATGTTTGGGCATACGCATTACACGACGGAGTTTAAGAAGGGTGGTGTGAGGGTTGTTGCGAATCAGAGGGGGTATGTTCTGGGATATAAAGGACCTACGTTGGAGGACACAAAGGGGTTCAATGATGAGAGGGTAGTTGAGTTGTGATATATAGGTGGTCCTCTCGGATTAAGGAAAGGTGTTGGTGTTTACTGAATCTGGAGTCTGGAGTCTAGGTAACAAGATCGATTATGTTAATTTTTATGAATCAGACAATAATACATCATTCTAACCTAGGTAATTTGGCTATTTATCAGTTTGTACGTAGCAATATATTAATTTGTATACTGGAGAGAAATGAAACGGCATGATGTGACAGTATAATGTCAATGAAAAGGCACCGGAAGATACAGACAAATACAGAATGCTTCAGCGGAAGAACTACTACCAACAATCATACTTCATGATTTGAGCACCTTTTTAACGTTATTTGGAAGAGGTGTGCTGTATTATTTGAGAATATGCTTCGTGTAAGTCAAAGGTGGCATAGTCTTTTACACCAAACCGATTTACTAAAGATTCCCATAGGATCAAGAACAACCACTGAGCTTTGGGCATTAACAAATGTAGGATATATAATATTTCATCTTTTATTTGATTTAACAATATTGTTCTATTTCTTCCCGACGTATTCGTTTTAACTTGTTGTAAGTGCATCCAAGGTAAGGATTAATGAGTGGCCTGAGGCATCTACTGCCCCAGATTGACATTCTTGCGCTAAGGTTAAACCTCCAAAAAATTGGTTACTGTCGACTTGGAGATCGCCAGCATCAACCTCTAGATTCACGGCCACGGCGCCCTTTCCACGACGATGCCTCCTCGAATTTCTCCCTTCAGCACGCCGCTGTGCTGTAGGACGACCGCCAATGCTCCCGTCTCGTCGCTGACTGCCTACCTCGCTGGTCTCTCGCTCCAGACCCGAAATGCGTCCATCCTTAGCAGCCTCGCCAACACCCCAGGTGCCATGCACCAGAAGAAGCGAGTTGGTCGTGGTCCTTCATCCGGACATGGAAAGACATCTGGTCGCGGTCACAAGGGTCAGAAGCAGCATGGAAAGGTCAAGCCATGGTTCCAGGGTGGTCAGACACCTTTGATTGTCAAGCACGGTCGAAAGGGTTTCAGCAACTAGTGAGGCGCCTACGATTATCCCCCGACACGGAATTGGAGGTTTTGGAGGATAAAGGGTTCAATTGACTAACAAGTCCGTAGCCGAGCCCCTCAAATGTCGGAAGTCAACATCGACCAAATCCAGGCCTGGATCGACCAAGGACGACTTGACCCCACGAAACAGATTACTCCCAAGGAATTAATCGAGTGTGGGATTATTGGAACCCTCAAGGACGGCGTCAAGATTCTGTCCCGTGGTGCAGACACTCTCAAGCAACCCATCAACGTCATGGTCTCTCGTGTTTCTGCCTCAGCAATTGCCGCTATCGAAGGCGCCGGCGGCAAGGTGCTCACCCGATACTACACCAAACTCGCCATAAGACGACTCTTGACTGGCGAGTCGGTCAATACAGACAAGCCTCTGCCCCAAGGTGCGGAGCACGTTGATACTGTGCTGGCCGCAGCCCGCAACGCACCGTTCCGATACCGACTACCCGACCCCACTGGCCGTGAGGATATCGAATACTATCGTGACCCTGCGCACCGAGGATACTTGAGCCACCAGCTTGCGCCAGGCGAGTCACCCAGTTTGTACTTCAGGGTTCCTGGTGTGCACAAGATTAAGAGTGAGGTCAAGAAGGAGAAGGCGGCTACCGAGGAGACTCTTTTCTAAAGGCTGGGTGGGGTATAGCATGTTGATGAATTGTATTATAATGACCGAGTAGAACTTGGATGTGAAAACAAAGCAATGTACAACCAATTGAAACTCTTAAACTGAAGACGTTGATTCAATCCGATGAATGCATCGATCGATATTCAAGATCAATCAGCCACAGTTTGACTGACAGTTTGTGGCGTTGCCAGGAACACCATCCATTTTAGCCGTTACAGGACATGACTTTGATGGAGATGCATGGAGAACCTAGTGGGAAGTGGGAGCGAGGTACGTACCGATGACGCTCCACAACAGCTCTGTCCGGACGCCGGGTTAAGGTCATGTCGCAGACCAGACCCAAGTCTTCTCCACCTGGAATGACTTCACCAACCTCCCGGTTGCCTCTCAATTCGCGTGTATTTCGTCGCTAAGCTTGCTGTACGGCTTATTGGATTTGCTTCAGCTCTTTTAGTCGCTATTTGTTACATCGCAGGCTCGCTATCGCTCATCCCAGACCATTGCGCTGAATAGCCTCTCTCTTTCACGGCCTCAATTACGAGTCGCCTATACTACGTTAGACGAGACGACGGATCTACATACAATCGCTCCACGAGTTATCGCGACTCAGCTGATCGGCATCGACAAGACTGGTACGCGCCGCAAGATAGCTTTACAACAGAATACACGGCATACAAAACCACAATGTCGCTGTTTGGTTCATCGCCGACTGAGGATAGTCCGGCCCTGAGCTCGACTGGTCCTGCTCGACGTGGTGGTGCTGGGCTCTTTGATGATGAAGAGTCCGCATCCAAACCATCCAACAGTCTCTTCGCTGACGATGACTCCCAAGATTCACCTTGGGATATGCCTACGCCGCGCAAGCAGCAGAGCCGTGCCGACCTCATCCGCAGCCTCCTCGCCGGTAGCGACGTACCCGACAGCTATATCGAGGTCTTCGATACAGTAGTGCGCGAAGATGGAAGCGGGGGTCAGGTCACCTCTGGAGGTATCGCAAAGCTCTTTGCTACAGCCAGACTCGGAGCCGACGCTCAAGCTCGCATCATGTCCTTGGTCGCTCCGGGTGGCGGGGATATCAAGCTAGGTCGAAACGAGTTCAATGTGCTGCTGGCCCTGGTCGGCCTGGCACAGGAAGGTGAAATCATAAGTCTCGATGGTGTTGATGAGCGACGAAAACGTAAGTATTGATTCATATTTCTTCGATTTCCACTTCGCATGAAAGAATTCGCATCATGCAAATGACTTTTGCTTGCCAAGGCTTACAACTGCGTTATCATCTGGTCCATGCGAAACCATGTCACATCAGTGCTGGCATATCCCCCCGGTGGTTGGTGGGGACACTACTACTCGATGCAGCTAATAACTCATTTCCATCACAGGCCTTCCACAACCCAAGCTCGCAGGTCTCACTGCAGAGCCCATTCTACCTCCAGTTGCTGAGCTTTCTGCGAAACCTCCTCAGACGCCTCCCAAGGATAATCCTCCTCAACAACAGCAAACTCCGCCCGCGCAGCCGCAGCCGCAGTCGCAGCCTAAACAATTCCGTCCAGCTATGGAAGACCCTGAAGACGACCCATGGGGCAGCCCCGATATGCACAAGACCCACGATCACGGTCCAGCCAAATCCAATGGTGCCCAGCGTCACAACACGAATGGCCATACCGGCTTCAGCCAAACACCCCCAACAACAGTAATCGATGCTCCTCCTCTAACTCATGTCGCGTCACCTCCTGCGACTTCGCCGAATCGTCGCAGACAGCCCAGCACTAACTCAGTAACCGGACCTGCTGGATGGGGATACTTTGATGGGACCAATCCCACCGTAGGCGGCTTCGGCGAATCCCCAACTGCTGCTGCTGTTCAGAACCCCTTCGCCACCGGCGCTACAGCGACCCCAAACATGCAGCCTCCTCCAGGCCTCCCCCACCATCCGAGTAGCGGTAGAGTCAGCCGTGGCGCTGAAGAGAAGGTTATTGTTACTCTTATGCCAGAGAAGGAGGGAGTCTTTATGTTCCAGCACCATAACTACGAAATCTCAAGCGTGAGGCGTGGCAGTAAAGTTATTCGCAGATACAGCGATTTTGTCTGGTTGTTGGATTGTCTGCACAAGAGATATCCATTCCGCATCTTGCCGCTACTTCCACCCAAGCGCGTAGGCGTAAATGGCAGTCATCTGTCCAATGATGGCGCTTTTATCGAGAAGCGAAGAAGGGGTCTAGCACGATTCTTGAACGCCCTCATTAGGCATCCAGTTCTTAACCAAGAACAGCTTGTTGTCATGTTCTTGACCGTTCCCACAGTAAGTTTTTCATGTCTCGGCGTATAAGCCAACTGCTGAAGCTAATATCAGCATCAGGAACTGTCTGTGTGGCGCAAGCAAGCTACTATTTCTGTTCAGGATGAATTTACCGATCGAGCACTACCACCTGGTCTGGAGGATTCTTTGCCAGCTGAACTCGAAGACCTATTTTCCCGAACACGCAGTGGTGTCAAGCGTTCCGCCGAGCTTTACATCAACGTCTGCAACATCATGGATCGTCTTGTCAAGCGAACTGAGGGTGTGGCTGCTGACCATGCTCGTATCGCCATGTCTCTGGCTTCGCTTACTGAAACTTCCGAGGATACATACTCGACAGACACCAACGAAGTTCCCTTGCTTAACGATGGACTTGTCGCCATGAGCAAGCACCTGAGAACGTGCCAGGCTTTGATGGAAGACGAGAGCCGTGGTTGGGACGAGGGTGTGCTGGAAGATCTCAAGCGTCAACGAGATGCTCTTGTAAGCGTACGAGAGTTGTTCGAGCGACGGGAAAGACTTGATAAAGACAATATCCCTTACTTGGAGCGAAGAATCCAAACTAACGAGAGCAAACTTACCAGCCTGAGAGCCAAGCCAGAAGGTATGGTCAAGGCTGGTGAGATTGATCGTATAGCGGAAAACATCATCAAGGTAAATTGCCTCTTTTCAAATCATTCCTGGCAGATTGTTAACAGCAAATAGGATAAGGAATCCATTGTTCAGCAGCACAACCGCTCCATCTTTGTCAAGGAGTGTATCCGCGACGAACTCAGTACCTTCCAGTCAACACAGTATCTCGTGAGTCGGTGGAACCAGGACTGGGCTGGCGAGCGAGTCAAGTATGCCGAGATGCTCGCAGACAACTGGCGACGGTTGCTCGATGAACTCGAGGGCATGCCGCTGGGTGACTAGAATGTGCCAGAGAGCCACCGAAGTTCATTTGAAACAGCGATTGAAGCATCTGAAGTATGGGATGAATTGCATTGGAGAGACGTCAGGTGGTAATTGAATATTTTGAGAGGGGAAGGAGAAGACGAAGCGATGGTTGTGGTTTGTCTTTTTTTGAAGTTACAGTTTGCGTTTAAAATGTGTCGTTTTTGTATCAAGGCAGGTGTGCATGGGTTGGAAGAGAGACGGGAGTCAGTGGTAGGGAGAAAGAAGCATGAAGACATGTGCTCGATACCCTTCATTCATTTTAGTTTTGAACATTATTTCATAATAGATATCATGGCTGTTATGTATATATAGGCCTTTACTCGATGAGAGCGCTACAATCTATGCATAAAAGAAATGTAATGGCCAAATAATCGCTTGTCATCAAATCTTCTATTAACGTTTCACTTTTTATCTTATCCTGTCATCTACCAGGGTATCCCAACTACCTACCCATCTACCACTGATCTGTTACAGCACCGTGGGAAGCATCGCCGACCAAGCGGGCATACTTGGCCAGCACACCCCTCGTGACACGGGGCGCAGGAGGCTTCCACTCGCTTCGTCGCTTCTCCATCTCCTCGTCAGTGATGTCGACATCAATTCGGTTGTTAATCGCATCGATAGTGATCTCGTCTCCATCCTTGACCAGAGCGATGGGACCTCCAACCATAGCCTCGGGCACGACGTGGCCTACAATGAAGCCGTGGGAAGCGCCGCTGTATCTTCCGTCGGTGACAAGCGCGAGGTTGGAGAGACCAGCTCCCATGATGGCTGCGGAGGCCTTGAGCTGCTCGGGCATGCCGGGTCCGCCCTTAGGACCCTCGTAGCGGACGATGACGACGAGGTTGCCGTCGGACTGCTTGATCTCGCTTCGATTCAAGGCGCCGTTGAGCTCCTTCTCGGTGTTGAAGACGCGAGCCTTTCCGGTGAAGGACAGACCCTCCTTTCCGGTGATCTTAGCGACAGCGCCGCCAGGGGCAAAGTTGCCCTTCAGGATGCGGATGTGGCCAGAGTCCTTGATGGGGTTCTCAAGAGGACGGATGATGTCTTGACCAGGGTCCAGACTAGGCCAGTCCGCAACGTTCTCGGCGAGAGTCTTGCCGGTGATGGTCATGATGCTACCGTCGAGAAGACCACGGGCGACGAGCATCTTGATAACGGAGGGGGTACCGCCAACCTTGTAGAGATCCTCCATATAGTATTTTCCACTGGGGGCGAGATCAGCAAGGAAAGGGGTGCGGTCACTGGCGCGCTGGATGTCGTCAATGGTTAGGGGAACATCGGCAGTGTTAGCCATGGCGAGGAAATGAAGAACGCCATTTGTTGAGCCACCAAGAATCATCGTCAGGACAAGAGCGTTCTCGAAAGAGGCGCGGGTCATGATATCGCGAGGACGAAGGTCCTTCTCCATGGTAGTACGGATAACCTGGGCAGCACGCTCACACTCGCGACGCTTCTCAGGAGATTCTGCAGGATACGACGATGAACCAGGAAGGGTAAGACCCATGGCTTCGATAGCGGTAGCCATAGTGTTGGCCGTGTACATACCACCACAAGCTCCAGCGCCGGGGCAAGCATGCTTCTCGATATCGTCCATGACATCGGAGCTCTCGCGACCAGGTTCACCGGGGTTCGTCTTGGCGTGCAGACGGCCGTAGTTGAAAGCACCCGAGGCCTCATAGCAGGTGCTGATGTTGATAGGCTTCTCAAGAAGGTTGGAGTGGCCCTTGCGGATGGTACCGCCGTAGATCATGATGAAAGGACGGTTGTGACGAGCAGCGGCCATGACTGTGCCGGGCATGTTCTTGTCGCAACCAGGAATGGAGATGTTGGCGTCATGGTGCTGGGCACAGGTGACGGACTCGATGGAGTCAGCAATGATTTCTCGGGTTTGGAGAGAAAAGCGCATGCCTGTTGGGTGAGTGAGTGAGTGAGATTGTTATGTGTGGTGAGTCTTTTACTTACCCTCGCCGCCCATGGTGATGGCATCAGAAACACCAACAGTGTTGAACTGCCAGCCGATCATACCCTCCTTCTCAATGGAGTTCTTGACGATCTGGCCGAGGTCGAGGACTATTATTTGTAAGTGCGTCTTCCATCAATTGTATATCTGTGTTACTCACGATGGGTACTGCGCAGACTCGTTAATATCTTTTCTCGATGTGTAGATTCACTTGACTTGAGACTCACTTGCAAGGGTTTCCTTGCCACCAGACGGTAGCAACACCGACCTGGGGCGCATTCTTCATTGTGTGCTGGTCCTTGACACCGGCTCCGTAGAGCATGGCCTATACACCAAGCCATGTCAGTGACGAGCAGTGAGTTTGGGAGATGTTACGCACCTGAGCTCCGGGGTAGTCATGCTCACGAGTGATCTTTGTAGACCAACGGTTCAGAGCTCCACCGGGAGGAAGGCAAGGGAATGGAATGTAATCGCTTGACTGCTTAGGATCGTGGGTGACTTGGTCCGCCATTATGATGGTTGATTAGGGGAGGATATCTCCAGTCTTTAAAAGTAGCTGTAGTATAGGTATCTAATAGTAAGTGACCTAGATACCAGGGTCAGTTAAGGGCACAACTTTTGCTTTGCACAAAAGCGATGTCGTAGAGAAAGGAAGATGAAGAGATGAAGTTGAAGTTGAAGTTGAAGTTGAAGTTGCAGGAAACATGAGACGAGAATCATAGCCAAGTAAGGATTCCAACCCCACGAGCAGAGTGACTTTACTAACCTTTGGGGGTATCTCAAGGCGAGAGTCAGGCCAGGGCCGAGAGAGAGAAATTGACCAAATACAAGCGTCGGATTAGACAATAATTGTGGTGCAAGATGCAGATGCAGTCGCAGTTGCAGATGCCGAAGAGCGGAGAAGTCTCTCTCTTTTTTAGTGTTGGTATGAGGGGGATGATAAGTGTAAGCGGAATCTCCCTGTAGCCGTAAATAGGTCTCTCTCTTTTTCTCTCAAAATACTCCCAGAAATTGTCAAGAAAGAGGTCAAGATTCCTGTTGCTCTTGGGGAGTAGAAGAAGAAGAAAGTGGTGATGAGAGAAGAAAAAGGCGAGATGATGATGATTGCACTGGCAATGGTAGTAGCAGTGGCAGCGATGGCAACTGGCAGCTGTGGATCACTGACAGCAATGGAGTTGAATGTGTATTATTACAGGAATAAGTAAGTACCTACTAAAAGGTAAAAATAATAATCAATTGCTAATCTAAACCGAGAGAAGCTGCCTTTTTAAAGTCATTCATATTATTCCATCTATTCCTTCGCTCCAATCTTTTCCGGACCGAGCAAGTAAACTCGGTAATACTGTCACGAGTACAGTCTCTCTTTTGCGATACTTGATATCCATCCATCCATTCATTTATTCAACCCCTCATCATAGCAGGTTGATCATCATGCTATGTACATAAAAAGAGCTACTGTAGGTAGCTGTCGAGGAGGAGTCCACTTCCCGATTAGTACATACTATAACCCCGCACATTCAAGCTTGGCCGAATAGTTATACCAATACCAGCTCTTGGTTTAGCAAGCAATTACGGGTAAGTTTGAGAATTAGTTACGTACTGTAATAAAGTGACTGCTCAATGGAATGGCAAGAGAAGGCAGACAATAAAATGGTCTTTGGATCAAGAGACATGATTCTGAGTGTAAAGTAAATCATAGATACAACCATGCATGACTTGGACACGGTAGTTCTCACGATAACTTCATTGTCAAGCATCGGGTCAACTGTCACCCCAAACAGTGTCCGGCTAAAAAGGCAAGTTCAGAAACAACAATTTATCCATCAACGCCTTTTTGACTCGGTAATTTACATTTCACCAGCTCCACAGACAGACCTAAGCAGACCCATTCACTCAATGCACCTTCATTCAGCCCCGGGTCCAACTCCGTTCTCTCTACCGGAGGACCCGAACCTCGGATCGGATATCTTTGCGAGTTTCAGTTGTGCCCGATCCGAAGCTGGCAGAGTAGTCTAGTCTCTCGGCCGTAGATGTTATATATCCACTGACTTATCTAGATTAGCAAGTAGACTAGCGGTTTTGACATGTTTCTGTCGCCGGCATTGTATAGTTAGTAGGTACTTAGGGACCAGTATACACATATACATACATGTATGTAATATGCATTTCAGATACTCGATCCTCCAAGAGAGACAACGACAACTGACCACAGCCACACAATCAAGATTGGTCAATCCATCTGCCATCTCACACAAGCCATGATAAACGGCCCATGCTTTAAACAGTCCTACTATGGTTAGGATACACCCACGCACGTACAGATATACTCATCATTGTGAAACAGAGACTCGGAAACGTTTTGAAACCTAACAAGGTACCGATACTCAGCCAAGACATGTACACGTACTCTTCCTCAAAACTACTGACTATACCATTACAATTCGGGCTTTTGCTGCGAAATGATCTTCATCCCACCTCGCACAGACAAAGTTCGCACGTATCACCCTCCCTCTCACCCTGACTTTATGCTCTCCTCTCACGTCACTCGCGCCATGTCACATCGCATTGTGTTATCGAAACAGTAAATGATTCAACGTGAAGAAGATTATCAATTGATACCCGCCAGCTTTTACCGCTGACAAGCTATATCCAATAGGTATTATCCTCCTCCCCACAGCCTTCCAAATGTCCACTCATGCAGTGGCAGAAGCTGGGCGTCCGTCCTGAGCTTTGGCTCTCTTTTTTTCATCACCGTAATTTCATCAGTCCTCAACCTCAAAAGAGATGGGCTGTAAAATGTAAGGAAATTTGCCGAAGCAAGCCAAAAACAAGTAAGAAAAAACGTAGGATAAAAAAAAAGACGGCAAAATCAAACCAAGCAAAATCCAAAAAGAGACTCTGAGCTCAACACACTGAGCTGGTCTGTAACCCCAAGCAAAAGACAAAAATCAGCCTATAGTATAGTAAAGTGCCCTTCTCCGTCTGCGACAAGTGCTCTTCATGTCGTGTAGCAAATGCCGTGCATCTACCTCCTTTTTTTTCCTCCGCACAGGATGGTGAGTCCTACCCACTAAACAATACTTGGTTCGTAATAGGTGAAGCTAGAACGGTAAATGCGCGACCTGAAGTGAATGGAAGTGATATGTATCGTGAAAACGAGTGCGGGCGCAAGTATAATGCCCATGGCAGAGATGCCGTGTCGTGTGCCTTCTACAGAGCAGAAGAGCACCAAGGTCGTTGGATGAAGTGAATTGCAGAAAGCAAGGAGTATTGTACAATGGATATGCCGTGGTCTCACGCCATCCTCATCCCCTAATTACTTGGCGACGGAGTGAGGATCAAGACAGGGTTGAATTACCCGAGGAGTCCACGTTCAGTGAGCGGTCTGCATCATACCGAAACGCTCCTCTTCCAGCCGTCTCACAATATCCCGATCGCGAGCGGTGCGAGGGTCAGCATCAATGCCGAGGATTGATGAGATCCGTGTCTTGTCATGTCCCTTTTGATAGGTCTGGTTCTGTGCGTCCTTCTCGGCCTGCCCTGGGCTGGAAGTGGGAGTGATGGGTGTCAGAGACGAGGGGCTGCAGCAAGTGCCAGTCTTCCAAGCCTGCTCCAGGACACTGGGAGACGCCGACGGTCCATACTCGTTGGCGATGGTGGACCAGAATGAGGAGCGGTGGGAAGAGTAGATGGAGTGAAGGCGGGAAAGATCGACATGCGAGGCGTTGTGAGCGGGAGGCGAAGGCACAACTGCAGGTGTGGGAGCAACTGAACAATCAAGGCGCAGAGGAGGCGTTGTCCTAGGATAAGATGCTGCTCGGTGGAAAGAAGCATGGGGCATCTGCACTGGAACGTCGACAGCGGGCGTGTTATATGACTGGTGGGAAGCAGGAGGAGGGAGCGGCATGCCAGTAGGCTTGGGGAGGATTGATGGTAATCTGGGCACCTCACTGGGGCCAACAATGCTGGGGAGTTGGATGTGGCTAGAGTTGTTGCTGGTGTTGTAGGGAGGAGGGCTGTAGCTTCGCATGCTTCCACCGGGCGAGGCGGAGCGAGAGACAGTCTCGCGTGCTGGGCTTGGGATGTTCACGTTGTGAGTCTGAGAGATTTCCATCGAGGCACCCGATGAGACAGAGGCAGCACGCTTGTTGCGTCTGTTGCTGCCATGAGAAAGCTGGTGGTAATGAAGACGGCATGCCAGCTCTGTCTTCTTGAGGTGGGCAGCAATGTACTTGTAAGGCATCTTTTGGAGTCGAGTCTGGATGAGATATGACTCCTGCGTTTAGTGTTAGTTACATGGTCAAGCAGCCACGTTGAACTGTGTCATGTTGACTCACCTCCTCGTCACTCCAAGCACGTCCACCGCCAGTCGATGAAGCCTTGCGGTTCTTTGTGATGCCATAATCGTGGCGGTCCATGGAATCCCTTGATGGGATATAAGGCGTGGGGGCCTGAGCCATCTGGTGAGAAGGAATGGCTGAGCTCATTGTCAAGGTAGTCATGAGTGGTCTCGTTCCTGAAAAGTCCACAATGGGTTGTCGTAAAGTCAGATCGAAGAGAGAAAAGAGAGTCGTTTATTTCGATAAATCGAAAGTCGTCGTATATGGTGGTCTTTTTGGGTAAAGTCCAAGCGTGAAGCTGAAACCGATCGAGATGGTTGGTTGGAAAGGTACCGAATGTACTGTTTAAGCCAGCGAGATAATTAAACTCGAAAATACAGACACCGGACGGGACAAGTCCTCGGAAGTTGAAAGATGGCGGGATATTGAATCCAAAGAATAGAAGTAAAACCGAGTGTCGGTTTTTGTTGACGAAGGAGTGTTAGCAGCCAAACCAGTTGGTCCAAGTTGGTACTGTAACAGTAATGAGTGTTAGAGCTAACTGTGATGGAGAAAGAGTAGCTCGAGAAGTGAAGACAACACAAGACGCGACAGCGTTTCTTGAATGTTGCAAAGAAGAAAAGAAAAGAAAAGATAAAGATGATGGGTTTGAAGATTGTGAATCCAAAAGATGGAAGAGGGAGGGAGGGAAAGAAGTAGTTTTAGTAGGGGAGGGGCAGTAGATATTGTAATCCAGTCCAGTAGGTGTCGTTCTTTCCATCCTTAGTACCTGCCTGGGTAGGCTACAGGGCGGACAGCGGTTTAGCTACAGTGGGATACAGCTGCGTAGGGGCAGATTACAACGGCCACGACGGTGGTGATGATGGTTCGGGGCCATGCATGGGAAAGGGGAGGGATTTGAACAGGGTAGAGTGTAGGGGTACCTTACCTTACTTTACTTTACCGCACAGGAACAAGAACAGGAACAGGGGATCACCCCTCCCATGTCATGGGCATCTTCCACGGGGGGTTTGAGATGGAGGAGGAGGAGGCGTTCCAGGCCTACATGACAAGGGTCGGGTTGATTGATGTCTTGGCTTGCTGAGTGTTGCAACAGGAACAAAACAATAAACTCCTCCTACAGAACATCGCAGACGGAGCCGGTCGTAGAAGATGATTCATCCAGCATTTGTTGTTTCAAACTCAAAACAAATGCTACTACTGCTTAACCGGACTCTGGGCGCAAGACGAGACTAACTCAAGACAAGAATTGACACAGATTGGCGTTTTCTGTCTGAACCCCAGAAGAAAAGAGAAACAGAAAACAATTATCTTTGTCTTATTACGAGAAACGCCACACCTACATATACATACATGCATGCATCAGATCAGTGCGGTCTGTATGTACAGTATGTGACTTTTAAGCCCCATCTCGGTGAGATCTAGTCTAGGCCATGTACCCAACTAAAGTGACAAAATAGGTATATGGAGCGAACCCTTCCGCTGCAAAAGACGCCCGCCTATTTCGTTGACAGGAAGCCCAGGCCAGGCCATGCAGGTAGGCAGGCAGGCAAGCAGGAGCCTCAAAGCGATCACACACATGATTAGCTGATAAAGGTGTCTTGTCTCTCTGTCTGTCTTCTGTGGCTCAACTCACCCTTGCCTGGTAAAACGGTCACCACCGCAAGTAGCGTGCTCCAAGGAAGGCATTCAAACATCCATCGAACCCCGTACAACGGACATTGGAAGGGCCTGTGCAAAGTTTTGTTAGCTCTTACGAGTCTTGGCATCCCATCTTTCAAGCTCTGTAGGGGAAGTAGGCCGACCGTTGGAGACTGAATGGATAGTTATACAAGCTTCGCGTTACGTACATAGTGGTATTCCTGTGGCGGGCTTGTCCCTGCACTAACTTCCCGTTGTGGTAACTGTGCCTTTTTTCTTATTTCTGTTCCTGACAGCTGGCAACCTGTTCCTCTTGTCGTCTTCCCTTTTAGACGGCGGGGTCGTGTTGCGTTACATTGACCTCAGCTTCAGGTGCGATGCTGCAAGTAATAACTTGCATTCTTTGCCTTGGCTGTTGTCTACATACAAAGCAAGCACCCCTGATGAATAGCAAGGGGCTGATATATTGCTTGATTTACTGACGGGACGGTCGGTCCCTTGTTTTGATAATCCGCCTAACGTTGGAGTACAGTAGTGGCTTCTAGACTAAAAAACTAGACTGGGTACATGTCCATGATCTTCTCGTGGACCGTGATTAGGTCCCAAGCTGTTGGCTTCCCTCAAGTCCGAGAGCCAAATCTGGCCCGGGCGCTGGCAAGCAAGGCGATCGGATCACTTAACTAACGCAGGTCATTTATGACGATGATGATGATGATGATGGTTGCTGCTGGACTGTGCTGACCGCGAAGGATCATACTCTTTTAATGCTACAGTCCATCAGATAAAAATGTTTATTAGGTCCATAGTTCCAATAGCAGCTGAAAGTGAGTTTCGTCCCTACCTACCCACCGAAACAGGTCGGTAGTGGAATTAGACAGTTCATCAGCGGGATAATACTTACTGTCTGTACCCGGCTTGCACGGTGTTTGGTGGGAGGACAGGGAATGAATGTCATTGACGGGTGGAAACCCTGTCGTCTATCGTTTCGTGATAGGTGGGTGCAAGATATGCCGTCCGCTTAGACGAAGTGCACATACGTACCATCGACGCCTCGATTTACAAATTTGCGGGCCGTAATTTCAATCTGCAGTGATTGTTTTGCACTTTCTTACATATTAATTAGACTTTGCCTTTTCATCTCATCTATCAGTGAAAATTGATACTGTGCAATGATGTTGCAATGTCTGAAACTGTTATGTGGCTGCTGATGTTGTTGTTGTTGTTGTTGTTATTATTATTGTTGTTTACCCCAAAAACAACTCCAACTTATAACAACATCCATAACTATAACAAAACATTCTTATTACCCACGTAGGTATTCACCACCCGTCGGTTTCAAAATACTCTAACCTACTAACTAAACCTCGCCGCTTCTCTTAGCTGCCGCCGTGCCCCAGGCCAGGCCAGGCCCTACAGTAGGTCGGTCGGCTCCAGCTCCAAGATACTGTACTTGCCAGGGTTCAGGGATCCCCCCTTGAAACCTGCTAGTGCACTGGCGTAATTTCAACCCGGACCAAGACTCAGTATCAGGGACTTTAGTCCAAAAAAGATAGACATTTGCGAAATCCGTGGAGCGCCATCTCATGATTGGCCAGTCAAGTTAACCTCAACTTTCCAAAACATGGATTTTGACACAAAATGTTTTCCCCCTACGTAACTTGATCTCTTCTCAGTCTAATAAATCCGTTCAAAACAGGAACAAGGTTATTCTTGAATGGGAACAGAACTTCCCGTGTTGGATCCCAGCCCAGGGAAAGAAACAAGCTGAGTTTTGCCTCATAACAGAAACATTTATTCCCCAGGTCAGGTCAGGGACGAAGAACTGCCATCAACTAGGTAGGTAGGTAGGAAACACTCGGCCGGAAGATACAAGTCGGTATCCCACTGTTCCTTTTCTCGTACCCATTCTTTGATCGTCGCTTTCTCCTCCACAGCTGCGGGCATTCTACAGTTACGGTTGCAATACGGATTACTACTGCGGGATCTAAAAGTTCTTCATCTAATACCTGTTCTTAGTCACTCGGGAGCCCCATTCCAGTCAGATGTAGAACTATTACCTATCACAGTTGCATAGGAACATGATCGATACCTCGAGCGGTGAACCGGCCCTGCGTAGCGAGCGAGGTGGTGTTGTTGTAGCACTCGATCTTCCCTTGTCAACCCTAAAAGATCTTCCGCCTCTATCACCCCATGCATATTGACAATCCTGATTAATGAAAGTGTGCACCACGAACTGACTAGTGCCCGATGCATAATGCGTTGCACGGTAGCATTGGATAATAGGCACAGGTAGTGTAAAGATCTGACACGCGTACATATCTCTCATCAGATTCGTCTGAACATGTGTGGTGCGCTGAGAGCCGAAACCTCAGTCCTGTTCTGAACGTCTTCAGACATTTCCTCTTCTGATATGATGCATACGTCTGACATGTCGGCGTCGAGAGAGAAACACTTTCAACAGCTCGGATCGAAACATTTCCGGTAACCGGCTACTACTCTGACACTCTGCCGAGCCTGACAGGAGAACTCTTATGAAGCCGGATGGTGTTGGTTCCTGTGTGAGATATGCTTCGAAGCAGCGATCAAACACTGTACAGATCCGAAACTCCAAGATCTCAGATTTCCAAGATGTGTTTTTTCGATAGGCTCAGTTTCAAAACTTTGCTTAACCTTGACCGTCAGCATTTATAGCTTTAATAATATATGTTTTATATGTCTCATGATCAACTACCTTTCTTTGTCTAGTCTAGTTTATATCACCATCTTAAGCGTTACCTGGATTGCATCTCTCTGCTTAAGCACTTGTCTGAGCGTTAAATGTTTTGCCCAGTCGCAACATTTTCAGACGTGGAACTTACCTCGGCATCGTTTCACCAGTCTGTGCATCTTGCTGGTCCAAGCTGTTTATTAGTATTCTGTCATGGGGCTAGGGCCTCAGGTGAGAGAAACATGTTCTCGAACATTGCTGTTCTGGCAGGGGGTGTGCGAATGTGGTGAGTGAAGTGCAGCTATCGTGAGCCTCTCCAGTTTTCCAAAGGGCACAGCACGGGCAAGACGGCCGGGGATATAAATTCCGTAGCAGTAGTACGTATGTACGCAGCCTTGTACCTCTACAAGGTTCTTCTTTAGTGATAATTTCGTTCGGGTTTTACATTCATTAATGGTGTTGGCGAAAAAAAATGACAAACTTGCCCAAGCCAAGTGGTGGTGTTGTAAGTGAGCGATTGACTTCCTCACCGACATGTTCATCTCATCTCTGTCATATTCCATTAATGCCTCAGTATGTTTACAGCTCATGACCTGCAGGCAGGGCAAGGCTGGGCTCTCGTTTCAATATTCACCGTTATATAAGGTTGTAGCTTGAAACGTGACCGTAATGTTTGGGATTTTCGCATCACCAAGTTTCCCAAAGTTGCGCTGCGCTGCCCTACCCAGCCGCCCATGGCTGTGTCAACAAGGGTAGACAATCGCTTGGCCCTACGGCTCGAGAGACGTCCGAGTCTTTAAGCAGCGCTCTTTGCAACCGGCGTGGTTTCATGAGCGGCCTACGAGGGGTCGAGGTTTCGAAACGATGTAGTAGTAGCATGTTGGAAGTGGTTAATGCACTGGTGGGATATGTAAGTGCAGTCCAGTCCAGTTCTTGGTGAGAACAGGACTGTCTGTATCTTGGCCGCATGTAACTCTTCGTATCGCATCGTGAGCGAGTGACTGACAATTTCCAACCTGATGCTCTGGACTTCGGAATCTATTTCCCCGGTATATTAAGGCTTGTGGACTTGTCATGTTTCGTTCCGATGGGGGAGAGTGCCCCGTGCTTTGTGCTTATTGACGTGGGCCGTCAGACCATGTGGATGACAAGCGTGTTTCGTAGTGGGGATCGGCAATGCACCCTTTTGATTGATATGGGTATCCCTCGAAGTCTAATGTGAAATCGATAGATGCAGCTTCGTCACGAAAAATAGGGCTCTTAGAGCAACCTTAATCTCACACAAATACAAAAGCACTGTGAGACCTGCTATGCAACCCACTTATCCTTCCTTTAACACAAAGACCCAAAAAGACCACTTTTGGACCCCTTGAACACAAAAGACCAAGCATCCACTTGTCAGTCAATTTGCCCAGACCCTGATCCCTGTTGCGCACCCTTTTGATAGTAGGCTAAGACAAGGTACATACATTCATTCAGTCAGGGTTGGACTCTTTTATCGAGTTTCCTACGCCGGATCTTCGCTACCACGATCAGAACGACGTTTAACCGCTGCACTCCTACACAAACATGGAGCTTCTTGATTCGTCCCATGATAGACTAGCCTATGCCTGCGTGGATAGTATTCAGCCGTTGAATCAAGGTCTGATGGTGGTCAGCAAGTTACCCTATACTACTATGTTCACAGAAGGGTCCTTCAACATAGACGCGGATGTATTGTTACCAAAGAAATGACTGTGGCTTACTGGTGATTGCCGAATATTCTACTCTGTTCCATCTGCTGTACAAAATGTATATTTTCTCGGAAGCTTGGTCGTAGGGGGACTGTATAGCACTTTCTGCAATTTGGTGGATGTGGGAGTTGCATGGGGTTGAGAGTGGCATTTTCAGACTTGACACGCAACCAAATGAAAAGTTGCGTACTACGTGCCAGGAACATTATGCCACTCATACTGGACCATATTTATACAAAACATTTGCCTTCCGTACGAGAAATCGACCATCCGAACCCGGATCCGACGAGGGAGGGACTTCAGAGGTACACCGGTCAAATGTCACGATCTTAGCTCGAGACCGCGACCAGATTGCCGGGTGTACGGATACCCCATTGTGTACAGTATGTACAGTACTTCACAGTGGTAGAGTGGAGAATCGGGGCAGATCCATCACAAAGCGATGCGGCTCTGAGGCCAGCCATGCGAAAAAAAAGGCACGTACCGCAAGACAATAGGACAGCGTCGCAACTAACTCGTTGCGTGTAAACGTCCTGTCATTAGGCTTTCTGTCAATGTCATGTATGCAGTAGGTTTTCATGGTTTCCTACATGTGATAGGACGTGATGAGTTTATGAGCGAAACTCTCTAGAAGCGGGGACAACTTAATCATCTTCCAGAATGAATACGCCCAATGACTGGAATAAATGTTTCGAGGCGATAAACTCGATAAGGAGATGAACGAGATATTCCACAGCGCGACTGTAGGCCCAAGAGGGAGCCAATGCTGATTGGATTGCCCTGCCAGTAACCGTCAATAAGGCATGCCACGCAGCACAACACGTCGTGGCAAGTTATCAAACTACTAATGATAAAGAGTTTGCATAAAAAGTACACCCAAACCACAAACGATGGCCAGATATCAGACAAGTCCACGGGGTAAAGATCGAACAGACAAGGATTCATCCACATTGTCTGACGTCTTTAAATACATACCGTCAGATTGTGCGAATAAGCGATATTGTTCTGTTCACCAAGGTCGAGTCGAAAGAAATGACTCATCAAAAAGAAGACATGGGGGGCTGGAGTGGCTGAGACCTGCCAAAGCTGAGAGAGCTGAGGACTGAGGGAGGAATCGAGATCTCATGATATCAACGAGATATCGTAATTCTTGTGTTGAATGACTGATCCTCTGATAAACCTTGGTAAACGAGGCTTGAAGAGGGTGGCTTGGCAACTAGCTCGTTGGCCAAACAAAGCTCCATCTCATCATTAGCGAGCGGGGACTTGGAGCACGTACCTCTTTAGTACTTGTTTTCTCATTGTTTCCTCGCCAAATATGTACATCATGCGACGCTATGCGCACTGTAACTTCGCATATCTATTGCGTGACCAACTACAGTATGAGATGGCTTGTTCTCAAGAACCCACTACCATGACGGACTCGCAGCCCCCCGCTTTTAACAACATGGGTTGGTAGCTTTCAGTCACGCCTGCCCATCTCCTCTCGCCCATTCCTTTCTCCCCTTTCCACCACAGAAAAAAAAGGGTAACTACGACCACCTTTCCCCTCCCAAGGTCCCAGCGACTTCCAAGGTCCTGTCCGAGTTACTTTGTCTCGAGGTACCATCCATCGTCGCTTTTCCCCAGACCTTCCCTTACTCTCTTGCCAATCCACCTTCAACCCTTTCGATCTGACGGGAACGGATTCAAGTGAGGTATCTATTGTACATCCCTCTTACAAGGACTACAGCTCCAGATTCAGTTACAATCACCCCTTCGTCCTCAAACTTGTCCAGCAGTGGATCCACTGTGTATCTGCATCTGCACCTCACATTCATCTGGATCTGACCTTGTTCAACTGTGATCGACTACGACAAGCCAAAAAAAAAAAGAGCAGTTACCAAGGAGCTTCGTCCACGCACCAGCTTGTGTCGTCACTGTCGCCTACCAGACGAGACGCGCATTTGCATACTCCCCCTGCGGATATCTTATTTACTGGAGTAAGTATCTCATTCTATACTTCGTCTTCAGAGCAATTCCCATTCATTACCTGCATTTCGTCTTCAATTTATGATTCCGCTCTTCAATTTGCTGGTACGGTTTCTTTTGTCATGTTTTTGGTGCGCGTCTCGTACCTTCCGTCGTTGCCGAGTTGAGATGAGGTACCAAAGTTTCAACAAACTCAATCACTCATCCACGCATCATTATATCCGTTGTTCTATTATTCTTCTACCATCACAGCCTTACATGATCTATGTAAAACTTTGCTACCTTCCACACGCGACCGCGCCAAATCACACACACGCTACGCGTATTCATTTTGTCTGGTTAATTGCCCTTTGTCTGGCTTGTCACAACCCCAGCACCAATCCTTTTTCACATCAACGTCTCTCCAACCACCCGAAAAAGAACGGGGCCTAATGAATATTCACTGTATTTGCCTCGGCCGCTACACCAACACTGCAATGCATATGACTTGCACGTTGGTACAGAGGCCTCGAAGAGCATAGCATCCACTGAGACGTCGAACGTTTTTGTCTATCAAGCCCTCACTAACCACAAAAGTTAACGACAGATAAAAAACAAAAGAATTAAGATACCGCGACTACTTGGTACTTGCGTGGAGACTGAGAAAAAAAGGACGGCATTTCACCCTATCTTATCCTGAAAATTTACCAACCAGAACACGAGGTTGGGTTTCCCCTACGCCCTAGCTCCCCTCCCCAGCAGAGAACATCTCGAATACTTCCAGACACACTCACACATCTCTTGTGTGTATTTGTCTTGCAGCAGTTTGTGACGCGAAACTGTACTTGTTGTTGTTCTACCTCTCTGTCATCAGCACATACTCTGCCTACAGCAATAGTCAAGTTCTTGCCCGTGAGTAAAAACCATTTCATTTTTTTTTTTACGTCGTCATCATTGGATTTGCAAAGTCCAAGCTTCAATCTCTGAAGAACCTCTCGCGTCTTGCGCCGTCGCGTCTCGTCTTTGCGCCTTAGTGCCCACGAACTACTACCGTTCCGCAACAGACTAGAAAGCCGATACTGTACAGGCAGATCTTAGTATGGTACATCATACCATCCGTGCAAGGCCAGGGTTATTTGCTCATGGTTTTCGAGGTCTTGATGTTGACAATGATACAACTCATCTCAGCTCAGCTCAGACCCTGGTCGCGTCGCCCTCAGCTTGCGCGTATTGCAGACCCACCTTGGTACTGTCGACTTACCAGTCAGCGTTATCAAAAAGTCTTTTTGTATTGCAATACTGTCGCGTCAGCGTCTCACGACTTGGATACAATGTTGCTTTCTTTATTAAAAATATTAAGTGCTAATACTAGTGTCGCATTAGATCATGCAGCAGTGGCAAGTCGGGCCCGTCCCGGAGTATGTTTACTCCAACTCAACTCATCAACCAAATGAGATGCAGTAAGTATTTGCCCTTGACTTGCTTTGTACCCATGATCTCTTGGCTCCTCTTACCTGCCACACGGCGAAACCCTTTACTGTCCTGTATCACCCGAGCATCATTGTTTTGGCATGGCCCATAGCCATTGTCTTCTATGGTGTCTTGCGACCTCACTACACTTCCACCAAACACCTGTAATCGTTCACCCACCAAACTACAGCTACACACAGGCTTCTTGCTCACACGGAAATGACGTGAATGCTTGCAGTGCTGTGGAAGTATTGAACACCACACCCAGTCATATCGCTAGTAGGGTCCCATAATGAGGCAACACTGCTAACCAGCACGCCTCGATAGCAACCCTCATCAGTACCAGACGGACATGGCCCGTCGTAATGACCAACATCAATTCCAGCAGTACGCTCAGCCTAATATGGCACCGCAGCAACAGCAGCCCCCCCAGCAGCAACAACATCACCCAGCGCCTGTTCAACCTCCCATGAATGTTCCTCAGCAACCCCCTAATGGTCCTGCGCCGCCCCAGCAAACGCCTACGCCTACGCCTGCTCCGGCAGGTCGGCAGCGGAAACGGCCAGCACCTTCCGCTGCTCCTCCTCCGGCCACAGTTGCCGCTCCTGCACCTGTCACTCCCTCCCAAGTCCAGCCACCTGTGGCAGCTCCGCCTGCACCTCAGACAGTGATCCCCCAACCTCCGCCTCAAGCCCCTACAGATGATGCGAATGCGCAAGTAATTGCACCTCCACCGGCAAAGAAGAGCCGGACCAACACCCCCTGGACACCGCAAGAAGAGCTTCGCCTGAAGCAGATGCGAGATGCTGGCAACAGCTGGGCAGAAATCGCCAAAGTGAGTACTGTATACTGATTCATATGAGCTGTATATTGACTTACGACTAGACTTTCCCCACCCGCACGGAAGGATCCGTCAAAAAGCATTGGTACAAGGTATGCTCTACGGTACTGTACATATAGATAAGTTCAAGTAGCTAACCGAGATCAGGACATGCATTATGCAGAATTTGCAGAGGACGAGGTAACCGCCGTTCGCCCCGAATACTGAGCAACCAAGCTGACCTCCCCCTCATCAGAGTCAAGCGTTGTTGAACGCAATCAAGGAGTACGAGAACAACAAGTGGAAGGTGATTGGGCAGAAGGTCGGGAAGCCTGCCAAGGTACGCGCACTCACCCCAAAGGTATCATAAGACATGGAAAGCTAATAGTCAAAACAGGCTTGCGAGCAGTACGCCAAAGAACATTTCCCGGGTATGGCTACAAAGTTTCGTTTGTGATTTGAAGGACTCAATTAGGCTGACATGAACAGATCTGTTCAACAATTCCAAAAGGTAGAACTGCCCAAAGCGTTGCCGGGCACAAGCTTCACGACCCCACAACGCTGCAACTGATTCGTGACCCGATGCAATACCTATAGCAAAGGGAAAAGTAAAGCAACAAAACTTTGATAAAAATCAGCAGTGGCGTCTGCATAGGATACACCCGGGAAACTGTTTAATGCGATAATTATGGACTTCTTTCTCACCCATTCATGAGATATGGCAGAGAGCTTTGTTACCACTCTTTCGGACTGGATATGGTTAGGATAAGGATATGGCACGGAAAGGAAGGAAAAATGGAAGAACATGCGCAGAAGGATATGAAGCTGTATTGGTGTAATGGTGATGGATGAAGGATGCCCGAGGAAGATGAAGCCGTTTCTAGACGGGGAGTGGTGAAGATGACGGCTTTCTGGTTGTTTTCTCTTCTCTTTTCCTCTTTTCTTTCTTATCCTGGTGAGAGGAGGAGACTGTTCGTTTTAGGCCTGATTACTTATACCCCAATGCCTGGAGTTGATTCCTTGCGCACAAGGCTTGATCCTTTTGGAGTGATGTGTATGCGATGTGACTTTTTACCGATGAAGTACATGTCTATTGTCCGATCCGCTTGGTTGGTCAATTCGTCTGCGTAGTCTCTATGGGTGGCAATCAATCTTGATCACCAAGTACATAGACAAACCAGGAAGGTCAATAGCTGCTGGATCCTGGTGATTTGTGTTTGGTAGGCCTGCAGGTTCGACCAGGATTTGTAATATCCATGACATGACATGTCTTTGCTCTTCCCTGTCAGGGTGTTGCATGGGGATGGGTTGTTGGGTACCTGTCAGGTGTAGTTTGTGGCGGCGGGAGAGGCAGTGTTGTGTGACAGAAGGATGAAATGTGAGAGGCAGAAGCAATAACGGCGATGCATGATGGCGTCGAAGATTAATGGGAGATTATAAGACGTCGATTTATTACAGTTTTGCTAGACGGTACCTACAATGCAAATCAACGTACTAGTGCTGTATCATGCAATGTGAGGAAAACTGGACCAGAATGAAGGGGGTGCGCGGTACTATGTACGTATTGTGATGAGCAGGGGTAGATTTCTGACCTGAAGTCTGTGGTGATGGTTCGTCTTCACCTTTACTGTCGTTGAGATCAAGGGGATTGAGAACTGTTCTCTAGAGTCAATAGAGTCGTATTGTAGTGCGGCGGGTAAATGGACGATCAGGTCAAACTCAATCGTTTTGGTTGAACTTTGTTGACGATAGAGGATGCAGTTTCTGAGGGGAATGCAAGGTACAATTTTGTATACTAAGAACCAGCACAAGGCAAGCAAGGGAGAACGATGTGTGCTGTATCAGCTCTTGGATAGAGCCTCTGATTTAAAGCATAGCATAGGTAGCCTCAATTGCATGGATGAATCTGCTTCGATCAAGTCTGTCTGTTCGGGCACCTGTATCTCAATACGAAGTGCATCTACAGGGCATCGGGGGAGGTGACCTAGAAGGTAACATCGCCTGTTGATATGGAGGAAATCAGGGGCCATGCTGGGGAGTCAGGCCAGGGTAGGCTAGGTCGAGGGTCTCAGGCGCGTGATGGCAGAACGAGCCGATCACCAAATTTGGGTACTGGTGAGTAATGATTGGTCAGGTCCAGTGTCTTATCTCTAGAATGGTTTAGTGTGTCAGTGCATCTAAACGAAAATGGGTGTTGCTTGTGTCTTGTGTCTGTGTCTGGAGTCTCGGCACGAGAAGACGAGGAGCCGACCTGAAAAGTGCGGTTCGTTTCTTTCTTTAATCCCTCCTACCTACTCCTCCTTCCCCGGATTTCTCTCTCTTACGTCTCCGTCCGTGTGTGCGTGTGTAGATACAACTCGTCTTTTCTTTCTTGCTCTTTTGTCTGCTACCTAATCTATCACATCCCATCGTTTACCATCTTTTTCTTTCAGGAAGAAAAGATAGTATTGGTGGTATTCACCAATCGTTTTTTCAATCATATTCATTCGTTGTCACACAGAAAACGAGTTTAGTTCCACTATCGATCCATCACCGATCCCGAGAAGCGTGCGACAATTTCTTCAACCCAACAATCGTTTTCCGTATTCCTTCTGCTCTCGTTGAGAAGGACGTAGAAATCATTCAAGGGAGGAAGAAGAAAGTGTTGTATTCAGGGGATAAGGACGCGCAAACCACTCTGCGGCCCGCATTCCAGCACCCTTTCTTCCCGATCGATAGAATATCAGCAAATTCGAGCTTCGTCAAAGCACGCACCTTAATCAACAGCAAAATAAACCCGAGTCGTTCGCTTGCTGGGTTTGCTTTGACTGTCGTTTTCTCTATCAAAACAGCAGTCGTTACAATAACAACCTTAATTCGACACCTCAACCGACCTGTCGAACAATACCGAATCTTTAATTAGGAGGCGCTTTCGTATCAACGCCTCTTCCGTCGAACTACATCAGCATACCTGTTTTTAGTCGACTGTTTATTTCTTATTCATAATGTTGCGATCACTCGTTGTCGCTGCCCTTTTGGGCGCTAGCTCTGTCGCTGCTGTCAAGTGCACGCGCGACAGTCACTGCCCCGAGGACTCTCCTTGCTGCTCCAGTATGTCGCCTCTGCAGGTCTTTACGTCTCTGTATATCTAACATGTCACAGCCTACGGTGAATGCGGCGTTGGCGCCTACTGCCTTGGTGGTTGCGATCCAACAATGTCCTTCTCTCTCGACTCTTGTGTTCCTGCTCCCGTCTGCCAGGATCGCAAGATGAAGATGAACTCTCTTGATAGGATTGTCGATATCGGCAAATACCTGGGTGATTCTGACAAGGCCGACTGGGTTGCGCAGGGCGAGCCTGTTGTCTTCAAGGACAACGTTCTTCTTACCATGCCCAAGGACAGTGTAGGTACTCTCCTGTCTTCCACCGTCTACATGTGGTATGGCAATGTCAAGGCTCGCTTCAAGACTAGCCGTGGCGCTGGTGTCATTACTGCTTTCATTCTTTTCTCTGATGTCAAGGACGAGATCGATTACGAATTTGTCGGCACTGAGCTCAGCGATGCCCAGACAAATTACTACTTTCAGGGAATCACCAACTGTAAGTCGCTTTCAAGGTTGCACAGCAAGGTAGTCCCTTGTTTGTGACACAGCGTGAAATACTCACGTGATCAATTTATTTGACATGCATGGCTAACAATTCGTCAGACGAGAACTCAGAAAACATTACGCTCTCTGACACCTTTGCCAACTACCATGACTACGAAATCCGATGGACCCCTGACAAGATCGAGTGGTGGGTCGATGGCAAGATGGGCCGAAGCCTGGACAAGAAAGATACCTGGAACGCTACCTCCAAGAACTTCATGTTCCCCCAGACTCCCTCTCGAGTCCAGCTCTCCCTCTGGCCCGGCGGTAAGGAGGGTAACGCAGAGGGTACCATAGCCTGGGCGGGTGGACCTATCGACTGGGACCATCCTGATATTCAGAAGAGCGGCTACTACTATTCTGCGTTCTCCGATGTCGAGATTGAGTGCTTTAAAACCAAGTCAGCTCCTGGTACCAACTCTGGAAAGAGTTACTGGTACAACAACGAGGTCGCTACCAACGACACTATTGTCGATGGTGACAAGAGACACACTATTGCTTCTCTGATGGCCACTGGTGAAGATATGGACAAGGGAAAGAAGAAGGAAGAGAAGAAGAAGGAGGATAAGAGCAAAGACGACGACAAGGACAAGGACGACAAGGACAAGGACAAGGACGACGATGAAGACGACGACGACGAGCCTGCTACAATTCCTGGCGGCTCTAACGGTGCCCCCACAAATGATCACAGTGACGGAGACGATAGCAGCAGTGGCTCAGGCTCAAGCTCAGGCAGCGCCCCCAAGGGTAATCCTGAGGGTACAGATGACACTGAGCCTGCTGACACCACCAACTGTGATACCAGCAGCTTTAACCAAGAATGCGGCAAGTCAGGGTCTAGTAAGAGCAGCTCTGAGGATGGCGGTTCCAATGCTGGGTCAAGGAACGGCGCGAGTGCGTTGGCCATCATCATTGCAGGTGGTGCCCTGTTCTGGTTGTAATCAACATATTCGTCTGAGTGTTCGGTCCTGCGCTTCCTTCCCATCGAGTCCTCTCTCACCGCTCTTTATTATATAGCATCTCATTGCGCTTTCCCTTTTGTCTCTACCATATTTTTCCATGGTGGTTGGTTGGCTTTTGAGACTTTTTTGTATGTAATGTCTTTCTCTTCTTCTTTCTCGAGTGTATATTTTCGATAGTAGAGGGATGTTAATGGTGAATGGGGTTTTGCATGGAATTGAATATTCTCTTTTAAAAGTGTTATCATGTATGAAGTGCATATGTGATGGGAGGACGACTTGTTATACACGATGAACCGCGTAGTCTTGAGTGTTGTTGGTTATGTGTCAGTTATGGATATCTATGTTTGTGATTGAGTACTCGGTCAGACTTTGTTGGCCGTCATGGCATGATGAGAGCATCCGTGTTGAGATGACAGGTGACTAAAATCTCACGTTTGTCATGTAGAAGGATCGTTGTTTACATGAAGGCCTGTCCTTGTTGTTTCTTTGTCTTGAGCCGAGTCGAGAAACCAGTTCAGTCGCTGGCCTTTGCAAGGGGACAATGATATCAGCCCTATTTGCTATCCTATCCAAAACATATCAGTCATACAAAATCAATGAAGAAAAAGCCTCATAGACATCCACATGGGTTCAGGCGCGTTTGCCAAAGTTCTAATCCAATCCTTTTGCATCTTGGCAATCTTTTTGTAAACGCCAGGCCTTTAAGCGCTTATAGCCCCTGGAGAAGGGGGAAACTTGGGGCATTTCATTGGTGGATAGGTGATTCTTGGCTTTGTTTCGTTTCATGTTGCACTCTACTTTGCTTTTTTGGGGCTTTCGGGGCTTTCGTTCAGTGGCCATAGCTCTACAAGACTGCCTAAAGTGCAGCGCTGCACAGCCTCCATCCACTTTGATCGGGTGGCTACTAGGTACAGTGCCCGGGCATCTTTTTCTTTTACCCCTGGATCATCCAAAGGATCAGCCAAAAGCCAATCTATTCTTTGTCTCGTTCCAATCACGACGATGCGCCTCCACTGAACCTCCCTCTTGAAAGAGAGTTGAGCAAGGATCTGCTTGAATGAATGAATGGATTTACATATTCAAGAGACATGGATTAGAGTCCTTCCTTTTTGTTCTATGGTTCACTTGCTGGCCCCTTCGTTGAGGCTGAGGCTTATTTTCTCAAAGCTTTTATTTTATATATACTTCATTCCCCCGCCCATTCTTCTCACAGCCTCCCCAGAAACAAAATCCTTTGACGCATTCAGCCTCCTTTCATTTTAAAACGCATCTTATCCCCGTCGTTTCTATTCTTGTTTACTTTAAAGATTGGACTGGCTCCTGATCTTGGTTCTCTACAAACTTTTTGTTTACTTGATACCCACTCACTCACTACCTACTACTTACATCCGACATCGATTGTCAATTTGTATATCACATCTCCAGCTGGATCAACTACATACATAACGAATCATGAAGTTCACTTCTACTGGCCTCATGGCCTCCCTCGCTGCTTCGGCTTCGGCTTCAGCCCTTCCCCAATTCGCTCGCAGCTCATACCCTGCCCCTTCGGCATCTGCCTCTTCTTCTCCTGCCCGCATCCTCCTTGGAAACTCTGGTCACATCTACGTTGCCGACTTTACCCCCAAGACGGGCAAGTTCGAGATCAGCATTAACGAAGAGATTGAGGGTGGAAACTCGTGGATGGCCTTTGCCGAGCCCAACTTGCTCTATGCCGTCGATGAGAACTCGAATGAGCTGCGTCTCTTTAACCTGAACCTCAAGACCAACCAACTCAATCTTACGACTAAGAAGACTGGCAGCACTGGTGTTGTCCACCTCGAGTTCAACTCTGATAAAAGTCGCATGGTTGGTGCTGCTTACGGAAACGGTACCATTGATGTTTGGAACACAAAGGATGGTGGCCTGGAGCTCATAAAGACCATCAAGTCTCCTGGCAAGCTCGGCCCCAACAAGGAGCGTCAGGATACTCCTCATCCTCATCAGGCCAACCTCGATCCTTCAGGCCGTTACTTCGCTGTCAACGATCTTGGCACCGACTCTGTCGTCCTTATCGACTCCAAGAACGACGCTTTCACAGCAAAGAACATCCCCATCGAGGCTGGCTGTGGTCCTCGTCACGGCGTCTTCTACCCTCGCGGCCAGGACAAGGCCACACATTACATCATCGCCTGTGAACTGAGCAACCAGGCTCTCGTCTACTCAGTCACCTACAAGGCCAACACCCTCGCTCTCAAGCACTACCAGTCCATTTCCACCTACGGCAAGGATGCTCCCGCCAAGGATATTAAGAAGGCTGCTGTTGGTGAGATCATCCTTAGTCCCAGCAACAAGGATGTCTACATCTCCAACCGTCTCTCCGGACAAAAGACTGACTCTATTGCTCGTTTCACCATTGCCGAGTGCGGAACTCTGACTTATGCTGAGACTGTTTCTTCTGGTGGTCTCCTGCCCCGTATGATGAGCTTCAGCTTGACTGCTAAGCACATCTTTGTCGGTAACCAGGATGGTACCAATGGCCTTGTCGCTCTGAAGCGTGGCTCTGATGGCAAGCTTGTTGAGAAGCCCGTCGGCAGCCTTCCTGGCTCTGTGTTTGGCGAAGCTCTATTCGGACCCCAGTACGTTCAGCAGATCGCCTAAATAGTGGATCTATAAGCCAACGTCAGTGAATACTCTTCTTGTTTAAATGGCGCTTTTGGTGTTTTTTTTTGGGGGGGGGGGCTGGTAGGATATATCCTGGTTCTGCCCTTGGAAAGTGAAAAGGGCACGATTATTTTCCAAAACATGTTTAGCATTCTATTTCGTCAATTGACAATTCTTCTATATCCTGGTATCAAAAAAGCAAACGCCTCGTGAAACAATTCGTGAATGAGAGACATGTGAGTAATGCGGTGTGTGGTCCTTTGTACCGTACTCTTTCTTTCGGTCCGTTATTCATCATCAAGTTCAATCCGAACTTGAATCACTTGCCATTCCTGCTCCTCCTCGCCCTGATGTATCCTCTAATCTGTCTTTGATATGACTATACTCCTCGTCCAGCAGTTCTGGATCTGAACATTTGTGTGCCGTCTCAAAGTCTACCAGGACAGCTTCACCGTCAGGCCCGATGAGGAAGTTGTGTTTGTTGATGTCCCCATGCAAGATTCCTAGCTCGTGTAGCTTGCGTAGACTGTGCTGGCACGCAGCCAGGTCTTCGGGCTCAGCGGTCCTTGCACCGCGTATCTCCTCAACCAGGAAACCAATGACCCTCCCATTCTCGTGGATGTGTCCGAGAAACACTGGACCGATTCCTCGGCCGTGGATCCACTCATACGAAGTCGTCTCGGCTGCGAAATAGGGGATCTCCCAAGGAAACTGGGCAAACTTTGCCAAGACGGGCTTCTTGAAGCTGGGGTGAGTCACGCGAAAGACGGTCTGGCGGACGCGGTCAAGCTGTTTGAGCTCAAGGTGATTTATCATGGTTTCGTGCCAAACATTTCCGATGCCTGGGAGACTACTTCTCCTAGTCTCGCAGAAAAAGGGCTTTCCTGTGTGACTGTCTTTCCCAACCCGACCTTCGTTCCAGTCTCCTGGGGGGAAGACGGGGAGTTGAGGGAGGAGGATGGGTTCGTATGTGCGGTCTTCTGGCGGGATGAGACCGCCATCTAGAGTGACGTATCTTACATGAGCGCCGTCGACGAGGAAGCGGTATTCACTCTTTTCGTCCGTTTCTGCGTCTGTGAGGACGGCAAGTAATCTGACGTTGTTGTTGTGTTTCATTATGAGTTGTTAAGAGATGAGGGACTCAGTAGGAGTGAGTCCCGTAGATGAGCTATATCGTGGAGACAGACGGGGGTGGCCAGTAGCCACAAATGAATGGATGGAGTAGTGATTGAGATAGTAGAGTACAAGGAAATGTAGTTTATAAGCGATTGATCAAGTATAGAGAATAAGAAAGAGAGAGAGAGAGATAGAGAGAGAGGAGAAAGAGCAAGGCCAGTCTTTTAGTCGTGGTTGTAACCCCTGGGTAAAGAGTGAGGGGCTCACTGTATGTACTGTACTGTACTGTAGTAGTGGTAGTGGTAGGTCTCGGTAATCTGTATGTAATTGCGCTTTGACTGGTAGACGGGACAAGGTTATAGGGCCCCCCGATACTGAAAGTGAGCTACGTAGTGTCAGTCTATAACCGGGGTAGTTAGTTAGTTAGTCTGATGATTATTTATCGTCAGTTGAATAGGAAGATTTTCTCGTGATGGCATACAATTTGTTCTTATACATATTCGTATATATCTTCCTCTTCCTGTTGCATCAGTCATCCTCACACTCCAACAGCCAGCTGGACGTTGAGTTCATCCACTACTGATCAGCTAGTTAAACTAAACATAGGGCGGATCCGTACTATGGACAATTAGTCAGTACGTAGTAAGTTTGCCAAGACGTGGATGCGGAATGAATCTCGCCAACTTCCGAGTGGGAACTGACACTACAGCAGGTGTTACGGATACTGTAGTATGTAACTAATGATGCAACTGTAGCGATGAACTTTGGCCGAGCCGAGTCATGGCCCTGTCGTGTTTGTGTAAGTGAGGCGGTTCGGTTCAATCCCCTGACCCTTGACAGGGGGGGTTGTTTATGTAGTTACGTTAGTTAGTTGGGTATGGCGTTGTCTATTCGCTTACTGTTAGAGTCAATATGCGAGAGACATTGTTGAGTTGAGGCTCACAAAAGCAAAGTGATCTTCATGTTAGTACATACTGTACATATGTACATACTCTACATGGGATTTCACCCTCCAATCATGTCTTACTATGTACATGTGAATGGTGTCGTACGATTGGTAACCAGACGTTGCTCAAATGCCTCAATGGCTGGCTGGTTGATGCGCTGTCAACTCAAGTGAGCCACAGCAGATGCTTCAATCGTTCATGTATTCACTTTAGGAAGCTGGAGATGCAATTTGTTCTCTACACTAACTCTTGCATCACTTATCATATTGTTTCTCACGGCTATACTACCCTCAGCTAACCTCTTATTCCCATAATGTCCTTCCTACCTCGGACTCTCATAAACATCATCTCAAAATTCACATTACACAACAGTCTCACCCATACACAAGCCCTCGCCTCAGATTGCAATGATTGGAACAAGCCTACACGCCTACGCTGTCCTTGGGAGCCACTACATGTCGTCGGGCTGCAGCGGCATATGCATTACTACCATCCCTCCTCCAATCTAATGTTGCTCAACAACGGCCTCTTCCCTTTTATCCTCTCTTACACACACCAACACGACACTGAACTCGAGGTTTCTGCCTGACGTTTGTTCATTGCGATAAACTTATTTATCCATCTTCAGGCCTCATCCGAGCGGATGAGCATCTCTTTGTTTCTGCACAATGAATAACTGCATAACCTTGGTGTCACTGGACGCCCGTTTTACACTTTGATGTTTTAACTCGTTTTCTTGTTCATGAAATATTGGCTTGTATGGGATGTATATTCCACTATCTTCGCCTCATCTGCACGGTTCCGTGGCTGATACCCAAGACCATGGATCCCTTCGGACCATACTCGTCGCTTTCCAGCCACTCATGAAGCTTCTCTGCAGTTCATGCAGTAGTACTGGCCGATACTCAACTGGGCATATCAAGAGACAGTTCTCTGATAATCCTTCCAAGAACAACGACATCAAGATTGGACTCATCGTTGGATTCACTCTCGCTGCCTTCTTGGCCATCGTCATTACCTTCTTGTACTTTTACTACGGTTCTGCGAGGTTTACTTTTAGGAAGAAGAAGAAACATCACCGAACCCATCATCACCACCAGCATCACCACCACCGTCATGGGAGGCATAAGTCACTCAGTAGTGGAGGGTCGAGACATTCTGACAACAGTACTGCTCCTCCTGCCCCTGCTGATGACTCTCCTCCGCCTAAGGATAAACCAGCGGATGGGTAACAAAGATGAAGGAATGAGGTTTTATCTACTACTTGGTTAGGTAGTCTCTACTTCGGACCTATCCACTACAATAGAAGTAAAGACTAATGCTGTATCGGAGTTTCCAGTCCCGTGTATATAGATTCCAGCGTATTCGTGTTGTATTCTTTCCTCTGGCACTAGTAATGCCAAATAATTCATCATATATCATTGCATCCTATTAAAGTGTTTGTGGAAATCTAATCAAAGTCCATCCTATCTCATGACTTCACATCGCTCAGCTCCGTAACTTCTCTGAATTATACAAATCAAGCACACGGCACTCTATCACGCCTATCACCTCTCTGCCCAAATAAACTGGGCTTTTCCCACCCCCCATGTACCTGAGGCGCATCCATCTCATTCGGTATGCGAACCTGTTGTCGATGTCGACCCCAAGGATGAAATGCAGGTTCAGGCTGTTGCGGAGTCCAATCGCGAGCAGGATCCTGTCTGTGATGAAGTCTAAAATGCTGACAGTCTGAGCGGTGTCGGAAGGGGTGGGTTTGCTCCTCTTGTTCGGACCCGTAGCCTTGTTGGTTCTCTTCGAGATCAGCGTCGTGGTGAGCCACTGCTCGATGTCGCCTGTGAGAGTGATGGCGTTGATGAGGATGACTGTGGGAATGCATGTAGTGTTGTTTCTTATGCTGCTTCTGGTCCTTTTGAGACTTTGCTTGTTTAAAGTGATTCCAGTTCCATCTGAACAAGATGGCTCCTAGGATGGTGATCAAGATAGCTAGACCGACTACTATTCCAACAATTCCAGGACTTGTATCTCGACGGTGCAGTCTGTGAAGTCTTCTCGGGAGAAGAGGTTCAGTGCTGTTGAGAAACTGGAGTGATAGAGAGAAAGACGGTGTTGAAATCAATTTGCTGGTATTGGCTGAGTTCAATATATAGGATGCTAGTTCGTTGTGTGTGATATTGATGAAAGGCATCTTGAATATAGTGATAGGTTATTGCATGGAACCTTTTTTGACCCAATGCTGAGTAGAAGGAAACAGCACTACGTAGAGGTATATACATTATACCCAAGGGCCTCCATTACATGTTACTCTTCAGACATGGTACACCAACAATCATAGCCTCGCATCACTCTTTGACGGTTGTCACAAACACCGGCATATCGCCTTTGTTCCCACTTCGTTACGAGCGGGTGTTTGGTCAAACATCTGCACAATACCAAACCATCGGTATGCACGTCAAGCTTGAGAGGAGCCTAACCTGTGGACGGATGTTCTTTGTTGTAACACAAAATGCATTCTAGAAGATTGCCCACTATAACATATCCACAAACAATCTAACAAACCGTACAAGGTATAATCTATAGAAAGAAACTCAAGGAAAACGTGCGAATCACCTCTTCTCCCTTCTCCTTCTATCCCTCTTCCGTCTCCTCTCCTCCGCCTCTGTATCACCATCCTGCAATCCCCTGATCTGGCCCAGTGTGCTTCCGATAACATCCTGCAGCCTCCCGCCCTTTCGAACAAAGCGGTCGTAGAACTCGCAGTCGCGGTGACTAGCGCCGCGCGCATTCAGAGAGATGATGGTGCTAGACATGGCTTCTAACTCTGTCTTGAGGGTCTTGAGGTCTAGGTCTCGCTTGTAGCGGCGTTGGCGACGACGACGCCTTCGTTCTTCTCGGTCTTCCATTTCGTCATAATCGCCTCGGCCATGTCTTTGCTCTTGTTCTTGGCCCTGTTCCTGTCCCTGGCTTGGATCCTTTTCATGCTGGCGGCGGTCGCGACGACGGCGAGATTCGTAGGGTGGTGGATAGTAACTTTCCTCCTGAGGACGAGCGTCATAGTACGGCTCTGCAAAGGTAACACGATGGCGTCTCCTCTTGCGCCTCTCCTTATCCGATCCATACTTCTCACCCTCATCCTCTACATCCCTACTCCTCGGAACTTCTCTGCTCCTATCCTTATCCCTCTTCCTCTTTCTATCCTTCTTTCGATCATCCTCACCCTTCCTGGGCTGTTCGGACTTGCTGTTGCTACTCAGCATACCAATAACAAACTCCGCAACGCCGCGAAAGTCCTCAGGGTTGATCTGGTTACTGCTAGTACCCCGAGTCCAATCGCGGGTACGCTTCTCAGAGGAGGACTGGCCCATGGCTCGTTTGGCAGCGGATTTTGCAGCAGATTTGGCCAAGTTCTTGGCAAACGTTTCCATGAAACTGGGCTCCTCTGGGAGTCGCGACCGAGAAGACTGGTCTTGCTTTCCAAAGAGCTGTTCGGCAAAGCGATCCATGGGAGGTTCCTTCAGTTCGTCTCTAAGATGGTTCAGGAGAGTCTTTGAGATAAAGTAAAGAAGTAATGAGCAGAGATGATGCTCGTCGTCACTGTCGTACTCGTCTTCGAGTTTGTCTTTGAATGCAGACGTTACCACCTCTTCTTCAACGTCTTTGACTTCAGTTTCCTCAGCTTTGTCCTGGGAATCGTTTCGAGACAACAAGCCGTGAGCTGCAGCAACGTTGTTGCTTGATCCCTCGGCTTCTTCTCCAGACTTGAACGAAAGATGATCCAGGGTGTAAATGTAACTATTCAAAAATTGCCAACCAAAAGAGGGCAGAATAAAATGTAATGAATGGACCAGTAAATCGGGCAATTAAGCTTGTGTCGCAAATATGCAGTCGTCTGTCTTTGTGTACTTTGTGACACAAGACCATCGTAGGTAGTAAAAGCAGCCACCACCCGACGGCCCTTCTTCTATTTAAATACGCCAAGATTAATTGATTAAATGGATAAATAAAAACAGTCCTCCTCAACTCATGAGGTACCAAGTCAGGTGAGTCGCGTCAGGTTCGTGATGGTTGAGACTGTAGCTGATACTTTCATTTGGTTCGTGGTCACGCGCCTTTGCTGGCCATGCAGGAACATGACCGCGCTGAGACACGGTGATGCCCAAAACTTGCACCTAATGATCGCCATGTTTCTCTTCATATAGAGATCTGACCAGCCAGTATGACTGGATTTTATTGTATTTTGTAATGTTTCAACTGTCGTGATTGAACTCTCCATCAGGCTTGCTCATCAGATGCCGGTGTTTTCTGATCTTATATCAAGCCTGACTAACCAGACGCCATCATGCTATGCCATGCCTTCTATTATTGTAACCAGGCTGCCTCACAGCATACCGTATATACCACTTTTCGTGTCTCGTTCAAGTCCCTAGACGCCTCTGTGAATACATTTCCTCGTTCCTCATGCAGCAGTAGACCTTGTAATAGTACATATGCGACCCGCACTTAGCTCAGCAGCTCCTTGATGTCTTCGATACGCTGGAGCTTCTTCTCTTCATCGTTCATCATGCCCAAGGAAGTTGCACTGTTTTGTTGTTAGCTGTGCCCCGTCTGTTTTGTCCCAAGTCACACTCACATGAACTTTTTACGCTCTTGGACCTTTAGCATCCGCTCTTCTACACTTTCCTTAACCACAAATCTCTTCACCTGTACTTCCGACTCTTGGCCCATTCTGTGCACCCGATCGATGGCCTGAGCCTCGACGGCGAAGCTCCACCAGGGATCCATCATAAATACTCGTCCAGCGCTCGTCAAGTTCAGCCCGACACCGCCAGCGCGCAAGCTGAGCAAAAGTATTGTGAATCCTTTTCTTTCTGTGAACTCATCAAGTACAGCGGCTCGAGCTTTCTGAGCCATCGATCCATCTAGCCGAAGAAACTTGATGTTTGCACGTGTGAGCGCAGGCTCAATAAGGCTGAGGAAAGATGTGAACTGAGAAAATACCACCGACTTCATTTTGGGATGTTCCCGCCTTAGAGCTCGCAGCTCAGACATTAGCGCAACCACCTTTGCAGAAGAAGCATTGACACCAATTCGCTGTAGGCTGATCTTGGGCTTCTTCGACATCATATCAGGATCTTCATCGTGACGGACAACCTCAAACAGATCTCGTTTGTTTATCGGCTCGCGACAGCTGAAGCATCGGGGTACTTCTGCCTTGCTAGTCTGATGTTTGATATAATCAATCAAGCACTTCTTGCACGCCGAATGCCAACAACCAGTCACGGTCTGATCGTTCATTGGATCCTCGAAACATAAAGGACACTCATTCTCAGCTTCATCACGAATTTGCTCCAGTGCATGAGCTCCAAAGGTCTGATTGGACTCTTTTGATGCTTTATCTGTTACTGCAGTGAACGAAGTGATGAGCGACTCAAGATCCATATCATCTGCAAGTCCCGCCACTGCATCAGCAGCCGCTCCGGCTTCTACTTCATCTGCCACAATGTCACGGTTGCGAACAAGGACGGGATGGCAGCATGACTGCCGAAGACGCAGAATTTGGGCAAAGATGGTAGTGAAAGCCTTCATCACAGTCCCCGCCTCGACGTTCTGAGAGAATGTTCGTTTCGCCTTATTGAAGATGTAATTGTAGACGTCTCGCTCCGTCTCCGAGAGTTCCACATTGACGATCTCAATTTGCTTTGGTGGCAGGAGCACAAGCGGTTCGCCGTCGGGCGTTTTCATGTCCTTTGTACGTCGAAGCACAAGAGGCTCTAAAACCGTCTGTACGACATCCAAAGCTCGCATGAAGTCTCCAGATTCAAAAGGTACAGTAATGAATGTTCGCCAGAAAGAAAAGTTGTTCCAAGGTTCCACCCCCAAGAACCTGACAAGGCTGAACAAATCTTCCAACTTGTTTACGATGGGAGTTCCGGTCAGGGCCCATCGATGGGTGGCCGAAATCTCGTAGCACGCTTTTGCTGTCTTGGATGACCTATTCTTGATATGGTGTGCTTCGTCGATGATAATGCGAAAGAATCTTAGTGAGAAGAGTCCGTTGTGAAAACTCTTGTCCCCATTCCTAGCAGCCAAGCTACTAAATTCGGACAGAACAACACCGTAACTAGTGATAACCACGTCCGGAGCATTGGCCGCATTGGATGCACAGCAGAGTGCCTGCAGGTTACTTGACTTTTCGTTACCATAGTATAGCTCGGTTTTCATCGTTCCATCCTTGGAAGCCTTTCCGGCTTCGCTCTGCCATTGGGACAGCAGCGACATGGGTGCAACCACCAACGTTGTACATGGCGCGTCAAGAACCGACTCTGAGTTCTTGCCTAGTCTTGTAAGTTGGTTCACGTTTGAGCGTGCGACAGCTGATCGGCGAGCTTCAAGAGCGATTTCGGATCTATGCGTATGAACCAAGCTCAGCATCTGAATTGTTTTACCGAGACCCATTTCATCGGCAAGTATACCGCCGAGGCAGTGCTGTTCCTGCACTGGAAAGTCAAGCGAAAGGTCGCCAGAGTAGGGGTTGACGTAGAACTTAGACTGCCCCTCAGTTTGCGACAAGTCGTTCTCGTCTACATCCTTCAATGGCCAATCGTACTCTTCCCACAGTGGGTGCATTGATGGCTCTCGGTGACTCTTTTCGTCCTTCTCTTTAGCCATCATCCAATGTAGCGCTTGCTTCTGATATTTACGAAGTGTCATGGCAAATGTGTCTGCTGGTTCCGCTTCTGGGGTGTTAAAGTCGAACGATTGAGCCTTTTTGTAAAGCGCATCGAGCTGATCCTGTTCCAACTCCTCTCCTTCTTCTGTATCGGATGATTGAGACGAGCTTACTTCCCTGGTGTTGCTATTTCTGTTCCCGTTCGATATTTTAGTTTCCTTCTGCTTCTCTTCGTCTTGTTCAGCAGCCTGGAGCAGCCCCTTGCGGCCATCTTTCGTAGCAGAATTCGTCAAGGTAGGATGAAGGTTGATCTCTTGGAATAACTTCACCAATGCTACTTGTCTCATCCTTAGTGTTTTTTCATCATTTGTTTCGTTTTGATCAAAGAAGGCAGCTGACCGATCGTCCGCAAGCTGGAAAGATCGGCTAAAGAAAGCAGAGCTGAGTAACGAACAGCGCAACTGAAGAAATATCGTATCGTTTGTTCGAAGTCGTTCGGGGGTATATACGACACTTCCCTCAAATTTGCATATTTTCTCGTCAATCAGAGCTGAGACCCAGTTCGCTGCCTCTCTTGCCAGTCGTCCGACTTCTATGCCGTTTTGGGTAGTAAAGCGCACAACAACGTCCTGTCGCTTCGCAGAAGCCCCAAAGCCTTTCAATGGAGTGACAGGTCCACCTTTCCCTTTGGATTTCGTAGGCGGAGGTGCTCGCTTTTGCCGCTCGATCTTAACAATGTCGCCATGTTTAAGTAAATTTGTCCCACTTCGTGTCGCCCACCCCTCAACTCCGAAAGCTCCTATGTATCGTTCGTTTGGCATTCTTTTAGATGTTTGGATGGGTAGTTTTCGCTCGCTAGGGACATTCGGGGTCTGACTCGAGCTGGCGGTCTGTTTTGCTGGTCGTGATGATTTCTTCACAAACTTTTTATATGTTCCATCAAAATACATGTTCACAGCTCTCTCGAGATTATTTCCGCAATTACTTCTGATTGCAGAGAGGACATCCCCTGAGACCTTGTCGCCAATGAAAGCCTCGAATGTCTCCTGGTCGAAGGTTACAGATGAATCCTGCTGGGAAGCTGAAGGGTTCGTGGAGGATAATTCCAGTGGCTCATCATTCGAGTTCTCGGTTATCGTTTTTAATTGTTCGGTTTTTGGAGCTGTCTCGTCTTCATCTTTGAAGAAGCGTTTTCGTGGTGGTAACGGGGAGCTGTCATGAGCAACTGGGTCTGATGAAGCTTCTTCGGGGTCGGCGAAAAACCTCCGTCTTTTGGTGGGAGGTTCAGGATCCATATGATTGTCTGGATGCCAAGGGGTCATATCTCCAAGTGGCTGCTTCGTGGCCGAAAAGTGTTCTGTTCTTCATAGATTTGGTTAGGATCCTGTAGCCCAAGCAATGGATGACCCTGGGAGACGCGACGAACCCCCTGCAAGCGCGACCCGTGTATAGGACAATCACCTGATCCCGTGTTTAAGTGGTTCCTTCCGTGAATTGATGTGGCTGATGTCTGTCGTGGCGTTGGAGCGCTCGACGTCATGAAAAAATTCCCTATAGCGATTGGAAATCCGATGTCCGTGGGTGGTCGTGTATAAGTCGTCGTAAAAAAAAAAACACTGTTCGTTGTACAACGATTAATTGAATCGATTTAAGTTGACAATAGCTCTCAAAAGTCTATACATAATCTACAGCGCTTGAGGGTAAAGTCCTAATGTATCGCCCAAGAATTCTGGGCCAGGGGCTCCGGGGCTTTACTCATGCTCGAACATGTCGTCGAACATATATCACTAATGCTGATGTTGAATCCGCACGACGATACTGCCTTACACAACTACAGTGAGTCGAGTAGATTTTACTCAAATGAAAACAATCCTAACTTTCCTCAGAAATAGCGACTATGATGCTCATCTCATCCGTCGCTTCGTCCCCTCTCCAGTGCAAGATACTTACGCCGTTCTTCGCACCCTCAACCTTGAGCTTGTTCGTCTCCCTGAGCTCGTTTCTAATCCTACTATTGGAGCCTTCCGTATGA